>NC_140124.1:122689200-123889200 GCF_964035555.1 Netta rufina
CTTTGCTATACCAGTCGCTACTTTCTCCACTTAACTCCTTGGGTCTCTGCATGTTCATTCATTAATGCCCTCTGGAAACAATCGTGTTCTCCAAGGGTACTGAAGATATATCATTCAACGGCAGTAAATGCAAAAGAACCTGATGACTGAGCTGTCAAACCATTGCCTGAGATCTCAGCAGCTCTCTCTTGCATGCTACCTCTTAGCTTGACTAAAATAACCTTCAATGTTACAGTTATCACTGAGTCTCCATAAGTTTTGATCTAACTAGGCTGAACACATTTAGGTAGCCAGTACTATACATTACTGGGCTGAGTTTCAAGTTCTTTGTTCACCATATGGAGGCAATCATAACAAGACACAAAAGCATGCAGAGTAAGGGGGGGGCTGTCTCATATCTCCAATAAAATTTTGCCAAAGTGTGTCAATCTCAGCACAAGTTGCAAAGACACATAAAAAGGAAACATATTCATGAGTGCACCACAACAAGGCAAAGCTCGGATGATGTTGATACCAAAACAGAGGTCTTTGTTGGGTCTGTTGATCAAAGCAAGCTTCTATAACAGATTGGTTTTGAGAAAATGGAAATAACCAGTCAGAGTAAATTTCAAAATAGATACTGGAGCTAAACACATTATCATCATTCTAAGCACATGAAAAATTAAGATTGACCTCCCAGTACTAAAAGCAAAAACAAAGTTTTCCTCATAGAGTGATCACAAAAACTAGAAAGGGCATAGAAAGTGCTAGGTGTACAAACTCATACTGGCACAAGATATTCATCTAAAGACATAAGATGAAGGATGTGGTATAAATGTCTACAAAACAGTGTTCAAAAGCTATTCTTAAAGAATCGGATGAGGCAGTTAACAATCTGGGAGTCTCTAAGAATATAGCGTATCACAGTTGCAGAGATTTCAGTGTGCCATCAAAATGCTTGCTCTGTTAGTACTAGGAGATAGAGTCTGAACCTAACTGTATGATAAAGTGAGAAGTTACTGGGCAAATTCACACATCAATTGGCTGGAGTAGTAGTCATGTTGCCATAACAAAGCCAACAGTTAAAGTTTGTCAAAATCTATAAGATTCCAACATGATTATCAAATATTACCAGTAGCCAATAATGACAGCTGATACAGAGTAGACCCTGACACTGAAAAATACTGTGATTTCCAAATGTAAGCCATAAGTAGTACATACTGATTAAAAGCAATCAAGCTGAGCAACTTCCTTTGCCTTCCTGGTTCCTGCCTACACCCATGGCTTATTTTCTGACGTCTTCCACCAGTCTTGAAGGTCACGGTCTTACAGATTAAGTCCTAGTTTTTCTTAAATCTAAATTCTTTGTTTTTCCTTTGTGTTGTAATCAAGCACTCAGAACCAAGAATCTCTCATACACATAATCTCTCCACGAAAATGCCCCTTGCTCCACAAGTGTACAAGCCTAAATGTTAACAACTTACTGCAATTCTTTAATTTAGACAAGAAAGTAAATTTGCATTTGTCATGTGTTCGGAAGTTTTGACTGTCCGAGGCACTCACATGTTTGATCCAATGTCACAATTCAAAACAATTTGTTGAATGCCAGATAGTAGTTTAATATGTATCAAACAGGTAAAAAGAATATATTTTTTTTTAAATGAGTGACGCAATACAGAAGTTCAAAAACACTCCAAAAATTGCCACATGTATATTAGCTCATATTTACAGAGCACATCTAACTATGAAAGCTGAAGAACATTTTGACCTAACCTTGCATTTATAGTAGTAGAACAAACCACATGTGACAGATTCTGCTCATGTTATTTAATGCTCTAGGGGAAAACTCAGATACTGTAGTACTGGGTGTGGTAAAGAACTTGGATAGAATAGAGCAGAACAGCTTTGAAAGACATTCAAATTGTTTCTATCATAATCCATAATGATAGATTTTTAGGCAGTAGCAGTTCCAACATATTCTAATCACTCTGTGAATGTGAGCATTACCAAAAACAAAAGAAAACAAAACAAACAAACAAACAAAAAACAATATAAGAAAAGATGAACAACACACACAGTAGGGATCTGATCGCTTTACTACAGTGGAAGAGTATATAATCTTCTTGCATTCCCCTTCCTTGGACTTTGACATGGTCCATTATGAAGATGTCAGATGCATGAAATTATCAGTCAGAATTTTCCCTTGTCATTTTCACATTTTCTGAAACCCACAACACTTTTCTCATGATAACATACTTGTGCATTTTCTTATAAATGATTTGTAAGCTTTATTTTAAAACTGTCAAATGGTACTTGGCTCAAGAAAGGAACAGTAACTCCTTTGACAGTAACCCCTACCCAGCACATCAGGTTTTATCCCTTTACACCCTAAATTTTTTAGAGTAATCTAAGAATTCAATTATTTCACTTGTGGAGAAAAATGAGATGAAAAATCTGTCAGCAAATTTTTACTTTAGCCCACAAACTGAGTGAGTTCTCTTATTCTTCCTTATATTACAAAATACTGTTTCAAGGGCGATTGCATTAGGCTGTTTCATTCTCTCCTTAATTACTGTTCCATACAGTTATAAATAGCAGACAGAAGGTGAGTGGAAAATGACAAAACAAGTTTATTCTTAAGTCTAACATAAAACACTACAGGCTAAATATGTACAGGGAATTATACAAACAAGTGCTGAACTATATACACATGTTATAACAGAAGGAAAGACATTTCATACATACAAGGAAAATCTTCCCAAAATAACTTCAGCAAAAATGCCTACTTCTCCTTATCTAAACTGGTGATTTAAGTGGCCTCAGCCATAGCTTTCTCCAGAGATTAACATATTCCTGAAGGTATTCTTTTAGTGTTTTTTCCAGGCTCTGGAGGGTTTCCAGCAAGCTTGTCTTTTAATTTCTCCTCTCAGTCCTCTTAGCAGCCCCACAGTGCCCACTTATCATTTTGGCTAGTGCAGGAGCCAAATGCAGTGTTACAAATAAAGCTGTCTCATCTGTAGATATACAGGTAAAGCTGTCTCATCTTTAGATATGTGTGCAATACATATGAGCTTGCTAAGTTATACTCGGTCCTCTGTCAGAGCAACCAGTTGTGCTAGCTGGTCTCTTCAGTCATCTTTCAGCCCTGTGTTTCAAATATTCTTCTGTCCCATGTAGAAGATTATCCATACTCCTTTCAACTCAGTGAGTCACAGCATTCAACCAACCTCTTAGGCTGGATTCCTGATACTAAATAAATGTTACAAGGCTTGGGCTATCAGATACAATGATGCATTGAATCTGCCATCTTCAGTTTCCATAGAGATGCCATATGGACATCTCCTCAGGTTAGTTGGTCCCCAGTTAGAGCAACATTCACATTGCAGAAAGTAAACTGTACTGAATCTGTGCTGTTTCTACACATACAAAGCAAAGTTGGAAGGATCATTTAATATTGGCTCTTTTTTTTTTTTTTCAAGAGTAGGAAACACAGATTTGATTCTAGTACAAAATACTTTACAAGAAAAAAAAAATTATAAACTAGGTGCACCACTCAAATATTATCCTGAAAACCCATAGATTCATTTTACATCAGTTCTTAAGTTTGGTAAATACCAAATCTAAGTCACAAAATAAAATTACATGTGAGTGCTTGGATAGGAATCAGTTAACGATTCTCTAGGCTTAGGCAGCCTTTGCTATGACATATCTGGACTCAGTTCCTACACTTGAATCCCCTTTCTACATGTGATTCTGCAAGAAGACTAGAATAGGACCCAGGTCTGGACTGGACACATGCAATGTCTCAGCTGAGAGGTCGTCATAAAAAGTATTCTGAAAGAGTTTCAGAAAATGGAGCAGAGCACTTTGCAGTGAACATGACAGGAATATTATATTTCAAGAAAGCTGATTTTTAAAGTCTATTAAATTTGGAGCTAGGGCTGGCTCATGTCATAAAACATGAGACTTTTCTCTCTCAAAAAGGTGCTTACATCCTTAATATAACTCTGACTCTTCACATCTATAAACATGATTCATCCAAAATATTAGATTACACTTACTAATATCCTGCATGTAGATCAGCTGTGAGTGATGCAGAGAATTCCCTCATGTCACATGTAAATGTATCACATTTTTTTGTTTTGTTTTGTTTTTTTTGCTATTATGAAGAAAGAAAAATATGAATATATGGGGCACCTTCTCTCAACCATTCATGACTTGCATTTATCTAATGTATTTTCTTAATAATGTGGGTGCCCCACCCATAGAGGTGATCAAGGCCACACTGGATGGGGCTTTGAGCAACCTGGTCTAGTGGGAGGTGTCCATGCCCATAGAAGGGAGTTGAACTATGTGATCTTTAAGGTCCCTTCCAACCCAAACCATTCTATGATTCTATGATTCTTTCATTTGTCCTCTCTGAGCAAACCCAGGCTTCCCTCATCTCGTCAGATAGAAGTTTGACATACACCTCAACATCTTCCTCCTTTTTCCCAAGACCTTATATTCATCTCTTAGATCTTTTTTGGTAATAAGGCTCATCTATTACGTTTTACAGTAAGACACATCAAATGATATATATTTATATGTAGTTTTACAAACTTTTCCCTTCTTTTTCTCTAAAAATTACTTATAAGCACCACCATTTTCTTCCACTATAATAGTATATCAATAACAGATATTAAAGCTGAATTTTCATTAATGTCTTACTATTTAAGAGTGGATATTCAAATATGTAGTTTTTACTATTCTTTGAGGTGTACATGACTTTACATTTACCAACACAGTTCTATCAATTGGAAATCATTTTTTTATAACTCTTCTCAAGATTTCTCTACATTTGACTAAGCCAAATACCATCATACTACTTACAAACCACTCTGCTTACACAGTGAATCTTTCCACAGGACAAAAAGTAGATCTGACCTGGGCATGAGATGAAACCCAAGGGAAGAAAGTGATTCATATAATAAAAGATGGCATATTAATACATGCCTTTGAAGGTGCCACAGCTTGCCAGAGACAACGTTA
The DNA here is from genome assembly GCF_964035555.1 of Netta rufina. Lineage (NCBI taxonomy): Eukaryota > Metazoa > Chordata > Aves > Anseriformes > Anatidae > Netta > Netta rufina. The sequence continues at coordinate 122,694,211 of NC_140124.1, forward strand.
ATTTTGACATTCAAAATTCTGTTTTGCAATGTTAATAACGTTCTTTTAATTTGTGAGGATTTTTTTTTATTACTTTTGAAGCTTCTAGGCAAACTTCCCCTCCGCCCCCCGCCCCAAAAAAAAAAAAATCTGAAGCAAATTCCATGATACGCTTTCAGAGTGGCTACCAAATGAATCATAAGAAGGGTCACAGTCTCCATACCTGTGTACAGAACTCTGTCCCACCAGCTAACAAAAGATATGGCAACAGCAAAATCTTCCTTCAAGGGCATGAACATGTTGATGACATTCTAACTGGAGATGAGATACTTCCCTCACAAGTTTCAAAGGTTATGCTCATAGCACAAACAGGGTGACACACAGGAACTTCACTCCAAACACAATAAGGAAACTCTAATGTGAGCTGCATCTTTCAATTTCTTTTTTTTCTTTTTTTTTTTTTTTTTTCCCCTTTTGAGAATTTTGACTCACCTTTTGGCATCCATTAGCTGAAAATAAATATGCTCTAAAGTCACTTTTACAATAAATTTGGAATTTCTCTTCAGAACAACATAGTGGTGAAAGCAATTATATTGCTTAATGTACTTGTATTGTCTTTGTGTTTATTTTATTATGAAACACTATGTTAAACCACCTTTCCTATTTACTAGATTGTGTCTTTATTCACATTTGTGCCAACCTGTTTTTGGGTGGATATCAAAATTCAGTTAACAATGCAGAAAATTAACACTGAAGATTCATAGTAGTTAATTTATTTTAAATAAGGTGCATAAAAATATCAATACTAACTTACATTTCAAAATGACTGATTTATTATAAACAGGATTGATGATTTGTAGTTAAAAAATATTTCAGGATTTTTTTCCACTTCATTTTCAGACAGAACTAATGATTTCTCCCAGTTTAGCAGTCTGACTTTCTTTAAAGATGCGTTGTTCAAGTTTTACTCATACTGAGTTATTTAAATAGATTATTGGAAGTTATGTCTAAACATATGTTGTCATAGTTTTAAGTGTAAGTTTTAATATGTTTACATTTAAAAGGAGAACTGTATATAAATGACAGTCAAATTGCACTAAAACATGTATCTTAAATAAATGATTAATTTATTCTGTTTCATAGACAGCAGTCATGACATAGACTCACAATCAGTAGCACATGCACAGTGATGTATGGAGAGACCTGTACAGAGACACACACTGAAGATGATCTTCGTCACATACTACCTTCCTTAATGAAAACTTAGACACCGAAAATATTCTACCTAACATATGTAGCCTAGGAGGTTATTTTACTTACAGATCAGCTCAGTTAATTTGGTAAAAGATAAGTTATTTGTCCAGGTTTCACTTTAAGATCTGAGAGTATCATTAAAAAGAAAGGCAGCTTTTCGACTCTTTAAGAGGTCCTGTAAACTGTTGTCTGAGAAATAGTTACGAGTAGTGCCAAATACTAAACTTTATGAGTTTATGTTTCCATTTCAGGAAGACTACTCTTTTTTCCTAAACTTAAGCATATTGTGGACATATTGCTTTGAACTTTTCTTTGATGTACAACAGAACCCAGAAAGCAAATACCAAGACTGGCTGCTCTTGGCTTGGACTGGCGCACGCTTCGCTGGGTTAGAAACTGGCTGGATAGCCGGGCCCAAAGAGTCGTGGTGAATGGAGCCAAGTCCAGTTGGAGGCCAGTCACTAGTGGCGTCCCCCAGGGCTCGGTGCTGGGGCCGGTCCTCTTTAATATCTTCATCGATGATCTGGACGAGGGCATCGAGTGCACCCTCAGTAAGTTCGCAGATGACACCAAGTTAGGTGCGTGTGTCGATCTGCTTGAGGGTAGGAAAGCTCTGCAGGAGGATCTGGATAGGCTGCACCGATGGGCTGAGGTCAACTGCATGAAGTTCAACAAGGCCAAGTGCCGGGTCCTGCACCTGGGGCGCAATAACCCCAAGCAGAGCTACAGGCTGGGAGAGGAATGGTTGGAGAGCTGCCAGGCAGAGAAGGACCTGGGAGTGATGGTGGATAGTCGGCTGAATATGAGCCAGCAGTGCGCTCAGGTGGCCAAGAAGGCCAACGGCATCCTGGCTTGTATCAGGAACAGCGTGACCAGCAGGGCTAGGGAGGTGATCGTCCCCCTGTACTCAGCTCTGGTGAGGCCGCACCTCGAGTACTGTGTTCAGTTTTGGGCCCCTCGCTACAAGAAGGACATCGAGGTGCTTGAGCGGGTGCAGAGAAGGGCGACGAAGCTGGTGACGGGCCTGGAGAACAAGTCCTACGAGGAGCGGCTGAGGGAGCTGGGCTTGTTCAGCCTGGAGAAGAGGAGGCTCAGGGGTGACCTTATCGCTCTTTTTAGGTACCTCAAGGGAGGCTGTAGCGAGGTGGGGGTTGGCCTGTTCTCCCACGTGCCTGGTGACAGGACGAGGGGGAATGGGCTAAAGTTGAGCCAGGGGAGTTTTAGGTTAGATGTTAGGAAGAACTTCTTCACTGAAAGGGTTGTTAGACATTGGAACAGGCTGCCCAGGGAAGTGGTGGAGTCACCATCCCTGGAAGTCTTCAAAAGACGTTTAGATGTAGAGCTTAGGGATATGGTTTAGTGGAGGGCTGTTAGCGTTAGGTTGGAGGTTGGACACGATGACCTTGAGGTCTCTTCCAACCTAGAAATTCTGTGATTCTGTGATTCTGTGACTGAAAAAACCTAGGACAGAAACAATGAAAAATATTATTCTCTTTACCAGCAAGTGATAGTGATAGTAAACGATAGCAATGTCCTCATTTATTCTCTTCCAAGCTCAAAATACTAAAAAGAAACAGCATAAATTAAATGTGTCCTCAGAAAGGCAATTAAAAGGACAAATAGCAAGGTGCATCTTCTGCTGGAATGAAAAATAATTTTATTATTTTCTCAATGAAGGATGATCACTTTATTAAAAAATATATATCGCCCACAGAACTAAATAATAGGATTTAGGGGGAAAAAAGCTTAACCTATGCAAGCTTGCTCCATGATTGCTCAGTGCAAGGTTGTTAACTCACTGCACAGCATAGATGATTTAGTGCATAAAACCAAAAGAGAGTTGCAAGGTTAAGACACAAGACACAAGAACTTTACTGCAGTGGCAAACACCGTGCATGTGCCACCTTTTGGGCCAAATGAGCTAAAAGCAAGTCACAGTCACGGGCTTCTCAATCACTGTCAAAAAGAGAAATATCACCCACTAAAAATGCCATAACCGTACAAGGCAGAAAGGCATTAGAAACAGCAACCAGCATAGGTTAAAAAAGCATGCAATAACCATAAAAATTGCAAAGCAGCTTAAATGGCCTTAATCAGATGATATGCACCAATACTCAAGCAAACACACCTCCATATAAGTTACTGCAAGGAATCAAGATTTTACTTTTCTGTTTCTTCCAAAATGTTCTTCAGCTTCACAGTTCACCCTGGTGTTATGCAGCTGTGATGATCTGGTGTCTGGAATCACAGCAAGGGTCTGCAGTCCAAAATCTGTCTGTAGCAAAATGGAAGGGGAGAGGGTAGCTAATCAATGGCTTTTTTTTCCTTTTAAGAGATGGAATGGCCTGAAATTGAAACAGAAACTTACCCCTCCATATCAAATGGTCATTTAACATATCTGTTAGCAAATAACTGTCCATATCTAGCAAATATTTGTCCTACCTACTTACCCACCCATTATGGCAGTGAATGTTCAGGTTATGCATTCAAATCCCTTTTCTGTTTGGGTATGTAGGAAAATCAAGGTGATTTGAACTGTTTAATTCCCCCAAGTGATATTCAAGGTAAGAAGCCCTCGTGTCTACTCTTTACTTCGCAGCCTGACCAAGAACCATGTACTGCTAACCTTACCTGTGGAAAACAACATGCACTGCTCTCTAAGTATGTTGCACTCCAGCACCCAGAGGACACAACCCAGTCATTCCTGCTTGGGCCTCTCATGCCTGGGCCACATAACCCAGCACACTAACATGAGGGTGAGACGCTCAGGGCTTGGTTGCTGCTCTGGAAGGCCAAAACTGGTGAGACAAAAGCTAGGCCTGCTTGCATATTGCCTAACTGTTTTTAACAAGGATTAAAGGCTAGATGCAGCACCACATGGACACAACTGGGCTGTTCATGGTGGCACATCTCATGCCAGGGCTGTAAGGCACTCCTCCGCCTTCCTGGCCTGGGTGTTCAGGTAGCTGAAACCAGCTTGGTGTCTTTGCTGAGGCAAAATATATGTACCCTAATTCCTAGTGGTGTCATTATCCTGTAAATGATGGTGCCACTTCAGAGGCAGGGTTGATACAGAAACCTTAAAAAACCTTTGTGGTCACTGGAAACAGAGACACTCAAGGGGTGCTGAGTAACATTAAGCAGGAGAGGCAACAAAATGTTAACTTTTGCTGTCCTGAAGGTAAATGAGCATCATTTCTAGTGCCCCATGGAACTATTTTGTCATGCCGTGCATTTGACATATGGCCAGCAGAGACACTGTGCACCTGCAGAGTGCATGGAATCAAGGAGAGCCCCTGATGCTCAGCAACACTTAGCACCCACCTCGCTGCAACTCACACCTTGTGGTCCTAGCATGCTGATAAAAATCTTGAGAGAATGGTGTGATCCTAGAATAATGAATAACGTCTTCTAGGACATCTCTATAACATGAAAAAAGGAATGGCACAGATGCCCCTTACTCTGCAAAACCCTAACAAGTAAGCCCACATGACACAGTGGAGCCAAGGAAACATATCAGCCTATGTCCAAGAGAAATTTAGTTACGTTTGTGCAGCTCTGTGCCCAAACCATGAAGCCTTGCCTCCCAGCATGACCAGATGGCTGAGAGTAGTCAGCAACCACCAAAGCCTTTACACACACTTGTTTTAATCATGCTGATGAGATAAGTTCTCCTCAGATTTTAAAGAGCTTCAAATTTGTCTGTATTTCCTGTATCTGCCACTTATCTTTTCACAAGACTATTCCCCCATGCCCTCCAAGGGCTAAATCCATTAAAATATGCAGATGGATTGAACTGATTCTCTGATATTTTATTTTCAAGGAGACCGAGATCCCAGGTCACCCTGTAGCCATGGATATGCTAGGTTACTGGTGAGCACAGTTTTATGTGATAATGAAGATACCTCTGTTTGTCCAGAGAAGCTCTCAAATAATGGAAATCAACACAGATCCTCATTCAATAAAATAGAAATTGTCACCATTTTGCTGTGCTTCCGCCAGAGCAACATATGGTAGCACAGCTGACAAATATAATCTTTTCCTTTTTTTTTTTTTTTTTCCATTTCACATGCACATTTCGTTTTGCAGAATACGAAGACTTTACATAAATTGTCTGTTAACCCCTTGCAGTCACAGCATTCACTGCTTGGGCTGCCATGAGCTCTTGAGAGCTGGAGTTATAATGCAGCTGAACACTCAGTGAATGGTTTAGGCCTTCGGCAAATAGCCTACTTGCGTCTTTTGCAAGGAAAATCTGTTCTTTTTTACCGTCTACACTACGCAATTTTATTTTTTTAAAAGGTTAAACAGTCTACTCTAGCTATATTAAAGCTTTCTGATACAGTAAAGTGATATTCAATTATCCTGCTGCTTTCTTCAGGCGCTTTTCAATTCCAAGCCACATATGCACGAGGAATTTACACTGATGTTACCCATTTACACTGGTTATACCAATTTAATGAAAGTAAACTGTGTCCATTTTGCTTCTCCAGTTAGTCATTTGTTAGTCATGATAGCCACACTCAGATCAGCTTCTCACCCCTCTAGTCTCCGATGAAAAAACCATCTCAGTGACCTTAGTGCAAGTCCAGCATCTGAAAAAAATCTCAGGAGCTTTCCTAACTTGGCACCAAAGCTCATTTATTTTACTCACACTGGTTTTCAGCTCTTGTCAAGCCATCCACATGACAAACTATGAAAGTGCTGCTCATAATTCTTGTGAATACAAGCAGCAGTCATTTGAGTTCAATGAGGGGAAAGATGCGTCTCTACGTTTTCATAGGGCACCCAGTAAAATGACTTGAGGCTGCAGTGGAGGTATTCACACTGCCTCATTGCAAGTAGCAACCTGGGTATGTAAACTAGTCTAAGTTAACCCTAAATTACCTTCTGGAGGCTGAATTTATAGCAAACCTAGAGAAACTAGCTCCTAATCTCTGTATTATACATGGAGCCTAAAGCCGAGCCATATGAATGCCATCTGCCAAGGCTGGCTTCACTCAGAAGGATAGCAGTTATGGGTGGGGTGCCACTTGGAGAACCTTGAAACAGGCCTGCATGACTATAGAGCAAAGCAGCTCACTGTCAGGTGAAAATATTTGTTCCAATTAGGATTAATTACAAAGAATAAAGCAACTAATTTGTTTGGTTTAAAATCAGAAAATCATACACTGGGGCCAGTGTAAGGTCTTGACATAGATAAGGCATAAATCATATATATTTAGCTGGACCACTTCTTAGACATATTTGTCTCCAATTTGTAACAAGAAAAGTAAAACCTGCTTTTCACAAATGTCATTTGTTTCCTGACAGTTTGCAAAAGCATACTCCAACAAACAGTTGCTTTTAATGACTGAGAGCACCTGCACAAGCTAAAGGGAAAAAGTGGGGGTTGAATCACAAACTTCTGACACACATGCTGTATATTCCAAAACTAAAGACTGCTAATCTGAACTGCAACAAAGGATTATGAAGGAAAATGTACTGAGGTTAAAACCAAGAGTTAAATATGATGTAACCACTACTCCAGATTAAGACAATTCTACATGGTTTGCCCAGACTTTCAGTACTAGCCAACAACAACATGTCAAACTAGATGGGAACCTTTGGTCTGATTTGATGTGCATGTTCTTATGAAGGGTTGATACTTTGTGATACCTGAAAACCTGAATTATATGTTCATTATTTAGATTTTCAGCTGACTGGAGGTAAATTGTGCCCAGAGTAGGAAGGTCTCTGTCACAGTAAAATACAACCTCAGTAATGTCAATCAACATCAAAATATTAGACACTGTCTGGAGAGACTTATTTTAAGTAATATATATATTAGTGAAGACTTTTATTTTCACTTGAATGCACACTTTGGAACTTGCCATTTTGTTAGCTGACACATCTCAAGCATTTGCTTAGTTTTTATGTTGTTCATTTCACAGACTGATACTTTCATATTATATCTAAACAAATTATCAGATCCTATCTCCTTGGAAAACTGTATCGTATTTTATTACATACAGTAAACAAAACCTTTGGGGGAAAGAGGCACATTATGTCTTTTACAAATCACTGCATTTTTCCAGATGTATGGTATGTTAGAAAACTGACACAAAAGATGTGAATTGAGTTAACGAGCCCTGCTATATTTTCACCAAAATGGGCTGTTGGTTCATTTGAATAACTTTGACCTTTTCTGTTTATTGCCTTTCTAAAAATAATAAAAAATAAAAAAATAAAAAATCCATAGCCAATCATTATGATGACCACAAGTCTACTCAGGCACCTTGACAGCTGAATCACCATCTCACATCAAGAGATTTAGCCTTGGGCATCTGGCTGAGCTGACACACATTAGTTGGTCCTTTTTATGCATTTAATGTCTTCACAGTTCTCATATTTTTTCTGTTTTTACACCCTCCAGTTTGGTTTTGTTGTAGAAGAAGATAAAATACATACTGCACAATGAACACAATTAACACCTGGTAATTCTTTGTTGTCTTTATAATAAAACCAGGCACAAAGGAGGATGCTTAGATTAAAAAAAAAATAAAAATAAAAATAAAAATAAAAATAAAAATAAAAATAAAAATAAAAATAAAAATAAAAATAACAATAAAAATAACAATAAAAATAAAAATTACAAGTATCATATACTGGGGCAAAAGTAGAACCAAATTATCAAACTGCTAAAAACCTAGAATTTAAAAAATCACTATTTGTAGTCACAGTGCAGGAAGGCACTGTCAGGGAAAGGTGAGAAGGAAAAGGATATTGTGTCCCCCTGAACTTCAGATTCCCAGGCTTTTGTTGCCTGGTGCTCTAGAAGTACAGTTTTTCTAAAGTGAAGCAAAAAATACCTTTGGGACACAGAAAAATTCACACATGGTCCTGATTCAGCAACCTGACTCACTTCACATGGGAATAGTCCCAACTGGTTTCATCTCCCAGTTATGACTTCAGTGATAGCCACTTTAGCTGGTTTACTCATGCAAACAAACATTATTCCAAGTGAGCAGAGCCTGTAGTCTAGAAACACCCCTTTCCCTTCTCCTCTACACACACACTCACAACCCAAAGTGATATTTAAAAAATGAAAAAGAAAAATGGAGGGAGGATTAAATATAAGCACTAAATGGTATTTTTCAAGGCAAAACCCAAGGAAATTTTTTAACATAGTCTCAAATCTATTTCGGAGTCTTTGCATTTTAAATTCTCGGGAAGGAAGGTGTCATTTTCTTTAGATCCTACTTCATTGCTAAGATTAATATATTAGGAATAAGAAAGCTGAAAACCTAGCAAACGGAAAGAAAAAAGAAAAAAGAAAAAAGAAAAAAGAAAAAAGAAAGAAGAAAGAAGAGAAGAGAAGAGAAGAGAAGAGAAGAGAAGAGAAGAGAAGAGAAGAGAAGAGAAGAGAAGAGAAGAGAAGAGAAGAGAAGAGAAGAGAAGAGAAGAGAAGAGAAGAGAAGAGAAGAGAAGAGAAGAGAAGAGAAGAGAAGAGAAGAGAAGAGAAGAGAAGAGAAGAGAAGAGAAGAGAAGAGAAGAGAAGAGAAGAGAAGAGAAGAGAAGAGAGAACACAATGGTTTGGTCAGGACACATTTCCTGACTGTACTCATACACATTCTTCTCCCCTCTGAAAAAGTGTTCCACTAGAGCCCACACCCAATCTTTCACTTTTTTCAGCTCCATAGTCTTCCCACCCATAGCTATGCCTCTTGCAGTCAAAGCCAGAGACTTCTAACTGCAAAACACATCATGTTTTTGATTAACTGAATTAATTAACAAATATAAATACCAGACATAAGGCTGGTAAATCTGTTTACCTGTGTTTATTAATTTAGACAGCAGGCAACCTACGTTCTACTTCTTGTGAGTTAATATTTTGCATTCAACTAATATTGCATTGTTGTATATTGGACTCTCTTTAGTACTGGGTATGTATGGGCCAGGCTGCATAAATAGATTTGTTACTTTTACACACTTAGACACATATTTTACAAGAGCAGAAGGCCAGCTTAGGCATTGTAGACCCCTTTGTGCCATGAACTTTGCAAGCTCACTCTGAAGCTGCAGGACAATTACCTCAGGGTATCACGCACATGGTGTGCTTTGTTTGAGGAAAGGTTTTCTTTCTTGCACCAGGAGGGTCTGAGGAGCAGAGCTCCTATGTGTTTCTTCAATGTGTTAGTCGATTGTGGTACCCTGGCAGCAAGTTTTCCTCAAAATAAAGAGGGGACAAATACATTGTACTGACCATTGTGTTATCGTTGAGCAGAACTAGAAATGGGAGAGAGGAAGCAGAGAATGAAAGTAGCCACCCACACAGTATTACTGTGTGGAAATCACACACATTTAGTCTCACACGCTCTCTTTGAGAAATATTGCTGATTGCTTTAACATCGTGACTCAAGAAGTCTGACGTTCTCTTGATTCTAGAGGATAATCTGTGTTTCCCCTTCCCACTGAAATAAAAGAACAGGAATGAGGAAGAGAAAATTTGCAAGACTGCACAGAGAACTATTTGGGCTTGAATACAAACTAGCAGCACATCTATGCTAGGGCAGGCAGGAGAGAGTAGTGCTCCACCTACTCTCTCATAAACCTGCTGAGTCATATTGGTTTGAAGCTGGCATTTCCTCAGGCTTCTGGGAAGGAAGGAAGGAAGGAAGGAAGGAAGGAAGGAAGGAAGGAAGGAAGGAAGGAAGGAAGGAAGGAAGGAAGGAAGGAAGGAAGGAAGGAAGGAAGGAAGGAAGGAAGGAAGGAAGGAAGGAAGGAAGGAAGGAAGGAAGGAGGAAGGAAGGAAGGAAGGAAGGAAACTCTGAGACTCCGTATGAGAAAGTTTTAGATATATACATCTTAATTGCCACAAGTATCTTCAAGGATCAGCTCTGGAGACAGAGACTTCACCGTTGTTTCGCTGCCTCCTAACTCTGCACCAGGACAGAAACATCAGCAGTCTATAACCCTAACTGTGGCTCTGAACAAAAGGACCCAGAGAGCTGTTCTGGGCTGTACAACTCAAATGAGGATTTATTGTATCTCTGCTTAATAGCATCGAAATAGCATATTCTTTGCATGCCTAGTGTCTCCTACCAATCATTTCAAAGGACTCCACAGAGTGCTGCTTAACAGCATAACTGATCAGAAGATGAACAAATTCTAAACAGAACGGCTCAGAATGTTCTGATTTTTAGTATTTCAATAACACTTTTTAACTTGATGTTTCTATTTTCAGTTACAGATGTGGGTGATAAAAAGACAGGCCTTCACACAGTTTTCAGAACCAAAGTTCAGCCTGCTCCAGTTTTAACTGTTCCTCTTAGATAAATGGAAAATACTTTGCTATTATAGCATTTTTCCAAACCAATAGTATATTTTGTTCAATAGCATTACAAGTTATTCAACAATTACAAGATATTCAGTGAAGAGCTGGGAAAAACTGTCTTATTTTTCTAGTAAACACTACTGCTATTTTCCAACTTGGTATGATTGCCAGAGAGAGCTTAGGCAAAATAAATATATATAGTGCAAAACAAGCTATAGAGACAGCAGGGGATAATTTTCAGACACCACTGGAATCTTATTAAAATATTTAAAGTGGGAAGGCCCAAATTATGAGCCAAATCCAACTACAGGAAATATGTGATACTTTATTAACAGCTGTGATAGTATGTTTGTAATAACTTTCATCTGTTTCAGGTATATCCAGGTGGTTCTTCCACCCACTTACCACCTCGGCAGTGCTAAGGAGAGAATGGATGCCTTGAGGTGAAAGCTCTGCAAGCAGAGCCACTGCTTTCTTTCTGCATCAGCATCAGCAGGAAAAGCTTCCTTGTCCTACACTGCAGGGACCACCACCAAGGGTAATTTAATTTCCACGCCTATTCAGCCCCGGCTCTGCACACTGATACTGCCAACCACCGGCTCCACTTTGTCCCTGCAAAGCGCTCACCGCTGTGGCATTGAGGGCTGCTGCCCAGGGACAGCAAGCTGCTTCTCCCACAGAGAACGTCAGCGAATCAGTAGGTTAACTGAGATAACCAACACACTGCAGAACAGCTTCTAACTTGGCATCATATGATTGATCATTGGGCATTATTGACTTTGGCTTGGTTTACGTCTGTAGGATCCATCTGAGGGACTATGCACTTATTTATTGGTTTCTATGAACCCTTTGCTCCTTTTTGTGTCAGTTGCCCTTGTGCACACACACACATCATTAGTTTTTCTTTTCTTTTTCATTAATCTGCCCAAAGACAGTCTAGAAATCCAAAAGAGCGTTGTCAAGAGAGTCAAGTGATTCACATTTGACTGTGATGTTTAAAGTTTACCCTGGCAAATACATACTGTAGCTGCTAAGGAAAATATTCAGTGCAGATGAAAAGGGATGTCTTTCTTTCCCCTTATCATCATGCCTAAATATCCCTGTTTTGTAAAACAGTCGAGCTGTTAAGTTCTATGCTAAGGCACGTACACACTTTGGAAAGGTAATTTGAAAGCGAGTTGAGCCATGACAAATAGGGACAGCTGGCCTAATTGAATCATTTGATCTAAGACAGCTCAACTTGGTTATCCTCACTGCAGCCCACATTGATATTAGCGAGTGAATCATTAGCCATGAAATCATGTCGACTTTCCCGATGCAGCGTTCTTGACATGACAGGGAACGCAGTCTGCCTTTCATTACAGCACCAATGAGTTCTTTAGTCTGTCATGGAGAGAGGAAAAAAAAAAAAAAAAGAAAAAAAAAAAAAAGAAAAAGAAAAGATAAAAGAGTGCCTTGAAAACTTTTATACGCAGCAACAGAAAGTAATTTTTTCCTACCTATATCATGAAGCAGTTAAAAGAAAGGCACTGTTATGTCTTGGTTACCTGTTAAGCCACGGTGGCAAGCCATGCTCTGGCTGCACTTTCAGCATCCCTCAGCACCCACACAGCCTGCTGCTGGGACACCAGCCCTCTGGCACTCTGACCAGCCTTTGTTGCCTTGTCCAATGCTCTTGCAGACAAAAGAGCGTGCAGTTAGCCACCCTAAAAATGGTTTGCCAACATTTATACATAGACACTCTTTTTTGTACAGGCCATTTATAGCAGTAACTTGTTATGTCATAACTCATTTGTACATTAATTAATAGTGGGCTACAGTTGCATCTTTGGCATTTAGACTGCAATTTTTGGCTTTTTTAAATGCTAACTGGATTGCTCCTAATCTAGTTCACATTTCAGTCATCCTAGTACAAAAATAATCAGCAGATTTTTTTTTTTTTCCAAATATCTCCAATGTATTTAGGAAGAGACATCACTCTTTAAAGCCTTTCCTTGATTTGCAAACAAATGATCTCATCCAGCTGCTTTTGAATTGAATGGAAATTTTCAGTGGGAACAGAGCCAGAACCAGATCCCAGGCTCTTTTAACAGTCATAGGTGGGCAAAATTACCTGATGGTGTAGATCAGATTACTGGTGGCAGGACCAGACAAACATAATTTGGGCAAAACTAGGAGCCTGATGAAATTTGGATAATATCCAATTAAGGAAAAGCGACAGGAGCAGATTTTTTTTGCAAGTTAGAGAGACATGCCAGCACTGGATTGGGACAAGTTTCAGACCTTGGAAAAGACACCTAGCATGCATTATTTTGCCAATAGTGGTCTAAAGAATATCTCTGTAACCTACCAGGGAGAGTAGAAAAAGAGAAACAAGCACAGGGCAGGTTTTGATTTTGTAAATCAAAAACCAAGCAATCCCGAAGGCAAAGCTAAAGAAATTGCAAGCCTGACAAGATACCAGAAAAGCTGATAATGGCCCTAAAATCTTTTTCTCTTAGTGGGGGCTTGATTCATAGGAGCTTTCCTTGCATTTAATATATGAAAGCTAGGTGCAGAGATTTAATTTAAAACTCTGTTACCCTGTAAGCAGCAGCTATTGGGAAGCACAGCTCTTTCCATCCCAAATGTGGAGTTACAATCTATGTCATGAAGGTTGGGAAGTGATCATTGTTAACCAGAAGGGAGAACCTCGCCAGCTTGCCTTCTGGAGAGCTGGAAATGTAACAGTAGCAAATGTGTAGGAGATAATCAAGATTGAAATTAGATGTACAGAAGGGGCACAGGCTTTTTCAAAGAAATAAAATTGTGAGAAATTTTCAAGTCATTGACGCCAATGCTTTTCTCAATTTTTGCATGAAACACCCTTTATGAGGATGGCTACTTGTTTTTAGGGGTAGGATTTCTGTTCTGCACGAATCATGGTTAGAGGGCCCAACACTTAGGAAATTCATCTGCCTGAGTTAGTGTCCTAACTGCTTGGTTATAATGGAGTAGTGATCCTTAATTGAGTGGTTTTTGTGCAAATAACTATATACATCATAGAGAAGGCAGCTATTTGTCTATCCTGGTGATTAGACTAATCACCTGGGATGTGGGAAACCTGTGTTCAGGCCTCCCCTGTGCCTGATAAACCATGTTTACACTTCTAATACTGTTGGTAAAGCCCTGCAGTACTGGAAGCCTTCTCAGGACTGGACCTGAATTCGCAAGACCTGCTGCATCGTTTCTGCACCACAGGCAGCAATCCTGATTCGCACCAGATAAATGTGGAGACAGATTTGTCTGAGCAGGAAAACCAGAGCTCAGGTATCTGCTGCGCCCCACTGCATGTGTAAGCAAGATCAGCTGTACTAAAAACCACTCCCAAGAGATATGTGGCTAACTTCATCTTAAAAGCCTCCAGAGATGGAACTACCATGTTTTCCACATGTCACTCAACCCATGCTTATCCATTCCTCTCATTAGAAAGATTTATTCACTTTGCAGCATGGATCTCAGCTGTGTAACAGCTTGAAGACTGCTGTTACATTTCCCTTCAATCTTTCAATTGAAATGAAGGCATTTCTTATTTTCCTAGCTACTTGGCTCAGTCAGGGCCAAGATAGGCTTTGTAACTGTAAGTTATGTATTTTTAAAATAGTTTGTTGTTCTGAGATAGGGAAGAAAAAAAAAAAAAACAAAAAAAAAACACACACACACAAAAAAAAAACTATGTATCCACTAAACTTTTGGGAAGCAATTACTTTTCCACCCTTTTGAAAACCAGATGAGATATACTTGCCAGTTTTCTGCTATTGCTCACACTTCCTACCAGCTGAAGATCTGGTGTGACCTAAAGGATTTATTGTCAGTTGTTTAGGACGTTGCTTCATCTGTAAGGAAGGCACAATGATTATATGTAGGTCAGCCCAAATGTGTGCCAATGAAACTTTCATATCATCACTGTCTTGTATTCAGTAGATGTCACACATGCCACAGAAAAGCTAGTTCAGAAAGATTTTTATTAGTTCTGAAGTTTTTCATTAGCAGTGTATACATGCATGTCTGTTAAATATGTCAGATTCTCACATTTCTTAGGGAGAAGAAAACATATATATTTCAGAAATTTCTAGAATGGTCTCAGGTGCCTTCTTTAAAATGTCAGGAAAGTGACAGTCACTCTCCTGAGCTCTCCCAAAGCAACCTATGCACAAGCCTTTTAAATCTGGAAAGTAGATTTCCTGCCTTTCTAAAGTACATAGCTAGACCATTTTTAACATTGGACTGTTTGCATGGCAATAGCCCTTAACTTCTCCAAAAAAATCCATGACACTTTCCTACCCTGAGCTGTAATGTAGTTTTTCAGTGTACACGGTAAACTGCAGGAAAAAAAAATGCTCTGATGACTCTTTCATATTGGCTGCTGAAGGAACTGGATTTGGGTTAATAAATGGGTGAATGAGGTGCCTAACTTCATCAGTCCAGTTCAGCCAGACAGGCTCTTGTTGATTTTTCACCAGTGTAGAAGTGAAAAATCCACAATGGAAGAGTAGGCTATTCCCTTCATGCATACACTGAACAACTTTTCTGGTTTCATATTTCTTGTGCTTGATAAAGGTTCAATTTTTTCCTTTCCCAAATATACTTGAAAAACTACAGGCATTGGTTTTCCATACCTTTCTGCCTTCCAACATTCTAATTTCTTTCAAAAGTCAGTTAAAGAATCTTCTCAAAAAAATATAATTTTTGCAATGTTTTCTCAAAGCTATACATAGCTTCACTGCCTTCATGCTCACAATCAGACATAAAGCTTGGTGAATTTTAGGAGTCTTCTTTAAAAATCTAACACATTTCAAAATTACAGGGATAGCATTGGTTACAATTTCTTCATATGTCCAATTTCCTCTAACCTAAAGATGCAAGGTTTATTTAGTACTTAGGAAAAGTGAATGTTCGCTGTCTTGCAAGAGTCTGATTTAGTAGCTTGTTTCAGCCTGAAACACGGTAATGTAATGCTTTTATTCACTGATGAATTTGAGCAGTACAGCGTTAATCACTCTCACTACCGTATGTCACCTGAATAATCAACAAACCCCAATGATACATGTTCCTAGATCCTGTAGAGTGCCATTTATCACTGATGCAGAGCCTGTTTGTTCTTGACATGTCTTATTTGTGCAGAATAAGCAGGGAATTTACTGCATAAATAATGCTAGGTGGGCATCATTTAAACACAAATACAAGGGAATCTTGTAGAGGTTTGAATCTATTCAGAACCATATATGTCTAAAAGAGGTAGAAAAGGTGGGAAAATGGAACTTCATCGGTAATTGTAAAAATGCATTTAAATTATCTGTAACTTTCAATAAAAAAGTCTGCATGTACTGATTAACTATTTAGGATGCATCCAACTACTTGTGCAGTTTGTCAGATTTTTGATGTGGAGAATTTCAGCTGAAGTTCAGAGGACTCTGAAACTATCAGCCTCAGTTTTTACAGTGTGTTTTTTTTTTTTCAATGTCATTTGCACATCCTTGCCTGAGTGGATGAAGATGTTTCTACTCTTTGCACAGTTTTGCTCTCACTTAATGTCAGAGATGGTGGCAGGACAGTAAAACACATTTCAAATGTCAGGATGGGGGCAAACAGGACAGTGATGCTGTGTCTCACCTCTTGCTCTGCCTGACACAGAACAGGCAGCTGCACAACCTTTCCTGTGCTATGTCCTTACCCTCCTCTCACACACAGCATAGCAGATGGAAGATCTCATGTGCTGTATGGATGCTTTGTTGCTTAACTTCCAATGGGAATTAGATTCCCATCTGCAAATTGGTAGAAGCAGTGGAAATCTATCTCCATGCTTCTCTCTCCTAAAGATGTAAGACTGCATATCAGAAAGAAATAATCCAAGAGCTAACAGTATCTGTCTGAATATTGAAAAGCAACAAGAGAGGACTGAAGTCTTGGCAAAGTGGCACAAATCAGGTAAATTTAGCTACAGCCAGCTTTAGGTGTGAGACTTAAATCAATCTTTACAGCAACAGGGAATATTTAACTCTACAAAGGGTGACCTGTCAGGCACAAAATGGCAAAAGATGAAAAAATATTGAAATAACACATATGTATCAGCAAAACATCCCTAAGCAGTATGACTCAAGCACTTCCATGCGTGAGACATAAATTAGATATTTGGTAATCCCTCAGAGACAGTCTAGCTGCTGTAATTCTCATGTTTCTATATATAAGGTATTTTCTGAGCTGAAAGCTTGTTTAAAATCTCAATCTTACTATGTTAGAATTATGCTGTAAACCTAATGAGGTTATTTGCAGAGAATGAAACTGCAGAACTTGAGAAACATGAGCAGCCTGTACAAGGGCAGCACTGCACTTCATAGTTTTACTGGAAAAGTCCTTCAAATGGTCTTGAAGAAGTCTTTCTACAAGCTCTGAAGCCCAGCTTGGGACAAAGTTGTTCATCCTGCCACAGATAAACAACTTTATTTAGAAATTTGAGGGCTATTAAACAAGGTGAATTTCCCAGATGAATCAGCACAAATGTATTAATCCAGGTGTTACTGTAATTGTGATTCATTGGGGAGAGGAACATTGTTCAATGGTCCTCAAACTTACACTTCCATTTAGTGCTGTGCTGCAAGCATAGGACTGTGAGCTGCTGGCTGCCTTAAAATCCTGTATATTTCTTTATATTCTGCCATCGTTTGAACTTAAGTGTGTTAGGAATTCTGGTTTTATTTTTCTATTTATAAAGAGATTGTTCAGAGTCTGGTCTGTCCTTCTAACCTCTTGTATCTGCAGCAATACACTTACCATTCTCCAATCATAAAGCAATATTCAGAAAGAGGAAAACCAGCACCTGATCACAAAACAGGACTGGGATGGATCTCAGTCAGTGAGTACAGACTTCACTATCACAGACAAATATGTAATTTAAAACTAATCCCACTCCTTTTGGAAAAAAAAAAAAAAATATATATATATATATATATATATATATATATATATATATTTTATATATATATATATATATATATATATAATTTTCCTGCCTTGTATTGGAAGACTGTTAAAAAAAAAAACACAACAACAAATACTACTGCTCCAAGTATCTTGCCAAAGTTTCCATCTATATCCTCCTCATCACACTGATTCGTTGTAATCTTTATCTTTGCCTTTTCAACAGTCTTTTTTATCCCCCATACCTCTCTGCTGTGCCAGAGGAGATGGACCAAGTTGTCACTGCTTTCAAACCTTTCCACTCTTTACAGAGATGAACCTGTACAAACCCAGCCCCCACAGACACCATACAACAGGACCAGATACCACAGAATTTTGTTGCTCTTTGTGGTAGTGTTTCTGCATCTCTCTTCAATGCCAAAGAGATTTGTCGTCTCATTGTGCACATTCCTGAAATCACACATATACACGTATAAGCCGTGATGACTGACGTTCAAGGAAAAATGGATGGATCTATGCTTGCATATAGAGAGTTTTTTAAAAGATTAAAAACAGTGGGACATGGGATCCGTGTGATAATTCTGCTCCACTGGCATCACCTGTTAAAGGGCACACATAGCTACAGCACAGTGGAAACGTCAAGTCATTGCCCAGTAGGAGAAAAGCTTTTACATAAAGGTTTGCAGGTATCTATCTACAAAATCAACAGCTACAGTCATCAGAATGGCCTTTCAGTTGCCCACCATGCATTTACTTCCTAAACCCTGGGTATCTATGGGTTTAAATTTGTTTGCTGAAATCTTTAAATAAGTCGCTCACTGAGGCAATCAGCTCTGGTGCTGGCTCAGCCCACAGCGCAGCGAGGGATCACAGTGCATGGTGGGGCGTTCCAGCACCAGGGAAACCCCAGCAGAGCATGGAGACCTACCAGGAGCCACAGCTCTCCCAGGAGCAGATGACAGGCACGGGCAGGGCCAAGAACAGTGGCCACCTCCAGAGGGACAAAAAGCAGCCCTAAGGATTGCCCAGGCCAGAGCAGGCAGCCATGGCAGGAGGGCACACAGGAGGGCCCCTCCTCAAAGGAGAACAATTCCACTGGCCAAGTGGGAGACATGAAGCACACACAACCCAGCACCCAGGCACTGTTTTGTGACCATCTGAGTGCAGCTAAACAAGGAGCAGTTTGTGCAGAAGTTCACTCAGAAGGCGGCAAGGCCCCTTCACCTCTGGTCTAAGTAGCATACACTCCCTCAGGTATGGTTTCGACATGCCACAGAGCTCATGCCCCAGCAGCTGTTGGAGTTGCTGCTTCAGCTGTGTCAGTCTTCCACCCAGGCAGACCTTCTGACAGCGGATGTAGCTCTGCAGGCCCCAAGTTGCAGGATTGCTTCCCTGTGAAGCTGGGGCTGACAGTCATGTCTTCTGCCGTAGGTGTGGTGGTGGTGTTCATGAGTTATGTCACCAGGTCAAGGACTTACAGGAGGAAGTAAACAGGCTACATTCATGAGGACGAGCAAGAAATAGGATATTCTCTGAGACACTACAGCTCCCCATATCCAGTGGTATCCTGGGGTGCATTAGGAAGAACACTTCCAGCAGGCTGAAGGAGGAGATCCTCCTCATTTACTCAGCCCTGGTCATTACTCTGTCCAGTTCTAGGCTCCCCAGTGCCTATCCATTAGGATTCTGTTGAATACATTGGGGCTTCACGTCTCTTCAGAAGCCAAAGATTAATCTGTTATATTTTGCTGTGGTGACTGAACAGTGACAGGAAGTAACCAATCTAGGCTAGGATGAGAAATACGAAACACAAAAACTGTCTGAAGCCTTCCACAGACAAGTGCAGAATTGGAGCTATGCACTCACTGCCAGCTTTGAACTATGCCCTGACGCAACCAGGCATGTATGGATGAAAAAAAGAAAAGGGAAGGGAGGTAAAATGGGAAAGGAGCTGCGTGGTTCTGCAGGAGATGTTGGTAACTGCTCACCCAAGGCTTGTCCATGGTGACTCTACTGTCTGCCAAGTTGGCCCCATCTCCTCTTCACCAGACAACAGGCTCCAGCTGATAACCACGTCTTCCACTTTGTCTTTCATGGCTAGCCAAAACCAGAACAGGTCAGAAACCCTCTCACATGTCTTGCCCTAGGACTGAAGGAGTTTTTGTTTGTTTGTTTGTTTGTTTAAGGATTTAGAGGTGCTGGTCTTGATTTGTGAAACAGGAAACTTCACAGATGTCCACCCCACAGTCTGGACCTCACTGACTCCACAGGATAAAAAAGATAATAATAATAATAGCATTTTGTAGTTGGACACATTTCCTCAAAGCCTAGAAAAAGGAAGATATTTTCAATGTGGCATCCAAACGCTTATGTAAAATTAGAAACTAGAGAAAGGCAATGACAACAGAAAGTGAAATGAGAGTGAAGATTTACTTATAATCTAAGGTGGTTTTTTTTGTTATTTTTGTTTTTGATTATCATGTTTGCATTTAAATTCCTGAAATCCTCATTGAAGATTTTTGAGAAATGTCTGATTTCTGTTGTTCTTAATTTTTGTGCCTAATAAGGAAATTAATAGGACTTAGTCTGACACTATTCTTTAATTTCATCTTCCAAGAAGTTCCTAAGGAGTTTTATGAGATTGCAACATCCCACAGAGGAAGTCAGTCATATGTTCATAACATGCTACAAATTTTACTAGAAGGGGAAGTCTAATTGAAATTTCTGTATATAAAATTAATAAAGATACTCTCATTCAACCACATCCAGTTTCCATCACACACACACACACACACACACAAAAAAAAAAAAAAAAAAGCTAAAAATTTCACCTTTATTTTGCCTTTTTTATTTTTTAAGTATTAGAAATTGATGGAACAATCCCTACTATTCCTTTCCACAATTCCTGTATTCTTTTGGATAATATACAATAAAAGATTTTAATTTCTTTGATTGATTGATTTCCTTTCTTTGAAAAAGATTTTCACTTTCATTTTCATCCGAAGCCAGAAGTTGTTCTTGATCTCTGATCACCCATTACTTTTATCAGTCACATAGTTCATTCCTTTAGAAATTTACTCTAGTTTAACAACATTTCTTGTCACTACTAAAGACAAGTATGAGATCAGGACTAAAATGAAGAAAAGTGCTTTCCAATGGCTTAAAAAAAAAAAAAAAAAAAAAAAAAAGATGGATGGAATTGATCCTTCTGTTTGAACATTTTTCAACACAGCCAAGGTGAAATTGCTATGTTACTAATGATTCACTATAACACAATTTTTATGTTATGTTACTTTAAGCAAAAAACTTCACTTTCTAATCAAACTTACTATCACTGCAGAACCTGAATAACAATCAATTCAAATGCAGCCAAACTAGGCTTAACATCCTAAAACTTGAGAGCTTCATTAAATATTAGATTAATTTAATGTGTCTTTTTTTTTTTTTTTAGATTAATTTCAGATTAGTTTTCACATAAGCATTTGTGCAGCTCAAGCAGTATCTTTCCTTTCTGTCAGTTTCATCATCTGATGGAGGGTAGAAAGACAAAAATGGATAGAGAAGATGTACAGTGATAAAGTAAGTTGAAGAAGATTTAATTACAGACTATTATTACATATTTTGCCATGGCAAGCATGAAAAGGTAAAAGAGTAACATAAATTTGCTAGTGATTAGAGTGATAGAAGATACTGGAGCATCTTAGATAAATAAAGTGGGCAGTTTGAAATAGCAGAGCAAGGTACATGGCTATAATTAATGTTACTGCACTCACTGCTGAAGTTTAAAAACGATTTGACAAAGTAGTATGCTTTATGCACATCAGATGAATTGAGTATTTCTTCTAGCACAGTTAAAAATACATTAAAAAAATCAGAAAATGGGTTTATGGGTGTCTAAGGGAAATCACTACAGATGGGTATGGGAATTCTGAACTGTTGTGAAAATTGCATAACAGTAGCTGAAAGAAAACAGAGAAATATTCTTGCTGCTCCCAGCATAATCATTTATTTATTAGGGACATTCCATTTATGTTTGGAACTTTTCATATGTTTCCAATAGGGTATGTCTACAGGGAGAACACAGAATGAAGCAATTTAGGGATGAATATATAATATAGTAAGGTTCAGATCCACAATCTTATTAATTATTTGTTTGTGGTCACTGTAACTCCTTGCTATTGTGTAAATTTCCATTGGTAGCAATAAAAAAACAAATTCAGCTATTCGGAGGTTATCTCTTCATCACACGCTACCTTGCATGTTCAGAGAATCATAGAATGGCTTGAGCTGGAAAGGACCTTGAAGATTAACTAGTCCAACACCCCTGACGTGGGCAGTGACATCTTTCACTAGATCAGGTTGTCCAAAAGCCCTGTCCAATTCAGCTGTGAACACTTCCAATGATGGGGTGTCTACAACTTCCCTCTTTCAGTTTCTCACCACCCTCATCATGAAAAAAGTCTTCCATATATCCAATGTAAATCTACTCTTTTATTTTAAAACCGTTGTTCCCTGTCCCCTATAGTATGACTTCATACCATACATTTATACAGTATAATCAATTACATTTCCCCTAGGTACATAATAGCTGATCTTCTAGAACATATTAAGTACTTCACATTCCAATAATAGGTACATGGACTGGTTACCGACATACATCAAAGAAGATATGCAAACAGGTTGAGAACTACGCAGTTAGTGCTAGTCTGTGCCCATTGGAGACAGCAAGTATGGCCAGTGCCTGAGGCTCTCCTGAGCCTCCAGCACAGAGCCTAGGCAAGATAGTGTCCACCCATGCTTGGACATAAGCAGTCTTTTTTTTTTTCCAGTATAACCCATACCAGGGCATGAAGGACAGCACCCCAGAGACCCACTCTACTGCTTCCCTGTCAAGATACTTCAAATATGGTCCCTAGGGCAAGTGAAGGAACTTGGCATTGAGAGAAAAGAGACAATGTGTTTTGCCCCTTAAGAATAACAGCCACATGTGATAGGGACAATGGTTTAAACAACCTACAGGGAAAAAAAAAAATATATATATATATATATATATATATATATATATCAGTTTGATTGGGGACCATTAGAGAAAAAGCAAAAATCATTAAATAGCTAGAGTAGGGCAGTAGCTACTACTAAACAGTCTGCTAAGAATGATTTATCTGCAATTGCCATTGTTATCATCACACCCTAAGTTCTATCTCATCATAGCTCACAAAATAAAATTTTGTCAATCTGAGTAATAATAAAACAAACATGGAAATCATACCACAATATTGACAAAATGTAAGATAATCAACAAACTATTAGAATGGGCCTGTTGACTCAGGCAAATGGAATGCAGTAGAGCAGCTGTTAGCTTTATCCTACCCATAAAGGAAAACCTTTGTGACTCACTTAGAGCTTTATGAATTACCAGCTAGTTTTCCCCTCTCAGCTTGTACCTATCTCAACTCTGCTTGCCATAGCAAGTGCTATTAAACACTTGCTACCTTCAACAGAGAAATTAATAAGAAATTCAGTAATCTATTTTCGAAATTGTTAACAGCAAGTTAAGTGATTTAGCTTCCACCAATGGGCAGAAAAGAGCATAAGAGCTTCTGGGAGCCTTTTCAGCTTCTGCATGAAAATGTAAAGAGGTCCGATGGGAGCACAAATGAGATCTTGTTGACTGATGCCAGAAAATGTTCTTATTTGGGCTTTCAGAAAGAAGGTATGATAGTATGCAAAACTGAGGGAAAAATATATCTGAAAGAGTCAATTCGAAATCATTGCAAGGATCTTGATAATAATTTTTCCCTATTCAGGTACTTGAAACAATAAAATCATAGAATTTATTCCATGGCCAGGGATGCCACCCAGTAGAACTGTTTGTCCAGGGCCTCATCCAACCTGTCTTGAACAACTCTAGGGATGGGGCTTCCACAGCTTCTCTGGGCAAGGTAGAGATAAGGTAGAGCAAAATGGATGTTTAGGGACATTCCCTAAGGACTGTAGGCTTTCTAGGTTTTGTTAGCACTGAGTACAAAGACATTGATTTCCCCAAGGACTTGTATTTTCTAGAAAAAAAAATGTTTTGTTTTGTTCTGTTTTGTTTTTAATCATTAGTTTCACTACTGAAATTTCATTTAATACTGTGTGCAAAAGCACTCAGTCTTTAAGACATTGCATTGCAGAATATATCTAAATTGCTCCATCATTGCAATTACAAAAAAACTACTCAAAGCTGGAAAGTAAAACTAAAGGAATACATTTACATAAGCATGACTGCATTCATTTTTGATGCTAACACAGTGAAGATCAAGCCCAGGAAAAAGCAAAGACCTATTCCTCCTTTTTAAGTCCACTGCTCTGAGATGTAGCCAAGGCATGAGAATCTGTGAACTGAACTTAACATTTTAAAAACTAAATTTTGAGGTAGAAAGCAAAGGCAAATAGTAATAATACCCATAAAGGACTAGTGCCTGTAAAAGGAGAACATAGGAGGGATCCAAAAAATACTGAAAACCAAAACTGAGCAAAAAAGTTCAAACATTTAACCAAAATTAAAAACAAAATAATTTTGTGATTTATTTTTTTTTTTATAACAGGTGACATTTGTAAATGTGTTTGCTCAATATGTAGAAAGGGTGAAGTGATTTGTGTTAGCTCACATACTAAGCTGCTCTAATACTTGGGTGAAAATTGTCATCAGGTGGAAGCAGCCAAATGAGTTGTGATGATGCTGTTCTCTCTTTGGAGCTGCACCATTCCAGCCATTGCCAGGGCCTGTCTGCTACAATGACAAAGCCTATTTCCCTGACAAATAGGGGTCATGTCCAACATCCACATTTGGATAATTTCTATTTTGGATCTTGAAACTTTTTCACAAAATCAGAATAAAACTAGTGCATGTAGCCTCCCAACAACCCCACAAGTGTAGTTTGCAGTGGGCAAAATCTGTGCACATGCTTGTTGTCACCGAGCAGAGCCCACCTTGTCAAGCAGTAGCATGAAGAAGCTTTCAGCAGAGGAAAGGAACAGATGTGCTGAGGACATCTTCCAACACGTCAAAATAGTTTGCATCCCTGTTCCTACAGCGGTGGTGGCCTAAAATGGACATATTAGTGCCAGTCCTATCAGTCCTACCAGATTCTGGCTTTCCACAGCACTCTGGATGAAGGAAGTGGGGAGGTAGCTCACAGATGAGCTGAGGCATTGGAGAGCCGGGGGGACGACTCCGCCATGGGGGCCATCATCACCACCACCACTCAGGCGGGGTGGCCAAGCAGCACGTCACCACCGGACGGCTCGGAGCAGCCAGCTCGCAGTTGCTAAGAGACAGCACATGCCAACTTGGCTTGAACGAAAGCCAGACAAAACCGCGGGGCTGCGGGAGAGAAAGGCTCACACCCAGAATGCCAACTTCTGGCGTCCTTTCTTCGGCTCCCGTCAGCTCCGCATCATTGTAGGAGTCGGTTTGATCAGGATGGCCCTCGCACGAGCGGTGACAACTTTGCCAATTCTCCCCAGTCCTGCTTCGTAGCATTTATTGATAATGGCAACGTGTTAATTATAGGACACACTTGCGAATTGTGAATTCAGCAAGAAGGAACACATTACGGCACAAAATGTTCCACTCGCACCAACGTGTGCCCACCCACCTATTTTCTTCCCGTTCAAATTGCATTCCACTTGTCTCTCAATTTCGCCACTTCTCCTCTGCATTTGGCAAGGGCCTCTTGAAGAAGGAAGTCCAAATTGGTCAAATGGTTAAATGGGTCCCAGAGATGAATGCACTGGGCTTGGCTCACTGCAAGCTCTCTGATACTGGAGCACTGAGAGATGGGCAGACAGGTCTGAAAACCTTTGCAAAACTCCTCGGAGTTTAGCCTCAAGGCTGATCCCCAAGGGTACACCAGGAACATTTGATTTCAGAAGTTTCAGGCATGCCGACAAGGAGAAGTAATCATACTTGTCTGCTGTCTTCACCCAGTGCATTCACATAAACCAAACCATAATTAGTCAGAGAACAAGAATTAACATTATTCTCATACAAAGAAGGCTCCAAGTACTTCAGCTAGAGATTTTAGCCAAGTGTATTTCTGAACTTCAAACTGAAAGTCAGATTTCTGCCCTGGACTGGAAGGCAAAAGAGTCTTCGTTCATCAAATACAAATCCATGAGCAGTGAAGCCACAATTCAGAAGCAGTGAGGGTCTTTACAAGCCTCATGAAAAGCAGAATTAAAAAATAGGATAAAAGCAGGATTAAAAGTGCCACACAAAATGATTTTTTTCAAACAATTGCTCTTTCTAAGCAGAGGTTACTAGCAGTTCTGGCTCCACAATAGGGGTCATGCATACTTCACCATGTAGAGGTCCAGAAACATTTTAGCAGCTAGCAAACAGGAAGGAAAAATGGATCTTCTCCTATCTTAGATTCTACAAAGGACAGAGAAACTTCATACCTTCCCACATGCCTCAGAGAATATTAGGAGTATTTCCCTCACTTACACCAGTCCCTGAAAATATAAAATGTTTCTACAGTTAAAAGCCAGATGTGAATCCTGACCTAAAGCTTCTATTAGTGTACTGAATTTCTTGCTTTCATTTTTGTTGGGCCTTCTCTAAAGAATATTAGAGTCACCCCAGAAGAATACAGGTGAGATAGTTTACAGTGTGCAATCAGTCTTTCAAAAACAAGCAAGCAAAACCTCTAAACATTCAGCTTCTGCCATTTGAATTTAAAATAAAATAAAAACGTAGTCTTTACTGCAAAATACTAATTTGGAATACAACTTAAAAACAGTGGAAAAGGAGAGGAATAAAGTGGAAAAAAGGTGGTTTGAAATTGCTGTCTACTATTCAATACATATTTAGCTGATGATCAAAATAACACCTTTGGGATTATTCCCCATCATTATTTAATTTTCTCTAACTTCTACTTTCCCCTAAGATACTGTATGTCTAAATGCAGTATAGAAAAATTAACATAAAGACACTTAAAATAGTAATAATAGAAATTGCATTAAGAAAGTAATATATCTATATAAACACACATCATTCTTATCAGATTATCCGGAATAATGCTTTCTACAAAGCTAATCATATACCTACATGCCTAAACACATACATACTCACATACCTAATATTGGTTTAGATTTTTAAAAAGCCTGTAAGATAGAGGTTGTACAAGCATTTTTGTCCACTTAATACAATACTTTTGGAGGGTTGAAAAATCTTGGATCTGATATCTGACGTCTGATAAAATCAAGCCTTAAAAATATAAAATATGTGTTCAAGCTTGCAATCCTTTTTCATAGTAGTCCCACTGAGGTAAGTGAAATGTTATGTACATACTCACAGAGGCAACAAGACGACTGAATAGACAGTTCATATCCTACAACGTCTTGCCCTGGAAACGCATTCTTTTCCAATTTAATACAGCCATAATCCTTAATTCACCCTTGGTTTAGCAACTTCCCCCAGTGGGGAGAGTTCCAGATGAAATGACAGGCCAATAAGGACATAGTGGCAGCCTTGTTTCTGAATTCACTGTTTTTTGTCAGTTTTTGTTACAATATTAAACTTATTTGAAAGTGAGGGTAGTTTTTCTGTGAAACAGACAGGCTATTGACACTGTGTGACATGGGTGACTGGGGGAGATTGTGCATGTCACAATATATTTGTGGTTTGACTGTTCTACCTATGGATAGATCTGTTTTTAAAAGCCTCAGTTTATACCATCTTCCTGCAGGCCATTTCTTTGAGTTGATGAAGCAAATAATGTTTTTTGTTTTGTATTAACACAGCTTTTAAGGGGTTGTCAGAGAAAGACTGATGAGGGGTTAAGAATTTCTTTTTGAAGTTGTACAGAATTACCAACTAATGAGTTGATTTCTTTGATGGGTCTTTTATAGTTGGCTGCAGCTGGACAAGAATCAACCACAAAGGGATCTTGATTTTGTTCATCGTTAATTCCAACTCAACAGATGAAGTCTGGCTATCATCGTCACCTTCACAGTTTGCCTTTGTATTATGTGAAGCTTGCATACTCAATTAACAATCTGATTAGCAAGTTCTTACATTCTTCAAGTAGCTTTCTTCATTACTGCCAACATATCAGGTCCTTCAAGCAGGATTAAAAAAAAAACAATTTTTTTTTTTTGCAATGGTATGATTTATAACATTAGTATTTAAGATAGTGAATGCACACAGGCCAGCAGGGGAAATTAGTAACAAACTTCAGAAAGACATTAAGAACCACAAAAATATTGAGAGAGTTAAAATCTAAAACAAAAAAAATATATATTTTTTTTCCCTCATTTTCACAGAAGCCGTATGTAATGATGAGGTTTTTAGTTTTGCCACTTTTGTTCAGATTGTGAAATTCTTACAAAATTAAAATAAAACAAGAAAGATCTGGATTCACAAAATGCTTGGGTATTCTAGACTCTGCTGCAAGTTTAAATCCTGCTCTGGACTGGAAGTTAAAACTGATGGCTGCTCCAAAAAAAGTAGATGCCACTGTCTTCTGAGGGAAGTCAGCCTGATTCTCCAGCCTGAAGTCTGGAACCACTCTTCCAGGAAGTCAGACCAAATAGGGATCACCTGGTAATGGCTGAACTTGACACAGTTCAGAGATTTACTTCAGGTTTACCTGATATTTTAGTAATAGTAAATAACAGAATATTGGATAGCTTTTGTTTTTGTCCCAGAAAAAAAAAAAAAAAAAGAAAAAAAAAGTCACACGGGGAGATGATAATAACTTTTCTTACCTATTACACACAAAGTAAAAAAGTAAAGAAAAATGCATTGGAATGAAATCCATTGCATTTACAACATTGTTTACAATGATGTTTTAAATAATGTGTTTGTGTGTTGTTTTTTTTCCTACAGAATGAACCATCCCGCCATTCCTTTTTTTTTTTTTCCAGTTATCTGAATGTTTTGTATCTGCTTAAGTAAATATTCAGAAACTCCTGTTAATTAGATCACTTCTATAAAATAACATAGAACTGTTATTCCTATTCTATCCATAGAACTGTCTCCCTATTTGCTTTGTACTAAGTCATGTCCAACTGCATCACTCAAGTCATGATCCCATAATACATTGTGAGAGACCCCTGCAACCCTGGTGTTTAAAAGTTAAAATTCACAAAATTTTAAATTCAACTGAGTAAAAGTAGTCTTTTCCTTCACACTATCCTCTGGAACAGGTCACCAAGATATGACTCTAGATTTGACCCTGCATGGTTAAGATGATGCTGTATGCCTTGGGGAAACATGAAATGACATGTCTTTCTAGAAATAGAAAGGCAAAAAGAAATCATAGTTTTCCAAGGAAGCTCTATCATTTTTATTACTGCTTCTAAAGATTTATATAATGCTTTGCACTTGAATAGCACACTCTTTACTCAGTGATCCCAAAATACTTTGTAGTAGTGTATTTCACTTTGTGACAACCCAATGAAATAGGCAAATAACACCATCTCCTTTATATAAATTGGTCAGAGAGTCTGAGAAAGTTAAGCACCTAATTCAAAGACCATTAAAGCAAATGAAAAGACTCCCAGCAGGCTTTTGGTCAGTTACTAATGAGACATCTCAGGTCATACAAAAAATTTGTGACAGAGAGCAGAACTCAAGTGTCCTTATTCCAATTCATGTGCCTTAGGTAGACATCGCCCACCTTCCATATAAAAAAGATTTTTCAAAGGGCACATTTGTGTCTGTCATCTTCATAGCAGAGTGTCAAATCTGTAAGGTGATATTTCACTGATTAAAGAAATAGCTACATAGCAAAAGGTCCCAGGTGGCCACAGAGAGGTCTTGCAATGAACAGCTATCTGAATCACAGTTCCGGGAAATTAAGGCCATATTTCAGGCCAAAGTGACCCAAGTGTGTGCTGACCATTTTTATAAGTACAGGAAATCTTCACCAACTGAAGCAAGAGGAGGAATAACAGGATGAATAATACTCTGATGGGAGTATAAAGAAGACATAGTCAGATGCTTCTAAGAAGTAACCAGTGACACGACAAGAAGCAATGGACACAATCCAAAATACAGCAAATTCTGTTTAAATGTAAGAAAAACCTTCTTTACTTTGTAAGGGTGGTCAAACACTGGCAGAGGCCAGAGAACCTGGGGAGTCTTCATCCTTGGAGGTCTGCAAAGCCTGTCTGGACTCGGCCCAGGACAGCTTGCTGTATGTAGCTGTGTGTGAGCAGGGAGGCTGAACCAGATGATCGCCAGAACTAACTTTGTGTTCAAAGAATTAAATAGTAGCTAAGACAGAAGAAACCCTCCTAGGCAGCTTGGGATTTAAACACACACTAAAACAGTAAAAAGCCTCACAGACAGGTTACAACCACAAGAAGTGGTTGTAAAGACACTTATTCCTCTGCTCTCCTATGAGCTCCCCATCTATCTCTTGCTGCTGCCACAGATCTCACAGCATCACCCTTGACACTGCCATGACTGCTGGCTGTGGAGGTACTGGGGTGCTATAATTTAGAGGTGCTGTAGTTTGGAGATCCACCATACCCTGAGTAATGAGTGTATTGCTCACATCCAGCTAAGCTCAAATAATTCTTTGTTCAACCATTTTTCATAGCATCTAAAACAGACATCTCTTTTTCAAATAATTATTTAGAAGACAAGTAAAGAAATGAGGAAGAAATAACCTTATATTTAAACTGCCTACATTTTAAATGGAAAGCTTTTACCTGCACGTTAAGATGCATATCTGACACAAGCACACACTTGGATTAAATTCCCATCTCTCTATTATCTCTTGGCTGATACCAAACACATAATGGGTTTCTGGGGAGCACAGGAGGACTTGAGATATTTGACCGCAATAAGGGGCAGCTAAAGCAATGACAATTTGAGATTCATGCCCAGTGGGTCTATGCCCCTCTCTTGAAGCTTAAATCCTTTTATTGAATGCATCCCCACACTTTCCTTCATGAATCAAATGTATCTGTTCAGTAGAAGCAGAACTTCTCTTTTCTTCAGTGTTTGACTGAAGTTTACTTTCCTTAGTATTTAGCTTGAGGAAAATGGTCTCCATCTGAGAACATGGATATCCAATATGATACTGCAAAAGTATTGATGCCATATTTTATTTATGAAAGACTTATGTGATATACATTTGTAAAGAATAAAATCTGTAGAAAAGAGCTAACAGTCCTGACACAGTATCTCTTCATCCATTAGAGATATTCTTAAGCTAAGGAGAAATAATTCTACTAAAAAAAAAAATAAGTAATTGATGCATTTATATTTATTTCAAGCTAACTAACTGTACTACAAAAGCCAGCTTTCTGAAAGTCATGCCCCCACTTCTAATATGCATTTTAGTCACCACAATCCCATACTGAGCGCAAAAGGTAGAGTTAAGCAACACATTTCCCTGAAATGGCAATGAAGTGCAGCCAAAATAGAGATAATTATTTTAATTAATGGTAATGATTTTAACGGTTGAACATTTTAACTAATTAATTATGATTGATTGCTTGTTATTAATCAGGAATGTGATTCAAAGTTCTAATTGAAAACCTGAGAGCAATGGGCACTAAAATATGATATACTTCTGCTGAGAGAACAGGCATTTATTTTTGATATGAAACACTTCAAACTAAAATTCATTTTGACATTTAAGATAGCCAGAAAATAATGTACATCTCTTTCACAGGAGACTTTTCACATGCAGACACGGGTATCTTAAAATACCCAGATAACTAACTTGAACAAAAACGAGGTGCTTTCTGGTCTTGTTTAAAATCTGCTTAACCCTCCTGTGCTCCGCTTGCTGTCAGCATGGCGTCACGCTGCCATACTTCCATACACGAGGGAAAAGCTAACTGCGCAATATTTATGCAGGATATGAACTCACTGAAGGAGCTTTATAGACCCGCTGTTCTAAGGATCTCAGAGAGGCATTTGTTGAATTAAATAGCTCCGTGAGCTTTTCCCTGGGATTCACTCCATCAACAACATGTTATTCCTGCAAGCCTGGGTTGTGGACCACACTGGTAGACCAGCATATTTCCTACCCAGAAATATCCCTCATGACATCTGCATGCCAGCGATGGCTCTGGAGCTTCAGGCAGCATGAGGGGAGACCATGCATGTAGGGTTGCACCCCTGGGCTCCATGAACTATGGCTTGCCCACCCACCAAGAGCTGGGACTTTAGGCAGGTTCAGGGTTTGCCAGCCACATCTGGCTGCCCCATTGCTGCTAACCAGGAGGCTTGGCCGCTCCCACAGCAGCTGCTGGACCTCTGCAAGCAGCAGCAGGGTGTATCAAGGAAAACCAGCCGCCTCAACAGGCTTCCCTGAGACACCAAGGGTGGCTCAGCAGCTGCAGTATGGTGAGCCATCTGTCCTGCTGGCTGGGCAGCACTCCAGGGATGGCTGCAGGAGGACCAAGAGGCGTCCATCTACATGTATGTCTCTAGACTGCAAAGAGAGGAAATCAGGTGCCACAGGGGACAGTTGGCATTATCCTTCAATTGGGGTAAAGGCAGGCTACCACTGAAAAAAGCATCCCTGCTTATACACTTACTGTGGACCCATTTTCTATGCCCTTCCCGCACTCTTGTATCAGATGTGGACATCCCATGGCTGCAGAGCAAGTCAGTTCAGTAAGGTGAGCCAACAGATAATTTCTCTTTGGGGGAAATGGAGGACCAAAGCCCCTCTCAAGAGGAATCTCTATGGGATCGTAGAGAAAGGCTTAGGTGGAACAACCAAAGACCAGTGCAGAAAGTGAATGACACAGCAGCCCTAGGAAGGAGCCATCTCAGTCTCCTTTTTCCAGGAGGCGAACATTTAATGTTAGGCTATAAGCTGGTCCTCTCACTCAAAAAATTGTATTCAGAATTTTTTCACAGTTACTAGTACTTCCCTGAAATGCAGGATTTAATAATAATTAAAAAAAAAACAGGGCTGGCTTAGGAAGAAAGGGGTAATGCTAGAGTTGTAGTGCCACCAAAATGTTTATAGAAGAACTATGGATTTGCTCCTTCACTGATTCAAAGAAAAAAAAAAAAAAAAAAAAGGAGAATCCCCGAAGTACCATTTGGCAACTACTATAAATAAATGTTGCAGACATAATATTGCTTTCCTCTTCCAAAAAGAAAAAAAAAAAAAAAAAAAAAAAAAGGCTTTAATTTTTACAATAAATGTATGGGCTAGAAACTTGTGGAGCTGGATTAAGAGAACATGACTCTTCAAGCACAACCTTAATGCTTCTGGTGCCAGTGAGACTGTTCAGTGTTGGCAGGGCTTAGTTTCATCTGACAGTGCACGCAGCACTGCGGCTCTGCATAGCTACCACCCAGGAACATGCCAAAACATGGAGAAAAAACATATCAGAGAATGTGTGAGGACTCCATCAATCTTGGTCACGTAGCCCAGCCCCAGGGTTTGGGGCTCTGAAACAGTTTTGTCTGGCCCAGAGATCTGTAGATGCCTACATCCCAGTTCAGACAAACCAGTGTAGTGATTTACCCTGGGAACACGACTTCAAGATTATTTTGTAACCCTCAATGTTTTTAAAACATAAACTGAGATTCTCACCATACAAATTCAGGGTATGTGTTTAGGAGATCAAGGTGGAGGAATTTGCCCAAGTTTCCAGATTTTTAAATTCATTGGGCACCTTCATGTTGAGCCTGAGAGTCCTTGGGCACTTAAATTAATCCTATGCAAAAGACCAAAAAAGTACATCTGCGATCCAGGCTTAAGCAGTCATCCCACCCTGAGCTCTGTCTAAATATTCCCAAAGTCCAAATGTTAAGACCTATGCTTAATTTTGAGAGTAATTACGGCTCAATTGCTCAGACATGCAGCAGGAGCCCCAGGTCCGTGGTGCTGCGGTGCCTGCAGGACACTGCATTCCCACCCCACAACCAGGAATGACAGCTCTGGAAATGATTCATGAGTGTACCAGACATCCCTGATTTAGCCATGGCAGTGCCCATCAAAGGAATACAGACACAAACAAATTAATTCACCTCACATTCTCAGCAGAAATGTACCAGAACCTTTAATTTAGCCCTCAAACTACGGAGAGTGGTTTCCACCCTGGGCACTGCACATTTACCTTCTGCGTTAAACCATCAAATTGATCTTGGAACAAGAGAAAAGGGAAAGTAAAATGTAGACAGATTTGCTGATCTGAAGAAGGCCAGAAGGGACTCAATCAGAAAGTTGAACTGCCCACCTACCTCTCTTCACATCACAGGTGGAAAATTTAGCAACATAGCACACTTCTTACCATAATTACTTGCACTGTGGCATAGGTATGAATTCCTTCCCATAGCTCCCCTATTTCAACAGACCGTTTGCAGAGCTGACCAGCAGACACTGATACACAACAGAGCACTTGCAATTTTCCCTCCTGAAGAGACATCCCACAACAGACATGACCCTGCCCTACCCCAAAGAATGGTGACTGGCCTGAAAAGTGGGACAACCTGGGAGGGCAACACTGGAAGGACTGTGTCCTTATGTTCACTAGTTGTATGTTGAGCTGTTTAGCTGGAAAAAAAAAATAATAAAATAAATCATTGTTGCTGATTGCATAAATAAGCCCCAAAGCTGCAGCCCTATGTGCTCTGCTCCTTTGAAGGACTGCCGTATCATATTAGCAATCATCAGAGAAAACCCTGCCTAGAAACTTCTCTGAAAAGCTGCAGCACTTCAAGAAGGATCAGAAAGAAATGTCAGTAGGCAATACTCCCCCTTGCCCCTTTAGCATAATGGCTCAGGAGAGGGAGATTACAACAGGTTTTCATCATGAATATCTTGTGTTTGAGCAAGGAGCAATTTCCTGACAGCTTTGATTCCAAATTTCAACATTATGTCACTTGCTGAAGTATCAGACACATCATTAACCAGCTCTAGCAGGTTTTGTTATGATATGATGAGTCAATGTCTGCCTAGAAAATTTAACCCCTTTTTCTCTTTCACATGTTTTGAATGAGCTCTCTCCTGGAAACGTCTGCCTTTCTGAACAAGATTTCATCTGAATCATAAAATACCCATTGATGCCTTAGTATTTACATGGCACTTGCTCATGCTAGTGCCTTGTCCTCTGTCTTTTCTATGCAGTAGCTCTTTGCATCATTCAAAGGGCTTTCTAGGTTTAATCATCTTCCCCCTCTTCAGCAGCAAAGCATTATTCCTCATCCCCACCCCTCAAGTTCAGAAAAAAGGGAGGTAGCTATGGTTTCTCACTAACTTCTTTTGGATTACTGTGGGGTCAGGACACTGGCACATACCACGATCTTGGACAACCCTTGCTAGGCTGCTACTCCTGGCCTTGACTTTCTTTCTCATTGCACTGTTTCTGTGCACTACCCCAAGTTGAAGGAGTGCTGCAGGTTTTATGAAAAGTCATATTTCACAGAGGGCCTGCAGAATGATTCACATATTCTAGTAATTGCTATGCATTGCTTTATATAATGCTTTGCAAGACTAGGATCTAGGAGAGTTTTTTAAACTCATATATATCCAGAAATCAAAGACTACCCTGACCAAAAAGGATGTGTTGCTGTAGCATTAATTCTTCTTAACCTTTGCATCTAGGACAGGTCTCCACAGATTTCTAAACCAAGGTGAAAGGAATGGGAGTGGACAAATCAGACATTTCACAATTTCCTACACTTCTTCTGTAGTATAAAGAAGTTAAGTCTACCACCTCATTTTCCCTTTTAATTAAAACACCATTATTAGGAGGGGTCTATTAATAAATACTTGGCATCCTCTTTGTCTTATAGAAAATCTGTTTAAGTAGGGGACTAAGCAGTAAATCTATCTTCTTTACAAACAGTAAGCAAGCAGGCCAAACACCACCCTTTAATTTAGGTCAGCCAATGGAAAATGACTAAATTAAAATCAAGATTTGGATGTTGCAACATTTGAAACCAGGAATGCAGGCTTGAAATATACAAAAGATTGACAGCAGAGAAGTGTGTTTGAGAAATCAGGAACTTCTGTACTGCTGTGCTCAACACAGAAAAATATACGATAGTTTCCCCTTCATCCCTGACTCTGATCTCCAGCAAAACTACAGCACACTTTCTTATCTCGAGAGAGGAAACAAAGCCTTCCTCGCTTGTCTGTAGCTTTCAAAATTCAGCTGCAGTCAGGCTTTCTGATGAAGCCCTGCTTGATCTGGGAGCATGGAGGCTGTCCAAAAAGCAGGTGTGACCTACTATTTGCAAAAATTTATTTTCTGTGTTATATATCTGTGTTCACTTAGCACATCTTTTCTCTTTCTTTAAAGCTACTACACAAAGTGTTTTCATCAAAATATGTTTGTGTGTTTAAATGCTTTGCAATACGCTTAAAGCAATTTGTTTGGCTTTGTGAAGCTGCCAACACAACTTTATTTTCAGTGGGTTATGACTATTTATTACTCTTTCACATAAGATTCAGGGAAGGAAAGTCTGTGAGCATCTCCTGAGAATCTTTTCTGAATCACCTTAGTACAGGGATGTGCTGAGATAATGCCATGGGTTATGCTCACAGAGCAGGGGCAGCTCTGGACTGTTTGTCTTGAGCTTAAATGCTAAATATTTTTGTTTAAAAGCATTCATATTTTTAAGTGAAACTGCCTGAAATCTGAATTAGATGTGAATTTACTTTCAGGCTGTCCCTTTTATTTCCTGTGCTGTATCCAAACACCTCGGTTACTTATAAAATACACAGAGAAAATATTTCTTGCCTGGTAGGCTGAAATGTCCATGCAACAAGCCAGGACTTGGGCAAATATTTTCAAGGTGTTCACACATGTCATGCCTGCCTCCACATAAAGATGCTTTCCCCCCAGCACTGCATGCTCTGTATTTACGAACCTGATTGCCTTTCCTTCAGAAATACCAATGATAAAAATAGAGGAGGAGGTAGTAAAGACACAAAGCTGTTTTTCTGTCAAAACATCAGCTTTACCAACACCAATTGCTCCCCTGACAGCAGTTGCAACTTTCTCACCACTCCAAGGAAAAATGAGTATGAGAACAAGAGGTATGCCAAAGGCTGTAGTTCAAAGTTCATTCCTACTACTAGTTGTAGGTTACACCTACAACTGCTATGGCTCTTAAACAGTAATTAATAGCTCTAGAAACAGTTATGTATGTTAATATTACACACAGAGAAAAATGTAATTATATAGACTTTTCTTAAAGCTGTCATTCAATCTATCAAGATGTTGCAGAAATATTTAAATAAAAATAAATTCAACCCAGGGCCTTTTCTTCCTTGCAAGGCTGCTTTGCAACATGCCTGTGAAGCCCAGACCTGAGGTTTCTACTGAAAACTGCCTTGAAGAGGAGTGTGAGGCTGCAAAGCCTGGGAGAAAAGGTGGAATCAGGGGGAGAGAAAAATCTCTGCATGCATTTGAGCAGCAAATAGACATAAATCCCTCGCAGTGTTTTTATTGCAGGGAATGACTGTCTGCTGAAACAGAAAACAACAACAACTGTTTGCTGGTAGCCTCAACACAAACACCAAGCATTCAGCAACATGAAACTGCCTTTCAGCCGCACTGCTGACTCGCCAGGGGAAAAACTGAGGCCAGTACAAGGCAGATTTCACTGTCAGCACCTGCCCAGAAGAAAAAAAAAAAAAAAAAAAAAAAAAAAGACATTTCCCAGGCTGCTGGTCTGACTGCTTGCTGGCCTGTGCTCCAACACAGCACTGAGCATTTCCACCCTGCTTACAGCTCCCTTCCCCTCCAGGGGTGGAAATGCTTCCAGTGGTCCCCAAATTGCCCTGGTTAACTGGCGCTGGATCCCAGCAGTGCAGCAGGACAAGCCCACAACTGTCAATAGACAGTCACTTCCATTTGGCAAAGCCAAAACTGTGAACTTATTCCAATTGCTCCATTTTTTGCTTAGTTTCCATTGTGAAATAAAACAATATTTAGAACCTTAATTCCTGTATAATTTGGAAAATCATCTAGACAAGGCAATGCTGTGATAACTGTGTTATTAACCCTGTAGGAGTCCCCCGGCTTAGACTGTTTCCTCTAAAATATTCCAGTAAGAGGGGAGGAGAGAAATGCCAAGGAGGTGAGAGGGAAGGAGAGGAAACTCACGGCAAGGAATGCAGTTGTCTCTGTGGCTGTTTAATAGATAAGAATGAATGCTGCTGTTTAACTAGATCCAGTCTCTGAAATATCTAATTAAAACTGATGTGCTTATTTAGTTTCCAATTCATCACAGGTGGGCCCACATTAATGTGAAAATGAAAGTAAATTACCAGCATTTGGCAATCTCACTGAATGTCACTCACATTATTAGCTCAAATCTCAAAATGCATTTTAAAAATATGGTTCATAGGTAACAATGTACTTGAGAACAAGCAAAGCCTTGAATCTCCTAGTACGTTACCTGCATGTGTGAATTCAGACTTGACTGTGGGAGCTCATGATGAATGCACATTGTGGGTGGTGAATCAAAGCCTTTAGGCAACATGTTCTGGAAGAGTTTCACCCAGCTTCCTACCCATGTGGTCACTTGTGAATGGTTTATATTGGCCCCTCTCTTACCTGCCCCCCTCCAACAAGATGCTCATGATAACTTCAGGCCACTGAATTGTAACCAGGTTTTGGGATTGTGCTTGTATTACAGAGACCTTGAGTGCTTCAACTACAGTGTGTTCAGCTTTATAAATGACAACAGAAAGGGACAGACAGATGTGAAAATCAAAAGTCTTCCACAAGTCTTCCTAAAGTATTTGGATTTTATTTAAAATATTTTATCTATAAATTTCACCCATTATGCATGTTTTGAGCTGGTCTGAATAAGAAATCATTATAGTGAAAAGAGCAATTTTTTTTATGAGACTTCAAAATAATTCTCCTTCTGCTGCTTCCAAAAACAATATCTTTGTTTTTAAAAAAGAATTGTCAGAATACTATTACTGGATTTTAAAAATATTTTAAAATTATTTTTCTGTTTTAATATTCTTCCCCATTACCTTTTTGCCACTAAAATAAGAGGATGGAAAAAAAAAATGAGATATAAAAAGATTTTTAAATTCTTTAGTAACTGTGAAAAAAAAAAAAAAAAGAGAGACAGAAAAGTAGCACTTTTTAAATTTATATTTTGTTTTCTTAAAACATATTTTTCTCTCAAGAGAGGTAGAATTTATTTGAAGGAAATTATACAGGTTTGAAGAGTGACATATATAGAGATATATCAAACTGTAGAAGAATTTTTTCACCAATGATACATGAACCACAGCCTGTGTTTTTACCAAACAAAAATGTTTTCCCCTTGGTCAGGTGACCATGCCAAAGCACTGCAACCCCCTGTAAACACTGTTTTAAACTCAGGTTCCCATTATCAACCACAAGATATCCCCAAGTGTTGTACTGAAAAGCTAAATAGACTACAAAACCTCATAGAATCATAGAATCACAGAATCATTAGGGTTGGAAAAGAACCTCAAAGATCATCTGGACCACCCATCACACCTACTACAATGTCACCCACTAAACCATGTCCGTATGCACCAGGCTCAACCGTTCCTTAAACACCCCCAGGGACGGTGACACCACCACCTTCCTGGGCAACCCATTCCAATGCCTGATTACTCTTTCTGAGAAGAAATGTCTCCTTATTTCCAACCTGAACCTTCCCTGGCACAACTTGAGGCCATTCCCTCTAGTCCTATCACTAGTTACCTGTGAAAAGAGACCAACCCCCATCTCCCTACACCTTCCTTTCAGGTAGTTGTAGAGATCAATAAAGTATCCCCTGAGCCTCCTCTTCTCCAGACTAAACAACCCCAGTTCCCTCAGCCACTCCTCATAGGACTTGTGTTCCAGGCCCTTCTCCAGCTTCATAGCCTTACTCTGAACATGTTCCGGGGCCTCCGTGTCCTTCTTGTAGTGAGGGGCCCAAAGCTGAACACAGTACTCAAGGTGCAGCCTCACCAGAGCTGAGTACAGTCTGAAGAAAATGTGTGACACTAAAGGCAAAGAGGAAGGACAAAGACATCATGGCAGCCTGCAGCTTCCTCATGAGGGGAGCAGGGAGGGGCAGGCTCTGAGCTCTGCTCTCTGAGGACAGCGACACGACCCGAGGGACCGGCATGGAGCTGGGAGGTCAGGTTGAGTGTTAGGGAAAGGTTCTGCACCCGGAGAGTGCTTGGGCACTGGGACAGGCTGCCCAGGGCAGTGGTCACAGCACTGAGACTGTCAGAGTTCAAAAAAGCATTTGGACAATGCTCTCAGACATGTGGTCTGATTTTTGGGTGGTCCTGTGCAAAGCCAGAAGTTGGACTCGATGAGCCTTGTGGGTCCCTTCTGACTCAGGATATTCTATGCTTCTATAATCCTATGTGGCAGGTAACCCTACTTGCTTTGGTGAAGTGGTGGCTCACTCTCCCATCCTCAGACCACATGGAAATTGAGGTGGCATCTCCCACCCTTGAGCTCTAGCAGGAGATGCCATTTGCATGTGCCATTCCTCCAACAGGGCAGAAGGACAGACATTGCTACCAGCATCAGCAGGACACTAGCTGGGGATTGAACTTTTCTCCACCCAGTCTTTTGAAAGAATCATTTGCAGTGAATAAAGGGTAGGCTGAGAAAATGGTAGAAAATAATAGTGAAGAAGTGCTATAGTTTGATGAGGGTAATAACCTTTCTAACTAGTCTCCTATCACATTAGGTTCCCCATGAAATTATTTAAAACAGCAGGGAATCAAACATCCCCACATTATTAACCTCTAGCTCGTGCTTATTGAAGAAAATCAGGCAGATATTTTATGGGTCTTGCAGAGCCAGTGAACCCAGCATCCCAGCCTATGTCAAGCAGCGCCGTGGGGCCATGTGGGACTGTGGAACTGCATCCTCCTGCTGACAGGGGACAGCCCTGGGGTTGTGTCAGGCTCCAGAGGGACACCCCCAGGGTGTAAATGCTTCCAGTCACAACACTACAGCACAGTGGCAGCAGCACAGGTTGTCAGACCTGGCAGGTGGCTCCTGCACTATAAATGCAGTTGTTAATAAGGTATTTAAATATAAAGGGTTTTTATATGAAAACTGGTTCAGATTTCCCAAACATTATGAAGAAAATATTTTCAAAACCAGTGAAGATTTTTTTAAATAAAATAAAATAAAATAAATAGAGAATAAAAACAATACTAAAAGCTTTAACCCAGAAATGAACCAAGGTGGGTAATCAAAGCATTGTACTGTGGCTTTTACACCCCTTGCGTCTTTCCTAAAGTTTAAAATATGGGAAACTACCACACAGAAGAAAAACAAGTAACCACCTTGAAGAACACTTATTAAATAAGCCAATGAATTTACATCATCCAAAGACAGAGCTGAATGACTGGCTCTTCCTGCCTATTCACAAATTGTGTTGGGAAATAATTTAACACATTTTTTAAATGGTGATCATCACTCAGAGTACTATGTTGTGCAGTTGGGGATCCACTGCTGATATCTGGATTTAAACATTCTGTTTTGGTTAAACTCTTGGTGGCAAAAGCAGTTTTTTTCTATTGCCAACAAACATATTTTTTATTCCCAGCAAAATTCATAGGACTGTATATTTTTCAAATACTTACGCTTAATGAGCAAACGTGTGCTTTTATAAAATCCTAGGACATTTAGGACAACAGAAAATCATTCAAATGTATTTTGAAATATTTAAATCTTTGGAGGGCAGGTTCAGATTTTTAAGGGGTTACTTTTGACATTTGTGAAGATACACATCCATAAATTATTGGTAATGCTGAGCTCTAGTGCTCGAAATGCAGCGAAGGACCTTGGCGGCTGCACGGTGAACAGCTGCTTGTGGCGAGGCTGCCTTCCCAAACACCCAGAGGAAGGTAGGGAGCACTGAAGTGTTGGCTGAATATTCAAAAACATTGCAAAGAATAAACCTTACCGAAAACAAAATGTGAGGAACACACTTCTGCTTCCAATGCCCCTTGGGCAACACTGCAGTAAGGACCTGACTGTATATTTTACACCTCTGCTATGCACTCATACATACACGCTTTCAGCAGAATTTTTTAAAAACAAACAGAAAAGCCTTATTACTATTTCAGTGTCTCCAAATAACATTGGCGTCTCATAGAAAAGAAGTATTTCCCGTGTACAGCCTTGCATAATCACCTAGCTGCACAATGGGAGGTATTTGCTGTCTTCTGAAGTATCACGTATTAGCCCTGGTGGGACTGCAGCCGGCAAAACAACGGGATGATCCGGCACGATAAACCTGATAGATCAGAGGATGTGGGGGGATACAAGTGGGCATCTTCCAATAGCACATGCAGTTCAGCGTTTGAATGAGGAAAGCAAGAGAGTTTTATGGTGTTGTAGGGTCTTTTCTGAGAACTGCGTTACTGATAGTTTCCATCATCTTTGCACAAAGCTGTACCTGTCAAGATCAAGGGCTGCTACTATGTCTGGGCTGAGCACACATGCTGTAATAAAGACAGATTCCTCCACTGAGGGCTTACAAGCCAGGTTTACGACAAGACAACATACAGATGCAGTACAAAAACACAGAGGAAGAGAGGAAAGGAGATAACAGTAAAACAAGCATGCATTTTTCATAATAGGCAGTAATTTCATGTCTTAATTTAATCAATGGTCTAACTAAGTGTAGTATCTTGCTTTTCTACTGTACGCCTAAGTTTTAAGGCCTCGTTAACATACAATGTGTGATTAATATTTTATGGGGACTTATTCCACTTTATCTAGTGGCCTCAAGAAAAAGTAAGTATTTACTAACCACCAAAAGGTGGGTGGAATATTTTGCAATAATTTTAATTTCCTGTAATAACAGTAAACCACTGTCCAGTTATGGACTCTGGTTTGTGGAAAGTACAAACAAAGGCTTTTGAGGATGTGCACAATGTTGGGTTATATCACTTCCCTTACAGCTTTTCTACATTTGTAAAGGTCTCTGGGATCCACCAGCAAAAGAAGAGGTTTTGGTACCCTACGTTTTAAGTGTTGTAATAAAATTGTTTCCATGGGGAAGAGGAAGAAGCTTCATTAGTTTATGTGGT
The DNA here is from genome assembly GCF_964035555.1 of Netta rufina. Lineage (NCBI taxonomy): Eukaryota > Metazoa > Chordata > Aves > Anseriformes > Anatidae > Netta > Netta rufina. Next base: position 122,736,760 of record NC_140124.1, read on the forward strand.
AAAGCTCTGGTCTTGAGGACAGATTTTAAACTGAGAGAAAGGGGAGGGTGGCTCAGAGCATTTCATCAGTCACTATAGACAAACAAGTTGTATATGACTTGATATTAACAGGAATAAATGAAGAAGGCAAGGGTAATGGCTTATTCCCTCTGTCTGCCATCAGTATTTTACCCTCCACAAAAAGGTAACATATGATGGAGTCTCAGGAGTACCTGCAGAGGTTTGGCCAAGAAGCTGGCTATTGATACATATGACTGCACACATTTAATTTCACTTCAGAATATCACATCAACTTGTGATAATCACAAATATCACTCAACTTTAGTGGCTATCCTATAAAGCCCCACAAGACATTTAAATATCAGAGGAGGAACCATCATCCTACTGCTTGTATGGAGAATAAAATATGTGCTGTAATTGCAGGTGTTGCCACAACTGATTTGGACAAAACTGAAATGCATCTTGCAGGTTCAAGTTTTAAAAGAATTGGAGTAAACTCAAATCTGGTACAAGCTTAACAAGACAGAAGAGTTAAAAGATAAACTAGTTTGGCCCAGTTATTTTAAAGTGAATTTACTGCTCTTGAAAGACAGTCTAATAATGAAAGCCCTTTATTTATCCCAAGAGGTACAACATGAGCTAAAGTGCAGTTGCCCACCAACACATTTCAGCCCATTTCTAGGAAGAAGGAAATGGGAAAGCATGTGCATCCCATTGGTCATGTCCATGGATATCTCTGAAATTCTTGGACTTGCTGGCAGAGTTATCATCGCTTGTACCAGCATTTCTTTTGCAGTGGACACTTAGGCTCACAGATCCAAAATGAGATTGAGTGCTTCATAAAGGCTGCTGAAACACAGTGAGTTGATAAAGACTTTCATATTCAAGAGACCACAAATTCTTTAAGCTAAATTTACTCACTAGCACATTGGAGGTACCTTTCTCTACAGGCTCACACTTTCATGCCTTTGTGACTCCACCTGCTTCATCTTGCCATTAGTGAAAGATAGGATGTAATGGTAAGTTTCTAAAGAATATCATAAACTTCTAGAAACAGTTTGAAAGAGGTCTTCTTTTCAATGAGACTGGTCCTTAGAAAGCAGTTTAACAACAAGAAAGTGAAGTTTTAACATGTACAACTTTACAGCAGAGATTCATTTCTGATTACCTTCCATTAGTTTTCATTGCAACCTTTTGTAGAAACCTATTGATTTCATCAGATTTAATTTTTAGGATGCATTGTGTTAATGGAATGTGCAAAAGCAGTTGTCACAGTGTGTTCTTGATGCTTACACCCATGATATAGAGCAACAGGAAAACATGCATGTGTTTGGTTTGGTGCTAATACAACCATGTTTCCCTGAATCTGAAGGTCAGGCAGACAAATCAGAAGCTAGAAGGAGAAAGTCAAACACATTGTCCTGGACTTTTGGGTATGAAGTTCTGCACTTGTAGAAGAAAGAAAAAACATTGATGTAAATAAAATCCAACAGAGAGTTCACAATGCAGCACACAGACCTCTGTTTTGACTCCCACCTCCCAGGTAAGTCTTCCAGCAGCTCAGTGTTTTACCGCTGAAAACAGTTGTCCTTCATTCAAGGTTTAGAACTGTTGTTTCCATGGGAAGTTCTGGTTTCTCAGAACTTCTTTTCTCAGCAGTCAGCTGCAATAGTGATGAGAACTCCTCCAATGAAGAGTATTTCCTTCTGGATGAGAATACCAAAGAAACGCTTTTAAGGGTCCTATACTAACTTCACAGTATTTAGTCATATTTCTCCAGAGGTTAAAATCCATCATGTAAATTTTAAATTTTCCTACGGATTGCAACTACTGCAAATCTGGTAGACAATTCCAGAGCATAGAATTTCTAGAGATTTCTATAGATCCTTGATCTGTTCTCTCTTTCCAGTTACACTCCCCCTCCTTCACACAGCAAACCATCTCCAAGTATCTAAATTGTTATTTTGGCCCAATTTAGCATCCATGATCTGCTTGCCTTGTTGAGCTGCAATTATTATTACACAACTGTAGTGGTACTCACTGGCTAGTGCCATAGGCTTCTGTAATTCTTAAGATTGTTCTTTTTAGTTGTAGGATTTTAACTTAATTTTTAATCAGACTTTGAAACTTAATCCTTCCTTTTCAAACATCAGGGTATTACGTATTTTGATTAGGTACAAGATGGGGTAAATGTAGCAAAATGTCACACACAAAATGTTTGGTTTTCTTACTTCAGCCACATATCTCCTCCTCCTTTAAGTGTTAATCACTCACCACCATAGAGATAAGCCGAGTGTAATGTATTTTCAATTAACACAAACAAAAATGCATCATCAATAGCATTATCATTAACAATCTGCAATTACTGTCTAGTTAAAGCACTTGTTCTAGCTTTGGGGTGGCGCACAGCCCTGTGCTGATGATGGCGATGATTACAATAGCAAAGGTCAGGCTTGGAGCCTCTCTGAAGCCAGTCATCCAGACGATTACCATCATTGACAGTTTTTGCCAGAAGCACGCTTATTGAAAGCAATGTGAATGCCACAAGGACTGTGTATAAAAATAGAGGAAAATTGTCTGCAGTCTTCCCTCATCTCCTAGTTGCCAATTGTAATTAGATCTTCAGGCTGCTTTGTAATCAGCCATCAATTCCACAGTATAAAGACCTCTGCAGCAGAATATGCACCCTATGTCTTTATCAGCAGAGTCCTCCAGCCATTCAAAGACCTTGCATTAGAAATATCTTTCCCATATAACTTAGGACACCTAGAAAAAAATAAATATAATATAATAATTTACAAGAGCTTCTTCTAGCAGAAGGTGGAAAAGAATATTGATTGCAATTACTGTGCAGCATTTGCCAGTGCAAACCGGTGCTCACAGAGGTACCAAAATATTGTCAAAAAGAATCTTCATTTATACATGTAAAGCCCCACCTCCTATTATATTTTTTCACTAAATAGTTTTTGCTCCCTTAATACAATGTACTTAGTCTTCTTAGTACAACTAATTTAATATTTGTAATATCTCTGTGTTGAGGGGCCCGTTTTGTTACACTGATATAAGCAACTAGATGCAAATGAGATCTAAGATAATATTCACCTACAAGTTAATTAATGTTTCTATACTATTTTCTCTCAAAGACTAAAGTTTTTTTCATATATTTTTGGCTGTTGTCTAAATAATTTGCATCATAGTTGTATTAATTTATAAATAAGTATGTTCAGGATCCATTTGCCCTGTGTTTAGTTGTCAGATGCACACATAAAAGAGTGTTCACATTATTCAGCCAAAGTTTATCCTCTTTGAATTTACCACCCATAAAGAAATCTATATGGGCAAAGACTATCCTCTGCATCAGTTTCCTGAGTTTCTTCATAAAGACTATTGAATATATATACATATAAAATATTGAAAATTTTCTCAGATGAACTATCTCTCAGCCATTTGTCCTTTTAACTGGTGTTAATATGGCTGAAATCTCTCACACCTATAAAAAGTGTCAGAAATTAAAGTAAGCTGCAATTATTTTCCTGTTACTGAAAATGGTGATCCATGTTTCTCTTTGGAGGAACTTCATGTGTGTGGTGCACGAACAAGTAAAGACAAGCTCCATTGTGACTCATAAAACCCAGCCTTTCAAGATCAGCTTCAAGAGATCTGTGGCAAAATAAACTTAAAGAGGATTTTCACCAGCACAGGGCTTCAGGGTACGGAGAAGAATGTCAGCTGGACCTAGCTGTTGGATCTGGCATGCCTCATCTCCACATTCTCCCATACGCTTGCACCTTGGTGAAGTCAGAGGGTCTCTGTACTAAGGGCAGGCCTGGTCAGTCTAGTCATAGGAGCTCACTGCAATTTCAAAAGCTGTTTCTTCCCTAAATAATAATAATAATAATAATAATAATAATAATAATAATAATAATAATAATAATAATAATAATAATAATAATAGAAGAATTATTTCTGGGGTGGTAGTTCCTACAACTTCCATTCTTAATAAAAATAAATTTAAAAAGTTGACAAGAGAGGACCAGTGTTATATTTTCTTGAGTTCATTCTGTCTCTCTAGATGAAGAAGTTGTCACTGGTAAGGAGATGGGGGCACATGTTAAAAATAAGACATTTGAATAATGTTTCATGAACCTTGGAAAATATCATGCTGAGCTCCTCAGGTGGAAATTCAGTTTCTTTGCATTCCAATCTTCTTTCAATATGCCCATCTGACTCTCCAGATTCATTAACTGAGCAGCCACATTTTCTAGCAGGTTTCCTACAGTGATTGAAGTTTGCAACACATCTATTTCTGCATATAGCAATTCCAACACTTCTCAAATTGATCCCTCAAAGTCCAGACTTGTGGCAGATTGTCTTTCCAGCAGGACAGCACAAGATGGGCTCTGGTATGAGCCTTGAGAAGTAGTGGTAATGCACATAGAAATAAATTAACTATTTATACAGAGCGTTTCATCTCAGAATTGTATGCTATCTACCTTACAAGCCATGTATGTACCAACTGCAGAGTCAGACAAGGGAGTTTAGGCAGGTCAAGATCTTAAATACTATGAACATATTGTGCTCAGGAAATGTGATGAACTTGGGTGGTTCTGCTTATTGCTACAACATTATTCAAGTGATTAAACACTATTGAATAAGTTTCTCAGATGAGATATTAATGATTTAATGTAGGCACTTAAAGAGAATTTTATATATCTGTACATAATATCCTGTAGGCAAAACTATATTATTCTGCTTCTGTTTGTTGAGAATAAACAGTTTTAAACAACATGCATTTCATCATTCACAGAATTAATGTAAAGAGCTCTCAAAGTTCTCTTATCTCATTTTGTTTTCTCCATCAGTCTTGCTGCCTGCTGTGACAAAGTTATGAAAAATAGCTAGCTAGCAATTGTACAGAAACACATCAATGGAAAACATTTTATTGGTTTTGTTGTACTGTGACATCTACAAACGCCACTCAGTGGCCAACAGACATACTTCTCCCTCACTGTTCCACCTGCACTCTGTCATGCTTACCAGCTCACCCCAGGTTGCAATCAGATTTGTTCGTGTGACTCCAGCCAGCTGAACCCAAATGGACTTCAAACAAGTGAAAGTCAAGGCAATAATGTGCACAACTTCCCTTCAGTTTTTGCTTTTCTGATACAAGGAAAACAAAGCAAAAGAGGTGCAGACTCAGTATTGAGCAGCACTAAGCTGATGCCAGGAGTTGTGATGCTGTAGAACTTCCTTTAAAGTGAACATCAAGTTCCATTTCTTCCTTGTCTCTTTTCGTTGGGATTATGACCATGAATTAAAGCTATCACTGCACTGCAGCCCATAAAACACTGTGCCAACTTTACTAACTTTTTTTTTATAGGAGATGACATTATCGCAGCAGCTTCTATATCTCTGGTAAGCTCCACATATTGTACAGACAGCTCCAAAGTTGCCTTCAGATCTGTCATATGGTGCAAACAGCTGCCGATGAGGCTTGTGAACTGCTTTGACCTCCTGTATGCCATTTTCCTCTGGCTTTCCTTTGACTTTGAGTATGCAGCCTCTTTTACACAGCTCATAGGATGCAGAGGTTCTTTTCCCATTTGAAGGGATCAGCGATATTTTTGTGGAGAATACAAACAAAAATCAATAGTTTCTCGTCTTGACATAAGGGACATGCTTATTTTTAAATTAACTCTCTTTTCACCCCTGAGACTAGTACAAAGCAGACAGAACAGGCTCCGCTAGAACTGCACTGGGATTTTAAGACTCTGCTTCACTTGTCCCCATTTCACAATGTCAAACCACGTAAAACCAAATGATTTCATCTCCCTTACATTTCCAACTTCAGGAGGAGTTTAATTACATGGTGTATTCACTGGTGACAAGGTGCTAGCATTTGTACATGATAAAATACTTGAGCAAGGCTTTCTGAAGGCTTTTTTGCTCCAAAATGGGGAAATTAGGGCTACTGTTTCACAAAGTTACTTAAGGTCGAGAACTCCATTCAGATGCACAACTTAGAAAGGAGCAAATGATCAGAAAAGAGCAGAAAATTCACAGAATAGGCAGCAGAATAAACACAGAATGTGACTCTTGAACTGCACATTCCTCATCTCCTCCTGGAAAGAAAAGTGTTAGGTTTTTCACTTTAATTTTTTAGTTTCATGTTACCTATCTGATATTTGATTGATGCTGCTAGGGAGTGAAGCCATCTTTATATAACATGCCTTGAAAACAAGTGGACTGCTAAGCAAGAATTTCATTAGATGCCTCTTCCCCTTAAAATCCTCTTGCAGAGGAAGAGGCAGCACATAGCCATGGGAATATAGCAGACAGTTGCTACTAGAAGAGTCACCAAGTCCTGGCCCTGATTACGGCAAGACCTGGGAGCAATGAGCATCAGGACAGGGGATATGACCCAAGAGATGTAGCTGCTAGAGTGCTCCAGTGACATATCCCAAGGTCATGGCTGAGCATGTCATAACTGCAGACATGGTTCTGAAATCCAGGTACTGTTCTGATAAACTACACGGCTTGCTGAAATACTGAAAGCCTTGTGCAGGGCTGAGCTACATAAGACTAAAAGCAAAATTTGTTTTCTGGTGTTTAGACTTAACAAAGTTACATTTCATTTCACATTTCTTATTTCTACAGCAAAGAAGCAGATTGATATTTCAAAACCTTTTCCAAATGTTTATTTTAAGCAGTGATACAGGAACTCTGTATTTTTACATATGGTTAGTGATGTTTTTTGCAAGCTACCAGTCTTCAATTTAACTTTTAATCAAATCATGAAAAAGGTTTATCCATCTTTTAGAGTTCTACACATCTTTAACTGAGGTTTTGTGAGCTACAAAGCTCCCTGGAATGGAATGGAATGGAACAGAACGGAACGGAACAGTTAGGGGGGAGAACATACAAAGATCATCAAGAATATCCAGCAGTAAACAAAAGTTAAAGTTCATTATTGAAGGCAATATCCAAAAATGCCTCTTGAATACTGACAGGCCTGGGGCATCAATCACCTCTCTAGGAAGCCTGTTCTGGTGTCTGACCACCCTCACAGTTAAGAAATTGTCCCTAATGTCCAGTCTGAACCTGCCCTGGCGCAGCTTTGTGCCATTCCCAAGTGTCCTGTCACTGCCTACCAGGGAGCAGAGGCTGGCACCTCCCTGCCCACCTCCCCTCCTCAGTTAGGAGCAGGGAGCAGTGAGGTCGCCTCTTCCTCCTTTCCTCCAGACCAGACAACCCAAGTGTCCTCAGCCCCTCCTCACAGGACATGCCTCCCAGCCCTTTCACCAGCTTTGCTGCCCTACTCTGGATGCATTCAAAGACCTTAAGATCATTTTTTATACTGTGGAGACCAGAACTGCACACAATACTCAAGGTGAGGCCGCACCAATGCTAAATACAGTGGGAGAATCACCTCTTCTGAGCAGCTGGCTGTGCAGTGTTTAATGTATCCTAAAATGTAGTTTGCCCTCTTGGCTGCCAGGACAGGCTGCTGGCTCATGTTGAGCCTGCTGTTGACCAGTTTTAATTGAACATTTTTCCAGGGATGGAGGCACACCTCCCAGAGATAGCTCAGGGCTACCCTGGGATAACAAGCCACCAAGCAGCTGAAAATTGTAGAGAGCTGAGAGCATGTGTGCCTGGCCATGAACCTTCTTCAGCAGCAGAATCTCCAAAGAAAGAAATAGGAAACAAGGACAGACTCTGCTGGTCATAAAGGTTTGCAGATAGTTCTCCTGATACAGTCGATTTCCTGACATTCACATATTACATAAATTACATAACAACTGTATATAACTGTCATATTATTCTTTTGTATTATATTATATACAACTTTTTACCTACAAATTCTTTGTTTTGCTACCTTCTAGTGATTGTACTTGATTATATTACCTCATTTCAGATGACTGTTCATTCTTTTGCTGCTAGAAAAAACAGAGGAGTATGCAGAGGAATAATCTAATCATATGGGCCTAAGAACCAGCATTTCTGATTCCTGTTGTTACTACTCCGTGTTTCAGGGTACATACACAACGTATAGCACATACTCTTAGATACTTTAGTCATATTAACTGAAATGCAAATGCATTACACTGCTAGAGTGACAGAAACAGAAACAAAATATTCACAAATAGACATAAAGATTTAATTACAGCAGTAGCTTTGGAGCCTTGGAATCATTATATACATATACACACACAATCCCATTTATACACATGCTTAAGTGCAAACTAGGATTAATACTGTATAGCTTACAAACCCAAGTGACATTCCCAAGAATTATTTTCTAAGTGACAGTTAAAATAAGCAGATGTCTGTTGTATTCAAGAGACAGAAATCAGATTCTTTAACTGGTTAAAATATACATAGAACAAAAATAATGATAAGCAACAGATTTAACAGGGAAGGAATTTAAGAAAACTACACAAAAACACATATAAGAGTAGATCTAATTATTTAAAAGTTGCTCAATGTATATACAATTCTAAACTATTAATAAATATATCTGATAAATAATGATGATAGTCTCCATATTTCTTTGTTTAATTCTCAGTTTTCTTGCAAGACCTTCCTGAAGTTTGGTTGTAATGGATCATTACGTCCATAATGTGCTCAATGTTGGAGTGAATTTTGAACAGTTTTTAGGCTGCATACTGTTTTCTTCCAGATAATTTACTGGATTAAAATTAGCAGTGTGAAAAGCTGTAGAGAAATCTAAATGCCTGCCAAATCAAAGAAATAATCACATTTTTATGAATATTTAATATCATAGTCATGGCAAATAAGGCAAGTAATTAGTACTTACCATAAATTTGCAAAGTATTATTTTATGTAAATGTTACATTCTACTAGTTTGATATGAATTATTCATTGTATTACCAGACGCTGACACAAACCAGCAAACACTAAAATCTATGTGTTATTAGTTTACTTACCTTTAATGATATTGTTTAGAAAGCATTTTTGTGAGATTACTATTTTTTCCCAAATGGGATGGAAACAAGAAGAAAGTCATTTAAAGTCACCTACTGCACATTCCAATATTGGAGAAACTTAAGATGCAAATGTACAAAATGCAAGTTCTTTCATGTGTACAGATGAAGAGCTCTCAGCTATGCCTCCAATTGCAAAGACCGCACGGGGGATTACTATTAATGAAGTATGGTAAAAGCTGTTTATAAAAATAATGGATGGAGGAGAAAAACAAACATCTTTAAAGATAAGCCCCATAACTCCTTACAATAAAGACACCTTAGGTGAGGGAATAAAATGATTAAAAGAAAATCTAGACTTGACCATAACAAGCAACATCCAAACAGCATTTCAAGACAAAAAAGCCCCAAAAGTTTATATTTTTGTGTTGGGTTTTCCCCTGTTTCTTGATTTCTTGGAATCAATATTTCTTGATTCTTACAAAAATCATTTTCTTTTCTTAATTTGTAGTTAGCTCATCCTTGGAAACAAAAAACCCTCATAATATTTATAATGCAACAGTATATTAAATGGCAAAAACCTCTTTCAGCTCTTTTGCCCCTTAAACATAATCACATTCTCTCTTTGGTATTAGTATCAACTTTATTGTAACTGACAGACTTTTCACTTTTTACTGATCTTCCTTTTTGTAGGCACTCATACATAGAGTGACTCAACACTGTCCTAGAACACACCCCTTTGCAATTATCTTATGATGTGAAAAATAACCTTTTACTTTCCTCGTCTATCTTTTACCTAACAAACTATTTTTATTGAATCTTTCATAAGCAGCATCTGATTTTTGGTTGCACAAAATGAATCTTCTTCAAACAGTAAATCTTTAGGTCTTAATAAATTACATCCACTGCATTACACCTGTCAGCTTGCTCTGAAACAAACTGAACAAAATTAAAATCTGCTCATTGAATATATCCTCTCCTTTGGTAGATCTATGCAAGCATTCTTCAGACAATTTTAATTTATTCTGATATTCATCTATCCGATTTAAAAAAATAAAAATAAAAAAATTGGTATCTCATATATAATAAATGCATATATTGGTCCTTCACATCATAGTTCAACTTACATGTATAACCACTACAAATTACACTTGGATTTCACCAAGGGACATTATAGGTTTCAATGTCTTTCACTCTTCAGCTCTGTGGTTGTGTCTTAGGACACCAAGGTTTATAGCCAACGTGTTCACTGTATACAGACAAGAAGCTGATGTTTTGTTTCTAATTTTTCCAAATATGATCAAGGTAGCAAAGAGTTTTCATGTTCTTGTAGAACTCTGAATGGTGAAAATTTAGTCTGTATATGCATAGTAAAAAAACAGTATTATGGTCTGTGGGCAGAGCTTCAGTTAACAGCCAGAGAAGTTTTACTCATGGTAAGTAAGTACAGCACAGATTACAGGATGGTGGGGGTTGGTTTCTCTGAGCTATTGGCAACCCTGAATTAGGAAATGTAGGCCAACATTAGTCTACATTTAATTTATTTGATCTGAGTACAACTTTCCTCATGCAACCTTAACTCTGTGTTACTGATGCTTTTCACTGTGTTTCTGTAACATTGTACTTAGCATTTTGGAGAGCAGAGGCAAGCTTTAGCCTAACATACTGCATTACAATGCAGGTGTGATTTTGGGCACATCATCCCAACACAGGCACCTACCTAAATGACTCTGCTCTTTCTATTCAGAAAGAAAAACATCCCATTTTCAGAGAACTGAAAAGTAAGATTTTTAGCTTTGGGGGGGGGAGGACATGGTTTAGAGTGACTATCAGATGTGGTTTCCTAAAATGGAATATTTCAAAGTACAGGGAAAAGGGTACAACTGCAGCTTTGGGAACAGTGCTGTAGGAACAGCTCCTCACTGAGACCTTGTGTTTGGACTGAAGGATGCAGTCCTCTACCACACAATGCATGCTGTACATGGGAAAGCCCAGCAAGGAGCTGGCAGCCAGGGTGAAAGGAGTGGTTTCATAAACCAGAAGTGGTTTTATAAACCATGAATCCATGTCCCCTACTTTAAATAAAAGTTTGCCAGCTGGCAAGTGAAAGAGAAAATGAAAGTTCTTACCTTTGTTGGTGGTTTGGACCATGCAGCAGCAAACCTTCAGTCTTTTACAAAACTCAGCCTTGAGAAGCTGCATGCTTTCTCTTAAAACCATCCTTGTGTAACCTAGCTTCTAATTAATTTCCACCTTCAAGTAAGCAGGTTAGCAAGGCCTGTGGAATAGAAGAAAGGAGAAAAATGTAAAGCAGGCTGAGGAAATCTTTCACTCCCTGATTCCTTCAGCCTCCTATAACTGCTCTCCTTCCCTTCTGAACCCCACTGTGGCCTCCTATCCCCTGATCATAATCAAAAGCAACATGTACAATACAGCCACTTAAAAGAAAATATTATTTGCACATTTAAAGTAATGGTAGAGAAAATATGAGAACACAGCACAATGGACAGCAAAAATGTGGTTCACATAAATGTTTGTTTTTAGCTTTAATATTTTAAACAAACATTTCCTTCCACTTAGACTCATCCTAATCTGCAATCTCCACCTGGTGTTTTTCAAACCAGATGGAAATGTAAATTATTTAAAATCATGAAATTCCATTAGCAGTTGGGCTTAAGTGCTCAAAAGGAAAAAAAAAAAAAAAAAAAAAAAAAGAGGAAGGAAGAGAACTTTTCAGGTTCCAGAAGGCAACTGTGTCTTTCTCCCCTTGTGTACGGCTGTGCCCACAGACCGGGTGCACTCTGCTCCGTTTGTGCTCTTGCTGAACACCAAGCACCCGTGAAGAAGCAGTAGACCCAAGCACTGCAGCAATGCCTGCAGCCCACTCATTCCCACAGCAGAAAGAGTATGATCCCGAGTGCCTGCAGAGCAGAAATCTGTTTCACCCCCACAAATGCTCCAAGCAATACTGCCTACTTTGCCTCTATTTAATGGGAAGAAAGGATTTGCCTCAAACTTTTACCTCCAAAATATATCTGATGCCCATGATGATGTCCATTCTTTCCTGTCTGTAACATAAAAGCCTGGGAGAAAATGCCATGTGAAGAGGGTGCCTGCATGAACAAAGCCAAAAACTGAAAAGGACCATGAAGAAGAAAATAAGAACCGACCTCATGTTTCTATATACAAGGCGTGTTTTTTTTTAATGAAAATTAATAACACAAATGACATTTTGGGGCACTGCACTCTTTTGTTTCTCCTCTTTATTGAAGGGCTATATACAAGGTAGATAAGCAAGCAGCAAACCCTGATGCTGTACCAGGCTGCTCACAGATTTCAGATGCTCCTCAAGACAAGCATCTGAATTCATTTGTGTCTACAGGCTGAGACACGAGATGCTCCTATCTCCACTCACCCAAGTCAGCAGCACTCTGCCAGTCCCCATCACCCTCTGTTGAACCCCCTACTGCACCACACAGCAAGAAATCAAACAGAGATACCTTTACCACTGGCTGGAGCATTCTCCTCATGCATCTTTAGTACCATTCTTCTGTGATTTAAGACCTCTGTGAATGATGGCTGTTTGCTTGGATTTTTCTAGCAGTTGGCTACAACAAGCTATATAAAACTTCTAAGAGGTCCTCAAAATCTTCATCATCTCTAAGTACATGAACTTTAAACTAGATAATGATGTAGATATAGTCTATTTGTGTTCTCCTTCAATGATCTTCTATATAGATGTACCATTTACAAAGTCCACACTAGACATGCCCCTTCTGCCTCCACTATTGATCTCCAGTTATTAGCAAGCATGCCATTCTTACCCAGTTGTTAACCTCCAAATTTCACGTAGATGATAAACATTTCTCCACTTTTAATCACAGTTTCTCTGAGCAAAGTAGAGAGGATGGATGTAAGAGTGGACCAAATCCATTAAAGAAGACATAAGCACTTAACACTGTTCTATCTGCCCTATTACAAATCCACAACCCTACAAGAAATTGTTGTGTCCCCTGAGATGCATGAGAAGAGTATGGCATGTCTGAAGGGAATTCAGTACCAGCACATTGAATGGATGCTGTTGGCTCTCTTACATCCCAGGTCTGTTGCAACACTGACTAGCAAGTGTCCTCCCGAGCCAGCTCAGGTCCTCCCACTGCTTGGTTAGGACCAGAGATTTGAATCCAGGTCTTTTCTAACAGAAAATGACAATAAAATTAATTTTATTATATCTCATACCATATGATCAGAGGGGATTTCAACATGGTGCTTCCTTTCATACTGATCCACTCGGTTTCTTCACAACATCTAAATAAATAATGGTGCTGGGAACTTCAAAATGCCTGTTCCAGATTTGTGTCTCAGCCACTGGATCAGATATCCCTGTCTGTCTATCTCTCTCTCTGGTCAATGAAACATCAATCATATTTACTATGGAAATAACACCTAAGTCATATTTAGATGTTTACTTTTGCAATATTCCTGATGATCATTTTGGATTTCTTCTTACTTTGTTCCTCCACAACAGCATGTCTGTAAATCCTTTAATGCCTTTGATGCTTGGTCCAACATAAGAGAAAAACTTCCCTAGAAAAATCTCGTACCTTCCTTCCATCTCTAAAATACTGTCATGATGACTTGGGAAAACACACCTGTGAGTCGCAGCTGTGACCCTCTATAGGGCACTATCTACCCACAATTTCTGGTATTTCATGCCATTTGAAAAACAAATGCTGTTCATGGAGAAAAACTTTATCAAACACTGTAGCATTAAAAGCACCCAGAAGTGGCAACATAAGCAACAATCCCCATTTCAGTATCTCTGAGCAAATTTCAGCCTTCTGAGCAGCTGCCTCATGGAAGGGAGAAGGCTGTTTGCTTCATACAGCTCTGCTCCTTTCTCTCTTATGTCATTTAAATGCCGGACATGTACGTGTTGTGGCTTTTTCTCTCTGTGATTCAAAAGAGAAAAACTGGGGCTTCTGATCAGAATGGAAAAGCTGAGGGAAAAAAACACAAGCATTTCTACAGCAAAAGGAATCCTGTCATATCACATTTTAAAAGAAGCAGTATTTTAGGTTATATCTATACTGTATTTATTGTAGTTTGGGAAGAGTGAACAGTAATAATTGTATGGGTCCTGGGAACACGATAACTCCTGTTGCACAGAAATCAGTGGGAATGAATACCCCTGTGTTTGCTGATTCCCTCAGAAAGTTTTTACAGCCTGCATGAAGCTCTTTTTTATGCCACTGGAAGCATCCAGGCGAGCTGGTTTAAATCTAGCTAGGACGTACTGCAGTCAGTTCAGCTGCAGAGTAACTGCAGTGTAGTGTCCCCTCCCATGCAAAACAACTGACTTTATGTTGTGTTTTTTGTTTGTTTGTTTGTTTGTTTGTTTTTTGTAAGCTTGCACACCCCACAACATCATCCTGCCTTGTGGAAAGAAGTCAACAACCATCTGCACCAGAGTGAATGGCACTCAGCAAGATACGGGCCCGTGTTGGGAGCAAATCTCAGTATCACCTGACACTTTGCCTTTTGCTTTAACAAAACCCAGAGAAGCCATCCAAAAAAGAAAATCTGAAATTTCCATAGCTTTATGCCCATGTGGAGTTTCTTTCAAGCCCTCTGTGCAGAACAGCTTGCAGTGGCTGGGGACACAAACCTTTGGGGACTGGAGCCTCCAGAAGTGCAGATACTTCTGGCCACAGCCCAAAGGACAAACTCTGTTGTGGTTCCTCACATCATCCTGAAGGACCCGTACTGAGCAAGACTCACTTAAGGGTCAAAGGAAAAAGGAGGTCTAGCTGGCATCATACCTTCTGGCTTTGCCACCTTGGACTCAGAGCTGCAGAAAATAAAAGCTTCACCTCGGTGTTTTAGGGAGATCAGAAGAAGATAGAGATTCCCTTATATCCAGCATGAATCAGAGTTAGATATAAATCATATAAATCATGATAGATATATCATCCTGCTTACAGCAGTCTCAGCTGTGAGATCAGATGATGTTGCTTTAAGCTTTATCTTGAAAACCTCCAAGCACAGAGGTGACATGTCCTCTCTGTGCACCCTCTTTCACTGCCTCACTGCCCTCAAGGTGAAGCAGCTTTTCCTAGTATCCACTTGGATACAACTGTCATTGTTTCAGTTTCTGTCCATTGTCTCTTGTCCTTCCACCATACCTGATGGCTTCATGCCATCTTCTTGACAACCTCCTCAGTGGCACTGGCAGTCTGCTCTTAGGTCCCCCTGAAGGTGGCTGCTCTCAAAACTGAATATACCCATTTTCCTTGTCTTCGCAGGACATGTGCTCCAGCCTCTGACCATCCTGATGGCTCTCTCTTGAATTTGCTCCTGTTTTTTGTTGACTTCCTTGTATTGGAGAGCCCAAAACAACATGCATGAGTGAAGACACATGGAAAGACCAAAGAAGTCAAAGCAGGGAGATGTTCAGAGAACTTTCTACAGTTTTGACTGGGCATTTTCCCACCCTGTTTTGCAGTTTTCAATATGAAATATGTAATCCCACTCTCAGGATGTAATAAGTTATCCCTTTCTGGATATCACTGAGACCAGTGGCATATATACACTTAACATGTCAAAAATGCAAAATAAAGTGTAATGATTCAGCCGTCCCCAAAGTGACCAAGTTATGACCAGGTAAGAAATCACACACAGCAGTTCCCTCAGATGATGTCCATCAACCAGGGTGGTGACCATTAACCTCCAAGCCACCCATTTTTGTTTATCTGACCAATGAATGCAACTCAGCTTCAGTTTTCTCTCCCTCTTTTACCATTTTCTGCACTACCTTTCAGTTTGAGTCCTTCCACCTCCTTCCTTCCTCTATAGTTCCCAGCTGTTTTGGGAACACCGTTTCCCAGTTTTCCTTACCCTTCCTCTCCCATCTTCCATTCTGAAACTCTGGAGTTCCCATGGTAGTTGTTAGCATCCCCTTACTCCAACAACCAGCTTGAATCTAATTCATTTCAGTGATAACCTAGGTAGATCATGAACCACTTTCTACTTTCATTTTGTCCTATAGCTACAGTTAGGGGGCTCTATTCTTGATTGGCTCATGGACATCTCATTAAGAAGTACAATTAGTAAAGAAAAAAGAGAGATCACAAGCTAAGTGTAGGTATTCTTAATATAGGGTGTACTTTTAAGATAGGTTCGGTAAAAGGACACTAAGAATGAATTTATATTGAGATTAGCACATCTGAATTTAGGTGCTTGTAGTATTACCGCCTTCCTAAACTCATGTTGCAAAAAATTGAGCTGCACTGAAGATTTTGAGGTGCCTACATGCAGAGTCCACTCAAAAACCTCACAGGCTCCAGTGTCTGTGAAGTCATCTAAGACATAAAGCTCACATGTCGACACATGCATTTGTGTGATTTAATCTCAAAGTGAATCCTAAGCAAAGAAGTCAGAAACAGCTTTATATAACTATTCAAACTTCATCTCCTACTACTACAGAGGGAAGAAAGACAAGTGTTAAGTAGTTACACAGAGGTTTGTGCCAGTTCAGGGACTCACAGCAGGCTGCTCTCAATGCCAGACCTTGCCGCCTTCTTATGATAAATACAGCAGCTCAACTCTATTTTAAAATATTTCTCACAGCTCCTGCATCCTTTCCATTTTGTCCTAGGACAATTGAGTCACAAGGATGCAAGACCGTCCCCTAACCCCCATAGCAGACCAGGTTCCCAGTCCCCAGGGGCACACCAATGAACACAGACCCCACTTGGGGCATCCCTTCCACCAGCAGGTGCCAAGGAGATGTTGGGCAACAACATGTCCTTGACTGAGGGGAGATCTCATGCTGGTAGCTGGGGCTATTGAGGGGAAAGGATGGATCCCCTCCAGTAGTCAGTGTTGTCTCTATTTGTTTGTTTGTTTGGAACCAAGACAATTCAGGTCCAGATGAGACCAGGTTCAGAGCCAGTGGACTGCAGCAGTTTCCAGTTAAACAGAAACCATTCAAAGTTAATAAACAAATCTCTGCAAATGGAAAGAAAAAGATTCATGCATTAAAGCTGCATTAAGAAAGAAAAGAGAAAACAAACTAATAATTCTCTCTGTCTGGCACAAGCCTCTTTTTAACTAACTGGAGCCTATTTGAAAAGAAATGTGGTGGGTCCCTAGTGCAGAGGTGGAGGGGCGGGAAGGTTATGTGGGGAGAAGAAGAAATCACTTTATTTCTATCACGATGCAGTAAGATATAAATAAAATCAAAAGGGGTTAATCTAATCCTTTTGTGAAGCACTGAGTCAGAGAACAAGACAAAAACAAATCTGTGATCTGGAACTTCCTGAGCACCCACTCAGGGTGGATTAATGAGGAGTACACGGCTGTGAAATTACGTGCCCTCTGAGTCAGGAAAATGGTCCTAGTGGTGCATGACCTTGAAATGAGGGGAAGCAAACTTCACCTGATCCACAATTATAAAGACCTAAAAGGAGGGGGACTAAGGCGGAGGGAGAACACATTAAGAGCCTGGAAAATGTTTCTGAATATGAAACCAACAAAATACTAAACAAACCCAAGGCTTGAAAGATGAATTAAATGTAGCATAAAACCATCCACGGGCTTTAAAGGATACTGGCATTAGTGTTTGAGCATTACGAGGAAAGCTTGTCCTCTTTATTTACATGAAGTGGATATTTTGTTGCTGTTGTTATGGACTTAGTGATGTTTGTCTGCCTTCAATTTTCTCTTTGCAATGAAAAATTGTTGTGAGATGATTTCTAGTCTTAGCTGCTTTACATGACAGTATTATCAAGGATTCATCAAGAGGCCATCTGTCGAATTTATGAAAAAAAATGCAAAAACAAAACAGATGAAAAGGAAAGAGCAAGACAGAGACTGGTCCAGGGGACGATAGATGTGGCAGCATGTGCCTCAGTGTGAAAATTGCAACATTTAAATACTGTAGAATAAATTACTGTGCCGAAAAATTAGTGATGCTCTCCCACTTTAGATTCTCCCCTTACGATGAGAACATAATGAAATAGATCACAGACCAAATCATTTTTTCCTGTGGCTATTATTATATTCTAATGAAAAATTAAAATGGGGTAAAGACATAAAACCTGTAAGGGAATCGAATAAGCTAAGCTACTGAGTCATTTCTTAGGTACCCCCAAAATGTACAGCTGTTGTGGAAACAATAAATTCATATCACTTTATGTATGTAATCAACTTACCTCCCTCTATTTTTCTTATCTTCTTGTATATATATATATATAAATATATATATATAGCTGGTATGTGTATACTCACACACGTCTGTGACATAGGAAAGATAACAGAAGGGCAAAAAAAATTATCTGTCCTCATTGAATTGAATAGAAAACTAGAGTCAAATACAAACATCTATTCCTAACCAGTATGTATTATACATAAAATTCACAAAGTATCTACTGTTTTCTAACTAGGTTGACATCTATGTTTACATACTGTGTCTGAGAAACAAAGCTGAATCAAAATTGATTATTGAAATCAATAGCTTTGTATCTATTTGGAGAATAGAGGCAGAGATTAAATCCATTTTATACTATTTTTCTAAGTAGAAATACTGAAAAATTCAGGCCTTTCCTAGCCTCTGCCTTCATTTTGCCTCCAGCAGGAATGCACTTGAATTTCTGTGCAAACCTGCAATAAACTAACAGGGAAATAATCCAATAGATTGTTGTACAAATTCAAAGATTTTAAACAGCCTTCCCCCAAAAGCCATTTACCTTCCTGTTTTGCTGGTTATGTTTAAAGTTATGAAATGCCAGCCACCAAGCTATCCCAATGAAATAGGACTCACATACTTCTGCAGTACAAAAGTACAAAACATCAAAGGAGTATGACATGCCATATATTTCTTAACATAACTGTTATACATGAGGTTTTGTGTTCTGAATTTTAACAGGGAGAAAAGCAAAGGCAATGGAAATTTGGTATTGTTTTTATACCATGATCAAAAAGACATTCACAGTTTCTATCTCTGACCCTCTACACCAAACTTCCCACAAAGGTTAATGGCCTACCAGTGGTGACCCATCCAGTAATGGCTTTCTGTACCTGAAAGAGCAGCTGAAATTCCACTTGAGCGTCACGAAAGATTTTCCTAGGCTATTCTAGTCAGATAACCAAACTCTATGCTAATTTCTACCAGTTCAAAATTTAAAACTAACTAGAAAGGGTATACCTGACATCAAACAGTCCTCAAACATGTTGTCCTTCAGTTTAGCTGATGAGTATACTTGGTGCATGCAGAAGGCAACATCTGAAAATCTTCAGCTGACTTGGAAAAAAAAAACACGTTAATTTTAATTTAATTGAAATGGGATGATCATCTTGATGCATCAGTAATTAAATGACAGCAAACATCATAAAAGCAAACTGTGCATATATCTTAATGGCATAGTGCAAAGCAAAATCACTTACACAGCCTAAACTCTATGTCCTTCCAAAACTACAATAGGTTTTATGGCTAAAGACCACTGTGTCATTCACTGTAGGCTAGTGAAATTGCATGTGGGAAGGTCTATGGATTTAGTCCTTCAGATATATACTTACATATTTAGCTTTACTCATGAGAGTAAGCCCACAAATTTCTGTTGTACTTGACCAAAATATAAGGGCAAGCATATCCAAATCTCTCTGAAAGACAGGCCATAAAATTTACATTCTGGAAACTTTTTTTAATACAATTATGCAAATATTACTATAATGTTATTATGCTTTAAGGATCAATTCTTTAATTATATAAGCATCAATATTCACTTGACAATGGTGATGTAATTACAAGCAAAAGAAGAGGTAGATATGCTTGGGGGGACTAATTAAGTAAAAGTCTTTTGTGAAGTATTTTGTTTGGAATCTACTCAAATATCTGAACTTTAACTGAAGCCAGAGGAACAATCCTGAGAAAAAAATCTTGCACAGGGTTGGGCTTCTGGTTTAAAACAAGATCTGGTATATGAATACCACTCCCTTTCTGTAAAAGGAGCCATCATGTAAATGCAGTGGGTCCAAGATTTCTCCATGATCAGTGATCTTGCTTGTAAAAGTTAACAGAAAATAAACTCAAAGCAATGAAGTATATCCTATTAATTTCTACAATATGACCAAACATTTACAACAGAAACGTGGTAATGGGAAAACAAAAATACCTGTTTGATAGTGATTTTTGATCTTCATTTCATTGCACCTCTGGGAATAATACAGAAGCAAAACATAACATCAACAAACAATTGGCTAAATGTTGGCTAAAACCATCACCGTCTTTTGTAATCAGCTTTATAGCAGGGGGCAAAAAAATCAGAAGCCTCTGTCTGAATCTGTGCAAGGACCTGCTCACAGAGTAGAGCAAGACTTCTTTAAGTTTCAAGGGAGAGGAATTTTCTACATACATGCAGAGCTCTGCCCCAAATAGATGTACAGCCTGATTCCTACTATCCATAGGTCAGTTAAGTGCTTTACCTATGCCAAAGAGCTATTGCTCTATTGTTTAACAAAAAGCGAGAGTCACAAATAATAATAATTGGCAATAATAATAACAGCCAAACAAGCATTGAAAGTCCAGTATTCTTTGTAACCCCAATTAATTTCCTGGGTTTAGATGCAGTTGTTTCTTTGGCAGCAAATCTACCACAGGAGCTGGCTCTGCTTGAGCCTCTGCTGAGAAGCAGCCCCGTCTTCAAGAAACTGAGAGCCCTTGTGCCACTCCTCACCTGTCCCTCGTTGCTGGGGCCCTGACAGGAGAATTATTCTGGGGATAGGCTGTGTGGGAGAACACGAAAACACATTCCATTAAATTAGTTACTCAAGTGTGTAACGCTGCTGCACAATGGAGTCAATTACCCTGATAGCGCGGCTCTGCCCCACTCCCTATAACCATATGACTGAAGATCCATTGTATAATAATAGCCTGCAATAAGGTGTCAAGAAAGGACATTAGGGTCTCTGAAGCAATGAGCATTAACTGGGTACAATATTTTCCTAGGTCCATTTTATTGGGATAATCCTCGAACTATTCAAATACTTGAACTCCCATATGAAATGAATCTCTCTCCATTTATACAGACTTGGGTACTGATGAACAGGCTGGAAATACATAGGAAGCTGTGTTATTTTAAATAACCATTCCATAAAATAAATAGTAAGCATACAGCTCAGCATTTCAAGAATGGTAAAATAAATCTTCATCAAAAAAGCTTATTTTATGAACCCATAAATCTCCTGAAAATAAACGTTTTCTTCATCTTCCTGTGTTTTAATAAAAAATTCCTTTTTTTACTCACTCAATTACAATATCACTATCAGTTCAAATTACAGGTCAAAGATACGGGGCTTAATGTATGTACAGCCAGTTCTCTTCTCCTAATAACCTGTCATTCCCAGGATTTGAATGTCAGAGCACAGCCTGCCGCAGTAATGCTACTCGGCAGCACAGTGATGAAAACTTTGGACAAATCATGAAGAACATTCCAGATCCAAATCATCCGAAGGTTACTGGGGAGAGCCTTTCATCCCGCTCTGACCCCTTGATCTGACAAGTGACACCTGCAAAATGAACGGCTCTCCAACTTAAATTGTTTAACTGTAGCCTGATCAGTTTTATTATCTTGCTAATCCGGATATCAGCCGTTTCATCAGAATGGAAGATATGCATATCATGAATTATTTTGACACCAAGACCTTTTAATTTTTGCCAGCAATATTTCACTACACCAATCAGGGCCCGCAGTCAGTGATGCTGCTCGCCTCCTGGGATGTCAGAGGACAGTGCACTCCTGACAGCACCAAATCATCTGGGAGCTGTAACGAGCTATTGCTGCAATTATTATTATCTCCTGTAGTCATGCATTTCATTACAGTGCAGGCAGACAGAGGTTTCAGTTTCAGGCCAGTCTTATTTAGGAATCTCTGCCATTTTATGGGCTGCAGGGCTCTGTAGTGTAATTTCTTTTCTCCTCAGTAGACAAGGATAGGTGAATTTCTAATAAAAACAAAACACTAGCTAGGTACTGTAGAAAGAGTGAGCACAATACAGTACATTAACCAGCAGTGAAACAGCTTAAATGGCCCACTTGTAGTTTATGAAAGCAGTGGTTAATCAGCAATATGGTTTGCTGCAGAGAGAAATAAAGAACAGTTTATCTTTAAATACATATATATTATCCTTTTTCCAAACTACCCACTGCTAAACTTTTTTGTTGGCTAGCACTAAATCCTGAAGGAACAGATTTGTGGTTGTTAGTGGGGTTTTCTGTTTGTTTGTTTTCTTTTTCTTGTTTTTTTTTTTTTTTTTTTTTTTTTCTACCACAGCATAAAAATAAACCAAAATAGTTAAGAAAAGATGAATAAAATTGCTTGGTTTGTTTGTTTAAGCAGCTTAGGGGCCATAATTGCAAAGTGTGTGCATGCAAACAAGCATGTTGGAGAGAAGGAGAAAAGCACTCTCAACTAAAAATGAGTACTGATGAGTATTCAAAAACAGACATGCACAGGTGGAATATATCAGGAGCCCATAAGGTATCACCATCTTAACTCTTTCCTACACCTGAGGTTAAATGGTGGCCCAGAAGAGATTGTTCTGCCAGCCATGTATTGGATGTCTTTTGGAGGATATTGCCAGCTTTCACTACCATTATAAAACAAGAGGAGATAACAAAACGTACATTGATGCAAAAACAATATTTTGCAAAACACCCAACATTTCTTCACCCTGTTCTCCATCTGTCCTTGACATTCACTTTTACCTTGACTAT
This sequence comes from Netta rufina, assembly GCF_964035555.1. Classification (NCBI taxonomy): domain Eukaryota; kingdom Metazoa; phylum Chordata; class Aves; order Anseriformes; family Anatidae; genus Netta; species Netta rufina. The sequence goes on from NC_140124.1 coordinate 122,759,483, forward strand.
CGTCCATGTATCATATATCATAGCATATTTTCATTCTTAGCCTTCTTTTGCTACACTCAGCTGATTTCAAGCCCTTTTCCTCTCTCTTTCTCTTCAGCATTTCCTTTCTCTCTTGGTTCTCTTTCTCTTTTTCGAATCTGTTCCACTTTTTTGCAACTTTTATGTAAGCTACTGGATTTTATATTAAAAAAGGGAGCACCAAAAAAAAAAAAAAGGCACTTTCAATAATGTTTTTTTTTATTTTTTTTAGTAATGCTATGTAACATAATGGGTAAAAAACAAATAGGAATGTCTCTATTAAATGTGGGGAAAAAGATGATCATCTATCTACATTCACATAACAAAACACAGGGAAGTCCACTTCACATCCAGAGAGCCTAACGTTAAAGTAATACCGATGTAACAATCAATTGATGCCATATAAAGAAGAAAAGAGTATTTTAGGAGATTAATTTAAATGTAAGAAATGAAAGAACCACCTCACACCATCTTTCCCCATGCAAACTGCATGATGCCTTCTTCTGTGCTGAGGTAGTTAATTATGTGCTTTCTGCAATCAGCAGCCATCCCCTCCACGTGTATAGCTTTTTGACAGCAAAACAGACAAAGTTCTGAATATTAAACTTAAAGTAACATATTCTGCCTCATCACTTGTGCAAAGACAGCTGATATTGCCTGAGAGCTTGGCACCAGAGGCCAAGCACCATATTTTCAGCCACCCACACACAAACCCTTTCAATACAATCACTAGCAACTTGACTGTGAAATTTCCAGACATTGATGGCTAGCAAAGACTAATAGCAATGCTCCTGTGATGGACTCCCGTCATGAAAAAGCAATTCTTCAGCTTTTTGATCCCATCTGTGTGATGCAAAGGGAGCATGAAGACTTTGCCTCAGCAACGATAGGATAGTGTGTCCAAAAAGGAGCAGAGCTGCACGCCAGGGTCTGTAGTGTTGTGTTTATTTACAGATGCCATTCAGTTTTACACAACTCCCTTGTTAGCTAAGGGTTGCTGATCCTGCAGACTCTTACACATGTGAGCAGTTCCATCAAAGTCACTGCGACTTGAATGAATTAAGATTCCTCTTTTAAGTAAGGCTTAGCAGGATCAAGGCTAGTCCTCATGACTGTTGAAATATTTGACTGAGATTGACTTGAAGGAGAAGTGAAACCCACGCAGCATTAAACAAACTGGAAGGACACTCTCACATCTTGTTTTAGTCTCTCCTTGACCCAAAGTGCAACTACTGCATCTGTCGTTCAAAACTCCAAGGGACTCACTCTACAGATCAGAGCTCATGGCACGCAGCTACAGAGATCCAGCTACCTGGATCACATCCCAAGGCTGGCCAATGCTGACCAGCATGGAACAGCATCAGCTAAGGCACTGCCATGAACACGCCACAGGTGGCTGTATTGCAAGAGGATCATGGCACTCCCTGAGCCCCAGAACCTGAGATCCCTGACTTTCACCCTACAACCTGCCACTGCCCTCAATGCCCCTCACTTTATTTACTTTATTTGATAATCATTTTCGTTCTCCTTGGGTCAAATGCCTGTTTTCCTAAGTGACTGTGAAATCACTTTTGAAACTCAGCTGAAATCTGCTATCACCTCTTTATTATGGATTTATCTAGATAGACTAGACGAAAAATCCTTTTAGATGTTGAAAAGTTATAATTCTTACATGTGTGTCAGTAAGAATTCAAAATGCAATACAGTAAGAAAAGAAACACTGAATTTGCCATTCTTCAGAACAGTGGGAAGCTCTTCAAATATATTCATGACTGGCATGTAAGGCTAGAGATTTCATACAATTTTTTCTTTAATATATTTGCGAATTCTTCATAACTGTGACGTAAAAAAATAATAATATGTGATAATAATGTCAAAACCAGCTGCACTCCTAGTGTCTTTTGGTGTGTACATGATGGTTTTGTTGTGTCTTTCCTTTCCTTTCCTTTCCTTTCCTTTCCTTTCCTTTCCTTTCCTTTCCTTTCCTTTCCTTTCCTTTCCTTTCCTTTCCTTTCCTTTCCTTTCCTTTCCTTTCCTTTCCTTTCCTTTCCTTTCCTTTCCTTTCCTTTCCTTTCCTTTCCTTTCCTTTCCTCTCCTCTCCTCTCCTCTCCTCTCCTCTCCTCTCCTCTCCTCTCCTCTCCTCTCCTCTCCTCTCCTCTCCTCTCCTCTCCTTTCCTTTTTTTTACAAAACAAATTAGTACCTGTGAATGCGTAGGTTACACAATAATCAGTTCTCATTAGGTCCCTGCAACATTATCAATCAGTCCCACAATTTTCAGAATCCTCTTATGACAACATCCACCAGACTGGAATAATGTTGCTAACTGTTCTAACCCATAGTTCCTTATATTTTCCAGTGCTTTCAGCATATATGTTATATTAACATGTTGTTTAAGTTCTATAATGGTTCTTATTTCTTGTTTACTTCATATTATGTTGGCTTAGTAATACCTTAACTTGTGTTATTTAGCTGCAGAGAGTTTGAGCCAAGCCCTCAGGTATCTCAGTTACAGTCTAACAAAAGCTCTAGTTTATAACATCAAAATTATAATCATTTTTAATGACAATAGAACAGATTTCTACTAAAATAAATATTCAGTACTTCATTAACGTTAGCATGTGCACGGATTTAGCCCTTTCTTTTTTAAGAAATCAAGCATGACAGATCCTTTATGATACTTCTTAAAACAGAGAACATCACTTCCATCTGAATCCTGATGATTAACTCCTAGTACAATATTAGAGGTTTCAGCATTTACCTTCTCGGCTTATAGGCACATATCGGCGTCTAAATGATCTGACAATAATTAACAGAAAAAACGAAGGAATTTGGAAAAATCTGGCTCTCAGAAACTTGACATTAAATTCAGGGCAGGAATTCAACAAGTCATAGCTCTCATGTTTGTGCTTAAGTCAGTAATTCATTCTCTATTGTAACTCATTTAAAATCTTTTTCCTCCCCTTTTACCCTCCAGTAATATGTTTTATTTTTGATTCTTATCATGCTAAAAGGTTAAGGATGCGGAGTGTACAGCAGTCAGAATACTTTTTACTTGTACACTGGTAACTTCATGTCCATGTAGGGAATGTATTACAACCTGCTTAAATTCTAACTGCTTCTACCTTTGGTGAATTTAATATAGAGACTGTAAAATATTTTGTAGTATATACCACATATAAAAGCAATAAAACAAATTTAGGGAAAGATTTCATAGCTCATGTATCATACATACAGGCTTAAGGATTATTTTTAAAATCAGAACCAGAAATCTGCAGTTCAAGCATGACCTGTTAAAGACCAGGACAAAGTTTTCAAACACAGTGCCTGAAAGCACATCCCAAACCCATATCCATTCTATAACTTTCCTCCAAAAAAGGGGGTTAAGGCACAAAGGAGCCTTATAATGTCTCAGTAGGCACCAAATGTTCCTACCAAAATGGAGCCAAGTGTTGATTAAAAAAAAAAAAAAAAAGCAGTTCATCCTTAATTTTCTTCACAGGCTTCACAAGCTTAATTAAAGTTTGGGGAACCCCAAATTCAACATCTTCAGGGGCAGCACCCATTTCCCATTACACAGGATACAGAGCGAAATGGAAATTCTGTTTTTCCTCCACAACATACAAAAGGCTGTTTGAGCTGTTTGCTGGAGCAGGGGGCAGAGGGCTTTCTTCAGGGAATGGGTACAAGTAGACTTGATCCCCCACAGGCAGCAGTTTAATCCGGGTCTCTCAGATGATGTGGCAGTCCCTGCCTCATAGACTGAAGCACAAAGTTGCCTTCTCCTGCCTCTGTCTTGTCTCTGACCCTCATAGTGTTATGGTACAGACTAGGAATTGGGTGGGAATATGCCAGGAAAGAGATTGCTCTCTGCACCCCCAGAAGAGCTGTAGACCTTGGAGAGACATTAAGTCCCAGAAGGTAGGTGCTCCAAAGTAGCATTCCTCAGCAGGACACTTTATGGGTACAATCTTGGACAATTAAAACACGACACAGAAATAATCGAGTCAGACTCATATTTGGACCTGATATTTACACAAACATCATTTGACTTAAAGTCACCGAGTGCTTGTATTTCCCATTGACTCCAAGAGGTATAGTGGCTTTTTTATGGAAGAGGTAAATCTGAAATTTAAAATTATGCAGAATATTTGAAAACTTTGGCCTATAAACTTTGTGAGCATTGCCACTCTAAACACAGCTCCTAAATATTTAAAATCTTGTTTCTTTTTTATTGGACATAAATTTGTGATTAGGAAAAAGTAGAAGGGAAATAAAACCTCTTAATTTTGCTCATAGGATTCATTCAGATGACTCCATGAGATCACAGTTAGATACATAAATTAAATTAAACCACATGAAAAAGTGTTCTTAGGCTTGGAAAGACAGGGAAGGAAAAAATGACCTAATTTTTCCCCTTCTGTCTGAGTCATTTTAAATCATTCTACTTTGTGCAAAAAGGGTGCACATCCACTACAGCTCATGCTAAAGAATGAGGGAATTAAGAGAAAGGATGTGTAGCACTCTGCTGCATTTATGATGGCTTACTTAATTTTAAACACTGCATGCGTAATTTTACACAACCATCTTGAAAACTTGCTTGATACCCTGACCAGCGGTGGGATTCCATTATTTTTAATTTGTTAGTGGGGATATGGGAAGGGTCCAGAGATGAGCGACATTTGTGTGTTCCCTTGGAAAACTCACGGTTGTCTGCAAGTTTGAGAAGTATAAAATCAGCCCCTATGTTGGTGCTTATCTGCTGCTGATAGCTAGACATGTTCCAACAAAACCTGTGAGCAAGCTTCAGAATTTCTCTTCCCATGTACTGGGTGTGTTCACACTTTTATTTTAAACCTAAGGCAATCGTACAACCTACCTGTGCTGTTGGTAAGTTGTCAAGCTGCTGCACTGGAAAGAGAGGCCACTGCCTTTTGAATTGTTTAGCACAACTACTTTATTCAGAGCTTTGAGTGCAAAGGTTTGTATTTGTGTTCCTTATTCACCCAAAATAGTTTCTATTGCCAAGTCAGACTAAATTAACTCATACACTGCTACACAAACACATTCATAATTTTGTTTTATCCTGAACAATATGCTTCTTGTTAATAATTAAAACCCCTTTGTGTATAATGAACCTTGGTTGGTATAAATGAGTAGTTCAGATTTGCTCGTTCTGTAGTATGTATGTAACCCTCTGAATTACTTGTAAAAAGAACTTTTCTGAAAAGGGGAAAATCCCCTCAATCAAATCAGCATAATTTTATAACATATACTGACATCCTGGGTAGAGACTGGTAAAAAGTTTTGTAAAACCATACAATCAAAGTTTGAAGCAGCATTGAGAGTTAGCACAACTCAAATATTAATGAAAACATTTTACTTTGACAGTGAATGGAGAATTAAAAAACTCACATGTGATCAGTGACAAAACACATGGGATGGACCATCGCTTGAAGAGCTGTTGTAACCTGATGATGTGATCAGATGTGTAGTTACACTAGTACATACTCAGTGTTGTTCAGAAAGAGATAAAGCTACTTTTAATTTCAGCTCTCATATTGAAAGCTAAGCATGTACTGTCTTTGCAGAACTGTGGCCAAGATGACTTTACAAGTCAAAAGACAAGGCTGGACACTCATTTCTCTAGTGAATATTTATGTGCTCCTGTGTAGGTAGGCATAATAATTCTCAGCTGTCAAACTAAAATCAATCATAGTTTGCTTTATTTGGAATCATTCTGCCATGGGAGGCTTGCAGTTTTGTCTTTGTTATTTGCGTTTTTAGACAGCAAAATTAAAATGTGAAGCCCTATCAACATGTGAACTCAGCACCCTCTGACATATGGGGCATGCCCCTCATCCAACACAATCTTTGGTTAACAGCTGTGAGGAATTTTACCAGGCTAAACAGCTTTTTATTCTAACCCAGGGGAACTGGCATGTGTTAGCAAAGCTACAGAAGGTCTCTTCAGTCCCTAAATGCAAAAACATATTGAGGATTGCAAAGAAAAAATTACAAGGGGACAGAGTTCAAATAAAATTTGTTCTCTGGTTCATGGCAAGGAATATATATGCTCACAAGCACATTCAAGGCAGGATTGTTTGCTGCAGGTTTGATTTTGCAAATGCTCGGTATGAAGGACTTTGAAGCCACTGGGAGCACTGGCACACAGAAACTCCTTCTGTGGCATGGAGACAGTCTGCACCAGTTGAGAATTCAATACAAAGTACTTACAAGTTGGTGCTTGAGAATGGTTTTCCACTATCAGCAAAATGAGAGGCAATATCACTTCTGTTTTATTTTCCTTTGGCGATCCTTGCCAGTACAATATCCACAACCCATTGGCATGATGAGGCTTGCAATGCAAAGCAAGGTTAAAAAAAAAAAAAAAAAAAAAAAAAAAAAGATGTTCAAGGAAAACTCTTTATACAATAGCAATGGCCATACAGTTTAACAGTGAGCCTAATGGCCAGCACTCAACAGAGGATCAGTGCTCACTCAGTGAAAGAGGTGGGAAGGACTGAGAAGTCTTTATGTTATCTGCCTTACTGAACTTACTGAATAATTGCCCACCTGGTTGTTTGTATCAGCTTCAAGGCTGTTTTGCCCTGCTGAGGCAGAAAAAGCTGCTTTGCCAAAGTCAAGAATCCAGCCCTTTTTATCCCAGTTTAGCTGCAGGACAATCTGTTCTTTACAATCTTGTAAAAAGCAACCTACCCCTTCAAACCACCACCGTACTGTGTGAGGAGGAGACACGAGCACTCCTGTGATGTGGTCAAGGAGTCAGAGAGAGAGGGGTGGTTTTGGCTGTGTAAATGGGAAGTGGCTGTCTCATTATTCTTGCCTTGACTGAGTTGCTCCGCCTCTTGCCAAGTTAAACTTCCATTATCGCAGTAATTCTAGGTGATGCTAGAGGCATTTGGTGAAGCATGAGGAAAGCTAATTGACATGGAAAAGGAAAATTCACAGGCCATGTTTTCTCCTGTGGAAATTATGTAAAATGTTTGCTGTTGCGTTACACAAATTGTTTTGATGCATTAACTTGTATTTTGCTCATCTTTACCCCAGTATCACACAAATGCTATGTTTTTGAAGTGCCCTTTTTGACTCTCAACTTTCCAGAGAATAATAAGTCGTGGAGGCATCCCAGAAAATAAAACCAGCTTCCTTCACATCATTTGAAATGCTAATATACAACAGCAGTTACTCCACTATGTAAGTATTTATTTAAAAAATATCAATATCTTTTCAAGTCAACTGAAATTCCTCTGAAGGAGTTTACTAAGCCAGCTTCATCTAGTCTGCAAGGCTTCTGCCTGGTGAAGGCAAACCCTTTGTGGCAGCTTTTCATTATCCTGCTTTTTTGCCCTGTTACCAGTGTCCACATGTGGTGACAACTTCATGCAACAACAGGATCAACATCTTTTCCCATTATAGATAAAAAGAACATTGCAGAAAAGAAAAGAAAAAAAAAAAAAAAGAAGAAGAAAAAAAGAAAAAAGCAGCTTTTTTTTGAAGCAATTTATTCTGCCTTATCTTTTTCTTTGTTCATTGCTTTGTTCATCCACAGTGACTCTGCCATTATTTTCTAACAATTTAAGACATTCATGTTTTCTGTTTTCTCTTAAGCAACGTGCAAGCCTCTAGCAGTCATATCTCCCTGCTACTCTTCTGTAATTTAACAAATCTAAATATGGATCATAACCTGACTCCAAAAGCTTTAATCAACAGGCACTTTATAAATTTTACACCGTTTCCACCTACCCATTGGGGTGACAATAACAAGGACCAGTAGTTTTTTATAGTGTAAAAGTATACAGCATTTATAATTCATATATATTTTATAAATATATAAAAGCTTAAGCAGTTCACTTCACTGCAAAGTACTGCAATACACGCCCACTACATTGTGGCCAAATCTGAAGATGGCTACAAATGAGTCCCTCAGAAATTAAAAAACAGCTAAAAAAGAACAAACATTGATGTTAGAATATTTTGAATTATTTAAATCTCTGTTGTTCCACTGTATCTTAGGTATCATTTTAAAAATGAAGCCATATTTCATTTTGATTACTAACACACATAATATCATTATTTTGTTATGGACTTCACACCCCTATCTGTCTTGCTAATGGATATTTTCCTATTTAGAGAAAATGAGAGCAGTTCTATTTTATTTAGAGAACAATAATATTCCTGAATGTTCATCCTCACTGTTCTGGAAGAACAATGAAACAGCACTTACACGAAGGATTTACTGGTGTGTGTGCCAGGACAAAAACAGATGGACAGAACAAGTTTAGACAAGTGAATCTGAAAAATTGGATGACCTTTATCTCACAAATAAAGTTGCAGGCATTCAGAAAAAGCCAAAAGTTTTTATATATCTTTCAACAGAGAAATTTGAGTATTTGTGCTTCAGCCAACCACGTACATTAGTAGCAAGCTCTTACAGCCAATACACATCCTTCCTAAAGCACAAAGTAAATTTCCCCCATATATCAAAGAAATATCTCAAATGCCTGAAAAACAAACAAAACAAAAAACAGCATTGCCTTACCTGAGGGTAAGATCAGACCTAATAAAGGGCATGTGTGGGTTGCTGGGTTTTTTTCTTTGTTTGTTTGTTTGTTTTTGCATTTAGTAACAGGCATGGACTCTGAGCCAAGATTGGGTGACTGACAGTGACAATGGCAAGTTCTGGTGACAGCTCCTGGCTCACAGAGCTCGGAGGTTAGGGTAAGACAGAAATTCAACAGGCAGAAAAAACAGGAGGTTCAGCAGGTTGTTAAAGAGACAAAAAGTAAAGAGCAAAGCACACATTTGTTAGCAAACGATGAGCACAGGGTTTGGATCTCTAGTTTTACGGCATACAAAAAGGAAATCATACAAAGAAAGTCTCCCGTTGGTGTTTCTAAGATATTAATGCTTTCTGTTTGCCAGAGACTTAAGAATTGAAGCAGACAAAGCCAAAAGGCAAGATATGTTAAGGTCACTGCAAAAAGTAAATTTTAAATCTGTGCACATATATTTCAGATGTGGAAGAGATCCCCATGATATTCAAATTTTGTGAAGTCTGTTGTAGTCAAATACAGAATCCATAAAATTCCCAAATAGATTCATCACACCATTTAAGAACAACACTCCAGATACTTGAAATTATCAAGAAAAGGTGGTTAATATTCTGTCAGCTTTACATATGATGTTTTTAAGAAGCCATGGATTCAAACACAATTTGACATGAGGATGGGCTCATGTGAACAAGTAGGTCCTTCCTCCAGCTCACCGCTCTTATGCATATATATACTTCTGGAATACATGGCAGAAGTTGTAGCCCTCATGAGAACATGCCAGGCAACATAATAGAGGGGGGCAGCCTTGCCCCATGATTTTCAAACCAATGTTTACAATTCTGCTGTGGGAATATGCATCTGTTACATCCTATGTGCTTTTGCACATATTCTGTATGTTTCTAAAAAGGAATCATTCAGCAACATGATTTTTCTAAAAAATAATTTTAGGAGAGTATGAGAACATTTACCCTTCATTTGCTGTCTGTCCAGCCATTGTCTTCTCTACGGTCTTGCCACATACAGCATGAACCTCCATATCTGCTGGGAATGCCTTGTACTTTAAATTTGACACTGTTGTTGCAGAGACAGTAATTTTTAAGTGAATTTTAAGAGACCCCTCTGTCCAGATTCCTGCGTAGCTATGACTTTGTTCTTGACTTAATCCACGTAAGTCCTGACGCCCAAGTTAGGCTCCATTAACTTTAATAGGACTCTGCCCTGGCTCAAGAGGCACAGGATCAGGCCCCAGGTACAATCATCTCTCTGCAGCCGCTAGAGAACCAAGCACTTTTGCTTTCAAGTGAAATAGCTTTTCTGCAGTCGTTTTCCTGACTGCTTGAGTTGTGAGCCAGGAGAGATGCTGAGGCAGACCATATCATACTATGACCTTAAGAATATTTTTTTTGGCAGGGAATAAAATTCTCTCTGTTTTTCAGCTCTCAGCAGTATCAGCCTTTGTTTCTCAGAGCTGTTCAAAGATCCAAAAAGACAGAATCATCCTGTTCTGCCTTTTGCAAAACAAGCTGCTGTAATCACAATGAATGCTTTGCTAGGATCCAGCTTTTTATTTTCAGCAATTCCTTTTTATCTCTTTTTTTTTTTTTTTTTTTTTTTTTTTTGTAGCACAAAATGGTTTAATTCTGTCTAACAAGCAATTAATATGTTCTTCCAAACAAATCAGAACTGGAGAACCAAATTAACACCCTTCAAGAGTGATATATCAGTGCCTGATTTCACAGAATGCTTTACGACCCTTCCACCTAATCTAATGGATGGGTTTTAAACATGAGAAAGCCCTAACATGGCTTGAATTTGAACACTTAGAATCGTTATAAGCATGTATCACTAATTACAGCCAGCTTTTATTAAGCCAAATAGTCACCTATGTATTTCAAAGGCAAGAAAACCTTTTTAAAAAATAGCGACCGTTAAACATCACGTTCACTGTTATTTTTATTGAGCCTTAACCAGCAAGGCAATATTTACCATTTCATTACTGAATGCATATCAAGATTATTTTTAAATCTAAGATCAACTAAATATTAAACATGCAGCAGGATCTAGTCAGAACTAGAGATATCAACTGCTAATTTTTTTTCCACTTGTCTTTCACTTCCTTTAGCTCATAAACAGCTTCAACAAAAAAAGAACCATGGAATCAAAACAACATATTCCTGGGGAGGTATGTTCATTTAAGCAACAGGCTGTTCCAACGTAGCTTTTAATAAGATACATGAAATTGTGTAAATGATAATTTACCAATGATAAAAATGTTTTCTCATACACTGCAATAATGCCAAGTTTTGAATCCTTTTTTTTTAATAAACCCTTGGATCTTAAAATCAGTTAATAGAACAGTAATTTCATTTTTTGTTTTGGGGGAGGGTGCAAAAAGGTACGGTTCTAGGTATCATATTTGCAAAAGGTTGATACAAGGCAAACACTTCAGAAAACAGACAACAAAGGAAAAAAGGAACACAAAGAGCTGGGTTCAGAGCTTCACATTTTTTGTGTGTTATGGTGGACAAAACTGTATTTCACCTATGCTCACAGTAACCACACCAATATGTAGCTGCTGGGATTGTAGGCAGTACCAGTGCAGCAGCACCCACAAAGAACATGGGGTAGCCACTGAACTGCCCTGGGGCTAATATCCAGCATCAGACTATGTGGTGCTCACTAGAGTGGCCCAGTGACACACAGAGTTAAGCACCATGTCATCAGTGAGGATATAAAATGGGCAACAGCAGGGCAAACTTCCTGATGATGCTTCACTCACACACAGTAACCTTGTTTTGAAGAAGAGCCTCTGAAAATGAGATGAATTCAGCCGGCGTGCCCGTACAGATCCTGTGCTGCCAAATCTGGCAGTAGAGGTTTCTGCCAATTATTTTTTGTTAAGGGAATTGGACTGCAGCCTATGATTCATTTTACATATAGTAGAGCAAGAGTTGGCCTACATATAAAAATTCACACTGGTGTAACTGTGTCAGTTTGGGGTGTGATATTTTGCTGACAGTTTTACCTTTAAAAGACCTAAAGGAGATTTGGTTAAATCTGTACCAGGAAACCTTATACTCACTGAGGGATTTTGTTTGTTGTTTTTTTTTTTTTTTTTGAGCTAGTATAAGCTGCCTATTTATCTGTTCTTACAAAAATTATGTAAGGCTAGGCATATACCAGAGATTGCCCAAAACAGAAAGTATCATTAATAGTCCCTTTGCATCAGTCATTTCTTTATAGTGAGAAAAGATTTGTCAGGTACCAATAATCACTGAAATGTACAAATATAACAAAACTTTGGAGATGTTAACTGATCGGACATGCATAAGTCCCTGTGATACCAAAATTAAAGGCCTATGTCTTTGTTCTGAAAATGATATGATAGTTTTCTCTATGCTCAGATGATCTTTATGGTCAGACTTCCTAGAGATGGGTATTTTAGACTGAGTAAGGGAATTGATCATGTTTAATCAAAATCTGAGGAGACCTGAAACCCAACCCAAACCTGACCGCCATAGACACCAACAAGGGAACTTCTGTGTGAATTTTTAGCAGGTAGAAGGGGAGAAAATTACCTTGAATGGAAGGATTTGATACCCTAAAAACTAAGAGTAAAAACAATTTAAGAAACCTTAAAATATCTACAAAACATCCAGATGCCACAAAGTCAAATACTGAGCTTATGTAATGTAAACATACTTGTAATTACTGTATTTGGGAGTAAAGAACAATGTTAAGTTAAATTAATATAGCAATGTTTGCTCTCTGCATGCAAAACCCAAGTATGTTATTTACACTTATAAAGGTTGATTGTATTGAAAATGCAAAACTTAAATGACTTCTTTTGGAGGCAAGTTTCAAAAGTTGGGCCATAATTCCCATAGTAATTATATCTTTCATTACGAAAAAATTAAGAAATGAGCTTCGTTTAAGAAATGGTGGGATGGCTCACACAACTGGAGTTCTGCAATGGATAGCTACAAACTCTTCAGAAGGGATAGGCTGGGAAGGAGTGGCAGGGGCATAGTCCTGTATGTTAGGGAGAGTTTTGATTGTTTAGAGCTGAACAACAGCAATGACAGGGTTGAGCGTTTATGGGTAAGAATCAAGGAGAAGACCAATGAGGCAGATGTCCTGGTGGGAGCCCAACCAGGATGAAGAGACAGGCAAAAAATTTTACAGCAGCTGGGAGAAGTCTCTCAATTGCTTGCCCCTGTTCCTGTGGAGGACTTTATCTTACCAGATGTCTGCTGGAAATACAACACAGTGGAGAGGAAACAGTCTAGAAGGTTTCTAGAGTGTGTGGAAGTTAACTTCCTGACACAGCCAACTTCCTGAGTGAGCCAACTCAGGATGGCACCCTGCTGTATCTTGTTAACAGAGAAGGACTTAGAGGTGGTGTGAAGGTTGAAGGCTGTCTTGGGCATAGAGGTCACAAATTAATAGAGTTTTCAATTTTTGGAAAGGTAAGGAGGGGGGTGAGCAGAACTGCTGCCCTGGACTTCTGGAGGACAGACTTTGGCCTGTTAAAGAGAGTGGTTGGCCTCCCCTTGGGAGACAATCCCGAATGGCAACAGAGTCCAGGAAGGCTAGACACTCTTCAAGAAGAAAATAAAGGTGCAGGAACAGGTTTACCCTTTGTGCTGAAACATCTTTCAGCACAAGTGGAAGCACTCTAGCTGGAGTGGAAGAAGACAGGCCTGGCTGAACAGAGAGCTGTGGCTAGAGCTCAGGAAGAAATAGAGGGTTTATGACTTTTGCAAAAGGAAAGGGACACTCAGGAGGACTACAACGATGTTGTAAGGCTGTGCAGGGACTAAATTAGAAGGGCCAAAGCCCAGATGGAGCTCAATCTTCCTACTGTTATTAAAGACAATAAAAATGTTTTTATAAATACATAAACAAGAAAAGGAACACTAAGAAGAATCTCCATCCTTTATTGGATGTGGGGGTAGACATGGTGACAGGAGATGAGGAGAAAGCTGAGGTACTTAATGAGTTCTTTGCCTCAGTCTTTAGCAGCAAGACCAGTTGTTCTCCAGGTACCCAGTCCCCTAAGCTGGTAGATAGGGACAAGAAGCAGAAAGAAACCCTCATCATACACAAGGAAATGGTTAGCGACCTACTAAACCACTTAGATGTAAGCAAATCTATGTCACCAGATGGGATCCATCCAAGGGAACTGAGAGAAATGGTGGAAGTGATCGCCAAGCCATTTACCATCATTTATCAGTAGTCCTGGTTATCAGGGGAGGCCCCAGTCAACTGGTGACTAGCAAATGTGATGACGGTCTACAAGAAGGGCTGGAAGGAGGATACAGGAAACTACAGACCTGTCAGTCTGACTTCAGTACTGGGAAAGCTCATGGAGCAGATTACATTGAGTGCCATCATGCAGCACTTACAAGACAACAAGGTGATCAGGCCCAGTCAGCATAGGTTTATGAAAGGCAGATCTTACTTGACAAACCTGATCTCCTTGTAAGACACAATCATAACCATAGAATCACAGAATAGTTTGGGTTGGAAGTGACGTTAAAGATTACTTAGTTCCAACCCCCCTGCCATAGGCAGGGATGCCACCGACTAGACTAGGTTGGCTAATGCGCCATCCAACCTGGCCTTGAACACCTCCAGGGATGGGGCATCCAGAGCTTCTCTGGGCAACCTGTTCCCATGCCTCAGTACCCTTAAAATGAAGACTTTCTAACATCTAATCTAAATCTATCCTCTTTAAGTTTAACACCATTCTCCCTTGTCCTAGCATTATCTACCCAAGTAAAGAGTCCCTCTCCATCTTTTTTATAAGATCTCTTTAAGTACTGAAGATGATTTGCTCAATGGACAAGTAACGTCTAGTATGCAATTTGTGAAGTGCTACTGGTAAAGGTTACGTCAACCTCAGTCTTGTCAGAAATGCACAACCAAAAAATGAACTTCATTGTTGATGCAAGCCACCCCAGTTTATTACTCATTTTAGTTGTAGAGAGGGGGGGATCATAATGCAACACAAACCTTTTAAGAGTCAAGATTTACATGGGGAAAAATTACTTCATTAGCCAACTATGGCTTGTTTTAATAGCATCATTTAGTTCTAAGTAGACTGAGAAATGGAAAAAGAATTGTTTTTCATTTTTAACATTTCCCTCCCCCATTAATACTCCTCATCAATTGCAGTAATAAGTCTCAGTTGGACACACAGAGATTTCAAACCTTGGGGTCCTGAGGGGGAGGGCTGTTTTTTGCACCTTTTCCATACACTACTTTCTCATACAAAACTAGTTTGGCAACCACATGTCAGGCTCTTGGCAAAGGTTCTGACCTCGCCATTTTAAGCACTGTTTTCTTAATATAATGTTGACATATGGCTATTGTGCTCCTAATCTAGTTATTTTGTGTCTGCTGTGTTGTTGCTATCTCATCTTCTGAATTTTCTTCAGGCAATTACTGTCAGAGGCATTTAATTTCTTCTGCTACATATTAACCAGTTGCCAACTCTTTTCAGTGTGGAGAGGTTGGTTATGGGGCCAAAGAAATATTATTGCAAGGTGTCCTATGTATATCTGCATACCTACAAGGCCATCTATAAATACTCTAATCACCCACCGAAGAATAGTAGAGAAGCTTTGGAGGGAATAAAGCTGTTCTTTTGGCCTTCACATATCATGAAGCCAGAGAAAACATGCTACGTTGCTTTCATCTCTAATATGTTGAATAGTTGCCTGTGGTTAATTACACTGCATCGTGGAAGGTGCCACAATCAGGCAGCAGGATTAAGCCAGTTGAAAGTGATGTGAGGAAACAGATGGAAAATAACTCAGGTAACCATATAAAGCAAGTACAAAAGCACTAGCTATAAGTGGGCAAAACATCATGTTTAACCATTTTATGCTGTGCTAAAAAGCAAACGCCCCTGCAACAAACAACTGTACGAGCTAACACACATTGTTCACTACCATGTGTTGACAATATTTTGACCTTGAGCAAGCAAGACCAGAGGTGCATATGAGAAACTGAGAAATGCAATAGCTGGCAGGCACAGATTTAACGCAGGAATGGGGGAGAGGTTGTTCTTGTTAACTCTTGGTGATTCACAAAGCGCTCCACATACAGTGATGGGAAGAAGCTGTCCTGAAATACCACCCCACCAACACCAAAGCTGTCTCCTCTGACCATCCTGTAATATCATTATGTGTATGGCTTTTTTCGGTTCTTGACTCTTGTTCCAATGTCCCTTAGTCCTAACCTATGAAAAAGCATCCAACAGCATATGAGGAGGTCAGAAAGTATTTATTCTACTAGGTTTCACAGGGCTGACTCTGAATGTTCTTCTAAGGAGCTTGTCTCTTTTTTCATTGCCTGTAAATAATTCACACCATAGGCACTTAGTCTGAGTAGCGTGAGCACCCACTCATGAACTTTTTGTTACTGTGCTTTGTCCACTTTCCCTGTGCACCATGAAACTTCATTTCTCTGCTTAGGAAATGGTGATGCCTAAACATACCTCACAGAGCTGCAAGTATTCCAGCATGTTATCAGATGATCGTCTTTCCCTTTACAGCCATGACTGCTGGTCATAATGTTTGCTTTCATGGAACAAATTGCAGATCTCAAGAAAATCAGTATCTATATTTGTTCCAGTAGCTCATTTTGAATGCAAGCTAAATCAATGTTTTCAGATTGTACCCCACAAATACTAAAATAAGCCCTTCTTGGAGGCTGGAAAATAAATCCTGAAAAATACACCCTTGGTTTCTCAGGCAAGCAAGAGTATATATTTGAAGAGAAAGAACAAAAGACACATGACCCATTCCTATACTTCACAGTTTGTCACACTTTGCACTGAAATTCAACAAGATGTTAAGTCATAGGATAGCATGTATTATTTACAAAAACTAAATATAACCATTGGTTTTATTCACAAACACATAGTTTTATTGACTGATTTCTAAAGGAATTCTGTTGTATGAGTGCAGGTTACGTAGATGACAGTTCGGCAGATATGACAGAGATATTGGTGATGCCATAAAAGCAGCAGTTATGCCTTACTTGAGCACTTAGATAAAATGGTATCTGTGGCAGCTTATCAGACAACTGGTTAGCAATTTAGAAACCAGTTTATTCATAAAATTAAATGTACCATTAAAAACAATGTGGCAATATGACTAAGCTGTGATCATATAGGTTGGAGCATATTGGACAAGAGACCCGTTTGCAAAGTCCATGAGAATTCGGCCACACTGCAATATTCTGTCAGCCATCATCATTATCTTGCACAGATACCTAGCAGACAGAATAACAATCTGAACTAAAGAGAACCTGTTAAAATTCACAGTTCAGTGCAATGCCGATTACAGCAACAGCCCCCTTTTCTTCTACCTGTCACTCCCACCCTTTTGTTCTCCTCCACTTGACTTTTCTCCCTTTCCCTCTCCGTGGAACGGTAAAACAGTGTGGGTAACATGTGGTCTATGGGTCGTATTAGCATTCATTTACAGCAAGCCACATAGCTGCACTCTTCCTGAACTCGAGCTGCTCAGTGTCCCCGCTGCCAGGGCACACATTTTCCTCCTCCACCAGACAACACCTGCACAGAGGATCAGCATCTCTTGCTCTGCTGCCGACTGCCTTCTCCTCTGCTTACCCAGGAAAGCAGAGCTGCCCCCTGCCTCCTTCATGTGTTCAAATGTCTCATTTAAATCAAATTGCAAGCTTACATTCTAGCCAATCCCTTTATCCTCTGAAACCAAGTTTGAATGTACAAAGATATTGCAATATTTACCATAAACATTAGTCTCTCCCATTACAGTAATTTTTATCTCCTAATTGAAATACTTCTTATTTTACTTGGCACAGCGAGCTATTTTAAGGAATAGTTGAATGTGATTGTGTTGGAAGACACACACAAAATTCTTCAAACAGATTTTTTTTTTCCAGGGCAGCAAAATATTGAACTTCCACAATACGTTTAAAATTTAATCAACTGATAGGTAACTGACACTGTTAAAATTTAACTTTTCCCCCAGATTCCATATCCAAGAGGTTACAAGGAGAATTCTTGAAAAGCTAACTAAAAACTACATATATGTAATGTCTGGATGTCCTTTTGTGAGGCTTAACACAAGCTACATAAATGCCTATCCATTGAAAACATCCTTCTGAGCCCCATGATTGGAGAAGGTGCTTGGAGAAGAGATCCCATTGGATTTTATAACATTCCTTATCCCTCAGCCAACCACCTTTTGCTTACCATTTTTACTTCAAAAATGTGAATAATACTATTAATACTATTAATACTAATACTAATACTAATAATACTAATAATAATAACAAATCTTGGATATCTTAAAATAGGAAGTTATGGAGAAAAAAAGCAAATGTTTTTCAGATAACAGATCAGTTACTGAATGGATTACATGATGCCATCCACCAATGCTGGTTCACAAAGTCTCTGGCTCATTGGTCAGGGAAATAGGAAGTCTGTGCAATGCCTGATCTATTATTCTGAGCTGCTAAATTTTTCTTTCTACCTGAAAATCCCTGAATCCATGCCCTGAATCCATGAAGCACACTGATGGATCTTGGCTAGCACAGTAAGGGTGTGATTAAAAAGATGTCCTCAGACAGTGGATGCCACCTGTGAGAAAACAGAGACATGAAAGCAACAGTCAGACCAAGCAACTGCTTTGAAGTTTGGGTGGAGTTTCTCCTTCATCATGCAACAGAGCAAAAACTCAGGCATCAGCTTTAGTACAAAGGAAACCATAAGAAAGACAAAAAGATTAAACTAAAATGAAATGAAATGAAATGAAATGAAATAAAATAAAATAAAATAAAATAAAATAAAATAAAATAAAATAAAATAAAATAAAATAAAATGGAAGAAAGTGGAACTTATAGGTTTCCTTTGGCTTCCTTCTGCTTTCCTGCCTCCCCTCAGTCCCAACTGATAATAAACGGAAAGACTTGCTGCTATCAGTGAATTAGGGTCTGGCCTCAATCAGTGTCTAGAATCCAATTTGAAATCATCATGCCAGTTTCCAGGTAATAGATATAAAAGTTTTTGTAGGAGACAAAGCACCTGAAGTTGGATCACATCATCAGTTTTGTACTGATGAGACACTGGATGGGTTTTCTATTACATATCCAAAGAGCGAACATCTGTCTTACCAGAAAGCTTATTCAGGCTCAGCCAAAAGCTTTCATATTCAGGGATACATGTCATAATTTGAGACTAGTGAACTGGAGATATTCTGGGAGAAGAAACATGCCGGCAGGGAATATTTTATCACAGCTGAGATTGGTCTAACATGGAAGGGATACTCAGAGAGAGAAAAAAAAAAAAAAAAAAAAAAAAAAAAAAAAAAAAAAGCCTTGGGGTTTTCTATTCTGCTTTAATTCTGAGAGGGGGTGGGATTGAGGTTGTTTTTGATTTTGTTTTTTTTTTTTCTCCTGTAATTCTGGTCTGCTAAATACTAATGAATACTAATAACATGTGATATAGCCACTCAAAAAAAAAAAAAAAAAAAAAAAAAAAGATTTGTGTAACACTAAACATAATGATCATAAATTGTTTATTGTTTGTTTTGTTTTTTTTTCATGAGGTAACAGGAAAATCCTCCAAAGATAAGCCAGATTTGCCTGAGACTTAGCAAGCACCCAGAAAGCATCTATATAAATAGCCAGCAAAAAGAATAGACTTTAAGAAATGTATAATGTAGGAAGTACAGGGGGAAAAACAGGCTTCTAAATTCTATGCTCTGACTTGACCCATGAAGGCTGTATAGTAACCAAGCTCTCACTTTTGCACCTTGCTGGGGCACCTGAGTCTGGATGGGATAAGTATCGCCCAATGTGACCATAAAATACCACCCTCCTGGAATCACAGTGCACTATTTGTCGACCAGCTGTAAATCATCTAGCTGTCAGAGAATTTAACTTCCCAAGACTTTCAGAAGACACTCCACTTTGGATGTTTAGATACCCAGGCATAAAATGTCAGGATCCAACCTGGAAAGTTCTTCATGGGAATGGTAATGTCAATCTTATTGTAATCGTTTGCATGAATAAACCTTTTGCAGACTCACGACTTTATTTTATAAGAATCTTTTATAAAAATGACATTCTAAAGCCCTTAATGGAATTAAATAACACTGTCCACTGTCTTGTGTCTGATATAAATTGCAGAAAACAGCATCATAAAGACATTGTGCAGTGAATAAATTAAACCATTCAGTCATAAGGTCAATGACCGAGGGAGAGAGGAATTAAGAGACATAGGCAAAGGAGAAAAGATACGTTTCGAGATGAGATTTGAAAAGAGGTAGAGTTGATGAGGCAGAGAGATACATTCCTGCAATGGGACTACATACCAAGAAAAACTTTCAAATGTTCTGATATCCAGACAAATCAACCATGGACAGGTTTGACTAGACACATGGTACATGGAGGCTGTCACACATCTTCCTACACAAACAGCAATTCTCACACCTCACAAATTAATTACAGAGAGAAGTCTAGTGCTTGACTGGTCTATAACTTGTTATGTGTCTAGTTTTTCAGTTCACTGCCCTATAAAAGGCACTTATGCTAGCACAAATCCAGCAAGACAGTATGGGAATAGATTCAACCTACAAACCAGAGACATACCTGGTGTTTCTTGAAAGGAAGAGGAGCATTTGTGAGAGCCTCAACCTTTGAGGACCACAGAGCCAGGGACATTTCCCTGGGAGAGGGGATATTCCCACTCCCTCCCTTCCTAGGGGGAGAGAGAAAAGGAGACTGTGTGAGGAACAAAACAGCATGTTCCGCATTTGCAACCAGCACCACATTCAGCCATGCACATACCTTCTCAGTCTATAGGGACACCTACCCACCTTTCTGTAACCATCTTACTTTGGAACAGCTTCTGTAGCATCTCCCCCATCAGATTTGTTCCATGCCTCGAGACCTACTAGGGATCAGTAGACATGACTTCTTTAAATCTGGATGAATGAAGTTACCTCATATTAAAATTCACTATCAGAATTTCAGCTGCTATGCAGCTCTGGCAGGAACAAATATTCAATTCCACAGCCCTGTTACCATTTCCTTATCCTACATAAAGGGCTTTCAACTTTCACAATTCTTATGTACGGTAAAATCAGTGAATACATAATTCTTTTTCCTTGGGCTTCCCTGCCCCTTTGTTGGCTGTTCTGCCACTGAGTCAGCTATTTTAAAATTTAAACTAATCCCATCAGTGTGCCAAATATAATTTAGAACATAATTTTATTTTGTTTTTGTTTTGGAGATACCATGCCCTCATCCTCTCTCTTTCCCTTTAAAGTTAGTGCACTGCAAACAATCATTCAGTATATGCCTTACTTTAACTGGGAAAACCCTCGAAAGAGTCACATTGCTAACCCACTTCTAAACAATCACACTAACTTTCAATGCTCAATAAAGACAACTGCTGATAACTTATCAATATTTCTGGGCTGGGAAATCAAATGTTCTATCTTGCTACAGAAGAAACGAGAGAAAAACTAGTGGCATTTTCACTGTCTGAAGACCGTACAAAAACACAACCTTACAGGTATATCTGTAGAATAGGAATGTCATTTTAGGCTCTTGGCTTTGGCAAAGATTTTCTACATTTCCCAAGACAAGTCACACTGATCATTATTTTCAATGGGGAAATCTTATTTTACACACTATAGGCTTGGTCTCCAGATGCACTGATCACTTTCATATTCACACTGACTCATCTGCAGGTCTAGCCAAGTCATACTTCTCTGAGAACTGGTTATGAGAACACTTAAGTAGATCAAGGAACAGAAGTAATCCACCACTACTTTTGAAATTTTGGGTATTAACAACATTTTTGCTTCTTTTTCCCCTTTCCAAAGGGGGAAAAAAAAAAAAAAAAAAAAAAAAAGCACACAAACAAACCAACAATCCAAACACTGCACTTGCTCAGCATACCAAGGCATTATGAAGCTGAAATCAAAGCTTAAATGTAATGAGTCTCTTGGAAGAAGATGGCAAATTCCTCCTAGGAAAGGGAAGGAATATGTGTAATGTCTTAGTGATCTTGACTGTTGAAGTGAAACCCCAAAGGCTGTATGGCACACAGAAAGGTTATACATTTGCAAAACAGACACATCCGTAATATGCATTTTAAGTCACATGGCTGCTCACTAATTCTTCATTAGCCTGCTGATTCCTATGCATGAAGGGACAAAGAAGACTACAGATTTTCCCACGTAGCCTGGAACCATGAGGTCAGCTTAACTGAATGAATTTATCAATAGAGTTAGAGTTCTAATTTAACTAATATGTTTTACCTAATAAGGCAGTTCCTGCTATAATTGCTGTTGTAGGGATAGGAGGTTAATCTTTTAAGTGATGGCACTGAACACACCTGCTGAGAGATGATCTGGAGCACTCCAATAAAACATTCATGGCTTCATGCCTCCTCTGTTGCACTTAAATCTATGTTAACAGTTTCAAAAAGCTAAAAAGCCAGGCCTATGCTCTGCAGTGATCAATAGCACCACGGTTAGATATCAGAGTATGCAGCTCAGTGGGATAAATGTTCAGTCTTTGGTAGATTTAGTAGTGGGTGGAAATGACAGATGGAATTTAAGTCTTTTGTTCAAAGGCTTTGTACTCACCCTTCTTTTCTGTAAAGAATTTCCCTCTGATATTTTGCTTACTTTCCAAAGACCTGAAGCTCCAATCATTTTGCTTTGTTCCTCCTGGAAAAAAAAAAAAAAAAAAAAAAAAAAAAAAAAAAAAAAAACATACTTCTTAAAGATAGGTCATTAACAAAAATATTAGGTCAACAGAAACAAGACCCAACAAGTCTTGAGAGCGTCCTTTTAAATTTGAAAGTGTACAACTGAATCAAACATTATTTGAAAGTGTACAGTTAGAGTGTGTGATAAATGATCAGGAGTAGGAAACCTCCTTTTCCACATTACACTATGATTGGTTTACAAATATAACCACATTTCCAATGGTTATTTTTTAGTCCTGGATTCAATATGGCAGTTAGCTACAACAACAACAATCATTACATTAAATGTAACTCTTAGGGGTTGTGAAGTGTAGAAACTAGCAAATTAGCAAAGTGAAATATGAGAATGAAGAGACCAGGTTCTCTCCTGTTCTTTTGGAACATTCTACTGCACTTACCTCCTTAGTCTGGAATTTTCTTCAATTACCTATTTTGTGGAAGAAAAAAAGTATATTGTGCAGCTCAAAACATAATACACTCTGGAAGTATTTCCTCTAATAAGTTTGAGCCTTCCCTGCACCCAGATTATTCAGATGCAGTTCTCAATAAAGGCTATGTGTCTGTAACTCAGAGCAGAATTCAGCTTCAAAGGTTTGAAGAAGATGCAGATTTACCTGAAGGCTTCCTGCTTAGTGTACTAAGGACTGTCCTAGTCCTTGAATTTTTAAGTGCAGTTACATCCCTGTTTTTAGCACTCCTCTTCTTGCCTTTGTACATTTGATGTGGTACAGAAATACTGGTACAAGTAATTCTGGGAGCAGTAATGTTTTGATCACAATGTCAAAGCTCGTACAAAGACTCACACAGTCTTAAATGAAAACATAGAGAGAATTAGTGTCTTTCATGACAGATATTTATAATCACTGTTCACTGAAACTCTTGAATGAATTTCATTCTTGGAGAATAAGCTGACCGAGGATTTCATGGGAAAAAATATTTATTATGGAAGAACTTCAATGTTAATCTCAGTATATTTTATTTTCCAATAATATATATATATATATATATATATATATATTTTATAAATGAACTATGCTTTTTTTGTTTGTGTGTTTGTTTGTTTTTTTGGAAGCTGGTTTTACTTGACAACATGTATATACAATAGATGCCTGAAGAGGCAGCAGAAGTGTTTTGGGGGCAATTCTGCAATTTGTAAAGTGCACTGGTGTCTGCTAACTAGCATTCGGATCTGAAAAGTCCTTTGAGCTATTTAGATATGTGATGAATTATCATGTGGGACCTTCCATCCAAACAGAGCAAAGATTTTCTCTGTTAAGCCCATGAGTTTGCTGAGGAGTAACCACACAATGCTTGTATTTACTGAGAGTCTGAGGAGAGGGGAGAGAGCAGGAATCAAGTACTGCATTCCCACTCTATCCCTATGAACATAACACCAACAGAGTATATTCAAGGATTTAGGAAAAAAATAAAGGACTAAAAGTAATGGATAAGGATGGCAGAACTTAACAGGATGACTCAGCCATGTAATAAAAGTTGCATTGCAGTTGGGTAGGTTATATTAGCTAGTTAAACCACAATACTAAACTCCATGGTACACAGGATTTTTAATCTGTTGATGAAACAGGATCAGGAATAGCTCTGGTATAGCACCCCTTCCCATACAATCTTTTACTCATTGTGAGGGGGAAATATTTCATTCCCTGAATAATGCCAGAAAGCTATAATGTAATTACTTTTTAAATCTGAGCTTCTTGTAGTTTTGCCTAAAAGAAAAGGGAACTTTGTCTTTTGTCTTTCTGCAGCCTGGGCTCCTTGCTCTTAAAGTTAGATAGAAATTCAGATAATGTTAGACATGCAAGAGAGACTAGTGATCAATAGTGAATTCTCCTTGAATCCTTTTTTTTTTTCAGATTATTTTATTCTCAGAATAAACTTCATTTGCTATGTCTTTCACCACTTCTCCATGATTATGAAATTTCTTTACAATCCCTGACATTTTTTGGTGCAGTCTAAGTGCTTGTACATCTTGTTACCTGCAATCCCAGAAAATACCAGCTCATCCATAGGGAATCAATAGACTGCCACCAATGGGATTTTGCCAGAGAGCTCAGGAAAAGGTAGCAAATGCAACATCTGAAGATTACATTCCAATTTCCTATGGCAAGGACAAATGCAGTCCTGGAGAATAATTTCCATGGAAGGTGGAACAAATCCCTCTTCCAAGGCCTTTTTTAAGCCATATTCAGAACAGTTTGCTGTTATGCTGTTCCTGAATACAAATAGTCAGGTATAGTAGTGGAAAACAAAGTTCATCTTGAGAACAAGGATTTCAACAGCGTAATATATTTTTTGTATTATAGCATAAGAAATACTGATTAAGAAAGAAGTATTATTTCAAGCCTTAAAAGGAAGCCCTTTCATCTCATCAAGACATTTTACTGTTGACAAAATGGAACTTGAAAATCCTTGAAAAATCCTACTGAAAAAAAGGCACCCAAGGGTTAGAATAATTTGGAAACTGCAGCATAAGTAGAGCCATACTGAATATGAAGATGAGACACATTTAGTTTAAACCTCAGAAAGGGATTTTCTCAAAGGGGGATGAAACATAATGTTTGCTATATGCAAAATATAAAGATTGCCTTACCATCCTTTTAGATACAGCATATGAACATATCTGCTAAAAGTCAAAAGTGAAAGACTCCAGGAAGCTGCCAGACCTAGGGAAAATGAATATTCTGCAAATATATTTATTTTACATGTAAAGCAAAGCAAAGAAAAATATTGTTAAATATTTACTCATCACCCAGTAGCTTATTAATCTTTGTCACAGCAAATACAGCTGACTTTATAGAGTGTGGGCAGAGATGGTCCTTACCAATAAAATTCCATGACTGAGACTCATAGGTAAGCAAAAGCCCTGACAGGAGCAGTGACTCAGCTGCATGAAGAGCAGCTGCACAGGCAAACCTGGCTGCATGGATCCAAAATTGTTGCATTCTCTTGCCTTTTTTTTTTTTGTTTTGTTTTGTTTCCCTGTGATTTTCTTCATCTGGCCCCCAGAGTTGCCTCGCACTAGCAAACATCTCATAATTATTACTCAGGCAACAGCAGCAGAGGGATGGCATTTGAGAAGCGGGATGGACTATATTCTGACCACCTACTATTGGCACTTAAATTTGAGCATTGCAGCACCTGGAAAATAAATGCCTGGTCCCAGACTATTGATTCAGACTGCCTATGAAAGAGCAAAGGCTCCCTAGCTACTCCATAGAGAATGTGATTCACATTTTCAAATGGCTTTTTCTCCCCTTGCTCCTGTAGGCTTCCTGATCATAGAGGTGGTAGGAAACACTTCCTAGCAGGTCTGTACAGGAGCTTGGTTCACAATAACATACGCCCAGACAGCGATCCAAATATTCTTCTAATGGATGTGGCAGTGGCAGTGATGAGCTCTCTTTGCATGACAACATGGTGGCAGGTTCCCAAACCCAGGAAGAGGAGACCTAAAATCCAAACTCTACTTCGGACTGAGTGGAATGGACCCCAAAGCTCCCATTTCCCTAGGGAGTACCCCACTGTGCAGGTTACACACAAGAAGGGGATGTTCCTTGTCTTTGTTGAAACTGTGCCCCCTTGTCTCACTACCTGCAAGATTCATAGCACCAATAGACAAACAAGGAACCTGCTGGTGTTGTCCAGAATAAGGGGAAGGGTCCTCATTCATGGTTTCTATCACCAAGATGTCCCCAACAATTCAAAGGGAAAACATGAAGCTCACTGGAGCAGCACCAGATTACCTTGAAAAAGTTCACTCCTCATCAGTGGTATAGACAAAGCTCTTTGATTAGTTCTGGTCCAAAAAAATCAAACAACAACAAAATTAAACTACACACACTGAAAACGCCACAAACTAGTTAACAGACAGTAAAATGTGGTAAGAGTCCTGGTAGACATTTGCACTGGCTGTTTTCCTTGGGGATACACTGGCCTTCAAGTATGAGTTATTTAGGGAACATCAATAGGTCTATATTATGCAAGAAGGCAGACTAGATGGTCAAAGCGGTCCCTACCACTCTTAAGCAACTGATCTCTTATGTGTTGCCAGAAGGTTGGTTGATCATAGCCAAAGAAGGCAATGTTCTTGCTGAGAAATGAAAAAGTAAATGAATTTTTACTCCAAGGTGATGGAGGAATCCCTCCACTTCCCAGGGGTTCTCTTTCTGTCCATGCACTGACCAGCTGAACAAGGGACTGTTGTACCAAGTGCATAGGAGGGCACATGCTGGTGTGAGGACCTACATTTATTTTCCATCTTTCCAGCAAAATGTTGGATTAAGAAGGCCAATTCTGGCCTCTGAAGACACTGATAGATTTAGATGGGGTCTTGGCTTGTAAGGGAGTACAGAATCCTCCATGCTATGCAGCTGCTAAAAAAAAAATATGGAAGTTGGGGAGAACAAAAAAAAAATAAATCTTCAGGTCAAGATCAGACACTGGTAGCCGATTTTCAGAAATTTTTACTACAAGAATTGTGCAGATATTGAGTAACTTAAACCATATCTCAAAGGTGCTTAGATGTAGAGTTTAGAGATATGGTTTAGTGGTTTAGTGGAGGACTTGTTAGTGTTAGGTCAGAGATTGGACTATGTGATCTTGGAGGTCTCTTCCAACATAGATGATTCTGTGATTCTGTAACTTGTTTCCAAACACCTGAATGGAACCCAGGGCAATGTCCTTCTTATCTCCAGTTCACCAGGGAAGGAAATAAAATATGAGAGGACATGTCCAAGGGACAAAAATCAAATAAGCAACAGAGAAGGGCTTGAAAGTGGAATAACCCATCTCCAAGTGTCATAGTCCTACTAAGAAATCTCACTGCCTCTCAGAATTCACTTTTCCATTTCCAAAATGAACTTATTTTAAATTTTTGAAAATTTACATCACCATTTAAATAACTAGCTTTCCTCTCTGTACCAGGATCTTGTGAAGAAAGTGAATAAGTGCAGTCAGAGTCTGCCCTTTTTTGAGTCAGGAATGGCTGTAAGTCAAGACTGCAGAGGGAAGCAAAACCACAAAATGAGTTACACATGGTCATCTACAAGGAATGAAAATAAGTATATTACACTATCTCCTATTACATACCTAGTTATACCATTGCCAAGAGGCATTTCTCTCAGGAAATGCAGAGGTAAAGTTTTTGCTAATGTGGTTGTAGAAATAATACAATTGATTACTTTTTTTTTTTTTTTTTTTTTTTTAATTTCTCATTAGTTCAGTTTAGGTACATAACAGAGAAATAGTGTATATATTTCTAAGGAACTCATACAGACACAGTACTCAGAAATAATTGGAAGAGGAGACACGGCCTTTTTTTTTTTTTTTTTGTATTTGAGGCATCTTCCCAGTCAATGAACCTCTGTGAAAGATTAATGTAGTTTGAACTTTTATTGTGGAATATCATTCGTGCACTGTCACACTTAGCATAAATGGTGTTTCAGTCACAGTTCGGTAACATTCCAGCATATTATTTCCAAGGCATTTTAGAGTTTAGAGAATTATTGAAGGGCATGCTGTACTCATTTGGTAATAAGGCAGAGTGCAGTTGCAGTCTCCATATGATTTCAACAAATGGAATCAATGTTAATTTCATTGAACGTATCAAAATAGTTGTGATAATAACCCCAGTGAAATATTCCACTAGAGAAAATAGATAGGATATAGTATTATAGGGTTTTATATTTTCTCCGTAAAGGTTTGTAGAAGAAACACAGAAATAAATGGAATAAGATACTTTAAAATAAAATCCTAATTATTTTTGGAAAGATACGTTCATTTTCAAATCAGAAATGCTGCCTTATACTTAAGAACATTGTGCAGAAGAAGAAATTAAAAAATTAATTGAGATTCACATCCTATTTTCACCAGGTTTAAGGCAGTCTAGATATTTTAATTTGGCGTTACTGTTTGTACAAATACATGTTACACTGATTCTGAAAGTAAACACTTCCTAAAGCTATGATTTGTTAACACTGTCTTCACATGTTATAGCCAATTAGTCAATAATTAGTCAAATAATTAAAAATATAATTATCTAACCATGTTGCCTTTTATTTAAATTAAGGACTCATTCACAATCTGATTCTTCTTTCTGATTATCTGTGGTTTTGCTGTTATAGTTTAAGTGAATAAACCTTTGTTGCTTTTTCTCTCCCTTTGAATTAAAACAGGATTAGTAAATGGTCAAGTGCTTATTAATATGCTAGCACCAGCAAAGAAACAAATATCCAAGTAAATACTTATTCAGCTCTCACCAGATGCAAATATATATGCAAGAACCATCACTGATGTGTTGGAGACCTCTAGAGCTGTAGCTCTTCTCATGAAAGTACACTTGCTGATATTACCAACTATTAAGGCTATTATTCAGGTATTCAGAATCAGGCTTAAATTAAAATAGATTAATAATAATAATAATAATAATAATAATAATAATAATAATAATAATAATAATAATAATAATAAATGGAGTTCCTTGCAGAATTGTAAAAATATCTCCTACATTTGAAAATAACATCCATACAATCACCATGTTTTCAGTATCTTTAGACACAGAAATACCACCTTTAGTAGGACCCTAATGCCACCCAGGGGACACAGTACCACTGCCAGAGGAAGTAAAAGTGAAAGCAAAAGAGAAAGGTGTCAACAATGTATATTGGTACCCAGAAAACTGATTTGTATGTAAGAAAAAACATCGCAGCCACAAGACAACCAAAATCAGAAATTCTAAATGGTTTGAACCACACAACTGGCTCCTGACTATCTATAATACTAATGCAATGGGATTACCAGTTTGTAAAGTCTACATGGAGGGACTGACAGATTGCAAAATATCTGTGGAGTAAAGCACATAATTCACTTCACCCCTCTGAGCTAAATCTATGTTATTAATTTAAAAATAGGAACATATTACATCAATACTGTCCAATAATGACATTCACACTCTTACATTTTGTACCTTAATGAAACTCATATTTTGAGAAGTTCTTTCATCCAGGCACAAAGTTAGCAAAAGGAGTCATAACTGTATGTTGCCATCCCATGCTCCATTTTAGCCACCTCCTTCATGTGCATATCTTAGCAATGAGGATGTGAAGAGACTCTACCTTTCTGCAATTTCATGAAATTATATCCAGTCACACAACCAAACCAAACACAGGCCTATTCATTACTGTATAAATCTGGAAGGAGAAAGGGACCTTCTAAAGAATGGCAACTATAGATGGAAATGGAAACTATAGGCAGAAGAACATTTACAGTTTGAACAAAACTCATGTCAATCATGTAATCTCTTCACAAAGTACAAAATACTACAATTTTACCAGGTGCAAGTTATTGCTGTCAAAAAGATCACAAAAATCACATTTCAATTTTATCCCTTAAAGTTGTACAAAATCACCCCTATGGTCCTAACCAGCTCAAATTAAATCTCAGGGACAAATGCACCCTAATATTGGAGGGTTAGGTACTGAAGATATTAGCCTTTCAGACACTTAGGTGAGCAGGTTTGTTGCCTGTACAAGAACTGAATAAAGAGATGAAGACTTAACAATGGTGATGAAGACAAACATGCGATTCCAGTCGTGTAATTTGAAACTTCCAGACTAAATGCATCCCCTACTTTATCTGAAACATTCATTTTGTTATACGGATGTTTTTCCAAGAAAACTCTCGACCATAATTGGTACCAAAATGTGGGTTTGGCAGGTGTATAGAAAACTTCAATTTTTGTCTCTTAATACGTAGTACTAGAGATGGGGAACATTTTTGCCTTCGTAAAGGACCCAGATGGCAAACTGTGAAAGCTTAATTTCAAGAGCATTCAGGCTGACAGCTCTACAAGCAGCAAGCTGAATTTAACTTATGTGATTATGACACATACACAGGACTCTTCAACCAAGTGGTCCAATGCTCCACCTATTAGAGGCATGCCTACAAGATCATGAAAGCCTTTAACACACAGATCAGGTCTGGAATGCCACACTAGAAACCCCATGGAAACGTGCACAGAATGTATGTAGTTCCGTGGGCTAAGCTGTCAACTAGGATATTAATTCTGCTTCTGTTTTTGCAAGGGGTACCACAGAGTTTCTACATTCTCATAGGCAGGATCTTTTTTGCTCTGTATTTTACCTAAAGGGCTTCACTCATGTGTGTTATGCCTTACTCAATTTCATGCTGGCACACCACCTACTGACAGCCCAGTGCTGCTTTCTGTATCAAGTGTTTCTTAAAATCTTGTCCCTATGTGAGCCCACGAGCTCTGATCCCAAGACGTCCGGCTGTGCACAGTGAGCACAGCAGCATTTTTCATGACTCTGTAAAGAGAAAGAATTGAGAAAAAGGGTCTGCAGGCCCCTGATGATGTATTGATAAAAAATAGTAAACTCACCTCAGCGTTTCAAGCCAAGCAGTGAAAAACAAATTGTCTTCCAACTGACTGAGAAATAAAAAACCGGACAACAGGCAAGTGCCAAAGTTAGTTCAAGATCCTTTTGATTCCACATTATTTTAATATTAGTGTGTTCTAGCAGTTGCAGATTAGCAAAAATAAATAAATAAATAAATAAATAACAATATTTCTGTTTACAGCATAGACATGCAGTAATTTTTTTTCCTTTCTAACTTTTTGTTACATTGCACAGCTCAATAAGGTTGAACTTTCTGTCCTTATTTTCAGCAGTGTTTGATTTTCTTTCCTACGTACTTACTTTGATAGTCCATAGGCAGCACCCTTGCACCTCACAGGTTACTCTAAGAGGAAAGCATTCCAAAAAAAGTTGATCCTTCTAGTGAAACCGTAAATATGTAAAAACAGCTGCTCACAACCCCCATTTCTAAGAATTGAAACTGCCTGTGTATCAAGTTAATATGCCTTCTTCAATTTAATAATGCCAAATTTGACATATATGTCCCCTTATCCTGACATCTTTGGCATTATTTAGGGTACCCTGCTCCATTGACTGCTACCTTCATCAACCTAGAGGTAGCTAGTTGTCCCTTTCCCTCCCATGACACTGTTGTTCAGACTGACTTCTACAGATCTCAGCCTGTCTGCTTTACCCCAATGCAAAAATTTCTTTAAATTCCCATTTCTGGAATTTCTGATGCTAGGAAGACACCAGTGACAAAACACAGAGGGAGATCCTGTTACCTGTCTGACTGACCTGAAAAGCCATCTGACCATCCTCCTTTTCCTCTGCTTGTAACATGAAGTGTACACAAAGGAATTGGTGTTCTGCCGAGCAAAGATCACCATTTGCTTGTCCCTGTTAGACACTACATAGCTATTTAGTATATTTGGCATATTTGCTAGAAGCATCTCTAGGGTTGCAGTCTCTCAAAGACTATTATCTAGTCTAGAAGTCCCTAGTATGTCTAACCATCTCTAGGGTCTATTGAAAAGGAGATTAAGGCTAGTCTGATCCAATTACAAGGTATTTGAGGAGGAAGCAGGAAAAAGCTATAGATTAATCTTTAACAAGTCTCAAATACAAGCCGAAGGAATTTATACAGGTTCTGCTTATCTGTATAAGGATGTGTGCATTTTATTATGTGTGGTCTTAGTGGGCACACCTCAGCAATAGGTTTTGTGGTCCTATTAACATCTCTCCACCAAGCCATCCAGCTCCCACTGCCATCTCAAACAGTTGTTAATATCCACACTCAAAGGAAAACACAACGATGCGTCTTTTGCCCAGGTGGGAGCTGAAGCATGAAAAGTTTGACGAGTTCCCCAAGTCACAAAGGTGCAGCAGGGAAAATAGCCCTGGGATTACCAGCCAAAAATTACTGCTGTCCGGCACCAACCAACTTTTCCACCTAGATAGAGAAGAAACAGTAAGAGTTAATCCTAAAGTAGCACCACAAAGACCAACAGTAAATAAGCTCAGGTTCCTATTGCATGACGGCCTCAGTATTTGCTGGAAAAACACTCTCTTTACTTCAGTTTTAAGTGTCGCTGATAAAATTTCATGAAATCGAAACATAACACTTACACTAATGAAGATCCAGCAGATGTTGAATCTGTGATATTTTATAGCATTGTTTTATTTGGGGAAAGAATCCAGTTTTGCTAAAATATTAATGAAAAGAATGTTCATTTTGCTTCTGGATTCACTGAATGCCTGTGTTCAATTGTTCGTTCCTGTTTTCAGTTCCCACTGTTGCTTGTTCATCTTACTAATAGGATAGCAATAACATATATTAGACATAAAAGTACTGCTAGACTATGTGTATCGAACCACTAATTTGTACTGGGAATAGGACAACCAAGAGGCTGATGTCTACCAGTCTGCCCAGGAAGTCTGTCCGTTTGAAGTCAAATTGAATTCAGTCCCCTCAAATTTCCTTGTTGATGTTGTCCATATAAGATGGACATAGGCAAAGATGACTGTCTGAGTCCTGAACTCCATAATAAAAAAATATACATGTATATTTTGAATCAAGTACCCGAGAGTGCATTCCTTTTGGCAAGGTATCTTGGAGGTTTTCATACAACTACTAACCATGAAAAGCTAAAGAACAAACAAGCAAACAAAACAAAACAAAACAAAACAAAACAAAACAAAAACAAGAAAACAAACAAAAAAGCACAGTATTGCACTATGAAACTCATCATAAGTCAATGCTTTGTAATCATCTAACCTTAACACGGGTCCTTCCCACTTGGGACATTTCTTAAGGATGGTTTTTCCTTTCTGCCTGACTGCTGGGAAAAGATCTCTTTTCTGTCCCCGCATGAGAAACCTCAACTTCTGTCATCTCCATAACAAGCAATCCTATGCCCGCTTTTTCTGAATCACGCTGCTATACATGCCTCTCTGCTGTTATACATCTGTTGTGGCACAAGCTCATATCCCCACTGTCGTTCTCTGAGTCAGTATTTGTACTTCTGTCTCATATTGTGATGAAAACATCTCTAGTGGCACTACACTTTAATTGGTATCAAATATTTGGTAGCATAGTCAGTAACACCCACAACTTTCATTTACTGCTTCTCTGTATGGAATATTGGTATCTTCAACTACTTGTATATGGCATTATTATATCTCTATTTTTTATTTTACTGATGGGACTCCTGCTTTTGAGCAGTCTATTCCAGTAGTATGTGTCCAACCCTTCTCAGAGTAGTGTTTAGGGACCTCAGAGGGTATTTAATCCCTCATCAGTAGCCACTACACCAACATTTTCAGTTGGACTTACAAGCACAGTCAGTGAGACTGACACAATGCCAGACGGGACTGTAAAACAAATGTATTCCAAAATTACTGTATGGTCTGTATTCTTGGTCAGTGGCTCTGCCTATCCATGAATATAACTTACATTGGAAAAGTCCAAAGACGGAAACAAGGCTAACCATGATCATGCATCCCATGTACAGTTATGCTGCTGGAATATTAAAGCATTTACTGTTAAAACAGTTTGATAGAATTTAACTTTTTAATATAGTGTGTAAAGCATGATTGTTGAATAGATACTGGAGGATTTAAATCCATAAACAGATTGATGCCTATTCGGAAAGTCCAGGTAACAAGTGCTCTTTGATCAAATTCCCACAGCATTTCTCTCTCCAACCTGCACATACATCCACATGCACTGCATCAACTGTTTTTTTCGGGAAACTGTTTTAAATGTTTCCTCTCTATATTTCTTTCTGCTTGCTCTCTTTTAGAATAAAATAGAATAGAATAAAACAAGGCACTAGGAAAAAAGAATATTGCATTTTCTCTGGGTGCTACATTAAAATACCTTTTTGGGTCTTTGGATTCTTCACTCAGAGGGTGGTGAAGCACTGGCACAGGGCTGCCCAGGGAAGCTGTGGATGCCCTACCCCTGGAGGTGTTCAAGGCCAAGATGGATGTGGCCCTGGGCAACCTGATCTAGTGGGTGGCATCCCCAACCATGGCAGGGGGGTTTGGTACTAGATTATCTTTGAGGTCCTTTCCAACCCAAACCATTCTATGGTTCTATTGCCAGCAGAAACATCAGAAGAAGAGGGACATTGCTCACATTCCTGTATTGTAAAGACAACTAGCAGCAGGGGAACTCCAGGGATGTTGGATGAAGACCTGTTGCAGAAGACCTAGAGGTGTGCTGTGCAGGTCAGATAGCAGACCATCAACCTCCATGGCTGTTGTACACCTTACCCGCAGTTTTCTGGGCAACAGATGGGGCCTGTGCACAAACACTGCTCTGAGTTTGGAGCATAAGGCATGTGCTTTGCTCTGTAACCAAGGCATGACCCGGAAGACAGCATGGAAAGGAAAGGAAAGGAAAGGAAAGGAAAGGAAAGGAAAGAAGGAAAGGAAAGGAAAGGAAAGGAAAGGAAAGGAAAGGAAAGGAAAGGAAAGGAAAGGAAAGGAAAGGAAAGGAAAGGAAAGGAAAGGAAAGGAAAGGAAGGAAAGGAAGGAAAGGAAAGGAAAGGAAAGGAAAGGAAAGGAAAGGAAAGGAAAGGAAAGGAAAGGAAAGGAAAGGAGAGGGAGAGGAAAGGAGAGGAGAGGAAAGGAGAGGAGAGGAAAGGAGAGGAGAGGAAAGGAGAGGAGAGGAAAGGAGAGGAGAGGAAAGGAAAGGAGAGGAAAGGAAAGGAGAGGAAAGGAAAGGAGAGGAGAGGAAAGGAAAGGAGAGGAAAGGAAAGGAGAGAAAGGAAAGGAAAGGAAAGGAAAGGAAAGGAAAGGAAAGGAAAGGAAAGGAAAGGAAGGAAAGGAAGTAAAGGAAAGGAAGGAAAGGAAAGGAAAGGAAAGAAAGGAAGGAAAGGAAAGGAAAGGAAAGGAAAGGAAAGGAAAGGAAAGGAAAGGAAAGGAAAGGACAAGGAAAGGAAAGGAAAATGCTGCATGTTTTAGAAAACAAGACGTATAAGGAGTGGCTGAGGGAACTGGGTATTTTAAGTCTGGAGAAGGGGAAGCTGAGGAAAGACCTTGTCACTCTCTACAACTACCTGAACAGAGGGTGCAGTTAGGTGGGTGTCAGTCCCCACCTGACAAGTAGTAAGATATGAGGTTGCACCAGGGGAAGTTTAGATTGAATATAAGGAAGAGTTTCTTCATGGAAAGAGTGATTAGACATTTTAACAGGCTGCCCAGGGAAGTGGTGGAGTCCTCATCCCTGGAGATGTGTGGCTGTGGTGCTTAGGACATGGTTTAGTGGTGAACTTGAGAGTGCTAAGTGATATTTGGACTTGATGATCTTAAGGGGGCTTTTCCACCCTACGTGATTCTATGATTCTATGTATGTGCAAATACATAGAAATTGGGCTAAATTCCCACCTCAGTTATACCAGGACTGTCTGCATTCAGAGTAAAACTGAGATAAAATTAGCCTGTGCTTGCATTGCTGTCAGGCAGGTCAGATCAGGACTCCTGTCACTCACGCAGGTGGTACGTGGGGCATAAATACATGGATATTAACACATAACCAGACAGTCCCCACTACCAATTCCTTTTGAAGGGTCAAAAAAAAAAAAAAAAAAAATATATATATATATATATATATATAGCTAGAGACAAAACTTCACTCTCATAGGAAATTTTGCTTTAAGTAAAAATACAAGCAGGTGAGAGGGACGAAATACCACACCCGGTCCCTCACAGCTGCCTGAAACCCCTCAGACGAGTGAAAGGACCGATTATTAAGAATAACAGTCATAATAACTCAAGAAAGAGGAGCGGAGGCCGGAGGGTCGCCCTCCACCTCGCGCCGAGGCGCTCCCAACGGCACTTCCATGCTGCCATCTAGCGCGCTCTCCCCGCCGCGCTCCATGCCCACAGCCGGGCCATCACTGCGAGGGGAGCAAATTGGGCCCACCTTAATTAGCACTGCCTTCATGCTTCATTCGTAGGGCGGTTTCCAGCAGAATGATGAAATATCGTCTTTCTTTATGGGGATATCGTGAGCGGCGGACTGGGAGGGAGCGGCGGTGTTCGATAGCACTGCTGAGACAACGCGGGGTTTGTGTTTGATATAGGAGCAGGCAAAATAAAATAGCAGCAAGGGGAATGAGCCCGGACC
This sequence comes from Netta rufina, assembly GCF_964035555.1. NCBI lineage: Eukaryota > Metazoa > Chordata > Aves > Anseriformes > Anatidae > Netta > Netta rufina. The sequence continues at coordinate 122,795,892 of NC_140124.1, forward strand.
AGAGCAGCCACGATGAGTGTAAAGACCTGAGGTGTGGTAAAACTAGAGCTTCTTTCTGTATTACAGGTGCTCTGCATGGCCAGACTGTCAGTCTATTAAAAGCCATTTTAAAATAAAGGCAAAACAAAACAAAACAAACAACAACAAAAACCACACACACATTAGCATTCCAAAGGCTGAATCAGAAACTCTGAAGTATGTGAAATGGAGGCTGAGCCTCCAGTCCAGGCAGTGCTGTGGGTGCCAGAGGCTGGGTGGAGGAGGAAACCCCCTTCCCCTCCACAAACCAGGGCAGGAATTTCCCTTTTTCCTCAGCACTCCAGGATTACACCATTAAAAAGTACCCTTAAAAAAGGGCCAAATTAGAAACTTCATAACATTTAAACAGTCAGGAAGTACTAAGTAGCCACTGGGGGACTAAGGCAAGATCATCAACTACCAAAAATATCTGGCTTGATAGTAACACAAGGCACAAGTCCTTACTGTAGGCACTGGTGGGTTACACTAGCAGCCCCCTGTGTCCCTAGCAGGGGAAGATACCAGCACTTTCAACCAGAATACAGGGTTTCCTTATATTCCACTCTGTAGTTTATTACAAGTATCATCCAGCAGTGGAGGCAATAAAGCCTCTCTTCAGAAACTTCACACCTCAGAAACAACTTTTTGCAACTCAATGAAGTGTATGGGATAAGATTTGCTACCAGACCCCTCCTCATCCAGGTCTTAACACCTGTGCTGCTCAGACGCTATCTTTGACTCAGTTCAGGTATTTCACTTTACCAAATCCCAAATCACTTACTAATCCCCCAAAAAAGCAGGGAGAAACTCTGCCTGTTACCCTGCTTTGCCTGATTGAAAAGTAACATGCAGAGTTGCAGAGTTATGGTAAGCAAAGCAGGCAACAAACTAAACACAGAAGACACTAACTGCTTCACAACTCCACCAAGCCAGGGACACAGGAAAAGGTAGCAGAAAACAGCAGCAAGATTGAAAAAATAAAACCAGGGCTAGCAAGGAAGCGAGCGGATTTACAAAGTAACAAGAAGGATGGAAAGCTGTTATAATCTTATTACAGGGTTCGGGACTTGGGTTTTTTTATTTTGCTTTGTTTTTCAGATGCTTGCTTTTGCAAAGCCCTAATTTGTAAGGGAAGCAATTCGACAAAGTCTCAATTTTCATTAAAAAAACAAACATCCCTAATCCGCACAGCTGTGGAGATGATGGGAGAGAAAGCTTGGAAAATGCACTCCAGCATATCCAAATGGCAGGAGAAAATGAGTAAGAAAGAAAATGATTGTTTTTAAATCCTCAGGGAGCCTAAATCCTGTTAATGGTAGGAGTCTGTTAACTACAACTCCATGTTTAGTATTGCTGGGACTGAATGAATGAAAGAGTAAGGAAAAAAAAAAAAAAAAAAAAAAAAAGGCTTTAGAAAGCTCAGTTAGAGGGTAGAGGCCTCTGGTTACGAAAAAAAAAAAGGGGGGGGGGGGAACTCCTGTACAGAGGCAAGTAGTAGTCATTTCTGAAAAATCAATGAATAAATAAAATAAAAATAAATAAAAGCTGGTGCAAGCAGCAATTGCTTAAAAATAGATTTTTTCTCTAGAATTGTACTCCTTCCCTTGCCAGATTTAAGGTCCAGCCCCAGGAAGGTATGACGGAAATAAGTTCTTGCTAAGTTAACATATTAATAACACAAGAGATTACTCTTGAAACAGTGATTGCTCAGAGGTATTTCTGTGGCACCCGAAAATGCTACTAACAATTAACGTTAGAAGAACTGAGTCTTAGAAAATGGAGACCAATACCCATGGACAAAATGTATGTTTTCACATTTCTATCAAAGTTTCCCATTAATAGCAGCGGAGATGTTGATCAGCTCACAGACTTCTTTAAAATCAGCTTAAGGACAGCACTGAAATCACAACAGCATTATGTGGGGGCACTTTTGTCAGCATTGACAATTTTTATCCTGTACAAATGGTGGTGTTTAACAAAGACATATGTTTACACAGATGGAGGAGGGAGGTTGTAGTAATGGTGTGATTGAAAGTAAATGGGATTGGTTGAGTAGCTGATGCCAGCTGCCATTTCAGCCTGGGAGTAGGTGGGTACTTGAGATGGGCTGTAGTCCCTGGGACCAGATAGTGAAAGTTTGTTGTTTTATTGTCCACTTTGGTGATCCCAGCATCATCATTCAGCAGCTGCCTTAAGCCCCAGAAGTGCTTTAGTTGCAGCTTTTGCTGCTGCTCCATGTGGCTCTGCGAGGAGGTTTGCCCATGCAGAAAGCAGCTTGGGGCTCAGGATTTAGCAGCAGGTTTGGGGTGTTCATACCCTGGAGGAAACAAATATTCATTGATGGCATTTTACCACAAAACTTTTTAGAGATGGGTACATGGCATGTAGGTGAAGGCCAGACTTGTTTCCTTACACCTCTGCAAACGGCGAGTTTGTTTAAAGAACCATCTCTCTGTCCTCCCCTTGTGCTGGTTGACAATCCCACAACCCAAACATCCCACAACCCAAATGCAAAGCCAATCTTAGCTCTGCTTAACCAAAAGAATGACATTGATGTTGCACAAGAGACACTAATGTGCTAATGTTTGTCTGGTCAAAAAGGGGCTTCTAAAGATGAAAACCTGTTTTCAGGATTTGTTTCTTTATGAGTGAACATTATTGAAATATTACAGTACTAATAGCTGTAGAGCTAATGGAAATAACACCTATGTGTCCCACCATTTTTCCCTCAGTGATAGTCTCACATGCACAGAGTTCCTTCCCAGCAGCCACCCAGCAGCACCTCGCCTCTGTTTGTAGGCCCTGCTGCAGGCTGGTGGCAACAGTGTCAGGACGTGGGTTGGAAAAGTGGGGGGAATATGCTGTATTCGAGCTTTCACTTCGTTTTGTGGCACTAGTTTTTGTCCTCTATTCTTCCTACTCAAATTATTATAAATAATGAAGATAACACTTACACATTAAGGGTCTTTTCTTCTCAAGTAATAACCAGGCCTAGCTCTTACAGTAGCTTCCCAGATATCAATCCACCCTACAGAGGTCAGCATCATGCTTCCTTAGGTTTTATCTTGTATATTATGAGCAGTGTATCAATAAACCACTTCTTTTTAAGTTAGGTAAATTACAACTTTTAAAATTTCTCAAGCAACTTTTGGTGGTTTTCCTCAATAACTACAATTTCCCTTTCAGAATTTGCAGACCCCTGACTGAATTGTGCCTGTTCAGCTATAGCATGAGTGATGCCTGAGCCAAAGTTCACTACACTGAGCATGTACATATACTTATATGTTCATTATTTAGCTGAAAGAAGAAGAAAACAGAGTATTACATTCTCAATTCATCTACCCCAGATGCACAAATAGAGACTTCAAACATAATGCTGAAGAAGTTGTGACTGTTGAGACATCCCAGGTGAAGGATGAGCTATTGGCAGCTTTAATTTACGGAGTCCTCACCTTGAAATGGGGAGCATGCTAATTGGTAGTAAGCAATACTGCAAACTCACACTTCAGGAAGTTTTCACTGCAAAGGCTTATATACAAAAGCATGGTTTTATCTACTCTGATTTTTCCAAGTACAAAATTTTGCAGGATGGCACAAAATTTCATTGTTGAAACTGCTACAGGGAAAGGAATTCCAAAACCAATTATTTATTTATTTCTGCTTAGTCTGCTGAAGGGCTGGGGTAAAACTTTCTTTAAATAGCAACAGAAGCCTTCTAGCACATGCAATTTACTGTTACAAACAGCAATGCATTTTATTCACCAGAACATCTACACATATGGAGAAACAAACCCAGCAACATTCACTATAATAATGATTGCTTCAGCAGCGTAAATGACAGAGTTAATGCTCAACTATGTTAAATGACTGCTATTTCCCTATTATAGTCAGCGATATATCTTCATTGTTTCAGTAACGTGGCCAGCAATTCAGAGCTAAGTAGTAGCCACTATTCACCTTCAGTAAGCTTTACAGGTATTTTATATGCAAAGAAATAGACTCCTTAAAATATGCCATTTACTGCATCCCACTGAATTACAGTGTATAAACAATAATGGTTATTTGCTAAAACATTACAGCACATATTTGTTGTAGTAAAGGGGAAAAGCCATGAAAACCGAGGGCAATGTATAAGCTTTTAGTTTTATACCAAGATAATGAACACGAATGACTTTGTCAACATTAGCCACGGGATTTCCACATAACAATATGGGTTTTTATAATCAAAAATCTGTTATTGTAGTTTAAGATTTTATTCAGAAAAAAATTAATCTCACCATAATGCAAGGTAAACCATCGCCTTTAGACAGGCTCACGTAATGTTAAATCAGCACTGCTCCTCTGTAAAAAAGGAGCAGCCTTTTGCAAGTGTAGATCTTGGAACCTGCTTCCAGCTTCCCCTCTCTCCTCTCCCGTCCTTCTCCCAAAAAGAAGATCCCTATTCTGGATCTTCTTGCTGACCCTCAAAGCTTAACACAAATCAACGCACCTTGGCTTCTTCCACAGTGAAAGAAACACGACCAGAAGGTCACACTTTAAATGCAACATCGTTTTGTGCTACCATTTTCAACCTGTGACCTAGGGGAGGAGGTGAGCTTAAAGAACAGTTCAAACATTCTCTTGAGAAGTAAAAAGAAATGTGTTCATATGAGCTACATGATAGTATACTTACAAGTTTATGAAGGCCATCACACCTTCTTTAGAAGCATTTAGGTATCGGAAGCAACTAAACACATTAATTGCTGAAAAGGGTGTAAACACTTTTCAGTCAGGGTGATGCTTTAGTATATGTGACCACAGAAAATGCCTTGGGTATGCATTGCATGTAGTGCTGCTGAAAGAGTGTTCTGCAAAGCTTTAGAAGTATAACATATACAAAAGCAGCAAAATTATTATTATTTTTTTTTTTAATCAACTAGAAAGGGTATTTGTTACCAACAGCTATTCCTTATTTGGAATTTCAGTAAATTGTTAGGGGCTACTTTGAGAAGAAAACTAGCCTTCAGTCATGCCTGGCTCGTGATGCAATCCTATGTCTAATTCAATACAGAAAGTTGCTTACAGCACATTTGCCCGTTGCAGGCCAGACAAAGCAAAGGCCTCTCTTAATACGGAAAGCAGTTCAGCTTCGTTTCGCAGCAAAACATCACTACCAGTCAGCCAGCTCGTGAAATACTGCGCTTCTCGGGATTCCTGGCCAGTTTTGGATAAATGGAGTTGTGGAGTCTGGAAAAGGAGGAAAGCATGCAAACATCTCGGTAAAGACCTCCTGTTACGTATGTTCGCGTTACTGCAGGATGCTAGGTGAGAACGGCGCGCCAGCTGCTCCCTGCGAGCTCACCATGTGCTCGCTTGGTAGCTCGCCCTCCCTCCCTGGTCATGAAGAAGCAGAGGGGCAGGTGCCACGGAGAAGCTGACGGGGCGATTCCCTTAGCCGTGTGCCAGCACACCCACAGCTCCAGGGACCTCAACTGGAAGGGGCTGTAAAATAGCAAGGAGTTACTATAGAGCAGCTGCACACCCGTATTTTCATCATTTACACTTAACTCAGTGCTCTGATCGGAAATCAAAGCAACACTCCTGCAGTATTGTGGTTTTTATACCTGGTATTTAAAAGACATTAAAACACATTTTAACACGTTAAAAAACACATTAAAAGTGTTTTAATGGATCTTAACTTATTTCACAGGGGAAGCTCTAACTCTTCCAGTCACTAACGTGCAACATGCACCTAAATGAACAACACAAAGAAGTTTTAATAATTCAGTCCTGGGGCACCTGCGTCAACTTGTACAGGTACACCTTGCCCTCTATGTTTTGACCAATACACATATGAAATACCCACACGTGAAGTATCCACAATTTAAATCGTCGTCTTTCAACCCTGCGTAAAAAGCAGACAAACCAAGTAGAGCATTGTTTGCTCTGTATAAACTAAACGAAATAGGACAATTAATTTTTTTAACAGTTGTATTCTAAGCGTTAGAGAAGGAATTTGAACAGTAAGTCTCACCCCTGAGGCTAATTACTTGCTGTACCTGACTGAAGAAGTCTCCAGTGACCCCATCACGGACCCTGTTTTGCCAAATAACAGTAACTCAACTTTTCCTAAAGAATTACAAAAACAGAATGTGAGGTGGGTTGAAAGGCTATTCTCATCCCTACTTTAAAAATAAATAAATAAATAAATAAATCTTAATTTTAGCAAATAGATTTGTTCACATTTTAGGAACTCAAAATAATTAGATGCAGATGAAGAAGCAGGACAGACTATGCGACCCAGCCTTCTGCAAAAGGAATACAGCACAGAACGCTGCTGCTAATTTTTATTAGGCATGGTTTTAAACTCTGCTAGTTGACAGCTGGAGAGTTGTTCACAGGCGAAAAGGAGCACCCACATTTTATTTTCCATTGCATGCACTTACAGGAGTACTTCACACCTGCCAGTTTGCATCTGCCTAGGTGCAGAATCCTTCTCCTGATTTAGCCCCACACAGTACTCTTGCCCCCAGCTTAGAAGGCCTGTGGCAGAGCTCAGCAGCATCAGCTATTTTTGTACAGAATAAGCCATAGGTGCTTGTGGAGAGGGAAAGTTAGACTATATTGCATTTCACCATACTGCAGAATGCTTACTGTGCTTTGACAGCTGTTCACAGAGGCACAGTTATGAATCCCAATTTTGCCTCTATCTACCCCATCAGCATTTACTCTTCCTATGAAGAATCACGGCAGTGATTACTATATTATGTTTTACATTGCTTAACCCCAGGACAATTCAGGAGCTTAAACAATAATGCAAGGCAGTGACTCCCTTGGAAAGCAAGGAACAGCTAGCGCAATGTGAGACCAGTGCTCTGTCTCCCAATTCAACTTTTTTGGAAACCTTTTTTGCCATTTTTACCCCCATCTTCTTAAGTCAAAGGGATTTCTTATCCTTAATGTGACATCTGAAAAAAGTGCAAGCAACTGTGCACTGCCTTCGCTTTTTTAAAAAAAGCTTTTTCAGAATCAGAGATACCTCAACAAATGTTGATTCTTGTTTTCCCTAACGAAATACATACTGCAAAGCATCAAAGACAACTGATGTTCTAAAAATGCCCTAAGAATGAATGAGATGTCCTTAAGTAGCTTCTGCTTACCTATTCTTTACACAAACTGTTTAAAATGAAAGCATGCTTGAAACGTACACACAAAAACAGTGATATGCAAAGATCTCACTGCAACTCTTAATATGCATTTCTCTGTTAAATTCAAGATGTACTTCTAATACCACAAAAAACTTGAATGCCACATATAAAAAGCCATCAGCAGTCATACATTTAGTTATATTATCCTTTATTATTTTACAATATATTTCAAAAACTTTTACAGATGCCATAAACTGTTCTACAAGAGCTGCAATACTGTCATAAAAGCACACCTACAGACCGAATGCACAAACAAACTGTAATACCTACTGGTATTGAACCATTAAGATCCAAAGGGTGTAGTCTTTTAGTAAATAGATGTGCAGCAATGCGAACGCAAACGGATGTTAATGCAGAAAAGAACAAACTCTGCATTCATGGCTATAGAACAGAGGGCTTTTCAAACACATTTGGTACTGTAACATTCTAGACAGCAATATGAGTAATATTACATATTTAAAGCAATACATGCCCTGAAAAGCCTGTATTTTCAATCTGTGCGTGTAAACCTGAATCAAAAATAAACTAGTTATATTAAAAAACATGAGACACTTAGTCTGCCGACAAGCTTTCGTTTCTTTTTTGTCCTAGAATGACAATTAACTTGGGTGGGTGAACTCTGATCTGTGTTATTATTTTACATCACCATTTCCTCTGTACTTCTGTAGTATTTTTTCTGTAGTATTATGACAGCCTGTGAATTTTCTTTTATTCCTTGTGCAAAGGCACACGGGAATTAACTTTGATGCATTAAAACTCTTTCTCTAAGTCTCCAAAGTGGTAAATATTGTTAATATTACAGCAAATACATTACCACAAAAAAAGCATCAGATAATGAGGTTTATCATGTTATTTAAAGTCCTCAGCTGTATTCCTCTAGTGCAACGAAGCAGTGGCACTGCAGTTTTCAAGCACTGTGTGTTGAATACTCTCAGGCACACAGTGTTAACTAACAGCTCAGGTCTATATTATTATCTACCTACAAAAAGTTTTGCTTTTATTATCATTTCTGGTCACAGAAATTATCAAGACATCTTTAAACCTATGCTGTCTGTAAGTAACAAGGTAAAGCCAACTGTTTGCACATGTTTTTAAGCCTGTCCAAGTTGACATACTTTCATGGGAATCTCATGAAAGACATTAGGAGAGGACAGTAATTACTTATCAGATCTGTTAGGTAAAAAAATAAAAAGGGTTAAAGCCTTAATTTGAGTGGCACTATGGCAAAAGAGGCATTCAGTTCTGCTTTACTCTTCAAGTTCATAAAGTTTCAGTTACCATTAAATATCTCTTAACAGCGAACACCATTTCTTAATCAAATAGTTTACATTCCTCTGCTCTCTTCAGACTGAGCTGCAATGGGCTGTCACTACCTTAGACCAGAGCTTTTTTTGCTACAGTCTTCCCAACTAGCCTGGACAGCAGTCAGTGGTATTTATTACTTATATACATGAGTCAGTCACACCCATCATTACAAATATGTTCTAGTTTATTTACTGTACAACGTATGTACACATATTTGTGTTTAGGCAATCCCCTTATTTTCTTAAGGTCAAGCACTCCGATGGTTAAGGTCAGACTGGAAACAATTTTAATATACATAAAAGGGTTATAAATGTCAAGTCTGTAGTGATTCTAGCTTAACAGCAAAAAAGGGAACATCATGCTCATTCTGTGAACACAGCTGGCAAAAATGAAGGCAAAAAGAGAGGCAGACTATTTTTTTTCTCTGGAGTCAAAACCTAGGAATTAAGTGAAATTAGTCAAAAGGGATGCAGAAATTAAAAGGGCATTTTATTTCATGTACATCTAGAGCTATTAAGAATTTTCATTCACAGAGGCCCTGAGACTTGAGTTAAATGAATTCTCCCTATCGTGTGTTTCATGTGAAGTCAAACTTAAAGCTCTATACACACAGATGTTTGGTATGTAATAGTGGACCCATTTTAAAAAGTGAAGCAATAAAACCTACATGAAAAACAAATGAAAGAACGACTTGATTGGAGGCCTCTGTCCTCTGACCCCTGCCCTGTCAGGCTGAACGTCCAATAAAATGTAAAATGCAGCATACATTTGCGTAATCTAAAATTTCTGTGATAATTTATTGCAAATTGCACTTGGCAGTTCACCACACCAATGGAAAACTGGCCCCCCTGTTGGTTCACACAGTCTTTTAACACCAAATACAAGTCACCAGTAGAAAGATCTGGATAGAAAGTTTGCTGCTGTGCTGAGCCAGCTTGCTGCACCTTCTGGGTGTGACCCAACACGAGACACTGCCTTATCCTGTTCCTTGGTAGGGCTTTCATCTTCTGGTAAATACTCAGGTAGATCTGTATTCTGTTCTACTTCCACTGGAGTATCTTGGAACGGAACTAGCATCTGATAAACCACAAGAGATTAAAATCATGTAAAATGTTGTAACTTAAAATGCAAATGAAAACTACATATCAGGATGATACACATGCACACTGTGAGATCCCTTACTTCCCACCCCTCCCTACAGCAAGTGCATCAATGGATACATCTGAAATCTACCATGCTTTGAAGATACACAAGAAAAACTTTTGTTTAACGTGGAAGAAAAATATAAATCAAAAGGACGTTGTCCTTTTACTGTAGTTGTGAGATAAAAACACACTTCCCACTTCAGCAACTTCTGCCAAAAAAAGTTTCAGTCTGATTCTTTTCATATCAGGAAAACCTATCATTAAGACAAGAAACAATTACAGTGTTTTTGTCATCCTCCCAAACAATTCAATGATAAATTCTGCAAAGCCATTCGTTCTACGGATACATGTCCTAACAAAGGACACACTTTATTCACCTTACACTGTATGGGTAACAGACCCAGTTACAAAATTTTGCCTGGCATCGGGTGTTATGGACACAGTGCATCAGGTATTAGAGACACAGGCAGACTCAAACAATTGGTTTAGAAAGATACAAATCCTACCTCTTCACCACTTTCACTTTTTACAACTTGCTGTGCCTTCATAACTTTGGTTGATGCAATTGCTGTTGCCAAAGCCTAGAACAAATACAGAGAAAAAGCAAGAGCTCAGTATAACAGAAAAGCAATAACGTGAGGATCTTGAGAGTTGCTGAGCACTTACCTCTGCTTTTAAGTCTGAGCGAATTCGGACCACACATCTTTGAACAGCCATTTGAAACGTAAAACTAATAACACCTTTAATTTTCAACAAAGCTTCTTCACAAAGATTCCTTCGAGACTACGGGAAAAAAAAAAGAAAAACCCCACGAGTAAAATACTTACATAATACACCATGTGAAAACGCTAACAATTAGTTGCTAAGGAATTCCTGTACATCTGAAGGCAGGTGGTTACTCAACAGCAATTTTGTAAAATAAAAACTAAAACTTACATCTTAGTGCATAAACATTAGGCTCTCTTGCAACAACAGAAAAAAAAAAAAGAAAAAACTGCTTACACTTTAGAAGTCAAAGAAGGATGGAATCAACTGTAAATAATTAGAGGAAAGTGCTGAAAAGCAAAGAATGTTTTTCTCCGTATGATCAGCTAAACAGTCCCCTCTGGTTAAGTTCTGATTGACTGAAGTGCTCATTGATGAGTAGTTAGTGTTTAAGTTGCTATTTATCAGACACCTTGCATCCATACTGACTGAATGCATCAAAGCAGCTGTTGTATCTTGCAGCTGCTTCATCTGTGGCAGCTCATGGACATCACTGCACAGCATAAGCTTAACTCCTATTTCAAGGGGAAAACATTTGGCTGATAACCCACGAATTTGTTATGTTTAAAGCAAGTGACATCACCCACTGTGCCGTAACGTTACACTGACCCATACTAGTTGCACCTTTTCTGTATTATCTTAGAAATGTTCTCTTTTCTTTCCTTTTAGTACTTGCATGACAAGATGCTTGTAGCAAAAGGGAGTAAAATATATTTGGAGAGACTGGTAGCACAAAAAGTGAAAAAAGCAAAGATGCACTGTACTAGGAATACACTGACAACATTACAAAGGTTCAAAATAATGATGTATTTGACTTTCAGTCCAAGTTTCTGTGACATTTTAAATAATAAGTTATTTCAAAGCATATTAATGTTAGTTAACAAATAACTACTGGACAGCACCTGGGACAGTTTCATACATAAAAAGTAAATTGACATTTTTTAATCTCTGGAGGAACTGACTGAAGCAGTTTGTTGTCAGCAGTTTAACATACATATTTGAAACAATTCATTGGTGTAAGTTTATGTGTATTGAAACGGTTCACATTTTTGACCATTAAAAAAAAACAAAAAACACTAACATTGACAGATAGGCTGCATTTATTATACACAGGAAGTATTTGATACGAAGATGACAGGCTGCCTTCCACGAGTGGAAGTCAAAACAACTTTGGGCACAGGAATGAAGTCATTTGCAGTTTGTTAGCCTAAATAAACAACTCATGACCATATGGGTATATAGCAATTCTGTAACAGAATTTGGCTTTTTACCCCGAGATCTCAAGTTTACTCACAGGTACCTCAGTTCAATTCGAAACCAGGCTTCAGCGATCAGACTCTTAAAGGTCTTCTTAAAGATACTTCTTAAGGACAAAAAACTTACCAACATTCTTACAGAACCCTTAGAAAGCTCGAAGCTTGGCATCCTCCAGCCTTGCTGCCCAAATGTCTTTTGCAAAGTATGTCTGACTCCAGCAATGGGACACAAACCCCAGCAGTACCCAGCAAGCTATCTTTCTGTATGGTACTTCTGATGCACAGGCACAGGGTAGGACAGGTGAAGGTTTTAGGAGGTTTTTTTCTTGCAGATACTTTTTATGTGAAGAGACTGATGTAGGGCCAACTTCTGGGCCCAAATAATTTGAGCAACTCTGAACCATGTGGTAATTCTGAAGACTACAAAAAGCCAGCTGACAAGGCAGCAAGATGATCAAAAAGAGAAGACCTTCCCTTGTCCTCCACCCAGACCTAATCTTCTTGAAAAGCTCATCAAATGCTAGGGATCAGTAAAGATTACTGCTGCCAGTTGTGCTAGTCTGCTGAACACTGATTACCACACCCTAAAATCTGCAGACTAGAAAACTCACTGAAGGGGATGCCACAGACTCCTGAAGTACTGCCTCATTTTTTTTCTTTTTAAACTTACAATCAAATATGGTAATTAGATCTTAAAAACATTTCACCCCACACTAAACAACAACGAACCTTTCCCCTCTCTTCGTGAAGTGATGAATATTTACTATTTGAGGTTTCAAAATCCACAAGCAATTGTAGGATTTGCAATATTTCCTAAGAGAAGCATTTTGCTTCAAATCTAAATGACTAAAAAAAAAGACACACAGGTAACTGAGAACACAGTATTTACAGCCCTGCATTTATTTACTGTGCCTTCTAACAGTCGCATGTCCCACCTAACATTCTTTGCTAGTTAAGTTGGGAATAAACTGCTTTACTGTTCACATCCTTCATTCTCAAAATCTCAACTTATTCTGACATTTTAAACAGCGCTGTAGGGATGTTTAACTGCTGGATGGGCACCTGGAGTATCACTAGCATTTCTTTAATCAACTGATGAAATACAGAGCTATTTACACTAGCTGTCTCCAGCTAGCACACAGTTAGATTTTTCTTTTCTTCAGCTATGAGCTAAGAAAGCATGCTGGTGTGCTCTAGGCAACTACAGAAGCCTGCAGTTTTACTCTCTGGATCTGAATATCTAAATACCCTACATTTTTTCAGAATGGCAGTGAATACCTTTGTCTCAACACTTAAAATATAAAACTCTGCAAATCTGGCTAGGCTCCATTTCTAAAAGGGCACACAAAAATGCTTTTAAGATGGAATCGAGCTATAACCAGTACATCTGAACTCACAGTAGAAGCAGATGAAATTTCTTTCTTGGAGAGACCTATGAACAAATAAACCAATTACAAGCTTAAGAACAAAACAAAACAAAGAACACAACAAGAGAAAAAGGAAAAGAAAACTGAGACAACTGATTGGACTGGATTAAAAGAACACTTCAAAGTACAAAAGCCAATGCAGTTGACAAGGCACAGTCTTTCTAGGCAGAGCAAGTGGTGGAAAGACAAAACTGTAAAAAATATTTACTCTGCATAAAGTGAGTTAGAACAGCATGTTATTTCTAAAGGAATTAACTATGGTCTTATGAAAACAGTACGACGGGCATGCTGTTGATAAACCGGGCTTGTGGACACGCTTACTTGGCAAAATGTAAAGCAACAAAGCAAAGGATCAGGTTTGATCATTTAAAATGGGTACAAAACTGAAGATACAGAGTCCGGAGGGCACTTGTGGATAACATGCTTAAACAGCCTACATGCTGTTTGGCAGCCGTAAAAAGGCAAACATGGCCCTGGGGTGTTATCTACAGGGGTACGGTAGATAAATCCGTAGAAGTTATTCTGACATTACATAAAGACTCAGTGAGACCTCATTAACTCAAATGCCATTCTGGTCACTACAGTAGAAAAGATCTCACAGACAATGAAAAGATGTAGCAAAACCAACTCAAAGAAAACATAGTGTTTCCAAATTAAGGGTAATAAAACAACAGCAACTGGAATCTCTCATAACTGAAGGGGAACTTTTTTTGTTTTTAATTTAACAGAGTGGTACAACCACAAAATACCAGTAAGTGAAACTGCTGAAGGTACCTTGTTTATGCCATTCATTTTCGAAAAAGAAAAGAAAATTAAGGAGAGGTAGAAATAGGATAGTTTTTTATAGCAGCTAAAGGTAAAGGAAGCTTGCCTTAAAAATATCATCTTTAGACACTAAGTAAACTCAGTTTATGCAAGAATTTATACAAATCTTGTGGTTCAAAACACAATTCACAGAAATTGCTGACAACTGATGATGCCACAGGCAAGTAGCCTGAACACATTATTTGTGTGTGCAGAAGACATCTCAGTACAGCATGCCTTATTTACATGAATGCTGAAGGTTTCCTTACCGAGTCATCAAGGCCATCTATATGTAAAACCACCGTCTTGGCGCGTTTATTTGTGCTGCCAAGGAAAAACTGTGCTTTCCGTCGACGATAATTCATCTCATTCACATTGTCCATGTCTGACATGTTGGATGACTGAAGGATGTCATAAACTTCAGAAGCCAAAAGTTTAGTCTCTCCTGGTGTAGTGGTCCTGAAAGAAAAGGGGATTAAGATTTGTAAAGAATTATTTTTACGTTAGTGCTCCACCTACCACTTACGTACCGCTCCAGCTACAGAAATACAGTTACATAGTCAATACATAGCAAAAATATTTAATAGGGACTTGTTAAAGAAAAAAATAAAAAAGCAGCACTGGTATCACCAAATAGAACATTCAACCACCTTCTGCCATTTGTTTCTTGTTGAAAATCAGAGTGTTTGGGCTAGCTTTGAGCTCAAGAGTTCCCATTCTCATTCATCTTTTTAGTGCTTATCTTTTAGCATAATGTTTTCTGTGCTAATCAGAACTCAGCCATGCTTGTTTTCACTCCTTAAAAGGCATCAATGCCAACTAGAGACCCAAAATTACAGTTAAAATTTTACTCAGATTGGTGATTATGTAAAACTATTTAATTAGGCATACTCCAATTTTTAATGCTTTTTAAATTCTAATGTAATACAAACAAATCATCCTTCTTAAACTACATATGATTTACATCAGTTTGACAACTGCAAACAAAAAGCAGCAGTAGGTGCTCAGTACATTACTGTTACTTCAGTCATGTCAAGCTTTTTTTAAAAAAAAAATTCTCTGTTGCCTTTTACATTTCATTTTCCACTTTCCTCATTACATAATAAAAATTATTTCTCTACAGAACCGTAACCTTGACAAACGTTTTCTTCTCAAAAGTTACCGAGCAACAACAGCAAAGCAGAATCCCACATTTTCCTAAAGAATGCAAAGGAGATTTCTGACTAGACTAAAATTTGTAATATGAACTACATGGTAGCATTTTTCAGATGGAAAAAAAAAATCCAGGTAATACGCTCAACATATATTACTTTCTTATGATTAATGAAAACTAATTTTAACAAAGTACTAATATAAATCCGTTGTCCAAATTCAATACCAGTGATTTAAACC
This sequence comes from Netta rufina, assembly GCF_964035555.1. Classification (NCBI taxonomy): domain Eukaryota; kingdom Metazoa; phylum Chordata; class Aves; order Anseriformes; family Anatidae; genus Netta; species Netta rufina. The sequence continues at coordinate 122,811,191 of NC_140124.1, forward strand.
TATGTGCAGAAACAAAATTATTGCTGCATAAGCTCACAATTAATCTTAAAATGATGAATCCGAGCTTTGCTGCTTTGTTTAGCAAACACCAAGTAATTATCAAGTATCTTTAGAATTACAGAAACAAGTGCTGAAAACTCACAAAGATTTCAACTTCATCATTCCATGATTTATTAGATAAAGTAATAGAATAGATGATAAAGTTTAACAGCAAAGCCATGCAAGCTGATGTCTTGAGGTGGTAATAAAATAGCTTGTGCAGAAGAAGTGATATCTTATCAAGACACTAAGAAATTTATCCACCCACTAGTTTTGGCAAATTCTTTCAACCAACAACAAAAAAAAAAGCTGTTAATATAAAGTAAGCTACAATAAAGGACCTTATTTTTTAACATTAAAAAGATAACAACTAAACACAGTTAACTAAGCACATTACTGAAATTTCATTATCCCACCTACAGCACCCACTAACACTTGGCAACAGTTTTTGTTTGAATACCATTGTGCTATTGCACCCTGGACCTTAAATCATAAAGAAATAAGAAATACACCTACTAATATCTATAATATGTATACACACACACACATTTGCATGCATACTCAAAAAAATAAAGTTACCAATATGGCTGTAAATATAAAATTTTCAATTGTCTGAAAGTCTAAAATCAACAGTGAATTTCATACATTTTGTACTCCTAACATTATAGTTGGCGTAATTTTTGGAAGAGTAATAACATACAATTAATTGCACTATTTACACAAGTTGTTGATTTGAAAGCACAGATTTAAATCCACTTTTATTTGATAGCATTCTAAGTTATTCCTAAAACACACCTACACAATCAAATACATGCATACACACTTATAAACTACTCATATTGTTTCCTGTATTTTAATAGAAGATTAGTACTACTTATCACTAAGTTACAGATGATAACAGTAATTATTCCTTTTACATTAAAAAAAAAAGGTCCCAACCACAAGACTACTTTTATATAAAAGAAAATCTGTTGAACTAAGTGAAAGACTGGGTGATAGAAGCTGCATGAAAGTCAGACACTACACTACAAAGGTAAGAATGATGGATGTGAAATAAGAATATTAGATTGCAAGACAATCTCAAAAAAAAAAAAAAAAGGTTTAAGACAAAGTTTTATTGTGTAGTAAAGAGATACCATGCTTTCAGCAACTTAGTTAAATCAAAATTCATAAAATCCCACACAAAGCCTTTATAATTGTGTACTTGTAAAATGAGTGGATACAAGTTTTGCATCAATCTGTTACACATTCATTAAAGCAATTCATACAACAGCTATAAAAAATAGAAACCTTAATATCTCTCAGAAAAACATCCATCTGTAAATAAACAAGTACAATAAAACCTATTCTAAAGCCAAATTAATGTTCAACATTGGCTATTTTTATGCACTATATTCGTAACAAAACAACAAAGCTACATGCAAAATTAAAAAAAAAAGTAGTAGTAGAATAGTGGAAACTTCAAAAAAAGAGGGTAACACTTGGGCTGTGATTTTATTCCTTGAAATAACTAACCTTTAGAGGTGATTGTTCTTAAGACAGTGACACGGACCCTCCCATCGAGCGTGCTTCAGCAGTTTCAGATACCTCTGCTCATAGCTGCGTGACCCAGCCTCCCGCCACTGTCAGAGCAGCAGAAGGGAACTCCTGCTCGTCTTCCCACCACCCTTGTGCACACTTTGGTACAGGGCACACTTCATTCACCAAAGGAGGTGCGGGAACCTCCTGCAGAGTCACTAAGCAGTGACCAGTGCTGCCCTGGCCCTGCTAGGGAAATGGTAGTAGTCTATAGTTGAAGAAAGACTAAGAGTTGGCTACCACTCTCCTCAGAGGCAGTAACATCTTCCATTACTTCAGCAAGATTTAGAAGATGCCTGTCAGAAACCCAAACCTTTAACTGTCTTCTTGAATTCCTGTCATCCTAGACTGCTGTCTGTCCTTTCACTATGTTCACTCAAGGCTGGCTCTGTAAGTAAGATAGACACAGAATCCAAGTGACATGTGCTGTATCTGTGAGAAGAGGATTCAAGAAACATTTCTCATTTTCTATGAAATCAAAAATAACTTTGTAAACATAGCCCAAGTGCTACAGATGTTTTTAATGTAAGATATTTTAAAATCAGGACTTAATATTTTAAAAAAGGGCTTAAACAAGATCATTAACAGCCACCACACCAAAGGTACATGTCATGTGTGTAGAGTATGCATGCTCAGAAAGAACATCAAGCAGCAGCATGTAGCATGATGGCTGTATCATCAGCATGTGATCTAAGTACACACACAGCACCATAAATGCGAGCAGAATGTCCCCAGCAGCCTTCCTGGAATAGCTGTATCTGATGTAAAGGGAAGAATTACAACTCTGTTACTTCAGAAGTGCAAAGGCTGAGGAAGACTAATATAATAGAGTGGATTTTCCCCTTTTGGAGAAAGACAAGATACAAATATGTCTGTTTATATACTTTTACATATGCATGTGTGTGTGTGTGTAAAAGACCACCCTACCCTTTTTAAAGCCATAATTTAGTATATATGTAGTTTATACAAACATGCATACATAGACATGCACCCCTGAATCAGGGGAAACAGATGCAACCACAACCCTGCTCGAAGTACAGCAGATCCTGTGAAAAAGCCATTACATGCATTTCCTCGGTGGCATGCATGGTGCTCTGAAGACACATTAGCTAAGCAGACAGCAGAAATACTACAACTCCATTAGAATGTTCCTACTGGGTTTGTAACCCAGAGACAGGAGGTTTCCGAATTAAAGAGGATATCTTTGCCAGAGATTCAATGACATCCCAGACTCTATCAAAAAGACTTGGGTCATTTCATTCCAAACATGAAAGTCTCACTTCTACGACACTGCTTTTGGTGCTCAGCTTGTCTGCTGCCCGTAAGACCAAGTTAACAGCTGGGCCCATTCATGAGATTTCCAGGCAACCGGGAGAGGTGCCTGAGGACTGAAGTAAATGTCGTATCTATCTTTAACAGGGGCAAGCAGGAGGACCCAGGGAACTGCAGGTTGGCCAGGCTCACCTCATTCCCTGGGCAGTTCACATAGCAGCTAATTCTGGAAACCATTTCCAGGCACATGAAGGAGAAGGTGACCAGGAGCAGTCAGCATGGGGAAGTTCACCAAGGGGAAGTTACACTTGGCCCAGAGGGTGGTGATCGGTGGCTGCAGGACTGCACAGTCTGCTTGCAAGCCACTATCAGCATACCCCAGGAGTTAATAGTGGGTCTTATCACGTTCAACATCTTCTTTAGTTGTCTGGATGATGGGGTAAATCGCACCCTCAGGGAGTTTACAGATGATACAAAACTGAGGGGAGTGGCTGACCCACCAAATGGTCGTGCTGCCATCCAGAGGTGCCTGGACAGGCTGCAGAAATGGGCTGACAGGAACCACATAAAGCTCAACAAGGAGATGCGGAGGCCTGCACCTGAGAAGGAACAACTCCAGGCATCAATATACGCTAGGGGCCACCCAACTGGAAAGCAGCTTGGTAGAAAAGGCCCTGGTGGACACCAACTTGAACACCAGTCAGTGTGTGCTCGCTGCAAAGTACACTAACAGTGCCCTGGACTGCATTAGGCAAAGTACTGCCAGCAGGTTGAGGGAGGTGATCGATCCCCTCTACTCTGCACTGGGGAGGCCACACCTGGAGTGCTGTGTCCAGCTAGGCCCTGAGCCAGGACTAGAGAAGGCTCAGGGGGTGATTTTCTCTATCAATTCTATCAATTGATTTATCAAACAATTTTATCATTTTTAGAACACATTTTAGAAATATATTTTATTAATGTATACAGACATTTGAAGGGAGGATTCAATGAAGATGGAGCCAGGCTCTCTTCAGTGGTGCCTTGTGACAGGGACAAGATGCAATAGGCACAAAATGAAACACGGGAGTGTCTGCCTGAACATCACGAAACACTTTCACCACGTGGGTGACAGAGCACTGGTACAGGTTGCCCAGAGAGGTTGTGGAGTCTTTCTCCATGAAGATCTTCAAAAGCCATCTGACATGGTCCTGGGCAGCCTGCTCTGGGTGGCCCTGCTTGGGCAGGGGTTTGGATCAGATGGATCCAGAGGTCCCTTCCCGCCTCAACTTTTCTGTGAACACACAAAGAGCTCAGCTGAATTCCATACTAACTGACCTAACTCATAAACATCTAAAGTCAACTGAAATGAAAACAACTCTCAAGTTAACATGTGGTTTTATTACAGAAAAATCCTATGCATGTCAGTGATAATGTAACGAAGGGTTGGACGCAACTTTTTTTCTTCTAAATACTAGTTTGAGAGACTCTGTTTCTCAAATGACTGAAGAACCTCTCCAAAAAGTTCAGGAAAACACGTGGTCACATACAAGTAAATATTTTCAGTTATCCCTAACCCTTTTCATACATTCAAAGTAGTGCTAATGCTTTTCCCTGGAACTCTAAGCTGTCATTTTCAGCCATCATTTTACTTCTATAATAAGCCTCATTCATTGCATCATTGCAGTAAATGCAGTATCCTGTATGACAAAAAAAGCACAAGAATTTAATGGACTGGCAAGAATTCCATCCAAATTTGTTGCGTGAATGTGGCTGTATTAGAAACCTTCAAGCACATACTTGGTAGAGATCAAGTGATTCCATTAGGGTTAAAAATGGCTAAAATTGCTATTCAAAACAACTATGCCCTTAAAACCACTGATGTATTTACAGAATCACAGAATCACAGAATTTCTAGGTTGGAAGAGACCTCAAGGTCATCGAGTCCAACCTCCAACCTAACGCTAACAGTCCCCACTAAACCACATCCCTAAGCTCTACATCTAAACGTCTTTTGAAGACTTCCAGGGATGGTGACTCCACCACTTCCCTGGGCAGCCTGTTCCAATGTCTAACAACCCTTTCAGTGAAGAAGTTCTTCCTAACATCTAACCTAAAACTCCCCTGGCTCAACTTAAGCCCATTCCCCCTCGTCCTGTCACCAGGCACGTGGGAGAACAGGCCAACCCCCACCTCGCTACAGCCTCCCTTGAGGTACCTAAAAAGAGCGATAAGGTCACCTGCATTTATTTGCAGGTGACCAATTTTCTTTCAGAGTTCATTTTTCCTGTACTCAAAGACACAAACACTGTCTTTAGCAACATCTAAAAGGAGCAGTAAATTGCAAAGAATTGCTATATTCTGTAAGGAGAGGAAAAAAAATCACTAACCCTCAATTCTAGAAGTGAGGCACAGTGATTGACATGATTTTGATGAAAACTTTGAGCATGAATGACAAGCCTAAAGAAAGAGCATGGTATTAGAGAAAAAGCAATCTGTTTCAAGACAGTTATTTGATCTGGCTGTTTTTCTGGCTGCTCTGCTCCGGTGCCAGGGCAGGATTCCTTCTTATCTCCAAGAATGCTGCTCTTTCTTGTGAGCTTTGAGTGCATCCCATGATATGTTGGTCTCACAAGCATATGGCTGCTCTCCTGGCTCATTCCAGGCAACGGGCAGGCCATCTGAAAACAACTTGAAGAGGAGCATTACTTCAGTGCACGCTTTCTCACAGCCCCAGGAAGGTGCTATTTCCGTGCCACCCGCTACAGTACGTCGCTTGCTCAGTTTCCTATAGCCTTAAAACACCCAGTAAAGGCCAGATAATGTTACACAGCAGCTGAGGAGGAGGATTAGGATTACCACCTACTTTCTTAAAAACACATTCTCCAAGAGCAACATCTCAGGACAGCAGCGGGTTAACAATAAGAACTACAATGCACAGGAAAAACTACAGAACCTGGAGGACTGTGCTGGTTTAAAGCAACCCACTGAGCTTCAGCACTAAGATCCTCTAAACCCAAAAAGCAAGCAGCCAGACTGCCTGATGCCTGAGCGCAGTTGTTATGTGACTTCACCTCAATGATATCAACAATGTGCTAGCTATGCATCACCTTTATTTACTCCAGAGCTGGCACATCGTGGAAACAAGGCAAGGTCAGGCTGACTTTCCTAGAATGCTTTCCAGACCTGCCAGATGCCTGACGCTTTGCAGGTCTTCCAGTCCCTACTCTCACTACTAACCTTGACAATTCGACCAGGAGATACCAAACTGCGAAAAGTTCAGAACAGAAAGAAAATACTTGATGTCTTGAAGTTGATTTTGTACTAAATAAGATACACGTCACTGACATTAGGAATGAGGACTGCATTTCCCAGCGCCACTTCAAGCTCAGTACAGGTGATATGCCTGCTGACCTTAGAAATGTAAAGAAATCCTATGTAAACACTGGGATATTCTCAAGACTGCTAAAAACCAAACCAAAACCCTAAATATTAAATACAAAGTTTAAATCTGAGCAAAATCACAGTACAATTCCATTAGCTAGTCAGTGACTGTGACATAATCTTAAACATTTAGCAGACAGAATAATTATCTGGTGCTTAGACCATTTCCTTGATTCATGCTATTGTTCTCTGATCACAAGAAGAGAACCTTCAAGAATAGGATAACAGATTTGAACATATGCCATATGCTTGACCCAGCTATTCATCCAATTTTGTTTAACTCTTGCTATTTATATGCTAAATGGAGGATCAACTTTTGATCTTCCACAGCTTGCTATCTACCATATGGACATATTCTCCATCTAAAAAAAAAAAATAATCAAGGCCTGTTACTCAACTAAACTCAAAAGGCTTCAGAATAGCATTTGCTAGACAAGAGTCTGCACAACAGACACAAACTCCATGCTGAATTTCACAGTAGCTAGTTCCAACATCTTGCCTGCTAATGAACAGTAATCATTTAATGGATTTATATGGCAGAAATCATGTTCATTATATGGCTTCAGCAAATTGCATCGGGGTTAAAAAAAAAAATCTTAAGTGTAACATCGCTTTCTGCTCCTTTCTGGTGTAAGATATCAAACACTGGAATTAAAAAGGCAATCTCTCCCAGTAATAACGTTGCAGCAATCAGGCAGGAATATTGGTAGTGCTGGCTTTAGGATCTGTAATGAGGATTTTAGGAAGATGAAGGAAGCCAAACACCATTTGTATTATCAACATTTTAATGACATTTAGTATGTCACAATAATATATGATGATAGTACATCACTATCTGGAAAATACTTAAATATCTTCCAAAAATATTTGAGTAGTAAACCTCATCTATTTCCTTGAAATCTAAAGGAGAAAGTGGAAAAAAAAAAACAACAACAAAAAACAAACAAACAAAAAAAAACAGGGGGGCTGCAAACTTACAGATAAGGTTGCCCCAAACGTATCCTCTATAAACAATAGGAGTTAAAATAGAGCACCAACCTGTAGCAGAGGAAAAAAATAAGTTTAGTCTCTACAGGCCTATCTGTACAGAAGTTTTGGTTTTGATGCATTTGCCAAAATAGTTAAGATGCATCTATCCAGCAGAACCTTGAAGTAGGTAACTCTAGAAAACTCTATAAGCAAACACCATTTAGACATCTTGTTTTCATACTAAAACTACTTGTTTGCAATGGATTTTTTTTTTTTAATATATTAAAGCAAGCCATCATTAGCAGCTTCACTGCTAGCCAAAAGGACAGCACTCATGCAAAACAGTTTGAAGCATTCATCAAGATTAAAAAAATAGTTTTGTTACCTTCATGAGGTACTATGTAATTACAGAATGTGCTGATTTTAGTTTATTGCACAGGACTGCCCACTTGCAAAATATCCTGCAGAAAAATATATTCTCTAATATGTACTGCCAAACCAGTGCAAAAACACATTCCTGAATAGAAATTCATTTAATTCATAATAACATACTCACTTTGCATTCATTGCCCCAAGATTAAAATTCCCTTTCTTTTGAAATAATAGCTCCATTCAAAAACTGCTAATGAAGAATAATTCACAGCAACATTTTTTTTTTTCTCATCACACACCACAAACTGTGTTCCTTGCTTGAACAACATTCAAGAAAAATAAGGTAATCCAGACCTGGTTTAACAGGAAAAAAATCTGCCTTTTTTTTTTTGAGACACTTAACAAGAAGGCCTAAAACCAGGGACAAGCACCACCTGTGGACATGCTCAGTGCAATCCAAAAGTAGACACATGGCATTGGCAAGAAAACATGAGAAACCTCTCAGAGGTATCTATGAATTCCCTTTTCGAAGATAAATGGCTCTAGCCTAAAATACTGTCAACCCACACCTGCAATTAAATACTTCACAACACAGTTTTCCATTTTCATTTCAAAGCATCTTTGCTTTTTATTTTAGTGAGCTGTCAGAAGAAGTCAATGTATCATTGAAGAACCTACCTCAGCACTTTTTTCTTGTAAACTCAATGGCAAACAGCAAAGGTCACTGTTTCTGAAATATATGGACAACAGCTGACTACAAGGTTTGAGTGTAAAGGCACCTTGTGTTGCCACCATTCCCAACTCTTTTGCCAATCCACATAAAATCTTTTCCCTCCCACCTCTGTACTCAATCCCACCACAAAAAGAGAATGTAGTTTTCTTTTGGCATGCCATGCCAGGCCAGTCTTGATGCACTCAATTCAGCATGAGAGATTTTTTTCGTGCCACATAGTAAACAATTTGTTAAATGCCAATTTTGATTGTTTTAACATATCCCAACTACTGCAACACTCTGTAAACCATCTCATTATTCAATATTTAAAGCCGTAACACTTCTCAGAGGCCATTATTTGTTTTAATATCAAAGTCTGCAAAAAAATAGGAATTAAAAACACCTTTAGCTCACACTACTCTAAAATGCTTAGCTTTCTGCTTCTGACAGTTCCTAAATGAAGTGGCTAAGCACAAAGAGATTTCATATATATATTTATTAAACTACTTTCTATTTCACACATTTCTTTGCAGTATTTCAAAGTTTTTTTTTTATTCAGCAATACTCTTCACAGTATTTCTTGCCTATAAGGAGAAGTTACTAGCTCATTTTCAAACTTCCCAACTGATTTCTTCATTTCTAAATGCAAAGCACTCAAAGCAGTTATGATTGTTGCCCTCTCTTTGTCAAAAACGAATATAGACCCTGAATTACACTGAGACAAAGAGCAGATGATGAAAAACCACGCAATCAACAGCCCTGATGCACATGCTAGATATCAAGTGGAAAGTTATATGGCGGCAGCAGCAGTTTGGAGAGCAGAAATTCAAACAAAACTGTACTACGAAGTGCAGTCAGTAATAATAGGAACCACAAAATAGGCACTACAGACAAGCACATGACAATGAAAAAAATACAAACACAGAAAGCCAAGTTTGACTCTAGTTTGACAACTGAAGCGATTAGAATACAGACCAAGTACTGATCATACAGTGTCCACTTAGTAAAAAAACAAGTTAGGTACAAGAACAAATGATGACTTTGTAATAACTCTGACTACAGAGATGTTCAAAGATGAAAGACACAGAATATTAAAAGCAAAATGACCCAGTACATCTCATAGGGCACAGAGGGGATCCTTCCATTTGGTCACACTTCTGTATTTTTCTCAGTGACCTACTCCACACACACACACGAAAAACCTTCCCCTCAAATTGCCCCTCTCAGAATCGAGGTTGAGAACAGCTTTTTAAATGACTGCTTACTTCTGTGAATCCCCACCAAACAGTAGTCCACTTTAATATTTCAACATTTAAATGACTACTTACATCTGAACTGCTGGCAATCAAGTCTTGGACTGCTTTCACAAGTGATACTCATCTATTCAAGCTTGTTTCCTTGATACCTTGTTTTCTTGACCATACAAGAATACTAAGATTCTCCCAGTAGTTCAATTAGGTCATGACTGAAGTCAAAGTTAACACTAATACTTTAAAACTAGAATTTTTATGTCATTTCATTAATGCTTTTTGTATTTTATTTGTTACCATTTGTTTCTGTGCCTGCATCTGTGTTGAGTTCATGACTTCCTATGCCTTTTACAATGCCAAATATACTGTAAGAACACAAAAAAGAGAGTCTTCAAACATTTTAAGAACAATTACTGAACTCCCATTACTTTGTCACAAAGCAAAAAGGACATAACTTTTACTGTATACATACCTTAGTGATGCAGGTGGCCTATGACATTGAACCCATCCTCCCCCCACCTTGCTACTCCCTCCAAATGATCTATAACCATCTCCAAACACCAGGAAGCTGTTTGACAGACAAATGGAGCATTCAGCCACTTAGAACAAGTAATACAGTATATTTAAAGACGACATATCGATGTTGCTTATATTCCCTAATATTTCATTGTGATTGCTTTTTTTTGACAGATACTGCTTCAAAAATAACTCCAAAAAAGAAAATATTTCTGAAACTTAAGATGAACAAAATATATAATAAAAATTTTCCTTGAAGAAAGTAGGCAGAGAAGAGTGGGGTATTTAGCCATTTTGCTTAACAATGCTGAATAAAGCAGCCTGCAGACACCCTCCTGCTGGGACCATCTATTATTAACAAGCACATTGTTACAGCACTGAATAGACTGGAACCCCACAGCCCGAAGAGATGCCCCAAATGTCATTTAATAGAAGCACTCAGCTTCTAGCAGACAAAATATAACAAAGTAGGTAAAGTAGACTTGGAAAGATAACAGGGAAGGTAACATGGCACAGAGTACATTTCCAGGTTAGGAATTTAAGGCCCAGGTGGCACACTGTAAATCATTTCTGAACATAAAATGTTTGTAACCTTACTCTCAAGGAATATTTCAGACATGATAACCATGTATCCCAGAGAAAAACAACTTCTCAGCATCAAAAGTATGGTTTCCCATTACCCAATCCTCAGCCATTTCTCCATTTTGATGTTAAAACAACACACAACACATAACAACGATTACAAAATTACTGCTTCATGTACAGAAAGATATCTGTACAATCTGTAAAAAGCTATTTGTCTCATTTTCACACCAAAATTTAAGTATTCCAATCAATCGCCTAACTATATAAATGCAGTAAGTGTGTTTTGTTGTCAGAATTTTTTAGCTGCAGTTTTACACAAAGTATTATCTTGTGGCCCCTTATAATATGGCAACATCCCCTCCATCATCACACATCCCTGTAAATATGTAATTTGCTTTCTTGCTAATTAATACGTGGCCTTTGCCCGGCCTTCCCCCAGCCATTCTTCCTTTCCCACAAAGGAGACAAAGAAGTATGTCAGACAACAAAAATAGCAAAGCTACTGTGACACTACATCCCTACTGCTCTCATTTCAGCAAATGCTACCTGAAGTACTCTGTTGGGATTTTTTCTTCTGTTTTGTTTGTCAGACACCATAAATTTAAACTTTGCTGGTTTCAACGAATAATTAAATTTTCAAAAAGTCTAAGTAATTAAGACTACCAAAAATTAAAATTGAGTAAGAAGTCAGCAATTATAGACTGCATGTATTTTACCATATCTGCAAGGGACTCTAATTAAGCACATATTAATTGCCCTAATCTTCTTAGGCAAGTAATAAATTGGAAGAGCTGATTAATGCACTGGATTTAGTTCAGCTTGTTAAATCTGACACCCTGGCAAAGGAAGACTATCTTGAAAAGCTCTTTTAGCTAAGTAATTGGAATTTTACTCTCAGTAATTTGCCGTGCCATAATAAGACCTATTCAGTATATTGACTCCTCGTCTTTTTTTTTCAGAATACATGTTAGTTATATTTAAACAGTACCATTATGCTCCTCATAAAGATTATGAAAAATTATGACCTTTGACCTTTACTGTCCATCAAAACTCACTTTCAGTCTGAACGCAAATTGGTGTATTTCCTTGTAGGCTATAAACCCTAATTAATTTTAATTCTAGAAGCAGCTAATAACATTTTATAAAGTCCATACGGACACATTAAGTGCTCCATACAATTCATAAAGGCAGCAACTAAACCAGTTTTCAGTATAACCAGTTTTCCTAACTGCTAACTACTAAAATACATTGAAACACCATTCTCCAATGAACCTCAATCTTTCCTCTTCTTTTTATCTATTTACACAAGCACTTATTCACTTACAGGTACTCAATCACCTGGCAAGGGAGTGATAAACATTTTTTGATAGCAACAAAACCCGATCAGTCATTAAAAAAAAAAAAAAAAGATGTTTGGAATCCTCCAGGTAGGGATTTTAAAGGTCTGATTTCTCTCCAACACACTTATTAGTCAAGATTGAAGCACTTGAAAGAAGAGATGCATCAAACTTCACCTAAAACTAAGCAGGTGTGGAAGAACAAATAAGAAATCTTCCCTGATCAGGCAGAAATCAGCAAGTATAGAAGAAAATTTTTATATTCAAATGTCTTGAACGGCTCCTCATACATCCTAGAAAATGCAGAAGTGTATAAAGCCTTTCATATGAAGTATCTCAGAGTCATACAAGTTGCAAATCAAGTTCAGTTTGAAAAAAACATCATAAATATATATCACTCCCTTCAAGTTTTTATTCTTTACTCCTCAGAGCTGACACTTCATATTTCTGCTCTAGAGTCTATAAGCTCCAGTCTTTAAATCTAAAATCTGTTACTCTTCTGTTCACAAAACCTAGTATGCACACCTTGAAAAATCAGTCATTGTGAGCCTAAAACCTATCTTTTGTTCCTTAAGTGAAATGCAGTCAGCTGACCCTTCATTTTAAGCATCAAAATGATCTTTCACAACTGAGCCATAACAGTTACAGTAAACGAGTATCAAAAAGCTGATCAGAGGATGCTAGGGAACTGATAAGCCATGAAATGAGACATGAAGGTGCCTCAAAGAATTACAGTTAAACTAGGATGTCTCTCATATCAATATTTCCTGTCTATTTTGTGTGATGCAGTACAGATAGTACTTATCATTGGATAAACAGGTGGCAGACAACTTCCACTTTCATTCTAAGCAGTCTTCTGAAGGAAATAGTGCTTCATGGTCATGATGAAAAGCCCAAATAACCTGCTATGTCTTCCTTTCGTTGGTTGTGTATGACTTGCAACAAAAGGTTCTTGGCCTGATTGAGGCTGCCCTGTACTTTTACAACTAATTGTAATTAGTAAACCAGCATTTTTCTCGTTGGTGATATCAATCATTCAAAATTCTCAATCTGTTAGACTGCCTAAGTTGAGGCAGGTTTACACAGAGAGCCATCAAGAAATTCCACTCCTGACCCCGAGGTCTCAATACCTTCAAGGCTTATAATAAAAAGTCACTCTCACATTGAGAGAAGCCCTCAAATTTCAGGATGAGGGTAACAGAAAACAGACAAGAACTGGAATTCTAAACAAATTCATGGCTTCCTAAGCAGTGTTTGTCAGTTCACTGCTGAACTGTATTACCTTAAGTCTAAAGTATGACAACTACACAGTTTGTACCTTGTCTCTTTGTGCACGCTGCTTGGGAAGATAAAATAACACCACTCCACCCATGGCAGAATACAGGCACAGTTCAATATTGAACATGGAAAGCTACTGCCTATTATTTAGGTAAAAGAGAAATCAATTTAAGTGAATGGTGAGAGTTAAATGTCCTTGATAAAAGGGCAAAATTCACACCACAGGTTGCATTTAACTCGCCAAGAGCAAAGGCCCAGTGACTACAAGTTCTGGTCTGGAAGGTGCGGGGTTCCACCTCAATTGAAAGAACTGTTTAGTAACTGGAAAAGCATAATAAATTCATATTTCGGTATTAACTGTTTGTATTTTTATAACACGTCACAAAAAAATTACCTGAAATACAAACTAAAGTGTGAAAATAATGAGAAGACTTCAGATGGAAGTGATGAGCTAGATATGCAGATGCTGGAAAGTATATTTTCTGGGAAGTACGTACAATGGAATGAACCAACTGAAGGCAGTAACACCAACACATTTATTACCACACTTATTAATGATTACTTTCAGTTCAAGTGATTACAATTTCTTCTGCGAAACTGAAATTACATCAGAAAACATTCTCCATTTTGTACAGCAAGCGTGAAGGTAGAGACTTTGCATTCTCCCCTACAGACTTCGTAACAGAGAAAACAACCCCAAACCATTGTTTTTCGTGACACAAAGAATTTTCATCTATCTTCTCAGCACTTTTTTTTTTTAAACCATCTTTCTCCATATTTCTCCAGGCAATACAAAACTTAGTTTCAGCATTTTCTGTCAACATTACAGCCTAAAATCCTGACAAGCACATGACAAAGTCTTGTGTTTGAAGATGCTATGTATTTAAATTTTCATCATATCACACATTCCAAATGTTACAAGCATACAAATCAAATGTATGTTCTTAATCTTGCCAAAGAGCTTTCTAGAGAAAAAAAGAACACCTACAAGATTCCCAGTTTTTAACTGACTTATCTCTCTTCTTCTGCAAGTTTCTGAACTTCACAGTCTTTTGGTCCTTGAAATTGAAACATGGAAAAAAAAAAGTTGTTTAAGGAATTTCCACAGAATTCTTTAAACACAAGTTTTAATTATGACTGTTGTTTGAGTAATATTTGTTAATTACAGAAACTGATAAATACCATTACCCTTTCACCAACTTCTTGTGGATTACATAAAATAAGAAACTGTACTCTAAATAGACATCCAATCTATACTAAAAGGCAGTTTGGCTGAAACACTTCTAATATTACCTAAATTTTTCAGTTCTTGCTTTTACTATAAAGTAGCAAACAGAAGACTTCAGTACATTTTACCTTAATTGTAGCTGTCCTTAAAAATGGTCAATGCTGTAAGACTTGATTCTGTTTTTTTTAACCTACATTATTAGGAAAACAAATCGTTTCAAAAAAAAAAAAAAGGTATAATTAATACACTACACTAAGAAATTGAGAACTGTTTGCCTCTGAATTTTAGTCATTCTCTTCATCTTCCTATTTAAGACATTCCTTTTAAATCCTTGTGTTTTAGGTATCTGGTGGATAAGATGACATTTTAGTTAAATTTCATGCCAATACATAACATTGTTAATTTCAGTAGAACTAATGAAGGACTTAAAGGTAAAGGAGTTTTAATCTATTTTTTGAATCACATAGGACTTATAAAGAGACCAGGAAATTTTCCCTTTCAATTTTTCAGGTTCAAACCTTTAGACCAGCTGGGTCAAATTTACTATGGAAGGGAAGGAGGACAACAAAACACAACCAAAAAAATAGTGGGGCTACAGGATAAAGGAACTAACAGATCCTAGCCTTGCCTTGGGTTCTCTCCAAAAGAAACTTCAAACTTGTACAAGTTTACACTAGAGATTCAACTAACATATTAAACATTTGAAAGCTTTCACCTGAACCTCTAACATAGAAGTTCACTTCTGTTTCATCCTTTTTTTTTTTTTTTTTTTTTTTTTTTTTTTTAAGTTGTTTTGCACATTCTTCTGAAACTTATCTCTGTGCAGGTTCTTCTCCTCCCTCTTCCCATCTGAAAACTAAACTACCATCAAAGTGTAACTAAAGCACCATCAAAGTGTGTGTAAAATAATCACCTGTTTGATTACTTGACAGCAAATTTACTTTCTGGTATGACAGACTGATATCTGAAGGAGTCATTTTTGTGTTTGTTTTTTTTTTTTTTTTTTTTTGCTAATGATTCATCTTACTTCATCCTAAGTAAGTGCACACATGTATCACCTCTAGCATGCATGTACCCGTACATCTCTCAATATTTAAAAGACAATGTTTAGTATTCTTAAGAAAACCCAACACTACCACATTTTAAGAGATATAACCCAGTTGATACTTCAATTTCCACAAAGAAATTAGAGACCACTACAAACCTCACTGACTTCTACATCACCACCAAGACATGTTTCCACAACACAGAACTACAGGTACAAACGTTCAAATACACATCAAAGCAAATAAATTGTATATGCAATTTCCTTCGCAAAAGTGGGATTCAAAGAACAAACGTGACAGATGCCAACCATTTATATTAATTACACCAGGGGACATGGCACCCTTAAATAATGAAAGAGGTTACAAAAGAACCTAAAAGGAAGAGAAATCACTTATTTGTAACAAGAGCAAGAAAACTGTTGTTTGGCAGAGGACTTTCAAATGAGTATTTCCTGTATATTATGATCCAATTACTTTGCTGTACTGCAAAATGAAGACGAGTAATTGCTAGCAGTCACAATTTCAACAAGAAGGAACGCAATTTTAAAAATTCACTATACAAAATCATGATTGAAATTTTACTTTGCAACAGAATGTTACATTTATACAGTCTTTGGATCCAACAACCCATCATAACTTACTTTTGTATTACATTCTGTAAGCTGAGCATCATACCCAATTCACTTTTCATCTTTTCTCTGTTGGCACGGCACTCTGCCAAATAGCGGAGAGCCTAAAATAAAGAGGACAAATCAGCAATATTTCCAGTACATTATCGTTCATTTTTATCAGTTTGCACCCACAAAACATTCACAATGTCACCTCTAGTAAGAAGACACAGAATATTACCACCTACTGTGAACATTGAGTTGCTTTATTCTCAAATACACAGAAAGCACAGACCGTCTAATCTACAAGACAAGGTTGAAAGACTGGGTTTTCTCATTCTAAGAGAATCTAAGGGACTATCTAACAGCTTCCTACAACTACTCAGAGTCTTTAGAAGATGGCTAAGAGAAGCTTTCCTCTACAGCAGCATACAATGCAACAAGGGAAAGCAAACACAAATTGCCATTTGTGAAGTTTAAATCAGATCTTATGATAAGCACTACAAAGGTAGTTCAACACTGGAATGATGACCTAGTGGGACTACAGAATCAGGGACAAATCTAGAGCTGACCTGGGTGCTGGTGACAGTCCCGCTTCAACCAGGAAGCTGAAGGGAATGACTTCCAGAAGTCCCTTCCAACCAACACCTTTGTGTTCCGAGATCTAATGCAATTCTTCATACACAAAGCATAACTTCCATCAGTTCTACGGACTCACCCAGTACTAGAAAACCATCACCAGGAACTGAGCTCTACCACATTGATAAGTTTCTAAGAACTAATTGCAATACTGGATACATTAATAGTGAAAAAGGGTTATAAAGTTTAAAATACCTATGATGTTGAAGTTATTCATCACTCCATGCACATACAAGAATAAGAACATAGAAGTACCACTCAGCTGCTTAGGTTACTGTTACCTAAACTGGGAATTAACACTTATTTGTTGTCTGTGGATTTGTTTATTTGTCAATAACTCTTTGCACAACTTCACATTGCTGACCCCAGACAACTGTTTACTCCTAACATAATACTCTTCCAGTTGAAATTTCAAGTCCTTTTCATGAGACATCTCTCTATGCTCAGTGCTGACAGCCAAACTTTTATTAGAAGAAAACTTTTCTTCTTCCAGAGGTGTATTTTCATTGTACTTCAATCTGCTTTACTCAAGTAGGTGCAAGAACTGCAGACGCAGAATCTTGGGATTCACAAATGTAATGGGTTATAAAATTAGTTTTGTGATAGCAAGGTTAAGCAGCACTCTAGTGACTTAAATAAAGTCACATAATAGCTATGCTGCTCACTAGCTGGTTTAAAAATAACCTGCACCTTAATACCTTCAAAGAATTAATTACCCATCTTTCCCTCTAAATCATCTTTAGCACACACTAGGTAAAATTCAAGACCATTCTACGGCCTTTTCAGAAAGTCTGCCTGCTGTCTGGCACGACACAAACTCTAATTGTGATTTCTCCAAGTTCCTGATGAGGATCAGTATCTAGCTTATAAATGCTGTGCATTTTCTTAAATATTTTCCAACTACGGGCAAATAACAGAATGATGGTTTTTGACTATAACTTCTTTGTTAAGGCAAGTACCTTTAACAGTGGGAAAAGTTTCTCAGATTTTTAAGTTTGTTTAGGCAATTTAGCAAGATGTAATGTTTTTATAAAGAAACTCCCCTTAACAGCTAATTAAGAGTTAAAACATAAGCAGTCTCTTCCACCTATTATTTACTTCTTTCATACACAAATGTAGTTTCCACTAAAACAGGACCAAAGACAAGTTTGTCAGAACAATTTCAGTGACCCGGCTTTTCAGCACAAGGAACTCCTACCTGTTTTCCAACTCCACGGGAGATGCAAACGTCTGCACCTTCAAAGTCAGATCATTTACACTTCTAAACTGCAGCCTACTGAAGCATGAGACTACTATCATGGACTTCAGCTCAGCCTCTGTTCAGCAAAAATACTCAACCATGTCAGCCTTCAGCTCATAAATAATTTCAACCTAATCAACAGGCCTATCTCCATACTTGAATGCAAGCATACTGTTGTAAATCTTAAAACATCAAAGGTGTCTTTTATCATTACACCTGAAATGGTAATGCAGTTGCTTAACCTCAGAGTCTGGTCTTTGAAAATTTTAGTCCAAATTTTAGGAAGAAGTATTATCACCTGGGTCACTTCTGATTTTGATTTAAAACATTCAAAGCCTTTTAGCATGTAAAACGTACCACCAAAAAAAAAAATGCAATCCTGGAATTAAACTAGAGCAAAAAAAATATACCACTTCTTGATCAGATCAGAGAAAGGACTGGGCTGAAAATGGATCTGTGGAAGAAAGTACCCTCCCTGAAGGATCCTACAATATATCAAAAAGTTAAATATGGATTTATTATGACTCATATTGATTAGTTATAATTTCCACTATGGGAATCACAGAATGAAACAATAAACAATTTAATATCAGTGCTGCACATCCTTTCATTGGGTACAAACTTAATGGAAAATCATTATATTTAATGATTCCCATTCAAATAGAAGCACCTTTCTGAATGGATAGCAAGAAAAAAAAAATAAAATTGACATTTCAGAATGGAAAAATGTCAAAGAATGAGACTATAAATTTGTAGATAATAAAAGCTACAGAATCTAAGAGTTTCAAGAACTCATGAACAAAACTAGCCTGGATAACAGGCGAAAACTTGTCTCCTTCATAAACTGCTCAGTTTCTGACTGCAGCCAGGGCCCTGGAATATCAGGTGGTTTCCTCTAAATGCTGATTCTTAATTTACTCTACCTGTAGGTAGTCACTAGATGGAAAACCACAACTGTCTCCTATTCCTACCAACTAGATGTCTAGTCCACACAATTTCAGCAACATCCAGGGGTGTGGAATCACACTGCAAACTGGACTAGCCCTCACAGATCTGAGGAAGTTACTTCTTTTTGTGTAGGGCTAATTCTTGCAACATGACCACAGATTCATTACCAACTCAGGCAGTGAGAACATGACAAAATGAAGGAAAAGAGACTGAGACACCCAACCAAGATCCTCTTTTAAGACCACAACCTAAGGAACCTACATTTTAACGAAAAAGAACAAAACATTCTCAAGAACCATAACCTCAACTCAAAACTCTTCTAGTGAAGAGCATTTAGAGTCTGGCAAAAGCTATGGCAACTCTAACCTGAAAACCCATCAGCAGGACACTTATCTCCTGGATTATGGGGCCTCCTTCCCTGAACCCTGAAGAGTATCAGAGACACTGGAGTCATTCCAAGAAGTTTATTAATATCCATTGTGAAAGTAAAACAAATGAAAAATGAACAATTTCGGCATGGGTGAGTATTACTGGTATAAAAAATAACGTTTAATTTCATGTAAGAGCCAAAGCTCTTGATTTTTTCTTTAGTTTCACCTTGCTTAAAATTCAATAATGGCATAAATATGGAAAAAAGCATGACACATATGAATAACTTAATCTCCTTGTGAGAATTAGACTTTTAAGGAAACCTTGACTTTTGTCCTGTTTCTAAGCATGAGATACACTTTTTAACGTTAGAATTTGGATTTAGGATGAGAAATTAGGACTTGAGTGTTTATGACTTACAAGACGAAATGGACAAAAAGTGCAACAAGTGGGATTTTTTTTTGTTTTAAAAATCCTATGAGGATGGTGAAATGCTGCAACAGGGTGTGTGAGAGGTTACAGAATCTCTAACCGGACACAACCCTGAGCTGTGATCTAATTAGTCAAAGTCTGATCACGGGACCGGACTACGTAACCTCTGGAAGTCATCTCTAATCTAAATTACCCTATAATTTATGACCCTTTTTTTTTTTATGTGAATGTCAAATCAGCATTTGTATTTACCAAGCTCCACAGCTTCATCTTAAAAAAAAAAAAAAAATAATCTTAAGGGTGCTTACCTCCCTCCAAAACAAAAGTGAAACAGCTGTATTAGAGGAAAAATGCAGAGCACATTAATCTCTTCCAACAACCATGGATTCCCCTGGAATAACGTTTCACTGCTAAACAATTTTTGAATTGCATGTTTCCCTTTAAAAAGTGTATAAAGAGCACTTAACATAAAGACAGATTCTATCTTTTACAGTTCTCACTTGTTTAAAGACATAGTAACAAAGTTGCAAAACATCTAAACAACATAAAATTTATCTCCAGAATACTTACCAGGAGAGCTGAATGAACAACCGGAGGGTTGGGGTGGTCCAAAAACAGGATGAGACCTGGCAGACATCCTTGGTCCTGAACGATAGCCCGCCTGTTCAAGGGGTCAGCTGCTAGATCTCGGAGCTGGTTCACTACGGACAGCGCATCAGGCTCCTCACTCATGGTAGAATTCATTTTTCCTACACCACACGTACAAAATACCTGTTGAAGAAAATCTGTATTAGTAAGGGTTATCATCAGTTAAATCACAGGTGAGGCAAGAATACAAGCGCACCAGTTTATTATATGTGTAAGGGTACCAAAAAAGTAACAATGCATAAGGATGGGATCTAAATTTCCCGTATAAAAAATAATAATATTTTGACTTGTTTCCTTTATATCATTTTAGACCAGTCGACCTTTACAGGAGTACATACCCATGTATATATAATATATAAAAGTATATTAATATTTTTACAGTACTAACAAAGATTTCCAGGAAACCCATGGCTTTCTCACAACTAGGCAACCTACAAACACCCTTCTGTATAAACACATGTAACACCAAAATCTTTATTTTCAGAGTGCCTTTAGCAATAATCTCATTTTACAGCAAAATAAACCAAAAAAAAGCCTACAAAAGATTAACCCTGCATCAGGCAGCGTGATCATTACTTTTTTTAAAATCTCTATTTACCAAGTGACTAGCATAAGACCATACTCACTCAAAGGTAAAAAGGTCTTAAGGCATTTTTCGTAACTTCTCACTAGTTCACCTTCAATAAAAGGGGAACAACCAGGTCATGCCTCGCTCCAATCGAAGCCCAAGCCACATCAATTTCAAATGAGACAACGTTAGCTTGACAGTCTCAGATTCCACAGCTGTTTTAATGAAGAGTAACTACTCTACAGGCAACAAAGCACGTGTTTACTCAGAAGAGAAGGTCTGCACCTTGGTGCAAAGGAACAGTTTGCTTCAAAGGGCTGATCACGTGCTTCTGAAACTACTGAGCACAAACTGTGGTCCTGGTGTTGCCATAAAAAAAAATCACTCGTGTGAGTTTGTAAGGCACAAAACCACAAATAATGGCGTATTGTTAGTTTGTGTTCTCCTTTCTCCTCTGCATAAAAATAAAAACAAATTAAATTTGGATCTGGTCACACACTTTTGATGTAATTTCCCAAACAAATAATATAGTGGAAGCATTATCTGTAAACAACCATAAAGATGCATTTTGGTAATGATAATTTCTGGCAGTTTAACACTGGGGGGAAAAAAATGCTGCTGATTGCTGCATCACTGGCCCTACTTTCAGGAAAGCGAATGCTAATGTGAAAGGTCGATGGCTAACCTCCAGGTGCATTTTCTTGACTACCATAATGCCTAAAGAGACAAATTGGAAACTACAATTCCATCCAATAATACTTTATATTTTCAAAACAGGGAACCCTAAACGTTTAAAAAAAGTCTGTACCAAGTTCAGCACTGCCTACATCCCACAGCTGAGAAGTGAACTTACTTAGAGCCTAAAACTCCTGTCCATTGCGAGCCTGCTGCTAACAAAAGCCTCCGACTTCCAGTTCTGTGCCCTGCGCATCGCCTCCTTCCCACCCCTCTCCTCTCGCTGATCACCCCCGCTTGCTTTTATCTTTCCCAACCCCATAAAAACACGCACAAAGCCCAGCTTCACCCCCCACCCTATGCGAATTAAAGCTCTTACTTCTCCCCCACCCCCACCACACAATTTAAGCGCGCTGAGCGCCCTGACATATTTTCAAAAATACATAATTAAGCCATTTTAAAAGTTTTATGGAACTACCGAGATCCTGGAGGCCCCCCGAGGAGCCGCCCCCCCCCCCCCACCGGGCCCTCACGGGGCGCTGAGGGCGGCAGCGGGGGCGGCCTCCCCCTCCCGCCGGGCCCCGCCGCGGGCCCGTTCCCCCTCCCCGGGGTCTCGGTGCCCTCCCCCGGGCTCTCCCCGCCCCGTACGGCCCCTCCCGGCCGCCCCCCGCCCCGTACCGCCGCAGGGGCTCAGCCCCGGGCCGCCATGGCCCGCGCAGGGCTCCGGGCGCCTCACACGGCCCCGCTCCGCTCCTCTCCGCCGCCCGCCCGCCGCGCACGCACCCCGCGCCAGCCCATTGGGCGCCCCGCCGGCCGCGCCCCTCAGCCACTCGCGGAGCGTCTTGTTGAAGGGGGAGTGGCTATCGGGTGGCGGGGCGCCGCTGGGCACGCCGGGAGGTGTAGTCCTTAGAGGGACGCACGCACATGGCGTCTCTATGGCGTGGGGACGGAGCGGGGCTCACAGCTGAAGTGTACCTTAATAACGTTCTGGCGTTACTTAAAACCTGAGCTAAATGGAAATACGGCACGTACCGGCGCTCGAAACAAGCGCAAAGCAGTCAGCCCCCAGCCCACCGGTCCCACTTTCCTGAATTTATCACGAACAGGCTTTAATCTTATTTGCTAACCAGCTTTATTTATTAAGTAAACAAACAAACCAAAAAAAATTGGTGTAAAGCTTCTCTCATTCTGCATTCTACTGCTCCACTCCGCACAGCTGAGCTCTCTGAGGCCTGAAGTGCCCGCACTACAGCTTTCAAGCGTTGTAATACTTCAGTGAAACTCTCAACACAAGCAATACCTTCCAGGTCCAGCACCAGGAAAAGCACTGTTTTCTTTCTGATGCAACCTACACCTCGGCAAATTCCTGCCAGGAAGCTATTTCAGCGTGCACCCCTGCAGCTCGCTGTGCACTACCGTAAGAGCACTTGGCCTACACTGGATGACACTTTTTAAGCTTTCTGGGAAGTTTTAACCAGACACAACCACCACTACCACCAGAGCCGCCAGCCTCTGAGCGCCGTTAACAGGCAGGGCATGCCGGCAGCGCCATGAGGCAGTGCCGAGACGCCAGGGAAACGCCACAAAACCTCCAGCAAGCAAACCAAGCGCTCGGCGCTTCCCCCACCAACACCTCCCACGCTTCCGAGGAGCTTGCTCGAGGCAGAGTGCGCTACGGGTCCCGTTCACTCCGTTATAACCAGGCACAGCCGCTTCGGACCACTCCCGCAGCATTCCCGACCGTCACAGCTCCACCTCCCACCCCACAGGAAATGGCGGCGGCCCCGCGGCCACTTTTATAGGCGCCGGGGTGGTCACGTGATAGCGAACGGGGGCGGAGCCTCTCTCCCGCTGCCTGCCGGGTAAGGTCGCCGCTCGGCGTCTTCCAGAGGGCGTCCGAGGTCCCGCCTCCCGGCGGGCGAGCCGGCCTCCTATTGGCTGAGGCGGTGCCGGGGCGGATGCGGATTGGCTGGGGGGGGGGGCGGGCGGCGAGCGCGGTGGGAGCTGCGGCTGAGGCAACGCTGAGGCGGCGGCGGCTGAGGCGGTGAGGGCCGGGGGGGAGCGCGGCCGTTGGCTGAGGCGGTTAAACGGTCCTGAGGGGCTCTGAGGGGGGGTAGGGAGTGCCTGAGGGGGCTGGGGGCTGGTACCGGCCGGAGGCAGCACCGGGGGCTGGTTGATGGCCCCTCCTCGGGCTGCTGCGCTTACAAAGTGTAACCGGGAAGGGGGTGACGCCGTCTGCTCCTTCCCTACAGCCTCAAAAGTAAAGAAGGGAGGTGAGTGTGCAGCCCGTCGCCACTAAAACTGCCAGTTCCGCGCTGCTGAGTCAAGGCGATCTTACTCGGACGGGTCGCCGGCCAGCTGTTGTATTTAGGGGCTCAAAGGTGTTGCTGAGAGAGATCGTGGGGGAAAATGTGGAATATCTTGATTGCTTTTTGGGCAAATGCACCCTTTTGTTAATAACATTTGCTTTTTCTTGTTTCTCAAAGCTATAGCAGAGGGACCGGCAGTCACAGCAACAACAGCCAGGGAGCTCTGGGTCTGGCGGCAGAGTTCAGGAGTGTGGTTAGGGCTGTATGGTGTAAAGCTGTAGGACTTGGAGAAGTTGGAGCATTTCTCTTATTTACACTGTATAATGTAGGTATAATCTCTGTCGAGCGAAGGTTTTTGATCAAACCAGTGCTCAAACATGAGTTTTTTTTCTTCGCCATCCTTAGCTGGCAAGGTGTGGTAAAATTGGCAAGATGTGGTAAATACGGTTTCGTCCTTTGAGGTGTGTACAACTAGGTTACGTTTCTTTCTAAAAACTTTAACAACTCCTTTTGAGCATATGTATTATTTCCAATTGCCTTAGATGCTGATGTTAGCTTAGATAAGCCGTGATGTCTGTGTAGTATCCACTGACTTTTATCTCTCTAGGTCTGTCATTCCGAGCAGGTGCTTCAGAAAGTAACAGGCACTTTGTTACTTGTGCCTTCCAGGCCAAAAACAGAATTCTGTAGCTGACTGCGTGGCCTCTGCCAAATACTTAGGTTACTTGTAAGTGGTCTGTGTTGATTCGGGAGAGGGTCCAGTCCTTTATCAGAAGACTCTGCCTGCCTGCTTGGTTTCCTGTGATGTTTTTCTGTTGGCTTTTATCTTTCTTCATTAATTCTTTACTACGTGTCATTATGGATGCAGTTTCGTTAGATGAGCTTGGGTCATGTGCCAGTCATCAAGACTGAAGATATGCGTGGCCTGATTTCCTGCTGAAGTAAGGAGGAACCTGCTTGGTTTTTAATACAATTTTTGATGTGCTTGGTGTTTCTTTGAAACCACACTTTGGGAAAAAAAAAAAAAAAGTATTTACTTATGTTATGCATGCTCTTTCAATTTAGAGCCTAGACCTTTCATTTTTCAAATTTTGTGCACCTGTTTATTCTTTGCATATGGCTGATCCTCTGCATCAGGTGCATCAAACCATTCTCTTTTAGTTTTGCGTGGAGTTTGCATGAATAAGAGAAACTTCCTTCAGTAAGAAAAATATTAATGTCCTCTTTTAAAGAGAGAGAATTCATAATTTGGAAGGGACTTGGATAAATACAGCATTGGAAAATATACAGAAATATTTCAATTTGAAAGCAGTTGCATCTCATTTTTCCTTCTCATCTTTCATGTGTAGCTCTCACTGGAGAGCCTGGCAAAGGGTTTCGTTTTGTATTTGCTGACCAGTATACTTGTGTGTACAGCTTCCAGAGCTTTTGTATTTATTGCATTAACATTTTATAATTTATAAGTGGCATTGTCTCTCAGCTGTGTAGACTGATACTTGATCTGAAGGTATTGAGTGAAACCTGCAAACGTGGTTGTAAAAAGTGGGGGCAAAGGAGAGCTCCAGGAGGGGAAAGTGAGAACCCAGACACTGAGGAGTGTAGACCTGCTCGTTTCTGAACCAGGGAATTTCTGCACATTTCCATATCAGACAAAGTTCTTGACCATTGTTAATTTTTGTGCAAGCAGAGTTTTATAAACAAAGAACCCATGAACTTCCCACCCTACGAAAATATTTCTTTGTGTTACTACTCCTCTAATCTCTTCTGGGAATCTTGCCGATGACTACTGCTTATCATTGTAATAGTTTTACTTAAGCACAGCAGAGGTACTGCATTTCATAGCAATATTGCTGTCACTTGGGGCGTTTTATTGTAGTAATTGAGTTGTGGCAGCTTTAGAGGAATTAAACTGCTATTATTTGTAGTGTAGGAAGCATCAAGAAGATAGAGGATAAGCATGAACATAAAGGATAAATAAAGCAAGCATGAATATTTTAAAAGAGGTGTTACTCTAGGTTACTAGAAGCAATAAATGTTTAACTCCTGCTTCTGGCGTGTATGCAGAGCATGAGAGAAAAATCTGCTAATGCTTTTATTCTTGCTGTCCAGCAGTTTCATTTGGAACGAACCCTTCCTGTACTTGGGTCCCAGAGTAATTGTGAAATAATTGACATTTATGAAGACAAGTGTAGTGCAATATAGTTTGGAAGAAATGAGTATAAAGTTTGTCTGGGGATAATTCTGGAACACTGATCAGTCTGGTAAAAATAATGGGATATACTTGTAAACGTTTTCCTTTTAGATAGGCCTTTAGATGACTAATTAGCCAGTCTTTAATAAAGCGTGGCTGTCCTTAGTGTCAGTCTCCAGGAACTGGGTGGTACTCTGCCAGATAGACCTCTGACACTTTCTTCAACAAAAGCAAACAATGGGGCATTGACAAGATCAGGAAGCTGATGACTGCGGTTTGGGTACTTGAAGTATTTGGGCTACAGAAGAAACAATGATTTATAATGTGAGCTGGAGATAATCGTCTGAAGTAAGTCGCTTCTGGCCAAATCACCTTCTGTTATGGAAGACTCAGCCCTCCTGCTTGGTCAGAACATGACTAAAATGACATAAAAGAGGTGTAAGATGCGATGTTGGGAGGAAATTCTTCACTCAGAGGGTGGTGAGGCACTGGCACAGGTTGCCCAGAGAAGCTGTGGATGCCCCATCCCTGGAGGTGTTCAACCCAAACCATTCTGTGATCTCCTTACAGTGCTGTCCCTTGCCTTACCAGCCTGCCTTGTGCTCTCAGTTGCTCAGCAATACATTCTCTGCTTTTTTTTCCCCTTTTCCGTTTGAATGTCTTGACACAGCCTCCATTTTTTCTTCTCTTTGATTTCCACACTACGTGTTCAACAAGTCTGAATTTTGGAATGAGGCGGAGGAACTCCTTTGGAGAGGCACGCTTTCGGAACAGGTTTCCCCTCTTAATACAGTTTTCTCTCTTTTATGTCACCGCATCTCTGCGGTGCCAGATATGATGCCAAATCTAATAGCGGGCATGTAGAAACACTTGTATTTCTCCTGCTTTAAAAATACAGCAGGTGCAGTGTGATCAAAGATGCAGTCTAGCAGCTTGTCTAAGGGAAGAATTAACAGATGCCTAAAGGAAGACTAGATCAAGTAGATGGTAACGCTTCCCTGAAAGACTTTTCCAGCTTTTGGTAGTCCATAGCTTAAGGACTTCTTATTTATTATGTATCAGTGTAGTTTATGTTGGTGACTGTTTGACAGGTAGCCCATCATTTTCCCTGTTGTTTTTCTTATAACAGCTGCATTTTCCATCTAATCTTTTGGTTCACTTTGTTGCTGTGTTTTTTTCTTAATATATTTTTTTCTCTTAGTTTTACATTAGCTGATAGATTAGTTTTTCCTAATTTATTCAGCAGTAAAAGAAAATGCTGTGTGTTTTTCTTTACGTGGTGATGAGAAACTAATATCAAACTCTTGTTTGTTTGTTTTTAAGCCTGTCTAAAAAAAGGTAACTGTAAAGTTGCGCTCTTCCTGCCAAGTTTCCACAAGAAGGAGGTTATTACTAAGGAGCTGTTGGGAAAAAAAAAAATGTTTGTAATGGAAACAGTGATGATTTAAGTGTAGTGCTTGTGGGTACTTTCAAACTGCCGAGCTTTTCCATCTCCTGACTTTCAAACTTCCGAGCTAACAGTTCCTTGCTGCTCCGTTGCCTTACTCATCCTTCTGTGTGCAATGGCTTCAGCACCACACTTGTTCATGCTACAAATATGTTGTTCAGGGTGGTT
This sequence comes from Netta rufina, assembly GCF_964035555.1. NCBI lineage: Eukaryota > Metazoa > Chordata > Aves > Anseriformes > Anatidae > Netta > Netta rufina. The sequence continues at coordinate 122,839,035 of NC_140124.1, forward strand.
CAGCAGAGTGTTGTTCCTAGTGTGATGCACAAAACAAACGTAAACCTACATCTATGGCTTTTTTTTTTTCTTAGTGGCACACACATCTCGATGGCATCCAAGTTATGACTGGTGCAGAACATGTTTAGAGGCAAAATACGCTATTTTCGCTAGAGGAGCAATGAAAACATCTTGATTTCAGTGAATGGTAGGAAGTATAAATAGACACAATTTGAAATCTGGCCAACTTTACAAGTCACTGGAGGATTTTCAGGTCCCGCAGCTACACTATTTCCTGTCTTTTTCTTCTATTAGTCATTTTTCCACATTTCCAGTCTCTCGGTCATGGGAAAACAGAGGAAATGGCAAAGCTGTCAGAGAACTTGAAAGAGGAGAGGTGGTCTGCTTTCTGCAGTTTGTTCTTGCATGGAGAAGAGTTTCAGATAGGACTGTGGCCCGTGGATCTTGGTGTTAGTCCGGGGCTGCCGTCATTCCACAGTTTCCCAGCCTTTTAATCATTAACTTTGCAACAGCTCTGATTTCTTAAAAATCATCCAAAAAAAAAATCTTTGTCACCTCTACTAGGTAACTGCTTTCTGGATGCCTGTACTTTGCAGACTTGGAATTGTCTCTGGAAGTATCTCGTTGTCAGTAACTGTTTCTAAAGCTGGTTTTTGGAATGCATAATTTACTCCTGTACATGACCACAACGTGCTTCTAAAATGTTTGTGTTTCTTGTTTCAGAAGGACTATGGAACCTCCGCAGTCCTGCAGATTTGGAAGGCTTAAATCCAGGCTTGGAAAGGCATTTTCCAATCCAGATGATTTGCTGGCTTAAGCGCTTAATTAGGATGGCTTTTGAACAAGTTGGATTAAACATGGAATCAGTAAGTGTTTCAAGCTTGGCTCATTTTTTTTCTGAAAATCAGGTGTGGAAAACACTTCATATATTTTAGCTCATGCGTATCCACTCCAGCAGAACACTTCAAATATGCTAAATTCTCATATGATTCTGCAGTGCTGAAAAATTACAGAGTTCACTACTTGGGCTCTGAAGTACCAAGTAATGTATGCATTAAAAATATCGTGTAGCTCCTTCTAGCTCCAATAATAAATTGTGTAAACGCTGCTTTTCATGCCAGGCTCCTATGTGTATTTTGAAACTGAAGGAAAATTTTCAACTGCCTTTTGACAATGATGTTAATTCTTAAATGTTACTACTTCTTTGCTTGTATCTTGGAGATGTGCAAAGCTCCATGAAACGGAGACAACAGGAATTGTGCTATATCTGCCTCTCCTCCTCAAAGTGTTACTGTACCTGAGAGCAACACGGCTGTGTTCTGTACTGGGGAAACAGAGGAATGCACACACATAGGTCTCTGCCTGGAGGAAAGCATATATACAGTTTTCTTTTGATGTTCAGCAGAGAGAGAGATGTCACACATCACCTGCTTTATCACTGGGATCTTTAGGAAGCTATCTTGAGCTGAATTAGTGGCTTCCCTGCAATAATCCCAATAATTCGACAATACATTTTAGTCAGGTGGGATTGCTTACCAGCTATGCAGTACTTATTTAAGGTGGTTCTTCCTCCAGTGATTGAGGTAGAACCTTTTATTAATCTCAGGAATTTACAGAGAGCAAAACTAATATACGTTGTAAGTTACCCATAAGAATCAGTGTTTTAGGCTTTTATTAGAACTTAAGTATGAGATTTTATGCAGTGTAACTCTGAAAAATCAAAGCTCGAGAATGGGCTCTACGGTGGTCATTGTCAGTTTGAATAGAGGGGGAAAAATGTTTTTTTAACCTCTGTTATCCCCCATTCTCTACTTGTATCGAGGCTGTGATAATGCAGCTACATTTCCAGATGTCAGCCGTCCTGCAGAACAGCAAAACACTGATGCAATAAGGGGTATGACTAAGTAGTGTTCTGCAGACCTGCTCTGCCAGTGCTTCAAGTCAACAAGAAGTCGTGTGAACAGGGGTGAGACTTACTAGCTCACCTGGGGGGTGTGCTGACTTTATTGTCATACCTGGTGACACAGCTTGCCTGCGGTTTTCTGAAAATATCGCCCAGCCATATCTTGAGTTACCTAAACTGAGTCAAAAAACTTTGGCACACCAAACTACTGCTTGCTGCAAAAACCTGACGGGCATTTGGACACCAAACACTTCAGGTATATGGGCCCTAGCCAGCCTCTTGGCTGTGGTCTGAGCAATCTCTAAACAAGCTTTACCACTTGTTTAAATAATGTGCTGCCCATATGTTGCTAATACAGCACCTAGTCTAGCCTCTTCGCAGTTGGGGAAGTACTACTGTAATTAATCAAGTCTTCCCTTGCCTAATATTATTTTTTTCCGATGTACCATTGCTTTGAGGCTATTGTAAACTGTCCTGCTTTTAGCAGCAGAATCTGCTGTGAGTAGTGAGGCTGTTTGACTGTGCTACTGCCTGTCGGTGATTTATTATTGAGGGCTCCAGGTCTACCTGCTCTTTTTTCAGGTGTATAAACATCAATGTCACAAATATGAGGTCTTTGCTTGAGGAATCCAAAATGCAGTACCCATTGAGTACTCTAGAACACATTTTTTCCCCAACATATAACTTGATTGCATATTAAGCAAGAGAATTTGTACTTCATATAATGAAAAAAGTGAGTCTGCGTGGATGATTGGCAAAGCTGCAGCTCTGATGTGGAAATCTAGCGTAGCATATGTGCCATGCATATGTGCATTTATTTTATCAAACTTCCTACATTCAGTTAAAGTCAGGGGAAGGAAAGATGCTTCACTACAGGACTAAGCAAAATGTTTGCGTGAAGTTTTTGAAATAATATAATCTGGGGATAAATACCACGGAACATATTTTCTTCTGACTAGAACCTTTGAAATCTTTGATCTTTGCTTAGTATATCAAAACGCTATTCAGCCGTGTGTTGTGAAACTCCCACAGCTTCCCTACACTCATCACATAGGCAATACAACTGTGCCACACGAGGCCTGGTTTAATAGCATTAACAGCATGAATTTTAGATAAGTTTTCTGTTTGAAGTAACATTCTAACAGGATACTGAGTTTTCTTGAAGCTATGAGCCTTTAAAAACTACAGTCTGAGTAGTAAATTCATATCTACAGTAGATACGGTTCAATTATTTTCAATTACCTGACAGTGTTCTAATTGTTTATCAACCACATTATCTTAGTTATAGTCTTCCCATTATTCTTCCACCTTTTTTGGTTTGTTTCTGTTGCCGTTCTCTCTGCTGAAATCTTTCCTACTACTGTCTCTGTGCTCTTTTATTTTGTTCTGGATCATTTTGTAGTATTCTCCTAGGGTTATAGTCTCGTTTTATTTCATACAGCTCTGGTAAACAGTAGAGCAAACATTCTCGACATTAAGCACAACAGAAATTCTGTCCCTACTGAAACAGCGTAGAAGAAATGTAAATTGCAGTAGAAACAGTTCAGAATCAGAAGCCAGGTGAATTGAGGTGCTATGTGCAATTTTCTCTAGTGCATGTGTATTTTTATGACAGTCTCATTTTCAAGTATTTCCTTTTTTCACTTTCCCTTTTCTCTACCCTAATGTGTAATGTGTAATTCCACAGTTACACTTTCTAGTTTATGCCAGCTGTTAGGAGGTGGTTTGTTTGTTTGAAGACTGGTAGACGTTGTTCCTGCGTCAGAAGAGCTCGTAACGAAAAAAAGAAAATGGACTTTGGGAAATGTAGAATTACAAAACTTTATGGATTTGTTGTGATTGAATTACTTTTCCCTTAAAAAGTGGTGTATGACTCAATGCAGATTACTCTTTATTGTCTTAAAAATGGACAAACTGTGCTTTTGAAGAAACTACTAAATTTTGAATCCTTCTGTGTTACTAGATTTATTGCTTTGAATTTAAACTTAATGCAAAGGCTGTCTTGAGCCTAAACAGGCATTTTATAATGACCAAAACAATTTATTTTTTTTACCAAATCAAGTATAAAATGGAAGGAGATCACTAAATTAAGTAATAGAAATTTGAGTGAATGTGTTATGTTCTCTCTTCTAGCATGAAAGGAATAACTTCCAAATCATGCATACATTTAGCACAAGCGTAGTACAGAAGGGGAAGCTACTTTGATATGATAGAAAAATGAATCATCTAACAGGTGACTTCTTTTTTTCTTCCTTCTAGGTACTTTGGTCAAGCAAGCCTTATGGTTCATCTCGAAGCATTGTAAGAAAAATTGGTACTAACCTCTCTCTAATACAGTGTCCAAGAGTTCAGTTTCAGGTAAGCATTCTCAACAGTTTAAAACACAAGTTTCACTACGCAGATAAAGAGATGTGTTCCCATTGCGAAAGATTTTAAGCAATTCTACAGTTCATTTAAAAAATTGACTAGAGGGTTCCTGAAAGTGGAATAAACCTGGCCCCTCAGAGAATTAGTTTACTTCAGTTCTTTCCACCTCAAGTTCAGACTTTTACCTAATACGAATTCTTCAGCTTCTGTACTGCGTAGAATACGAATCCATGTTGCTGTAACATGCATAATGAAACTTCAGACAAACTTTTCTTCCTAAAGAAAATGGAGCTTCTAAAATGGCACAATATAGTATTAAAAAGTTATTAATGGAAAAAAAGTTCTTTCTTAAAAAAGTTTGAAACTGATTTCTGAAAACAGTCCTTAAAGCTAGGCTTAAGAAGCATGTGAAGATGAACAGTGTTACTTAAAAATATTTGGAAAATAAACAGCTTTATCAGAAAGTTAAAAATTAGTTCTAAGATAACATGAGTACTCTCTTGCCTTTTTTTTTTTTTTAATACAAGGCTAGCATTGTGTAGGTGAAAGGGGAACATCAGAGCTCTGCAGCTTTCTGATTTGTTTGCTTCTAACTTTGACTGCGTATAGTGGGAGGGTAAAGAGCAAGGGTAAAGCTTAAGGAGTAGAAAACCCTTGCTTTTTATAACAAGTTGTTCAGGAACAGATGGAAAAATGGAAGCTGTTACACATAATTTCTTCAACTCTGAGTATGCTGTGGATTGGGGGTGGGTATAAAGTTAGAGAAATCTTGTGTTTGAAACTGATGCTGGAAAGGAATATTTCTGGGACTGAACAAGGGAGAACATAAAGATGATGAATGGTGGGTGGGAATCATCACCCACACTAAGACAGGGTATTGGCTACAAAGCTAATTTTTTCACTCTTAAATTCATCTCTCTATCCTATATGAAACGTATGAACAATACTTAAATCTGAAATTATGTTAGTAAAATCAGATAGTTCGGACTATCATGGAAGCCTTTTTGGTCTGATAGTGGGGAAAAAAAAACAAACAAACAGGCTCTTTGCACTGTCTTAGATAATTATTTTGAGAAACTAGGGGGCCAAGCATCTCCCAGTACTGGTGGCTTCATGAAACTTATGTTATATATGTACATATTATGTATATATATATAAATGCATATAAATACATATATGTATGTATTTATGCATACACATTGCAGGGGAGAAATTTGTGCAGGTGGGAAGGACAACAAAATGAGATGCTGGACTGAAACTTCTGGATACATAATTCGTAGTAATTATGCTAGAAGTATGGCTCTGTGTGCCTCAGCTTTGAAAGCAAGTGAAGCCCTCCTGTGATATATCTGATTTTCACTTGTAAATGCTATCCAAAGGAAGATAGTGCTCATTTTTAGCAATTAGCCAAATAATGCCTTTTCTCAATACAATATACAAAAGGATTTAGGTACTTGTAGAGAGCTGTAAGATATGTCTGGGCATTTTTTTCCAAGATACATACGTATCTTCGTCTGAATTCTGTGTTAGAACAAATAAAAAGTTGCCTTTTTTTCCTCTTAAGGAGTCAATCAGCTTTGCTTAGACTTTATGCACAGTAAGGCTAAACATTCATCTTCTGTTAGATGAAAGGGAAGGATTCTAAAAACAGAAGTACAATTGCCATAGTCGATGGAATTTGAAATATTATAATGTTGAGCCTTTAGGTGTATTAAAGTTTGTGGTTTATGCAAGGCTTTTTAATATATATTTTATAACTATTTATGAGCATTTAAATATATAAACTGCTGAACATGTAAAACTGTGATGCTAACGTCTATTTGTATGTCTTTACTAAGATTCTGTACTGAAGTTCAATGCCAGTCTTGATCATTTTTATGCTGTTGCAACCGATGCTTTCCTATAGCTGTCTCTTCCTTTCTCTTTCTTGCCAGCTTTAGCTATGTTATGAAAGGACCATGCACTGAACCTTGCTGTAAGTCACGTTATTAAAAAACAAAGCAAACCATACTCGCCTCGTCCGAGGGTGCATGCGTGTCATCAGCGTTTCTAACTTTAAGAGCAATAAGCTGTGTGTATGCTTTCATTTTCTTTCTGATAAATGGATAAGAGATATCGGAAGAATATCTCTTACATTCATTCTTTTCTCCTAGCGTGCTTTTGTTCTGCTCGTCTACTAAGCAGAGTAATAGCCTAATATTCTGATTTTTGAGGTCTGCAGCTGTTGTGGTACCTCTACGGCCTTGCCGTAGTCAACATTTAAATTAACTGCTACGTGCAGCGGTGGCAGAACTTACCTTATCTGCTCTCTATAGCATGAACAAATGAAAATGGTTCGTAACACTCTGTCTTTAGTTTAGGCTTATCTGTGATTTTTAGGAGAAAAAAAGTAGTAGTTAAACATCAATATAGCCTAGGTAGATTCAAACAAACCTATAGAATACTCAGAAGATTAGAGTCTAGGTAACAAGAGAGAGGAAGGCTCCTGTGTCCCCCAAATACAGCATCTCTGTTCTAGCCCTGTGCTTCTCCTATTTGTCTGACACAGACCTGGTAACCAAGTACAGGTCTCCTAGGGAATTAGTTTGAATCTACCAAACATAGGAATTTACTGGGCTACTTTGAAAAATCATAGGAAGTTTGTCTTCCTTGAAATATTTCCAAATGCTTAATACCTAAATCTACTCGTAACTTGAAATTAAAGGTTTTTATTCTTTTCTTCAATGTATAAAAATATTTGTTCTGCTTTCTATTTTCTGGAGCAAACAAAAAAATAGGGCTTCTGCTTTGACATCAGCTAAAACAGAACAGTGAGTGTTTTGTTTTCCAGAAATTCTCTCAGAAATGGAGCTGAAAGCCACAGGTGCATGCACGCGTGTATGTGTGAAACATACACATGTACTAAAATAGGAAAAAAAAAAAAAAGTATGTTAAGGAGAAATTTGGGGCAACAACTATGTATTTCTTGGAAAAGCAAGCTAGTTCCACTCCTTCTACTTCCACCTCTGCTTTCAGCTCTCTGATCCCCATTTCAGGGGCTGGCAGAGCAGTTGTCCAAGTGTCCAAGGTTGGCTGCAGGAATAGGGCATTCAGCAGGGCTGTTGAAACATCGTTCTACAGATGAGCAAAGGTTTTAAGAGATGGGTGTTGGCTTTTAACCTCTAAATTCAATTAAAAGTCTTGCCTCGACTTGAAATTCCAAATGCACTGCTGTGGGAGGCCTTGTCATTTATAGGGATAGAGAAAAGAAACATCTGTATATGGGTAACAAGCAGATTCTGTTTACACATAAATACGAATAAAAAAGTAAGACGAAACTTGCATCACAATATAACAGAAGGCTTGCTACTAAATGTTGGATTAGAACTTATTTATCTCACAGAGCAGGAAACCTGGCAATGGGAAGTGCGTTCCTTACTGCTGATTTATAAGATGATTTTTGATGCAAGTGCCTGTAGTGCCTTTATTTAAATACGCCTTCAATCTTTTCACGGTAATAGTTCCTCACGTGACCGCTGCCGTCAGGAAAATGTGTATCACCTGCAAGAACTGGCTGACATGCTACAGATGCTTTTAATTGCCACTAACATTAATACAGCTGCTGTGGTCATGTACGTTTCTTTTTCATTAAAAACAGCAACAGCAAAACAAGGAGACCTCAAACAATGGCAATCCTAACGTGCAATATAGTATTCTCTAGACTGTTTTAAAGTGAGGCAGACTGTGATGGTATTAGGCACAACTGTTAATGTGATAAACATATTACCATCTGTGCTGATGCTACCTGGAAAAAACCCTGTTGTTTCCAAATGATCTGATGATGCCAATCTGCACTCCTGGGAGCTGTGAGAAAGGCTCACGCGCAAGTTGCGAGAGTACGAGGTGAAGATGACTAATCTCAATTTCCAAAGCTGTTTGTAACAGCTCCTGGGGGAAGGAAAAAAAAAAAAAAAAAAGAACCACAACACGCAAACAACAACAAAAATTAAAATAATAAAAAATAACAAGACAATTTCTGTCTCCCTGGAACTTGCGTAGCAAAGGTTGCAACTGAAGTACCTGTGAATGATCTTCATAAATGGTTTCACTTAATCAAGACTGCAGTCCTACTGTGCTAGGGCTGCTACAAATTCAGGTTACTGCGACCATCCCATAGTTGCTGCTCTGTTATAGTTTCCTCTTAGAGAGGTGAGTTGCCTTGAAAATTGACTTAAGCACGAACAGGACAGATCAAAGCTATCCTTAAGAGATTAAGGTACACGATACCCCCATCTCTGTGAGTATTACCAGCTTCTTGGCCACAACCAGGTAGCACGTAAACAGCTGCAACAATTCCTGTGCAAATTTGGCAGGTGGATTATATCTAGTACAAGCAACAGAGGTGCCATCGTTGCACTGGAGATAAACAACTGAAGACAGGGAACTGAGCAGAGGAAATTACTGAAAGGTATTTCAGTAGCTTTTATTTGCTGAAGTACTGAGCCCAGGCTAATCAGTAGTCCAGTGACCGAGTACACATGCCCTTGACTAACCTGGGGAAGCGGCCAATATTTCAAAGTAGATTTGAAACCATTTTGTAGGGCCGTGGTTATGGAACATATATTGATGGTCCAAATAATGATTTTTCAAATTTTCATTCTGGTTTCATGCTTAGCTGTAAATGTAAGAAAGGTTCCAGTCTCTTGAGCCTTGTTCACCCTTGGCTTCAAAAAAGATGGTGACAGAACTGTGCTGAAAAATAGTCTGTTTGTTTGGCATCCTATAAATGAGATTTTTAGCAAATAGTGCAGTTGTTTCCATCCTACCTCTCACTGAAAGTCCATGTGATTGTGGAGCTAGTAGGAGCGACTTGTTTCCTCCATAATGTTTACGCCTGAATTCTTGTACAGAAATTCTGCAAGTTGTAGAGGAAGGGGAACACATTGCAACAGAATTTCACTTTCAAAATAATACTAAATCAGAGTAAAAGTTTAAGAGGTAGGAGTAGTAATTATTGTCTCTCCTAACGATGGGTAATTAATATAATTAAAAACATTACTTGAGATAATACAGCAAACTCTTTAAGAATGTTGATGCTTGTTTGTCATTAAGGTAACAATTTGCATTGGATTTTATGTGTTAGGGCCATGTGAGAGTGGGTATAGCTAGCCTCTGACATATAGCTAGTCAGTGAAATGCGTTCAGGACCAAGCCCAGGATAGTAACAAGTGGAATGTGTTTTGTGCATGTATGTGTTAATAGTTATGTGCAGCCTCACTAAAAGCATTGGGTGAAATAGCAGTGAAACGAACTGGGAATCATGACTCTAAAACCTTCAATCTTGTCTTTAAAATCTAGCTTACTTCTCATGGCGCAGAAGGAAATCATCCTCAGCAATTTAGAGAAGATGCAGTGGCCTCCTTTGCAGATGTGAGATGGGTTGCTCAAGAGGAAGGTGAAGTCTCTACAAGGCTCAGGTATGCTCCTCAGATCTTCTCCTTCAAGTTAGAAGCCAAGGAAAAAAAATATAGATTCTGTCCATTGAGAATATACTGTGAATATACTGTGAATATACTGTCAGTTAACAGAGAGCACTTCTGTGCTGGGAGAGAGGGAAGAGTGATAGAAAAGGTAGGGACTGGAAAAGAATAAGCAGAGATCAGACTAACAGGACTGTGAATGAAAGGCTGGTTGGAGAACATGTAGGAGTTTGGCTTCCTACAAGGAAGATCATGGCTTTTGTTTACATACTTATTGCAAAGAATTAGTGTGTGACAGCTTCACACAACCTTGTCCCCACAAAAATGTCTGCTGTGGCATGGCGTGATTGCCAGTGCTGATTCTTCTCCAGTTCTCCAGAGGTTGTCATTAGCATGGGGCAGGGAGTTGTAAGGCAGCCTCATTAACAGCAACAGTCCTTCGGACAGACTGATAATTGTCACATCGTTTTTCACCTTTCTGGCTAATGTTCTGCATTCTGTAGCAGAGAATTAAAAAATTATGACATATTTTGTCTTTAATCTTTATAATGAGAACTGGCAGGGAAGCATGTTGAGTGCCTGTGACCAGAATCCCAGCGCAGGTACCGTTGTGTTGGACCAGGAGCGCCACATGGCACGGTAGCTGCATTAAACACCTGGCTGAAGCGAGGAAGTTCTGTGTTGTAGCCTACCCAAGCTGCTGCTCAGGCTAGCCTGAAACAAAGACGCCGTTCTGTAGTGCAGAGGAAGTTTTTCTTCCAGCTGACCTTCCCGAGAAAGGCACAGATAGAGATTGCTGGAGGATACGTTGTTAATTTGAAAGCACAGAGCAGATTAGTAAGGACCTAGATGCCCTCCAACAACTTGGCACAGTGAAGTTTCGCCTGATGTCCTGGTACTGCAACGTTAGTTGCACAAACTCGGGGGAGTTGCAGAAATCAAGGCTTGTTTGAGAAAAACTCTTTGTAAATTGTCTTCGATACAAAGAAAATGAACCGGCCAGTACTACTGGTGTTTGCACAGAAATGTTTTGTTTAAGGATTGAACTGTAAAGCTATTAAGTCTAATGGAGAGAAGAAGGAGAATAGCTCTTTGTTGCTTCAGAGAACCTCTTATGAAAGACCTAAGACTGGTGTGTTTGCTGAAATGCCTGCACTGTGTGAAGGGGGAGGAGGGGATAGTTAGGGTGGGGTGGGGCTAAAATAATCCTGCACATAAATAGTGACCTTAGGGCAAACAGCTTGTAATGCAGCATTGTAGGTGGACTACTTAGCAGATATTAGCAGGAATATTTCAGTATGTGCTGGTTATTACGTCTATGCAAAGTATTACAAAGTGTAGCGTGCACTGAGTGTTTTCTGTGCATTTGAAATTGTTTCAGTTTCAAGGAGATCCCATAGGTGTTACTGGTAAAAGACATATTCGGGATAATTCCCTAAACACTCTTGCAGACATTTATGTGTTGTTTTTTTTTTCTTTTTTTTTCTCTGTGATGCAATTTTATAAATGAAGCAACTAAAGGACAAGTCACATTTCTCCTACCCCTAGTCAGAGTGGTAGTGACAACTCAGGCATAATATTTTTCCATGGTGTTAAATTCCACTGAGGAAATTTGCTTAAAATGCCTTTGCTGCTCAGAGCCGAAAATACCCTTTCTGTTCAGCTGTTCTGCTCCTTTTAAGAGCCTGTAGGAGGCACATTTTAAAGAGAGAAGTGACTGCTGGCCCCTTCCACTTCATTTTTTAGGGAGTGCAGAGAGATGGCTGCCGTAGGAAGCATCCTGTGATTGTCTTAGTTTTGGTTGCTCTCTGTGCCTGTGGAGATAGCACCACCTAAATTTTAACATCCTTCATAATATTCAGCTGTGCAAGTTGTGCTGATGCTTTCTGTCAGCGTTGTGAAAAATTCAGTTGTGCATCTAAGACCAGGTGGAGGTGGTCAGAGCGTGCAGGGTTTGTTCTAGCCTCAGAGCTTGGCTCTTGTTGTAAGTATAGCACCGCTGCAGATCTAATGGGGTGCCCAACCCTGAGCAGCTCACCCCATACACCCGGAGCGACGGGGCTCTGAAGCTGTATTTAGTCTAGAGCCACTCCACACATTTGGAAAAGGTTTATCCCCAGACACCATTCCTATTCTCATGTTTGAAATAAATAAGGGAATCCTGACCTGCCTGAGAAGTTTCACAAACGAGGTAAGAGTGAAGTATGTAATCATGATCAGCAGTTATAGAGTACTTCTGTTTATATTAATCTGTTATCGTTAATCCTTATCAGTTCTACTTGAGATAAACGGTTTTAAAATGCTGGTGTCTTCAGTAAGTATTACCCTATGTTAGCTGCAGAGGCATGATAACCCCTCAGTGTTTAACACGGCTTCAGCTTTAGTGGCTAATAAAGGAAAGCAACAGAGTTGTGTTTTCTTGCTCTTAGAGAGAAGGGAAGTTTCTAGACTCTCTAAAATTGTGTGAAGTTTTATTCTCTATAGCTTTATTTATCGTTAGAAACCTTGAGATAAGATCCCTTCCTATTTACTGATAAGCAGGCTGTGAGCAGCACCACTAAACTGTTCCCTGTGTTCCATGCTCCCAGCACTAAAATGGAGGGCTGGAAAAGTCCAGGAACAATACAAAATATGCCATGGAAATAAGAAACTCTTCCTTCTTCAAAGGAGTCAACTACAAATGACTTTTTACAGTCTATGGGGGGAAAAAATAGCAGCATTAATTTCAACAAAAATAAAACATGCACGAGGCGGAGAAAGATTGGGGACAGGAGGGAGTTAATTCCTTTTTCTCTGGAAATCAGGGATTCCATACAAAGCTGTCAGGGCAGAAGGAGATGAAATACCAGCCAGTGATGCAAGCAGAAAGGACATGAAGTTCTTACTTAGAGGTGTACAGTGTTTTGGGGAAAGTGCAAAGAGGAAAGTGATTTGTTCAAAGACAACGTTGAAGACACTCCTGTAACTTCTGTTCCTGTTTTGTATGTAAAAGTGCTTTTGTTTCTATCTGTTAGAAAACTTTTTGAAAAAAAAATCTTTTGATATTTTTGTTACAGATCAGAAGTTTGGTCAAAAACGACCCAGCCCCTTCCAGGTGAAGTACATCAGCGTGGAAGGTCCCCGTCCAACCAGGGATCCTCAGCAAGCCTGACGGAAGACGAAGCGGCGTCCAGGAGCACAGTGACAGCAAATGAAGAAGCTCTGCAGAAGATCAGTGCTCTAGAAAATGAACTAGCCACTTTGAGAGCACAGATAGCCAAAATCGTAATCTTGCAAGAACAACAGAATCTGTCTGCAGGTATTCAATTTGCCGTAATCTTAGCGCAAATGAGTTAATGAGTGTGTCCTTTTTACGTTCAGTGCAGTGCTAGTTCATCTTTGTGATGCACTGCACTTCTCCACGCCGTTTCGGTCCGTTTGATAGAAAGACATAGCAAACAAACCACGGAATACAGAATAGTTCTTGCAGACAACAGACCCGTCAGATTTTCTATGTTTTCTGGTATTCTAAAAGTCTTTACATTTCTGTGAAAGCATGCCAGAATTCTGAATCTATGGATAAATGCAGAGTATTAACAGCTTTCAGAGCAAAGCTCTTGGTAAATGTGATGGAATAAACCAAGCTAAAAGAGCGTAACCTAACTGCTAACCCCTAAATCATCCCACCCAGTAATGAAACTGATTCTCGCATATCACGAAGTTACCATGTAAGGTGCTAGTTATGCTTCTGGGATATGTAGCACATATCTCAAGCTTATAAAATAAATTGCAGAAAAGGAGATGAAAGTGTTTTCTGTAGTGATCTCTGGGATCAGGCATGTTCATAGGGAACCAGAAGAGGTGCACTGTTCCCTGTAGTAAGCAGAGTAACTCTTCATAAGTTTCTTTCCCCTTTTGCCCTCCCCTCTGACTACCATCCATCCAGTTCTAAATCTGTGATCTGCAAGGATGAGTGGAGCTAGCCCTTGCTCCTTGGAGATAATAGCCACTCAGCTTTCATCAGTTCCTACAATCGCTTAGGGAATACATTGTTTTGTTCACGTATGAAATAATACTCTGATTCTTCAACTCTTGTTCGTTTTTTTTCTGTGAACCGATAGCAGTTACTTTATGTTTTCTTAACTGTTCAAATTCAAAACCGTAAAACAGATTTAAGGATCACTCAGTTTCATTCTTGAAGTGTAGTTACTGGACAAAAATCCCACCATAACGTAATTTTTCCTCATTCTCCCTTTTCCTTTATTAGAAAACTTACATTTTGATACGATTTTATCATCTTTACCTCCCTCTTCTGGTAGAATATGGTAACAATTATGTATGAATATGTACATGCAGAGTAGATTCCTGCATTATTTACCTAACTATGTATACAGACTTCATACTCAGCCTCAAAACACTGATTTAGTCTGGTCTCGATAATTTCTTTAAAGGGACATTTGAGCAGAGGTTTCTTCATTTATTTACTGCTATAACGTTTTTTACCAAAAGAGCACAGGAAATTTCAGTTCAAGATAATCTTAAGAATCTCTTCAAATATGATCAGCTGTCCTTCTCAAAGAGTTGGAATAAGATTGAATTTAGGCACTAGTTAAACTCTCTCATTTCCATTTTAAAATCTTGTATGGTAACTCCTTTATTTCTGATATGTTGGAAGAACCATTGCTCACATGACAGACTGGGTATGACTTCCGGCCCAGTACTTGCCTCTCAGAAGAAACTGAAATACTGAGAATGTTAAAATTAGGATTTAGTTAAAATATGTCACGACATCCATCCCACCGCAGTAAAAACATGATTGTATCCGGAATTTGAACTGGAAATCCAAAGAACTTCTCCTTCAGGAGGATTTTTACGTCCTTTTCAGTCATGTCTACCTAACTGGTTTAGGATTGAAGATGTTATGTGATAACCTAAAGAAAGCAGAGAGGAAGCAATCAAAGCTATTTTAATCACATTCTTACCTGAGCACTTGTGACGTATAAAGGTACTTACCAGTAAACTGACACAGAATGCGTGTTTTATTTGTAGTTGGGTTAAGTCCAGTTGCTTCAGCTGCTGTCCCTGGAGCACCACTGCCACCACCTCCTCCTCCGCCTCCTCCACCACCACCACCACTCCCTCCCCCGGGCCTGCAACGGAGCGTGTCTGCAATTGAGCTCATTAAGGAACGGAAAAACAAAAAAAATTCTGGACAGATTCCCACAGAAAATGGGCCAAAGAAGTCTGAGATACCAAACATGCTAGAAATCCTCAAGGACATGAACAGCGTGAAGCTACGGTCCGTGAAAAGGTAAGACATTTATTTATATTTGTTAACTTGTGCATTAATGATTTGGTTTTGAGTCAGAACTATGTCGGGTTTAGACAGGTGGTGATGTAACAAGAATGCAAAAGAATTCACAACTTCTCCAGCTTTGTTTTGGACTCTGCTAGAGTTTCTCGTTGACTTTTCTAGATCACCAGAAGATACAAAAGCCAAAGTAGCTGACCCTACAGATCCTGCTGCATTAATAGCAGAAGCACTCAAAAAGAAATTTGCCTATCGATACCGAAGTGATAGCCAAAGTGAAATTGAAAAAGTGATTCCAAAGACTGAAACAAAGACAAAGACTGAAGTAGTGCTGGTGAGTATTGTGCTTCTGACCGAACACATGCTTGGACTAAACAATAATTGCCTGGTAAGCCAGGGTAAATCTTTCTGCCAACAGATGCAAATACCTAGGAGTTAACATCCCTGTCCACAAAGCCCTAAGAAGTATTACTGACACGCTAGGATTTGTGGCAATCACGTTTTGGTTTTGGTATCTGTTCTCAAGATTGTGTACTATTTTGGCTTGAGGTTTGAAAAGCCCTGCAAGAGTTTTCTTTTTCAAACAAAAACCTCATGTGTTGCTATGAGAATGTGATATTCTTAACCGTTCAGATAGCGCATGTGCAATTCTGAAGCAAGATCCTGAAACATCAATTTCTAGGGACATAGAAAGCAAAGTGTTCAGAATGGCTGCTGGATCGTGTTGTAGGGAGTTTGTTTTAATAACTGGTGTAAGCTGAGTTAATAGTGAGTTAATAAAGTTTCTTTAAAGTGCAGGTATGTTAAATTATTTGTGAAATCTATGTCATAGTACAATGGTGTATTTCATATTGATTTGAAATTCAAGTAAGGGCTTTTTAAGCAGTGAATGTTCAAGATCTGAGTTTCTATCAGCATACGCTTACTTACACAACAGGCTACTGTAGATCAGTTTTGTTAGTAAGCCGTCCTTGAAGCCTCATGCTATAGAATCAGAACAAAAAAGAGATTTTTCCCTTTGTGAGTTTAGAAAAAAATGCACGTAAATATCCAAAATTTAAAGCAAACAAGAGAATAGTCTGTACTCCGGTTTTTATTTTTATTTTTTTTAGGAAAATAATACTTCTAAGCCACAAATCTCAGGATTTCTGAGTACTTCAGTTTATTAATGTTGATTTACTTGCCTTCCGGTTTAGGCCTTTAATGGTTTTTCTGTAATATTCAGGCTGTTCTTCACAACTCCAAGGCTGTATATTTCCCCCAAATCAATTGTTTCTAGCAGCAGAGGCTTTAAGAAGAGTTGGCAATGTTTTGTTTGCACAGGAGCTTTTCACAAATTTCGTTTTGAAATTTGAAGTCCATCTTTTGAGAGAAAGAATCATCGAATCCTCAAAAACTAAGAAAACTGAAGGTTTTCATTTATGAAATGAGAAAATGTTGATGTGTAATGAGCTAATGACTATCTGTTGTGGGTTATTTATCAGTATGTAACTTCTTTGCCACATCAGTCCTTTTATGCTTTACAAAGACTTGCACAAAAAGGAAGGACAAAGAACAGGAATAATCTTAAGAAACTCCTGCTAGAGCACTTGGTTGTCAACTTCTAAAGATAACAGCATCAATCTTGGTATTTTGCTGTGGTAGAGTGAAGGATCTCTAGTCAGAACTTCTCCAGCAGATGGTTAGCTGCCTAATCTGAGTGATTGCAGCTGATTGCTGACGTTTCCCTGTACTTTGTGGCTGCAACGTGGGTAAAATCTACATGAAGAGAAGCAAGTTGATAAAGGAAATGCTCTCTGCTCAGGTTCTAGTTTTACTTACAGCTTGGATGAAGAGTTTGGCTAGGTCCCTGTTGAAAGCACCCTAACTGTGTTTCTGGTTTCCTTCTCAGTTTGGACCGCACATGCTGAAGTCTACAGGAAAAATGAAGACTTTAATTGAAAAATCTTAACCTATTGAGATCACTACGTGAAAGACTGTTGAGCTGTTTTGCCCCAAATCTCTGACGTTGCAAATAGCACTAGAACCGAGTGGTCTCGTACAACGCGGAAAAACCTAATGTGAAAATGTTGAATTGAGGAACTAAACATTGCGTTTGAGGTGCGTGTTTGTATATGATTTATCAAGGGGAATAAGTTTGACCATTGTACTCAGGTATTAATTTTGTATCCAAACCTGGCTTTCTACTCAGACCTACGGAGTGGTTTTAGTTCATTAACACTAAATTATCTCTACAACATTCTTTGTGCATAACTGACCACCTTAAAACATTGTGTACATGTTAATAATGACAGCGATACACCCTTAAGTTAATCAGTCATTTGAGCTCCAATGATGACTTGCACTACGAACTTTAGTTTGATACTGATTTTTTCGTGTAAAAGTGTTTCTTTTAAACTCAGTTTTAGCAAAATTTTAGCCCGAATTAAAACTGAACACATTCTGCTTCATACTGAAACAAAGTCAGAACATAAACCTGCTGCAAAGGTCACCTGGTATGAGATATTTTAAATAGTAGCACATTCTTGGTGTTTTGTGGGTTTTCCCCCCCCCCCAAAATGAGTTTGTGAGCTTGCAAGGGTAAGACAGCAAAACCTATCTGTATCATCTTGTGGCCAACACGAGCGCATGAAGAGTGAATCATGCTGAGGGAGCCTCTGTGACTCGTTAGTGCAATGCATTGGAAATAACCAGCAGATAGCAGCAGAGTAAAACGATTAATTAGTGTCAGAGTATGTGTTGACTAGCGTAGGAGTGATGTACAGGAAAAAAGGTACAAAGTACTGTGGGGTGCAAGTTGCCAAAATATATCACGCATCTCCGCTGTGCTGAGAGATGCTCGTGGACACCTTTTTATTCCCAGTGGCCTTTGGGTCCCTGGGTAGGATTTTAGCAGGTGGGGACTGCACAAGCCCTCACAATCCTGTTCACAGGGACGCGATGGTGGGAGCTGTTGCACATAATCTGTTTTCCAGGGGAGGTCCTGTGGGGATTTCCCAGAGCAGCTTCTTGCTGCCAGACCCATACAGAGCCCGTTCACTGACCAACCAACCCCCCAAGCTCAGGCCTCTATCCACAAACTAAAAATAAAATTCAGATTGGAGAAAGCTGCTCAGCAACCAGAGCGCTGTAACTCAGCTGCACACTCAGGTGAAGCCAAGGCTTGCTCTGACTGTGGATAAACTTAGAGCATGAACGAGCCAGACTTGGCTTTTCTAAGTTTATCTTGCTACTGGATCACGTACAAGTGCCTTTTAGAGCTGCTGTTTTCTAGGAAAAGAAAAACGCAGCGTGTTTTACATAGAGACAGCTGAATGGCTCCAGTTAGGTTACCGAAGATGACTGAAGCTTTGCTGCTTATAACTGGAAGGTAGATTGTATGATCAAGGAAGATGTTTTCTGGTGTGAAACTTGAAATGGTGTTAATATGTACACAATAAAAATTCCTTTCTAAATGCTTGGCCATGGGTTTTACTGACAGGCCATTAAATCTTCATGTTTTAAATGCCTTTAAAACACTTTTTTGAAAGATACTTTTGGGCTCAAGTTTTGTATTTAATGCTCTATATTGCCACTATGTAAAATTAAAAGCAGTTAAAATAAACAAGGTGTACGTGATTGATTTATGGTACTCTACAAATGATGTCAGCCACAACAACGTGCACTGTACATTCTGCTACAGTGACTGTAAATGTTTTCTTGCTGTACAAGAAAAAATAATCACAAAGCTGTCATCAAATTATTTATTTTCTGTACCTTAATTTGTATCTTTCTACTTGAAATCTTTTATATACACATGCCACTGCTGACAGAAAAACCTCCCAAAACACAAGTACGCAAACTGAGGACATTCACACTGGGCAGATCCCTCAGACACCAGCTAAGGGCTGTATCTGTCTCCCTGTGTTAGCAAATAGCACAGCCCAACAGCAGCGGATTCACAAATTAAAACCGGTAATGATGGGAAGCTGACATCCATCCCGTAACACATTTCAGGACTCACATGGGCTGTGACTGGCTGTTAGCGGTTGTAGCGCGCTAAGTACACTCCTGGCATATTAATGCTCTCGGGTTTTGCACAAAACAATTAAGCTGCAGGAATGCTGACATCCAATGTAGAAAGAATTCTTTTTAGAAGGAATTTCTAGACCTTACTTTCAAGAAAAAGAGACATTTTTGTCTTAGTTCAGTCAAGTGTCAGAAGCTTCCATACACGTTAATAAATGGGATTAGAACCAGTTTTTCCAAATCCAATGCTGTAGGAAAAGCCAGAAGCTTCTCCTTAGGAAAGCTGGCGTAAAACAAAGTTACTCACAGTTTACTCCAGGATTCTGACAAGCTGCACTGGTCCCTATCAGAACAGAGCAACCTAACAATAAGATTGCAAAATGTTGAAGAGTTGCAGGTTGTTTATAAATATTCTAAGTATTGCTATATGTGTAAGTTCATTAATTTTCATTTCCGTTAAAAATTCTTAGTAAAATACAAGTATCCTGCAACACTTAGCAAAGTTTAAAGACAGCGCCTCAATGGCAATATAAACTGAGTCACATCTCAGAAAATGTGAGAATCAGGAGACATCAGATTCTGATTTTAATGGTTGTTTTCAAAGTATCTGCAGGCTCAGAACAGGTTTTATTAAAAAAAAAAAAAAAAAAAAGAGAAATGAGTACTTTTCCACGCTTAACCCTGCAAATCTATATAGGCTGTAAGGAAGCTGCGCTGCAATCTCTCCACAGTGAACTACTCAAGCACACAGCTACCTCCTCTTTGTTCTGGCAGCTCCGAAGAACTCTGGCAAGTATCACCACCCTCTTACAGACAAGCTGTTAAAATAAGGCTTTTTTTTTTTTCCCCTCTTACGTCACGTTACAACCCAGACTCGCAGCACATTTGATCCTCTACTGAAGTCAGACAACAGCAAGAACTTGCACTGGCAGCAAAGGAAGGAAGTCCACGCAGGTTCCAAGAACAGTGGTTTCATTACAAATTTATTTCTTTAAACATGGCCACTTTGAGATTAATAATATTACTTCAGGGAACATGAAAGTATAAGAAACAACTTAATTTTAGAAGGGAAACAAACAGGTAAGTCAGAATTTGCTTTTGAAACAGTAAAAGGCCAAGCTCGAAGAGGCGATAAATTTTGGAGTGTTAGGAGGACTAGTAGTTTCAAATCCAAAAAATGGGCTTAGTTTTACAGTGGAAGCTCACTGCAACCTCAGCTATCTTTCCATGACTCGGTCATAACTTAAATGTACAGGAGCATAACGTGAAAAGAACTTTTTTATTAATTAAAAGTTAACAGCAACAGGCACATATTAAAATGAATACGGCAAAGCCTTTACAAATGGCTTTACGCTGAAGCTCTCTCCCAAGAATGGCTGTTGCAACAAACTGTAAACAGAATTAATAAACAGTCTTTTACAATAAGAACAGGGAAATACAAGTGAACTAAAAGAAAGCACCAGTTTCTCAAATCAGATTACAGTTGTGCTTACTGTACTTAAAACAATGTAAAACAAATTACAAAAATGGAATGTTTTAAGTTTAAAATTAGTCCTTTAATTTTGTCCTAAAAAACATTTTCTCCTTTTCCCATCAAAACCCCATTAGCGGGTAATGTTTCAGTAGAGGGAGGAATAAGTAAACAATGCACTTTTTTTTTTATTTTTTACCTTTTTTTTTTTTCAAATCAAAAACAAATTTGGTCACTTAGCTTTGTGCATAGTTTAAGGCATCTGTAGCAATTTGTTACAGTTTCCTCCCCGATGTGGCTGTTCATGAAATTTGTCACATTCTAAAAGAATAAATTAAAAAAAAAAAAATAAAATGTTGCCGTTCAAAACCCTTCCCAGCTCCCTCCCCGCCCTCCCCCGCCCCAGACATACTCACACACCCACACGTACACACACGCTGCAGCGAAAGGGGCATTTGTACCCTTGTTCTGAAGGACACGCTTCCCATCCCACTTTATTTCAGATTGGCAAATACCCTGAGCTGATTATGGTGTTTAGACATTCCACCTTTTTCTTGCATGTGCAGTTCAAGTGTACAATGGTGAAAACAACATGCGATGTTTTCACTGCAGAATCGCAATGCAGTTCAGACGCTTTCCCCCCCCCGCCCCCACCCCTTCCCTTCCCCAATTCAGAAGTGTTTTCCGCTTTTAAAAAACTGCATTCCCATACAGCACTGGAGTAAAGCTTGGCTGTGCTCTATGATGAATGCTCAGTTCCCAGTGCACAAACAAAATTATGGCAAATGGGAGGCTTTTCTGGCATCCAAAGAAACAAGAGCTGCAGTCTCGGATTTGATCTTTTTCGTTTAAAAAAGCAAAAAACCCAGGTTAGTGGTTCCTTCACAGCCATGCGCAAAGGTTAAGTCTAGAACCAATAGTTTCAGAGTACATTTGTAAACATCAAGTCTTGCCAGAGGCAGCAGAGGATGGGCACTTCACATTTCCGTATTAAAACAGGGACTGAGTGGAAGGTATGCTTTGAACACATTTATGCAAGTCTTGCTAGATTCCAAGAAAGTGGAACAATCCATCTCAAGTCTTAGATTTGAAGACCAGATTTCAGATTTCACAAAAAAATAAAACCAAACAAAACATGTGGCACAATGAAGCTCTCGTACTGTTCCTTCAAGGCTCAGTCACTGCTGTGCTTTGCATATTCAAGGTTCCAAACGAAAACCAACTGAGGCATATGCATATTGCTCTATGTTCGGATCTTGCAGTTAAAAAAAATCAGGTTCAAATGGTCTGTGTCAAAGGAAAACTTGGAAATAAATAATGCTGGCATCATTTTACCATTTTACCAAAACCTCGGGCAGACAAGTATCTCCTTTAATCCAGCTGTGCAGATACCAAGAGAAGAGGCAGTTTTGTCATGAAGATTGAGGTCAGGACAATCGAGGTTCCTGAGGTAATATGTCTGAGTCCATTTCCTCAAAAGCGGGATCGACGTCATCACCACTGCTAGACTGTTCTCTCTGCACTCCCTTCCAGCTCGCCTTGTTCAGTCCCAGGTGGCCAAGCATCGTCTGCGACAGCCTCGTGTTCGAGAACCGGGCCCACTCCCCAAATAGCGGCTCCACTAAGTAGGTCATAAAGCCTTGGAAGACAAGCAAACAAACATACCCAAGTGAGAAAAAAAGGGAAAACCCTCTACACTTTAATAAAATTCAGTAAGAAATTAAACAATGCCATCAGGCTATTCAAATACACATTTAAAAACTCATTTGATGTTTAAGGCATCTTTACTAAATTTTAAGCATCTTTACTAAATTTAATTTTTTAATTTTAAATCCCTCCAAATGTATTTTGAGAGATTTCTCAAAATACAAAAGATTTTACTGGTCAATCAGAAGAACAGCATTATATTGGAATAAATTACCCTGCTAATTTCAGAATGACCAAATGAAGTAAATATTTGGGAGGGGCTGTGAATCTAAGCATCAGTAACTAAGTCATAAAAAATACATAAATCTTTCATTTAGACATGTAGATTTTTTTTTTAGGAAATTGCCCCATAGTTGATCTGAACTACATTACACAGGGGAAAAAAAAAAAAATAACAACAAACAAATAAAATGAAAACCTGGGTTCTTTTCACAATATTAAGCTGATTAAAAATACAATTAGACTAGTTCTTAAACAAGAAGGACACAGAACACCAACAGATAAATATTTACATTTGTGTTCGAGCACGTGTATATGCACCTATTTATAGGATCTAATTTCCGTGAACCAAAAATTGAATGGTAAACCTACCAAAACTGGGCTTGCTTAAATCTGTTAATTACAAAAATGTATCATTCTCTAACATTCTAAATCAAAGCAGTGCAGCTGATCAAACGTTTTTTTAATCTTTAATTAACTTCAAGCACTCGTTCACAGTAGGTTTGTGGTTAAATTTATTGTTCTCTTTACTATTTTTAACTGAGTCCTATTCAATCTACATAAACAACTTCATTAAAACAAATAAAAAAAAAAAAAGTAAGCCCTTCAGCTATTTCAAATTCAGCTGAAGACAGCAAAAAAAAATAACAGAATGGCTTTTCACGGTTCTCCATCAAATCCCTGTCCACCACCCGACGTAAGGCAGTTTTTAAAAATGAATGCTGGCATTCCAGAAAGCAAACTCCAGAGAGCTGGAATTGTTTTGCGGCAACCTCAAAAGGCACCAGCCACTGCATGGGCAAGGTGACAAAACTTCTCTTCTCAAGCTGGTCACCCCAGATTAGGAAGCCACTGGGCAGCAGCACAGGAAAAGTAACAGAGCTGCCTCCCGTGCTCTCCCCATTCTGTGAGGAAACAGCGACCTCAGCCTCCGGGACTGTACAGAACATTTCATAAATACTACATTCAAGGGAGAAATGGTATAGCAAATTAAATAAATCAAAATAAAATTTAAAAATAAAAGCTCATTGTTAAGAAGTGCTGTTATACACAGAGACCAGGTACAGCCTCCAGGAAACGTATGGAAAAGATACATTCTTTGATAGGTATCCTAAAAGGAATCTACTGAAATAAAGTGAATTGCAGTTACCAATCTGGATGTTGGCAATAGTTTCTGTCTGTCGGTCACAAAGTGGACTCACACCCAAGTGATATTTTTTTTCAATATCTCCTAGAGAAATAAGAGTATAATAAAACTGTTAAGTCACCAGGTCCAATACTGTGTATGTTGATCACACAAGCAGTAGTTCAAGAAAAACATCAGAGGTTTCCTGATGGATTAACATGCAAAACTCCTGGACTGCTGTAGAAACAACAAATTGAATTTCTCTTGCTTTTGCCCTCAGAAATTTCTTACTGAAGAGAATTTATGGTTCTACTTCCACGTAATCTCCACCTAGTAATAAGTTTCACATGCTTAGCACCAAATAAAAGTCAGTTCTCCATTTTTCATATCTATGCAAACTAGCATTTCTCAAATCAAGGCAGCTAAACTAGCCTTCAAAAAAAGAAGTTCAGTTTTAGTTATTAAAATTATTCAATAATAACGGACAAAATTAATTTGTTCCACTTGTCAACTAAAAGCTTTATTAGCTGCTTATCACATAGTTAAGGCTACTTACATGACTAAAAATCTCCTTCCTAGTTGTTCCTGCTTACCAACAGGTTCTCACAGCCAAATAAATTTTAAATATCGAATATCTGGCAAGAATATATTTCACAATTTACTGGAAACGTGTAAATTGAACCAAATTATTTATGTGAAGCACCTTCCCATCTGAAGGATCTATTGAGCCAGTCATGCCACATTCAGATTCTAAGCAAATTTTTCACCAGGTTTCAGTTCCACGAACCATTTGCAAGAAATACAACCCAATAAAGAAGAAAATCCCACACTGTACTGTAAATCTCTATTAGCACTAAATATAAATCACTATTTATTTGCAGGCAGCTATGACTCACGATTGCTCTCTCCGCAATATAAATACATTATGAACTAACAGATACTTTACTGTTACTTGCCTTGATGGAAGAACTCCTCTGTTACTTTTTCACTCCACTGCTTACTCAGCTCCCAAGTCCGACATGGGTTACAAATATCAGCACACTTCAAAGCCATCTAGTAAAGTAATACACACCGTTAGGTCACCCTGCGTACCCCTTTCTCTCCAACAGCAACATCCTTAATTACCTATTTCTTGGCAGCAGGCATTTTAAGTTTTGTAACTCATAAACCTACCTACCATTTGTGCTTCCCTCAAGTTTATGTTCCATGATCATATTTAAAAAACACTCAGGAAACTATCAGATCTCATTATCATTTCTGAGCAAAATGAAAATTGAGTCGAGTCAAAGAATTTCAGAGACACTACATTTAGTTTATTCAGTAACACAGGACACAGCAATGAATTCAGATAAAGAAACATCAATATAGGCAAACAGGATTTTGCCTTTCTATCTCTGAAGTTCATGTATTTACTAATGGTTTGCACAGGAAAGAACTTCTCGTCTGTCCATTTTCCCTTACAGTCCACACAATGAACCGAGCAATAAAAATCTGTATGAAGTTGAAGCTGATGCTATGAAGACGATACACAACAATAGCGCTTTTTTTTCCCCCTGAAATACATTCTGACAAAGCATTTCACAGTACTGAGACTACACTAGAGTCATCAGAAGAACTAATTCTTGTCTTGAAGATGCATTTCTCCTTGGTTTAGTACCTCTGTGTTACCTACCAACATGTGACGTTGCTTAGGAGAAGTAATGGGAGAGAGAGAGGGAACAAACTTTTTGCAATGAAACAAAACCACTAAGGGTATTTACTAAGGGTATTTCTACTTCATTTTGAAAGTATAGCCCAGAACTAGTAGCATTTACCACTTCAAGTTGTTTTTGAAGTAAGAAACCATGTTTTCAAAAATATTAGCAAAAAAGGTCACCTGTAAAATGAAGTGACGATGGTTCGCGTCCTCTAAGCATAGGTCTCCTCTATCCAAGTGGGATCGGAACATGGACAGATACTCATTTTGCTGACTGATGTCTGTGGCAAGAATGAGATCACCTATCTGGCTTTCCATCAGCTGCCTGTAGTAATTAGCGATACCAAGCATTCAGACAGCATAGCAATTAAGAACAGCAGCCATCACTACATCTACATGTCTTCTTTGTCATATTCATTATGATACAAATTCAAGTCACAAGCTTGCTGATCAGTATTTGCACAGGATGGTTTCTTTTTTGTTTGTTTTTCTCTCTTCCTACAACATCCATAGAGATATCAGAACATTTCATCAGCAGCTTTCAGGAAGATTGACATTTTTTTTTAGCTTTTTTGTTTGTTTTTCCTTAAATACGCACAAATTGTTTAATGCATATTGATTGTTACAGTAGGTGAAAAAGGTCTATTTTAAACTGCAATTGCAGTGACAGAATGAGAAAAAGCTGCCAAGTTTAAAATAATTTAATATAAACAGGTGCTTGACTGCATGAACACACCCCTTCAGTGTGCTCACAGTAGATGTTATTTCCCAAATATCACATTGCACCATGAACTCCCCTACTCCAGTAGCATGGTATCCGATAATTCTTAAAATAGATGTGAATGCAAAAATTTAAATTAGGAGCTGCCACACAATAATTTATTCTTTCTTAAGTGGCAGCTTACTTGCATCTTAAACTAATCTATATTATTTTGTATAAAACGTACCTGTTTTCCAATGACATATGTGCAAATAAACCAGACTCTCTCAGCAACCCCACTGCTGATCTCCAGTGATGGTTCTCCAATACTGAGGTATTCTGGAAATGAAAGTGATACCACAGATGTCAGTGACTTTAGGTCTTAGAAGGATTGAATAGCTTCACACTAAGCGCTGTACCACAGAGGGGGGTTTGGTTGGTTGGTTTTGAAGTGGATTAAAGCTCTCACATCCCTGAATACTTTGATAGCTTGCACATTTTTATCCCAGTGGCATGGAAACATCTCAAATTCACACCTACAACTAGCTAAAGACATCACAATTTATATTCCTTTTCTGTACTCCTCAGGAACTCTCCAAATCTGTTTTTCACAAGACAACCAATTTTCTCCTTACCTTATACAAAGTTGCTAAGTAATGGTTTGTTTTAATTAGGAAAGGTTGATTAACGCCTGGGTGATCCAAATCATGTGTGGCAGCTGCAATTAAACTGAGCAGAACATCCCATGGAGTTAAGGATTGGGAAAGCTGTAAGATAACAACAACAACATGTAATTCTGTCAGCAACACAAGTATAACCCCCTCAAATAGGTGCACAGGTGTCACATTTTTTCTTTTTTTTAGTAATTTAAAAGCAAATAGGAATTCTGAGGAAATTTAGTGATGTAAAACCAATATTCTATTGATTCCCAAGTATTTTGCAGAGGGAAAAAAGCTACAAAAATCTCAATGGTTTAAGCATTCTTCTTTCTGAATGTCAAGGTTCAGTCTCGGAAAATGCTGGCACAGAAAACGTGACTTTTTAGTTGGCAATGAATTACTATTTCTAAACAGATCCTGTTAAAAGCAGCAAATTCTTAAAGCGAGCTTTCTCTCATTTACCCAGCCTGTCTGTATGCATACAGACTGCTTTAAATACATACTATATTTTTAAAAAATACCGTCACCTTAGAAGGAAGAAGCTAACACTTTAGAAGCCTTAAGAACTGTTCAGAGCAGATTTCTACTCTTTCGCACAATTTTATTTCAAAGCCTACTGGGAAAAGAACTGAAGTTGAAAGTCTGCTGGAGATAAATATTTTCGAGAAGCACGTGCCTGTTAATTAACTAACTCAGCATGCAACTGCATGGTCTGCTTTTCACTGTTCTTAGATATTCTTCCCGTTACTACTTCTGGTTGGGAAGTTTGGGTTAAACTCAGTATGGATGTCTAGCTGGCATTAAAACAAAGGACAGTAAGACCCGTACAAAAATGAAATGTAGCAAACCCACTGCAAGGACAGGAGTTTATATTCCCTTCTGCGTTTGCCATCTATCATGCCTCATATGTTTACAATGCTTTAGGGTACAACAAAACCAGTAGCTATGTATGTTCCAAAAAATACTAAGTCCATACTTCCACCAGAAGCATTACAACACTTTCATCATGAGTATTAAATAAAAAATGCTCAGAGCCTCCAAACTGCATTCCATAAATATAACTGACATGCATCAGTTCTGCAACACGTCTTACTTCCACAACAACTGATCTGAGAGGAACACTGAGAAACAATGGGAGGAGTGGGTAAAGAGCCTCTGAAAATGTTCGTGGAACCAGCACTTCAGAAATGTTTTCACTTCAGAAATGGAATAAAAAGGCATTGTCTTCAAAAGAATACCAAACTAGTGATAATTGGCATCAAGATAAATATCTTATCTCACCCTACCTACAGAGTACAACAGGTTACATTGATTTAATAAAAAGGACAGGATTTGTTGCTGAGGATTGTGTACCCTCAGCAAGCTTGCAGGTGACACCAAGCTGAGTAATGCAGTGGATACAACGGAAGGAAGGGATGCCACCCAAAGGGACCTGGACAAGCTTCCTAAGTGGACCCACGTGAACCTAATGTGGTTCACCAAGTCCACGGTGCTGCACCTGGGTCGGGGCAATCCCAAGACATGAGTACAGACTGGGAGAAGAACTCACTGAGAGCAGCCCTGCAGAGAAGGACTGGGGGGTTCTGGTGGATGAAAAGCTCGATATGAGCCAGCAGTGTGAGCCTGGAGCCCAGAAGGCCAACTGCATGCTGGGCTGCATCAACAGAGGAGAGGCCAGCAGGGCAAGGGAGGTGATTGTCCCCCTCTGCTCTGCCATGGTGAGTCCCCACCTGGAGTGCTGCGTCCAGGACTGGGGTCCCAGCACAAGAAGGATGTGGAGCTGTTAGAGAGGTCCAGAGGAGGGCCATGAACACGCTCAGAGGGCTGGAGCACCTCTCCTGTGACAGAAAGACAGAGGGCTGGGAATGTTCAGCCTGGAGAAGAGAAGGCTCCAGGGTGACCTCATTGCAGCTTTTCAATACTTAAAGGAAGTTTATAAAAAGGATGGAGAGCAACTCTTTGCTCAGTCAGATAATGACAGGACAAGGGGGGATGGTTTTAAACTAAAAGAGAGTTTAAACTAAAACAGAATATTTAGAGGTTAGGAGGAAACTCTTCACTCAGAGGATGGTGAGGCCCTGGCACAGGTTGCCCAGAGAGGCTGTGGATGCCCCATCCCTGGAGGTGTTCAAGGCCAGGCTGGATGGGGCCCTGGGCACCCTGATCTAGTGGGTGGCATCCCAGCCCATGGCAGAGGGGGTTTGGTACTAGATGATCTTCGAGGTCCCTTCCAACCCAAGCCATTCTGTGATTCTACGATTTATCCCTGAAATTGTCTAGCTTGCTTACAACAGACTGCCAGCAATCTAAGTAATATGAAGCAAACACTGAACTAGCTCAGCTCCTTGAGGTCTGTCACGCTGCACGTTTTCCCTTTTTGCTTTTCTTAAAAGGAAGAAAGGGCAAAGCATACTCTTGATGTCTTGCTATAACGTGCCTTCAGCAGAAGCATATTATTCATTAACATCGAAGATGAGCCAAACAAGAGTTTATACAGTGGAGAGAAAAAAAAAAAAGAAAGAAAAAGGTAAAAAGAATCATGAATATACAGTTTATTATTGCCAGCTCTGACTCAGGCTGCAATTCCATGTAAATGTCTTTGGGCACAGCTCTATGCTAAACAGCTGCAAACTTAATCAATTTGCTCATCTGGTTCACAATGAAGTCACACAAAAGACAATGCCAGCTCAGAAGAAAAAAAAAAAAAAAAAAAAAAAAAAGCACACTACTAAGTGTGAAAACACAGCCTCAGCAACATGGAGATCTTCCCCTCTGCTCCTTTTTGTGTTCCTGTTCCACCACCTGTTCAAAAAGTGGGTTTGGGGATTGAGGGAAAGAGGCTGTTGTTGCATTTATTTTTTGTTTTCTTTCTTTAAAAGGAGTGTATGTGCACATACAATACACACATGTATGTGCACACAAACCACTTATACACATACAGAAATATCTATATTGCTATATTTACATGTGATGTAAAATTGAGAATGCTCCCTTACCTTAGGCTCTTGTAAATAACAGTGCATGGCCTGAGTCACATCAGCAGCATGAACTGCATTATGATAAGGATTTTGACTGTGATAATCTTCTTGAACCATAACTGCAGGAAAATAACAAATATCCAAATTTAAATAAAATAGCAATTTTTCCAAGTACCATTTTATGTCCTTGTTAGACACAGAAATATGCAATATCACAGGCTACACACACATAAAAGTGTCAAAGTCAATAAATTGCCAGTTGAACTAACACCCGGGTATAACAGATTTGTATGTGAGCAAACTGTATTTCCTAAAAGAAATCAACTACATGTAAAGTCATCTCAGAGCAAAAATTATACAACTTGAAGTCAGTATGTTATTATTTGAGGTACTTTGACTTTAAGGACTTTCCAGGAAAGTCTCCCTTTGAACGCCTCGCCTGCCTGAATGTTGAGGCATCCTGGAATACAAAATGAAGATACTATTAAATGGAGCATCAGGATGGCTTAATATCATGCCTTCAAAGCAGAGGAATTAGGCAGTGTTTTATTGCTGTATCAAGTGCATTTCTTTCTCCTTCTGGCCAGCAGTTGTGGGAAGACACCTCTACATAGTTTTCTATGGGCTTTTTCTCATACTTTCACTCAAAGAAATTTAAGCCCATGTACAGTTTAGAAAATATTTTAGACCATGGTCTGATTAACCTCTCCTAGATTTAGTATTTCCTATTTAACTTCTTCCTTGCTTTGCTACTCTCTACTCCATCTACCTGTCTTTTAGCCCTGTAAGTAGAATATTTTATGTAATTAAGCTAATATGGACATCCTTTAGAGTACAAGAACTGTAACATTTGAAAGAATGAAGGGGGAGAAGATCTGAAGTACAGCAATCAAGTTTTATTCCAAATTGCAGAGTTTTGCCTGATGATGCATTAGTTCTTTCACGTAAACTTCAAAAGAACATTTTCCTGGCCAACTACAGCCTGTCATTCCCATCCAAATCTCTTTTCCTACTCTGTGTACAAGCCAGCCCCGTCCATATAATTGTGACTGTAATGTTAAAAGTATTACTGCCATGGTATTTCTGAAGATTTGTGGCTCATGAGAAGTTAAAGTGCTGTAACCATTGTGTGATCTCAAGAGCATCCAATGCATAGTTGACACCTCATATGGACTATAATAAAGAAAAGCATCTTTGCACTCCATTAACCTGAGGCAGAACTCCCTTTCAACATATTTTTCATGTTCAGTGCACAACTGAAGAGGTCCTTGGTTTAATCCTCAATTTTTATGGATTCAGAAGCTGGTCCTGTTTACTTGAAGTCCACAATTTTCCAAACTTACTTTAAGAAAGTAGACCTAGGATAGTATTTTGATTGTGGTTTGCCAGAATTAGAATGGCACAATATATGCACAAAAATAAAACGTTAAGGTGCCATCAAGGACTAAATTTAGATTTCTCTCATTACTAAAAAAAAAAAAATCCCAATAAGTTCTCAAAGTGGATTTAGTGTGGCACCAGGGAACACTTGAACTGTCTTAATCTTCTTGAATTTGATCTTCAGATTGCTTTGGAACAAGGTATAAAAGGTAGCAAAAGAATGATTTAAGTTCATGCTAATGAGCTGTATTTGGAAGAAAGGTTGCTTGATTGCACAGATGGGCAGGGACAGAGCTAAGAAACGCTTTTGTTACTGCTGTTAAGCAGAAGGCATCAACAAAAACAGGAAGGTGATGAACTTCAATGCTAGAATAAAAAATTGCCTTCTTCCACAGTCTGTTTTAAGTAAAATAATCTTTTGCTAAATCTCAGCTAACCAGGAGATAAGCAAGGTGACAAAGACAAAACACAGTTACAACTTCAGTGGCTTAAGACCAGATTTCTACAACCCCTTTCTCACACTGCATTATATCAGTTCTCAAGGTCAGCTGCTCTGCCTTTTTGGAGCTGGGGAGAGTTGAGTCTGCTTTAAAACAACAATAAAGTCATGACAGAACCGATAAAATTTATGAAGTAGAAGGAGAATTCAGTAACGAAAACAAAAGTATTCCCTTACTTGAAAGGGGAGAAAATCCTTCTGAATGTGGTTTCTCCTCTCGTTAAATGATGAGCTTTGGAACCACAATATTGTTTTCTCTGAAGCCGTGAAAGCCTGCTAAGAGGGACCTGAAACCTTTCTCCTGCTCTGTTAAAAATCAGCATCCCACTCCACAAAATTAAGTAGAAGGTACCACCACACAAGAACAAAATGAAGGACACCTCACACTAGGGTCTGTGAGGATGCAAAAAGACAGCTCCTTCAGCTGTCAAGTGGAAGTACCGCTCGGTTTGAACACTCCATATTTACAAATCTTTCTACTGAAGCACTGCCACAGGCCCAAACGCCCTCATAACATTGTCTTGCACTCTGTCCATGGAGGCAGTATGTCTGCAGTACAGTGAGTATTTGTACAAGGGCTTGAAAAGCAAGAGGCAGCATCAAATTGGCACTGTTAAGCATTGCCAACATGGGTATGAGCGGCATAGTTAGGAAACTACATTGAGAACTGCAGAAATGGAAATTAAAACCTCACTGAAGACAAAACCAAAGAAAGGAGCAGTCTATCCTTTCTCAATAAAAATGCCACATGAATGAATTCACATATATTACTGATGATTTAGATTTAACAAATACAACACAGCATCTGCTATGAAGCTACTCAGCTTGTCAATACTTGCTTGATTTTAACAGAGATTTCTATACTCACAGAAACTTTGAGAGATTTTCTCTCAGTCAATGTACTTCAAATCACTGTACAATCTGGACTGGATCAGTACTCTTCAAACCTTATAACTAAACTATAACCAGCACTTCAATTAAAGTATAAAAATGCGGATAAACAGCAATATTCATCATAATAAAAAGCTGTATTTACCCAAAAATCTACGAAGTTTCATCGTATCTAACTGGAAGTGTTCAATTAGTCCATGAAGATTAAACAGATGAAAGGTTAAGCTGACTAGACTGTTTCCTAAAAATAAGATGAAAATACTAATTCATTGGAAGTCATGAAATCAGTGACTTTCACAAGAAATGTACTTCAAACAAATTGGTGACAAAAATTACACAAGCAGATTTCTCTACACCAACTTAAGGTTAATATTTAAATTTCATTGCATAACAAGATTCCATCAACTATCTCCTGTAGCAATCACCAATACTGTCCACTGTCAGCTGATAAGAGGAAAATATTACCAAACATTAAAAAAAGCAGAGTTTCACTGTGCAAATCTGTTAAAGCAGTATTCAACTTTGTGGTACATCGCATCACGATTTTTATAAATGGACACACAGGTTAAAAAGGAATACCAGAACAGTCAGGCAAACATAAAAGCCAGTCAACACTGTTAACTTGTGTACATTGCACATGTGCAATCTTGTGTCTTTTCTTTGTGAAGCCATTCCTTACTCACCCCAAAAATCAAAGAAAAAATGTTTACATTTCTCTAGGAAATGTATACTATTACGAGCTTACAATGTACTTTGCCTATTCACAGCTATAATATTACAATCACTTGCAGTGACAAAACAAATAGAACTGTGTGAGCCAGGGAAATAACCTGCACGCTTACTGTTTACTTGAAACAGCTTGCAGATTATTTGTATTTACTCTGCAAACAATATGTAACGATGGATTACTCAGCTTTGGTACATTTACTCTGACAATCTTCATTTAGCAGGAATTAGAGAACGTAGCATGGGCAGAAACTGAGGTACAAAAAGACAAAGGTGTCTGCTAAATCTGGCTTATTACTAGGCTTGACACGTGCATGCCACTTCCTCGCAGTAAGATACACAGTTCTTCAAAGAGCATTTACTGAGTAGCTAATTTCTCACAGGCTCGTCCAGGGCAGCTCATCCAGCAATGCTCTGTACACAGCATTCTCCTCTTAAAAACTTTCAATAACAAGACTGCCTGTTCAAAACATTATCCTAAAATCATTAAATTAAAATGCAAAGAGGATAATATAGAAAGGCTCCCACAATAGAAGCTGCAGTGAGAGTAACTAAAGGGTATCCAAAAAAAAAGCGTACTTAGGATAGAGAAGGCCCCATATAGAAAGGAGGACTTCAGTTTATCGTGAGTAATCTGATCTAAAATAAACTATGCTTATAAACAATTTAGCTTGCGCACCCAACTTTTTTCGTTCAGTTAATCAGAACTTATAATTACCTTATATCAGAACTTACATGTATAATTACATCCTATCTGCAAGAATCCCCACTGTTTTCATTTTTACATCCGTGCTTTGCATTAAATGAAACTGTGAGGACCCTACTTTTACTGTAAGTTAAGCCAACCATCCTTTTAACAAAACAGCAGAGAAAATTATCTTTTGGTGCCATGTTTTCCTTTCTGAACTTCGTTTCTGTTTCCTCCTGCCAAACTTTAAGCACACTGACTGCATCTCTGCTACCAGCTCCTCTTGACTGACGAAAGAACTGCAGCAGCTGCTCTTCATTCACAGCCCAGGCTCCAAGAGCTTTCCACACTGGCACACATGCCTGTCTCCGTGGTGTTGGACTCATCTCCTCCTCCCATTCTATTCAAAATCCAGTTTCCATTGCTGCATATTATAACACAAGACTTCTCCCTATCCACTCCATTAGCCTTTCTCCCTTCCAGCACATTTATAAATCTCTTTTCTAACTGGCTGTCTACTAAAAAAGTAGTAATAGTCTCTAAAGGAATTAAAACTGTTCTACCCAACATTCAATTAACCCAAAAAATAATTTGTTTAGTGAAACTGACCTTTTGGACACAGACATGTAAATTAACAGCATTCCATAATTAATAAAAAAAATTACATTAGCAAATTTAATTGTCAATGTATATCAAATTACTACTTACAGCACAAAAAGAGAGAACAGCACCTGCAAAGTACAAT
Source organism: Netta rufina (assembly GCF_964035555.1). NCBI lineage: Eukaryota > Metazoa > Chordata > Aves > Anseriformes > Anatidae > Netta > Netta rufina. The sequence goes on from NC_140124.1 coordinate 122,873,547, forward strand.
GGCCTCTGCTACAAATCAATGATTATTATCAGTACTGACAGTAATGGCATTTTAAGAGAGTGGCAAGGCAAACTAGAATTTAGATTAAGGACTATTCAATCAAAATGGTACCTGATGAAATCTGTGTTTTTGAGTGAACAAACAATCACATCACAACATAAGAGCAACAGCTAAATTATGCTAAGAGATAAAAACATGAATGAAATAGAAAAAGTAAACTCACCATTTGTCAGTCTATCGAAAAGAAAAATATCAAAATTCCAGTTTCCAACCTTCTCCAGCATACACTGAAAGAAAACACAAAAGCTGTAACTTTGTTTTCCTCAGCATATGCCTATCTTCCCATAGCCCAGAGGAAATATTTATTATTTCAGACTGATATACATGTAAATCTTAAGAATCTCTATATACAAAAAATCGTATTAAAAATGATTGCCTGATTACAGGAAAACTTTAGCATATGTGCCTCAAATTACAAAACTGACATATAAGAAGTGTCTTAACAGTATGGGTCTGAGATCTCCCCTTCATACTCTTAGTCATTTGCTTAAAAGAAGTGACACGATTTTAAAACAATTAGGTTATAAACAGAAGCAGTATGACAGAGTAACTCTGTTTAGACACAAAGTTGAGACATCTTAAAGGCCCACACTTGACATTTCACGTAATCTTTTTAATAGATATATGGATCACAAAACACTACAATGACTTCCAACGTTTTGTTTCAGAATCTTTTCCAGATTTTTGCAATGCATTAATAGTTACCCCGTGAGTAGCCCTTTATGTTAATTTCTCTCTTTCCCTTTTTGTTCATATAGAAGAAACAGTATCTACATTTTTTTTTTTTACTAGGAATATAAAACAACCTTGTAATTTCTTCCTAATAATCTTGCTTTTCACTTTGCATCTCACTGGACTAGCACTTCGCAGCCACTCCACATGAACTATTTTTTCACGAACATAGATGAAGAGCAAAGCACATTCTAGTCCTCAGAGTTTGTTTTAAAATTGATACTTGCTTTCTCATGTTCCCATTAAATTAGTAGCTGCTTTGTGATCCAGTTACTATGTCCTAGTTTTTCCTTCACCAGCCATTAAAACTGAGCTACCAGAAGAAATAAGCAGCATTAACAAGATGTTTCTGCTGTTAAATTGCATATATATTTTTAAATTCATCCACAAAGTTATCAGGTTCTTCCTATACTGGAGCCTGATTACACTATATAATATCAGACATGCTGTATTTTAACAATATTCTTTTTCTGCATCAAGGTTCCTACCAAAAACCATTATACACAACCAGTAGCAAGACCCAGCCTTTGGGCTCTCAACAACCTGTAAACTTTGCCTGCTCATTCCCCTTTGGCATCCTCTGTCACCAATTCACCAGCCCTTTCTTTATCCAGCTAACAAATTGTTAGTATTGCCTCTCTTCCCACATGCTTTACCTGTCCCATAGCACAGGCATATTACAGCTATCATACTTTTCTAGAACTGCATATAAAAAAATGTCATTTTGATGTAATATTCTACTGATAACTTCAATTACTACATTTTATTGAGCTTGCAGTAGTAGTCAGTCACTCCTTCAGATGGTCATTAATGAAATCAGACTAAAAAGGGGAGGGAGAGAAAGAAATTGCCCAAATTGTTCCATTACATTTCTTAAATACAGATACATTCTTCTTCACTTTTTCTTCAATTATTATGGTGATAATATATCCTTGATTCACTAGATTTTTTGTTTTGTTTTGTTTTGTTTTGTTTTGTTTAAACTGCAAACCACGTAAGTTCTAAACAATACCCCAGTAAACTCAGGGGAGGTGAAGGAGTTTGTCAGAAATCACATAACATTCGCTGGACCTTATAAAGTATTTGCAAAACATACATGCACACATAAAAATAGATGCTTAAAAACCTGTTTCCTTGCACTGCCTCTTAACATGATGGTGCTATATGCAAACAAACATTTTAAAGACACGCTTGATAAAACCAAGATAAAAATTAAGCCACCAACCTTTGCTTGTCCATTATAATCATCATCTAAAATGTTTGAAGAGTTTGGAACAGTGATACCACGGAAAAAACGGGAAGATCTCAGGTATCGCTGGAAACTAAGCAATCTTCTCACATTTCTTGCAGACACAGACACTTCAATTTCAGAATTTGCTATTTAAAAAAAAAAACAAAAAAACAAAAAAACAAGAAAATAAATACTCTCTCTAAAAACACTTTACCAAGAAACACTGTTCAAGGAAGTCTGGTAGAACAACTGCACAGCCTTTTTTTTTTTTTTTTTTTTTTGGTGCATCAAATGTTTCGGCCATGAACAGAGATCACTATGAATAGTGAATGCAGAGATATGGCTTAGAAAAGAACGTTTTCTATTTAAGCATCCTGTGAAGAAAAACAAATATTTAACTTATAGCTGCAACGTTTCTTTCTAAGGAACACTGCTACTGTTAGGACAGAAATATTACAGAAATTGTGCAAACACACAAATATTGCAAGCAAGTTCCTTTTGGAAAACTGCTGTCACATATGCACATCTAACCCGTGTCCCTAGCAAATCATATTAGATACATATACCATCTAAAGAATGTGTTGATGCAGAAGTTATAAAGTGATTTTGTGCATCTACAAATAACACAAATACAGATTTTAAAGCTCAGAAATTTTCTTAATTTTACTAGCAAGGTTTTAACACACGAGCTTTTTCAGGTAATTTTACCCAGAACTACTTCTCTTGAAAAAAAAAAGAGAAACAATCACACACCGACCTACACTTCTCCCAGTGTATCTAACTTCCTTTCGCAGTACAGTTTAACAACTACAGAATGTGTCTGTAGTTTCCTTTCAAAGAATAACCCAACTATTTTGCTTTACTTTTATTAGGCTAACCAGTTTAGCCATCCAAAGGACTCATGCTAGCTTATGACCACTTTTGTTTCAGAAACCTACAGACCAAAGTACACATCGCTACCATTTCTTTGCAGCGGTTCAGATATTTCCAATCTGAAATATTTATGGCCAAACTTCACCTTTACTCTCTTTCCAGCATTACTCCGAACAGTAGTTTAACGTAACCAACATTCAATAATTTTTACGTTCCTTCATTTTGTCCAAAAAGATGTATATTAAAAAGAAAAGAACATGTTAAGATAGGAAGTAAAAGCAAATATGCTGTTTTCCAAAAACACAGACTTTCAAAAACAACATGAACCCAACTTCTTGACCTTCCACAAGCAAGGCAGATTAGAAATCAGTGAAATAAACTATCATAGTATTTGTTTTAACACACAGCCTAAAATATGTTAAGAGACAAAGTGTGTGGCCTTATTAAGGACCTAAATTAAAAGCCTCGATGATTTCTAGTGAGAGCAGTTTGATTCTATGCAAGATAATATGCAAGATAAAGCTTTAATTATATAAATTGGTCTCCCTGCAGAAGATACACCGTTCTTTCTGCTCCACATTACCTCCTTGATTTATTTCCAATCTACGCTAATAAAGCATTTCTGAACAGAAAAGAATTACACTAACACACAGTATTTGAAGTGCAGCAACATTTTATATCAATTGTCTGAATTAACAGCAATCTAATTGACAAAAGGGGAATCATCTTTCAGACACAGCTGAAAAGCATCAGGTAGCTTACCGGGACACTGAATTAAGTTCCTATCATTTCAAAGAGCTAACACGGACAACTTCAAATGAAATATTTTTCTCCTACTCATCCCAGTTAAGGTCAGGGGCACTTCCTCTGAAGACACTGATATACATATATCCAGGTTATGTAAGCAGGTATACTACATATGATAAATTTGCTTATAAAAACAGCGTTCTCAAATACAGAAGGCAAATAAATAGATTCTGTCATGATGCATTACCATGACAATATTTTTTAACCAAGTTTATTAACAGAGTACAGTCTGAGACACCGTCAATCCTGCAGAACACAGAAGCAGGCAGCACTGTAACTGCTCCTGTTAGCACAGCACAGGTTTTGAAGTTATTTTTTCCCTCTTAATCTTGATCTAGTTGCTTAAAATCCAACTTTCAGACCTGAGGTCATTTGGTTTGAAATAAAACAATATAAAATGACTACATTTTGGTCATGAAATTATCTAAAATGTCCACAAATCCATATACAAAGTCCAGGAACTTCACAACATCTCAGTAAAAGAAAATACTTCAATAGGAAAAGTCTTTCAGAAGTACAAAGTTTTCTTGATCATGAGTAGGCTTTTTATAGATCTGTAGTTAACAAAAAGCTACTCCTGATGTCATGCTACGAGTAACTCTTTCATAGATGCCACTCAGTCTTTGGCAGAACAGCAGCACAGTGTAGGTAACACAAGTAAAACACATTTTTGACAGCAAAGCACAAAAGCATGATCATTCAGCTGTCTGTCCCTACATTCCACCTATTTTCACATTTGTAAGTCATTTGAGGGGATTTGCACAAATTTCAATATTTTTTCTCACTATGTGGGTACAGAAAAAATAAATTTTCAAAGGAAATGCAGTTTCCTGTGAAGCTGAACAGTCACTGCTCTTCACTTTGCAATGCACTAGTAAGATGCAACTTCAACATAATTTTCACCTCTAAATTATCATCAGTTTGTACAGTTCATAAACCACGACCTGTCCGTATCATTTTAATCCTCCTCCTTATTTGGTTAAAGAAAAAAAGTCCAGCCTCCAACCATTTCGTGCTTCAACTGTTCCAGCTGATGTAATTCAAGCAAGCTACGACAAAGCTGACTTCATTCCATATCTTTCTAGGCATCACTACTGCTATTACAGCCCCACGAAATGGCTGGAGGCTGGAAGGGACCTCAGGAGGCCATCTGGTCCAACCCCCTCCTCAAGCAGGGCCACCCAGAGCAGGCTGCCCAGGCCCACATCCAGGTGGCTTTTGAAGATCTCCAAGGAGGAGACCCCACAACCTCTGTGGTCAACCTGTGCCAGGGCTGGGTCACCCACGCAGTGAAGAAGTGCTTCATGTGCATGTGCCGGTGCCTGGGGCTGCTCCTCCTCAGGTGCAGGACTTGGCGTTTCCCTTTGAGCTACTATTCATTCCACACATATACCCTAAGTTCAGCTGAAGGTACTAACACCTCAACCAAACATCCCATTATTTAGACCTCCAGTGATCAGCATAACTTCCAAATGAGAGATTTTGAGCCCTTCCAGAATGCCTGGTTCAGGGGGACTACACCAACCCAGCGAGTGAGCTGATCTCCCTAAAATAGTTAGACATTTGATATGGGATGATTGGGGATAGGTGAGTCAGATGTGGAGGTTTGACAGGTAATTAATTTAAAAAGGAGGCAGAAAAAGAAAATAGCTAGCTTTCAAGGAAGAAAATTTCAAGGAGAAAAAAAAAAAAAAAGGATTTTTAAGCTGCAGTAACACTGAGAGCATCCACATTTGCAGCCCCCTTTTTGTCAGAAAGTATTATTGTAAGGGATAAAAGGGAAATAAAAATGAAAAAAATAAATCCCTTTGTGAGTTATGGCAGACCAGCAAAGACAAGTTCATGGGAAGGACTGCTAAAGCCTAAAAGGTGCAACAGTGCAACAGAAACTTGTTTCCCCTTTATATATATATGATTAACGTAGTTTTATGACTAATGATAGAGAATTCTTTGCTAATTTCAGTAAAAAAAATAAAATAAAATGAATACAGGGCACCACAATGGCTTTACTTTCTTTTCATTTATAATGGAAGGGTGCATTACCTTTGCTCAAGACATATATAAAAAGACATGAAAACATTCCTCCTCCCAGCCCAAATGTCCTTCATTTCATTTGCTTCTTTTCATGAGCTTTCCGTGTGCTAAATGCCTTTCTAATGTCTTACCCTGAGCATTTGTTCTTAAGAGATAAGGACGGTATAAGGATAAATTAGAATGATAAAATAAATAAGTACATGACATGAAAGCAAAGTCAGGATGTTGGAAGTGCTAAGAAGGAAGCTGCAGCAGTCAGATCCAGCTTTGATGCAAGAAACCAGAAGACAAACTGTAGGTCTTTGTGCCTGGTCAACAGCAGCTCTCCTAGGACGTTCCTCCTTTTTCAGTTCATCCCCCACTTAAAGTTAGAATACCATCCGATGTGATTTTTACTTCTAAGCTCGTTTATTTATTTATTAGGATAGTCATTCTCGTTTTCAGGCATCTAGAAATGAGATGCTAATAGGACAAAAAATCCGAAATACTCTAAAATAACGGTTTACTAACATCAGTTATTTTAGCAAAATGTTATGAATGCACATCAGAAAATTAAGTTATGCAAGTTGCCTTCGTGCAACAGGTTTCATCCGCATCCCAAGACACTTAGTCTAATCCTTTCCCACTCCCAATCTTTGAAGCGTATTCTATTTCACGAAAAGAAAGAAAAATTGTCACATTTCACAGGGACTTTAGAAATTTTTTTTCTTGTGTTAAAATAAAAAGACAAAATAGGGAAAACACAAAGCCACCTTAGACTGATATATTTATTCTCAATATTTTCATCTTTTGTACAGTAAGGAAAAAGAATGAAAGGAGGAATGACAACTTAGTGGTTTAATTTCTTATTTATAGAAGCCTTAAATCCTAGCAAAACCGATTCGGTTTTCTTTTAATGCAAAGATAACTCCTAGCCTCTGATGGGGTTTTGGTCAAAACAAGGCAATCCAGCTCATGAACTTTACTTACCTCCACATCTTCCCTCCTACAGCCTGAAACATAGATACAAAATTATCTATGATAAAAATTATTGATTTTTACTATTATCAGTAGAAAGAGTTTAACCAAGGATATCTGATATCTCTGCCACTAACATAAATAAAAATGAGGATGTATAATATAAGAAGTGAAAGCATGGATCTTTCTCACGTTTGAATATCAAACAGGAGTTTGAGGTGCACAGGGCCACCAGAGGAGATTCTTTTTCTAAAAAAAAAATGAACTACAGAGAATCTCTTCTCTCTTCATGGAATATTTCACAATTTTGGTATAGTAAAGACAACTACACATTTACTTAGCTATTCCTTTCATGATTTTTACATAGCAGGTATCACCAGCCCTGAGATACTAAAAGAAAGTTTCCACTACCTGTAAATATATTGAAAGAAATATTCAATTTCACATGACAACTGCAGCTGTATTTCTAAGGCCTTCCAAGATACAAATCATTTTCTATTTACGAACAATTTACAAGTATTACCTAGCACTTCACACCACTAGAGGGACCCATAAGCATTCTAATTTCACATCTATTCCCAACAAACCGTTATGAAGTGCATTGTATTAGATGTATTAGATTGTGTTTTCTCCAAGTTCTGTTTAGCTCTATACTAAGTTTTTCACTGTCATAGTTTGCATTTTTAGGTACTTTTCAGATATTTGGTATTAGAGTCATTAATAAAATCTATGATATAACTTGCAACATACAATTTCAGAAGAACTTTATATATAAAAAGATTACTGGTGTCTAAATTACATTGCTATATTTCCTTAGATCCACTCTTAAGCCCTGTTAGCATCATTGCAAAAATCCCCTCTTAAAAGAAAGTCAGGTCAAACTGTTTTAAGGTATCCCACGTATGCATTTGTGTACACATTCAGACTTTTTTTTTTTTTTTTTTTTAAGAAAACGATCACTGAAAATTCTGCGATGGATTAATGTTTAATGAAAGAAACATGGCTTTGCAAGTGTCTTCTGACTGACTGGAAAGAGGAAAAAAAAAAAGTACTAACTTTCAACAGATACAGATATCAACAGATATCCCCCAATGATCAAATACAACCATTAGGCACCAGTATCATGGAAGATGATCCCCCTCTCTGAAGGACCTTGCATAATAAAATACTGTCTTAGCAAAGTATAGAAGCCATAGACCAGGAGGGAAGCCACAGACTTCAGGATGGAAGAGACTTCTCATAGCTCTTTGGACCAACTCTCTGCTCAAAGCAAAGTATTTGAGAGAAATGACTCAAAGTACGGGGATTTTACTACTACAGTACAAATTAAACACCAAATCACCAATGGTACTGTATGCCTTTAAATAACACAGCACCAAACGTGTACAGAAAACACTACGAAAAGATATCTAAAAGGACTCTATCCATATAACTCTTTTGAATTTTGGCTCCTCAATCTTTGTAAATATCACAGGAACAATATAAAATTAAGTGAATTGAGCAATGGGACTCCTGTACTGAACTGAGTAACATTTTACAGTTACCTGAGAACTAGGGAACAGTACTCATAAGACATACACTTTTCCTACCAATATACTGAATCATAACCCTAGCAATCTTGTAGTTACGTACTTTTCTTTGACCCGACTCCATCTAAAGGGCAAGGCAAACCTGTAGCTCACACCAATAAACTTCATTGAAAGAAAATACATAGCTGAGTATCATCAGAATACACTAACGTTTCTTGGGGGGAAAAAAGTTATACTTAAGTGTCGTCAGTGTTGAGATGTTAATGCTCTTGAAGAACAAACAAGAACACATGACAACGTAATGGTTCGAGTTTTCTCCCAAAACAAGGATAATATATTCCAGACCGTCACCAGATCTTTTTTTCTAGATGTCTTCCAAGAAAACACCCACTCTTTTGTGTTGTATAATTCTCCAGTTCCATGACAATGGAATGACAGAACTATCAAGTCATTCTTCTTGGCCATTCTTCCCCACACACACAAATGAAAGAAGAATTCAAAAAAGAAACACTCTGGTTGACGGAAAAAAGGAGAATTCCTTTAAAAGGCTGCATGACTGTAAGTAGAAAAGTCACACTGGAAACAGGCAAAAACAAATGAATTCTTGCATTTTTTATGATGGCAAACTTGGCTCCAAGTATAACTTTAAAAATAAGCTACCTGGAAAAATGGACACATTAAAGAGGTTCAAAAGAAGTGAAAAAACTAGGATGTGACGGTGTCTTCTTCTAAGGTCAGACTTACCTCAGCAATAAAACACTGCGCTGTACCTGTGCAAGACTCCAGAGCACACATGCTGTTTTACAGAAACTTGAGAAGAAATTTGCAGATAAAACAACCATCTACCACAGCAAAATATATGCGTATCTGTCCTGTATTCTCAACTGGAAGCTTTTACATGGAAATCTTCCTTAACCAAGCTTACAAATACACTTGGATTTCAAGTTTAATTTCACTGTTTTCTTTTGACCAAAGCTCTTTTTAGATTTTCCCGTGACTAGGCTTTTGCAGCTTCCCTTGTGTGATTGCATTCTCTGCACTAATTTAAAGCAAAAATCTCTCTCATCAGAATGAGAGAAACTATTTTAGCACTCCAGATTATGAATAATGAGACGCTAATTTCAGAACATGTCCTGCACAGAAAGGCAACTTTCAGAGAAATCTCTTGAGTGTGAGCCTTTCAGTCCTTAGTGCTGGTATTTTCACACAGAAATAAAATACTTAAATCAACCTCTGACCACATGGGAATCTCCTCGCGTGATTTTCTTTGTTGGGAAATTTGCCTTTCTTCACAGTAGAAGATTTAAGAATAGCTTTCTTTCCTGTTCAACAAATTCAGCTCAGTAATTCCTCTATTTTCATGAAATAAAAATGAGCATTCAGCTTCTTCTGGGCTGTGCTCATTTTATCTCAGCCTCTAGATGACAGTCAAAAGCATGTTCGGGTACTGTTATGGATTTCCCAAACTCTTTAAGGCAATCAATTTGGACTTGAATTCTTCTTCCTCACTTGACTTCTGGCTTTTCATCTAAGATAAGTCTATTTCACTGTCCAAGGTATATCTTTTTAAATGATTTGTGAACGAAGCAAGTTCAAAGCAACAGTGCAAATGCAGATGCTGACACTTTGCTGACGCTTGCCAGATCTCAAAGTAGCAGATACAATGTTCAGTGAATTTATCCACACTTATATTTGTCTGAAAGTTGTACACCAAAGATAAAATCTGGCATTTCTTCATGTGTTTGCACTCAGAGAATCAGATTTATACATCGCCAATGCAAGTCACCTGAACTCTTCCTTTCCACTATAAAAAAGGCTCCGAATGCAGCCAGGAAGAAGACATCTATCTATATCTCAGTGATGTCAGTGAGCTCCAATCACGTTTTCTCTCCAGGATGTATCTCTGTACTGTAAGCACCAAGTTGATTCAAAACTGAGTCATTCCTAAATGTTTACAGAAACATACTGATTAACTCAAAAATCCTTTCTTACCTCTAAGATATTTTAACTCACAGATGTGACATACTCAGTTATCTCTGGAACACCAAGTAGAGCCACGTGTTGGCAACATCACCATCATCTCGTACAAATATGCTCAGACTACAGTGGCATGAGAGAATTCTGACAGCCTTTTGACAAGATCTTATCTATTTTGGTGCAGATACAAAAGGAAAAAGCAAGAATAAAAAAAAGTTTCCTCTCCACAAGACCAAAGCTTTTTGGTTGGTTGGTTGTTTTTTTTGTTGTTGTTTGTTTGTTGTTATCCGTTTTTTCCAGACTATACCCAACAACCTTTTCCCAAAAAGGAATTTTATAAGGATTAAATTGTATCTGCATAAGATGCTTCATGGTTTTGTTTGTTATCTTACTTATTCATTTTGGCTTCATTTCCCCACTGTAACATATTGTACGCCTCACTGAGCATATTCACTGATTTTTCTCAGGTGAAACTGAGTGATGGGAGCACACAATACATTCTTCTGTTTGTACATGCCAGAGTCTTCACAAACACAAAGAAAATATCTACACATATATACATGCATACATTTTAGCAAATTAAACATTACTGATAACCTCTAAATAACCAGAAAATAAAAACCTAAAACTTTATTGTTGGTTTGCTATTTTTAAAAAGGGAACATTCATATACCATCATTTACCAATTATTCTAGAAAATGTTTTGTTTTGCAGCAGCTTTAATCAATGTAATCTGTTGACATTAAATTGTTCAGAAACAATTCAAAAAGCAACCACTTTAATTGTAAACTATTTGCAAGCCACCAGAGAACGAGAATGGTCATAACCAACCACTGCAATCACTTTTAGGGCAACTTCCCTGAAAATCAAACAGCACATGACGGTAGTCAGACAGTAAAATGTCAAACTTGTTACCTGAGGACTGCAATGTGCTCTATGTTCAAATCAGTAAAATATTGTTAAAGTATATGCAATTTACTGTGTAACTGTGAAAAATGTATATCCACTGAACAAAAAACTACAATTAATTTACTTCTGAGGAAGAAAGTTATGTGGCTGTTCTCCCCTCTCCAGAATCCACAGCCTTTAGCCGCTAACTCGCCCATGGTTCCACAGAAACATAATCACCAGATGACAGTAACAGATAAACTACTAATTGACATCCCCATGATAACTGATTACAAACCAACATGTGGGACACAATACTGACTTTCCCCATGTGGCAGGATGTAGTCTTGTTCAAACAAAAACCTGTTTATTGTGCTGTCCTTTCTGATGAGTTCCCGTGAAGAGCTAGCAAAACATGATTCCTGGAACAGCATACAGTGTAGAAGAAAAGCTGGCACCCAAAAAACGTAGTTTGACCATCAGTCAAATCTTGCATTCATAATCCGCAGATGTGTCTCCCACACTACAGTCTCTAACAACAACAAAAACATTTTTCCAGCAATCACTTCACAACTGGTTTTCCTAGAAAGAAGGTACAGGTAAGAATACTCCTAGCCAATTTAGGGAGTTGAATATTCAATTACAGAATGCTGGAGTGAAGATGCGGACACTGAGCTTATAATCCTTAAGTAGAAGTGATCTTGAGATGTTAACAAAGTTTACTTTGGTATTTGGCAACGCAAGATAAAGTTGCAAATGAAAACAGTATTAAAAAGAAAAGTGATTGTTTTTTCAACCTCTGCCCCCACCCCCCTCACCCCCCCAAAAAAAAATAATCACAACAGTAGCTTTCTGAAAATACAGTCATGCCTTTAAAATTCTGTACTCTTCAAACCTATCAATAAAAGTTTGGATTAAGAATCCATTAATAAAACATTGGAAAAACTAGTTGGCAGTTTATTGGCTCGACTTCCTGAAAGACTTGGACATTCTTCACAAAACACCACTGAGAAAAAAAATGAAAACGATGCTTAACAACAAAAGTTAGCTAAGCAAAATATACAATGGCAATAATGCTTCAACACTGTGAATGATAGCCACGGCATGTCATCTGTAAAAGAGGTAAGCAATGATCGCTGCAAAATTTTTAGAAACACAATGTAGAGTTAGTCAATAACAGGTGAAAGTTACAATGAAGCTTCACAAACAGCATGAAGGAAACATAGCCAGGCATTACTGATGTTGGGTATGTAGCTGTCGTGGAGAGGAGAAAAAAAAAAAGACAACACTCAGATGCCTTAGCCTGCCTCTGCTGTAGAAGAGACCCATTTCAGCCCAGTTTTTGCTCCAAGCAAAGGAGAACGTGTTTTAGCTTGACTGGCTCCTCTCTTATGGTTGACCATTTTTCAGCCCCATAGATGAACAAGGCAAAATTCTTCTGGAGTTACCAGAGGAAAAAATAAATAAGTATCCCAAGAATCAGCTCAGGTCAGGTCCCACAACTCCTCTCTATCTGCAGTCAAGTAGCAAGATACTAAAACTGTTTTGTCTAAAAACTATTAGGGAAACACTGATCAGGACTCAATTAGCATTGCAGGGAGAATGAAAACTTATTTTTTAATTCTGTAAAAGAACAGATAATTTATTGGTACTGTGGGATACAGGGCTGAATTCCTTACATGCCCTCATTCACCTTATTCTTTATAGGAAAGAAACTCTATATGAAGAAGCAGGAGTCTGAAGTCTGCGATCAACTCTGCAACAGGCCACGATTCTTAAGTGTAAAATAAATCTGACTCTAATGTGGCAACTCTGAGAACTGCCACAGCAGCTGACTCCAGAGGAAAGTTACAGCCGAAGAATTTTTGGGCCTCCTAGCAACATTCCTTGCTGTCATCAGACACCGCAGTTGATGTTGCTAAAAGTTGCTGCCTGTGCCTGAACAAGTAGGGGCAAGAAGAAAGGGTGTGAAAATCCTTTTCCTCATCTGCCTGATGCACAACTGTCAAGACGGGAACAGCGTGACGAGTATCATAGAAAATACAGTTAATTTGATGATGGCAATAATATCACACAAGACTAACATGCTGTTCTTTTAGTATTACTGTTAATATTTTCCTGTATCAGCATGAAATGCCATATCTTTTTATATATATATGTATATAAAATTCATAAATTGCATGCTATTTTTACAAAGGTGTTTGTTTGTTTGTTTTTTAATTCTCAGCAGAATTATCAGGACTTGAGACAGAATCTCTCTCCTCTTTATTTAAACATTCAACACATCATACTCTTCAAACTTTGTTTTCTCACCTATTTTGTGAAACTAACTTTTGAATGAAACTAAGAGTTTGAGATTTAAGTAGTGACCTACTTTAAAAATGAGCATCTTCAGGTAGATCAGACTATCAATTAGCACAGTTTCTGCCACTCCTTTTTTTTTTTATTAATAAGGTTATTACAACCACACTTGTTACCGTGAAATAGCTTTTCCAAATCTCACCGTTGCACAGCCTATTCAGAATTGTGCAGCTACAACGTTGGTATAGATACTTCGTGACGATACATTAATATTATTTGCATCCTTGAATTAACACGTCTTCTGTGTTCTGCTGCATATTCAGGTATGGTGGTTACTGCAGCTTTGATATTACAAGTACTGATACATTTAGTTGTAATATGGATGTAGAGAAAAAAAAAGTAAAATTATTCAAAAATATTCTTATTGTAATACTTCTCTGAGGAAAAAGAAAAAAAAAAGTGTTTCCTAAAACCCATAATTTAAAAAAATAGCCTGCTATTTGCTTATAACACTTTCATCTCTATTTTAGATTTGTCTGCCTGTGAAAAATTTAAGGTCTAGCTACTTGTTGGAGAAAATGCAATATTAACTGACTACGATCAGGTCAAGAACAATGTACTGTAATTCTTTTCAAGCATCATCCTGCACCGAGCCCTTCTGCTGCAGGGAAGTATTCTTCTCAACTGATTGTGTCTTCCAAGTAAGTACTCAGCATACACATCAGTATTTTTAGATAAGTCTTATTTTCCACAGGAATTCAGGTCTAAATTCAATAAATACAAGTTTAAGCTATGTTTTTAGAAACAGAAATTTAGTGGTGAAGATTTTCTTATTCAATTTTTGGTAATGAAGTAGCATGAAAGATTTTCTTAAGTAATATAAAAAATGGTCTTGCTATATAAGCTGCTAACTCTATTTTTAGAGGCTCATTAGTTAAACTTAATGGAAGCCTTTGTTTATTTGTCATTAATCTGCTTTTAAATACTTACAGTGAAAAATACGGAAATCAATGTATGGATGAGAACCTCTTCTCTCTGTTTCAAATCCTGCCCGACTTCTTACTCGCACATCTCCTAGAAACAGGGTCAAGAGTGAAATAAAAGTGTGGAAGAGTGGCAGAGATAAAATGCAAATGAACATAGCCTGGAGGGGTAAAGATTCATGTACTTAATGGAGTAGGGTTATTCAAACAATAGGCCTATTTCAATGCTTTTCGTTTTAAAGGTGAAATTCAAAACAAAGTTTGAAGACTTGTTAAACATGCAATTGCATGCTTTCTCGTCAAAACCTCTCCTGCCTAAGCGTACGTTGCCAGAAGCATGTGACAAGCATTCAGATGAAATTAAGAACAGCTTGCTACACCAGTATGGTAAAAACGCACCTTGATATGACAGGAAACAATAACATTGAAAGTTGATTTGTTCCTCAGTAACACACATAAAACGATAACATTTCGTATAGTACAAAAAGATTCAGCTTCTAGAAATGGTAGCTTTTAGCAAATAAGCTAGTTACAGTATGATTTTATTTTACATAATAGAATATTTTCCCACTAGCATTTACTTACTTGCGCTCAGCTGTTTGAATATTACACATGAGCCTATTAAAATACCAAAACTCAGTATTAAAATTTTATAAAACTATTTTGCACTGCAATTAGCTTTAACCTGAATTTTAGCATGCTTGTTGATTTCTACTTAGGCATTTTACCAACTGAAAGCTGATCAGTATTCTTTTGTAAGGTAGATGTATGCATAAGCAGTTCACTTGGATTAAAGCTTTCACTTTAAAAAACCTTTACCAATTATAAATTTGGGCAAACCAAATGCATTACACCCTGAGACCTTAACAAAAAAGTGAAATCTAAGATGTGGAAATTTTCTGGTTTCTGATTATGAAAATCCTTTAAGTGTAGTATGCTCCCCTCTTCAAACAATGATTTTCATGTTAATCAAAATTATTTAATGCAAGAAATCAAGATTGATTTTAATATGTATATATAGTGCTATTTAACGTAAAGGTTTTTAACTAGTAGTATTCTAACTGCTTTTCCTTTGCCAACTGGCTAATTTGTAATGTTGAAGACGACAGTGTAAGTCAGAAGATACTAAAGTTTTGGTCAATATCTTTAGGTAATATACTTTCAGCACTTAACCATCTGTCCAGAGATACATATCTGTAAGCACAGACATATCCATAGTGACACACTTCACGTGAATGTTATCTTGTGAAGCACGCTGGAAGCACCACAGAAGATAAGTATATCCCAGGCTCCCTCTGTAAAGAGCCTAAAGTTTTCTTATCAGTAAAAACATACTAAATACTTTTTTTTTTTTTTTAAACTGAAAACCTTAACAGAGCTGCAAGGTAAAGTAAGTCCATTGCTATCTATAGAAATTTTCAGAATGTGGTCTGAATTATTTTCAGACCACTGACAATTTATTGAATTAAAAATTTCAAGTATTCATCTGAGCAGTGGTGCAAGAGGCTTGTCTTTTCCCAGACAATACAGAGGCAGCAAATTGTAGAACTCTTCTGTTAGGCACAAAGACAGCTGGTGGATTTAAAGAATGAGCGAATAAAAAGGAAAAGAGGAAATTTAGGAAAAGGGGAGGTGAGTACATTAGTAGTTGTATAAGAAAGTATGTTTACACAAAGGAAAACGTAGCCTTCATTATCTATCATGCAAATTTATCTGACAAATCAGTCAGACAGCTGTGTAAATTTTCAGTGCACCAGCTGAACTGAGCAGTTGAGCTTTTTTTTTTTTTTTAACAGAAAATATAACTTGTATAAATGATATTTATTTTTCAAAGTATCCTTAACTTTCAAAATGTACCAGCCTTAACATGAATCAGCAAGTAGTTTCAGGCAGTATATTGCTGCTCTTGCGAACAACTTACTTGTTCGAAGAGTCAAGGTAAGGAGAAGTTCACCGAAAAATACCTGGAGACTAACATGGAATGCTGCAAACAACAGAACGAGCAGGTTCATCTGACAAATGGTACCTAGAAAAATTCCCTCCTTTTTTTTTTTTTTATTAATTATTTTTTGCTGGTGCCTACTCCCAACAGCTAGAATAACGGTACCTCTGTTTCTCTTGAAATGCCATCAATGTTGTAGATTTTGAGTAGGACAGCAAGAAAAATGCAGGACTAACTCCGCTGCTTTTATCAGGAGCTATAAAATTGCCTATTTAGAGGAACAGTTAATCAAAAGTAGAAGTGGAATATTAAGCATACATGTGGCAAAAAATTGATGGTAATAAGATACGGGTAAAATGAGATTATATACTTGCATACACATTAATTAAATTCTCAAAGGAAAGCAAAAAATGTCATTAAATAGCTGTTAAGGAAAAATTTGTTCCTTACAAATACAATCTCTTTGGTTGTGGTAGAAAAAGGTCATTTTGTTAAGAATCGAGTTCTCAACCACAGTTTCTACAGAATACACTTGAATTTATTCTGGAATTCTGCAGAATGTTAGCAGTTCTACAGAACTACAATGTGTTGCAATAAGCCTAAAGTAGAAATTCCTATTGGGTCAAAACAAAAGCAGAAGAGCTCTCTTCACTATTGTTGTATAGTACTAGTGCATTTTTCAAGATTTCAGACCAAAAATGCATTTTGAAAAACTGCTTCAAATAGACAAGTAGTATACATCTGTCTGAAATTCCCACACGTATAAAATAAAAAGGAATAACACGTCACTGACTGTGTGTTAGCATATTACGAAATCATGTGCCTAAACACAATGAGATTAATCTCTACTTCACATGTTGTTAGTCCCACAACATCCAGGAGTACCTGACCATTATCTTGAAGTCATTGTTCAGTTGATCTCTGAAGATCAACTGATGCCAAATGTGCTAACTTTACATGCTGATTTGCTTGGGAAATTCTGCATGAGATTTTGTAACCCTATCACTTGGAAATGAACTTAATTTTAAGAAAAATGTGTTCATCATCATAGGTAACTTAAAAAAAACACATAACATTTCAAATGACTTTTTACCAGACACTGTGTAATTCTTTCAAACAGCAACAGAAGTCAACATCAGAGCTGGTTATTATTGTAGTAGCTGAAAGATAATTAAACTCAATACCTAAAACAAGATAACTTATGAAAAGTTATTTATTTAGGCCTTTTAAAAAAATATCAAAGTGGTTACAAAAATCTTTTGAAACCATCAGATCACACTGCTTGTAAGGTAAATTTCCTTGAAGGAAACAAAGTGGTAGCAAGCTGACAGTTTTTAAAGTGTCACTTTATAAATTTTAGCCACTGTGAATTAACTCCTCTGCTTCCTTAGGGAAGGCATTGAAGTCCATCATCTTAATGACAGTGGACTTCCATGCAGACTTTTTTTTCCGTGAGTTTCTGTGAATCCAAAGCATAAAGTAAATAATCTTAATGTTCTTCAGAAGGGAGGAAAAGAAGTATGAAACCTTTCTTTCAAAGTTTAATTTTGCACACTGACCTGACACAGTATCTGTTGGCTGAGTGTTCAATCAGAATTTTTTCCAGAATAGTTCTACGTGCCCAGGGTGGGTTGCTTTTCTTAAGACAAAATCCATACAGGGAAAAACTGATTTGAAGGCTCAGTAAATAACAGAAGTAGGAATAAGGTGTAAGAGGGAAATTCACAGGTACAGCTGAAAAGGAATCAGGCCTTTAGCAGAACTTACCTTGAGACAGCTCGTTTAGCTCCTACCCCTCTCTCAGATTCCTGCTTACATTGCAAGGACAGCTCTGACACTCACAAGGCAGCTGAAATGCCATAGTTTACATCCCTGCATGTTAAGGTTACACAGCACTTATTTTGTGCTACCCTAATCTTCCAGTCTGAACCAGTAACCATGCAGTAGCTGCTCGGGTAGCTGAGGCCTTCTGGAGAAGGGGCAGAAGTCTCAGAGATCACGGAGGACAGCTGGGAGCAGAAGCCACCTCACGGTAAACCACCCACACTCAAGTCAAAGCCATGAAGATGTGAAGAGCAGGATTTCCAGAAAGAATTACTAGCTTCAGAGATTCAAGATCCTATTAAATTTGCTGGAGAAACAGATGACAGGTCAGCCGAATATGCTGGAATTAAAGCAAAAGCAATACCACATAGCAACTGCTACCAACGAAGAGCATGCACCCGCATTACACATTTGCTTGCTTCCACGTTTTTCTATTTCAAGTGATCAGGACCCCTAGAACAGAGACACAGCTCCAGGTTTAGGGGAGAGGTGCATGCTCCCTGACACAAGCAGTCAGTGCCCCAACCTTTCCAGCCCATGCACGGTAGCAAAACTTTCAGGCAGTACAAAACAACTACAAAAAAAAAAAAAAGAAAAAGAAAAGAAAATAGAAAAGTAAAGAAGAGAAAAATCAGTAAAGTACCAAGATTACATGGAAGCACATTTAAGTATTGAGAATTCCTCATAGTTGCTGAGAGAAGTAGCTGACTGAGGGGATGCAGATATATTAGCCTGTCCGCCCAAGGTTTTAAAAAGAAAAATTCTACAATGCTGCATCTGTATCTAATTTTTAAAATAGAAAATCTGCCACTCGGGAGTGGCTTAGTGTGTATTTTGGGAAGGGGGTATGACAGCTGAGTCATTAGAGTCAACGCTGTTTGTTTATATTGACACTGGATGAAGACAGTTAAATTAGCTGCTTGTGTCGTGTGCCCCTAAAATTTCATCTTCAAAGTGATGAACCTGGAAACGCTGCCCTACCACAGGAATTTCCACCTACTTGCTGCAAGTGAATATCCACCGGGTTCCCACTTGAACAGCCTGAAGACATTAAAGGAAGCAACTCTACAGCCAGCTCAACTAAACAGATGCAGAGGGAGGTGTCCTAGATACCCTCGGGTTTATATTTTTGGTCTGCTAAAATATACAGTTTACTGAGGTACAGTCTATTAGTAGACATAGTCTGTTTGGAATAGCAACCAATGAAGTAAAAAGGCAATACCTCCCATGACTTTGCAACTTCCCTTTAAGCTACAGCTAAAGGATTTCTTACAGCTTACTCTGCTGAAGTTTTAAAAAAAAAAAATCACACAGTTCTGTATGGGAAATGTAACACTTCGTTTGTCACAAATATTCTAGTCAAATATATTCATTCTTCAATCCCCTCTGACATGAATGTTTCTACATACTGATGCATCCAACTGTTCAGCTTTCAGGCTGGTCTTTTGTACAACCCGTTTATGAATACAACAATAACCAATCTGTAAATAGTTGCTATCTTGTACGGTACGGTGTATTTAACATTTGGGAAAACAAAAAGCAATCACTAACAATAAAATATTTAACATACTGATTCAAATATCCAGGGAGCAATTTTGTGTTTGCTTGTTGACATCCTGCAGCAGAAGTTAGAAGAGGTCTGTCCTTTGACAGACTTACTAGTTCAGAAGAGCTAGCGTACAGCATTATCAAACAGTAATGCCTGCAAAAGTTAATGCTGTTCGTAACAAGCACCAATCACATAATCTAATAAATTAACTCAAATTGTTAAGTGGAATTCAATTTACTCGACACATTTGCACACACATTCTGAAGATATTCCATGCCTGCCTGCTGGAAAGAGCAGTGAAGAAAGATTTCAAAACCATTACATTTTCCCCTCAGGTCAGCTATATATACACACCAGGAACCACAGAAAATCAGGCTTTGCTTTCTCCTAGATTCACTTGATCATTACATAAAACTCTTCTGCTGAAATCATGTGCCTAACTCCTAGATGGCACAATTAATTTAAACTTCCAGAACAGCTGAAGATAACTCTTGATTTCTGGGGAGAACAATTTTTTATTTTTTTTTATTTTTTTTACAAGCTGGACTTCTACCATTAGCAGATCAGTATCAAAAAGATAAAAAACAGACATATGCTTACAGTACCTTTAATTAAAACCTATCCGTGCATTTTTAAACAAAATGAATGCCTATTTCCCCTGTTAGGGGATTAAATGTATTCAATTTGTAAGATTTTTTAAGCAGAAAATTTTGTATTTTTCTAATTATAACAAAATAAATTTAGTTTAAAACTATAAATCATAGAACCAAGGAAACAAACTACCTCAGGCCTGAATTTACTGTCTTATTCTTATGACTAGAGCAGAAGAAAATCAGATTTCAAAAAATTTTAGCGTTCATCTTGCGAAGATGATTGAAAATAAGTGATTTTAACTTTTTTAAATGAAATAAACCTGCTTCTTCCTCCTCCCCACCCCCCCTAAAGAAAAAGTTAGCACCTTTTTCAATTAGCATTTAGAAAGCAGCATCTTCTGTCCTCCTACTTCTCTTAACAAATCTCCATACACATTCTCTTATCAAAAATTCTTTACTAGACAGCCAGTGCTATACTATTAACTTGACAAGCTTGAAAGAAAAAAAGGAGCAAAACTGAAAAATAAAAATGTAAGATGCTAAGTCAAAGTTCTATTTATATCTATGCACACATACACATGCATTTGCCTACACATGTAGGCTATGACTATAAATTCAGATATCTATGTACACATGTGTACATACATATACAGCTTGTGACTAAATTCATAGAGAATGCAGTCACGAATTTTTGAGGACTGGAATATGCACAAATTGCAACTGAATCGAAAAGATTCCGGGTGTAAAAATACATGTTCTGGCTGATCTAGCTGAAGCAGGTTGAGAATTTATAATCACTAGCTGCTTATGTTTGTCGGGCTGTGCAAGACAGCATGTAAGCATTTGTAGTCCATTTCAACACAAAATCACAGCTGAAGTTGGCTTAAATTAAGCAGTGTAATTTTGCAGTGAAACAGGCTTAAGAGCATATACAGAGTCCATCGTGCCATCTGCAAGAGCTTTGCATCTTTCTCCTCTCAACCACTGACCTCAGGTCCATCCTCTGTGCACTCAGTTTCATGGAGGGTGTCCCCTGGTGCTTGCTGCTCCCAGTACTGCCCTCTCTCTTTGATTTGGCTTTACCCTTTATCTAGTTGCTACCCTGGAAACGTTCTTCAGAAAGCTGACTAAGCCACTAGTCCTGTCACACATCCTTTCCCTTGAAGTCATCTTCTAGAACTAATAAGAGAAGTATTGTTTAAAACTGTATCATTATTTCAAGAACACCTTGAACATTTCACTGCCTCAGCACTGATTTTTTTTGAAGTGTGTGGTAATCCTCACGCACAAATATTCTCTAAGCTACAGTTTTAATCAGAAGGATACCACGCAGAGGTGATAAATTCCATCACAGAAATAAAGATCCGTCACAGAAATAAGTGAGAGTCATTTGGAAGACTAAACTTCTACCAAATGTGTTAAATTAATTAAAAGAACCATAACTGAGTTTTCTTTAAATACAGGAGTAAGGCATCTGACACAATGGTTAATTCAAAAATAAAAAATGCCAAACAACCAAAAAAAAAAAAAGCACAAAAATGCTTTGCTAGAGAATGTAACCAGAATATTTTCCAGAAGAAAAGTTCAAGAGTACTATACTCAAATGTATATCTATAAAGTGATCATAACTGTAAGGACTTTGCGATACAGAAAGTGGTGTGCTTACCTAGCATACGAATGTACAACGCAGTCTGATCAGAGCTGTCATAGGAAATTGCTCCACGTCTCTGAAAAAAAAAAAAGAGGTATTTCATGCATGTTACAACTGTGTTTTTTTAATTGAAACAAAAGTATTGATTGTCCATTTCCAATTTACTCCTCAAAATTAATCTTCAAAATCTGAACGTGCATCCTTCAAATATGTGTGCTGATATTGTTTTTGGAGGAGACAAAGGAAGGACAAGAATTCATGAAGAAACTAAGAAAAACAGAACCAGAGTGCGGAAGAAAAATATCCCTCTACATTTCTTTCCAGATGCTTCTCAAACATTTCCTACAATAAATAAGGCACATAACAAGATTAAACAGACCCCAAAATGTGTTCCTTATCACCTTCTGCGGTGTAATACCTGAAACAAATACTTGCGGTTCCTAGCTTATTTATTTACCCATGGGTTATTTCCCTCTTTGAAGCTAAAAGAAGTTTTAAAAGATGTAAAAAGTTGCATGACACCATTGCTGCATCTGAGGAATTGAACGTATTTTCTGCAAGGGCAGGATGCGGCTGGCATGTGCCACCTTCCTTCCACCCAGTACTTTCTGCAGGCAAATCAAGGTACCGGTGAAGCAGGATGCAACCCGTAAAGGCTGAAGAAAGGTCTACAAGAGCCATCAAGCTATCTGCGCAGGACACAGACTCCCAAACAGGATGTATTTCTTACCTACACAAAGCCGCCTTTATAGCCCCACACACATCCAGCTGATGCGATAACAGTTATAATTCAGGAAGTTATAATTCCTGAAAATGTGGTGAACTAGTCCTGCAACAGCTAAAAACGGGGGAAAATGTTCCTGTAGTTACACAACACTGACTTTTTCTTGTCCAACACGCTTACATTGAGAACAGAGAAATCCTGTGTGCCTAAAAGGTTTATCCTACCCCTTCAAGAAGCCCAGGTAAAAGCCAGCCTGGAGGTGAGTGCAGTAACTGAATGCACTCAAAGAAAGACTAGAGATCAATAACCTCCATCAGTATGATTTGTGTAACTGATGTGTTAAGACCCCCAAAACCCAGAAAGTACATAGTAGTTCTAGTATTTTTCATGTTAAGAGGACAGGAAAAAAAAAGTGACAACAAAAACAGACAAAACCTTATACTTGAGGTCAAAAAAGTTTGTTTTTTCCAAAGGTTAAACTTAATGTTTAATTACAGAAATGACCAACGACCTAACTCCAACTCAGGTCTGATTATATTAGCTGTTGTAAAGACTACAAAGAATTCCCTATACCGCGCTTTTATACTGTCTTAGCTTTTGTTCGATACTTCCTTAGAAGACCATAAACGATGCAAATAATCCTTCCTTTGAAATATGTTTGTACAGCATTTCACACAGCGGCGTGCCTGTCCTGATGGGGAAGCTAGCAATCCGCCTCATCAGCCAGGAAACGATGCTGATTTCCCACTAACACGTTCAAGTTTCCTCCTGTAACCTGCCTTAGAAATTCAGCAAATCTCAGCCGAATGTATCTGCAGCAGCCTGGAACATTTTGTGTCATTGACTAGGCACAAGCAGGGAGGTAATTTAGTGCTAACTTGCAATTTGCACCTCTCTATCACAGATTAGTGGACGTGTCCAGTACAGCTCTGTAATCTAATGCTGGAGAAAACTCAGCACACGTGCAGCTAGGAGAACCATAACCAAGGGGAGTATTAGTCTCTGAGAAGAAAAACAATATACAAAAATCGACCAAAATAGAAATCCCTTTGATGCACCGATTTTAAAACATTATTTGCCAGCTAACAATCTAAAATCATACTGGCTGGCTAAAGTAGCACATCCATGTATGAGATCAAACACATGGACACGTTTTTAAAAACATAACCCACTTGCTTACACGAACAAGTGATTTGGTTCTGCAAGGATAGTAAGAGATCTCACAGGAATCCTCAAGCAATCAAACCCTTTCCAAGTTACCTTTCAAAGTTTGGTTTCGAAAAGAAAAGCAATTTATTTTGTAAACCTCACAAATAAGACTTACAGATGTAGTATGACAACCCCACCCATTGTTGCTAAAAGGGTAGAGGTCCTACAGATATTCCACTCACTGAAATATGTTAAATATAATAGGTAAAAGGAAAAAAATAGATTAAAATAATAGATAAATAAGATAAGAATAGTTAAAAATAGGTAAGTTAGATAAAAGGTTTATCACCAAGTTCCACCAAGAGGAAGGCAGAGGATGGGTGCTGAGTGGTTGGACATGAGAGCAGAGAACAAGGGAGGCACGGAGCACTGCGAATGCTGCTGTGTGCAGCCATAGACCACGCAGGGAGCCAACAGTGCCGGGGTTTCAGCAGCCTGCGAGAGGTAGGTAAGTGTAATAACACTGTGCTCATCCAGCCACGGACTGCACTGGTGTCTGCTCACGTCCTGCAGAGCCAATAAACTGTACCAGCCAGCATCCTGCAGGCTGGGGTGCATCACCCAGCTCACCACTCTAAACTCTGGGTGTATTTGTTAAACTATACTACACTGCTCTACACTGCACTAGAAAAATGCGCCATCCTGCAAAAGGAAAAAAGTAGAGTCATTTAATCTGCCCTGACTGCAATTCCTTAAGGTATGCTGTCCAGGTTCCACTTTTAAATCCACCCAAATCCAGCAAACAGAAGGAGCATCAGCTCCCACCAAGAACCATCGTGTGCAGCAAATTCGTTAAGCAGAAGGAAAAATAAATCCTAAAAAAAAAAAAAAAGAAAAAAAAAAAAAACACACAAAGTTTCTGTGAAGCAAGTAACAGCTCAAACAATTTAATCACTGGGATTCTACCCCTGGTGACCACCAGAAACGACTCCCCTCTCATCACTAATTGAAGCCCCATTCTCTGTAGCCTACATCAGGACTACACTTCCAATATAAATTTGCTGTGCTTGCAGAGTGAAGATAACTAGCATACACTGTATCAACCTACAGAAACCATGGCTAACGACTTCAAGGACTGACTTCCAATACTTCAAAATACCAGACCAGCACTTGAAGCTGGATGGGTCTGAAAAGCAGTCAAGACCAAGACCTTGGTCTTTCTGACCAAGTCAGTCTAATTCCTAACTACTGTGTTTATAGCAAAATCTGCCAAATCCAAACTTATGTCAAATTATTCTACCCAAATTACCTTTTTTTTGTACTGTCCAGCCATGAGTACAAGTCTGAACTGGGTGGGCTCTTCTGCTTCAGCAGTAAAGATAAATGACAAAAAGACAACTGGGAAGTTGGAGGAACGTTTACGCTGGATTTCCACTTTGCAAACCTCATCTTAGATTTCATTTTCATATTAGGGTGCCATTTCTTCTTCCAAAGAACAACACGGGAAGAAAAGCTTGCATTTCTCAAATCTTTATGGAAAGGGAACGGAAGAAGTTCAAACTCAAGCAGAAGATCCACTACTGCAAGAATGGCAATGATAAAAGGGCTCCAGAAAAGCGGGCGAAGGGAATATCTATTGGAAGACAGATGCAAGTCAGTTCTTTCTGAAAATCTTTTCACAAGACTATAGGAAACCATTAAAGGTCACGCTGTGGGAATGGCATGCAAAACTAGCGCGTAAATACTGCTTCATCAGAGGGAAGCCACTTCATTGATGCTGGGTGGCACAGCATAAGCAGGTAACAACTGGAGGCAGAGGACCTGCTCTGTTCAAGCTAGATGGAAAAGTTTCCATCGATAGATCAGTTTTATCAAAATGATTTCCTCATCCAGTTCAGAGCAGAGCACCAGAATTATTCCTAGGTACTTCGTTACTTCGATATTTTTTTTTACCTACTTGGCGCAACAACCAGAGAGACTGTTTTCAGCCAGAGAAGTTGAGGACAAGTTTGGAGAAGTTACTGTATTATGGCAACTGCAATTTGCTGGTTATGCTGCTACAAACATACACCCTTGGAAACAATTTAAGACTCTAAGCCTGTTATTCACCTCCAAGTGCCTAGAATGACAAATTAATTAGACCGGATTTCTCCAACTATTACTGGATTTCAAAAGCAAGACTGTCATTTAACATAATTCCTACAATGATTTCAGTAATTAAAATTCCCGTGTTCCACAAGATACCGCCGAGCTTCTACAAGGGAAGGTGCTGGGAAGTGCTGCTTTAGAGCACTTACACCGCTGTTAGACAGAGGCAGGCCACTGCAAGGCAGCCCCACTGCTACTTTCCAAATCAGCCACTTAAGTCCAAAACAGTCCTTTTGAAAGTTTATCAAACCAGCAAAAAGAAAATGGGTTTAATTTCAGGAAGATGCTAACAGCATGAAGATTATCTTTAGTTATGTATATAGCAAATATCTGAAGGGGACTACTTTCATATTTTCTTACATATAAAGCTCATCATATAATCGTCACCCTGAGATGAAAATGGTCATTATCAAACTTAGCTACTGTCTGAATGAGTGTAGTTACCAGCTTCAGTGATACAGCCATCTAACACCTACCTTTCATGTATTTTGTCTCACACACCTTAGAAGTATAGCATGTGGCATCATAAGACTTCCCTGACGTTTTGTTAGCTTAAAAACTTCAAGTTTTAACAAAAAGTAACAAAAGCTTCAAAATTGATAAGAAAACAGGAAAAAAAAAAAAAAAAAAAAAAAGCATATAACTGACTGAAGTAGAGACAGAAAACCTTTAGGAAACTCAATCAGAATGGCTGAAGGACACAAAAGCAATAGCAAAGTGGGATGACTGGGTGATCACAATAAATAAATGTAATTATACACATTTGAAAGAAATGACCATTCATGTAATTAAGAACGCAGCCATGCTACATCAGCTACCTGCAAGTCCTGTTTTTCTCCCCTTAAGAGAATCTTTGACCAAACTGAACAAGGACAAAATCCCTGAGCAGGCTGTGTCAAATTTCAAAGAACCAACAAACCAAGAGCACATAGCGTAGGTGACACACTGACTAGAATACCAGCTGGTAAAACTTTGGAGACTATAATCTGCCTTCAGACACAACTGAACATTTATTAGTGCGTTCTGGTCTTTTTCTTGATGTGACAAAAGTTGTCACGATTGCTAGTAACTAATCTTGACCACTTGTGCTTTTAGTAAATTGAGAACTGTGCTGCTGGTAGTGACTGATGATTTGGGGCACAGAAATCTGGCAAAGCTCATTGTTACACCAAGTTCAAATTCACATTTGTTCAGACACCCCTCTAGTTTGTATAAAAACATTAACATTGTGTGTTAATAAAAATATAAAACTGTATATAAATGCAGGAACTCTTCACAATCTGAAACTTTAATGCTCCATTCCTTTGGGGATTAACCCCCAGCTAGGCAGTGAGCTATGCTGAGAAGAGCCTGGTCTCCTCTCCAGGCACCTGCTCCACCCCAGTTTACTGCCATCAATGCAGATACTCTTCTTTACAACAGAGGAGTAGGCACTCCCCACCTCCTCTTACGTTTGCATGCATTTTTCTCAAACACAGGCATCAACCAGGGAAAGGCTACCAAGCAAGAGAAGGAGCTGGTATTTCACCTCAGCAAACAGAACTGGTATTTCCACTCCCTCAAATCAACAATACAAAAGGATATCCTGTCCAGGAAGCAAAACACTCCAATTTGTATTATTCTCACTCTGTTTAAAATTCTTTCTCCTTATTTTCACAAAGCCTTTCAAGTGCTGTAAAATCGAAGATCTGCTAGGAAAGGCAGCTGACAAAACCCTGCCCTTCAGAAGCCATTTGAGGTCACTTCTCCCAGTCCCCTAACCGGCACGGCACCGCTACAAACTCTTCCCACTTCAAGCAAGGAAGCGAGAGCTACAAAAGCGTGTACCAACACTTAAGAAACACAATCTTAGATGAAGAATGACGTATTTCCAAAATAGAGTTTAAAAAGGAAATTAAAAAATCAGCTCTTGTGGAGGTCTTAGTGACTCGTTTTCTCTCGGGCTCCCCATAAAACCGAAGTGGAACAATAAAACGACCTACCTTAGAAGTAATCCATCTGATAAGGATCAGAGTTGGAGAGTTAAAGATCAGTGCAATTCCCACTGGATCACCCAAAAGACCTGCAGCATAATCCCCTCCTGATCCCCGACAGTGCTGAAAGCCCTTGGAGCATTAAGAGGTCAGCAAATAAGAGGGAGCAGGGCTCTGCCTGCAGCTGCAGGCACAACGGTGCCCCCCAAACCCCACAACACACCCCACAAGAGGGACGCTGCCTGAAGTGGATGGCAGGACAGCCTCAGGACACTCCAAATGGCGAGCACTGATCATCTCCCTACAACTAGGAAAAGGAGAAACACAAAGAAACACAATGATGTTTGTGCACGTATTTCAGTGCTGCAAAGCTTGGGTGAAGCTGAAAGCACCCGAGCTCACCCCGGACACCGTCTCGCCCTTGCATTTTATGACGAGCCTGATTCCCACAGGTTTCCCTGCAGCTGACATTCAGGAGCCCCCCCCCCCCCCTTTTTTTTTTTTTTTTAATCTCCGCCACCTGGGGAACTACTATGAACTGAACTTCAAAACTCACTTCAAGGTTGCTTTTATGGCAAGTTACTATAAATAATGTTAAAGAAAGACAGTTAATGCAGTGAATCCACGCAGGCATTAAAACCGATCTCAGTTCCCTAATCTCTTCCTACATCCACTACATACCAAGTCATCCTTTATGGTACCTTTACCTCTACACATACTCAGGCCTGAATTACCACATTTCTGCCATTTATTGCTCAAACACTTGGACTCGTCTCCAGTTTGCCCCCCACCCTGCCACGTCCCAGGGCTGGAGCAAACTGATTTCCTCTGAGAGCACCGATCACACAGCCAAACAGTTTCATGTCCTCGGAGCAGTTTTGACATAAAGCTGACAAAAATGTTTAATAAATACAAAGATTCCTTCAATGAGTATTGGAACAAATGATTTCAGAGTGCAGGATACCAAGGAGTTAAAAACAATAAAATTGAGTAACCAAAAAGAAAATAAGATACTGCCTCTCCTTAGAATTATTTTTATTGTAAAAAGACCACATCATAAATTCAAGTAGAAGCCCAAACTACAAAGTCAGCAGAGAGCTACCAAAGGAATAGCTTCAGCACTGAGAAACTTTCCTCATTCACAAGAAGTGTGGAGGCATGCCCCAGTGGACATTTACTGAATGAAAAAAGATGAAGACTCAATGGAGATGGAGTTCTGCTGTTAGGAATCGTGTTATAAAATATTTGTGCTGGCTTTTAGACTACGATCACCATCTCAGCACCAGCTGAAGGTAGCTACAGCACCATTATATCTGCTCCCTCCTCTCCCACTACCTCTGAATACCTGTCAATTCAAAACCATAGCCATAGCACAAGCTCTCCACATGCACCCTTTGGCACCTCACTGAATAAATACTAAACTATAAACCATCATGCATGTAGATTTAAAAGCATTACCATCTCCGAAGACTTGGTCAAGTTTAAGACACTCCAACAACTAGTAATCACCAGTCTATTTTTATTTATTTAAAGTAACATCGAATAAAACAGAATCAATAAATGACATTAGGCTGTACCTGCATTAGCAATTTGAGACAACAGGACCAGATCAGGGTGCAGCAGCTGCTGATGGCTTTACACCCAGCCTGTATGACACTGAAGAAACATGGATATTCAAAGGCCACATCCAGGCAGGCTTCCTGAACGGGACTCTACCACAGGAGGCTAAAAGCTGCCAAAAATGATTGGTAATTGGTAAATCCACTATGCCACCATCACAGATCAGAGTACGTGTTGTGCACAGGAGGAGAGGAATGGTTAGCTTCTTCTTAAAGAAGCGAGGAGAGATCAAACCCATGCTGTAACACATAAAAAAGGGCATGGTAAACAGGGACAATGAGGTGATTTGCTTCGAAGCTCCGTTCTCCTGCAACTAAAATGAAGAGAAATACAGCCTTGCATTCTTTGAAAGGTCAAACACTTCTCTCTGCCACCACTGTTCTCAGTCCCTGATCAATTTTCTGCTTAGCTGTCTCAAAGCACATGAAAACGCTCTTGGAGTGGATTGATGGCCTTATTCCCGGCACGTGGAGCGAGCCTTTCTTCCACTGGCACCAGAAACGCATTATCTTAGAAGACAAACAAAGTAATTACCCTTTGCTCTTTTGTCTTCTACAGTACGTGGTCTAATTAATTAAACTTTTCTTACTTAGACCTTTTCTTAGAATGCATAAGTTTAATACTGAAATGCAGGAAGAAAAATATTTGCCTGCCTATCTGTTAAATGCACTACAGCACTATTTGGTTTATCTGTGCCTTGGGAACTGAAAGGCTGTTTCATAAAAAGGATTCTGAATTGGGGGCAGGGCAAGTCCAAAAAGTGCAGATTTGCACGAGATGTGTTAAGACATCAATGAAAAAAGCTGAGGAGCTTCTCTGGGAGTAAGTACTGCTTTGAATACACCCAGTACCAATTCTAAGATGAAGGAGAGATAAATGATGTTTTACTTAAATATGAAAGAAATTGTTCAAGGTCATCAGCAGATCTGGTAAAACCTCAGGTACAAGACTACATCACAATACATGCAAAAAAGGCAGTACTGAATTCCCTCTATGTATTAACTATCGTACTATCTAGGCTGTGGGAGTACAAGCAGCAACACTCAGGCTGCTGACACCACCAGTCTCAGCTTCTTCCCGAGATGAGGGAGCACACCAGAACGAACAGCTATCGTGTATTACCTTTTTTTTGCTGAGGCTTTTCATTTTCTGTCTTTATCTTCTCAACACATGCAGAGATCCCATGCTTGATAAAGTCAGATTTCCCATACTTCACAAGTATCTCATGCAAGCCTGCATCTAGTTCCCCTCTTCTTACCATCAGCTGCATTAAACAAGTGCAACCAGTGTCTCCTACAGTTTTCAAAGGAACACACATCCCAGGAACTTGAATTTAAACTTAATGACATAAGGCACTGTAGATGCAGCTAAGCAAAGGCATGTTTGGATACAGTTTTTGCGTGTACTGTGTATATGTATCTTCCATAATCCCATTTAAAAAAACAAACATTAGCAATAGTGAAGCACAGGGTTTTAGATTTTTTTATTATTATTATTTATTTATTTTTTACAAATATTCCAGTAGAGAATTTGCCATTTATTTTCAGAATATCAGAGCAGATGTCACTTTGGCTTCCTTTTGAAACTGCCATAGCACAGGACCAGCTTCTACCAAAGTAGCTCTCCATTAATATGCCGTTGTGGTTTGCAATAAGAGCCTTGCAGGTACCTGAGAGTAAAGTACCATGTGCATGATCCCAGTTTTAACTGTACACTTCTCAATACCCATCTGTTCCAATCTTTCTTCTTTATTTTAAAAATGAATTTAAGCCATCCTGAAGAACGACTCATTGTCTTACAAACCTCAGTAACTACTACATCTACAGATGCTTCTTTAACTGCTCCCCACCAAATAAAAAAAAAATAAAACTCAACAACACCTACAAGAAACCCAGAGTTGAAACAACTGCACCATATTTCACGTACACTGCTGGGTCTCATACAAGACCTGTTTAAACGCAGCAGGGTTTCACTATCTCCATCACATGAGGATTTTGAAATGCAGAATTTTGAGGCCTGTTGCTGATCTCTCCCACTTTCCAGAACGTCCTGATTTCACAAGCACGCACTTGTCCACCTGGCCCAGAAATGATCTCTCTGTGGGGTCTCACTTGCCCTTCAAATATCATCTTCCTAAGCAGACACAGAACAGTGACTTGTGGCACCTGGATTTCTAGGATACAGCCCTGACTGGCCCATGACTTGTTCTGGGCCAGTCAGGAAGTTTTGCTGTACTTACATTAACAGCATGCGAAGACAGCAGAGGAGTAAGTCATTTACCAAGTCATCAGCACGCAGTAAAAGACAAAGCTCTAAACTCATTTCAATTTTTTCTTCATTTTCCTCTCTGCCTTATTGTCTCATTTGATCTCTCTCTCTCTAGCAGGCTTCACTAACAAAGAATAGTTAAATGCTAATCTATGAGAAGTATTCTTGTAACTACATGGGTAGCTGTTTGCTGCAGCCCAAACCATCCGCTAGCATCGCACTCAAGAAAAATAGACAGAAAATACCCCATTATTGTTACGGATCCTGAGAATAAGCCTTCCAGAATTACAAAATGCATATATAGTGACCAACTTCTATAAATGCCACTTCTCTTCTGTCTTAATTTAAAAGGTTACCTAAGCTTTATAATTTCAATTCAACTTCTCGAAATACCTGCCTTGCTGACACTGAGACGCATGACTCCGACTGTTCCGTTCATTAATACAGCTTCTTATCAGCTAGTGAGCAATAAGCAAACATAAGTTAAAAAAAAAAGTTTGCAAAATTCACCTTCATTACCATGTGTACACAGCCATTAACTCCGAAGTCATTGCAACTAAACTCAAGGAGCTGGCTGATCTTAAAGCAAGGCTCAGAGTTGCAGAACTTCAACTTGCAAAAAGCCAAGGACAGCTACTGGTCCAGAAGGCAGAACTACGCAATTTCCTTTAAAACCATTTAAATTTTAGGCATCTGCCATCTCAGTCCTCAGTGAGGAAGAAGAAAAAGAATCCAAGCCGAGCAAATAAAAGGGATCTGAAAACCTTACGTTTCTATACTGCCATATTCAGTCATCAGCTGCTCTAACACAGCAACAGGAAATCACCAGGATCATCCTCTGTTCACTTCAGATGTTATCTTCAAAAAGGGTATGAGGTATTAAACACTTTGCTAAACAAAGCACGTAAATCTTTGCCAAAGTAAGCAAGCAAGCTATGAAACGTTATATTTTGTTTCTGATAACTGTTTTTTAACCTTTCATGTTACTTTCTCAAAATCGTGGTTATGCAGGTTAAAAGAAGCAGCCTTGTGTGACGACATGGCAAAAATGCGTGTGTATCAGTTGGGGGGTAAATGTGAATGGATTTAATTTCCTTAAGTTAAACGTCTACAAATAAGTTCTTTCTAAAACACTTCTCTTGCAACACCAATTAGAATAAACTCTTAGCCTCTCTCTCATATAACAAACTATAATTAATCTATATATCTATCTATAAATCTGATCTAGTACATCGCAATTTCTATAAACACAAAGAACACACCATTATAAATTCAGAGCATCTAAAGTGGTTCATCTGTCACGCTGTTTGTACCATATAACCTGTGGCCTTGCAAAAACATCTAGCAAAAGAACTGAAATTCTACAACACAGTATTTTTTTATTTTTTTTTCCTGGCTCCCATTTTCTGAGGCTGCTTACTTACAATTGTATTGTAGAGGCATTTACACACATTTAAAAGAAAAAAAAAAAAAAAGAAAAGAAAACCAGCACACTCAAGTGAACGTGAAGAAAGGAAGGATGTTGGAACTAAATTTCCAAACAATTCCAGCATTTGTCTTCCAAAACTAAGACAAAGGATTTGCCTTTTTGAATGAGCAACCTCTATTACTAAAACGTGTTTTTTTTTGTGCATGTGTTTTTGTTGTTCACAATTTGTTTTTTTGTTTTTTGGAGGGTTGTTTGTTTGTTTTGAACGGGGGTGTTTTTAATATAGCATTCATAACAGAAGATACTGAGAAGATTATCAGTGAAAAGAATGTCTATTCATTTCAGTGTCTGAAGCCTCTGTGACCTCTACCTTCACGCTGTAGACTAGAAAAATGAAGTTGCTTATAAGCTTTTGCAAACATCAACTGTTTACCAAATTGTTCACTTGTATTTGGGATGGCTGGGGGTCAGAGGAGAGGTAGAACAGGTTGGATAGCCATCAGAAAAAAACAGGTTAATGTATAAATAACTGTATGTTTATACACACTTCCAACAGTTTTATTTACAGTGTGCTATTGGATATGAAATACTCAACGTTGGTACAGTCTCCAAAAAAATTAATATATTTTTTTCCATAGCAGAACTATGCCCATCTACTGCAGACCTGTCAGCAAGCATAGCCATGTCCGTGTTCGTAGTGTTCAGTCCTCACGCACAAAGCTTCCATGGCAAAGCTCCATCCCCATTAAATCAAATCCCCAGCCAGGTGAAGAATCGTGCAGTGTTTCGAGATGCATTTCGAGACACTCTCTCACTTGTTGCATCCCCAAATTGTACTGCCTTCCTACAAGCTTAGCATGCGCTGCATGAAAGAAGCAAAGGCTTTGTTCAAAACTCCTGAACTTAAAAGTTCAGCTTCTCCCCAGAGAAGAGAGGATGGCAAGAAGCTGTACTCCACTTTTACCATATCCTCTTGGAAGAAATAAAAGAGTTAAGTAAAAATATTAAGATGACAGTCTACACATACTATTTTTTTTCCCTAAATAAAATGTGAAAAACTGTTTCAGCTGTCTGCAGGACTTCGGTAAAAACCTTGGAGAGAGAACCACTTCAGCATGGTCATACAGGTCTGGTGTCCATCAGTTGTATCTCTCTACACCTGCGTGGATGCTGGCATCTGCTCACCCTCAAGACATCTGTGCCATAGCAAGAAAACAGACTATTTTCAGAGCTCAAGGCGAACACCTTTGTCTATAATGTTGGTGAGGGAAGAAGTACGGCTGTTACCAGGCAAAGTGCTGTCAGAGCATCAGCTCGCCACCCGTTCGCTCAGGACAGACTGTGCTGAAGGTCAGGTTTTAGCTGCTCTGAGTTCCTGTGCTATACTATTGAATGCATCTTCACACAGACTGAATGGTTTATTGGAAGCAGCCAAAGAACGATTTCAAATCCAACAGGCTTCACATATTGCAAGTAACCTGGCTATGGAAGTGGAAACAGATGAACAGTAATATGTGACAAGAAAAGCTACCAGTGTTTGAGGCTTTGTAATAAAACTGCCATGTTCTATTTCTAAAGCACATCCTCTGAACAGCAAAAGACTGTAGCACTGCCTGTCTTATCTGTAACTGGAAACCTGAATCCCAATTGCTGAGGTTGCAATCTCCCCAGAAGGACAACATCAAAAAATTGCCAACGTATCACAGCACCAGAAAAGGAACATCAGGAACAAATGTAAATCCTAGCAGTTACATCCCACTATAACCCTCCATAAAGCATCCACAGAGGACAAGAGTTCTGCCATCTAAATTTAATGCCTAAAATTTTGGGTTTGGAGCTTTTTTCTTACCCTTGGTTTCCCCTCTGATTTGCATGGCTATAGCTGCCCTCACGAAGGTTACTCGCTCACCTCGCAGCTTCACGGTTCCAGCAGTGTGTGTGGGGCTGGGAAGCAATCAGGGCCTCCACAGACAGCAGCTGTAGGTATGAATTTCCAGACACATTCATCTATCTGGTGAGCACAAAGAGCAGAGCAATGGAGAGAAACAAGCGAGGGCTAAAAGCCAAGGGGCAGAGTACGGAGCTGCTGCTCTCCGCTCTTTGACTTCCTCCCTGCCTTCTCATTCAGAGGTGAAAAGCAATCAGAAACAAACAGATTGAATTTTTAAAAAGTGATAGAAGCTATTTCTTCTATTTGACTCCCAGGTGATGAGCAATCTCCCATAACTACCAGGGCTCACCTCCCTCTAAGCCTCAGAAACATCTGCCTGCTGCCTCTGCCTCTTCCCAGCATTTGCTACTCCAGCACCGCGAAACGAGGCACTTCACAACCCACCCCCAACCCCACACACTCTTCAACTGACTTCACAGGGAGTATTTATAGGGTAGTTTACACAGAATTAAAATATTGACATCTACTGAGACTCCCCAGCTTTCATTTATTATAGGCGGACATTTATTCAAAAGATCTTAGGTATCATTTCCAAGTTCTGTTTAAAAAAATAGTGTTTCTATCGTGGAAAAAAATCAGCATTCCCCTATGCACACAGGTATATATTTCACGTTAAAAAAAGCAGTAATAAAATCATTGTTTCAAATTCCTTGTTAGTAATAACACAAACACGAAAATATTACGTTGTCAAAAAAGATAAAGTTTAAAGGGGAAAGCCAAGAGTTTCAGGTTTAATAAATTAAGCAGAGCTGGCATATTGAATATTTTATTTCAGAATAAATCTAATCTAGCTTTTGTTTCACTATTCTGTGATTGCTTCCATTAAAATACCCAAACGACTACAGAGAAAACACTCAAACTGGTTATACCATCAACTGTCAAATCCACAAGCCAATATAATATTTTTTAATATTTTTTCAATATAAAGGCACTACACATGAAAATAATAATTAACTTAAATAGTCACCACAGAGCGTATAAAGATTAAAGAGATTCAAAGAAAGATCACGTTGGCCGTGCGCAAGCATTTCACAAAAAAAGTCAAGCACTTGAAGAAGTAACATACCCTATCTGAAATACAAGAAGGATACGAGAAAGGATAAGAAAGGTCACATCAGTCAACTGAATTCAACTTGTTTCACCTCAAAAACTTAATGTTTTAAGCTTGAGAAAAAAAAATAGTTATATTTTCTGCTACACCATTCTTTCCCTCTTCTGGAGCCTTTCCCACTAACCACTTACTTCAGAACTTGCTGATGCACCGTACCCAAAATGCTCGTAGTCCTCCGTGAGTTTTCCCAAGAACTAATTAAACCTACGCCCATTAAGGCTGAGCTGACCCATTTCAACTGAACTGGTTAAGCAGACCAATTTCAGCCAAACTGGTTAAACTCAGAATGGCTCTAATGAGACTGGGCGCTGAAACCCCTACCCTTCCCCACGCCGGTTCAGCACCTGCCATTGCAACACCTCGTGCTACCTCCCAGACTACAAGGCAGCATTGCCACTTTCCATCTTCTATTTGGCGAGCCACCCCTGTCTTTTGTCTCTTTTCTTGAGCCACCCTGTCTTGCGTGCTCCCAGGTTCTCCTTCTCCGACCTGTAACAGATGCAAATTTCTCAGAGTGAATGCTTTAAAGGCTTGCTAATAAAGTTTAATAATGGTATTTTCATTCAAGGCTGATATTTTATAGACATTTACATGTTTGTAAAACTGTTACTGTACCCCATTAATATTCTGTTAGCATGTGGGTGCCAGCAAACACGCAGCCGAAGATCTTTCATCAAAAACAATCTACTTATTTCAGATCTCACCCACTATTGATAAACCATTAACAGAGAGCCTTTCAGCACTGCCTTGGCTTGTGCCCGTGAGCCTTAAATGGAAAAGGGGCACTGTGTTAGAGATGCTGAAAAGGTTTGGCGTTTTATTATGGAGAGCTCAGAGTAAGATACTTTTCCTTGGATACAGAAAAAAGAGGTTTATTTATTTGTTTTTAAAACACCATTAAAGAAAGAGCTGACAAAGTAACAGGAGAATTACAACCTCAATGCTAAACTAACCAAATTCCCAGGGAAAAAAAAAAATCCAGGAGTGCAATGCCAGATTAAGTTAAAGGAGGTATGGAAGTGGGCATATAAAGAAAAGTGGTCTATTAATGACTAATTTTTGTTGCACTTCACAGCTGCCACACTGACATAGACAAAAGGTGAAGAGCTAGAAGAAGAAAGTTCAGGGGCTTCTTCAACTGCAATTACTATCCTTCTACAGCCTTCTCAAAAATATGGTATCCTTGTATCCTTTACCTGAACGTCCACTTTATCTCATTTACAATATTCCCAGATCTCCTACAGTTAAAAACCACTCATAATTAAGCTTGTTTTTAATGGGATTTCATAGCAGCATACTTCTGAATTTAATATTTCATTCTTGAAGGTAACAAGGCGCTACTTCCATTGTCGAGTTTCACATTAAACAGAAATGAAATTCAAGAATCTAGAATTGGAAAAGTTATTTCAATAGGATATAACAGGTTTACGTTCCAGAAATTCAGTCCCAATCCTGCTTTGCTTAGTTATTTTGCAAGAATACCGGAGGGAAAAAAAAATAAAATAAAAAATAAGAAGCCATACAATTGCCACATTGTTTCTTAAAGAAGCAAGGCTTGTGGCAGCAGGGAGCAGAATGTTTAGCTGCGAAGCTCCTTGCCACCCACTGGACACCTGTCAGTCTTGGCACTGGCCTTTCTGTGCCCATGTAAAGAAGATTTTGCATGGCATAGCCCTCTCTTGACCAAATTAGGCTAACCTCATCTGCATTGACATCAGTGCCTATAATTTTGGAATCTCATCGACAGAAATAGCTTTATCACAGGGCCCAGCATACAAATTAAGCATCTGTATAGGGCACGCTGAACTTGTGGAAGCGATGAAAAGCTGTAGTGGAAAATCTTAGCATACGCTTTGAAGCAACATCTAATTACGGCAACAGTTAGCTACTCGGGGTGAATGTATTATCTGAAGGCTTGATTTTGGTCCACTTGCAGCATTCTTTGTTTGCACACAGACCGACGTTAAAATCTGTCATTTGAAGCAAGAGCTCTGAACAACAGCTCAATCTGGCACCTCTGAAAGCCTCTAATACTTCAGGTACACAGCAATCGCACGCGGTTCTGCCGCCAGACCCCAGGCCTGGCCTTGAGATTAGTCACTCCGCTGTTCGGGGAGAAGCCATCTCAACTTGCTGCGGGATTATCTCCAGCATTACATTCGTGCTGTGTGTGTGTGACAAGCTGAGATGCAATTAATTTTAAAAATATTCAATGTCTTGGCCGGGAAGGGGAAAACATAGAATATCAAATGATTTCCTTTTGACCGCATCCATCTGACTTATAGAGGGACTTCTGGAAGGAAGCAGAATGCCCGAGCAACCTTCAAAATGCCTTTGGGAAACAAGGGAGGAGAAGGAGAGGAGTAGCAGGCTCCGAGAGAAGCGGCAGCTCAGCACCTACCCGAAGTGGAAGATGCAGCCCGAGGTGTGCAGATCCGCAGGCGCCGTTCTCCGAGGAAAGGAGGATCGGCTGTCAGCTACCGCTCCGAACGCGACAGAAGATAGACGGGAGTCTCTGTGTAATTAAAGCCTTTCTCACCTTCTGAGGGAATTTGAAGGCTCATGGAAATAGAGATGAGCACGTGGAATTAAAGATCAGAACAAAAGAATAATAGAAAATGTTCTTTGCTTTAGCGGTTCCTGAATACGGATGTCATTGCTCCTGAAGGGAACAGGACTGGGAGCTCCAGCCTACCCACAAAGGCTTACCTACAAAAAACTAAGAAATGCAACCCAGCCTGTAGTTAAAAGATCCTGGAGTCGCATTTTTGTGTGTGTGTTGTTTTGTTATTTATTTTTTTGTGAGAAGAGGGGAGGAGCCAGCCTGTGACATACGAAGCAGAGCCTTGCTTCCCGTGCTATAGATCCGTACGCCACCATCACAACTACACCACTTTTTCTTTACTGATACCTACACAAAACAATAAGCTGTTCCTTATTTAAACAAAATTTTCATGTGCAATCATCCTCATCCTGCTGTCCCCTCTTTTGCATCATCTTCCACCACACAACAGTGTAGGAGAACAGGAAAGGAAAGGTACCACATACGGTGGCCGACCCATCAGCCCGGTCAAGTCCCACCACATCCCATGCCAGAGAACTTCTCCTGGAAGTCAGCCACTGGGAAAAACCCAGCTCCTGGTCTTTCATTCACTTCTCAAGTTGTGAATAGCAAAACACTCTTCAAATCCTGAAAATTATAGGTCAATTGACTTTTCAACCCTGAACTTTTTTTCTGGTTCAAGAGAAATGAGCATTTCTAGGAAGTAATTCTATTCCTTTCAAGGAAATTTCAGACATCCTTACAGACAAGCAAAATAGATATTTTGGAAAATATCCTGCACTGAAAGGTATTCGTGGCATAAGTAATTAGCCAACAGTCAGCTGCTTATAATCTATAGTTATGATGTCCTTAATTTTAATCCCCCTCGAAAAAAAAAAAAAAAGAGTTAAGCTGCACCAGTGCTTTTAAGACATACACTTTTTTTTTTTTTTTTAAATAGACCAAGAGTAAAATTACATGCTGGTTTTCCACAGTGCTCACAAGTCAATATAGGCACGTAGGTTGGTGCTCCCATAATTAAATCATAATACGTTACTTAAAAAGAGAAGTGAAAGGTCTGAAACGGCAATAGGCTTCACACATTGCCAAGCGCTCAAGCTCTGAAGGCAGAATTAATTTTCTCAGTGGCTTCTCTAAAGCAATCATCAAAAGTATCTGAGCATTTCACAAGTATTGATCTTCAAAACCTCAGCCCAGCACAAAGATCAGAGCCCAGACACCAGTCCTTCTGGGCACAGAGTTTAAGACTACTACATTTGTATTCTTCCAGTTTTCAAATCATTACAGGCCTCACATAAGCAAATAATGTTAAAATCAAAACTTCACAGGGCGTTGATATAAGGATGTTAATATGGACTGCACAGGCAATCCCAGCATTTCCTAAATGTGCTGCTCTTCTTCAGGATTACATCCATAAGGGATGAAAATTTTGATTTTTTTTTTTCCCTTATGATTTAGAAAAAGAAATACTAAGAAAATTCTATTAGGTCAGAACATACTTTACCCACATGACTTCCCTACACTGCAGACTCTAGCTTCATCTCAAAGGCCACATTAGCTGCTCTAAAATACAAACTGCATACGTAAGTCCTCATGCTCTAATAACATAAAACTAACAAATTCAAAATCTATTTTAAAAAACAAATGAGAAATGTTTCATGAGCAATAAATGCTTACAGAGATATATAAATACATTCAGCAGAGAAACTATATTTGGAAGCAAATCCACAAACGCAAAGCAACTATTCTTAACCACTGAGTACCAACTTCTTACAGAAAGCAGCACAATGCAAATTAAATTAGTTACGTACACAGACTCATTTTTATCCTCCTTGACTTGAGCTACTTACACTTCTCCCTGGACAATTTTAACACTCTGCAGTGGATTTGCTGCTTCTACTATCTATAAACCTAAAATATAACTAAAAACCTTTAAGAACTCCTAGGTTTAGAAATTGTCCATAGTTGCTTCCTCTAGGCAGGTCAGTTCAACATACAAAGCCTACTGAAGTCCCAAGTGGTACAGTAATTGGGGTTAGGCATAGACAGGGCCTAAAATTATCTGTAAAGCAATCGGTTCTTCGTGATGGGAGCAAGTTTTCAGAAGCGTGCAGTTCACTCTGAAATGCCTTTGACCCTGAAAAGCTAGCATCACACAAAGCTTTGAACAGGTTAGCCACAAGGGCACAGCAGAGCACTTGAGATCCTAAGAACCCCTGCAATAATTGCAACGAGACTGAACATCGCTATAATTAAGTTTCCTTGTTTAATAAAAGTAATTGCTTGTTTTAAAATCCACGGGCATACAGCAGTTTATCTGAAAAGCTCACACCTCTCATCATCAGGTTATGGCTTGCGTTTACTGCTACAAGGCCACTACCCTGAGTATTTCAAGATCACCTTAACTGAGGCCGATTTGCCCTCAGTTAGGATATGTGCACATCGGATACTACATGTGGCTGGTGTTGGCTTGCACCTCGATGCATCCACGTCATTAGATCTTCCTTTTATCCCCTGTTTTTTCATAAGCAGGCTTCAGTGTAACATGACCTTGGAGAAGGATGAAATACCAAAAAGCTGAACTTCCACCCAGGCACAGCTTGCGCTAAGGCAACGTAAGGTGCTCTGCTCCTTGCTTCCAGCTGTGATGAGAAGCAGTGGGAGGACCTCCTACAAACACAGGGCTCCTGAAGAGAAGCACTGGAGACAAAAAACTATCTTTTTTGCAAGTAGGCATCTATTATCATACCTTGAAACAGACCACTGAAAGGCAGCTTTGAAGTCGGATTGTACCTTCTTCAGGGCTTAGTAGAGCAATTCTATTATTGCATTAGAGAAAAACATGGTTATGTTTAACAAATAGCAAACATCTGTGAAACACTCAGGATAAATTTCAGTTTACATCAAAACTGTGTTTTTATTTCAATATGACAGCATTTTCTTTTTTTTTTTTTTTTTTTACAAAAAAAAAAAAGACATCTAGAAGCTAAAAGAATGCTTTGTACACAATTATAAAGGTCACGGATATATCCACTACAAAAGCCATTTTCTGCAGGCAGAATGTTGTCACGGAACATATTCATGGAAATCATTCCATACAAAATGAAATTCCGTATACAAAATTAATTGTATTATCAGCCCTCAACTTCTTCTGCCATATAAGCTTTATCACAAATCCCTGAAAAGAATAATTTTGTTTTTCTTCCCTAGCCAAATAATACAACATACTTATTTTACTGTTTTTCCTAGACATTTCATACCTGTATAAAATATATGCTCACAAATTCACTTCTTCGGCATTTCTCCCCCCCCCCCCCCAAACGTCCAACTGATTTTTGTGCAAGACTTTCTTCCTTTATGAGAATTTGAAAAAGTAATGATTTGTATAGCTGACAGTATTTTTGTTATTTCCACATAAAAGGAAGGAATCTAAGAAACCCAGTGAACTGGATGAAAGCCACCCCTGCTGCACTTCAAATAATACTAAAATGGGTTAACTCAGCAGTAGAACTACTTATTTTTATTTGTTCTTATCTGACAGCAAAATTGTTTATTACTCAAGAGTGTAAAAAAGGGAGGCTGAGGAAACCCACCTCAGGCTTGCAGCAAGACAGAAGAGCTTCCTGATGAAATAACATGAGCAAGCTCTCTGAAGTCAGGAAAATACCTGAATTCTTTGCAGAACCCAACAGAAAAGGAGCGATGGACGGAATCCCTCAGTCTGTAAATGTATGCAGCACATGTACCCAGACAGCAGACAACATCCACGAGCTTCTCCTTAATTGCCACCCCTGACAATTACCTAACTGCAGGAGGAGCTAAGCCCCCCAATACCCACCACCACCAAATTAATCCAAAAGAAACTTGGACTCCACTCCACAGTTCACACAACCAGGGAACCAGAAGAGAAGCCAGGCATGTTCTTGCCTCCCTCAACAGGCAGCAGGCAGACTATTTATTTCCCCATCCCGTTTCCGTTTTGGCACGCATATGCAACAGCACATCTCCAAACTTCACCAGTTTGGACAAAGTTCTTAAAAGCAACCTA
The DNA here is from genome assembly GCF_964035555.1 of Netta rufina. Classification (NCBI taxonomy): domain Eukaryota; kingdom Metazoa; phylum Chordata; class Aves; order Anseriformes; family Anatidae; genus Netta; species Netta rufina. Next base: position 122,916,462 of record NC_140124.1, read on the forward strand.
GCCAACTTCCACACACTTATCAATCTGGACTGCCAGAGATCTGGAAGTCCTTCAGAGAGCACCTGGTATCACACACAGTAACTCAGCACGTTCTGGGCACTGAGCTCATTCTTGATGCTACAAGTCTGGTACAAACTCGGGGAGCTATGAATATGGGAACAGCCTACACGTATGCACTAAATCAGTGCGTGTCAAAGCCTGCTGCACATGTGCAGAAGGCTCCTCGGATTCCTAGCCACTTTCTCCAGTAAAAACCAAGGAAAAAAATATATGCTAGGTGACTCATGTCCTCAATGTCTACATGCATCATCAGTGTAGGTAAAAAGACTTCTTTTTTTAAACCACAGGTGTTGTCATACTCCATCAGATCAGATCAGCATCATACCAATGGGATCCCATTTAAATGAATGTAGTCCTGCTAATAAACCCTTACCAAATCTGGCACCAATGCACTCTCCTGAAGATTGACTGGAGGGAGGAAATCTGGCCTTCCAGAAAAAATGTTGTAACGATGGTCAAGACAGACAGGAAAGCTACCAAAAAGGATCCAGCACTAAAATCATCATCTGATCAGGAGGGAAAAGAAATGAACAACTAGAAAAAAAATGTATGATATCAAGTATTACATGGACTCGTATCTCAAACTTTCCAAACAGCCAAGAAATGATATGCCATTTAGAGGTATTACATTTCTGTAATAATTATCAGTGAACTAAGAGACCCATTGTATCTGGTGATATAAAAGGCTAATTCATTACAATTTAAAGATTAAATTGATAAAATTGTCTTCAGTATCTTGATTAGATGCTTTCTAGGTCTACAACCCCTTCCTTAAGTAAGCCATCAATTGTTTTTTTCTTTGTGTCCCTGTCTAGACTTCTGCAGAATATCAACAGCCTGCAACTTGATTTGTATGCCACAACAAAGGTCTCTTTCAGGTATCATGACCACCAGCCTCTGGATCTGTGTGATGACTACAGATGAAGATTTTATGTTGGCTTCTTTATTGTGCAAGCAAAAGAACCGTCTGTCCGTTGAGGGAGCCACAATCACTAATCCCAACAAAAAGTTTGTTGTAAAAGAAGTGTAGTCCGTAGTTTGCACAGCAGAAACGTAGCCAGACGTTCATAGTAAGGATCTTTCCTTCCCTCTGCTGTCCCCAAAAGAGCAGGCATTTAAACTCTCTTGGAAAGCCCCAGTAAGGAGACTGCTTTCAGGAACAACATGAACCCCTGCCAAAATGCTATCAGAATAATGTACTTGGTTATAAGGTAATAGCTAAGATAAAAAAACTTGTTTTGTAAAGCATAAAAAAAATGAAAACAATTATCCTTCGTTTTCATGAAGAAACATCTTTTAATCTTTGTGATTTTAAGACACTAAAATAAGTTTCCCCTCCCCTTTTCCTATCAACAGAACGACATTTCTGAAGTTAATTGTTACAGAAATACTAAGAATTTGACCTTAAACCTCAGGAGTAATTGAAAACATGCAATCTTTAAATGAATGCTGAAAACAGGGGGGCTGAATAAAAATAGTGTTCTCCTTAGCTTTAATGCCCTCCGCTAATATGAATAAAAGCCTAGGAATAAAAAAGAAAAATATGTATTCCAAGAGCTGTAACTATGACGCTTCACCTATTGTACCTGAATGAAAGCAACAGGATACAAAAATAATTTTTATTTGCAGTGACGCACAAAGCATTTTTAATCAAATGATCTAAATCAATACTATCAGCAAATTGTAATAAATGCAGCATACTTATATAACATTTCACTTTTAAGGAAAACTTAACCAGCTCATGTGAACTTGGAAACTGAGACAGAAAGAAAGTATTTGATTGCAATTGGAGCGAGTTACATTTGTCAGTACAGCTATAGCTTCTAGAAGGTTGCTGTGTAAGCTTTCAATGCAGAGCTGTGCCTATATTCCAGGCAACACTGAGGTAGCTAGTACTACCCATAACAGATTTCATTTTGCTTTAAAGAAGAAGAAAAAAGAGGCAAACATCCAGCCTAGAAGTTCACTGGAGAGAAAAACAACACACTATTTTTGCACCTAATCTGCATACCCTGAAACCGGTTTGCAGACAGAGACACGATGCTGACGACTTTCTGTGGGTCCCATCTTCCAGAAGGGGGCTTAGGCACCAAATTCTTTGGCTTCCGCTCTTCCTGCTCAGCTTCTTCCAACTGCAATTTCCTTGCCAATCAGCGAGGTACCACAAATTCTTAAGTAACTGACATCATTTCCAAAGACAAATCACCTAGATGGCTGGACAAAGCTGATTAAGAAGATAGAGCAGAGCCATAGCAGCTTCATTTGAATGCGTAGGAAGAGCTGACATCGGTGCCAACACGTTTATGTAATGTGGTCCCTGCAGATGTTCAAGCGCTTTGAGTTGTCAGCTGGCTTTGGAGATACACATCACAAAGCTGACTGGCAATTTAAAGTAGAACCCTCCAGGTGGTGTTGTGTGGATTTTAACGTGGTGAGACATCTTGAGAAACACGCTGGGATATCTACCTTATAGACCAGAAAGTTTTAAAAACCTCAATGACACATTCCACCATGGGCTAATTAGAATTAATTTGTGCCCCATGGCCTCAAGAGCTGCTCTTAGCATACTCAAAACTCCTTAATCATCTTTCAAGGAGGCATACTTCTGCTATAATTTGATCTATGATTGCGGGACAATTTAAAGCAGTCAACTTAAATTTTTAATTCTGAACTTAGTCCATCCACATTTTTAAATGCATGCAGTTCTTGTTGAAGCGTGTGCATGAAGAAGAACGATCCAGTTTGTCCATTTACCACTGCCTACAGCAACCAGCAGAAGGTTGCACCTGGGCTGCCCTTTGTATGCTCACAAGGAATAAAAGGACAAGACCAAAGCCTGCACATTTTTTAAACACTGCTGCATAGGAATTCCTATCTCAAATATTTGGAAAAAAAAAATGTTTAAAACCCACATGCACACCATTATTTAATTACAGGCATTGCTGTGCATTTTTTCTCTTACCTATTGGTTTTAGAAAGTAAAGCTTTTTTCAAGCTTTTTTCTCCTTTCTGCTTAACACAGACTCACAGAACGGTTTGGGTTGGAAGGGACCTCACAGATCACCCAGTTCCAACCCCCCGCCATGGGCAGGGACACCTCCCACCAGACCAGGTTGCTCAAAGCCCCATCCAGCCTGGCCCTGAACACCTCCAGGGATGGGGCATCCACAGCTTCTCTGGGCAACCTGTGCCAGTGCCTCACCACCCTGAGTGAATAATTTCTTCCTTAGATCTAATCTAAATCTCCCCTCTTTCAGTTTAAAGCCATTCCCCCTTGTCCCGTCACTACATTCCCTGACAGAGTCCCTCCCCAGCTTTCCTGTATGCTCCTTTATGTACTGGAAGGCTGCTGTAAGGTAAAAAAGCACAGATCACAATCCTAAACACTACATATTTGCTTGTTATTTGCCAATTATATTGTTTTTGCCAGTTATTAAAGTTGTGAGGGAGAGAAAAAATAAGCATTCTTCTTAGACGAGACAATAGAAGATGCAAACTTCCATCTATACCATTTTGTGAGCTGATTATTAGAGTTTGTGCTCTGGGATTGTAACTCAGAGCTACTAGGCACAACCCCACAGCTCTGTTCACCGGCTAGCTTCATTCAAACACTGCTTGAGAAATGTCAAAGCAAGCAGCTCGGCAGTCCCTCAGCCTCCCCTTAGCACAACACCTATTAAACCCAGTCAAACTGAATCATCTAATACTTCATACTTGGAGAGTACTCACACAGGTGAACATTCATTAAAGATAAATGTAACTCCTTTAGCAGGTCAACAGCATTTTCACACCCATGTAACCTCTGGTTGGTGGGTTTTAAAAGAATATTTTTTGTCCAAGACAGAGGTAGATGTCATCACGTTGCTTTCTGCCACATGAAAAACATGTCTAGTAATCAAAATATTCCACATCTGCTGTTGGAGGCTTAAATAGGTGTTGGATAAATAAGTATAGAATAAATAAAATTTTATAAAGAAAGTCTGTAGCTCACAGTATTTTTTCCACAAATAAACATAAGCATATTAATTTTATTTAGTGAAAAAATCAGTATGCTACTGTAAGACTGACACTTCTGACTGATGTTTGGTGGAAACACCACCAAGAAAATCTAAGTACTAATACTTATAGTACCAGCTCCGATAATTTTGTATTTTCAGTCTTGGGCCCCAACTTGTATCATCAGACCTCAATAAATGTCTTTATTCTCCCCCCTTTTCTGCCCCGTACAGCCCCAGTGCTGAGGAGCAGATACTTTACACCAGTGGCGTGAAGGATGGATGTCTGACCAGGTCCTTTCCCCTAAGCACAAGTCCCTCCTCCCCTCGAAAGTGCAGGACCAGAACTGCCATATCCTATAACAGCTTATCAGGCCTGGAAAGGGAATACATGAGAGAGGAAAACATGCCAAAAAAAGCTAAGTGAAGAGACATGCTTCTGTGTACCAGAGAAGGACACCAAGATGGTGGAGGAGATGCACAGGACACGAGAGGTCTCAGCTGCTAGGGAAGGAACTACCCCACTTGTAGTCCTCATACAATTCCTCACCCCTCGAGCAGAGGTTTAACAGTATTTGATTCCCGGCCTTATCGTAACATTGCTCCTCCTAACAGTACTGACAGAGGTCCAGAAAGCTTTTTTTTCTTTTTGCACATTTCAGGCAAGTAAGATTAGCTTACAAGCATGAACACATCTAGTTCAGAACCCAACCTGAAACAAAGTATTTAGAGTAAAATCTACGTATTTGCATTTTGCATTCTGCAAAACTGAAGAAAATCATCATTAATAAACACCCATTTTAACTACTCAAAATTTTCATCTGCCTTCAGAACTGCACATCTCCCATCTTTGTTGAACCAAGGCATTACACTGTGAATACATTAATGGATTTTTCCTAATATGCTGCTTTTTTTCTGAACTAGAAAGCGTATGACCACAGACTGATAAAACAGTAAAGATCTGCAGAATGCCCTGGATTTAATTTATGAAAGAATGCATTAAGAAAAACACTGTGATGATAGGATGTTAATTCTTTTCACAGAATCACAGAATGGCTGAGGCTGGAAGGGACCTCTGAAGATGACCCAGTCTAACCCCCCTGCTGAGCAGGATCACCCAGAGCACATTGCACAGGATGGCATCCAGGTGGGTTTTGAATATCTCCAGAGAAGGAGACTCCACAGCCTCTCTGGGCAACCTGTTCAGTGCTCTGTCACCCTCACAGTACAGAAGTGCCCCCTCATATTCAGCCAGAACCTCCCGTGCTTCAGTTTGTGCACGTTGCCTCTCATGGCTTCCATAAGCTACTGAGGCCTACACTCTCCACTGGTCTACCTGTATGTACAGGGTGCTCACACCTCAAGGGATGGGTACAGTTTCAGAAGAGCTACAGAAACTAGAAACTGTAACCATACTCTCCACCTGAATGCTCAGTAGTATCAGGCTTTCCAAACCCAGGGCATCTCTTTCACTACACCTTCCTTCTTCTTCCATGGCTTCAGCTGCTTCAAGAGCAGAAGCTTTTACACGCTGCACTGTGCCCAAGCCCACCTGAAGCCAGCCTGAGACCCAGAGATGGGGCTGCTGAGCCCAGTAGTAAGCCCCAAAACCCCAGCCGCAGGCACGCAGCCATGGATCTGCTGGAGCTAGGAGGGATCCAGGGCTGGAAAGCAGCTAGGAAGCAGCCGTATGTGAGGCCTGAAATTACAGCACAGAAAATAAGAGCTGGGAGATGGCACTTCTGACCAGATGGACATGAAGTAGTTCAAATCCAAAGCAGAGGCCCCAAGCCAGGCCTAAAACATCTCAGGTGGAAACCATAACTCTAACCACTGCTTTTTCTTCCTGTCCTCACTGGGGGCCTCCCTGTATCGTGCCCACGCTGCCCCACTCTCTGCAGCACATTAGTTTGGTCCCCCCTGCAGAGGGGTGGCACAGCACAGAGCATCTCCTCACAAGGAGCAAGGATGGAAGTACTCACCACTCCGCGATAACACACACAGCCGCAGGTGTCCGTGGAGTCCCAGAAGCCCACAGCTTCCTCCTCCTGCCCAGAACCGCTTCCTTCTTTGCCCCTCAAGCAAGGAAATCAGTGGAATTCATAATGAGCAGGGATCTACTTAGAAACTTCAAGTAAGACCCTTACGTGGTGCCTCTTGTAACTCACAGAACCCGAGGCACTTCAGGGTGGGACTCAAAATACTGCTGCCCATCACCACGATCAGCATGATGTGCGTTGCTGAATGCAGCGGGAACGGGCGGCTGAGCAACTGTGCACATAGGGACGCAGTCAGTCCAAATTCGTTGGACTTGGCAACTCAGGACCACGGGGAACAGCTATTATGGTGCGACTGCCCTTGGCCTACAACAAGCCTCGGGGCAACCTCGGGAAAGTTTGAAGGAGATAGAAAACAGCCAGGAAGATGGAGGGGGAGAAAAAAAAAAAAAAAAGACTAAAAAGAATAATCCCAGCTGTCATCTGACATCATCCTGAAGCACTACCTTACAATGGCATAAGACTAATTCGTCTTTACCTATTGTTCATTCCAACCAAGTGCTTCTAACACGTTGCTGTAAGTGATAAAAGACTAGAAATCTACTACATTTAAACTTCTTAGATAAAAAACAAATGGAAGCAATAGAAACCTTCAGAAATTGATACGTTTACGATATAATTTTGTCCTGCGACTTGTCAGATGCAAGACAACATCTCAGCAAATGGTAGACTGAACGCTGTTTTTCCCTCTTCTCTTAATCTATGCAGCACCCCCCACACCACCATTTAGTTAGCACATTTTACATATTCAGACACACTCACAAGCTTTTAAGTATTCTGAGCACTTCTCCAAAGAAAAGAAAGGAACGATCCTCATGTTCTGACACATTTCATTTATGAGCTGTAACAACCACAGCTACTTCTCAGTAAAAGGTGCAGAGAGGGAAGAAGCTTTCGGTTCCACCAGAAAATACCCTTTCATTTGCACGTTATTTGTGCATTACCTCTAAATGTAGTGTTCATGCACAGAATGCCCCCCAAACTTTATATTTTGCCAAGTCTATTAAGCCGAATTTCTCAACTGGATGTTATACTGTTAAAAGAAGGGAGGAAAAAATATGCATTCTTTAGACATCATGTAATCTGTCGAGCATTTGTTCAAAGGTTAACAATAGCCCACCTCTGAAAACATTCTGATTACCAAGCCAAATCTACCCAATATCTGAACGACCCAGGAGCACAGACCCACCTAATAAAGGCGGAATTACACATTTTGGAGTCAGGCAAATATTAATGTGTAAGAGCCACGGGGTGCCCGCTGCTTTTACAAAAATCGTGAACGGTGCATTAGGTGATTTGAATAACAAGGGCATTCATTATTCAGCCGGCTCTCATTTGGGGAGAAACTGAAACAATCACAGAGTTGTCAGCTGTGCTGGGCATTCCCACAGCGGCCGTGGAGACGAGCCCAACTGGAGGCAGCGCTGCCTCCGGGAGCTGCGGCTCCCATGCCTTGCACCAGCACTCCTGACGCCCTGCAGAAAGGCGAGCAGAGCTACATCAGCAGAAAACGAGCACGGCGAAAAGGAAAGGGCTCGCTGCTGCTTCAGCTGCGCAAAGCAGCTCTCCGCACGGTCAGAGGAGTGCGACTGTCAGCAGAAGAGTGAAGATACGCAGCGAGAAGCGACACCGTGCAGCCAGCGCTACGATGGCTGCAGACATTAAAGAAAGCTGTCCTCTGAAAAAGGAGAAATTCTGTTCGAAGTAACAAAACCTATGGCTCCAGCCATCATCAGAGTGTCGAACGGCAGAATTACAGAAACCACCCTCATGTTTTATGACATACTAAACGTAAAAATACCATGCTCAACTTCTACAATCTTATTTTGACGAGTGTCAGATGAAAAAAAATCTTCTGTAACACTTCCCCTGTTTCATTATAAAATGTGCATAAGATGTATTCTTTAGCTGATCCATCAGCCTCCTTGCCCCCAGTCAGACCCTCTGCCACATTCGGTATAAGAGAGCAACGTGACCTCCCCTCTCCCAAACTGGTTTCAACAAATTGATTTTTTTTAATATGGCCTTTTTCCTACGCTCTGTTATAAATAGAGCAGTATCCAGGAGAAAGGAAAAAAAAAAAAAAAAGTCTTAAACTTCATTAGTCCTAATAGTCTTTCCTACTTATTCAACCAATCATGAATAATAACTTCTTGTCTAATCCTCTCAGATCATCCTTCCTAAAAAGCTCATGAAAATGGATTAGCATTGTAGTGCACAGATTATTTCACTTCAATTCTATTGTATCAAAAGGCAGTAGGGGAAGGGCTTTAATCAAGGGCCTCTTATTAAGACATAAAACATTCCTTCATGCCTCGAGCTGGAGGGCAATGGCAAAAATAATGCCACAATATTACGTGAACAAGAAAAGCACCAAGGTAACCAGAGCTTCAAGCGTTCAACACCCCTAGGGAGATGGAGCCTTTCTTCTCTTTAGAAGAACTCACCGTGGATCGTCGAGTACAAGCCCAACACACTCCCTGTCAGCAGAGCGTAAGGAATTTAGTACCTACAATTTGCCATCTGTATTTTCCAGTCTTCTCTCATGGTTTGCTAATTTGTCACGATTTTGTGACAGAGATGTAAGCAGGATGTGGCGAAGACTTAAGCAGGATGACCATATTCAGGAGAATCACAGGATCCTCCTTGAAAGGAGGACAACAAAATTGGGGGAACACTTTTTTTTTTTTTTTTTTGCAAGTATTTGGGACATTATGCAATTCTCAAAGTAAAAAGCTCAAGTTCACTCCTTTTTTTTTCTTTTTTAATTCAGACAATAGCTAAAATTATACTGTTTCCTCTGCCAGCTTTGCAGGCTAAATATTCAATGCTTTATCTGGACTGAGATGTAGTCAGTTTACTTTGCCCAAACGAAAACAAGCTAGGAATAGCTGCTTAAATACATTTAAAATCCAATGAAAAGCGCAGGAATTCCTACCATCACCATGCTAAAAAATGTAGCTCAGACTTCACAACAAAAGAAATGACAGAACAAAACCCCACAAAGCCATTCTCCCGATCTGCCCTAATGAGCAAGAACATCAAAGACAACTCCCCACGTGTACTTCCACGCGTTGACATTTTGTGCCGAGCAGTTTCACACCGCGTTTGCAGCCGCAAAACAATTTACGGATGGGATTTTTCCACAATACAAGAAAAAGAGCTCGATTCATTCAGTTGCTGGAATCTACAGCCTAGAAGTCTGCAGTTAACAAAGAAATTTAAGCGCTCCAGACTTTTTCAGAACCGATTACGTGCTCTCAGTGCTCCAAGAGAGAAGCTAAGGCAGGGCACTACTGGCAGGTCCCCCACACATCCCCGTGCATGTTTCAAGAGACTGCCGATGCACAAGAACTTCAGTATACCGATTTTTTTTTTCTTTAAACGGAAGTGCTAATTCACGTCTGACTAAATATGAAACTTCCTCAGTGCATCTTCAGCTGCAACACCAATATACGGACTTCATCAGCCACTAAGCAAGAAATAGCCCAGACCAGCGTCACTCCTGCCACAGCTGCTCCGGTCCCCCCGTAGAGAAACTCCTCTACTGGACCATACTATTAAAATACTACTATTTGTAAGAGTGCTCGCTTCTTTTTCTTTTTTTTTTTTTGATCTAGATGTATAAACAAGTCCCTCAGGAAGTCACTTGCTTGCCAGCATCCATCCCAACGCAGCATCTCAGTTTCTAAGACAACTACAGAGAACCACATCAGAAGGCGACTGCACACAGCCGCGCTAAAGGCTGAGCCACCGACCCGAGCCCCAAGCTTCCCAGCAAAATCTCTCTCCTCATAGCCTCACAACAAGCTCCTGGATCTTCTCCTGGGGTTTTTGTGCCCTTGGGACAGAAGGGGTTGTCTTGCACGTGTAATAAATATCCCATTTTACCAGTCAGAGTAGCCTCCAGGCTGTGTCTGCTTCAGGGGTGAGGAAGGGGAAGAAAGATTCCTCAGAGGGAACAGCCTCCTCCTCTCCACATCTCTCATCTGGCAGCAAGGAGCAGGAGAAACTGTAAAGTCTTCTGCTGACACAAAGCTATCCTCATTACTCTCATCCCAGCATACAGCTTTTTGATGTTCAGGCAGGCCTGCTGCGAATTTTGGCTCCTTCACACTTCCAGCTAGAAGCAGAGAGAAGAATTTGCCCTCCACCTCCTGATGAAAAGCAGACTCCGGGAATCCAATTATAATTATTGTGGGAGTGTGGTCAGGAAGATAATAAATCAGATTGCCCTATCACAGGTGTACAAAGTGGGGGAAAGTGGGAGGAAAACAGGAGTCAGACTGCTGCAACAGAAACAAAACTTGTCAGGGTATGGAGGGGAGGAGGGCAAGGGAGGTGAGGGAACAGCCACAAAAGTTGTTCTAGACCAGAAAGAAAACAAAACATTTGGCTACAAATTTCTTACAGCACACCTAGGATGTAAACACACGCACAAACAGTTCCCCAACTAGCCCTTAAATCCAGTTGTCTAGAACTGCATTTTTATAATAAAATGCTTTGCCTTTGGCAGGCTGCCTTGCTGGATTACACTGGCTGCTTACTTACACCGCCGTTAGCTGCTAATGGCACAAGGAGAACGAACCAAGGAAAACTTCACATCGAACGAAACGCAAACTCTTCCAAGCCCTACTACGAGGGGTTTTGTGCATCTTATTTAACAGGAATTTGTGAGGCCAAGGCTCAATTCCTGGTCCCAGCCATCGGTGTGTGAGGCCCTACATGCATGTGTGCGCACGGACAAGGCACACGCGTTTGTATTTGCTCACACACCTGCTTACCCTGCAGAGAAAATTCTTGTAAAATTGGGTGTTATATTTAGCTTTGTGCACAGACAAAGGACTATTTGCACTACAAGTGCTATTTAGCATGATTACTGAAATTAAGATTAAACCCTTCAAGTTTTTTAGTGTGTCCATCCTAAATCTCATATTTACAAGGAAGGACCATTCTAAATTAGAGAGCACACTACATTCCTTAGATCACATCACAAGACACGTGAATTTTACATTCTGGGCATCCAACTGTATAAATTCACACGTGGAAAGCATCGGTGTGTTCACAAATGCTTACACACTTAAGGACAGCTAAATAACTTCAGAATTTTTTCCCCAGATGTGTGAAAGCAATCCGAGCAGCCAAATGACTTACTGTTTGCACACAGCCCCAGTGAATTTTTAAGAAAGCCAATACAACATGCTCAGTCTCACCCAGGTGTTTCTTAAACGGGAGCCATAACCTAGCAGGACGTAGAAACAATCCTGCTGCTTAAATTAATCAGATCCACCGTGCTAGAAAGTGACCGAGCGCACTCGGAAACTTACAGCTTTGCAGAAAACAAGTGGAAACTTGTAGACACGGAGCGATGAGCAAAATGCAAGAAAGCAAAAAGCCAGCGGTCACCAGCGTGACGGCGAAATGCTCTCAAGAACCACATTCTAACTACTACCAGGGCTGCCCTCCACCCCCCTGCGGGCTTTGCCGAAAATAGAAGAACTGAAGAAATACCAAGGATTGATTGCAGACAGCCCCAACATCATTTTCCGCACAGCAAAGCTGTAACACAACAGAAACATGTGAAAATTACGTGACTTTTATGAGAGCTTTATTCCCATACCGAGTCAAAGTTAACCCATCTTGGGTCTTTTCTTAAGGAACCTGAAAAAGATTTACTGGGCAAATGCAGGTTTTTAAAGAAAAGCTGCTGCAAAGGACATCCCATACATACAAAGCACTCCTAATTCCAACAGCCTGTACTGGCATTGCATTACTACATCATTAGCTCATCATTTACTTCGATTACCCACGAACCAAAGCAGAATCCTTGCAGAACTATTTTATGGTTCAATATTCAAAACTTCAAAACTTCAGGGGCACACAGTTACAATCTCTGTTTTCAAAGCAACTTCTTAAAGATAGCATCAGAAAGCTGAGGCTCCCACAAAGCACAGAATATACTGTTACACAATCTGGACAAAGAAGTAATAAAGAATTGACTTGTGGTGATTTAAGACAAACTAATTAATGAGGACTTTAAACTATTATTCTGCTTAGATCTTCCACAGGCAATTACAGGCCATGAAATAAGCTGCTGTGACCTTTTGCAGAATGAAGGTACCGATGCCGCTTTATGCTCCGATGTATGAAAACGTTAATTGGTCATAAAACTCTGAGAGCATTTTAAAAAGGAACAGCCCCAGAAAATTACTGTTGTGCATAAAAACCCCAATCAGAACTTGTCCACGCCGAGCAGAGTCAGAGTCAGGCTCTGCCTCTCATATGAATAGATGCAATCTCAGCAACCAGACACAATAAACGCAAGATGAAGGGAATGGTAAGCAGAGCAGCAACACGCAGAATTAATTCCAGAGGCTAGGAATCGCATCAGGAAAATTATTTCATTATTTTAACTTGTTAATTATTCATGCAGCAGAGATATGGGGAACGGCAGGAGAAAGCTAATGAAAGGGCACGCAATGGAGGGCTACCGACGGAGAGGAGTGGTATAGAAGAAAAGTCACAGAAAGCAGAGAGTGGGTAAAGAAAGGAGCTCAGGGTAAGTTCCCCATTCAGTAGCGTGCCCAACATAAGGCATTCCTTCTGTCTCCCCACTGCTCGTTACTCCTGGTCTGGCATACTGCTTCCTCATTACTAGCAGGCACGGCCGTTTGTGGAACTACGCTATGAATCAGCCAGGGCTGAGAAATAACCTGCTCGAAATAAAGAAGTTGACACAACCAAGAGGAAAATGCAGAAATGAGCAGCTCCAAGGGAAAAATAGGTCACGCCGACACTTCTCCCAGCAAGAAGGTGCCACTGCGGGATTAGCAACCAGTGCCCGTGCTCAGGCCGTAAGAACACACCGCTCAGCTCTGTCTTCTGAGCAAAACATGTTGGGATAGAGTACGTTTCCCCTCTTCGTGGAAACTCATCCTTAGATCTCTTTCTTTTCCATCATCAAGTTCAAGCACTTAAGGCCAGAACTAGATCTTTACTTCCATTCAGACTCTACTACCATGCGTCAGCGATGCAATTTTTGGAGACACTGAAACAAGAGTGGAACACAAGGCAGAATGAAAGAAAGGAGTCAAAAGTGACAGGCTAGGCCGAAGTTCTCTCTTACTCATGTATGATATGTTTATATGGCATAAAAAGCAATTGCAGAGACATGTGCTGACCTCTCAATTCAAGGGTTTGTTGTTTTTTTCTTTTTTAGTGGATTGCAGCGCAGGACATGTAATCTAGAAGCGCTCACAGCTATGTTTCTAAAGTGGTTTTCATTATAAACCCTTATTCATTAAAGAAAAAGAGAGACTAAAAAAATTCACACTAAGTAAGGACAGACACAGTTTTAGAAACTTTTTAACGAATATTAACAACACGAGTTAAAAACCAGACAAGGCAAAGAATCCAAAATTATCCTCCGAAAGCTCAGCCTTAATTTAAGAAGCATCATTTTGTAACAGTTGGAGTGGACACCCTAAAGGCAGGATCCAAGGTACTATTTAACATCCACCTGACCTCGCACTGAACCTCAAGTCAAACTCACCGGTGTGAAATGCCCTAACCAGCTCAAGAGCCACCAATTCGGGTGCCCTTAAAAGCAGCTTATAACACCAGCATTTAAAGTTATTTCACATTCAAAGAAAAATATCTCAAGAAAGATGTAAAACCCATGCAATAGCAGTTCTTCATTTGGCTGGACTCGAACAATATCACAAATAACCTCCGGCTAATAGGTGTCACTTTTACTATTTTCATTATCGATACTTTGAACTTGAAGAAGACTGTAAGGACATAATTCATTCATAAAAGAAAACTGCGAAGAGAAAATGCATAAGGTTTTTTCTGCATTTGCTGGGGATAGGAACAGGTTTAAATTGCCACAAGGAAGATCTAAATTCAGTGTTATGAAAGAAGTCTTGACTGACAGGAACAGTTAAGCACTGTTAACAACAGTTAAGTTGTCTAAAGAGGTTGTGTAATTTCTATTATTTGAGGCTTTTATGGATTTGGTTTCAAAAGCCTAATGGGACCATCCTTCCCTTTAAATCAGGCTTAGCGAAGATTGCCCCAACTGCTTCGTGCGAGGAGCTGGCAGGTAGCTACCCTGTGTTCCCAGCTGTGTGGGTTTTCTGCTCTTTTAGCACCGGCTGAATCAGGGAGCACCTGACAAGCATCAGAGATGGTATAAAGGAAGTAATAATCATACGTGCCCAACATCAGGACTTTAACCTTCAGCAATAATGAGTTATGTCAGCTCACCGCATCTCATAAGACTCTATCTTAAAAAACAGATTAGGCAAACAGATTAGACAAACATCTGCTAATAATATCGCCAGCACAATTCATCCTTCCTGGGGCTGACAAGAGCAGACCACAACTCTTGAGGTCATTTCCAGCAGCGCTTTGTTCATGCTGCAACAAAGCATCGCATGGCCCGTTTTGAACCCACTGAGCGAAATTTTAACAAAACATTACACTGAAATCACGCTTAATTAAAACAGAAATACTTGCAGACTTAGCGTTGTCACAATTAAATGCTACATGCGTGTTCTTACCATTGTTTCCCATTCCTCCTTGCTGAAAGGCTGAGCCTACAATGTCTTATGCCTAAATAATTTCACTTTTTAAGTGGGAATTCAGTTTTCAAGACCTCACATTTTTAAAGAAAACCCTCCAAAAGGGCATTAAACATGAAATGCTGGTTGTACACACTGGCTTCTTGAGTATGCTAGTACACATCTCCAGCTCTACTCCTATTGCTCCAACCTAGCTCAAATAGAAAGCTCAAAGTGACAGACTGGTAAGGATCCAGACCTCTTTGAAAAGAAACGGAGTGGAATACTAGTAGTCTTCCAGGAAACTTCAGAGGTGAAGTGAAGTTCAGAAGTTACACAACCATTAACCTCACCGGTGATGCTTCTTAGCCCATCATTTGCACCAGCCTACGATAACCGTAGGTTTGGTAGACGTTCATATCCTATTAGCTCTAAGAGGCTCCTAAGGGGAGGAAAAAAAAAAAAGGTAATCTAAAGATAACAAAATATAGCTGCACTCTAATCAGCCAGACAGTATTTTAAAGGACTTCCTCACTTAAATATCCTAGTTCTCTTACTTAGTCATAAACATATTCCTCTGGCTTACTCAAAGGAAATGCTACTTGGTCCCATTGGAAACTACAGGTATGCTTAGGACCTTTTTTTTACATGTTATTCAATCACATCTCTCTGTGACTCGCTCTAAAATGCCTACAGCATTTTGGTCAGGAAATGAAGAATAGATGGAGAAGCTTCAAGGTTGAAAAAAAAAAATACTGAAATGCCAGTATCACACTTCATTTTATAAACTTGTGTCTACATCATGCATCACCTGTGCTGGAGACCACATAGAAGAGGAATACAGGCAATGTATCACCTTGACTGCTTTGTCTGTTCCTTTTTCCAGGAGACCATCAACTCTTCTTCAAAGAAGAGAGACTCTTCCTTCATTTCCACAAGATAATGTGCTAAACTGGGTTGATTTTCAAGAAGACTTGTAAATACGGAAAATTCACCATCACCATGTAAAACTCAAATCAAATGGTACAAATGGAAAACATCCTGACCCAGCTGCTATGTGGAAAATTAATTTGTCATAAAAACAAAGTTTTCATCAAGTATTATATTCACACTTGGGGGTGGGACTGTCAACGTACGTTCATTTTCGTTTCCTTACTAATAACACCTCACTAAGCATTCAAATTCCTGGTCATTAACACAGTATCTTAATGGTTTTTCCTTCCCAAAGATGCACACACCTAATGCTCATACCCACACAGAGCTTCACTGCTGCCTGAGGAGGGACAAAGCCAAGAGGCTGGGCGCTCTCTGTGTTCTCCTTATGCATGTATGAAGCAGAGCGAGGCACGAAAGGCTGAACAAGTCAGTAAGACAGCCAAAAAGGTGAACAACGAGAACTGGCCATCACATGTGTGAAGAGCAAAGATGGCATCTTCCGTAAGGACAATGCAAACCAGAGTCCTGAAACAGACCTTTCAGGAAATCCTTGGAAGCCAAAAGCAGCTGACTTGCCACCAAAGCACACGCTTTCCTCTGCAATCCCAAATTTTCTCCAGAGACTTCCACCAGAATACCATTTTACTGGCGCTTGCTAGGAAACCATACGAGCCCACATTGAGAAATTCAGGACCGCGTCCTCAGGAAAAAAACCTCCCTTTTGTTCTGACAGCCATAATGACCGCTCCTGCAACATCTCCAGCGAGATCAGATGCAACAAAGTACCCCGGAGTTCATCTTGCGACTGATGTAATGCGGGCAGGGAACAATACCATGGGAATGAAGAAGCCGAGGATCTTTGTCTCTTCCTAGGCAAGTCCTAGGAGTCGGCGGGCGGCACGGCGTTGCATCCCGGATAAAACACCGCAGTGCCCGCTCGCTATTTCAGGTAAACCACTGCAGCTCTGGGCAAGGCCACAGGCAGCCCGGAGATGAAAAGCTGGAGAGCGGCACAGGCTCTGAAACGACGGAGGGACCGCGGAGGAGCCCCGTGCTCGCCTTACAGAGGCAGCAGCCAGGCAGCAGCGCCTCATTTCCCCGAGAACACCCCTGTGGGGACCGCAATGCCCCTATCAACCTCCCCTTACCCCCCAGGAGGGCTCTCTCCTACCTGCGAGAGCTGCCGGGGGTTGGGGCAGCCGAAGAGCGCGGAGCTGGAGCTGAAGCTGATGGCCCCTCTGCGGCTGAGGACGTGCTGCGGCACCGGCCTGTCGAGGGGCAGCACGGGCAGCTGGCAGCATACTTCCATCGAAGAAGCCTCCGGGCGCCGGCCCCGGCCCCCCCACCTCCCTCCTCCTCCCCACCACAGCACCTGCCCCGCCGGGGCTCAGCCCCCAACCCCGGGGGCCTCCTCAGCGCCCCCCCTCCTCCTCCTCCTCCTCCTCCAGCGGCGCCGGGCCCCGGGAGAAGGGGACAGAGGGAGAGGGGAGGGAGGGGAGGGGGGGGAAATAGGGAGGGGGGGGGGGGGGGGCGCGAGGCCCGTCGCTGGGCCTGGGAGGCTCGGTCAGCCCCGCCGGCCGCCGCCGCGCATGGGAGCGGGGCCGGGGCCCTATTGTCCGGCAGCGGGAGGCGGGGAGGGGACGGAGGGAGAGAGGAGGAGGAGGAGGAGGAGGAGGAGGATGAAGGGAGGAGGAGGAGGAGGGGGGGGGGGAGCCCTCGCCCCGCCCGCCGCCCGCCGCCGCCGCCGCCGCTCGGCGCAGCCCCGTGAGGAGGCACGAGCCCGGCGGGCCGTGCGTGGGTCGCGCGCCTGGCGACACGCAGCGCGTCATCACGTACCCACCCTCAACCACCCCCCCCCCTCCGCGCACCGCACGGAGGCAGCGGGAGGGCTCGGCGCCGCCGGCGGGGCCCCGCGCGCATGCGCGCTGCCCGTTCGCGCCTTCGGCAGGGCGGCTGATGGAGGAGAAAAGGGGGGGGGGGGTAAAGAAGGGGGGGGGGGGGGGAATGGAGGGCTCCGCCCCGGCACGTGCCGCGCGCCGCGAGGCCCTGAGGGATGGGGCCTGGGCGGCCCCTGCCCCAAATGTGGCTCTGTGGGAAGTGAAAAAAAGCGTTAAATCGCCATAAACGTTAAACCCCGGCAAACGTCAAACCCCCGCAAACGTTAAATCCCCGTAAACGTTCAATCACCACAAGAAGCCACCACATGGAGGTGGCCGTGCCGGCAGCCCGATCCCCACGCCCTCAAGGCGGTGCCCCCTTACAGAGGGGTACGGGGTGATTCTTTCCCCTGCAACGCGCAGAAGTCAAACTGACATAATTTTTAACGTGAAACGCCGCATTTTGTGGGAAATCTCACCGTCCCAGCAGCGGTCGGGTTTTTGAGGAAGAAGTGGAATAATTCATGAGGTCATCTGGCCCCGTAGCTACTCACGCCACATTCAATAGGACAGAACTATACTTCGTTGTTGTTTTTTTTTTTATTTATATAGGAATAATTCTCCCTTTGTTTCTCCCTGCAGCTGCTTTTTTTTTTTCTTCATCCTTTCATCTCTTTATTTCTCCATCATAAAATAAAATAAAAAAAAAAAAGCCCTATATATAGCATGATAGGCAAGGGAACGCTGCTGTTCTTTGAAGCGCATGTACCCACTTAAAAATCAAATTTTGCAAAATGATTCATATGACTTAATTTTGCATAATACATCGCTCTTCTAAGTGCTTGCTTACTGGCAGAAAGGTTTAGATTTCACATGATAATGGTTATTTATAGGCAGTGACATGGCTCTGCTCGGAGGAGCCCGGTTAGGAAGAATGGTCGCTTTGTTTGGAGGGTTTTCGTCTGTTTGAACTCATTGGAGGAGCAAGAAGTTTTGTAGGTGTGGGCTGGTGGCTATTTCACCCCGAGCTACCAAGTTAACAAACGCACCTCCTTCTTCTGCAGAACTGCAGTACCACGTTGTGTCCTGGATATACACAGGCATGCGGGCACGTGGGAGACAACACTCTCAGATGAGGCCAACTGCCTCACCTTAAAAGCTTTTTCCAGATGTTTTTATCCCGTTTCCTCAAATAAATATACAGCAAGCATTTTCAGCATATAACGTTATAACGTATGCAGCAGTTCACAATTTATAATAAGCCTGTAATTCCCAGTAAAATAATGTGCTCAGCTTTTTTATTATTATTATTTAGTTCAGGTATGTCAAGTTTTCTTCCGCATTCTTAGACATTTCACTCATATTTGGCCTACTTGCATTAAATCATGCCTGCATCTGAATCCATGGCAGAACTCCACCACTTTCACTGGAGTCAGGATTCTCCCACCCCCTCCCCCAATTCATTTTTCAAAATTCCTTCTGGTTCTCCTACACACTTATAACAATTTTGCTTTCTATACTTGGGTAACTTGAATTTTTACTCTAGCCCATCTAAAATTCATTTATCAGCAATATGCTGTGTAGACGAATAAAAGCATATTCCTACTTTCACTGAATATACAGAGCGTATACTTCAATCCTACAAGGTTAAGCTATAAGTGAGGATTGTTGATAATGTATTTTTTTAATGCTTCCTATCAACTCTATATTCTTTCCATCAGACTAGTTGAAACTGGTTCTTTAAGGTTGTATTTGCGCTGAGTCTGAGCCAGTATATCCTTAAATAACATAATCAGCATTTTCTTTTCTTCTCCCTCACTAACAATCCAATTATCTTTGATCTCTAATTAACATTATATAAACACCTTTAAGGAATCTGAAATGCATTCTTATGAAGTAAGCGTAGAATTTCCAGACAGTGAATGATTCCATAAGTGTTTTGTTTTCAGGACACAAATTGCTATTTTTCATAAATACAAAAGTTACTAATATTACTTTGCGCTGTGGTTTCCTGTGCGAGTTTACTGAGAAGAATCCCGCCCCTGGACGATAGACAGTCTTTTATTTATGGCATAAATTACACATTTTCAGCCTAAAAAGAATGCACAAACTGTGTTTTATATCCTGCCTATTCTGCTTACTGCCTTGTCTTGCAAGTTAAGAGCGTGTAGCACAGCAAGGAGGGTTTTATTTATTTTTTTCCTTATACAGGTATAGCAACAACAAAATGTTTTTGTTTGAATTAAATTGCTTTCCCTGTGAACCACAGAGTTCTTGGAGCACCACCACAGTGCTGCACTTCTGAAAAGCATCATATGATGTTATCAGGTGCCATAGTTTATCTACGTAAGCCCTGTGTGTTGTGGCTTCTTTATCACAGCCTTCAGTACAGACTACATATCTGAATGTATTCAAATTTAGGGAGTGTTAATAAAGTTTCAATGAGTCTTTTCACTTTTGCAGTTAATGTCTTGTATCATGCTCGCGGGTGCTGTCTAGCAGGGAGGAAGCATTACTGGCAGACAGTTTTGTCAGAAAGCAGGGCACTCTTACAAAGCTAGGGAAATGGAAGATCACAAAAAGGTAATTAGTTCAGTTTCACAGTTCCTAGGAGAAGAGGCTCGGATAGCACAGGTACTTCAGCAAGACATCCTGCTGGACCAGCCGCGCTGCACAGAGCATCGCTTCGGGGCACAGCCAGCTCACGCTGGCAGAACTGAACAGTCTGCACAGAACAGGAGGCTTCAGTCGTGTTCTCGTACGAAACAGAAAACAGGGATCCTCAAAGGCATAGCACGGTTGTACTTTGAAAACACCTGAGGAGCACAAAAAATACTTACTTGTACAGATACATGATTGAGACATGCAAAAGGTTGTTGCTTTTCTTCTTACCCAAGGAAGTTACATGGTTTATTTCTGTAGAAAGGAAGAAATGTCTTTTAAAGTTGTGTTCTCAGTGGCTGCATTGTTACGCTTTGGTTTTGGCTTGTGCCATTTCTCTGACACATGCTCAGATACATCCTTTGTTTCTACCCAGTTATTGTCTGAGTGAATGCTGCGCATTTCCATGGGACTTCCAAACATGTGGCAGCCCAGCTGGAGGACACCCCTGTCCCTGCTTGGTGCATCCCTTTCTTCATCTCCTGTCATCTTGCTCCTGCTTTGCCCTGGGCACATTTGAATGTTGTGGTGATGCCATGTCCATGGCTCCTGTTCAGTTTGCTGTCCTCTGCAGTCCCTAGATCTTCTTCTGCAGAGCTGACAGCCATCCTGTTAGTCTGGTGGATCTTCCTGACTGTGGTAATTTGCACTGGCCTTTACTGGACAAACCACTCTGGGGGCTGGTCAAGATCATTTTGAATGCTAGTCCTGTCCTTCCTAGATCTCTCTCACCTGCAAATTTAGTGAACATACTCTCAAAGACAGTCAGGTCAACAGTGAAATTCCTGTGAATGATTAAATCCAGTATCTGGAAGAGACCTCCTGAGGAATGCTGTTTAATCTAATCTGTCAACCACTGCTAACGACTCTGAGGGTGTTTTCCAATCACTTCTGCATCCACGTTATAGCAGCTTTGTGTATGGTGTGGCCAAGGTTTATCTTTCCTGACTTTAGACACTTAACCCAGAGAGTAATTGCCTAAGGCTACTTTCCGAGTCAATAATTAAGAGAAAGACAGCAGGCCATTCAGGTTGTGTTCGAAGGAGCCTTTCCTTTCCCTGGAAGGAACACAGTGCTGCCTTTCTCCTCACTGAGACACTTTGCTTTGCTTCCACAGAGTTAACCAGATGAACTGGGGTACACGGCTTTGTCCGTGACGGTAGGTAGGCAGTGTGGAAGGGCAGTGTCGGTGAAGATACGCTCTGTCAGGTGTGCCATGCTACCATTAGCTGCGGGTTTTGCCGCTCTGCTGGAGAGGCAAAGTCCTTTTGACATTGCCTTGGCACTCCGTTTGTTTGCTTTTGCCCCTGCTTCCAGTATTTTGAATATTATTTTGAAAAGTATTTAGAATCTTTTCAACATTTTTAACAACCTCAGTTCAGTTTCACTGAGCTGAACTTGCCTACTGGCCACATACCACTTCTGCGCTAACAGCAGCAAGCTGCAGCAGAAATTGAAAAAGACTGATCCCAGAGGACTTCCATTTTTCCTTTGCTTAGAGCCTCGAGAATCACACCCTATGGTTAGTTTAAGAGTGGAGTTTTAATGACAAGTTATAGCCTCCAGAAACAGGGGCTGACTGCTGAAACGGGGTAAGAAAAGTCAGTTATGAACACAGCTGCGGACTGTCAAAAATTTAATATAGTTTCAAAGACATATTTTTGTAACTCCAGTGCCGATATTGTTGGCAATAACAGTGTGAGAAAGTGATTCTTTCCTACAGTTACTACTTCTTAAATACATTTCTAGAAAACTTGCTAGAGTACACACAGCTTAAATGGTCTCGGCCACCGAAGTTATGTTTTTCTCAGTAATTATGCCTGTCTGGACAAAAAACTTCATATAACAATCATGTTAAAATGACTACGAGCGTTGGTGTCAACAGAAGCCTGTGGAGAAAGCTTCTCTTTGTGTCATTTGTACATGCGTAACAGCTGATGTGAGGTACATTTTTAATATCAGAGTGGGAGGATATGAGAAGCCCAGGTGCAGTTTCAGAGGTGCAGCTTGCAAGTTTACCGGTGTGATTACAAGCTAAAAATTCATCACTTTTGGTGTTGGTAATGGAAGGGGTTTTGGACCCCTATCAGTGGACAGAATGAATGCATTGCACGTTTGACAAACCAAACAACTGAGGCATTTCTGAGGACCCTCTGTTTGCTTCCGCGATAAGCATGAATGCATCAATTGCCCATTTTGTCTGCAGAAAATTTAGTGGTTTGTTTGTGTTTTGTTTTGTAACCTTTTGTTTGTTTGTTTTTGCATTATGCTGTTCCAAGAACTCATTAAAAGTGCATGTCCTTTCTCAATTTCTATACATGAAGGTGGAATTAGTCTTTTCAGCAGTCTCAGCAAAGGATTTTTTAAAGACATTTTGACTTGTAAAAAAAAAAAAAAAAAGTCAAGCAGTCCCCTAGGGACTGCTTAGGGGACAGTCCCTCATAGGGGACAGTCCCCCATAACTAGGCACTGCTTGTTAATTTTGGATTTGGAAGTTGCATTTAGGTTCAAAAGATTCCTGGTTTTCCATCTCGTTCTTCATTAGCCTATTGGCAGTTAGTAAAGACATCTTGTAATATTAAAACTGATAATATCAAATACTGCTAGAAGTGAAATAATGAGCTGAAGTTCCTACATACCAGCCTTACCAAAACACCAGTCTTATTAATCTGCATTAATAAGATTAATCTGCATTAATGCTGCATTGTCAAAAACTAAAGGCATGCAGTTTGTTGTCATTTGAAGCTCAAATGTGAGCCATTGCTTAGTAACACCAGATTTTTTCAAGGAAGAGTTTAACTCATTTTATTTCTGATTATATTAAAGATGAGTGCACTCCCTTGTTGCAGAAGCTGATTTGTATGAGAATTTAGAATAGTTAGAATAGCTTTCTTATAGGCATTTCTTAAATGCCAAAAAACAGGCATTTAATCATTTTATGCTTCCTTTTCAGCTCATTGGCGGTACTATTTTCTATCAAAACACACAGAAACAGAAGGTAAACCTAGTCACATGAATAGAAATGAGAGGATTAAATATTTTCAATAACTCATGTTTTTCTACCATGTAGCATCCTGACATTTATTTCCCTGTGAAGGAAAGGATGTGTCAGGGTTAGCATTAGCATGACTTCTCCCTGAAAGTCTGGAAAAACATGTGTCATTCTGCCCGTCCCCCCATTAACCACCTGAACAAATGCCGCGAGCAGATTTCATTAATTTCACGAGACTACCTCGGGTTTTATTTAGTTTTATTCTTTGCTAGACCTTTTGTGCTTAACAATAGCAAAAAAAGTGTCTGGAATCCTGTCTGATTTACAACTCACTAAATACTGATGTGCTTAATCCAATTAAAACTGGAAGGAATGTTGCCAATATGTCAACAAAAGTGCAACAAAGAGAGGGGAGTGTTAGTTTACAGAAATTCCTGAATTCCTTTGTCTTGACCAAATGAAAGAAATTTGTTCTTGTAAGACAAGTGCATACTAAAAGGATTAACTCTTGATAAACTGACTTTTATGTTCAGACAAAGATGCCCTGAGTTCTAGGCGAACATTTTTCAATCAATTTCTTGAAAGCAGCTTTGCATTTAATTAGCGTGCCTTGTTTAAAAGCTGGGTGAGGGGGTCAGAGTGCTAAGCCACAGGGGCCAGGCCTCACATTAGTGTGGAGTGCATTGGAAGCGTGATTTTAAGATACATCAGTGCTGAGGTACATGCTGCTGTGCAGAGGGGTTGTGCCGCTCCATCCCATTCCTCCTGGCTGCTTGCTCCTGCTGCTGATGCTCATCTCTGCGGTGAGCCCAAAGTGTTTGGGGCGTTACACTGGTAGAAAGTGGGCCATCCCAAAAAAAAAATAAGTAGATAAACAAAGAGTGGGACCAGACAAGAGCACAGCTGGTAAAATGAAAGTAGGGATGGAGTGCAACTTTGGGAGTGAGCCCACAATTCCACAACCACATTGTCTGTATCATAAAAACCCACATAGGTGGTGTAAGCCAGGATTCTGTAAGGGATTTCTGGGCTAATGTATAATTCAAAAAGTAGTTCACTTTAGAAAACCTAGCTTTAAAACCTCACATAGTTAGAGGTACTCTTTGGACTGCGTATATGACACGTATGATACAAGGCAGGCCTAGCAGAATTTGCAGTGAAAATATGGGTTAACTGGAATAAAGTACTAGTGGTACAAAGTGTATACTTGATGTTATGCATGTTCTTACATGCTTTGCTGAGTTGGAGTTATGGAGAACACCCTCTAGTCATGTGTCAGAACATCATTTGAATCTACATAAATCAATACCACGTCAGCGTTTTTCTAGGTTAAATTACATGACTAGAAGTCTGTAGACTACTCTTTTCAAGTATAGGCCTAACCAAATAAGCAACTTTTATAATATTTAATCTCACCTCAGACTCTGAATATTTAATATAATTTTTTATTAAGCATTTTTCAGACTAAAACATATAAACAGAGTAATTATACTCGTACTCAAATTGTTCAAAATGTGGCAAACGAGCATGTTTTATAGAATAACTAAAATGGGGGAGACTGTGACATCTGCTCAAATGTATGAGTAAAACCTAAGGAGGTTTTACTTATATGGTGAATTGTGATAATAATAATAATAATAATAATAATAATAGTAATAATAATAATAATAATAATAATAGTAGTAGTAGTAGTAGTAGTAGAAATCAGTAGGGAAAAAAAAAATCCTAAAATGCCTGTAATTTTTCTAAAAGGACAAAAATAGCATAATATCCCTAAAGAACGATCCTGATACTTTATTGAAAAGCACAAAAATTCAAGAATCAAAAGGTCCAAATAGCTTAATTTGGTGAAATATTTATTCCATTGCAGCTGACCTTGAACAGGATGATCTGTTGGCAAACTATATGTCATTGTGTCTGTAGCCAAGATAATCAATTCCTAGATAATGGGAGAATTGTATTTCATTTGTTGGAAGTCATAAGTAACACGAATACATTGCAAGTCAATATAATTTGCATTACAAGTGAAAGCTTTATTGCAAGATATGGGAAAAAATGCACAGCCTGGAGTCATGCTCCTGAACATGACAGCTGTATGAATGCAAATACTTGCTTTGTCATTCAGTTTTCAGATATATTTTTATTTTCTTGTCACTTCATCATGTCTATATGCATGAATGTCCATCTGCAGAAATATTTCATGAAGTAGATCATTCTGAAAACAAGTTGGAAAAAAAGAAAGAATGTTTTTTGTGCAAACTTATTTAATGGGAATAAACATTGCTTTATATACAATTGTAACATTAATTAAAAATCTTAATTTAATCTAAATCTTACCTTTAAACACTCTGCTAATAGAAAAAGGAAGAATTGTTGAAATCTGTTATTTGCACGTTGTATATTTGGAATTGTGACATCCACGTTTTGTGATGCAAGATGACAAAGTCAGGTGCCTTGCACCAGCAGAGGAGGTTGCAATATGAACAAGCATTAACAGCATATACTGAACATTAAGACTATTAACAACAGTCCTATAATACATAATACATAACATGGATTCTGTCCGGCTCAGATACAACGTGCGTCCTGCAGCAAAGGACGTTTCCCAGTTCTGTGCCAGAGACTGTGCACGCGCTGGGAGCCAGAGGGTGCTGGTGGCTAACGTCGACTTGCTGTAAGGAGAAGGCTTCTGCTTAGCTACCCAGGAAGGCTTGCTATTTTAGAATAAGCATGTAACAGTGCAAAATTGGAGAGAGAGCTGTCATTCTCAGTACAGAGATCATCTCATTTTCATCTGAGAGGTTTTTACAAAGCTTCATACCTGAGCTGGCTCACCTTGGCTGGAGACCGGTGCTATGTGAAGGGCAGCAGGGCCGCACTAGTTCCCAAAGACGCTTTCCAAAGTAGCTTACCTGCTCAAGTGCCACACATCACCTTTGGGAATTCCCACTATTTGTGAAGTGTTTTGAAATAATGGTTTGAAATAGCATGCAAAAGTTTGCAGAGCTGTTTTATTATTTTTTTTTCCTAATGAAAGAAAAAAAAAAATAAAGTACCTCGCCTCCCTTAGAGTGAATCATCCTCCCCCACTTCTGAAAAAAAAAAATGTAGAATTTGTGAGTAAAACCCATTAGGCTCCCCAGTCACGTATAGTAATTTATAGAAAAATATATATATAAATAAGAGCTGCAAATGGTTGGGTGCTTATTTTCTGTCTATCTCATTTGGAGGCTATGCCACTGATTTACACAGGGCTGGGTTCTCACCAAAATATGCAAAAAGGATTCTTTTGAATCAAAGGTAAATGAAAAATAAAATAAGAATAAAATAAATATATATATATATATTCTGAAACAAAGTTATTTTGTAGGTGTCATATCAGCCATAAAGGTCTTTGTTGAATTCTGTATGATTCTTCCATGAAGTCCATGGGACTTTTTGATATAATAAACTCCTTTGCCTGAACTAAGAAATATGTGTTATGCTAAGGGCTGTGAATATTTACCGCCAAAGTTTGCTTTCTGGTAACGCATAGTTCTTCATTTATTGATAGCCATTATCAATGAGACCAGAAGCCTGAATTCTCTATTGCTATCAACGGCAAGTCATGAAGTTGAACAGAGTGGGATGTTCTTGAGCAAGGGAAGAAATGCCGGCACTCTGTACCTGTGCAAAGGTGCCGACCTCATTACGGGTAAGTCATCAGACTAGGAAAAAAAGCAGCAATGGAGCAGCAGCCCTGGCTCTGGAGCTGGCTTCGTGTTGCTCGGAGAGACGGCATGGCCTGATCAGCCACCGGCTGCTGGCACGGCATGGCCACGCTCCGGCAGACGCCCCGCAGCGCTGGCCACTCACCCCTGCTACCCTCGCGTTTTGTTTCTCAATCATAATCCAATTAAAACAGGCAGCTGCAAAATAATCAATAGGCGAAATTCATTAGCTTTTCTCGGTGTGAAATAAATAGGAAAATGAAGCTCTCCTTGGTCTTAATTAGTTCTTATAAAAGTTGGCAGGCAAACAAAGACACTTGTACACTCCTTTATTTTCATAAGAGACTTGCCTGAAAGAAAAACCTCAGACATGTAATTTCCTTTTCTTCTTTTTTTTTTTTTTTTCCCCTGCCTAACTCTCTCTCAGTCAGAGCCTAACCCA
Organism: Netta rufina; assembly: GCF_964035555.1. NCBI lineage: Eukaryota > Metazoa > Chordata > Aves > Anseriformes > Anatidae > Netta > Netta rufina. Next base: position 122,943,756 of record NC_140124.1, read on the forward strand.
GCAGCTCCTCTGAGGGCAGAAAGAAAGGTGGTTTGGCAGCGTGCTCGGGTGCGCCGCTGCCGTGCAGATCGGGGCAGGTCCTGGAGATCCTCCACGAGCTGTGTGCACGGCGATAGGCCGCAGCCGCCTCCCGCGCCGGCAATTCTCCTGCCGGAGCGGCCCCAGACGGGCGCTGTGGTTCCGCCATCATTACCGCTGGAGCAGTGCCATGCCACATCACCCAGCAGTACAAATTTGATCTGGATCGGGTGTGGGCACGCGATTACGTTTTTGTCAAATTAGCGCAGCACTCCGTGAGGATTTTTGGTTGCCTGTGTGCTTTCGCGCCGGCTGCGGAGGAAGACGCAGCGCCTGAGCCACCAGGGGTTAGGGCCATGTGGGCGAGCGAGGCCTGGCCTAGGAGTCACCCCGCTGGTGCCCAAGTTTTGTCTGAGCAAACTGAACAGGCAGAGAGCATTGTAGCTGGAGCAGCACTTGGCGTCACGCTCCCGTGGCACTGTAAATTTTCCAGCAGAAGCCCTGGAAATATCGGCCTATAGTGTAGCCGCAGGCTAGCTGGGAGGAGTACCCATTCTCACAACTCTTGTGATTTAATTAAACAGCACTTACTTGTGCTTCACACTTTTGTGGCATTCAGACCTGTATATCATTTTTACGGGGCGTTTTTGTGGTGACCTGGAGACACAATGCTGTCAAAAAGGTGTGAGGTCACCACTTCCATTGCATCAGCTCTAGCAACGATGCCAGCCATGCAATGAGTCAGACTAGCAAGCTGATTTAACTGAATACTAAAAGAGAAAAGATATATATATATATATGTATATATATATATATATATATATATATATATATATATTCAGTGCAAGTTTGGACCACTTCTTTGTTGGTAGCCAGTTAAGCCAACTGTAAGCATACAGCTTCATACTCTAAGCTTCAGCTCTGAGTATTTTCCAGATGAAAAATATTGTCATAATAAGGGGGAAAAAATCCCTAAGAACAGTTGTGATAGGTGGTTAACAATTAAACTACTAATTTCCTGAAATATTAGTCTGCTGAGTTACTAGGAAATATTTCCAGTTGTTCTTTTTCTACACTTACTATGCTGAGAACAGCATTCATATTTGTGTTTTTGCTTATTTACTTTATTGGTGAAATATTTATGCTAACTAAATTAATTTTTAGGAAACATTTACTTTCACCAAGAAAAGTGAAAAGGGAAAAAACATCCAAGACTTGATCTTCTCATCCCTTAGTCTGTAATTCCGCTAGTCCTGGGACTGCATGTTGCTTTAAATCTTGATTTTTAACTCAGCCACTCAACAGACATTCCTTTCTGGATACAGATAGGAGGATTTTAAGACAGTTACTCATCAGCACTTTAAAAAGAATTTACCTTTGTCAGCCATCAGTTAAGTGAGCATTTCCATGACAGGGTAATAAATCCTGCGTGTGGATTAATGAAGCTTCAAAAAGAGATGACTACTGACTGCCATCTCCCCCACTGCATTCCCTCCTCCTGGGAATTATTTACGTGAGGAGCCAGCGTGAAGGAATTGGGAGAGAATAGTTAGAAAACAGGTACCAGGAGAGAACCGAGGACTATGCTGGGGATTTCAGGAATGAGTTTGTGTAGACAAAAACTATGGGAGGTGTTGCAAGGGTGGCTGTTTAAGAGAATTGCGTGAAGCAGGAACAAGTGGAGAGAACAGTCGGGTGCTGAAGAAAGGTGGTGCCTGGTGGGGAGGACTGAAAGCAGCTGTGAATTCCTAAGGTGCAGGTACTGAGATGTGGTACTGCAGCTTCTGCATTTGATCCTGGTAAAATGATCTGAAAAGTAGGTCAAAGCACTCACTTACGCTCTTCAAGCTAATCTTCCTGATCCCTAGCTGTAGCTAAAATGTATTCATTTTCCTTGCTACCAAAACTGTGGGATTGTTAACTTACAATAAACAGTAGTAGAATAATGCCTTAATGTGCTATAGCAGCTTGCAAAGAAAATTAGAAACTCTTTCTAAGTAAGGCATTAGAAGACTCTCTTACTTCACTTTTACTTGAAGTTCCAGATAACTTATCTCTGAGTTGTCAAAGTTATATAAACTAGGGACATCCTATTCTTTGATTTTCAGAAAGAAATTTGACTTAACATCAGACATGGTATGATTCACATCTTAGCTGCTTGTGTCTTCTTTAGCAATAAACCACAAAAACTTTGTTCGTTATAGCTATCTCCATTTTAAATTAGGGAGGGTAGACAGAACTTTCTCCTAAACTTAAGATGAAAATAAAATTCCCAGCACTCCACTGAGTATCTTGTTGAAAAACTTAAGTATATTGCTATTACTTAAAACTTCATTTTTAAGCCTTTATTTCTAGGGGAAAAAAAGTGTTTATACGCATATCACTTCGGCAGTCCACCAAAACTTTCAACAGGTTTTACTTGCATGAGCTAGGAAGTTTCATCTCTGGATTACTTCTCTGTGTCAAACGGACCAGGTAAAGGCACGAGTAATGTGCATATGCAACAGACTGTTCATTTGAGGATTTCTTGAATTTGCTACTTTTTCAAATAGTGCAGTTGTTGAAAGATATTAAAACCCAAAATACATTTAAAGTGAGATATTCTATGTGAATAGTAACAGAAGGTCACAATATGTTCAGAGAATTCAAATATATGGATGTTCTCTTATGAATGCTTACTTCTTGAATAGATGGAGTTGCAGATGGTTTACCAGATGGAATACCTTACTTCCAATATAGATAGCTATATATATTTAAAAATGGATGTAATGCAATCATATTATTTAAATCAGTTCTGTTATTTCTTTTGAAGCTGTAATGACAGTAACTATTCAGTAACAAAGAAATGTGGTAAGAAGAATGTAACTTCTTGCTGTAGAGTTGTTGGGCTTGTCTAAGACCTTAAGAGGCTCATTCCTCAGAAAGGTGCTTAAAATGATTCTCTCTTTTTTAGGAGACTGAATATCTAACAGGTAACATGCAGAACAATTCAGGTAGGGCATATGAAACAGAACTGGCTGAAAAGAAATGACAAGAACATTTGGGGATGTAGCTGCCTCAGAAGTATTCTTCCCTTGTTAACAAAAATCAGTCCCCATGCCTGAGCCAGAGACCCAGCACATCTTGTCAGAAGCACCCTTTTCCACTTAGTCACTTCCCTTTTGATGAGATTGTTCAGTTGGGTGTTATTAAAGCTAATATCACCACAGCACAATATTCAAATATAGAATAAAAGGTACGTCCTGCCAAAAGAGTGAAAAAAATTGCACCTTATCACTGTATGCACCCCTTCTCAGGATACATGTTCTCTCATCTTACTAACCTACCATACTTGAAGTAAAGTAAAGTAAAGCATCTTTATGCTTCACTTGTTTTAGGTCTTTTTTTTTTTTTTTTTTTTTCAGACTGCCACCTGAGAAAAGTGATCTACTAGCAAGAGCTTTTGTTTCAGGCTCATCTTTGTTCTTTATCTTGTCACTTCTGGTCAGTTACCAATATAAATCCCAACATCCTTGCCAGTGTTCCACCTTTTAGGCAGAACAAGGCACAGAAATAAGTGATAAAAGTAATCACATTAGGAAACTTTTGGGGAAAGGAAGTACTTACATGTTTATATCAGGGGTGGAAAGAAAATGAGAAAATATGCTCAGTTTCACATGTTGTATAAAACAGTCAAAGTTAAAACAACCTGATTAAAAATCAAAAAGGCCAAGGGGAAGCGAGAAGTTTATGCTGATGCTATTTTACACAGCTGGAAAAAGCAACGTTCTCCATGTAAAGGAAAGTTTCATTTTCTTATCCCTATATCTTTCCCTTTATTCCACAAATTCCACTAAAAGTGAATGTATTTAAAACATTTTTTACCATTTGCATTGGCTTGCTGGCATTAAACTTTCTCAGTAAGTTTTCCCAGTAATTTTCCCCAGTTTTCATAGTACTTAATTTCATTAAGAGCAGTCATAATCTTGCCTGGTCTTTATCTGCATGAAAGTTCTCTAAAAACAATAAATGATAACCTAAAGGCCACCAAAAGAAAAATATGGGCAACCAACATTAAGCCATCCTTTTACTGCCATACAAGACTGTTCAGATTCAAAAGGAAAGTACGGTTAACGTTACTAACAGCAGCTATAAATCTAAGACAATTAATATAGAGATGTCTTCATCCACTATGAGCGTAAAGAAAGTGTGAAGAAAGGTTTGAGCTAATTTCAGTTGAAATAGTTTCAGTTACTTACTTACATTGATGGAGCCTTTTTCTGCCATTTTGCTGTCCGTAGTCTTTAGACTTTGTAGCCTTCTAGACTTTAAGTGCTTGGAATTCCCTTAATAGAGGGATATTTAGGAAAAAAAAAAAAAATCCTCCCAGCCAACATGGGGTAGGTCCTGCCTAACAAATTTGATTTCCTTTTATGATAAGATCACCCATCTAGTTGATCAAGAGAAACCAGCAGATGTGATCTTTTTGGACTTCGGCAAAGCTTTTGACACAGTTTCCCATAGGATCCTGCTGGACAAAATGTCCAGCATACAGATAAACAAAAACGTATGATGGGTGAGCAATTGGCTGATGGACAGGGCTCAAAGACTTGTGCTAAATGGGGCCACATCAGGCTGGCGGATTGTCACTACTGGGTTTCCTCAAGGCCCTATTTTAGGGCCAGTCCTCTTCAATGTTTTTATAAACAATTTGGATGTAGGACTAGAAAGTGTTTTGAGCAAATTTGCTGATGACACCAAACTTGGAGGAGTTGTAGACTTGGATGAGGGTGAAAAGGCATTGCAGAGAGATCTGGACAGATTGGAGAGCTGGGCGGTCACCAACCGCATGAAGATTAACAAGAGCAAGTGCCGGGTCCTGCACCTGGGATGGGGAAACCCTGGCTGTACATACAGACTGGGCGATGAGACGCTGGAGAGCAGCCCTGCAGAGAGGGCTTTTGGGGGTTGTGGTTGACAGCAAGTTGAATATGAGCCAGCAGTGTGCTATGGCAGCCAGGAGGGCCAACCATATCCTGAGGTGCATCAAGCACGGCATTGCTAGTTGGTCGAGGGAAGTGATTGTGCCGCTCTACTCTGCACTGGTGCGGCCTCACCTCGAGTACTGTGTGCAGTTCTGGGCACCACAGTACAAGAAGGACATTAAACTGTTGGAGAGTGTCCAGAGGAGGGCGATGAAGATGGTGAAGGGCCTAGAGGGGAAGTCGTATGAGGAGTAGCTGAGGTCACTGGACCTGTTCAGCCTGGAAAAGAGAAGGCTGAGGGGGCACCTCATTGTGGCCTACAACTTCCTCACGAGGGGGAGTGGAGAGGCAGGTGACCTATTCTCTGTAAACACCAGTGATAGGACCCATAAGAATGGTGTCAAGTGGAGGCAGGGGAGGGTCGGGTTGGACATCAGGAAGAGGTTCTTCACTGAGGGGGTGGTTGCACACTGGAACAGGCTCCCCAGGGACGTAGTCACTGCACCAAGCCTGCCTGAATTTAAGAAGCAATTGGACTGTGCACTTAGTCACATGATCTAAACTTTTGGGTAGACCGCTGTGATGCCAGGAGTTGGAATCAATGATCCTTATGGGTCCCTTCCAACTCGGTATATTCTATGATTATATGACATTCGAGACATTACCAAACAGTGACATAAAACAGGACATGGAACGTAATAAAATACAACCTGAATTCACAGAATCATTTAGGAAGGGACCTCTAGAGGCCATCTGGTCCAACTCCCTTTCTCAAGTGGCCACCCAGAGCTGGCTGCCCAGGACCGTGTCCAGGTCGCTTTTGAAGGTCTCCAGTGAGGAACACTCCCCAACCTCTCTGGGCAATTTGTGCCAGTGTTCTGTCACCCTCACAGTAAAGAAGTGCTTCCTGATGTTCAGAGGGAACCTCCTGTGTTCCAGTTTGTGCCTGTTGCTTCTTGTCCTGGCACTGGGCACAGCCTGGTAAAGAACCTGGCTCCAACCCCTTTGTACCCACCCCATCTCACCCCCCCTTCATGTATGTATAGACATTGATGATCTCCCCACTGAGCCTTCTCTCTAGGCTGAAGGCTCCCATCTCTCTCAACCTTTTCAGATAGGAGAGGTGCACCAGTCCCTTTGTAATCTTTGTGGCCCTTTGCTGGACTTTTTCCAGGAGCTCCATATGTTTCTTGTACTGGGGAGCCCAGAACTGGACACAGTACTCCAGGTGTGGCCTCACCAGTGCTGAAGTACAGGGGAAGGATCACTTCCCTTCACCTGCTGACTTTACTAAAGCAAGTCATCAAGTTAATTTATTTCACTCCCCAAATTCCTCTAAAATCAGAGATTTTCTTTCCCTGTCTCTGTTAGAAGAAAGAGTCAGAAGCTGTAGGTTCTTCATGGAGATTAGGAGTGGCCTATCTGACCACTTATATCTACTACGTGCTTTGATGTCAATATTATCAACACCAGATTCAGCAAACTGACAAAACAGTTCAGGTTTTAAAAATTGCCTTTCCTTGTCTTGGAAGCTAAAAATTCACACCATTGTTGAGCAATGGTGCCAGTCCTTTCATGCATGTATGTGTACCTACCAGTCTTTCAGCTCCAGGCTCTTAGCTTCTGAACTTGCTGTGAGCCAGGAAAAGGAGGGAGCAGTGGGTGGAAGGACTGGAGTGACTCAGAGTTCTTCAACCCCTAGCTCTGTGCAGCTGTAGGCTTCTGAAGCAACCCTGGACCTCCTGCTCAGTCTGGGCCATGTTTCAAATTTTTTATAGGCTGATATGCAGCTTTGCATTTCCAGACGTGTTATGATTTGTCTGTTTTGAAATGCATGCAGCATATAAATGAAATGAAAAATGTAAGTAAGACTTACTTAGATACAGGTCTTTTGGGACAAGGACTGTCTCAGTTTTTCATTGCCTGCCATAGTGGTGTCATGGTAGGCTATTAGATAACCAGGTGTTATGATACAAAAAGTAATAACGAATGAGAGAAGTGAATAGGTATTAAATGTTATGTTTTATTCTTCTAAATTATATAGCTGATCTGAAGAAAGAGTTACAGCAATTCATTAGAGTTTGAATTTTTTTAAAAAGGTTTAGAATGCATGTAGGATATGTACCTATGATCCACAAGGGGAAAAAAAATAGATTTGCAGATATAGTTTTCAATTCCTTCAAACAAAACAAGAATGCTTATGAGAAAAATGGCACAGGTTACAAAGCAATATTAACACACCAGAGGGAGCTGTATTCACGCAGAATAGCACATGAGAAAAGACTGCAGAATGGTGCTGGTTTCTTTTGATAATAGGATATATATAGGTACGGAGAATCTGGATAACCTCAAAGTGATTTTATTTTCTTCCTTTTATAATTTTTCCTTTCAATTTTGTCTTACCATTATAAAGTCTTTTTGTTCTGTTTTGTTTTGGAATAATGATTGTTATTTCAAAGTTTGAGATCAAGTATGATGATTGTAATCTTGTATTGTGTTCTTTCAACACAATAGGATTAGCTGTACCTACCCTGTTTTTAATGTCCTAGAAAATATATGCTATTTTTATTTCTCATAACCATGAAAAACATATTTCAGATTGAAATGTGCCTTTCTTTTTCCTTGTCCAAAGCTGAAATTTGAGGAATAGACACTCTTAGCAATTGAGAATGGGGCTTCGTGGTACAGCTAAGAACAAAAGAAACGTTAAAATCTCATGCTTCACATTAAAAATCATACTTTTTTTGATCAACTGTTTCATTGTTGCTTCTCTGTTCAAAAATAGTCTTTTCATATGTTCATAATTAATTATGCTTGTTTTTCAAAAATCTATTGATTGATAGTTTAAGTCTTCCAGTAGAATCCAAGCACAAACTCACTAACTGAATCTTGCCAAAGCAGACTTTACTGGGCTATAGGGCTCCATGAATCCACTTTCAGAATTTTAGTCTATACAAAATTGTACTGGGTGTCTGTGGAAAGGTTTTGGTAGTGGGTGGCTGCAGGGAGGCCCCTCTGGGAGCAGAACTCTGCAATGGACCTGCCACAGGACACAGCCCATTAGCCAAGATGGTAGCACATGTGGGAAAACATATTTAAGAAAGAAGAAAATGCTGCAAGGCAGGGAGGACTGAGGAAAAAAAAAATGTGAAAAACATCCCTGCAACCACCAAGTTCAGAGAAGGAGGTGGAGGTGGTACTATATACCTGCAGGTCAGGTATTGCAGGTATTGCCCTGCAGCCTATGGTGGACACCACAGTGGTATTTACAATGCCCAGGTAGGCATCCAGACGGGCCTTAAATATCTTCAGAGAAGCAGACTCCACAACCTCAACTCTGCTTTAGTATAAAATATTGCAAGAACTCAGGTGACCTGAAGGGTCTTCAGTTAATTTTGTTCTGAAAGAGACTACATAATAAACTGAATAAACTAGTTTCAGAAGTGAAATTTAGGGCAAAACTGTTGTATTGTTAAACAAATTTAATATATTTGCATCAGGAAAAAAAAAAAAAAAAAAAGACAAATTCAAGACCACATCAAGAGTAAAGAGAACAGCTAAATAAATATATGGGCATGTTATATTTTTGGTCTCAGATATATCAGCCTGTAGGTTCATGAATGTTTTATTTATTCTTTCATAGTCTTCCTGAGAGAGAACCAATTGGATACTGAGCAAACAAACAAAAAGAGTAATCAGACTCCACTGACCTGTTTAACCCTGCGTGTGAAGGATGAAAAGCAGCAGCCGTTTTAAGTGGAACAGGGCTTCTGGTGGCACTTCTTTCTCTTTGGATTGCATTGGCATAAAGATATCAAAATAGTGAATTGATAATGTTGTGATTTTCCACATGCCATACTGTTCCGTCACTTTTGGAAGCAGGTATGTTACTTGAATCACCTTGCCTTATTTTTCAGCACAAATCCAAATGAATTATGGGTGCGGTAGAAAAAAAGTCATGTTATTAGGATCCCTGCGTAAGACAGTTAGTCCTGGATGGTATAAGATTTGCATAGAAAAAGTTGAAGTTAGCTGGGCTTCCATCCTCTTAGGATGTGGAATTATCAGAATTTTAATATATCTTATTTTCATTCAAGGAAATAAACAAGGTGCTCCTGTCTGTGTTCTACTGGAACAAAAATACATAGCTTGAAAATAGGATTCTAAAATAATTTTAGTCATCAGAAATGTAGTACTAAAATTGTAACTGCTTTATCTTCCTTAATTCAGAGACCATATTTTTTTCTAGAAAAGTGTCATCTCCTTCTTCTTTTAGTATTTTATAGGACTGCTTTAAATAAGTAAGCAATAACTTTGAGTAACTAGACCTTCAAGGGGATTAATCACAAAAAGACTGAGTAGGCTAGTGAGTTTAAATTTCCGTAGCTGACTGGTTATTAAAATTACTTTATGAGAAAGTAAAAATTACATGACTTTTTTGTTCTTTGGAATAAAATTCATCATAACTTTGACTTTGTTTTATGCTTTGGGGTTGCCATGTAGCTAATCATCATTATGTAAGGGAATTTTAAAATAATCCTGTATAGCTGTGGCTTCACATGGTTACCTAGCATTATCTTGTGCATTATCAGGCTTAATGTGCCTTGTACAGTTCCAGTGTGATCAGGATAGATCTCAAGATTATGTTAAATATATTTTGGGCATGCCTTTATTAAAAATTGTACCTATAAGCTTGAGCATAATTTCATTCTCAATCATGAATTTAAAAACAAAAGTTCAGTCCATTATTTGATAGTTTGTGTATGACACTTAAAAGTAGAAAATATTTTTTTCTTCAGCTGATCTTGAGTTTCTAAATTGTGTGTTAGCTTATAAGAAAAAGAAAACATCGAAGTAAATATGAATAAATTTAAGTTGCTCAGTAAATCGCTTACTCGTTACCTGAATTACTCAGTTTATTATATGTCTGTGTGCACTTACGTGGTATTTGATTTCCTTTTCAGTACTGAACATAGCTAAAGAGCTTAAAAGTGTTACACGGCTGTTTCTGAACCAAAATGTGGCCTAGTAAATAATATATAAATAACATCAAGATAGTGTTTCTAGCTCAGCAGTGAGAAGGGTGAAAGAGCAGAGTGGGTAGTCTTACCTCATAAAGCAGGTTCTTAGAAATTATTCTTATGACTGGGGTTACAACTTATTTTTAGGCTTTTTCTGTAATCACTTGTCAACATTTAGAGAAAGGTGCAACATTCAAATAAATTAAGAGGTTGTGGTGAGAGTTTTTTTGTAGCAAGTCTGCCATCAAAGAGCTGCACCTTTCTCTTTATGAATTTTAGGTATCTATACTGGGTGTTTTAGATTACAGTGTATATGAGTTTCTTCATGTCATTACCTAGCATTATCAAGGTTTGCTTTAAAATGTTTGGGACTTCAAATTTAGAAGTATGAACTATGAACAATGAGTAGGTAGTAGAGCCATTCAGTTGTGAATAGCTTGTTTTCTTTACCTCTGAGATACATGAAGGAATGAATGATAGATCTAAGGGAACTAAATCTTTAACCTGTGTTTAGCCTTTACTTACATTATAAAGTAACGTCACAATGGTAAATATATCAGCAGCTCATGAACTGTCTGAATTATTGTACTATAAACCACACTCCAAATGCTGATGGATATAAGTATTTTCTATACATAAGATTACAATAAATAATACACCATACTCTGTAAAACAGAGGTCATTCTCCCACTTGCCTAGATCCAGATTAATTCCATCTATCTTTAGGCACATGATTTGGGATTGCAGCCATCCTAAGCACCCTGCAGGAGTAATAGGGAGAAAGTGCTTGGTAAATTGTCCTCCAAGCATGTATCTCTGTCTGTTGACTGTACAGGGAGCCTTGCTTGACTAAGCTTCAAATTTAATCACTCAAATTAGGCACCTATAATTGGTTAGACTGAATCTGACTTTAAGAAAAATAAATACAAATAAAATTAGGTGGAAATACTACATGCAGACATTAGTGCTGTGGAAAATTTAGCCACTGAATTCAGTGTGAAAAATACCAAATCTTTATTATGAGCAGTGATATATATAGTGCAAGAGCTTCTCTTCTTGTTTTTGTTGTTGTTGTTGTTGTTGTTTTTGCTTTTCCACTTTTTAACACCCCTTTAAAATCTCTTAAGGAATGGAGAGCAATTTAAAGGAGATTTTATTTTGGTTTTACTTTCATGTAAATCATGCAAGTAATTTTAACCTCTACTAAGAAATATTATCCATATATACATGTAGCCTGTACTATTTTAAATTCTGTTCTACATTAGCAGCTTTGGTAATGCACTGCTAACATGGCTGAACAAAGGCAACGTGCTTTGTCAACATCAGGGGAAGCATTATATGGAATCCTGGCCCTACAGAAGGGAGCAACACATGACGAGATTAAGAAGTCCTACAGGTATGTAAGATGTGATTTGCAATGTGTCTAAATCACAGGCAACTTTTTAAAAATCTTATCACAATAGATAGTTACAGATCCATAGTGTTGTGCAAAGACACTGTATGAATTCTCCACAGAGCTTGTGCTGTATACAGCAGCCAGCATGTATGGTTCAAGAAGCAACCCTCTGTAGAACATACAAAACTATGACACTGAAGGTGTTTGCTAACATTGCTATATTCACCACCTTGCAGTGGCAAAACATATTTATTCTTAAGATTGCTCCTTATTTCTTTTTGCTTATTTTACTCTCTTTCTGATTTTTTTCTTCACAATTCTTTAACAATTTTCTTCATAAATTCTTTCTGATTTTTCTTGTGTTTCCTTGTAGTTGGTTGGTTGGTTGGTTGGTGTTGTGGTTTTTTGTTTTTTTTTGGTTTTTGGTGTTTAATTTAGCTTCTGCCTTTGTGAGATTCAGTGCTCTGCCATCCTTCAAAATACTAAAATAGTCAGAAGTTGATATATTGATATTATGTCATCATTAAGTTGAACCTGAAGTTACCAACCAGTTAAATCAATGGTGAACAGAGGAGTTTGCATCTGAGTCATTGTCTCAAACTGCAAAACCAGAAATTATCCCCATAGAAAAAATGCTTAAAAAAAAAGTTAACATACTTACTCCTCAGTATTGTATTTTTATACAAGTGTTTACCACAGATGAGTTTAATTTAGTGAAGCAACACAAAATATTCTGACAGTAGGTACTTAATACCAGCATAACTATTTACTTTTTTTTTCCTGTTGCCACAACTCTTAGCAAAAATTGTTTATGGGCCTGGCATCCACACAATAGTAAAACCTTTTGAGTAAGGAATTTGTTATTACAATTTCTTTTTGGTCTGTGAGACTGAAAAGATTCAGATATGATTCTGATGATTGTGTGAATCCATTAATTTAATCCCACAAATAATTAATCTAAAATATTTTAATTCAGCCAAACAAGAGGTCAGAGTGTTATGATAAAGAATGCAGACCACACTTGCAAAGTGCAGTCTTAGAATACTGCATCCAGTTTCTGTGTTAACATCTTTTACTGATATTAAAAATTATAGCCTATGCACAAAGGGGATGATTCAAGGATAAGAGTGAGAGACAGGACTTCAATTAGTTTGTCTTATCATAAAATAAATAAAAACAGATTATTTGATTACAATGTGGAATGTCCTTTAAATGGAATAATGTTAGGTGCGAGAGGGGTCTTCGGTTTATGAAGAGAGGCATAACCAAAACCAGTGGATGGACTCTAAAATCAATTCAAGCTTAAAATAAGGTAGTTGGTTCTAATGGTGAGTGTAATAAACAGTTGAAACATACTGGCAAAGGAATTGGCAGATTCTCTTTTGAAAAAGAAGGTAGGAAGACTTTAAACAAGTTTTACTCAAACACAACTTATCAACATTATAACATGCAACAAGACCTAGAAGTAAGGCTAGAAGACTTTATTGGTCTTTTTGCTCTTAAATCTGTACTGCTGCTATTAAAAAGAGAAAGAACATTAAATGTCATGAGTGAAATAGGTGTTCTTGACAGCAAAACATGCCAGGCATGTATTTACAGGTTTAATAGTATAGTAAAACTTTTATTACAGCATCATTATGGACACTGTTGGTTGCCCTGTATTAGCACTTTCTCTTCAACACACCTTGCTATCAAATGTAAAAATATATTTGAACTGAAAGAAATGTTAGGAAATAAATCTATTCATATACTGTTTGGCTTGATTTTTGTTGGGACTCTGTGTTTTTGAACAAATTGCATCTCTCCCTCTTTCTGATCCCAAAAGGCATATGATCAGTGGAGGCAGTAGCAGTAATGAACGGTCAAACTATTAACACAACAGAAACAAAACTATTGATATTGCACAGTTCTGTCTTGCATAACTACAGCACTAGAGGATAAATTTACTACAGTATCACATTCACTCATGACTTGCACCTTCTGTGTCCCTGTAGTATAGCCTGGCTGCGGAAACCATCTTCTGTATCAAAACTCATGTTTTCTTGTTGCTTTTACATTTAAGTTTCTGGAAAGGAAGCTTTCTTTAGTCCCCAAAGGAGAGAGTTGTCATGGAAGAATGTAAAATGAAATTAACTTTATTTAATGCTGAACATGAATACAGATGATTTACACAACAATCTATGGTAAAACTGACAGTGGTGCTTTATCCATCTTTATTAGTAATTATAGTAAAAAAAAGACTGCTTCTAACTAAAGTGGAAATGTCAAAGGGATTCACTTTTAATGGAATAGCTGTAAATATTTGCAAGATAAAATGATGAGTCAGTCTCATAGATTTGCTTTAATTATCATTTAATTTATGCTAATCCACAAATCTGCTGCTGAACGGGTAATCTTTAGTACAAGGTATAAAACCAGCAATACCTGATTCTGAGTTCCATGCCATTATTAATTAAGTCAGTATTAATCATACTACCACAGCCCAGGGCAAAATTTACTTTTTAATAAACATGACAGAGGTACCTCTCTGTGTTTTTATTTGGAGTTTGGCACAATCAAATTTTCAAGGAGATAGAGCTAACAGGCTTTTAATCAGCAGAATTTCAAAGGAGATCTGTTTACCTTCAATTCCCTACAAAAATACTCCTTAGAACAATTTTTGCCATAATAACTTAAACTGCATATTGACTTCTGCTTTCCAGACTGACAGTGAAGTAGCATGCAGAGAGAGAGCATATTTCCTGTCTTCCTCAGGAGTTTGAAAACACACATTTTGGATAGACAAAAATTATAAGTACCTCACAAATTTTCCTTCAATGAATGGAGACAATACCTGTATGAGACTACACATTAGAAACAGAATTTTGTTAAAATGATAAAAACCTACAGAACGTAATCTTTAAGGGGGATATCTACATACTAACTTCCAAAGTAAGAAAAATTCTAAATAAAGTAAACAAACTGATCTCTTATACTGACTCTCCTCCCAAAAAAATACATCTCATTGAAACCATCATAGTACAGGGTATATAAAGAAAAATGCAAAACATCTAAAAATATTTAAATAAATATATAAAAAATGCCTTCCTGGCATATCAACCCATGAATGCTGAGGCCTGTACTACTCCTCATTAAATTACGTATAATATAGTATTATTAAACAATCACCCAAAAGACAGAAGATAACAAAAACATCTAAACTCCAGGTTCTAACTGATCAATTCATTAAGGACCACAATCCTGGTAGTAGCCTTTTACTCACCTGGCTGTATTTTCTCAACCACATACTGAACAAAGAGACCAAATTCAAGGTCACACACAAATAGATGAATAAAATTTCATTCAAGGCTACAAATTACGTTCCCTTCAGTGAAAAACCGTGCTGCCCTGCATCTACTATTCAGCGTGCAGCACTTGCTCAACGTCTTCCTCGCACACTGAGGCCTACACGAGGTCGTGCTTCTCTTGATGCCGTCGATCGCGGGCCCATTAGTGGCGCAGGAGAATCCCTTCCCTCCTGCTCCAGCCCGTGCTGCCCTTGGCCTGCAGGCTGACTGACTGGATGCCGTCCTCGTCCGTCCGCAGCAGCCCAGACGCTGCGCAGGTTCTCCAGAGCCCCCCAGTACGGACGACACGCGTCCCCACTGCCGCAGGCCTGATGAGCAGGCAAGGGGACGGAAAAGCATTGGAGAATGCGGGCATCGATCCCGCTGCCTCTCACATGCTAAGCGAGCGCTCTACCACTTGAGCTAATTCCCCAGCCCACGGCCGGCCCCTGAGCAGCCGCCTGCTCGCAGTCAGCCAGCCCGTGGCCTGGACAAGAGCCAAAAGGGCACTCCTTCGAGCCGGAGTTGAACCAGCGACCTAAGGATGGCCGTGCATGGGAGCCTACAGTCCTCCGCTCTACCAGCTGAGCTATCGAAGGAATCACAGACACCTGCCCGGCAACACGCCCTTCACACGCCCCTCACACACCTCTCCCGCCTCCACAACTAAGCAGCACCACTCTGCTACAACTCCTCCTCCATACACACTACCCTACAACACCAACACACCTCTACGCACGCCTCAGGCGCTTGCCTCACTACAGGCACGGACACAGAAACACAGAAACACACAAACCCTTTCCTTGCCCTCTCCTCACACACACACACAAACACAATGCTACCGCCTCAAAACACTCGCCGGAACCTTCTGCCCTCCTCTCACTTCACCTCCCATCAACACGCTCACAAAACAACACCCATCACCCATCTGCTCACTAACCTCCGCCACACTTCCGCAACACCCCAAACAACCCCTCACGGCTTCGCCTTGCGCACAAGGGCAACACACACTCTGTCCTCAGCATGCGCAGAGTGCAACCGCTACCTCCAACAGCTCCCACCTTCGGCCGGTAATACCGCCTGTGGCAGGGCTTTAGCACCTCCGCCTCACGACCACTCACGCAGGCGGACCGCACAGAGCCCCTGCCCACCCTCACCCGCTGTCTGACTCTCCTCAGTGCAAAAGCCACTTTCCCACATTCACGCTGGGACACCCCTCCTGCTTCAACAGGGCTTCCTTCTTCCGCGCTCTTCTGCTAATGGCCGGACAAAAAGGACGAGCCCTACTGCATCGACAACGACCCAAGAAGCGACGCCGAGAAAGGGGGCTGCTTTCCTCCCCACAAAGCCCACTCTTCTCCAGGCACTGGATAGGACCCCGTTCATCGAAGCGTCCTTGGCGAGCACGTGTTCCCAAGTCACGCAGTCCCGACGGTGGCCTTCTTCTCAGCCTGCAGCACTTGCTCAGCGTCTTCCTCGCACACTGAGGCCTACACGAGGTCGTGCTTCTCTTGATGCCGTCGATCGCGTGCCCATTAGTGGCGCAGGAGAATCCCTTCCCTCCTGCTCCAGCCCGTGCTGCCCTTGGCCTGCAGGCTGACTGACTGGATGCCGTCCTCGTCCGTCCGCAGCAGCCCAGACGCTGCGCAGGTTCTCCAGAGCCCCCCAGTACGGACGACACGCGTCCCCACTGCCGCAGGCCTGATGAGCAGGCAAGGGGACGGAAAAGCATTGGAGAATGCGGGCATCGATCCCGCTGCCTCTCACATGCTAAGCGAGCGCTCTACCACTTGAGCTAATTCCCCAGCCCACGGCCGGCCCCTGAGCAGCCGCCTGCTCGCAGTCAGCCAGCCCGTGGCCTGGACAAGAGCCAAAAGGGCACTCCTTCGAGCCGGAGTTGAACCAGCGACCTAAGGATGGCCGTGCATGGGAGCCTACAGTCCTCCGCTCTACCAGCTGAGCTATCGAAGGAATCACAGACACCTGCCCGGCAACACGCCCTTCACACGCCCCTCACACACCTCTCCCGCCTCCACAACTAAGCAGCACCACTCTGCTACAACTCCTCCTCCATACACACTACCCTACAACACCAACACACCTCTACGCACGCCTCAGGCGCTTGCCTCACTACAGGCACGGACACAGAAACACAGAAACACACAAACCCTTTCCTTGCCCTCTCCTCACACACACACACAAACACAATGCTACCGCCTCAAAACACTCGCCGGAACCTTCTGCCCTCCTCTCACTTCACCTCCCATCAACACGCTCACAAAACAACACCCATCACCCATCTGCTCACTAACCTCCGCCACACTTCCGCAACACCCCAAACAACCCCTCACGGCTTCGCCTTGCGCACAAGGGCAACACACACTCTGTCCTCAGCATGCGCAGAGTGCAACCGCTACCTCCAACAGCTCCCACCTTCGGCCGGTAATACCGCCTGTGGCAGGGCTTTAGCACCTCCGCCTCACGACCACTCACGCAGGCGGACCGCACAGAGCCCCTGCCCACCCTCACCCGCTGTCTGACTCTCCTCAGTGCAAAAGCCACTTTCCCACATTCACGCTGGGACACCCCTCCTGCTTCAACAGGGCTTCCTTCTTCCGCGCTCTTCTGCTAATGGCCGGACAAAAAGGACGAGCCCTACTGCATCGACAACGACCCAAGAAGCGACGCCGAGAAAGGGGGCTGCTTTCCTCCCCACAAAGCCCACTCTTCTCCAGGCACTGGATAGGACCCCGTTCATCGAAGCGTCCTTGGCGAGCACGTGTTCCCAAGTCACGCAGTCCCGACGGTGGCCTTCTTCTCAGCCTGCAGCACTTGCTCAGCGTCTTCCTCGCACACTGAGGCCTACACGAGGTCGTGCTTCTCTTGATGCCGTCGATCGCGTGCCCATTAGTGGCGCAGGAGAATCCCTTCCCTCCTGCTCCAGCCCGTGCTGCCCTTGGCCTGCAGGCTGACTGACTGGATGCCGTCCTCGTCCGTCCGCAGCAGCCCAGACGCTGCGCAGGTTCTCCAGAGCCCCCCAGTACGGACGACACGCGTCCCCACTGCCGCAGGCCTGATGAGCAGGCAAGGGGACGGAAAAGCATTGGAGAATGCGGGCATCGATCCCGCTGCCTCTCACATGCTAAGCGAGCGCTCTACCACTTGAGCTAATTCCCCAGCCCACGGCCGGCCCCTGAGCAGCCGCCTGCTCGCAGTCAGCCAGCCCGTGGCCTGGACAAGAGCCAAAAGGGCACTCCTTCGAGCCGGAGTTGAACCAGCGACCTAAGGATGGCCGTGCATGGGAGCCTACAGTCCTCCGCTCTACCAGCTGAGCTATCGAAGGAATCACAGACACCTGCCCGGCAACACGCCCTTCACACGCCCCTCACACACCTCTCCCGCCTCCACAACTAAGCAGCACCACTCTGCTACAACTCCTCCTCCATACACACTACCCTACAACACCAACACACCTCTACGCACGCCTCAGGCGCTTGCCTCACTACAGGCACGGACACAGAAACACAGAAACACACAAACCCTTTCCTTGCCCTCTCCTCACACACACACACAAACACAATGCTACCGCCTCAAAACACTCGCCGGAACCTTCTGCCCTCCTCTCACTTCACCTCCCATCAACACGCTCACAAAACAACACCCATCACCCATCTGCTCACTAACCTCCGCCACACTTCCGCAACACCCCAAACAACCCCTCACGGCTTCGCCTTGCGCACAAGGGCAACACACACTCTGTCCTCAGCATGCGCAGAGTGCAACCGCTACCTCCAACAGCTCCCACCTTCGGCCGGTAATACCGCCTGTGGCAGGGCTTTAGCACCTCCGCCTCACGACCACTCACGCAGGCGGACCGCACAGAGCCCCTGCCCACCCTCACCCGCTGTCTGACTCTCCTCAGTGCAAAAGCCACTTTCCCACATTCACGCTGGGACACCCCTCCTGCTTCAACAGGGCTTCCTTCTTCCGCGCTCTTCTGCTAATGGCCGGACAAAAAGGACGAGCCCTACTGCATCGACAACGACCCAAGAAGCGACGCCGAGAAAGGGGGCTGCTTTCCTCCCCACAAAGCCCACTCTTCTCCAGGCACTGGATAGGCCCCCGTTCATCGAAGCGTCCTTGGCGAGCACGTGTTCCCAAGTCACGCAGTCCCGACGGTGGCCTTCTTCTCAGCCTGCAGCACTTGCTCAACGTCTTCCTCGCACACTGAGGCCTACACGAGGTCGTGCTTCTCTTGATGCCGTCGATCGCGTGCCCATTAGTGGCGCAGGAGAATCCCTTCCCTCCTGCTCCAGCCCGTGCTGCCCTTGGCCTGCAGGCTGACTGACTGGATGCCGTCCTCGTCCGTCCGCAGCAGCCCAGACGCTGCGCAGGTTCTCCAGAGCCCCCCAGTACGGACGACACGCGTCCCCACTGCCGCAGGCCTGATGAGCAGGCAAGGGGACGGAAAAGCATTGGAGAATGCGGGCATCGATCCCGCTGCCTCTCACATGCTAAGCGAGCGCTCTACCACTTGAGCTAATTCCCCAGCCCACGGCCGGCCCCTGAGCAGCCGCCTGCTCGCAGTCAGCCAGCCCGTGGCCTGGACAAGAGCCAAAAGGGCACTCCTTCGAGCCGGAGTTGAACCAGCGACCTAAGGATGGCCGTGCATGGGAGCCTACAGTCCTCCGCTCTACCAGCTGAGCTATCGAAGGAATCACAGACACCTGCCCGGCAACACGCCCTTCACACGCCCCTCACACACCTCTCCCGCCTCCACAACTAAGCAGCACCACTCTGCTACAACTCCTCCTCCATACACACTACCCTACAACACCAACACACCTCTACGCACGCCTCAGGCGCTTGCCTCACTACAGGCACGGACACAGAAACACAGAAACACACAAACCCTTTCCTTGCCCTCTCCTCACACACACACACAAACACAATGCTACCGCCTCAAAACACTCGCCGGAACCTTCTGCCCTCCTCTCACTTCACCTCCCATCAACACGCTCACAAAACAACACCCATCACCCATCTGCTCACTAACCTCCGCCACACTTCCGCAACACCCCAAACAACCCCTCACGGCTTCGCCTTGCGCACAAGGGCAACACACACTCTGTCCTCAGCATGCGCAGAGTGCAACCGCTACCTCCAACAGCTCCCACCTTCGGCCGGTAATACCGCCTGTGGCAGGGCTTTAGCACCTCCGCCTCACGACCACTCACGCAGGCGGACCGCACAGAGCCCCTGCCCACCCTCACCCGCTGTCTGACTCTCCTCAGTGCAAAAGCCACTTTCCCACATTCACGCTGGGACACCCCTCCTGCTTCAACAGGGCTTCCTTCTTCCGCGCTCTTCTGCTAATGGCCGGACAAAAAGGACGAGCCCTACTGCATCGACAACGACCCAAGAAGCGACGCCGAGAAAGGGGGCTGCTTTCCTCCCCACAAAGCCCACTCTTCTCCAGGCACTGGATAGGCCCCCGTTCATCGAAGCGTCCTTGGCGAGCACGTGTTCCCAAGTCACGCAGTCCCGACGGTGGCCTTCTTCTCAGCCTGCAGCACTTGCTCAGCGTCTTCCTCGCACACTGAGGCCTACACGAGGTCGTGCTTCTCTTGATGCCGTCGATCGCGTGCCCATTAGTGGCGCAGGAGAATCCCTTCCCTCCTGCTCCAGCCCGTGCTGCCCTTGGCCTGCAGGCTGACTGACTGGATGCCGTCCTCGTCCGTCCGCAGCAGCCCAGACGCTGCGCAGGTTCTCCAGAGCCCCCCAGTACGGACGACACGCGTCCCCACTGCCGCAGGCCTGATGAGCAGGCAAGGGGACGGAAAAGCATTGGAGAATGCGGGCATCGATCCCGCTGCCTCTCACATGCTAAGCGAGCGCTCTACCACTTGAGCTAATTCCCCAGCCCACGGCCGGCCCCTGAGCAGCCGCCTGCTCGCAGTCAGCCAGCCCGTGGCCTGGACAAGAGCCAAAAGGGCACTCCTTCGAGCCGGAGTTGAACCAGCGACCTAAGGATGGCCGTGCATGGGAGCCTACAGTCCTCCGCTCTACCAGCTGAGCTATCGAAGGAATCACAGACACCTGCCCGGCAACACGCCCTTCACACGCCCCTCACACACCTCTCCCGCCTCCACAACTAAGCAGCACCACTCTGCTACAACTCCTCCTCCATACACACTACCCTACAACACCAACACACCTCTACGCACGCTTCAGGCGCTTGCCTCACTACAGGCACGGACACAGAAACACAGAAACACACAAACCCTTTCCTTGCCCTCTCCTCACACACACACACAAACACAATGCTACCGCCTCAAAACACTCGCCGGAACCTTCTGCCCTCCTCTCACTTCACCTCCCATCAACACGCTCACAAAACAACACCCATCACCCATCTGCTCACTAACCTCCGCCACACTTCCGCAACACCCCAAACAACCCCTCACGGCTTCGCCTTGCGCACAAGGGCAACACACACTCTGTCCTCAGCATGCGCAGAGTGCAACCGCTACCTCCAACAGCTCCCACCTTCGGCCGGTAATACCGCCTGTGGCAGGGCTTTAGCACCTCCGCCTCACGACCACTCACGCAGGCGGACCGCACAGAGCCCCTGCCCACCCTCACCCGCTGTCTGACTCTCCTCAGTGCAAAAGCCACTTTCCCACATTCACGCTGGGACACCCCTCCTGCTTCAACAGGGCTTCCTTCTTCCGCGCTCTTCTGCTAATGGCCGGACAAAAAGGACGAGCCCTACTGCATCGACAACGACCCAAGAAGCGACGCCGAGAAAGGGGGCTGCTTTCCTCCCCACAAAGCCCACTCTTCTCCAGGCACTGGATAGGCCCCCGTTCATCGAAGCGTCCTTGGCGAGCACGTGTTCCCAAGTCACGCAGTCCCGACGGTGGCCTTCTTCTCACCCTGCAGCACTTGCTCAACGTCTTCCTCGCACACTGAGGCCTACACGAGGTCGTGCTTCTCTTGATGCCGTCGATCGCGTGCCCATTAGTGGCGCAGGAGAATCCCTTCCCTCCTGCTCCAGCCCGTGCTGCCCTTGGCCTGCAGGCTGACTGACTGGATGCCGTCCTCGTCCGTCCGCAGCAGCCCAGACGCTGCGCAGGTTCTCCAGAGCCCCCCAGTACGGACGACACGCGTCCCCACTGCCGCAGGCCTGATGAGCAGGCAAGGGGACGGAAAAGCATTGGAGAATGCGGGCATCGATCCCGCTGCCTCTCACATGCTAAGCGAGCGCTCTACCACTTGAGCTAATTCCCCAGCCCACGGCCGGCCCCTGAGCAGCCGCCTGCTCGCAGTCAGCCAGCCCGTGGCCTGGACAAGAGCCAAAAGGGCACTCCTTCGAGCCGGAGTTGAACCAGCGACCTAAGGATGGCCGTGCATGGGAGCCTACAGTCCTCCGCTCTACCAGCTGAGCTATCGAAGGAATCACAGACACCTGCCCGGCAACACGCCCTTCACACGCCCCTCACACACCTCTCCCGCCTCCACAACTAAGCAGCACCACTCTGCTACAACTCCTCCTCCATACACACTACCCTACAACACCAACACACCTCTACGCACGCCTCAGGCGCTTGCCTCACTACAGGCACGGACACAGAAACACAGAAACACACAAACCCTTTCCTTGCCCTCTCCTCACACACACACACAAACACAATGCTACCGCCTCAAAACACTCGCCGGAACCTTCTGCCCTCCTCTCACTTCACCTCCCATCAACACGCTCACAAAACAACACCCATCACCCATCTGCTCACTAACCTCCGCCACACTTCCGCAACACCCCAAACAACCCCTCACGGCTTCGCCTTGCGCACAAGGGCAACACACACTCTGTCCTCAGCATGCGCAGAGTGCAACCGCTACCTCCAACAGCTCCCACCTTCGGCCGGTAATACCGCCTGTGGCAGGGCTTTAGCACCTCCGCCTCACGACCACTCACGCAGGCGGACCGCACAGAGCCCCTGCCCACCCTCACCCGCTGTCTGACTCTCCTCAGTGCAAAAGCCACTTTCCCACATTCACGCTGGGACACCCCTCCTGCTTCAACAGGGCTTCCTTCTTCCGCGCTCTTCTGCTAATGGCCGGACAAAAAGGACGAGCCCTACTGCATCGACAACGACCCAAGAAGCGACGCCGAGAAAGGGGGCTGCTTTCCTCCCCACAAAGCCCACTCTTCTCCAGGCACTGGATAGGCCCCCGTTCATCGAAGCGTCCTTGGCGAGCACGTGTTCCCAAGTCACGCAGTCCCGACGGTGGCCTTCTTCTCACCCTGCAGCACTTGCTCAACGTCTTCCTCGCACACTGAGGCCTACACGAGGTCGTGCTTCTCTTGATGCCGTCGATCGCGTGCCCATTAGTGGCGCAGGAGAATCCCTTCCCTCCTGCTCCAGCCCGTGCTGCCCTTGGCCTGCAGGCTGACTGACTGGATGCCGTCCTCGTCCGTCCGCAGCAGCCCAGACGCTGCGCAGGTTCTCCAGAGCCCCCCAGTACGGACGACACGCGTCCCCACTGCCGCAGGCCTGATGAGCAGGCAAGGGGACGGAAAAGCATTGGAGAATGCGGGCATCGATCCCGCTGCCTCTCACATGCTAAGCGAGCGCTCTACCACTTGAGCTAATTCCCCAGCCCACGGCCGGCCCCTGAGCAGCCGCCTGCTCGCAGTCAGCCAGCCCGTGGCCTGGACAAGAGCCAAAAGGGCACTCCTTCGAGCCGGAGTTGAACCAGCGACCTAAGGATGGCCGTGCATGGGAGCCTACAGTCCTCCGCTCTACCAGCTGAGCTATCGAAGGAATCACAGACACCTGCCCGGCAACACGCCCTTCACACGCCCCTCACACACCTCTCCCGCCTCCACAACTAAGCAGCACCACTCTGCTACAACTCCTCCTCCATACACACTACCCTACAACACCAACACACCTCTACGCACGCCTCAGGCGCTTGCCTCACTACAGGCATGGACACAGAAACACAGAAACACACAAACCCTTTCCTTGCCCTCTCCTCACACACACACACAAACACAATGCTACCGCCTCAAAACACTCGCCGGAACCTTCTGCCCTCCTCTCACTTCACCTCCCATCAACACGCTCACAAAACAACACCCATCACCCATCTGCTCACTAACCTCCGCCACACTTCCGCAACACCCCAAACAACCCCTCACGGCTTCGCCTTGCGCACAAGGGCAACACACACTCTGTCCTCAGCATGCGCAGAGTGCAACCGCTACCTCCAACAGCTCCCACCTTCGGCCGGTAATACCGCCTGTGGCAGGGCTTTAGCACCTCCGCCTCACGACCACTCACGCAGGCGGACCGCACAGAGCCCCTGCCCACCCTCACCCGCTGTCTGACTCTCCTCAGTGCAAAAGCCACTTTCCCACATTCACGCTGGGACACCCCTCCTGCTTCAACAGGGCTTCCTTCTTCCGCGCTCTTCTGCTAATGGCCGGACAAAAAGGACGAGCCCTACTGCATCGACAACGACCCAAGAAGCGACGCCGAGAAAGGGGGCTGCTTTCCTCCCCACAAAGCCCACTCTTCTCCAGGCACTGGATAGGCCCCCGTTCATCGAAGCGTCCTTGGCGAGCACGTGTTCCCAAGTCACGCAGTCCCGACGGTGGCCTTCTTCTCAGCCTGCAGCACTTGCTCAGCGTCTTCCTCGCACACTGAGGCCTACACGAGGTCGTGCTTCTCTTGATGCCGTCGATCGCGTGCCCATTAGTGGCGCAGGAGAATCCCTTCCCTCCTGCTCCAGCCCGTGCTGCCCTTGGCCTGCAGGCTGACTGACTGGATGCCGTCCTCGTCCGTCCGCAGCAGCCCAGACGCTGCGCAGGTTCTCCAGAGCCCCCCAGTACGGACGACACGCGTCCCCACTGCCGCAGGCCTGATGAGCAGGCAAGGGGACGGAAAAGCATTGGAGAATGCGGGCATCGATCCCGCTGCCTCTCACATGCTAAGCGAGCGCTCTACCACTTGAGCTAATTCCCCAGCCCACGGCCGGCCCCTGAGCAGCCGCCTGCTCGCAGTCAGCCAGCCCGTGGCCTGGACAAGAGCCAAAAGGGCACTCCTTCGAGCCGGAGTTGAACCAGCGACCTAAGGATGGCCGTGCATGGGAGCCTACAGTCCTCCGCTCTACCAGCTGAGCTATCGAAGGAATCACAGACACCTGCCCGGCAACACGCCCTTCACACGCCCCTCACACACCTCTCCCGCCTCCACAACTAAGCAGCACCACTCTGCTACAACTCCTCCTCCATACACACTACCCTACAACACCAACACACCTCTACGCACGCCTCAGGCGCTTGCCTCACTACAGGCACGGACACAGAAACACAGAAACACACAAACCCTTTCCTTGCCCTCTCCTCACACACACACACAAACACAATGCTACCGCCTCAAAACACTCGCCGGAACCTTCTGCCCTCCTCTCACTTCACCTCCCATCAACACGCTCACAAAACAACACCCATCACCCATCTGCTCACTAACCTCCGCCACACTTCCGCAACACCCCAAACAACCCCTCACGGCTTCGCCTTGCGCACAAGGGCAACACACACTCTGTCCTCAGCATGCGCAGAGTGCAACCGCTACCTCCAACAGCTCCCACCTTCGGCCGGTAATACCGCCTGTGGCAGGGCTTTAGCACCTCCGCCTCACGACCACTCACGCAGGCGGACCGCACAGAGCCCCTGCCCACCCTCACCCGCTGTCTGACTCTCCTCAGTGCAAAAGCCACTTTCCCACATTCACGCTGGGACACCCCTCCTGCTTCAACAGGGCTTCCTTCTTCCGCGCTCTTCTGCTAATGGCCGGACAAAAAGGACGAGCCCTACTGCATCGACAACGACCCAAGAAGCGACGCCGAGAAAGGGGGCTGCTTTCCTCCCCACAAAGCCCACTCTTCTCCAGGCACTGGATAGGCCCCCGTTCATCGAAGCGTCCTCGGCGAGCACGTGTTCCCAAGTCACGCAGTCCCGACGGTGGCCTTCTTCTCAGCCTGCAGCACTTGCTCAACGTCTTCCTCGCACACTGAGGCCTACACGAGGTCGTGCTTCTCTTGATGCCGTCGATCGCGTGCCCATTAGTGGCGCAGGAGAATCCCTTCCCTCCTGCTCCAGCCCGTGCTGCCCTTGGCCTGCAGGCTGACTGACTGGATGCCGTCCTCGTCCGTCCGCAGCAGCCCAGACGCTGCGCAGGTTCTCCAGAGCCCCCCAGTACGGACAACACGCGTCCCCACTGCCGCAGGCCTGATGAGCAGGCAAGGGGACGGAAAAGCATTGGAGAATGCGGGCATCGATCCCGCTGCCTCTCACATGCTAAGCGAGCGCTCTACCACTTGAGCTAATTCCCCAGCCCACGGCCGGCCCCTGAGCAGCCGCCTGCTCGCAGTCAGCCAGCCCGTGGCCTGGACAAGAGCCAAAAGGGCACTCCTTCGAGCCGGAGTTGAACCAGCGACCTAAGGATGGCCGTGCATGGGAGCCTACAGTCCTCCGCTCTACCAGCTGAGCTATCGAAGGAATCACAGACACCTGCCCGGCAACACGCCCTTCACACGCCCCTCACACACCTCTCCCGCCTCCACAACTAAGCAGCACCACTCTGCTACAACTCCTCCTCCATACACACTACCCTACAACACCAACACACCTCTACGCACGCCTCAGGCGCTTGCCTCACTACAGGCACGGACACAGAAACACAGAAACACACAAACCCTTTCCTTGCCCTCTCCTCACACACACACACAAACACAATGCTACCGCCTCAAAACACTCGCCGGAACCTTCTGCCCTCCTCTCACTTCACCTCCCATCAACACGCTCACAAAACAACACCCATCACCCATCTGCTCACTAACCTCCGCCACACTTCCGCAACACCCCAAACAACCCCTCACGGCTTCGCCTTGCGCACAAGGGCAACACACACTCTGTCCTCAGCATGCGCAGAGTGCAACCGCTACCTCCAACAGCTCCCACCTTCGGCCGGTAATACCGCCTGTGGCAGGGCTTTAGCACCTCCGCCTCACGACCACTCACGCAGGCGGACCGCACAGAGCCCCTGCCCACCCTCACCCGCTGTCTGACTCTCCTCAGTGCAAAAGCCACTTTCCCACATTCACGCTGGGACACCCCTCCTGCTTCAACAGGGCTTCCTTCTTCCGCGCTCTTCTGCTAATGGCCGGACAAAAAGGACGAGCCCTACTGCATCGACAACGACCCAAGAAGCGACGCCGAGAAAGGGGGCTGCTTTCCTCCCCACAAAGCCCACTCTTCTCCAGGCACTGGATAGGCCCCCGTTCATCGAAGCGTCCTCGGCGAGCACGTGTTCCCAAGTCACGCAGTCCCGACGGTGGCCTTCTTCTCAGCCTGCAGCACTTGCTCAACGTCTTCCTCGCACACTGAGGCCTACACGAGGTCGTGCTTCTCTTGATGCCGTCGATCGCGTGCCCATTAGTGGCGCAGGAGAATCCCTTCCCTCCTGCTCCAGCCCGTGCTGCCCTTGGCCTGCAGGCTGACTGACTGGATGCCGTCCTCGTCCGTCCGCAGCAGCCCAGACGCTGCGCAGGTTCTCCAGAGCCCCCCAGTACGGACGACACGCGTCCCCACTGCCGCAGGCCTGATGAGCAGGCAAGGGGACGGAAAAGCATTGGAGAATGCGGGCATCGATCCCGCTGCCTCTCACATGCTAAGCGAGCGCTCTACCACTTGAGCTAATTCCCCAGCCCACGGCCGGCCCCTGAGCAGCCGCCTGCTCGCAGTCAGCCAGCCCGTGGCCTGGACAAGAGCCAAAAGGGCACTCCTTCGAGCCGGAGTTGAACCAGCGACCTAAGGATGGCCGTGCATGGGAGCCTACAGTCCTCCGCTCTACCAGCTGAGCTATCGAAGGAATCACAGACACCTGCCCGGCAACACGCCCTTCACACGCCCCTCACACACCTCTCCCGCCTCCACAACTAAGCAGCACCACTCTGCTACAACTCCTCCTCCATACACACTACCCTACAACACCAACACACCTCTACGCACGCCTCAGGCGCTTGCCTCACTACAGGCACGGACACAGAAACACAGAAACACACAAACCCTTTCCTTGCCCTCTCCTCACACACACACACAAACACAATGCTACCGCCTCAAAACACTCGCCGGAACCTTCTGCCCTCCTCTCACTTCACCTCCCATCAACACGCTCACAAAACAACACCCATCACCCATCTGCTCACTAACCTCCGCCACACTTCCGCAACACCCCAAACAACCCCTCACGGCTTCGCCTTGCGCACAAGGGCAACACACACTCTGTCCTCAGCATGCGCAGAGTGCAACCGCTACCTCCAACAGCTCCCACCTTCGGCCGGTAATACCGCCTGTGGCAGGGCTTTAGCACCTCCGCCTCACGACCACTCACGCAGGCGGACCGCACAGAGCCCCTGCCCACCCTCACCCGCTGTCTGACTCTCCTCAGTGCAAAAGCCACTTTCCCACATTCACGCTGGGACACCCCTCCTGCTTCAACAGGGCTTCCTTCTTCCGCGCTCTTCTGCTAATGGCCGGACAAAAAGGACGAGCCCTACTGCATCGACAACGACCCAAGAAGCGACGCCGAGAAAGGGGGCTGCTTTCCTCCCCACAAAGCCCACTCTTCTCCAGGCACTGGATAGGCCCCCGTTCATCGAAGCGTCCTCGGCGAGCACGTGTTCCCAAGTCACGCAGTCCCGACGGTGGCCTTCTTCTCAGCCTGCAGCACTTGCTCAACGTCTTCCTCGCACACTGAGGCCTACACGAGGTCGTGCTTCTCTTGATGCCGTCGATCGCGTGCCCATTAGTGGCGCAGGAGAATCCCTTCCCTCCTGCTCCAGCCCGTGCTGCCCTTGGCCTGCAGGCTGACTGACTGGATGCCGTCCTCGTCCGTCCGCAGCAGCCCAGACGCTGCGCAGGTTCTCCAGAGCCCCCCAGTACGGACGACACGCGTCCCCACTGCCGCAGGCCTGATGAGCAGGCAAGGGGACGGAAAAGCATTGGAGAATGCGGGCATCGATCCCGCTGCCTCTCACATGCTAAGCGAGCGCTCTACCACTTGAGCTAATTCCCCAGCCCACGGCCGGCCCCTGAGCAGCCGCCTGCTCGCAGTCAGCCAGCCCGTGGCCTGGACAAGAGCCAAAAGGGCACTCCTTCGAGCCGGAGTTGAACCAGCGACCTAAGGATGGCCGTGCATGGGAGCCTACAGTCCTCCGCTCTACCAGCTGAGCTATCGAAGGAATCACAGACACCTGCCCGGCAACACGCCCTTCACACGCCCCTCACACACCTCTCCCGCCTCCACAACTAAGCAGCACCACTCTGCTACAACTCCTCCTCCATACACACTACCCTACAACACCAACACACCTCTACGCACGCCTCAGGCGCTTGCCTCACTACAGGCACGGACACAGAAACACAGAAACACACAAACCCTTTCCTTGCCCTCTCCTCACACACACACACAAACACAATGCTACCGCCTCAAAACACTCGCCGGAACCTTCTGCCCTCCTCTCACTTCACCTCCCATCAACACGCTCACAAAACAACACCCATCACCCATCTGCTCACTAACCTCCGCCACACTTCCGCAACACCCCAAACAACCCCTCACGGCTTCGCCTTGCGCACAAGGGCAACACACACTCTGTCCTCAGCATGCGCAGAGTGCAACCGCTACCTCCAACAGCTCCCACCTTCGGCCGGTAATACCGCCTGTGGCAGGGCTTTAGCACCTCCGCCTCACGACCACTCACGCAGGCGGACCGCACAGAGCCCCTGCCCACCCTCACCCGCTGTCTGACTCTCCTCAGTGCAAAAGCCACTTTCCCACATTCACGCTGGGACACCCCTCCTGCTTCAACAGGGCTTCCTTCTTCCGCGCTCTTCTGCTAATGGCCGGACAAAAAGGACGAGCCCTACTGCATCGACAACGACCCAAGAAGCGACGCCGAGAAAGGGGGCTGCTTTCCTCCCCACAAAGCCCACTCTTCTCCAGGCACTGGATAGGCCCCCGTTCATCGAAGCGTCCTCGGCGAGCACGTGTTCCCAAGTCACGCAGTCCCGACGGTGGCCTTCTTCTCAGCCTGCAGCACTTGCTCAACGTCTTCCTCGCACACTGAGGCCTACACGAGGTCGTGCTTCTCTTGATGCCGTCGATCGCGTGCCCATTAGTGGCGCAGGAGAATCCCTTCCCTCCTGCTCCAGCCCGTGCTGCCCTTGGCCTGCAGGCTGACTGACTGGATGCCGTCCTCGTCCGTCCGCAGCAGCCCAGACGCTGCGCAGGTTCTCCAGAGCCCCCCAGTACGGACGACACGCGTCCCCACTGCCGCAGGCCTGATGAGCAGGCAAGGGGACGGAAAAGCATTGGAGAATGCGGGCATCGATCCCGCTGCCTCTCACATGCTAAGCGAGCGCTCTACCACTTGAGCTAATTCCCCAGCCCACGGCCGGCCCCTGAGCAGCCGCCTGCTCGCAGTCAGCCAGCCCGTGGCCTGGACAAGAGCCAAAAGGGCACTCCTTCGAGCCGGAGTTGAACCAGCGACCTAAGGATGGCCGTGCATGGGAGCCTACAGTCCTCCGCTCTACCAGCTGAGCTATCGAAGGAATCACAGACACCTGCCCGGCAACACGCCCTTCACACGCCCCTCACACACCTCTCCCGCCTCCACAACTAAGCAGCACCACTCTGCTACAACTCCTCCTCCATACACACTACCCTACAACACCAACACACCTCTACGCACGCCTCAGGCGCTTGCCTCACTACAGGCACGGACACAGAAACACAGAAACACACAAACCCTTTCCTTGCCCTCTCCTCACACACACACACAAACACAATGCTACCGCCTCAAAACACTCGCCGGAACCTTCTGCCCTCCTCTCACTTCACCTCCCATCAACACGCTCACAAAACAACACCCATCACCCATCTGCTCACTAACCTCCGCCACACTTCCACAACACCCCAAACAACCCCTCACGGCTTCGCCTTGCGCACAAGGGCAACACACACTCTGTCCTCAGCATGCGCAGAGTGCAACCGCTACCTCCAACAGCTCCCACCTTCGGCCGGTAATACCGCCTGTGGCAGGGCTTTAGCACCTCCGCCTCACGACCACTCACGCAGGCGGACCGCACAGAGCCCCTGCCCACCCTCACCCGCTGTCTGACTCTCCTCAGTGCAAAAGCCACTTTCCCACATTCACGCTGGGACACCCCTCCTGCTTCAACAGGGCTTCCTTCTTCCGCGCTCTTCTGCTAATGGCCGGACAAAAAGGACGAGCCCTACTGCATCGACAACGACCCAAGAAGCGACGCCGAGAAAGGGGGCTGCTTTCCTCCCCACAAAGCCCACTCTTCTCCAGGCACTGGATAGGCCCCCGTTCATCGAAGCGTCCTCGGCGAGCACGTGTTCCCAAGTCACGCAGTCCCGACGGTGGCCTTCTTCTCAGCCTGCAGCACTTGCTCAACGTCTTCCTCGCACACTGAGGCCTACACGAGGTCGTGCTTCTCTTGATGCCGTCGATCGCGTGCCCATTAGTGGCGCAGGAGAATCCCTTCCCTCCTGCTCCAGCCCGTGCTGCCCTTGGCCTGCAGGCTGACTGACTGGATGCCGTCCTCGTCCGTCCGCAGCAGCCCAGACGCTGCGCAGGTTCTCCAGAGCCCCCCAGTACGGACGACACGCGTCCCCACTGCCGCAGGCCTGATGAGCAGGCAAGGGGACGGAAAAGCATTGGAGAATGCGGGCATCGATCCCGCTGCCTCTCACATGCTAAGCGAGCGCTCTACCACTTGAGCTAATTCCCCAGCCCACGGCCGGCCCCTGAGCAGCCGCCTGCTCGCAGTCAGCCAGCCCGTGGCCTGGACAAGAGCCAAAAGGGCACTCCTTCGAGCCGGAGTTGAACCAGCGACCTAAGGATGGCCGTGCATGGGAGCCTACAGTCCTCCGCTCTACCAGCTGAGCTATCGAAGGAATCACAGACACCTGCCCGGCAACACGCCCTTCACACGCCCCTCACACACCTCTCCCGCCTCCACAACTAAGCAGCACCACTCTGCTACAACTCCTCCTCCATACACACTACCCTACAACACCAACACACCTCTACGCACGCCTCAGGCGCTTGCCTCACTACAGGCACGGACACAGAAACACAGAAACACACAAACCCTTTCCTTGCCCTCTCCTCACACACACACACAAACACAATGCTACCGCCTCAAAACACTCGCCGGAACCTTCTGCCCTCCTCTCACTTCACCTCCCATCAACACGCTCACAAAACAACACCCATCACCCATCTGCTCACTAACCTCCGCCACACTTCCGCAACACCCCAAACAACCCCTCACGGCTTCGCCTTGCGCACAAGGGCAACACACACTCTGTCCTCAGCATGCGCAGAGTGCAACCGCTACCTCCAACAGCTCCCACCTTCGGCCGGTAATACCGCCTGTGGCAGGGCTTTAGCACCTCCGCCTCACGACCACTCACGCAGGCGGACCGCACAGAGCCCCTGCCCACCCTCACCCGCTGTCTGACTCTCCTCAGTGCAAAAGCCACTTTCCCACATTCACGCTGGGACACCCCTCCTGCTTCAACAGGGCTTCCTTCTTCCGCGCTCTTCTGCTAATGGCCGGACAAAAAGGACGAGCCCTACTGCATCGACAACGACCCAAGAAGCGACGCCGAGAAAGGGGGCTGCTTTCCTCCCCACAAAGCCCACTCTTCTCCAGGCACTGGATAGGCCCCCGTTCATCGAAGCGTCCTCGGCGAGCACGTGTTCCCAAGTCACGCAGTCCCGACGGTGGCCTTCTTCTCAGCCTGCAGCACTTGCTCAACGTCTTCCTCGCACACTGAGGCCTACACGAGGTCGTGCTTCTCTTGATGCCGTCGATCGCGTGCCCATTAGTGGCGCAGGAGAATCCCTTCCCTCCTGCTCCAGCCCGTGCTGCCCTTGGCCTGCAGGCTGACTGACTGGATGCCGTCCTCGTCCGTCCGCAGCAGCCCAGACGCTGCGCAGGTTCTCCAGAGCCCCCCAGTACGGACGACACGCGTCCCCACTGCCGCAGGCCTGATGAGCAGGCAAGGGGACGGAAAAGCATTGGAGAATGCGGGCATCGATCCCGCTGCCTCTCACATGCTAAGCGAGCGCTCTACCACTTGAGCTAATTCCCCAGCCCACGGCCGGCCCCTGAGCAGCCGCCTGCTCGCAGTCAGCCAGCCCGTGGCCTGGACAAGAGCCAAAAGGGCACTCCTTCGAGCCGGAGTTGAACCAGCGACCTAAGGATGGCCGTGCATGGGAGCCTACAGTCCTCCGCTCTACCAGCTGAGCTATCGAAGGAATCACAGACACCTGCCCGGCAACACGCCCTTCACACGCCCCTCACACACCTCTCCCGCCTCCACAACTAAGCAGCACCACTCTGCTACAACTCCTCCTCCATACACACTACCCTACAACACCAACACACCTCTACGCACGCCTCAGGCGCTTGCCTCACTACAGGCACGGACACAGAAACACAGAAACACACAAACCCTTTCCTTGCCCTCTCCTCACACACACACACAAACACAATGCTACCGCCTCAAAACACTCGCCGGAACCTTCTGCCCTCCTCTCACTTCACCTCCCATCAACACGCTCACAAAACAACACCCATCACCCATCTGCTCACTAACCTCCGCCACACTTCCGCAACACCCCAAACAACCCCTCACGGCTTCGCCTTGCGCACAAGGGCAACACACACTCTGTCCTCAGCATGCGCAGAGTGCAACCGCTACCTCCAACAGCTCCCACCTTCGGCCGGTAATACCGCCTGTGGCAGGGCTTTAGCACCTCCGCCTCACGACCACTCACGCAGGCGGACCGCACAGAGCCCCTGCCCACCCTCACCCGCTGTCTGACTCTCCTCAGTGCAAAAGCCACTTTCCCACATTCACGCTGGGACACCCCTCCTGCTTCAACAGGGCTTCCTTCTTCCGCGCTCTTCTGCTAATGGCCGGACAAAAAGGACGAGCCCTACTGCATCGACAACGACCCAAGAAGCGACGCCGAGAAAGGGGGCTGCTTTCCTCCCCACAAAGCCCACTCTTCTCCAGGCACTGGATAGGCCCCCGTTCATCGAAGCGTCCTCGGCGAGCACGTGTTCCCAAGTCACGCAGTCCCGACGGTGGCCTTCTTCTCAGCCTGCAGCACTTGCTCAACGTCTTCCTCGCACACTGAGGCCTACACGAGGTCGTGCTTCTCTTGATGCCGTCGATCGCGTGCCCATTAGTGGCGCAGGAGAATCCCTTCCCTCCTGCTCCAGCCCGTGCTGCCCTTGGCCTGCAGGCTGACTGACTGGATGCCGTCCTCGTCCGTCCGCAGCAGCCCAGACGCTGCGCAGGTTCTCCAGAGCCCCCCAGTACGGACGACACGCGTCCCCACTGCCGCAGGCCTGATGAGCAGGCAAGGGGACGGAAAAGCATTGGAGAATGCGGGCATCGATCCCGCTGCCTCTCACATGCTAAGCGAGCGCTCTACCACTTGAGCTAATTCCCCAGCCCACGGCCGGCCCCTGAGCAGCCGCCTGCTCGCAGTCAGCCAGCCCGTGGCCTGGACAAGAGCCAAAAGGGCACTCCTTCGAGCCGGAGTTGAACCAGCGACCTAAGGATGGCCGTGCATGGGAGCCTACAGTCCTCCGCTCTACCAGCTGAGCTATCGAAGGAATCACAGACACCTGCCCGGCAACACGCCCTTCACACGCCCCTCACACACCTCTCCCGCCTCCACAACTAAGCAGCACCACTCTGCTACAACTCCTCCTCCATACACACTACCCTACAACACCAACACACCTCTACGCACGCCTCAGGCGCTTGCCTCACTACAGGCACGGACACAGAAACACAGAAACACACAAACCCTTTCCTTGCCCTCTCCTCACACACACACACAAACACAATGCTACCGCCTCAAAACACTCGCCGGAACCTTCTGCCCTCCTCTCACTTCACCTCCCATCAACACGCTCACAAAACAACACCCATCACCCATCTGCTCACTAACCTCCGCCACACTTCCGCAACACCCCAAACAACCCCTCACGGCTTCGCCTTGCGCACAAGGGCAACACACACTCTGTCCTCAGCATGCGCAGAGTGCAACCGCTACCTCCAACAGCTCCCACCTTCGGCCGGTAATACCGCCTGTGGCAGGGCTTTAGCACCTCCGCCTCACGACCACTCACGCAGGCGGACCGCACAGAGCCCCTGCCCACCCTCACCCGCTGTCTGACTCTCCTCAGTGCAAAAGCCACTTTCCCACATTCACGCTGGGACACCCCTCCTGCTTCAACAGGGCTTCCTTCTTCCGCGCTCTTCTGCTAATGGCCGGACAAAAAGGACGAGCCCTACTGCATCGACAACGACCCAAGAAGCGACGCCGAGAAAGGGGGCTGCTTTCCTCCCCACAAAGCCCACTCTTCTCCAGGCACTGGATAGGCCCCCGTTCATCGAAGCGTCCTCGGCGAGCACGTGTTCCCAAGTCACGCAGTCCCGACGGTGGCCTTCTTCTCAGCCTGCAGCACTTGCTCAACGTCTTCCTCGCACACTGAGGCCTACACGAGGTCGTGCTTCTCTTGATGCCGTCGATCGCGTGCCCATTAGTGGCGCAGGAGAATCCCTTCCCTCCTGCTCCAGCCCGTGCTGCCCTTGGCCTGCAGGCTGACTGACTGGATGCCGTCCTCGTCCGTCCGCAGCAGCCCAGACGCTGCGCAGGTTCTCCAGAGCCCCCCAGTACGGACGACACGCGTCCCCACTGCCGCAGGCCTGATGAGCAGGCAAGGGGACGGAAAAGCATTGGAGAATGCGGGCATCGATCCCGCTGCCTCTCACATGCTAAGCGAGCGCTCTACCACTTGAGCTAATTCCCCAGCCCACGGCCGGCCCCTGAGCAGCCGCCTGCTCGCAGTCAGCCAGCCCGTGGCCTGGACAAGAGCCAAAAGGGCACTCCTTCGAGCCGGAGTTGAACCAGCGACCTAAGGATGGCCGTGCATGGGAGCCTACAGTCCTCCGCTCTACCAGCTGAGCTATCGAAGGAATCACAGACACCTGCCCGGCAACACGCCCTTCACACGCCCCTCACACACCTCTCCCGCCTCCACAACTAAGCAGCACCACTCTGCTACAACTCCTCCTCCATACACACTACCCTACAACACCAACACACCTCTACGCACGCCTCAGGCGCTTGCCTCACTACAGGCACGGACACAGAAACACAGAAACACACAAACCCTTTCCTTGCCCTCTCCTCACACACACACACAAACACAATGCTACCGCCTCAAAACACTCGCCGGAACCTTCTGCCCTCCTCTCACTTCACCTCCCATCAACACGCTCACAAAACAACACCCATCACCCATCTGCTCACTAACCTCCGCCACACTTCCGCAACACCCCAAACAACCCCTCACGGCTTCGCCTTGCGCACAAGGGCAACACACACTCTGTCCTCAGCATGCGCAGAGTGCAACCGCTACCTCCAACAGCTCCCACCTTCGGCCGGTAATACCGCCTGTGGCAGGGCTTTAGCACCTCCGCCTCACGACCACTCACGCAGGCGGACCGCACAGAGCCCCTGCCCACCCTCACCCGCTGTCTGACTCTCCTCAGTGCAAAAGCCACTTTCCCACATTCACGCTGGGACACCCCTCCTGCTTCAACAGGGCTTCCTTCTTCCGCGCTCTTCTGCTAATGGCCGGACAAAAAGGACGAGCCCTACTGCATCGACAACGACCCAAGAAGCGACGCCGAGAAAGGGGGCTGCTTTCCTCCCCACAAAGCCCACTCTTCTCCAGGCACTGGATAGGCCCCCGTTCATCGAAGCGTCCTCGGCGAGCACGTGTTCCCAAGTCACGCAGTCCCGACGGTGGCCTTCTTCTCAGCCTGCAGCACTTGCTCAACGTCTTCCTCGCACACTGAGGCCTACACGAGGTCGTGCTTCTCTTGATGCCGTCGATCGCGTGCCCATTAGTGGCGCAGGAGAATCCCTTCCCTCCTGCTCCAGCCCGTGCTGCCCTTGGCCTGCAGGCTGACTGACTGGATGCCGTCCTCGTCCGTCCGCAGCAGCCCAGACGCTGCGCAGGTTCTCCAGAGCCCCCCAGTACGGACGACACGCGTCCCCACTGCCGCAGGCCTGATGAGCAGGCAAGGGGACGGAAAAGCATTGGAGAATGCGGGCATCGATCCCGCTGCCTCTCACATGCTAAGCGAGCGCTCTACCACTTGAGCTAATTCCCCAGCCCACGGCCGGCCCCTGAGCAGCCGCCTGCTCGCAGTCAGCCAGCCCGTGGCCTGGACAAGAGCCAAAAGGGCACTCCTTCGAGCCGGAGTTGAACCAGCGACCTAAGGATGGCCGTGCATGGGAGCCTACAGTCCTCCGCTCTACCAGCTGAGCTATCGAAGGAATCACAGACACCTGCCCGGCAACACGCCCTTCACACGCCCCTCACACACCTCTCCCGCCTCCACAACTAAGCAGCACCACTCTGCTACAACTCCTCCTCCATACACACTACCCTACAACACCAACACACCTCTACGCACGCCTCAGGCGCTTGCCTCACTACAGGCACGGACACAGAAACACAGAAACACACAAACCCTTTCCTTGCCCTCTCCTCACACACACACACAAACACAATGCTACCGCCTCAAAACACTCGCCGGAACCTTCTGCCCTCCTCTCACTTCACCTCCCATCAACACGCTCACAAAACAACACCCATCACCCATCTGCTCACTAACCTCCGCCACACTTCCGCAACACCCCAAACAACCCCTCACGGCTTCGCCTTGCGCACAAGGGCAACACACACTCTGTCCTCAGCATGCGCAGAGTGCAACCGCTACCTCCAACAGCTCCCACCTTCGGCCGGTAATACCGCCTGTGGCAGGGCTTTAGCACCTCCGCCTCACGACCACTCACGCAGGCGGACCGCACAGAGCCCCTGCCCACCCTCACCCGCTGTCTGACTCTCCTCAGTGCAAAAGCCACTTTCCCACATTCACGCTGGGACACCCCTCCTGCTTCAACAGGGCTTCCTTCTTCCGCGCTCTTCTGCTAATGGCCGGACAAAAAGGACGAGCCCTACTGCATCGACAACGACCCAAGAAGCGACGCCGAGAAAGGGGGCTGCTTTCCTCCCCACAAAGCCCACTCTTCTCCAGGCACTGGATAGGCCCCCGTTCATCGAAGCGTCCTTGGCGAGCACGTGTTCCCAAGTCACGCAGTCCCGACGGTGGCCTTCTTCTCAGCCTGCAGCACTTGCTCAACGTCTTCCTCGCACACTGAGGCCTACACGAGGTCGTGCTTCTCTTGATGCCGTCGATCGCGTGCCCATTAGTGGCGCAGGAGAATCCCTTCCCTCCTGCTCCAGCCCGTGCTGCCCTTGGCCTGCAGGCTGACTGACTGGATGCCGTCCTCGTCCGTCCGCAGCAGCCCAGACGCTGCGCAGGTTCTCCAGAGCCCCCCAGTACGGACGACACGTGTCCCCACTGCCGCAGGCCTGATGAGCAGGCAAGGGGACGGAAAAGCATTGGAGAATGCGGGCATCGATCCCGCTGCCTCTCACATGCTAAGCGAGCGCTCTACCACTTGAGCTAATTCCCCAGCCCACGGCCGGCCCCTGAGCAGCCGCCTGCTCACAGTCAGCCAGCCCGTGGCCTGGACAAGAGCCAAAAGGGCACTCCTTCGAGCCGGAGTTGAACCAGCGACCTAAGGATGGCCGTGCATGGGAGCCTACAGTCCTCCGCTCTACCAGCTGAGCTATCGAAGGAATCACAGACACCTGCCCGGCAACACGCCCTTCACACGCCCCTCACACACCTCTCCCGCCTCCACAACTAAGCAGCACCACTCTGCTACAACTCCTCCTCCATACACACTACCCTACAACACCAACACACCTCTACGCACGCCTCAGGCACTTGCCTCACTACAGGCACGGACACAGAAACACAGAAACACACAAACCCTTTCCTTGCCCTCTCCTCACACACACACACAAACACAATGCTACCGCCTCAAAACACTCGCCGGAACCTTCTGCCCTCCTCTCACTTCACCTCCCATCAACACGCTCACAAAACAACACCCATCACCCATCTGCTCACTAACCTCCGCCACACTTCCGCAACACCCCAAACAACCCCTCACGGCTTCGCCTTGCGCACAAGGGCAACACACACTCTGTCCTCAGCATGCGCAGAGTGCAACCGCTACCTCCAACAGCTCCCACCTTCGGCCGGTAATACCGCCTGTGGCAGGGCTTTAGCACCTCCGCCTCACGACCACTCACGCAGGCGGACCGCACAGAGCCCCTGCCCACCCTCACCCGCTGTCTGACTCTCCTCAGTGCAAAAGCCACTTTCCCACATTCACGCTGGGACACCCCTCCTGCTTCAACAGGGCTTCCTTCTTCCGCGCTCTTCTGCTAATGGCCGGACAAAAAGGACGAGCCCTACTGCATCGACAACGACCCAAGAAGCGACGCCGAGAAAGGGGGCTGCTTTCCTCCCCACAAAGCCCACTCTTCTCCAGGCACTGGATAGGCCCCCGTTCATCGAAGCGTCCTCGGCGAGCACGTGTTCCCAAGTCACACAGTCCCGACGGTGGCCTTCTTCTCAGCCTGCAGCACTTGCTCAACGTCTTCCTCGCACACTGAGGCCTACACGAGGTCGTGCTTCTCTTGATGCCGTCGATCGCGTGCCCATTAGTGGCGCAGGAGAATCCCTTCCCTCCTGCTCCAGCCCGTGCTGCCCTTGGCCTGCAGGCTGACTGACTGGATGCCGTCCTCGTCCGTCCGCAGCAGCCCAGACGCTGCGCAGGTTCTCCAGAGCCCCCCAGTACGGACGACACGCGTCCCCACTGCCGCAGGCCTGATGAGCAGGCAAGGGGACGGAAAAGCATTGGAGAATGCGGGCATCGATCCCGCTGCCTCTCACATGCTAAGCGAGCGCTCTACCACTTGAGCTAATTCCCCAGCCCACGGCCGGCCCCTGAGCAGCCGCCTGCTCGCAGTCAGCCAGCCCGTGGCCTGGACAAGAGCCAAAAGGGCACTCCTTCGAGCCGGAGTTGAACCAGCGACCTAAGGATGGCCGTGCATGGGAGCCTACAGTCCTCCGCTCTACCAGCTGAGCTATCGAAGGAATCACAGACACCTGCCCGGCAACACGCCCTTCACACGCCCCTCACACACCTCTCCCGCCTCCACAACTAAGCAGCACCACTCTGCTACAACTCCTCCTCCATACACACTACCCTACAACACCAACACACCTCTACGCACGCCTCAGGCGCTTGCCTCACTACAGGCACGGACACAGAAACACAGAAACACACAAACCCTTTCCTTGCCCTCTCCTCACACACACACACAAACACAATGCTACCGCCTCAAAACACTCGCCGGAACCTTCTGCCCTCCTCTCACTTCACCTCCCATCAACACGCTCACAAAACAACACCCATCACCCATCTGCTCACTAACCTCCGCCACACTTCCGCAACACCCCAAACAACCCCTCACGGCTTCGCCTTGCGCACAAGGGCAACACACACTCTGTCCTCAGCATGCGCAGAGTGCAACCGCTACCTCCAACAGCTCCCACCTTCGGCCGGTAATACCGCCTGTGGCAGGGCTTTAGCACCTCCGCCTCACGACCACTCACGCAGGCGGACCGCACAGAGCCCCTGCCCACCCTCACCCGCTGTCTGACTCTCCTCAGTGCAAAAGCCACTTTCCCACATTCACGCTGGGACACCCCTCCTGCTTCAACAGGGCTTCCTTCTTCCGCGCTCTTCTGCTAATGGCCGGACAAAAAGGACGAGCCCTACTGCATCGACAACGACCCAAGAAGCGACGCCGAGAAAGGGGGCTGCTTTCCTCCCCACAAAGCCCACTCTTCTCCAGGCACTGGATAGGCCCCCGTTCATCGA
Source organism: Netta rufina (assembly GCF_964035555.1). NCBI lineage: Eukaryota > Metazoa > Chordata > Aves > Anseriformes > Anatidae > Netta > Netta rufina. The sequence continues at coordinate 122,984,566 of NC_140124.1, forward strand.
AGCGTCCTCGGCGAGCACGTGTTCCCAAGTCACACAGTCCCGACGGTGGCCTTCTTCTCAGCCTGCAGCACTTGCTCAACGTCTTCCTCGCACACTGAGGCCTACACGAGGTCGTGCTTCTCTTGATGCCGTCGATCGCGTGCCCATTAGTGGCGCAGGAGAATCCCTTCCCTCCTGCTCCAGCCCGTGCTGCCCTTGGCCTGCAGGCTGACTGACTGGATGCCGTCCTCGTCCGTCCGCAGCAGCCCAGACGCTGCGCAGGTTCTCCAGAGCCCCCCAGTACGGACGACACGCGTCCCCACTGCCGCAGGCCTGATGAGCAGGCAAGGGGACGGAAAAGCATTGGAGAATGCGGGCATCGATCCCGCTGCCTCTCACATGCTAAGCGAGCGCTCTACCACTTGAGCTAATTCCCCAGCCCACGGCCGGCCCCTGAGCAGCCGCCTGCTCGCAGTCAGCCAGCCCGTGGCCTGGACAAGAGCCAAAAGGGCACTCCTTCGAGCCGGAGTTGAACCAGCGACCTAAGGATGGCCGTGCATGGGAGCCTACAGTCCTCCGCTCTACCAGCTGAGCTATCGAAGGAATCACAGACACCTGCCCGGCAACACGCCCTTCACACGCCCCTCACACACCTCTCCCGCCTCCACAACTAAGCAGCACCACTCTGCTACAACTCCTCCTCCATACACACTACCCTACAACACCAACACACCTCTACGCACGCCTCAGGCGCTTGCCTCACTACAGGCACGGACACAGAAACACAGAAACACACAAACCCTTTCCTTGCCCTCTCCTCACACACACACACAAACACAATGCTACCGCCTCAAAACACTCGCCGGAACCTTCTGCCCTCCTCTCACTTCACCTCCCATCAACACGCTCACAAAACAACACCCATCACCCATCTGCTCACTAACCTCCGCCACACTTCCGCAACACCCCAAACAACCCCTCACGGCTTCGCCTTGCGCACAAGGGCAACACACACTCTGTCCTCAGCATGCGCAGAGTGCAACCGCTACCTCCAACAGCTCCCACCTTCGGCCGGTAATACCGCCTGTGGCAGGGCTTTAGCACCTCCGCCTCACGACCACTCACGCAGGCGGACCGCACAGAGCCCCTGCCCACCCTCACCCGCTGTCTGACTCTCCTCAGTGCAAAAGCCACTTTCCCACATTCACGCTGGGACACCCCTCCTGCTTCAACAGGGCTTCCTTCTTCCGCGCTCTTCTGCTAATGGCCGGACAAAAAGGACGAGCCCTACTGCATCGACAACGACCCAAGAAGCGACGCCGAGAAAGGGGGCTGCTTTCCTCCCCACAAAGCCCACTCTTCTCCAGGCACTGGATAGGCCCCCGTTCATCGAAGCGTCCTTGGCGAGCACGTGTTCCCAAGTCACGCAGTCCCGACGGTGGCCTTCTTCTCAGCCTGCAGCACTTGCTCAGCGTCTTCCTCGCACACTGAGGCCTACACGAGGTCGTGCTTCTCTTGATGCCGTCGATCGCGTGCCCATTAGTGGCGCAGGAGAATCCCTTCCCTCCTGCTCCAGCCCGTGCTGCCCTTGGCCTGCAGGCTGACTGACTGGATGCCGTCCTCGTCCGTCCGCAGCAGCCCAGACGCTGCGCAGGTTCTCCAGAGCCCCCCAGTACGGACGACACGCGTCCCCACTGCCGCAGGCCTGATGAGCAGGCAAGGGGACGGAAAAGCATTGGAGAATGCGGGCATCGATCCCGCTGCCTCTCACATGCTAAGCGAGCGCTCTACCACTTGAGCTAATTCCCCAGCCCACGGCCGGCCCCTGAGCAGCCGCCTGCTCGCAGTCAGCCAGCCCGTGGCCTGGACAAGAGCCAAAAGGGCACTCCTTCGAGCCGGAGTTGAACCAGCGACCTAAGGATGGCCGTGCATGGGAGCCTACAGTCCTCCGCTCTACCAGCTGAGCTATCGAAGGAATCACAGACACTTCCTGGGAAATACACCCTTTTGATATCTCTCAAACTCTTATGCTTCTTACTGAGCAGAGTATCCGCTCTCCTCAAAAACTCCTCTACTGTACAAACTCTTTTCCAATACCAGTGATGTTGAACAAATCATCAAACACCATCCTAAGCCACTCTCCCACCCTCTTTCGTGATGGACAATCTACCTAACAAGTGTATTGTTCATACCTCGTCATTTTTTTCACTGAATTTATTTTAGCTTTCTAAGCATTTATCTGTCTGTTATCTTAGTCTACTTTGATTTTTTTTAAAGACATGCCCTTTATAGTAAGATCATTGTGCAGCTTTTCTATGTCCTGCCTTCTTCTGCAATGGATAATCTTTAAAACTCATTGTCTTGCCCTTTCTGCTTTGTGTGAGTTGTTTTGGAGCATGTTTTCTACCTTGTAATTCCATTTCCACTTGCCTCTTTGTCATGAATCTGGGCCTGGCCCTTTTTACTCAAGTAGCCTACCTCAGATATTCTGCATGCACACCACCACCGAGCTGTCTTTGTAGATCTGTGTCTGAATCTTGTCCCGTTCTCACTCTTGACCATGAGCAGCACTCTTACCTCAGTCTCCCCATTCTGACCTCACAATTGCTGTGCAGGTGTGGATGTTTGAAAGGTGGCAAAGGTGTCACGGTATCTGCGCAAGAGCCAAAAAGGTACTTCTTCACAATGGAGTTGAACAAACAAGTGAAGGATAACCATGCAAGAGTACCTATAATCTCCTCCTTTACCAGCTGTGTATTGATGGAGTGGCTGGAGTATGAGTTACACCACTCCATTTTCAATTGCACTGTTTTTACACCCACTTTCCTGCCTCCAATATGCACTCTCTCCACCCAGATATACCTCCAGCAGACTGTGTGTAGCACAATCTGAGCCTGATCTCAGCTCGCACTCTAAGCCTACCACTAACAGAAGTGCCGAGGGTGTTCTTCCAAATTCCTTTCCCTGAATGCCCCAGTCTTCTTGTGGAATAGTTGCATCTTTCCTTTTTCTCATTTTCTTTTTCTCACTTATCTCTCCCAAAAGTGTCACATTGTTTTCTGCTATCAAGGGCTGCAGTGGTCAGTGGAGAAGAAGATACCATTCATCATGAGAAAAATCTGAATTGACTTAAAGTTTTGTGTTTGGTATAAGAAGGAGGCCAGAATTCATTTTACTCTTTTGTGGTTGTTGTTGTTGTTGTTTTGTTTTGTTTTGTTTTGTTTTGGCTTTCTTCCCTTTTGTATTCAAAATGAACAACTATTACTACCTACCTAGACATTTCACTTCCAAGAGACTCATGGGGAAACTTCTGTATAGCTGACACCTTCTCTTATTTCACAGAATCATAGAATGGTTTGTGGGAGCAAAAGGGGGAGAGTCACATAACTTGACCTGCTAGATACACTTCTTTTGATGCAGCCCAGGATACAGTTGTCTTTCTGGGTTGCAAATTGGCTCACATTAAGCTTTTAATCCACTGGTACATTCGATGTCCTTCTCCTCAAGGCTGTGCTTTACCCACTCATTGCCCAGCCTGTGTTCTTCTTTGGGATTGCCCCAACCCAGTTGTTGGACCTTACACTTGGCCTTGTTGAACTGCCTGTTGATCACACAGGACCCCCTCTCATGCCTGTCAAAGTCCCTTTGGATGGCAACGCTTCCATCCAGCATGTCTGCTGCACCATTCGTCTTGGTGTCATCTGCAAACTTGCTGAGGATGCATTCAATCCCACTGTCCCTGCCACCAACAAGGATGTTAAATAGTTAAATAAGATCCCTGACAAACACCACTCATCATTGATCTCCACCTTTGAGTTCTTTAAAAGACGTTTAAATTTAGAGCTTAGTGATATGGTTTAGTGGAGGACTTGTTAGTGTTAGGTCAGAGGTTGGGCTAGGTGATCTTGGAGGTCTCTTCTAACCTAGATGATTCTGTGATTCTGTGAATATTAAGCCATTGACTGCAAGTCTTTGAGTGAAACCATCCAGCCAATTCCTTACCCACTGAGTGGTCTGTCTATCAAATCCATGTCTTTCCAACTTGGAGACAAGGATGGCATGCAGGACAATGTCATATTCTTTGCATAAGTCCAGGTATATGATGTTACTTTCTCTTATCTTATCCACCATTGCTGTAACCCTATCACAGAAGGCTGTCATGTCATGTTCTTTTCCTTATTTTTGTTCTTGTCCTTACTTTTACTGTTTCTTGGGCTGAACCTAATGGAGTCCTTTCTCTCACTCATATGAATCACACTGGCAGTATATAGATCTCTGACCCACTACTAAATCATCACCAATTAGTATACATGTATGACTTCTTGTGCAGGGAGTAGTTAGCATGATATTTTTATTGAGTTTTCCCAATACTAAGCTAAAGTAAGTATGTAACTAATATAACTAATATTTTTTCACCTCTTTGAAATGACATTGCATTCAAATTCTTATGAGATTTTTGGGAAAGTGAAGAGGGCAGAAGAGGTCTTTGGGGCTGTTAGTTGTGGGAAAAGGAAGAAGGGCCAGAGATTGATTGTCTGATGCCTCCAGCCAAGCATGAGTTTTGAAAGAAATGCCTCTCCCATTTTTCATTCTAATTGCTAGGTTTTGTTTTCAGCTAAGAAAAGGAATAGATTGTATAAGCTACTTAAATACTTGGTTGGCACATTATGTCATTAGTCATGCAAGAATTAGCTTGTTTTTCCAGTTCTTCTATTTCATCTTTTATTATATTTAAGGTACCATATGCACAATATACTAGCTATGACTGAACATGAAGCTACTGATGCTATTAGAGACATTTTTAAGGAGTCAGCTATGATCTATGAGAAGATGATTTGAGTTCAGTGTATAGAACTAAAGATATTGTTGTCAGAGGCTATTCTCAGGCTCATATCAGTCTTTATACTGGCAGAATGTCTCCAGGACTGGAACCGTCATCAAGAGCAAAGCACTTACATTTTGCTGGGAGGATAACCAGTGCTGGGACTTCAGTAGAAAGTCAATCAGTATCCCACTCAGAGGATAAATTTGTTAGAGCAAGTGTGGGCACGCTGCCTTCACACCACAATTAATTTATTTGTTTACTTACTTATTTTGGCATAATGGTCATGACTAGCTCCTGAAACACTCTGAGAGAACATTTAAAAATACAACATAGCTTGACTTAGGTGAGGATGACAGAATTGAATACTCTATTAAATCACTTTTGATGCCACTAGAGGTCAGCACTAGTCATTAAATAAATGTCCTTGGAAAATTTTATTGCCACTTCTACAAAGGGAGTGGAGATTTTCGAAAAGATACACTTACGTCTATGCTTGCTTTGCAGGTACATGTGAGCTCACACTGCTCCAACGTGGTTGGAAGCAAACCCTTTATTCCCCAAGTCTGATTCCCCAGTGCCGTCTGTGAGCCAACAGTCCCACATGGTTGTTTTCCAGCTGTATCTGTACTCTAATTCTGTAGCAAAGAGCACAGTCAGAGAAAAGAGACAGTACCAAGACCTGTCCTGGCAAAGGCTTTCCACCGGCATAAACAGCTCAAAACGGCCATCAGCTTCCACTACCTTAGGGACAGGCATTAAGTGTGGCAGTGATGAAGTAGACTCAGACAGGCATTGGAAATTGGGGCTAACTCATTATGCTTTTCCATCTTGTGCTTCAGAAATACGCTTCCTTTCTCTTGCAAGTCCTAAATTTGTTTTTCATCATCACTGTCTGAGCTTCTGCAAACACAGACACTGTTTACTATATTTTAATATAGCTACTATTGATAGACAAGCAAGGGCTGAATTTCCTTTGCAATAAAGACCATTTTGATGGGATAAACATGTTTTTAAACAACCTTTACAAAATCTTTATCTTTGCTGAAACCTGCTAAATGATGCAAATCAGCTGCCAAACATAATGCAACAAATGCTTGTGATTTATTACCAGGCTAAAATCTGTGCTTCCAGCATGTATCGCTTTCTCCCTTAATTTGATAGCTGATGAGGTATCAAGGCACAATGTTCATGCCTAGTGTAACCAGCACATATCTTTCACAAAAACTTTCATTTTCACTTACTTTGTGTCACCTTCCTTTCACTGAATGTTCTGTGTGTGTTAGAACTGGAAATAAGAAGTTCCAGGCTGAATGTACTGTTCAGAATAATTATGCCTCTGCTAGAGTATTTTGTAATGTTTTATATGTGTCCATATACACACGTTATATGCACACACTACCCATGTTTATTTTCCTTTTTTTTTTTTTTTTTTTATGTTGAAGAAAATTGGCTCTGAAATATCATCCTGACAAGAACCCTGACAATCCAGAGGCTGCAGAAAAATTTAAAGAGATAAATAATGCTCATGCAACGCTGACTGATCTGTCCAAGCGAAACATTTATGACAAGTATGGATCCTTAGGGCTCTATGTGGCAGAGCAGTTTGGTGAGGAAAATGTTAACACATACTTCATGCTCTCAAGCTGGTGGGCAAAGGTAAGCTGTCATTTTCTGTTGAAAAGCAGGCATCATAATGCACAAAGATACTTATATACACCGGGAACCCCCTGAAAAACATGGTTGTCATACAGGCTTAACAAAGAGTAGGATCAGGACGTAAAACACTACTAAAAGCTTAATTAAACAATAAAGTATCTGGGAAAATCAACAGTGGCAGATGTAGCATCAGCTCAGAAGAGGGCTAATATAGAATGTTTTCTTTTTCTTTCTAACTTGGTAAATAAAGCACATGTTTTGTAACACTTCCAGACATTAATTAGATTTGAATCTGGTGCTCCAGGTTAATTTTGACTTTCTTTTCAGTAGTGACTAAATAAAAGTGACTCATTGTTCAAAAATGAGAAGTCCCACTTATGTGACAACCAGTTAATAAGTTATTACAGTACAAATTTAGCCGTGTTCTTTGCTATATATAGCACACAGCATAAGTAAGCAATAATAATGCATAACACTGTGGGATTATGGTGTCATATACGTGCCCTGTCAGTTCTTGGTGAGGGGGTGAGGGAAGGGAAGTGGAAGAAAAGGTGAGAACTGGGGAGTGGGGGAAGAGATCAGGAAAGGAAGAGAATGATGCATCAAAAACTGGCATATTGCTCAAGGAAAAACACCTCATGGAGTGCTCTTGTGATAAAAGAGTTGTGTTCATGTGCTTGCTTATGTCACTGTTATCCTCTGATGTTTCTATATGTCAAATTCTGGTGTTTCAGCAGATATTGAAATGTTACAGAAATGTAACAAACCAACAGAACTGCAAATATGCAAAACCAATGCTCTCCCCACCTGTTTCCAACAATAAAAAGCAGGAAAGAAAGGTCTCTGCTGGAACAAGTGGGAAATGGGTTGTACGGCGTGAAACAAACCTGCTGTGACAGCTTTGATCTCAGAACGATGGAACGTGCATTCTTGCATTTGTGACAGATCAGGGCAGTGCTTTACTGCCCTCACAGCCCCCTCACTGCAGATTTGTGGGTTTAGGAAGCCACATTTTGTAGGCTGAATCAGTATGAGATGGAAGCTGCTCAAATGCCAAACTGCAAATGAAACTAATGAACAAAAAGCACCAGTGTTGAAATTACACCTGCACAGTTGGGGTGGCATCCTCAGAAGCAGCCTGGAGGCTGTCTGCCTGCGGCTGGGCTCCTGGCCACAGCTGCTTTCTGTTCCTGCTGGGTCCATCCCTGTTCTCTTTGCTGTCCTTTCACCCTCTTCTTCGGCCTCTTTGTCACGGCTCAGGTGCCTGGAAGCATTCCCTTAGAGCTGAGAGAGCAACCGTACTGGCTCCTCTAACAGTCTTGATAATTAAAGTTTTCATCACATTTAGCTTTTATTTCCTCTTCTGCTTGCTGATTGTTAATGGAGACTTTATGAAGTATAAAATCCTCTGTGGTCAGAAAATCAGGAACGGAAATAACTGCTGTGGCTTTGACTCATAAGGAGAGCAGCGGAGAGTACAGAGAGAAGCTAGTATAAGTCCCTAACACAGAAAGGAGGAACGTGTGGATTGTTTCAAGAGAGATGCATCCTGGAGGTGAGAAGAGAGGTGCTGAATGTCCCAGCAAAATTAATCACTGCTTCCTGAGTTTTAAGAATTCTGTGCACAATAGCCAGGAAAAATCCAAAATATGCAAATAGTCAGCACCTGAGGATTGTCACAGGTGGTCTCTCTCTATCTCTCCCCTAATCCCACACCTTGCCACCTCCAAAGCACAAGCAGGTCACCAATTGTTTTTTTCAAGCTGGGGTCACTAATCCTCTTTTTTTCTCACGCACAAATGCCAGGTCAGCTTCAGATTTTTATATTATCCATCATAATACTATTTAAGTCTGACTGCGGATGATCTTAGGACCCCTAATTTTCTCCACTCTGGTCTGCAGAATATAGGGACCACAGCTTTTGCTTGTTATCTTCTTCTTCAGCTACCAAAATTCCTGGTAAATCCTCTTCCCTAACACACTCATCCTCAGAAAATCTGACAATCATGAGGAGGTGTATCATTAGAAGTAAAGAAAGACAAATGAAAGCAGAAATGCAAAGTGAAAATTACTTTTTTGGAACTGCCAGACTTCTTAGCAGGCATATTAAACTTGGAACATGTTAACATGGGTAGTGGGTACTTGAACTGCATATCCACTGGCAGACATAGGAGTTGTTCATTCATCTATTATTGCAAAAAGCAATTCTCCCTCTCCCATGAAGACAGCTTAATGATCACATCAGTGTTCTTCTGATTCCTGATTTATCAACTGCAATATTTTAAATACAAGAATCGTGAATCATTAATTTATCATTAATACATTCACGTATATATTTCACTTGATAAACTTTTATACTTCTTTTCCTTCTATCCATTGTGCTGTTTTTTCCCCCATTATGGCATAAACGATAAACAGACGGATAACTTATTTTAGAGGTTCTGAGATTTCTAACAGTTTCAGATGTCAGTTGGAAGGAAAACATTTTAAAAAGAAATGTCTGAGTCCTCCTTGTCTTTTAAAAAAGCATCCTGTTCACTCTTGATATATCTGTGGGTAGAATAGATTATCATTGGCCTCGAGCCTGCGAACACATAAACGGTAAATATTACACATGTAAATATCATATTACCTTCAAAGCCCGTGCTAACATTGCCTGAGACATGCATACATAACTGAGTGTTATTTACATAGCTTCATTGTCAAATTTGACAATATCCTGGCATTTATGCTTCCTTTCTTCTTCACCAGCATGTTTACTTATGAACCTAAGAAGTAACTGCAAGAGCACATAAGTGAAACTGCATTTAGTAAAGGGCAGCCTGGATACCTGTAATACTAGAGCCTGGCTCTGCTGAAGCCTCTGCACTTGGTGTGACAGGGACAGGAGCAAGCAGGGGCAATGCTGGTGGGAGCTTCTTGATGCCTAACTCCCCAGACATAGAAACCACAGCCCAAGGAGTCTAACCTAGGAGTTGTCACCTCTCTGCTTCTGCACAGGCTAAAGAAGAGAAGGAGACACCTCCAAAGGGCAATGCAAATTCTCCTGGGGCTGATTCACCCTCTGGAAGGTCTTTTAGCTTCCCATCACCTATGTGGGGAGCCCACAGAGGAGACTGCAGGCCTAATTTAGCTACCTTAGTTCAGTGCCTGAAGTTGTGTGGATGCATCTGAGTCTTCGCTTCTTTTTCTCTTGGCTTTGTTATTGACAAGAACCTGCCAGTAAATAAGTGTTTGGGAAAAAAAAAAAAAAGTTCTCGGGCAAATGAGTCATTTTTAAGATGGAAATGAGTCATTTTAAGGTGGGTGGGGTTTTGCATACTGCCTGGAGGTTTTTTCTGAGGGCCGTCAGCTGAAGACAGGCGTTCAGGAGCTGGGCATGCGGGGGCCTGTTGGTTGGTGGCTTCTTTGTGGCTGTGGTCCCGAGCGTCAAGCAGGAGCTGGTGGGTGAGGAGGACCCTGGAAGGTCTGGTCCTGATTTAGGCACTCGTCTGGCGGTCGGACTCCTCTGCAAACCACGCATGTGGGAGCCCGAGTCCCTTTGAAGAGCCTCTTTGAAGAGGCTGCTGTGGGTTTCGGGAAGGTCACTGCTCACGAGGTTTTCCTCTTGCTCTCTTCAACCCAGGGCTTGTTTGCAGTCTGCGGCCTCCTGACGGGCTGCTACCTCTGCTGCTGCCTCTGCTGCTGTTTCAACTGCTGCTGTGGAAAGTGCAAACCTAAAGCACCTGAAGGGGAAGAGTATGAGTTCTGTGTGTCTCCAGAAGATTTGGAAGAGCAAATTAAGAACGACATGGAAAGAGGTGTGTATTATAGGGGCTCACTGGGGAGCAAAGCTGTTCAAAGCAGCCCCTGGAGCCTGTAGGCCAGATGTTGTGCTCGCGGTGCTGAGGCTGATTCCAGACGGCCATGGAGATGTGCCAATTCTCTCCAGCTAACACCGTGACCTAGTGAACTTCCCAAGTAGCATGATAATGAAAAATTGAACTTACGGAACTAATAACTAAATATCTCCTCCATCTCTTTATTAGACACAAACACCAGAAGTCTCAGGGCTCATCTGAAGAGAAGATGCTCGCCTTCTAGCCCCCATACCCCTGTTGCTTCATATCCCAGATCATGTACATGCACAGCTGGCTCCAGCTGGACTGGAGCTTGCCACAACTCACCTACCTGAAAAAGTACATTCAGTTTTTACTCGGGTAAAATTAATCACTTTTTGTAATGGGCTGGCCATGCCCATTAAAGAAAGGCTTTAAGAAAAGATGTAGAGCTTCCAGCTGTAGGGTTGCGCAGTAACCTAAGACATTCAGAGTGGGAGCTGCCCCTCTCCCTTCCACCTGCAAGCTGCTCCCTCTCTACTGCACTGGACACAGCAATTGTGCTGCCTCACCAGGAACCAAACCTTGGATAGGACTCAGATGGAAAGTTATTTCCCCAAAAGAGCAAGCAGTTCCCTGCCAGTTTAACTCCCTGGTGTGCCTCACAGCAGGACAGGGCAAGTGCTAATCCAGCTCAAGGAAGGGATCACAGGCTGGGAACAGCAGGACCCCTTCACAGCAGGTTGCCCTCTTGGCTTGGCTTATTATACTTAAACTAGCAGTGCCAAACTGCAAATGTCACATTCCTGTACCAGGAAGAGTTTTCTCCCCTCTTTACACACAAATAAACCCTTTCATAAATATGCAACAAAACACCTGTAGCAGCTGAAACAAATGCTATTCATATAACTGATATGCCAATGAGTGTTGTTTTTAAATTGTTTTTGCCTAGAAGCATATCAAGGTAAACACAGTCAGCTTAGAAATCGATCATAGTTGGTCAGTCAGTGCAAAGGTAACAAAAAAAAAAATGTTAGTGAAAGCTTTATAGCCACAGTGCATTATTTGAAATAAATGTAATATACAGTAAGACATTAAGCACCCAAAAAGTGCAAATATAAAATGGGTTTTGATGCTTATGGGTCTAATACACCAAAGTCAGAAATACAAAGGTGTAACTTGGAAAAATGTTTAATGTAGCATTTTCCTGCCTCTTTTTGTAATTTGGCAGGCATTTTGCTGTCTCTCAAAATCCAGGACAAATTTCTGAAGAGGAAGGAAAAAAAAGGTTCTCCCTCCTTCCAGCACTAGTGGTGCTTCTTGACATGAGTTCAGTAACGTTAGGCCATCTTCCCATCCCTTTACTCCCACCAAGTCTCACCTAGATAGCCTATAGATAAATAAACAAATAAATAAATTGCATGTTCAGCAAAGTACCACTATGTTTTAGGTACTCTGAAGACAATATTGAGTGATCGGGTAGGGCTTGAAGAAAACTAGCTATTTCTACCTTTCCTAGCCTTCTCTTCCATCTTGCTACAATTCCTTGCCAATCAAAACCAGCTTGCTTAAGCAGAGTAGAACTCTCTACATCTTAAAATCAAATGAAAATAATGATAATAATAATAAAATATAAAAGTAAAAACTTCATGACAGAAGATGGAGGGAGCATCTTTTCTGCAACTGAGAGGAAAATAGGCACTTCATTTAGAGAAAAGAATGGTAACCAGCTCAAACTGCAGTTACTTTCCCTCTTCTCCTCACCAGATTTTAGGGATACTGGTCAAAAAGAACCAGATGACCTAGAATAGAAAAGATTGGGCTTTTCCACCAGACATTTTCAAATGTTGGGCCAGAGAAATGAATACTCATGCCTTCCTTTGTGTAAATAATAGAAATGCTCTTGTAGGTAATTCAGAAACACACTGTAATCAGTCCTGCAGCAGACTACGTTTTGGAAGAGAAAATCATATCAGGATCCAAATTCTTTGCATGCCCTCTGCCCACAGACTGAGCATTCTAGCTGGTAATTAATTTCTTTGCTTCCTGCTGTCCCAAGTTTATATATTGTTGCTAGCCAGAACTTCTTTTACTGAGGTCAAAATGTAGATTCCCAAACTAAGGCCACACTTTTATTTACCCAAATATTTTATAATCAGCCCTTGCTTTTCTGAGGAATGCAACGGTGATAAAACATCACAGTCCCTGACGCTAAAAATCTCTGAGAGCAAGTCTCCACCAGTTCTTGCTGCGCTCCCTGGGAGCTGCTTGCAGCCAGTCATACTGTGCAGAAAAGGCAGCATGCATGTTGTGGGAGCAGGGACTTTCCTTTCTTGAAAGGGCACAACAGTAGTCATTTTTGAAATCCCTCACATTTCTCCTTAACAAAATTCAAGGTACTACATAGTTTGATTCCCCGATTTAACATACCATAAAACAAATTTATTAGTAAATAAAGATACATGAGGCCAAAAATTCTGTGATTCATTCTTTAAAATGGAAAAAGCAATGCGAGTTGTCACTTAAATCAACACAATTGTTTCAAAACCCTCAATTCTGAAAAAAAAAATCATATTCCTCTAGAAAAAAAGTTTTATTCAAATAAATATTTGACTAGTTCAAGTGCTTGGCTAGCTGAGTGTCTGCTGTGGGAGACTTGTTTTACAGCTTTTACTTGCATGGGTAGTTGTCGTGGTTCCGCTCGAGTGGGCAGCCGAGCTCCACCACAGCCGCTCTCTCACTCCCCCTCCTCAAAGAGGAATGGGGAGAAAATATGTGAAAAGGGCTCAAGGATTGAGATAAGGACGAGAAAATCACGCAGTAATTATTGTAATGGGCAAAACAGACTCGGCATAAGGAGATAGTAAGATTTATTGCCTATTACTAACAAGCGAGAGAAGTGAGAAAACGAAGGAAAAAAAACAAACCAAAAGCACCTTCCCCCCCATCCACCCTCTTCCACCTCCTCCCCCCGAGCGGCGCAGGGGAACGGGGGAATGGGGGTTATGGGCAGTCTACAGCACTTCTTCTCTGCCGCTCCTTCTCGGTCACTCTCGTCCCCTGTGCTGTGGGGTCCCACCCACGGGATGCAGTCCTTGATGAACTGATCCGGCGTGGGCTTCCCACAGGCAGCAGCTCTTCCAGAACTGCTCCAGATATGGGTCCGTACCAGGGGGTCCATCCCTCAGGAGAAAACTGCTCCAACCTGGCTCCCCTACGGGCAGCAGCTCCTGCCAGGTCACCTGCTCCTGCGTGGTCTCCTCTCCACGGGCTACAGGTCCGGCCCGGAATCTGCTCCGGCAGGGGTCTTCCACAGGCGGCAGCCTCCGTCGGTGCAGGGCCACCTGCTCCACCGTGGTCTCCTCCACGGGCTGCAGCATGGAACCCTGCTCCACCGTGGTACTCCATGGGCTGCAGGGGGACATCCTGCTTCACCATGGTCCTCACCACAGGCCACAGGGGACTTCTGCTCCGGCGCCTGGAGCACCTCTCCCCCTCCTTCTACACTGACCTTGGTGCAAGGCTGTTCTTTCACTCCACTGACTCTCCCGGCTGCTGTGTGGCGCAGCGTTTTTTCCCTGTCTTAAATATGCTCTCACAGAGGCGCAAAACAACATCGCTTATTGGCTCGGATCTGGAAAACAATGGGGCCCTTCCCAAACATGGGGCAGCTTCTAGATCTTTCTCACAGAAACCACCCCTATGGCTCCCTGCTACCAAAACCTTGCCACGTAAACCCACTACAGTAGTATCACCAACAAGAACTAAGATTAGGGATTCATAGGATCTGTTCTGTGCTTAGGTTACAGTGATTTCTTCACATGACTATTGATTTGAATCACAGGAGGACTCTGGCTGTCACACAATGCACAAAAGAAGATCAATTTCCAAAATAAATCTTGTATTCGGATGATTACATTTTAAATGTGACATTTTTTAGCATTTCAGGAAAAAAAAAAAAAAAAGTGACATTATAAATGCATAAAGTCCGGTAACCTGTCATATCACTCCATAATGCCACAGATGACCTGAGAAAATGCACTAACAGAGAGAAGCATCACACACCTCTCTGCAGCACAGTCATGCAGTCATTCATTGTTTTCACTTGCACACAGTGCAGGCTGACAGATTTTGCTTTCGTTGAGGTCTATGGGAAACCTTCCATTGACTTCTGTGGTCCCAGGTGAGATGATGTTTGAGTTTGGATTGCCCTCAATGACGCACTCAAACAGTTTGTCTGGTTTGCTCTCCTCTCCTGTTTGGTTATCCTCACAAGAACAAAGCAAAGCATTTCTAGACCAACTTTCATTTTACAGAAAATGAAATATGGGAGAAAAAGAAAGAAGAAAAAAAAAAAAGAGAGAGAAAAAAAGAATAAGAGAAAGAGAAAAAGAATAAGAGAAAACAAAAATAAACAAACCAAAAAAGTAAAAGAAAAAAGAACCAGAATAACAAAGTACTTTCCTAACTCTGAAGCAGTAAATTTTTAGCACTTCATTGTCTCCTCCACACTCCATATGATATCGATGTAGGCGAACAGAGAGCAGGAGCTATCTATAGAAAGCAGTTTAAGCTGTGAATCCTGCCGCACCTCCATGCTGCAGCTCTCCATTAACAGTCTATATTTGTACAGTTTATTATACCAGAGGTCCCTGCTTTGATAAAAAGCATCGTACACCTCGGAAGGGCGCAGGCAGCAAAGGACCTGGGGAAGGTGTCAGCTCAGCGCTGTGCACAGACCAGCCGGGAGGAAGGTGACAGATTTTCAGTGGGTCCTCTTGTTGCACATCTGGGCACCACGGCAAAATTAGCTGCTAGGCTCTGCCCTCCACAAACGAGCTTCCAAAAAATGAACAACTTGGAGGCAGCAGAGGGTGGGAGGGAATGCTGCTCAGAGATCTGGAAAACACACAGCAACTTAAAAATGGATTGAAACTGCCAAAATAATGCGAAACCACACCAAGCTGAAGGCATTAATTACTCATATACTTTTAGAAGTTATGAAACATGTCTGTCTTTGACCTTGCGTCTAAATTAGGAATTGCCCATACAGAGAAGCTGCTCAGCATTTATCATCCTTGCCTTTCACCTTGACAGAGTCGAAGCGGTTCTGCCCCCACCGAGGGGAAGCCGTATGGCACGCAGTTAGATTCCTGCTCTGGGTTAAGTTACTCCTATACGTTACATCTTCTGCCCGTGATTCATCCCATCAACTGGCATGTAAACAGGAGGAAATGTCAGCTGTGTTGTTTTTTTTTCCTAAACATTCTGTCATTTGGGAAAAAAAAAAAAAAAAATGCAATTTGTATTCAATTACTCTGAAAACTGTGTTATTTTCAAGATGGATAGTTGAAAGATTTTTGTATGAAAGCACCTTCACCGAGACTGCTGAACCTTTAAAATTCACTTTCTTGGACTTGAGTGCCCTCCTCCCCCCAAAAAAATGGTGGGTTGGAAGGAGGCCCGGGAGAAGGGCAGCCAAGCCCTGTTCATTATCAGAGCGAACACAATAGCCAGCGGGGAGCTCCGTAAGGACTCAACTTTTCTCCGCTCGACAACAAATGTATTTTTTTACAGATATATTGGGAAACCAAGTGCACAACTGAATGGAATGAGAAAGAACGAAGCAGTGAGCAGTTATATAGTGACTGTATGGGGTTTGGGCACTTCCAAGCTCGTCAAAACAATGGTCCTCAAAACTCCATTGAAAATAAATTACATAGGGCTTCGGAATGCAATTTGGCATTTTTATACAGCTTGCTGGCTTTCAGGATGTCTGTGCTTTCTTCACTGTCAGAGATTTTACCGCTCACACATTGCTTTCCTTTTAACTCTCTTCTTTCTTTCCTGCTAACTTTGCCTTCTCCAAGACTCATTTCTGGCCCACTCGAACGCTGCCAAGGTCAGTGCTTGCTGAGTCACAGCAGCGCTCGTTGTGTGCCCGTGTTTGCAGGAGCAAGCACTTGCGACTGGAGCAGGCAGGCACCGCTGCCCTGCAATCCCCACGGGGCACCAGGTAAAGCTATTGTCCAGTTCAATTACAATAGCAATAGTCACCCTGAAATCTGTCCTTACTCACGGACGAGGTGTAAGAGCATTTGTAGACTTGGCGTGAACATCGCTGCCTCTTCAGCAGGCACACAGCTGTCTCCGAAACCGAGATCAAGGCGCAAGCCAGGGCAGCAGATGACACGCGGTGGTGCCAGCGAGAAGCCTGGCTTTGGCAGCAAGGGAAGGATTCTTAAAGGTATTTTTGTCTCCCTCCCCGATTTAGATGGAGAGACTCCTATTGTGCTTCAGCCCACAAACGCAACCGAGAAGACGCAGCTCATCGGGGACAGCCACCGGAGCTACCGCACGGACTCCTAGAGCGGGCAACGAGGGTGCCTCCCGGGGGGTGTCACGGCAAGGAGGAACACGTGGAAAGCCCTGCAGCCTGTATTCGTAGCTGTCTCTAAGCTAATCAAGAGTAACCTGAGAGTAATTTCCTGTTGAGGCGGAATCTCCCTTTAGGTCACTTCAACTGGGTTCACATCTGCACTCTGCAAGGAGATGCCTACAGCCAGTACAGAGCTCTCGCTGCTTCAAGCTGCCCTGCTTGGCGTGGGCTTTCCTCTGCAATACTCTCTTTGGTGCAATTGCTCTTCTCCCCTGTCTTCAGCTGGGGTTTCACCTCCCAGACGTGGTCCTAAACACACTGGACACACCAGCTCCTTTTCTCCATGCCCCAGGGAAGATTTCCCTCAAAAAGGTCTGTGGCAAGGCAGCTGGGGCTGTCCTTCCCAAGGAGGAAAGCAGCTAGCACCTTGCTGGTGCCCAGCCCCAGAAATTGTGAATCTCAGTCATGGGAAGGTGCTCCGGGGTCATTGTGGTGGTGGCCCCCGTTCCTCCATGGACGGGTTTGCCGTCCATGCCGGGCAGCCCCGACTTTTCCATCTGCAGCCGCAGTGTGCTGGGAGTTGATCCCCAGCCAACAGCTTTCTGCCAGCTCTCTTACTCCCTGGTGCCCCTGGCCGCTGTCCCCACCACCCTGCTGGCACGGGGACAGCATCCATCACTCCCAAACAGCTTCGCGGGGCAGCAAGGACTTGGCAGGGCAGGGAGGCAGCAGAGCAGTGAGCATCCTCCCCATGGTCCTCGTCCTCAGGTGAGCCTGGGTCCTCCCCTCGGTCCCGGGCTTTAAGAGCACATTGCATGGCTTTAAATAAAGAGGTAGGGATGTGAAACATGCTGATAGTTATACCCTCAAACACACAAAATGCTCAGTTTTGAGCAAAACCACAGTGCTTATGTATTTCTGAAAAGCGAACCAGGTGTACCGCTGCACAAATCGGTGGAGTTATGTGTGGGCACAGCTAAAGCAAGCATAAAGAAATTAGGCCCCGAATTTGTAAGAGACAAAGAAGTAACTCTGGGATCTTAAACTTAGCACTTGTCTCGTTTGACAGAGTAGTTTAAGCCTTAGACAGATGAATTTCACTTTATTGATCATGTTACATCAATCACTGTCAGTTCTGTACACTTGCTATTTTTGTTCCTCTAATCACAGTGCTGCAGTCCAAAGGGGGAAGTAATGTACCACTGAATTACAGAGACCGGTGAACATATAGCTAGTCAAAAGTCTTATTCTCTTCTTTAAAATTGGATTCTGTGGTTGTGAAACATTATTGTCTTCCTTCCATTCTCACCTTTCACTTCAAATGTCATTTAGTGGCAGCTAAATATATGGGAAAAGAGTGTGTTTCATAGCACCAGCTATCACTCCAAAGTCAAGAAACACTACTTTTAACATTTCGTTAAATTTCCCACAACACATGGATATTTTAAAAGCCATTTATTCTAGTTCAGATTATCTACCTGCTCTCCAAGTGCAGGCACTGGGGACAGCTAATGCTCATGTTGTCCTCAGAAACAGTCCTGGGTTTTGCTGTAGAGAGGAGGGGAAGTCCCAGCACAACCAGGGTTGTTATCCCCTCTTAACTGTGGGCTGCAGATAAGGTCCCCATGCTGCAGATAATTGGAGGGGTCACTCATATGTGCACAAATCCAGATCACTGCCCTACCTGCCCAGACAGCAGCAGGGGGATGAGCAGATCAGGCCTGAAACTTGGGAGAGAGTTAAATCCTAGATCAGTAAAACCATTTTGGTAATTTTATTCACATGCAACACCTTCGATGTTCCTCAGGACCCCAGTGTATGAGCCAGGTTTACTGAAATCAAGGAAATGATTTCCAAAGGCTGGAGATGTACCATAAGTCATGTGGTTCTTATTCACTCTTTCTAAATGAGAGATTTTTCTTGGGAAAGATTCATGACTCGATCTTGCGGGGTGATGCAAATAAGGACAAGCTGCCACACGCTTGTAAAGCCCTTTTACTGGCATGGGGATCTCTACAGAGAAACCACCATGTATTATCTCAGTCAGCCAAAAACCCCAAAACAAACCAATGACCAAGCCTTTTAGTGGGTTCTCCAGGATTTATGGCTTAAAAATCTGTGTGTCTGAACCCACGGTTTGATTCCAAAGAGGCACCTTGGTTTTCAGGGTACCTCTCATTTGCCTCTCTCGCCATCATCAGCATCAGCTGATTTGAGAAAGGATGAATAAGGACTGCAGGACTTAGCTCTTCCATGGGATTTTACTGTTTGTTTTGCTTTTCCAAAATGTTGCTAAAGTGAACACAGCTGTGCTTATATGACCTGTTTTTATGTAAGGTTCAGTCACACACCCATTAATCTCCTCATAAGGTACAGTTGCTCAAACTTCTGTTCTATTTTGCTGCATTTGTTTAAGATGTAAATTACCACACATTCCAAGCTACCTTTACCATCAAGCACTCTGACTAATAAAGCCTGCATGTATGAATTGTAGCACTCCCTTCATTTTTCCATACCATCAACAACTTCATTGCAGTAACAACCACAAAAGCTGTCTCAACAGCTGCCCAGGATGATGGCTTTGCACCCTGACGAGCAGCAAGCAGCAGCTCAGGATTTCCCCGAAGAGGAACTCACTCCTGGATTGCGGCAGATGAGCCTGTCTATGCAAAGCAGCCAGGGGTACAGCCACACATTGCAAACGCGTCCTTTACATACAGCACGATGCTTGTCTACGTAGGAAAATTCAGCAGTGGGTTGAAGTGATGTAACACGGTAGTTTTACTGGCCTAGATATCTGTATGGAACAATTTCCCCTAGCACAGGAACAATCAGCAGACCTCACATGAGCTTCTCTTGGGCCAGGATCTCACTCAGGGATTTTGCATCTGTCCGAGAGCCGGCACAGAGTGCCAGATAATCTGGGCTGCTACAAGAGAGGGGTATTTCTCACTATGATGGTATCCAGCCTCTGTGACCTCAGCAGCCCAAGCATTCAAAAAATGGGTATGGGGCACCAGTTTTGGCTGGATGTATGTCATCTCTAAGATCTGTCCTTTTGAGTGATTGAGTATGAACACACACCCAGCTTCACTCAAAATACAGGATGGAAGAAACATCTTAGAAGATTTAGGACTACCATCGGTATGGTAGTTACTAGCTACTTAGGTGGCTGGTGCACTTTTCTGCCACAATAAGGTTATACAATAAACAGCGTAACTTACTCCAAGACACATCAAATGGAGTAATATGCTGTTTAGTTTCATTGCTTACCTTCCCTAAGAACTAATACTCAGAGTATGGGTATGATTTCAGTCAAAAAAAAAAAATAAATAAATAAAAATTTTTGCCCTTTTTTAGAACAAAACTTCCACCAATGCCACGCGTTCGTGTTTCTGGAGGAGAAGCGGTGAGTGCGGGAGTGTGGCAGCAGAGGGCTCGGACCTTTGTGCCAGGGCCAGAAGGATGCTGGTGGTTAGTGGGGAGCCCGTAAAATTGTGTCTAGGCGTTTGGGGAGAGGAGAGGTGGTTCTGGAAAAAGCCCTCAGCGTTTCAACCCCCTGATGAGCCAGGACGATGCCAGCCGGCATGCTCCTGCAGCTACTTGCTTCGTGAGGGCTTGTGTTGGCCCGGAGTGGGAGCAAGGTGTGTGTTGTGTTGCTTTCTGTCACAACATAAACGGGTCTTGGCACTTGTGCAGCAGGCTCTGTGTGCCCCGTGACAGTGTCACGGCTCCTGTTGGCCGTGGGCGAGTGGCAGGAAAGCCTTCGGGTGCTTCGGAGGCTGGGGCTGCCTCAGGGAGAAAACAAGGAAAGAAATGTGGCTGCAGATGTGTGAGGAGAAATGCTTTGGGAGGACATTTTATCGAGATGGGGAACTGTAACAGCGGTGTGAGAGCTCGCTGGGTGATTTGTGAGGCGATAGCGGCCGCGAGCACCCAGCGGCGAAAAAAATATTTGTCGTCTCCTTCGAGCCGGAATCGAACCAGCGACCTAAGGATTCCCGCGAGGTGCGCCCCTACAGTCCTCCGCTCTACCAGCTGAGCTATCGAAGGGACCTGTCTCACGGCCCGCCGACACGCCTCAAGAGCGCACCGCGCGCCGCACGGCGCATGCGCGCACCTCGCAGGGCTCCGAGGCGGGGAGCGGCCGGGCCCGGGGCTCGCTGTGGGGTGGGAGCTGAAGGGAGGGGACGGGGGCGCGGGGCGGGGGGGGCGCTGCGGGGGGCGGTGGCAGCCTCTAAGGGAGGGCGAGGGGAGGATGGTGTCGTGTGGGGCCAGTGGCGCAATGGATAACGCGTCTGACTACGGATCAGAAGATTGTAGGTTCGACTCCTGCCTGGCTCGCTCTTTTTGTTCTCGCCGCGCTCCGTCTCCTGCACGTTTTGACACATAAATATGTGGCTATACAGCTCTGTTTGTTTTATGTTTAGCTCTGTTTTCTTAAACCTGCACTCGTGATTTCGTGCTACGTGTACGCCTGGCATGTCATTGGATTCTCACGTCTCCCAAAACAACAAAAGAAACACACCTTAACACATAAAATATAAAAAACACCATCTACTCTTAAGGTTTTCAGACCACTTAAACATCCACCCAGTCAAACACATTCCCTGTGGCAACAAATAACACAATTAACACGCCAATGAAGTTGCACTGGCAGAACCACTGAAGCATATAATATCCCGAGTTGGAAGGGACCCACAAGGATCATGGAGTCCAGCTCCTGGCACCACACAGATCGACCCAAAAATTCAGACCATGTCTCTAAGCGCGCAGTCCAAACACTTCTTAAACTCCAGCAGGCTCGGTGCTGTGACTACGTCCCTGGGGAGCCTGTCCCAGTGCCCAGCCACCCTCTGGGTGCAGAACCTTTCCCTAACCCCCAGCCTGACCCTCCCCTGTCCCAGCTCCATGCTGTTCCCTCAGGTCCTGTCGCTGTCCCCAGAGAGCAGAGCTCAGCACTTACCCCTCCTTAGGCACCAGCCAAGGGACAGTGCTGGCCTGGTACAGTGTGGTTAGCATGGCAGATAGCGCTGTGACAAGGAGCAGAGGAACCGGCAACACCGCTGCGATGGGCAGTATCACCACAGTGAGTATGCATTAGTGATAGAGGCAAACCAGTAATCCCCAGTAATCAGACCTGGGAACAGCCCATGCATACACCATTGTGGATTCAACACAAGGTAAGGACGAAACTGGTTGACGTGGAGCAAGCACTGCCATTAGGAGTTAGTGGGGCTCTTGTGGGACTGCTGTCCTCCCAGCAGGACATGACACCAGGCCTGATGCCACAGATGGAGGCGGCACGCCACCATGTCGCGCGTGCTCCTTTGTCGCTGCCAAACACGGCTGGCCAGGACGTAATGTGGGACATCTGTGTTTAACAGGAAAAAGAAAATAAATTTTAAAAGTGTGTCTTTTTTTTACGCAAAAGTTCCATGCAATAAGTCTCAGCTGGGTTAGGCCGGCCGCCACCTGGCGCAGCCAAAAGAGCCATGCGAGCCAGGCAGGAGTCGAACCTACAATCTTCTGATCCGTAGTCAGACGCGTTATCCATTGCGCCACTGGCCCCGCACACGAGCAGCGCCCGGGCCGACGCCCCCTCAGCGAGCCCCTCATGGGGGGGCGGGGCCGCGCGGCGCGGCGCCGGGGGCCGCGGGGCGGGATGCGAGGGCGGCGGCGGGCCCGCTCTGCGCATGCGCCGCCCTCGCCGCCGCCGGCTGCCCGTGGAGGGCGCATGCGCAGAGCGACGCGCGGGGTGGGGCGGGACCTTGGGCGGCCGCAGCGCGGCGGCGGGTAGGTCCCTTCGATAGCTCAGCTGGTAGAGCGGAGGACTGTAGAGGCGCCGCCCGCGGGAATCCTTAGGTCGCTGGTTCGATTCCGGCTCGAAGGAGACGCCAACTTTTTTTTTTTTGTATTTTTTTTTTTCTTCTCTCCTGCAAATTGGTTTCAGCGAGCTGCCGCAGCTCGTGTCGGAGCACATCCCTGTCAAAAGTGCAGCCGGGGGAAAAAATAAAAAATAAAGCCACCACATCCAGGTGCCAGCTGTGTGGTACACACTGAGCACTGTGCTGCAGCTGCACTGGTGGCAGCATGTTGTTGTTTCCAGCAGTAATAGTGCATAAATTTAACATTGTTCTATCTGAAGCCCCAAAGTAAGTCTATTTAACTCACTTTTGTCTGATTTTATTAGGTCACCTGGTGGCATGGCGGGGCTGCGGGCCTCCTTCCCATAGTGGTCTTCAGGCCACAGTTCAGCTCCCCCCACAGGTGCCAGGTCATCCTCACTGACACAGCTCTGCTCAGGGCATCTTCCTGGTGGCAGGGCATAAAAGTGCCCCACGATCTCCTGACTGGTGGTAACAAACGCGAGGCTCGGCCCTGGCCTCCAGTCATGTTGTAATGGGAGGCACAGGATGATCTGCAACAAGGTGGAGCATTAGGAGAGGGCACGGGTATCCTTTACACAGAAAGGATTTAACACACATGGTCACAGGCTTGCTTGGCATGTGGTAAATAATCAAGCCAGCAATCGTATTCTGCTTTTTATTCCCTGTCTTATGTTCTATTATATTGCCATTTTCTTTTTCCTTCATGTCATCTTTTTCAAGTGCTATACGGTGTGCAGAAGAAACACACTTGGCGATGACTCCTGGCCTGGAAAAAGTAAACATGTCTCAAGGCAGCGAAGTCTATCAGCATTGTAGGGGGAGAAAGAAGGCTTTCTCCTTCAAAAGAACCTAGAATGAGTGTTCTCTGTGTGAGAGTGTGCTTTTCAGATATAAGTGCAAGGAAGGCCCACTATCTGTGTGAATAAGAAAGGTAAGAAAATTATCAGTCACTGGGCAAGAAGATTTATCAGGCACAGTCAAACCTACAGGCTTCTGGTGTGTAGTTACACACTTCATGCATTGAATCGCTGGCCCCAGCTAAGCTTTCTATTATTTATTACATTTTAATGTTTGCATATGTACACTTGTGCCACCTTTTCTTGTTTTTCTTCAAGCGTGATGCAGTGAAACCCTTTTAGGAAGTATGTAAGAGGAAATCCAGGGAACAGGGGCACCCTGGAAAGCAGAGAATGAGTAAAGACATCCATTTCCTTCGGTGTCCATTACCTTAAATGTTCACACACTAGCAGTCAAATCTGAATTCACAGTCCAGAAACACCCCTTTGATACTCTCTGGTGTAGAAGAGGGTACCAATTCCATCCAGGGCCAGAAGACTAATTTTTCTTAGTCAAGTTTCACCTATTTGTACATAAATGCCTTTGCTCCTACTTTTTGCAGAAGTTCATGGAAACTCGTGCATTCCTTCTTACTTATTTAATGGATCCCCTTTTTCCTCTTCCCTCTTATGGAGAAGGGACTATCTTCTTTCCTTCTCTACCTGGCAACCTGACTTCTTGGCCAGCTTGAGAAAAGACATTTTTCCTCTCTCACCCAAAAGGTGAGACGTGCCATTCTGCATAAATGCATGTTACCTGTAATGCAAAGGAAGTCAGAGGAAGAAAAAAAAAAAAAAAAAAAAAAACAGGAAAGACAAAAGCGAGAGAGAGAAAAGAGAAGAGAATGGGAAAGTAAAGTTGAAAAGAAAAAAAAATGCAGGCCATGATCTCAGGACTTACTGTGTGCTAAGCAACTACTTTGCCTCTGGAGCTATGTCCTTATTACATTACATTAATGCATCAATGTAATTGTTTGGCTCAGCTTTCCACTTGTCTAGGACGTGTTCAGGTGTATAAATATATTAAGTGCTTTGTATTGCAATAAGAGTGTATGTGGTGCTTGGATGGTAGAGTAGGTTGCTGAGTACTTCATTTAGGTGCCAACTGTCAGTGACTAGCTGTCTGCGAGTGCTTAATTATTTCTGTACCTGGACTCCAGTTAGGGCCAATAAAAAGCTGTGTGCTTGTATCCTGTTTAATCATTTGTGTCAGATTTCTCAATGACAGAAATATGCCAGAGATTAGGCATTTTCACATTGGTTCTCCAAAGTGTGAGGTGGGCTGGCAGAGGGGTGAGGTGCTGCTGAGGGACAAGAGGGGACAGCTGCTCCAACAGAAAGGGTATTCATCTCCAGTGCTGTACAAAAAGGTTTGTCTGTGTTTCAAGCAAAGGCTCTCTCTTCTGCTGGAGTAAGGGGAAATAGAACAAATCTCAGGGAAGTTAAAGAGTATGAGGTTAAAAGTCCCCAGGCTGCCTGGAGGAGTTCACAGGGGAGATGGTGAAAATGTCCCTTCATGGGGAGGTGCTGGCTGCACTTCAAGATTTGTGGCATGTGCACGGACAAAATGACCAGCTGGGAAACCCGGTGCATCACCACTGCAAGTATCTATCACCACTGGAGCGTATCCTTGCTGAACGAGTTACTGCATTAAACTTTTCTGTTATTTTTTCTTGACTTGGGTAAGTGACCTCTCCTTGGGCAGGTAAGCACAACTTTTAGTGTCCCAGGAAGTTTCCCAGCACTTCCAGCGGCTGGACAGCAGCCGAGCAGAGGGCTGCTCGGCTCTGGAGGGGAAAAAATAATAAATAACCAGCGAGCCAGGCAGGAGTCGAACCTACAATCTTCTGATCCGTAGTCAGACGCGTTATCCATTGCGCCACTGGCCCTGGGTGGTGATGGCGGCACGGCCCGTGTTGGGCGGCAGAGGGGGGGCCGGGGGGCTGCAGGCCAATGGTGCCAGCCCTCACTGCCCCCAGCTCCTGTTCCTGAGGAGAAAGCAGAGTTTTGCAGCCACAAATGGTGGCTGAGCAGTGGGACCCCCTTGTTCTCCCAGGGAACCGTGTCCCAGAGCCATGTCCAACGTTGCCATGCCATGACAAAGAGCTCTGCAGCCGTGAGCTGGGAACAAGTCCCCTCACGTCACCTGTATGCCCAAAATGAGGCAAAATGTCGTTCGGTCTGCAAATTCAGGGAGTTGTGTCATGCCTCCTCGCTCACAAACTTGGCTTCCCAGCCTGCTCTGGGCAGGGATCCCTCCTGCTGGGCAGGGGAGGTGGGATCTGGCTCCATGTCCCCAGCACTGTGGCAGCAGAGGAGCTTTGGGGTGGTCACCCCATGCTTGGTCCTGCACCACAACTGGGGACAGGACAGCCTGGGCACCTTGTCTTCTAGATAACCCCAGCTCCACCATCATACCTACACCTCTCCCGTTGCGACACGCCAGAGTCACGTCTGCACGTTAGTTCCTGCCCCAAGCTCTGAGTTGCTCTTGGTCCATACCCCAAAATGTTCTTCGGTGGTCTTGGTCACTTGGCATGCTCCACATAGGCAACAGCACGCCCAGAACTTGTTTTCCTTGTCCGTCAATCCAAAGTGTGTTTTGCTTCTCCAGAGAGGGCTGGGGAAAACCTCACAGTTTAATGATATCTGGGCTTCAGCCTCAAAACTTCTTGGCAGTGCTTGCTGCCTGTTTTTATGAGCCCTTTGCTAATCTTACCACAGCCACACGTGTTAAGCCAGTACTGATAACAACCCAGGTGTCACTGGGCTGCTGGCTTCCCTCCTGTGATAGTCTTTGGTTGTTCTTTGATTTCTGCCTTGACGGTTGTCCAATCACGCTGTCATAAACAGGTCTGTACTGAACAGAGCCCAGCTACCAAAAACAAACTGCATGATACTTAGCCGTGGCTTAATTAGACAAACAACAAAAGAATTAGCAAGCTTTGTACCTTTTGGAACATGGGAAAACAGGAATGGCTCTTCATCCCACTCCATGGGAGCAGGACGAGATTCACATCATCTGCTGCCAGAGAATATGTCAGGAGCTGCTGGAGACAGACGTTAGTCACCACAACCTCCCTTGGCAATGCTGGTTTTGCCTGACTACTGGGTATTAACAGGGCAGAGAGCCCTGAGCATTTCATTTCTGTGCTTTGCATGGTGCCACATCAAGGTTAGACAAAGCAAGGACCTGTCCCTGTACATAAGGAAAAGTTGATTTAGATTCATCCTTCACAATAAATTTGTTAATTTGTTATTGTTCTTTTCCCCAAACCAGTCTGACATGTTGATCTTCTAGGTCTTCTTTTTAAATCTTTTGTTATTACTTTGGGTAATTCCTCAACAGGCTCCAGTGCAGGGAGGTGTTTTGGGGCACTCGCTGCGTTGTCACCCTGGCAGTGGCCTGCTCTTCCTGCACAAGCAGCCATGCGGCTGCTGGCTGGCTGGTCTCAAGCCAGAGGTGTGACAGTGTCACAACAGAGGCCTATCTGCCATCAGGAATGCATCCAGCTAAACCCACCTTGTAGCTATTGCTCTGTGAGGCCAGGTCCTGTCAGTCAGACCTCTTTCCTTCACAGTTCATGCTTCCTGTGAATCTGATGAGGCCTGACAGACAAACATTGGCCACTACGAGTGAACAAAGATAAAGGCCTTCTGCACAGAACTCCTCTCCTTCTCATGGATGGACAAGCCGATGGGATGAGGGTGAGCAGCTGTAGCTCCTCTACACAGAAAGCCTGACTTGGTTGTGAGTGCTCCTTCAAGTCATGGACCATCTTGTGGGGTACCACAGGAATTATGTTCTGGATAACAAAGAGGATATTAAGAGTGAAGTTGGAAGAGGATGAGCCACTCTAGCTGCTCCTTGATTCAAAATAAGGAGATCTTGCTTCACCTCCCCTGCACTAAGTCACACAACTCAACTTGTCCCTGCTCTGGTAACCTGTGGACACTCAATTTGATAATACAGGAAAATGTTTCATTTCCTGTAGGTCAGAGAGGTGAATCAGCCCAGTCAGAGCAAACAGTGGGATAAGACCTTGCTGCCAGGGCAGTGCAGAAAGGAGAGACACAGGCTGCCCCATCCTGTTTGCTAGAGCAGCTCAGCCACTTTCAGTGCCTTGTGAAGGAGGAGAGTCATCCTGAGATGACAAAGCAGAAAACATGGAGAGGGAATAAGGCAGTGGGACAGCCTGGCAAATCAGTGGAAAAAGTGGAGAAGGAATCCAGTAGGTGAGAGGTAGAGTTGCTGTCTGCCTTCATAGACACCTCATTTCTGATCTGTTATTTCCATCCTCTTTTTGTTTCCCTTCTATCTCTCCTTATTTTTTTGCAGGTGCTAGTAAGTTGGGTGGTGAAGATGAGGCCAGATTCCTCTTGATTTGCCTCAGGCCAGTGCAGGGAGGTGAGCACTGAGGGGAGCAGCCCCTTCATAAGCAGAGACTTGCAAATAACTCCTCTTCTGCAAAGGGGTTTATTATTCTCTTCTGGATTAATCGTGAAGAACCACAAAGTGAATGAAAGAGTGTGAGCATGTCCAAATGGCTGGTGGGCATTTAATAACAGGAAAACTGTAATTGCAAACAGAAGATTGCAGGGGTTGGAGTAGTGCCTTTTCCCAGTTGGGCAGCTGGGACTGGTGTTTACTTCTCCAGTTGGCAGTCAGACATCTTCCACCGCATGCCCAGGACAGGCAGGACATCAGGGTCCCATGGATTTGGGCAGGGCCACAGCCAAAAATAATGGTTTCAGGCAAAAGCTTGGTCAAGCAGAGAACAATCCTCATGCCTGGAGGAAGCTGGACTCAGAGCTGGGAACTCAGGCTAGTGGCCTGGGAATGAAGGGAATGAAGTGCAGGCAAGAGCTAGAAATGAGAAGGGGTGCTACAAAAGGGCGTGCAGGTAGGGAAGGACACGTGCCTGACAGTATGCTGCCAAGCCTACATTTTGGTGGCTTTTCCTAATGTGCTCCGTTGGCTCACCTGGCAGCAAGGCAGACTGTAAAAACACAATTTTTATGCTTTTTAAGCTGCTGGTTCAATTCTGTCTGAAGGAGGGTTTCTCTGCTTTCTTCTTTCTCAGCCCATGAAGCAAGAACGTGTTCTTCCACCAACCCATAAAACCTCCAACAACCCTGCAGAAGCCTTTGAGATTCAGGTCTGCACCAGTTCTTCGTGCCAGACAGCCTTCCTTGTTGCTCCCGTTTCCAAAATACCCTTCTCCCCTCCTAGCCTCTCCAGAGGGGTTCTGCAGCTGACGAAGGCGCATGCAGTAATGCTTTGGGTACTGTGGAGAACAGGCTGGCAACCTAGAGAGCTTGTGAGGTGCCCCAAGCTCTACGTGGAGATTTACCACATCCTTTGGCAAGGAACGAGTCATTAGTATCCAATTACGCTGAAATCATACTTAATTCAAGACAGGTTAAGACAAAATGCAAATAAAAACACTTACTCGCAGCTGCCAAGATAGATAAACTCATAAAAGAGGTAGGTGGAGAAATGAGGGAAAACCAGGATTCAGTTAGTTGCTTTGAAGATTAGATCAGCAAGGCCATTCCCTCATATCCAGGCATTTTGCCGCGGGCTGTCCTGACACAGTGAGTAGCATGCTATCTTCCTCCACACCTTATACCTCAGGCTGTGTTGACCAAGAAGTATTTCCTCATGGGAGAACAAAGCGTCTCTCATCTCTAATTTCCTCCTTAAAAAAAAAAAATCCCATCCAGGGAAGTTCCCTGATTTAACATGGAGCTCCTCTGACTCCTTCCTTATCCAGAAGGCACACTGACCCTTCTCAGCAAAAATAAACATGATTTCATTCCTTTAGCATTACCTGGCCAGCCAACAAAACAATCCCTTGGCCCAAACGCCAAGTGAGAGTGCTGTCACGGGAAAGGCATCGGATGCCTGTCACGGGAGGGGCAAGGGATGCCTGAAAGCCACCGTTTTCTATGTTCTTTTTTTATCATTATCATTTTTCTGTAACAACATAAACATCCCTCCTTTGCCCTGCCTGCCATCACTACTCCTATGGGCATATGGCAAAGTGTGTGTGCCTCATCAGCCTTGTTCTGGAGGGGATGTCTCGATCCAAGCTAGTTCTGGGGTTGGGATTGAGGGTAGCTGTTTCTGCCTGAACAGAGACTGCTCTTTTCTTCACGGGACTTGCATTTTCAGGGGGAGGGTGAGATGGCCTGCTGTGTTCATGGAGGAGGATAAGGGGAGCTGACAGGTGCTGTGGGAAGGATGAAAAGTGGGTGGCTGAGATGCTGTGAAGTAGAAGAGGAGGTGGAGGAGTTGTGCAGGGCTTTAGGATATCAATTCAAAGGGAACAGTGCTTATTCAACATCTAGGGCATCCTGGGACTTACAGCTGTGCCCACTTGCTCTCTCCTTTCTTACCGTGACTTTCTGGCTTTTCCCCTGCACACCTTCCATTTGCCTCTGTAAGCTTTCTTCCCCCAGTTTTACAAAGTGGCCTCACAGAGACCAGGCAGAGATATCCATTACATGAGTAAAGGTTGGAGATTGTTTTGTTTGTTTGTTTGTTGTTTTCTTTAAGTATCCAACAAAATATCATCTATCCTGAATGTCATGGATAAATGATTTTATTTACATTTTTGCTTTCTCTGACCTGATCTGAGCGGGATTTCAGTGTTACTGGTTGCCCACAGGCATTGCTTGCTGAAGGTTAAGGTGACTGCTACCCTGTGGCCACCTAACGCCTGTCAGGTTCCTGGAATGTTCTCCAGAGTGTTCAAAGGACAGCGATAGCCATGCCTGCCCCATTTTGGCTGCAAGACCAAGGAGTTTGGCAGGTATCTGAAGGTCAGGAGTGGCAGAGGCATCTTCTGCTGACAGAGGTGACTGGGGATGCTCTTCAGGAGATCAGCCCCTGGGCTCAATTCCTGAGGTTCCTCAAGGTGTTGATCCAGGGAGCCAGGTAAAAAGACTAGTGATGAGCAAGGGGCCTCCTCCCACCACAAAACTCCCTCTCCTTGAAGCTGAGATTGAACCAGTGATGACGGATTGCTCTGAAAGCACCACAGCTCTTCAGAGCTGCCCCTTCCGTGACAAGGTCAGAAATCTGCAGGGTGGTGGCAGAGGGGGACCCAACACCACACGTGTGGATGCAGGCTGATGTGCCTGAGCTGGTTCCTGCAGTGATCATTCAAAACAATGTTAATCTAATATACTGCGGCCTGGTACAGTGATCACGACGTTACAATCGATCGCATCCCTGAGCAGAACTTGAATCGTGCTTGTTCAGTTCCTGACTGGTTTGAATGCACTTCTTCCAGCTGCTGTTGTCTTTGCAAACACCTCTATCCCTCTCTCATGCACTGCACTCCTCTGTGCTCGTGTGAGCCCCACGTGAGGGAGAGGGGGAAAGAACTTGGCCTGCAAACGTCCAACAGAGGAGCTTGCTCTTCTGAGCTGACTTTCAAAAGAAAAAAAGGCACAGGCACTCAGATGTGAATAGTCATGCTGGTTTTGCTATACACCTAAAGAGCATTTGCTGGACAAAGAAGACATGAAAGGAAAGCAGAGATAAACTTGAAATACACCAGAAAATAAGGCTAACAGACAGAGGCACCACCCCTGTCACTGGGCACATGCCAAACAAGGGCTTTACCAGGCCTGGTGATGCCTTGCTGTCTGAACACCTCCCTACCCCTACACCCCAAAATATAGTTTAACTGTATTAGCACAAAGCTTGATCCTTTGTCTTCCAGCCCTCAATCTTTACTCTGTCCTGAAGGAATGACCCTCAGGAAGAGGAGGGATGAAAACACAAAGCAAACCAGTCTAGGGGCCTGTGACTGCAAAGTCGTGTGCTGAGTATAACATTAAAACAGCTTCTCCTTTGAATTACAGACCTAAGCATTGTCCCGGAGAAAAAATCCCTGCACTCCTCTGCTCTGCCAGCTGAACCATGGAGGCTACTGACTGAAATAGCATCACGAGTGGCTGACGTTGAGCGGACCAGGGCTGGGGAGAAACGTGACCCCGGGCCAAGGCTGCATCTCTGCGAAGCGATGAGCTGACACCAGCTGGGACGCCTGAGCTGGATCTGTGCTGCCAAACACAAATCACTTCTCTGCTGAACATCGCTGTCGTCTCCTGATGATAGAGCTGGGGGGTTGGAGGGGAGCACTCTGGGTTGTCAAGGACAAGGCAGAAATGAGATCTGTTCCCTGGTCAAAATTTCTACTGCCACAACTCTGCTATCATTTTTTCGTTAAATTTTGGTTGGCCTGGGAGGTCCCCCTACCACTGCCGTCTGGGCTACCTGCATCCAGCCCCACATCACCAACTCATCCTTCCTTAATCCAGCACTAAGTAGCTGTGTTTTCCATGAAATACAAGAACGATTCAGGGAAAAAACAGTCATGCCTTCCCCTCTGGTAACAGGGGAGGCATTTAGTCATGAGCCACAGGCTCCCAGGGGATGCTGTGCTCTTAGCATAGCAAAGTGGAGGGGAAAGGGTCAGGGCTAGACGTGCTAAAAGAGCAAAGCATTTGGTCGCTTACTCTCTGAGAGGATGAAGGATTCCTGCTTGTATTCTTCCATTTTCTGAGTGGTTTTGTTTTATTTATAAACTTTCCCTTTGTGTCTCATTCTCAGGGCGTATTTCCGCAGCACATATTTCAGTGTGTGGAAAATCAAGCCTGTTATCTCTGAAACGCGTCCTTAGCCCTGGAGAGGACCTATTTTTAGGTGGTCAGTCATGTGGGCCAGTTTCTTCCCCATGCAGCAGTTTGGACATACTTTTATGCCTTGCATGTGAAGTGTAGATCTCCTTCTATCAGTAACGTCTCGAGAGTCCAAAGTACACAAAAGGGAATGAGGGTTTGGGAACCTTTGGGCTTGTAAAGTTGTGTGTGGCTGAGGGAGAAGCTGAATCTGTAATCTTCTGTTTGTTATTCCACTGCTTGGGCAGCCTGCCTTTTCAGGCTCACTCGTTTTGAGATTTTTGAGAATACAGATAATTACAGAGATGCTTAATGCCTTGTCTTGATCACAGTTCAGGTTTGCCCTGCCTCACTGACGAGCACAGCCTGACCACCTTTTCTAATCCTGATCTGAAAGACTTTGAGTAAACTGGGACTTTCTGCAGGAGGCATAGCTTGTGTCCCCTAAGGCCAGGTGACGTTTGGGTTCATGCTGGCCTGCTGGTGTTGCTGGGTGGCAGCAGAAAGCCGTGGGACCTTCCTTCTGGAAGCCTGCAGACATCCAGGGGCAGCAACACCACGGCTTGGCATCCTGCCGGCAGCAGAGCCACGGCACATGGAGGTGACTTCCCCTTGGAGCTCATCCACGGACTCTCCCCATTTCAGGGTCTTAATCCAAGTCTCTGAAAATTGCCTGCTGGCGTTTATGTTGGTACTACTTATGAATCTGGAATAAAAATGATGATTTATTTCACCTACCCTTTTATCCCATGTTTCTGTCTGTTTGCTGCAAACCATGGAAGCTTCTTGAGCATGGATAAACCCAGAGGAAAAGGCTTCTTTCTGGCACAATTCAGTTCAGTTGGATGTCCTAATCAAAAGAAAAGGACAGAAATCAACGCTCTGGCTACTATTTTTTTTTTTTTTTTTTAGCTTGTGCCTGAAATCCTGTGCCCCTGCACATTTCATGTGCTTCAAGTGAATCACCCGTAAAAATGCTTTGAGCTTGCCTCTGCTGCTGTGATTTCAAATATACAAAGAGAACTTTTGGAAGATGTCATTACCTCCTGTGCAGGCCCGTCTTTCCCTGGAGACCTGAAACCATCTCCCAGATTGTGTCTAGAAGGTCATATTGCATATAGGCATATTGCCTATCATTATGTATAATGTACACAAAGATGAATGTATATGCTGAATGGAAAAATGTCCATCTCAAGAGGCAGCTGTTTTTGAAAGCTCCTGTCCCTGTTGCAAAGGCTCTCTATGGCAGCATTGAGTCCTGAAAATCAAAGGGTGGGTTTAGTATTTACTGAGGGATGTTTAGTGATGACAATAAAATCGTGAAATACAAGATACTGTTTGCAGTTTGCATTTACATAGGTAGGACGGCTTCATCTTATAGCTAGTTCACCTGCTTAATACCTTGTTGCAAATATAAGTGAAATTTGAGTTTCTGCAATGTGCCTGCTGTAGGTGGGAATGCCAGTATTCACCATCCACTGCTAAGGGGTTGCTGACTGTGGGGTTAATGGGCACAGATGGAGGTGAGATGCGTGGAGAGCACCCCTCATCCTCACCAGCCTCATCCTCACCCAGGCAGGGAGCCTGGTGCTTGCAGAGTGAGCCCTGTCCCTGCTGAGCCTTATGGCAAAGTAAGGCATGTGGGAGCTACCATGCAGTGAAAACACGCTTTTCCCTTTGTTTTCTAGTCAGGCAAGAGAGCAACAGGGCAGATTTCCTGTGACTGACAGATGAGAGCTTCGCGCCGCTGGTACAAGATAAGAGGTTGCAAAGGGGAATTCTCTGAATGCAAAGCCCAGGGATGTCATTATGGTATTGAAACCTGAACCTGGACATCACTCAACCTCTTCTTCCGCCTTCAAATCCCTTTCCTAAAC
Source organism: Netta rufina (assembly GCF_964035555.1). Taxonomy (NCBI): domain Eukaryota; kingdom Metazoa; phylum Chordata; class Aves; order Anseriformes; family Anatidae; genus Netta; species Netta rufina. The sequence continues at coordinate 123,018,524 of NC_140124.1, forward strand.
CCACTGCTTTGCAGCCAGCCTTCCAGGCTCTCCTGGCCCTCAGTCCACAGACCGCAAGCTGTGATGCACTGCAAAAATAGAGGAGTTAGAAGTGATGTCTAGAAAACCAAGCATATCTCTAGGAGCTATTTTTCTGGTTGTGTCAGCAAAGCCAGGTGACACTCCCAGGCAAGCTATGCTGTAAAAAAGATGCAATAAAAAAAAACACCCTTGCAACCTTTGTGATGGCTGGCAGGTATCCAGAGTTTCTGTGCAGGTGCAGAGCTAAGGCAGATCCCCTTGTCCCGTGTTGCTCCGCTGAGAGATGGGTTGGTGACTCCTTCAAGGGAGAGAGCCATCAGGGCTGGTGGGTGCAGAGGCCATCAGATGTCCTCTGCAGATGCTTCAGATGCCACTTCTAGCCGGTTAAATGAAGACTTTTGTGGGTCATCACAGGTAAGTATAGTTTTCCTAGAATTACGTCCCAGGTACACATTACGCCTTCAGAGCTGCCTTAGTTCATTGACCTAAGTGCCCCTGGGTTTTTCTGTGTTTTCAATGCCCCCTGCTACACACATTGCTGTATGCAGATGTTTCTACACAGTGGCATTTCTAACCTTCAGCTTTTCCTCACAGAGTTTCACTGTACTGCCGGGTGGAAGCATCTGCCTTGCGGTGCAAGGAAAGCCTTTCTCACCCAGCATAAAGCTCCTTATTCACGCAGGTTTTGATGTGCAAGGGGCAGCTGAGGCAGGGGCAGCATGAGGCCTTCAGATTCCTCCAGACACCAAAGTCACCTCTGACCTGGCCACAGTGGGGAGGGAGAGAAGAGAAATATCGTCTTGCTGCTGCCAGGAACGACTCCCCTCCACCCCTGCCAAAAGCCCCAGCTGTCCGCCGCTCAGCTGCCAGCGCAGCTTTCCCCGTGCAGCTCCCAAGGTCTTGTGTACATCAGGGAGCTGAACCAAAGGTGTGAGTTCAAACCAGTTTAACTAAACTGCTACAAATTTCTCATCGAAGTAAGATTTCAGAAAAAGCTACTTGTTTTTCAGTGACTGCTGGCAAATTTGTATTTTTACGTAGGTGAAATTCTGGCTTGGTGGGCTGCAAATGGGTACAGGGTTTCACCCGAATGCTTAGAAATTATGCAAGGCCTTCAAAACAAAAAATAATCAGTAGTACACTGAATTTAATGTGATTCACTGTCATTGCATGCAGAGAATACGAATCATTTTCATGTGGAAATCAATGAAAACCCTCACTTTTCTATGTTCCTGAACTGCCCAGGTTGCAGACTGGTGTGGCATACAGATAAAGGGAGTTGGGGTCTGCCCCGGGACATGTAGGAGATTCATTCAGCTGCTGTAAAGCATGTGTCATATCCAAGCACTCCAGGGTTAGAAGTCAACATAAACATGAGAGTTTTCCACAAGACACTCAGTGGAGAAAGTATTAAAGTTATTGATTAAAAGAGCAGACAATATACTGATTCCACATACAGTACAGTTGCAAAGTGATTTTATACAGTACATGTGGGGACTTTGGCTTAAACTGAGGACAAGATATTTATTACTTGTACAGTTGTGTGATAAATTATTGGCAAGTAGAAGCACAGATGGCTTTCCCTTAAGATCAGGCATCACATGCCACAGATTATCTGGGAAATTGTCATTTTAAAAATAACTCCAGAGCAAGTGCCAAGCTGAGAGGGATATCAGTGTCTAATAAACAGACACAAACACAGCAGTGCCCAAAACTAAAATGTATTTGAATTAAACTGTGCAGAGAGAGAGAGAGAAACTGTACAATTAGTACATATTCTCTAGCAGTGCAAATTAAAGCTTTTCATACTGTATTTCTTCTGACTCGTTCCCATCGGGAAGTTCAAATAATGTTTTTTGGGGCATGTTAAAGCTGCTGTGGAATTAATGTGTTGAACAGCCCTGTTAGATTCTGATGTTACAGCTCCTTAAAAAAATCATACTGGACATTAAGTGCAGATATAGGCAGGCGATTTTTTAAAGCTGTTTTTCAAGGTGGTGACAGGTTTACACCCTGAATTAACCGAGCCCGAGAGCAGCCATTGCTTTTATTGCCTTCTCAGGGGGCTTCATGTGCTCCACACTTTGGGAAGTCCAGCTCCTGGAGCCTGCCGAAACCCGAGGCCCAAACTGCAGCTTCCACATGGCCTCCTCGGTGTTCATCCTATTGCTGGACTGAGTGGCTGCGATAAGCGGGGAGCAGATGGCGCTTGCTTATCGCTTGGCCTCCTCCCGGGGGGGGTGAAGGCTGCCATGTGCGAGTGAGGAGAGCCAGGGCCTTGCAGCTGCCCCCCCGGCCCCCTGGGAGCCGTCACCTGTCCCAGCCTGTCCTCCTCTCACGCGCTTATATGGGCACGGCTGAATGGCATCTCGTGACGCCGCGCTGCTAAAAACAGCCCCGGCTCCCCTCGGCCCCCCGTTTAAACAATGTCCTCCAGTGAGCGCAGCCCAGCGAGCCTCTGATCGCGGCGGAGCCTTGGATTTATTTCAAGGGAAATTAACCCGGAAACCGAGCTGCGACGCCCTGATCCTGAGCGTATGCCCCTGGAAAAGCTAGGGATGAGCACCTCCCTGAACTACAAGTCCTTCTCCAAAGAGCAGCAGACCATGGATAACCTGGAGAAGCAGCTGATTTGCCCCATCTGTTTGGAGATGTTCACCAAGCCGGTGGTCATCCTGCCCTGCCAGCACAACCTGTGTAGGAAGTGCGCCAGCGACATTTTCCAGGTAGGTTCACTGCCGTGGAAAGCTTCTGCTTTCTGGCTTCTGCAGGAACAAGTGGCACTTGCTGAATGAATGGGAAAGCCGAGTATCACACGGCTCAGTTGGTTGATTTTAGTAGTTGGTAAGACTGGGGGGGAATGTTTTAAAGCAGAAGGTGAGCTGGGGAAATGGCCCCAGGGCTCAGCTTCCTCGGGGCTGAGGCTGAGCTTGCACCAGCCTGAATTGCTCCCTGTGAGCTGCAGGGAGGTGGCAGCACTCAAGAGCCAAGGAGCCAGCCCCACATCTTGCAGTCTTTGTGTGTTGTCCCGGGCTCCTCTGTGCAGCAGCCCTCTCCTTGGGCATACTTACAAATGGTTTGTTACACACGGGGTTTTCCCCTGGCGCTTTTGGAAGAGCTGTGCTATCTCTAGCACAGGTCGTTGCAGCACCATGGGCCTGATCTGAACAACTTCAGCTGCTTCTCCCAGTAATTTTTTAAATATTGAATGGCTTGACCCAGAGCTCCTTGGGCTAGTAGGGAAGAAGAAGGGAGAGAGGGACATGGCCTTGATTTCAATGGGCTCTGGTCCATCATGAAACAGCCTCCGTGTGCTCCAAAAACAATGAGTCATTGTCCAAACACATTTTGGCGAAGGTGTGCATGGCCTTACTCACCTCTTCTTGTGCTACTTGGCAAGAACAGGCCTCGAACCCCTACCTGCCCACCAGGGGAGGCACGACTGTGGCTTCGGGAGGCCGGTTTCGCTGCCCCTCATGCAGGCATGAAGTGGTCCTCGACCGGCACGGGGTGTACGGGCTGCAGAGGAACCTGCTGGTGGAGAACATCATCGACATATACAAGCAGGAGTCCACAAGGTAAGCAGTGAATTTGTACCCTACATAGAAGATCTGTCACAAAAGCAGACGCTGCTTAGGTGATTCTGGTGTCCTTCTGGTCTTTCTATTTGTCAGAAGTGAGGTTTATTTAGTTATTTTCTCTCTTGGAAATACAGAAGGGATTGTGCTGCTGTGCATGCCTGCCTGTTTGCTATACAGTGATGTCAGCTCTCACTTATTGAGCTCAGAAAACAGTATCCAAATAAATGCTGAGTTTCCTCACTACCACTTAGAGAAGATGAATGTGCCATACTTATTCACATGAGCAACACTTGCCTGCGCAAGCAAAGACCTTGAAGTAAAAGTGGGTATTCATATGGATAAGGGAAAAGTAGATAGGTTCATGTTGCTCATTTTATAAACTGTTCAAAAGAACATCTTTCTCTTTATCCTGTATGTTCTCATGCTAAAGAAAGGAAAGGAATTTCAAATCTTGTTAGAAAATCCTGAGGGACAGACAGAACAAACAAGGAGATAGGTCAATTGCACAGAGAGGATGCCCTGCATCATAAGATCAAATCAAAACTCAGTAAAAAATCTCCACTCCTGTCAGCTTGGAATGTGAACACTTGGGATGAAATCAAGCCTTATTCAGGATTCTGAAAAAGTGAAGGAAAAAACAAACAATATATATGAGTGCTATGTGGTTGTGTCCAAGAATCAGGATCCCAGTGCAGAGGAATGGGTTAATCCTAAAAAGTAAGATTGCTCCTCATGTTAATTGCCTGTAATGGGTGTGTAACAGATCCAGCAGTAGAACAATATTGCATTCTTCTCTCTCTCTTGCTCTGGGATGGGTCGGACATATGCTACCACCCTGGGGAACGTAGTAAGAGGGAAGCTAAGCCTGGTCCCAGGCCATCAACTAAGCAGCTCTGATCCAGAGACACAGCCTGTTGTCACCAGCATGCATCCATAAGGCCGGTTTTGTATGGCAAGGCGTTTTGTACACATGAAGGAAGGTGTAATCCTAGCCACACTCCCTGATAGTCATCCCATCCTGCTCCCACAAGAGTCTGGGCTTTGCACAGATAACAGAGACGATACTGGTGGAGCAGGTGGACACAACCACTGGAGCACAGCTCAGGACACTTCTACCCTCCTCCAGCAGAGGAGGTCAGTTACCAGCAGACAGGACATTTTGGATCCCAGCAGTGGCTTTGGCTATTCTTGGCTGTTTGAATTCCTTCAGGGACTGTTGTAGCTGGGCATAGCTTCGAGCTCCAAAACGCTGGAGAGCACGAAGTTGGCTTAAAATTGTCCTTTCTGCTGCCCTTAGCACTCCAAGCCCAGGGAAGGTCAGCTACCCTCGTGTGTGTCATTGATATCCAAATATTATTTGAGTCAAGAAAGTCTCGGAGGAAATGAATCAGCAGAGCTACGATGGTAGACTTTGCTCTCAACCAAATTAGCTGGACATGTGTGGCCTCATGTCTTTTTTTTTTTTCTTTATTTTTTTCTACTCAGAGTTGTATTTAACTTTAAAAATATGGAAATGCAGCTGCTTTTTGTCATGTAGTTCATGGGCAAATTGAACAAAATTCAGTTAAACAGAAACATAAGAGATTTAGTAGATATATATATTTTTTTTAATTCTAGTAAAGTACAATGCGACATGGAGAATAAAAAGGGAGAATAGAAATAATCTAAATATGAACATATATTTGCTTAGCTATCTATCCAAAATGTTCGTTTGTTTAATCTGTTCAGGTGTTTATTTAACCTTCATGCATGTCCTTAGATTTAAAATAATTATCAGGGTTACGTAGCAGCGGCAGTGCATAACAGCATTATCTAAACTATTTGGCACTTTGTAGGCTTCAGCTGCTTATCTCCCTCTGCCTAACGTTCCTTGGGCTCCCATGGTGTGTGAGCAAGATTTGCCACTGCCTTACCCTGTGCTGTCCTGCTGAAACAAGAAAGTCAAGGAAAATCAAGTCTCCCCTCCTTCCTTTTGTACCAGTCTCCTTCAAACAGAGGGCTGGGTTTGGCATAGGTACATAGGACGGGTGAGATGTCATCTTTGCATCCTTGAGTGTTCCCAAGACAGTCCTTCAAGACAGTAGCTCCTGTGACTTCCTGAGGGGAACCCAGGTCTTCCCGTGGGTATAATTCACCGTAAATGAATGCCAGATTGATGCCAGCCCCCAGATGCTTTTTTCATGAGCTGAGGAGAGTGAGGGAAATCCAGATAAGGAGCAAGCTTTGTTTCCTGCTTAGAAAAAAATAATTTATTTCAGAAATATGCTTTTCTAATTTGAGTTTCTATTTGAATCAAGGCATTGTTCTTTCAAAAATAAAAGCTGGGGCAGAAGCTGCCATGGGGTTGGGAAGCTCTGCCCAAGCCTTCACATGCAGCCCTTCTTATTAATAACAATCACATCATTTTTTTATCTTCTATCACATTGCTCATCAAACTCCAGCCGATGACAGCGGAGCCCGTTGCCCAATTTAGAACCTATTAGCAACACAAGGAAAAAAAATATTCAAGCAGGATGTGGCTCCTGCAAAGCTTTAAAGGAGGGCAAAGTGCCGAACTGGGTGGAAATAGAGTTGACTAAAATATTACACCGATGTTTGAAAGTCTGTGGGCCACTGATTACCCAAACTTTCTGAGGAGCATCAGGGGGCCTGCTGCTGCCAGAAAAGGGTAGCTGCAGGAAGCTGGGACTTCTCACACGCTCTGGCAGCCTCTAACGAGCTCAGCCAGCTATTCCTGATCAAAGGGTGCTTCTGGGCTTTGTTCCAGCTGAATCCTGCTCAGCGAGGGTCGAGTGCCCCTTCTCCCTTACACCTACTAGGTGAGGGCTGGCCCTGCAGCCCTGTGCGTGGATGGAGCAGCACGTGCAGCAGGGACCAGGCACCATGCTGAGAGCAGTGTGCACGGGCTCTGAGACTGTGGTGGCAGGGTGGCACTGCCACAACCTGACACCTCAGTGGTCACATCCTGAGCTCCCAAGGGAGGTTGTGGCTCTCCAGGATGGGCTGCGGGGATGCCTGGGCTCTCAGATGGCTGGACCAGGGAGACCAGAGTGGTGGGCCCTGGTAGGGGTCTGTGTCACAAACCAGTGCTGCAAGAGGAGCCCCACAGACTGCACAGCACGAGAAATGAGGAGAGGGATCACCTGGATATTCTCCAAGTCCCCATGGAGAAGGAAGTCTCCTTCTCCAAGGCCCCATGCGCCTTACCTGTGCCAAAGGTTTTCTTGGGTTGGGCATTCACAATGGTGGTATGTATGTATGGAACTGCAGGAATCCCAAAGTCCTTTTTTTTTTTTTGTCTTCTAATTTTTCAAGCCCCACTTCTGCCTTGAGTATTTATGGACTGTTTACTTCTTTTGGGGGAGTCCATCACTGTGGTTGATTTTCAAGGACAGTCTCCTTCAATCTTCATCCAGCCTCCAGTGGTCCATTGCCATGTGCAAGCACTCAAGCAATGGTGGCAGGAGACCTGCATGGATTAACAAAGAGCTCCTGATAAAACTAAAAAAATAAAAAATAATAAAAAAATAAAGACAGGTGGATGACCCAGGAATATTTTGAGATATTTTCCAAGCTTGTAGAGATGGAGTTAGGAAAGCCAAAACCCACTTGGTGCTTAATGTAGTGAGAGATGTGAAGGGTAAGAAGAGCTTCTACAAGTACATCAGCAGCAAGAGGAAGGCTGGGAAAAATGTGGGTCCAGTGCTAAATAGGACACAGGAGAGGCCAAGGTACTCAATGCCTTCTCCATCTCTGTCCTTAATGGTAAGATTGGCCTTCAGGAATCCCAGGTCCCTGAGACCAGTGGGAGAGTCTACAGCAAAGACTTACCTTCAGTTGGGGAGAATGAGGTTGGGAAACATTTTTTTACATTTGACATCCTGATGGGATGCACACATGAGTGGTGTGCAAGCTGGCCAATGTCATTGCAAAACCACTCTCGATAATCTTTGAAAAGTCATGGTAATAGTTATAGGTTCCTACAGACTGTAGGAAAGCAGATGTCACACTGTGACAACTACAGGCTGGTCAGCCTCATACCAATCCCTGGAAAAGTATTGGAGCAAGCTCTCCTAGAACTCATATCCAAACATAAAAAACAAGGTGGTGATTGGAAGTAGTCAGCGTGAAGGGGAAATGGTGCTTGACCTACCTGATGGCCTTTTACGAGATGACTAACTTGGTGAACAAAAGGAGAACAGTGGATGTTGTTTAACTAGACTGTCAGCTCTGCCTCTCATAATATCCTCATTGACAAACTGATGAAGTAATGTTGAGAGGGGATGGCAGACAGAGAGGTGGACTGAAAACTGGCTGAACTGCCAGACTCAACTGGTTATGATGAGCAGCACAAAGTCAGGTGGTGGCCAGTCATTAGTGGTGTAGGTAGAGGTTGATACTGGGGCACAATGCAGTTTACTATCTTCATTAATGACTCAGATGATGGGACAAGTGTTTTCCAGTTCAAGAGAGATACTGGAATAAGTCCAGCAAAGGGCCAAGAAGATGACTAAGGGACTGTAGCATCTCTCCTGTGAGGAAAGGCTGAGAGAGCTGGGACTGTTCAGCCTGGAGAAGAGAAGGCTCAGGGAGGATCTCATCAATGTCTATGGGTACCTGAAGGGAGGGTGCAAAGTGAACAGAGCCAGGCTCTGCTCAGTGGTGCCCAGGGAAAGGACAAGAGGCAATGGGCACAAACTGGAACACAGGAAATTCCACAGAAAACACATAAAACCCTTTTTTACTGCGAGGGTGCTCAAATACAGTTAAAGGTTTCCTCAGTAAAACCACTATCAAAGTTGGATTCAGGATTTCAATGGAGATCTTTTTGTATTTGTATAAATACTGTGTACAACATGACTTCTAATTAAACAATTCACCCCTCTGTTTTGTGTCATAGAACCCATTCCTGCAACTCTTTTACCCACGTAACCAAGGACATTAGAGGATGTAAGCAACAGGAGTGGAATTGTTAAAAATCTGTGCCATTTAGGTCAGACCTGGCACAATATGTTAATACACATAATAGTGTGGTGTATACAAGGTAGGCAGTTCCCTGTCAAGCTTAGACAAATTTACTCTTTTGTGAGAGAACAATGGGAATATGAGATCCTAAGCTTCATTTGATATAAAACTACATAAATCCACTTCTACATATCAATATATTAATATCAATTTTGCTAAGGTCCTCCTATGTCCTTAAATAAAATGTGTTCCTTCATGAACCCAGCAGCTTTGAAATTCTTCACTGAATTACAGAATCGTGGAATGATTGAGGCTGGAAGGGGCCTCTGGAGGCCATCTGGTCCAAAGCCCTGCTCAAGCAGGGCCACCCTGAGCAAGTTGCCCAGGACCATGTCCAGACGACTTTTGAAGGTCTCCAAGGACAGAGACACCACAACCTCTCTAAGAAACCTTTCCCTGTATTTGATTACCCCCACAGTAAAAAAGGGTTTTCTGTGGAATTTCCTCTGTTCTGGTTTGTGCCCACTGCCTCTTGTCCTGTCCCTGGTCACCACTGAGCAGAGCCTGGCTCCATTCTCTATGCCTTGTTCTCTCTCTCAGCCCTTCCTCACAGGAGAGATGCTGCAGTCCCTTGGTTGTCTTCATGACCCTTTGTTGGACTCTCTTGTACCGGGGATCCCAGCGCTTGGCACAGCACTCCAGATGTGGCCTCGCCAGTGCCGGGAGGCCTCCTCTCCATAAAGCATGCACAACACTCTGCACATTAAGGTCCATGTCCAATTTTAATGGAAAATAATAAGCCTGTAGCAGTCAAACGCAGGCTGAGTATCTCAAAGAGCAGAGACAAAGAACCACAGAATCACTATTAGGGTATTTCAGCTGCCTGCCCATCCTTTGGTCACAACCACATCTGTGATGAATCTTTTTTCCTAGTAAAGCCATGTTGTTGTTGTCCTACTGGCTACTTTCTAATCTTCCACTTAGGAGCAGCCACTGTTTTACATGTAGGAGCTGTGTTTCAGCCTTTGCTACCCCAATGTAAACCTAGAGGATCTCCTCTGAAGTCAGGGAATGTTCTGCAAAATATCTCTCCTTTAGCAAAGCCTAGGAAGGAGACCATAAATCTGTTTACTTCTGATCTTCTGTCACTGTCTTCAGGGCCCCGCTAGTTCAGGGAGTTCTGCCAGGTTTCCTCCAGCTCCTTGCGGCACCTTTGAAGGTTGGCTACTTCTGGCTGAACTTGCTCGACACCATCGCCTTTTTGCCCTGTGCTGTGTGTCTTTCATGCTAGTGGCACAGCTCCAGTGTCAAATAACATTCTCGTAGTTTCTGGTCTTGTAAATATTTGCAGGAAGAGCAGCTATTTCAGGCTTAATTAATCACTTTGATATTCATTGTCTGTTACTGCCCCGGCAGGTGGGCCCACCCACTGGTGCACCATAACATAGCAGGGGCTGTTAGCAGTCAGCTGCAAACAACGTAAAGCATCCTTCACAGTGGGGACACACCTCTTTTGGCTGGCCTTGAAATGGTGCTCAGTTTGACACATCGAGGGCCTTGTGTAAATGTATGCTGGAGATCTGACCCAAATAATACAGGCTTCCTCCAGAAATGTTCTTCTGGTTTTATTTTTGTAAAGCATGCTATATTGAAGATCACAGGTTTCCTTATAAACACTTTTAATTCTAGTGCCTTTAAAAATAAAAAACAAAGGCATGAAACATTTTCTTTGTTGCTCAATCTTTTTTACATGCATTTAATTGATCACATTCCATTCCTCTTTTTTAAGGTCAGAAGAGAAAACCCGTACTTTGTCATTAAAAAATTTCCACTCTGCCAAACTGTATGGAAAGTTCTACTGTAGTACAATATAGAATAATGATCTTTACAGAATGTTTTACAATTGTGATAGAATGAATGACTCATTGCCTCCTTGCTATGGAGCTCTGTAGAATGGTTTAAAAAAAAAAAAAAAGTTTCCATTTAATGCCATTAAATTCTATAGTTTGGGGAAATATTTTCTATCCAATGACGACAACATATTTCTATGTTGTTGTTGTTTCACTTGCTACAGGTAAGTCATAGTTCTCCCTCCAGAAGGTAGCATAAAGGTATAATGAATTATACCGGAAAGATTTCACACACCACAGTAGCAGTGGCAGCCTTTGGAGGCTGAAACCCCCAGGCACACTCCACTAACCCTATGCTCTAGTGCCATGTCACACACTCATGTGCTTCTCACAGATGTTCTTAGGGTGCTAAGCGTGGAGGACAGGCTCAGAAAATCATCATCCTGCCCATACAGACAGGACCAGAGCTTTCACCTACACTGGGCGTGTCAGTTAGATGGCTCATTAAAGGAATTTACAACTAAATTGATTCCTCAGATGGCAGGGGTTGACTAATGTGTGAATCATTTTGGTGAAAATAAATCAGGACTGGGCTAGTGAGGCTAATGATAGATCCTTGCTTAGCACAGGTGAGGTTACACACTTCTTGTGTAGCCATACCCTTGGTGGCTGGCACAATCAAATGAGCTGTTCTTTAAAAGCTTGACACTGTACAAGCTATAGAGTCACAGAATCATCTGGGTTGGAAAAGACCTTCAGGGTCACCAAGTCCAACCAGCTAGACATGAGCCACCCAGCTAAAATTAGTTTGTGTGAGACCTTAATTTGTTTGCTGGCATGGTGTAAAGGCCACAAGGACTTGGTCCAGTTTGATATCAACGGGCCAGACCTGGACCTTGGCACGTCAGCAGAGATCACAGAGTTAGAGGCATGAAGGCCCATTGATACCTACAACTCTTACTTCAAAGTTGCATAGAAGCTATTCTGCATCAAGGCCAATCACCCAACATTTTGCGTGATGAACCCTAAAGGAATTGCATATGTCTCCTATTTCAGGCCGATGATGGACAACATGCTAATTACAGTACACAGGTAGTCTCAGACCAATCTTGGTGAGGTTATTTACATTTTTAAACATGAGTGAGGGTTCAGTCACACTCCCAGTTGGAATCACAGAATGAAATCATGTTTCTATATTCTCATCACATCCTTTCGTGTCAGAATATTTAATGGTACTTCTGTCTATTTAGTCAGCCTGTGTGACAGGTTTAAATCTACAGTGAGTATTCAGCTCAACCTCGGACACTGCCATATGATTGTACCGTTTCATGTTGATACTCTGAGTACTGTCATCAGAAATTTATGAGACCAAGATTATTTTAAACTTATTTTCTTTTGCAGGCCTGAAAGGAAATGTGACCAGCCAATGTGTGAAGAGCATGAAGATGAGAGAATTAATATCTACTGTTTGAACTGTGAAATGCCCACATGCTCCTTGTGCAAAGTCTTTGGTGCCCACAAAGACTGTCAGGTTGCTCCTCTCACAAACGTTTACCAGAGACAGAAGGTAAATATTTTTTTGTATCTCATAGTCCTCCCAGCAACTGGAAGGACCATTAACAGGAAAGTATTCCCATGAGCTTCCTGTGAGTTTCCAAAGGGGTCTTGGAGTACATTCTCCATTCCTGTATGGGAATGAAGGGCTCACACAAATCTGTTGAAACTGTTTTGGAACACAGAGATATAAATTTATGAGAAATCACACAGAAAGATATTACAGTGTCTCAGTTTTTGTTAGGATAATAAGTAAACACTTTAGACCAAGATTTGATGTGAAGGTGAGGATCTCCCTTTTGAGGTTCCTAATCTATTTTTTCAGTGCTCTTAGATCACAAAAATAAGCAGGATTTACAGAACAGAACATGATAAAAAGAGAACAGGCCATTACAAATCAAAAAGTTATCTATCAGGCACTTTTGCCTTTAAGCATCCCATTTTTAAGAAATTTTAAGTGAAAAACCTCCTGCAAGTAAATGCAGGAATATTCAATAGTTGGCAGCACAGGATGTACCTAACATCCTCTGCCCTTGCTGTCACCAGTAAAAGACTTGTTTATTTTTAATACAGTATTAATTTAAAACCTGACTCACTGGGTTATCCTCATGAGATAAACAGCTCATTTTTCTGGAGGGCCCCGGTGGGCCTAGCAATCAGACAGGACAAGTTTGCAATCACAGCCTCCAACTTTGTCACACAGATGCTTGTGTGTGAAAACTACAAATGAGAAGTCAGTTTAGAAAAGTAGTTAGAAGCATCCTTTTTGGTCAAAAAAGGAGAGAGAATGGGGAGAAGTTTCTTGGACTAAATCCATGCCCTCAATCACTCCCTTTTCATGTAGACGTGCAAGCAGTGGTTTCCTCCCCAGCGTGCCTGTGGAAAGGGGCTTTCATGCCCAAGAATGGATGTCTAACCCATAGCCTGTGGGATGCAAGCTTCAAAGGATCCTCTACAAAGCTGTAGAGGCCACAGACACGGATGTCTCTGTGGACAGATCACTCCATCAGTATGCTAAGGGCTCCTTGCCCTCCTCTGCACCCTCACCAAGTTCCCTGTGGAGTATCTTCTCTGACTTTCCTCTTCTAAGGACATCTCCCATTCATGTCAGGGTGTTTCATTTTTCCTCCATGTAGAGGTCCCTGCCTCAACATCTCCAGCTCCTTCCTCCCTGTATGTTTTTCCCTTCTATCACACAGAAGGGCCCTCCATGTTCCCACTGGTCTGGTCCCTGAGAGAGTGTTCACCTGTTTCCAGTGTGCCAATGACTCTGTCTCCACCCTTTTCTCCCCCTTTTTAGTGTTTTGGGAGAGGAAACAAATGTCAAAATACTAGCAGGCAACTTGTGAGCAGGTAATGCTTCAATCTTCCATGGTTCTGGTGAAAAGAGCAGCTAATACCCTGGTATGGCTTATTCATCCCCCTGTTTCCCACTGTTAGATGGGCCACTCTGAGGTGGGACGGTGGGTGGCTGGCTGCCAGTGCCCCCCAAGTGTCTAACACCCTCTCACGTCCTCTCCCTTTCCTGACCAGTCCGAGCTGAGTGACGGCATCGCAGTGCTGGTGGGGAGCAATGACAGAGTGCAAGGGATAGTCACACAGCTGGAGGAGACCTGCAAGACAGTTGAGGTAAGTAGCACGCTTTCACGTGCAGTTATGTCAGAGTGGAGTTGCATCTTTTAAACTTTTGGTGGTAATGATCATTCTACACTACATCTCACCTTACCCAAATGGATTCCCACATTGTTCTGCCAAATCTGTGTGTTTTTGTAGGACTAGCTGTAGTACCTCATCCAAAGGATATGTCCTGCTCAGTACCCTGCCTCTGGCACTGACCACTGACTACTGACCACTTTGACTGATGACAAAGAGTAAAATAATCCACGTCAACACGTCTTGTTCAGCGTTCTTAGTTGCATAGGTTGTAACTGAAGATAAAAGCAGAAATGCCATCAACTCTTAGTTCATTTAACATCTCAGCTCAAGTGCTAGAGCTGTAGAAGACCAGTATTAGTCCTGACTGATTCTGAGGAGAACCTCAGTCTCAGACACAGGGTAGCCTCAGCTTAGCTCCCAAGTATGTCAATTAACTTTTTGTTTACTTTGCCTCCTGTGCAGTAGTTTTTTAATATACTCATGTTGTCCTTTAAGGAATCCTGTTGTGTTGCTCATGTGTGGATCAAGTTTGGGTTGTTACTGTGAGTTTGGGTTTTCTGGTAAAGGTCTTTCTCTGACAAAGCTGGAATTGGTTTTGTGTCATTCAGTAGCAGAAGTGGCTTTCATTTCCTCCAAGAGGTTTGCACCAACAAAGCAAATATAAATTTCAGCTCTGACCAATTTGAGCATCACAGAGTAATAGGCTGAAAGCAGCTCATATGAATTGATTTTATGATCAGAGTTTGATGAAGCATCTAGTGAAGAAGTCGCATCCCTTTCAGCCCAATTAGAATTCTATTGACCCTTCAGAGCTGGAGCAGAAAAGGGAAACTGCAGTGAAAAAGAATATAATCCAAGATGTATAGATTCTAAATGGGAGCAAAAATTGATTCCACTATCTATGTACACAATTAATGAAGGTTCCTATTTCCTCAGAGCAAGAAAGAGCAGAAAATGTCCAAGTTTGGTTCAAAGAACATAAAACCATTAGCCCAAATAAATGAGAGAGTGTTAGCAGCAGAGTCAGAACTTTGTAGTCAGGAAGCCTTCATATTGCAAGGATGAAATTGGCTGCTATCAGGACTTTGCAGACAGAAACAAGCCTTTCAAGTAGGTTAACTGCAGAAATTTAAATGATACAAAAGTAAGAGCTTATGCTCATTTAAGTTGAACTAGCTGATATAGAAACAAAACTTCAAACATCATCTGAAGTATGGAGAAAACACTGTGCTAAAAATACTTAAAAAATACAACAGCTTCTGAAACTAGCTTCCTCAGAGTCATCCACTCAGTTTAAAGCCTAACCTTTAAACTCAAAGCCCAGAGAAAGTGCAGCCATTTTACCTTCAGATGTTTTAACAGGCTTTTCACCTTTAAAGTCAGAGATTGCAGAAAATAGATCTTAGAGCTTACCTTGGCACTTCCATGTTACGTTTCAAGCAAATCACATTTCCTACCATACAACAGCTTTGTCTGAATTGACATCAGTTTGTCCTTGAAGATGAAAAGCTACATCTGGAGCTGAGAAATGTGCACACGTGGAAGTAATGCTCATAATCCAGGATTGTCTCTTCTCTCTTTACTTAATGCTTTGAGGAGAACAATAAGTGTCTGCTCCAGCAGAAAATACATGATCATTTTTCTTTTAGCTGGAGTATGCAATAGCCTACAGTTCTATATTTAGCTATAGCTCCTATCCAAGACTAAAAAAGAGAAGAAACAAACAAACAAAAACACCTGATTAATACTAATATAGCTTTTTAGCTGTTTGAAAGATTTACCAAGTCCACATATTATACTGAAAACAAACAAGATAAAGCAGAAGAACATAAAATAGTAAATATTGAAAAAGTTTAGTTCTGTAAAAACAAGAGTCAGATAATGAAGGAAAAAATACAGTGTCTTTTTCAAATGCTAATAGCATAGACAAGTAACACAGATACTTCAGAACAAGCAGTGAAACTCATGTTCTTTCTTTCTCTTGTAGTTGTGCTTAAAAAAAAAAAAAAAAAAGCTAAGATTTTTTTTTAGAATGGAAAGTCATGTATTTATTAACCTTTTTTATTACTCAGAATCTGATTAGGATAATTCTATCACACAGAGGCTTAGTAAGGGTACATTTTATACAGAAAAGATAGTACTCAGAAATATTTCAGCATTTGCAGTTAGGAACCAGCTTTGTTCTCTCCCACTTGAAGTTCACAACTCTGTAATATCTGCTGGCAGGAAATATTATGTATTAGAAGTTAGAGATTGGGAAGGACTTCTCAGGGCACCCTGATATCACTCTGTCTCTCTTCTTCCCCTAATACTTGTCCTATATCAAATGTTGCAAATAGCACACACCTGTCCTGAAATTAAGTCTGTTTAAAAAGTGATCTGAGTGACATTTCAGAGGAGGTCATTGTAGACTAAAACGGAGTGTGCAGCAAGAGGAAGTGCAGGATACAGAGGGAGAAAGTGAGGAAAGGATTGAAAGAGGAGAGGAAGGTTATCTGAGGTCTGAACAATAGAACGACACCCAGAAATCATGTCTCACTTGGTTCAAAAGTTCCTTATCCCCACCCTATAATTCACTCATGAGAGGAATTTCTGGAAAATGCCAAGGACCGCCAGGAGGACAGGTCATGACTGAACCCACAAGTTTTAAATTAGGAGTTCCTGTTTTGCCTACTCTTCCTCATTGGGAAGCAGAGGTGGATACTTGAGCCAATACAAGATCTGTATGTGCTCCTCATCGTGCAACCCAGGCTGTGATATTTGGCCATATATCCATCTTTGAAAGGCCTTCTCCTTTGAACAATACAGAGCAGACCGCCTCCAGCTCTTAGGAAAGAGCTCTGGCTGAAACTCAAGAAAAAAAGTGGTCAAATACTGTGAATAATACCAGTTCCAAAAGTACTGTGGGGTTGTTAATAACTCTGTGCTGCCAGGATCTCAGCTTTATGCCTCGAGGGATGAAGAAGAGGAATTGATTCAGCCTCAGTTCCCAAGAAAGAGATTAAAATAACCACCCCCATCCACAACCAGATATAACCACAATAAGGATATGCCCATCTACATGCCCCAGGGCACTGAGATGAGTCAAGTGCTTCTTCTTGGTAGGCCTCAGACATTACTGATAACCTGTCTCCACTTTCCTCCCCGTAAATCCTCCCTTGCAAGTGCAGTGTGTTCTTCTTAGAGAGTGTACAATGAAGCAGTCATCAAACCCACCTTCCTTACTTGGTGAAATACGCTGTGTTGTCTGGGTGGAAGGACAGTAAAAGTGTCTTGGAAAATGATGTGAAAATCAATGCTTGAAGGTAGGGTTGGGACCTGGCTCCTCCTCCTTGTCTTTGTGCTTTTGTCGCACACCATTTTCTTCGTGGTACCTCTACCTCATTCAGTGCACAGTAAATGGAATATAATGGACACCTGCTGTCAAAACAGAGTCTAAAAGGGCTTATGTAAAAATCAAGCCTAAGCAAGAAAGTTCCAGGTAGAAAAAGAAAATTCTCCAGAACTGCTTTGAGATGCTCTCTCCTTTCAAAAACGTTCTGTTCGTGCAAATGAACGCAGCTGCTACTATGGTGATGTTTTTTACTTTTTCTGCAGGCTTTGAAGTATCACTACAGACATCATAAATACCTTTTACAGTTTTTTTAGAAGGCTGACAAGTTATACAATAACCTGTTTGGGGGCTTTCAGTGGTTTGAAATCCAGAGTTTGAGAACAGTTTTAAAACTTTTGTTCCAATAGCTTGAACTTTGAAAATTATAAAAGTCTCTGGGGTCATTCAGAATCCTTTGCACTGCTCAGAAAGAGGAATTTCTTTGATGAAAATGCTTCCAAGTAACTGTAAAAATAGAAACTCTTTTAAGAACATAACATGTTTAACATAAACCAAATGATTCACAGGAATGCTGCAGACGACAGAAAGAACAGCTGTGTGAAAAATTTGATTATCTCTATTCCGTACTGGAAGAAAGAAAAAATGAGATGACACAAATAATCACTAGAACCCAAGAGGAGAAACTGGAACATGTCCGCTCCTTGATGAAGAAGTATGCGGATCATTTGGAAGCCGTGTCAAAGCTGGTGGAATCAGGAATCCAGTTCATGGAAGAACCAGAAATGGCTGTGTTTTTGCAGGTACAAAGTCTATAAGTAGAAGCAGAAGTAGAGCAGTGGGTTTGCTGAAATACAGTTTAAGCATTTTTCAATTTTAGGAGCATTCAGAATTCAGACAAACTCATTCTTTGAAAACTTGCATCAACACAGGCAAATGATTAGGTGTCTTGTGAATAATATTAAAACCAAGAACGATTTTGAGTTCCCCCAAGAGAAAGCATAAATTTTATTATTTTCCTACATATTCTTATTGTCCCACTACTAAAACATACATATATGTGTACTTCTATGATTTACAGCACTTTCATTTGCATATTGACAGTGTGATTAACTTTCCAGGATTAGATATGGATGTTCTAAGTCACATTTTTATGTCTTTACCTCAAAACTTTTTTTGTTTTCATACTATAAACTTAGAATAGCTGATCAGAAACCGTTAGCAGCCCGTTCACTAAACTTACTGGTGTAGAATTTCTGTCCTGCAATGTTACAGTTTCTCTGTATTACAGGTTGAAAAGATCTTTCTTAAACAGAAAGCAAAAACAAAAACAAAACAAAAAATTCATCAAAGAATTGCTGTTGAAGAGTTCTTTCCAGACAAATAAAATTTTGTGACTCCAGAAGTATGTTGTCATGGACAGTCATGGATATAGTTATTGTGACTAGAGGTGGTAACAGAACAATTGCTTTTCACCAAAAACACATACAAAAAGAAAAGGAGTATAAATATCTCTGTTTCATTTTTGTAGAAATTGTTGGTATTTGCTGTCATATTTAGAATTTAATTTAAAAAATCTTCAATGAACTAAGAACTTCAATGACCTCTGCTGTATACTAATCACTATTCAAATCTGATCTCAGTTGTAGATGTTGTGGTTATCATTTATGAGATCATAGTAGTGCACTTAGAAGCAGCCAGTGTAAGAACTAAATCTCAATGCATAAAGTCTCTCAGAAAATGGAACCATTTAAGAAGTCCATTATTTCCTTTTTGTTTTCACAGAATGCCAAAACATTGCTACAAAAGTAAGTATTTAAACTTATGACACTTGATCTTTATAATGAATTACAAATTGGAAATTTATTTGCAAATGCAAACAACCAATCTCTCTGTTTTAGAATTACTGAAGCATCTAAAGGATTTCAAATGGAAAAAATAGAGGATGGGTATGAAAATATGAACCAGTTCACCGTGAACCTCAGTAGAGAAGAAAAGATAATAAGAGAAATTGATTTTGACAGAGGTAAGTCATTTATTTCACCTAAATTGCTTTCTTACATAGCAATTGTGTGTAATTTACATGATGATACAGAGCAGGAAAACTTGAGTCAGATATTTCTGTCCATCCCAAGGTTAATTAGACCATTTTGTTTCAATTATAATCAAAACCAAATATCCATCAGTTAGAAATCGCATAACCTGTCAACATCCTTAATGTTACCTATTATGTTGCCTCAAGATTTTCCTAAGAGCATGATCTTTACTGCTTCCTCATGTGAAGGGACCACAACATTAAGCTTTTATTTCAGTCTATAAAGTACTTTTTTCCCCCTAAAAGATGCTATTATTGTATGGCCTGCCTGCTATAGAAAGTCATTAAAGAAATAGAAAATTTACTACTAAAAATACTCCTTTCTTTAGAAAAGACATACATGTTTGTTCTAACAGAGAAATGTAACAGAAATGTGATCAAAATTCAAAATCACAGAGTTATAGAAGTAAGCAAAAATTGTCATCATCTTTCATATATTTAACATTTTGTGATGTCACTTGTTGCGACATCATGACATGCTTAATACGTCTATGTGCTTAAGCAAAGTTGCAATCCTACATTTGACAAGGCAGCCTGAAGCCCAGGCTCATCTATGCTTTACCTTACAGGGTAAGCCACAAGAAATTAATGGACACGAGTGTTTCAAATAAGCACTCTCCTATTAAAAGAGGAGAGTTCTCATCTCTTCTACTAATGGTCATCTGGATATCTCTGATTTTCTTGCTGGCTCAGGGTTCTGCTAATACATCCACATTTACCTCTGTCAGCCCAGTTAAGTTTCATGCATATGCCTGAGACTCATTCCGCTGGCACCTATCACTTACTCCCATGCCACAACTTACACTAACTTCAGAGCATGTGGCTGGTCCCTACAAGAGACCCTATATGCCTGCTGCAGGTCTTGGTCTGTAAGATGGGACCCGTGGACTAACTCTACTCGGGACTTGGGTCCATGTAGCAGGACACCAGCCATGGCACCAGTCAGCAGCAGAGGATCAGATGCTGTCTCACAGGGCTGTGAACTTGCAGGGATTTGTGCTGTGAGGGGCAGTCCCTGCTCGCAGCCTCATGCCCGGTTTGTCCCTGTGATCAGCCACAGCTGTGTGCACTTGCCACCTGCGTGCACTTGCCAAGACCATGACCTCGTGCACCCTACCATGAGACTGGGAATGTGACACCCACCTCCTGGGGACAAGGCATTAGTAAAGCCTTGGCAATCAGGACTTCAGTCCTGCTACAGTCAGTGAGGTCCTCTGCATGCAGGGGGTGTGGAAGCAGAGATTTAACACTCTGCTTGTAGGAGAATGTTTGCCTGCAGGCATATTTCTCCATTACAAGAGTGTTATTTGATTTGCAGATCTGCATTCCTTCTATGGTCTCAGGCAGAACCACAGACAGTGCAAAAAGTGCAGTCAATTTGTAGATTAATGCATCCATCTAGGTTTATTTCTCTGAACTACCAGGATGGCTCTGAACAGTATCCGATGTTTGTCTGGATGAATACCATGAGTATGCAAAACAAAACACATTGTTATAGAGTTCCTTCTGGAAATGAGGGAGCAACCACGAATGCTGACAACAGGATGTGTTGTAGGATGTACAGCCTATGGTTTGATCAAGTCTGACAGTCTGGTTTTAGGGAGGTTGGTACCCTAGGCCTCCACAGGTAAGTATTGCAAAACACTGACCTGGTAAAATTCAGTATGGCCTCAGTGTTTAAAACAAATAAAATTGCAAGAGAGACTTTTAGTCTGGTAGATTGTGCCAGACCAGTTATCCTCTCATGAGACTGCAGGTCCATACTGCAAATCCCTGATGAGGATAACTGAGGACAACAAGCCTTTCTGCCCTCCCTCCCATGGGAAGGGCTAACTTAAGACTTTAAAGCATGTGCATTTGGTGTCCTCCCTGTTTTGATACTCCTGCTTGTGCCCCGTGCAGGCTCCTCACGTCTGCCAGGGAGGTGGATCATCAGTAGCTTTGCTGTGCAACTGTAAATGGCCTTTCCATTACACAGAGACTGTAGTAATCTTCACGTGGTGCTCCTTTTATACTTGTCCCCTTAGAGGAGGAGGTGGAAGAGGAAGAGGAGGAGACGGTGGATGGGGAAGATTTGGATGAAGTCCACACAGAGTCATCAGGAGAGGAAGAGGAGGAAGAAGAGAAGGAGGAGGAGGAAGGGGCTGAGAGAGCATCACAGCCACCTCAGCAGGATCCTGAACCACAGAGCGCAGCAGGCGAGCCCCCAGCTGAACCTGCCCCAGCACCACAGCCTGCCCCCCCAGCTGGCCAGGTAACTGCCCCCGCTGCCCCGCTGCCCTGCCAGCTCTGCTGAGCTGTCTGGCAGAGCCAGAAAACCCTCACCTGCAGCCCGTGGGCACCGTGTCTCAGGAGCAAGGCTAAGAGAGTCCAGGCACTGGAGAGCAAAGCTGCTTCTTGCCCTTTCACAGATGCACATGACTGTACCCGGTCCTGCGTAAAGATCGCTTGATGGGCAAATAATTGCCTTGCTTTATAAACCAGAATATATATGGGATACATAAGATATAAATAAAAGAGATTCAATTTGGGAGTTAAGCATATAATAATGGATGTTCTGCTTGCTGTGTCCTGTGTTTTAACTCAGACTAACTGTTATAAATGAAATGGTTGCTAAAATATTTATACTAAGAGAATTTGGCATTCCCAGTGGATTCTGTGAGCTTTCCACCAGCAGTTTTTAGATCATACCTCTAATCTTGTTTACTGGGAATGGCACTTACCTTCTTCTGCTCTGGTCATCCTAGAACTATCGTCTAAGTGGATGAAGGGATATCACACACCAAGCAGAAAAGGGAACTGCTTTTAGCCTATCAACGTTACAACCTGGCAGCAAGCAGATTCAGAGTGTGAATAATTTAGGCCAGCATTTTTTCTTAAGGAACGCGATTAGAATGAGGCAATAATTGCTGCATATTCTAAAAGACTATATAAAAAATATACTTCATGTGCTACTTTAGCTGCCCATAGATACAACTAATTTAGCAGATTCTGCTCTTATGCAATTTGCCCAGTGAAGTTGCTGAGTGGCTAGAGACAGCTCTGATGATTTTTGGAGAGGTCAGTGTAAAAACAAGAGAGGAATTGGTGAATTGTTGACTACTGCAAGTGTTCCACATAAAATGAAGGAAAATAAATACTATAGATTGAGTCTTGCTTTGATTTAAGAGCATACATGGGTTTGCACCAGTTGTGTGAAGATGCTCTTAAGTCAGGTTTTATCGATTTAACCAAAGTTTGTCTTCTGAAGATTTGCACTGATTCAACTAAACTTCTGTAGCATAACAGATGTACTTTTACAATCAAACAAGAATTAGACTTAAGAAAGCCTGACCACTAATGTCAAGTCCCTCACTTCTAAGGCTAAAATGGAAAGTGTATGGCATACTGCTGCAGCAATTGTGAAATGCCATCATGACTTGGTCAGATGTGCATTACGCCGTGGCATGTGCGTTGCAGTGTGTGGGATACCTGTATCTCAGCTTTTGCCTTCTGGTGTGAGAAAGGCAAAGCAGAAATGCAGCTGTGATAGCAGGTATAATGCGAGCGAGCCCAAGAGCTTGGTGCAAGTAGAGAGGTGCAGTTCATCCGACTGCTCCTCTTCTCAGCAAAATGTGACTGAAATTGGTCAGTGTATTGATAGCAAGGCTGGTGGGCAAACATTTCTGTCCACTGTCTTTGTATTCTCCTTATCTGACTGTTCATGTCAACAGTTTTGTTGGCAAATGCATTGCTCTCAACCCAAAACACCATTCAAAGGTATCTTACCTGTTCTTCATGGCTGGTGACAGTTCATGAGGCTCTTATGCAGGATTTCTTATAGTTTTGGGATCTGGTTGTGTCTTTATCTGTGTATGGAATGAAATACAGTAACTAATCAAACACCTGTAATTTGGCAGGCAGCTCTATCCCTTTACTGGAGTTTCACTGGACAGTATATTTGAAACACGGGGCCTCCTTCTCCTCCAATGCCCATTATTAACACCGTGTGCCTCAGGTGACTTCCAGAGAGTTATTTCTGACTTAGAAATGGGTTTAAAATGGGCCCCAAAAATACAACAATATGGACTAAGGAACAGCTTGCCCACTCCTTTCTCAGTCAGGGTCCCCTTCCCTGCTAATTCTGCCCTCCTGTTTTATTCTTCTGGTAACTTATATTCTTTGTGTTATTCAAATGTTAGTTGCTTTTGCTGTACATTTTGACTGTAATTCTTTTGGACCTCATATTAGGGCAAATACATTCCTTGCAGTGAGATATAACAAACACGGCATGCAGAGAAACGTTGGCTACGGCAGGAAGGTAACGCGGTGCACTCTGCTTCTTCTTCTTCTCTTTATCTGTCCTGATTAAGGATGAGGTTGTGACACCAAGTGGCTCTCAACAGACTGCAGAGTCTGACAGTCCAGTGCCACCCGCGGCAGAAACCGTCGACCCCTTGTTTTACCCTAGCTGGTATAAGGCTCAGCCGCGGCAAGCAAGCAGCCCGAGCTCAACCTCCGGGAGCGGGCTGGGGAAAGTAGGGGCTCCCGTTTCTCTGGAAACAAGTGAAAAGAAGGCAGAAGCCCCGGAAGCGGCAGCATTGGAGGAAAGCGCGCCGGGGAGCGGTAAGGAAAGTAATGCCACTGCAGCGACGTCCAAGGTCAGTGCCACCGCGCTCACCCCAGAGGGTTGTGGCGTGCAGCAGTTGTTGAGGAAAACCTGGCTTAATTTTCCTCTGCATGCTAAAGAATAATCTGAGAAATATGGAAGCAGGCTAAATCGTCATCTTGGCCGGTCCCCTGGGTTTACGGATGATTGGAATATGTGACAGGCTGATTGTCAGCTTCAGAAGAGCATGCCAGCAGTTGTTTGTGCTTAGCTGCCAGTGCACCTAACCTGAGTTGCTTGCACACACGCTCAGGAGCTGTCAGAAAGGCTGTGATGCCTCTGCCCATCAGAAGTTTGCATGTGTTAGCAGCAGACAGATCCCATGCATGAGATTATTCTCATCACCTGTTGAAAGCCTGTGCACATCACGTGTACACCAAGCAGCTGCAGCTTGGCTTTGCCTTTTGCAGCTTGGTGGCTGCAACTGGAGTGTACAGCTTTTTCCTGTGTACACAAAACCATGCAAATAACTGGTGCTTCCTAGTGTGCTTGGTGGCCAAGCAGTAAGCAGTGTGATTTACTGGGTTCAGATCTGTTGCAGAGGGTTTCCTCCTTGTGACTTGATTAAAGGAGAGCATCATGGTAACATATTCCAGGTCTGTGCTGGACTACCAGCAGCATGATGAGATTACAGAGATTAATGTCATAAGGTATGAGAGGCTATTTCCCTTAAAATGGCAATGTTAGAGTTGGCATAACCTGAATTTGAATATTCTTTCTTCTGCAAATGTGTGTGAACTTTGCATGGGTCAAAGACTAAAGAAGCAGAGATGAGGAGACTGTGTGTGAAGTATTTGCACATCACACCTGCTCCTGCTCTAGTGGGTGACAACCAGCCCATTAGCAGCACTCCAAATCAGACTGTCCTGATTTGCAGACATCAGGCTCAAGCTGTCTGATTTAACAAAGATATTACCTGTACATATGTGACAGGAGGAGAGTACGTGTGTGCATGTGGAAAAGCACAAGTGGGTAGTAAATATTTCAGTGCTGTTTCCTCAAAAGATAAGTTGACCATTCAGCATACATGAGCAGCTCTGCAATAATAAATCATCATGTGGTGGGCAAGAAGTTAGAAGAAGGGCTTCATACAGATGTGATAAAAGGGACACTTAACTGTTGGCTGAAGGCTTCATGCAGACACTTGAATTTGGTGGGAGGATTCTCAGTGACTTCAGTCATAACAAGAGAAAAAATTGACCCACAAATTCCAGCAGTTATTTTTCAAGGCAGGGTTTGATATGAATATGGAATATACATGCATATATACATATATATATTAAATTTATCAAATCCTCTATGACCTTGTCTTCTTAAGTATATTCCAAATGAGCTGGCAAAGGCAGGTAAATTCACAATGAAATCTTTTGCTGCTGTTTCTTTATATCAGTTCCACTAATGAATGGGCACCCAAGCCTCACCATAGGCAGGTAAAATCCTTACTGAGTTTGCCTGATTCCAGGCTGCTTCCTTGGGGGCTTAATTTACCAGCAACAAATAGAGGAGCAAAACTAATGTTTGGTGTGGCCAAACTTCTGAAATGTGGTTTCCAGTCACATCATAGCTGCTCTGTTGTACCCAGCTCTTCATGGCTGGGTACAGGGAGCGAAAACAGGCAAGTGTTGCCAGTGCCTGGGGTTGTGTGGACCTGTGGGTGCTGTGTCTTGATATTTTATAGGCTCAGGAGTGACACTGACATTTTGGGAGGAGGAGGAGGTTGAAAAGAGTAGTGCATGGTTCTGGGGATAGGGGAAGAAAGAATTGGGAATGGGATTGTCCCAGGGCTGGAGGCAAGGGGAGGAATGGGAAAGCATGGGGAGCTGAAGGGTGCAGAGTGTGCTGAAGAACAGGAAAGCTGGAGAGACCAAGGTAGGCGGGGTGGAGGAATGATGCCACATCAGAGCTATGGATCTGAGCTGAAATGAGTCTGCATCGTGAGCAAAATGGCCTTGCCGCGTGCCACTGGTCATTTTTCAGTATGTGAACTTTGTTTCCTTCCTGCATGTGACTTTGACACAACCCACTCTCCAATGGCAAACAGGCTGATTTTTCAAAAATCCTGGCTGATGTTCCTTACAACACTGTTTTTACTCCCTTGCTCCATTTAAAGAATGTCGTGGAAAAGTGTTGTGGAAACAGAGCTTTTCACCGAGCGTAGTGGTAATGACGAGTTCGTGTTATGACAATGCTGGTGAAGCATTCTTCTTATTTTCTCACAGGAGTTAGCATTCTGCATATCACTTTTGGCATTTCTAATCATACTACATCATCTTTGGAATCTGATTCAATACATTTGTTCTTTCATGGGTAGGAAATATTTCATTTTACCATTAACTAACAGTTCAAATAGTGTCTCTGGTGATGTTCCTATATGGTCTTAAAGGAAGTTTTCCCTTTTTTGTTTCCCCCCATCCAAAAACATCATGCTGGTTCACAAGTCAAGCTGCCTAAAACATTCCTTCCTCTCACCTTCAGAACGCCACCCTTCGGCTTACTCCTGCATGGTTAAACATTGCATCCCCCCGGTTCAAAATGGACAGGGAAATTTACTTCCGCAGGTCCATGGGCTTTTATTTCAGTTGCTGTTCAGTTGGCCAGCAGGATAGAGACCCTGAGGTTTGATGTGAGGTGTGACGAGCTGAGCTTGTTAAATCCAAACAATCATGGAGTAAAATCTGGAGGGTGATGGTTTTCACTAGAGGGGTAAACATCAGGAAGAAAATTCCACCAAATAACCCTGCACCGGGAGGCAACCTGTCCCCTCTGGGAAGCAGAGCCCAAGCCATCCAACGTGGCCCTGAAACACATCCCCACACTATGAGGGATGAGCCCAACTTTCTCGAAGCATCCACGGTTGTTTGGTTACAAACACTCCCTATAACTACCCCTAAAGGATGCAGCGACATAGTTATGGGCTCGAGGGCACTGCTTATGAGCGGTGCTTTCATCAGTGAATCACAACATAGCAGCTCCCTCCCCCAGAAGAAAAAAAAAAAAAACACCAAAAATGAGCTAAGTGGTGCCCACAGCAGGGCTCACTAGAAGGAAGGAGGTGCCCCAAGCCTGCGGTGACATGGGGTGGAAGATGACAGCACTGCTAAATCTCACCAGACACACTAGATGGGACTACCATCGCACAGATACCACCCAAGGCTGTGCGTGTGCTTTTAAGTATCTGCGCTTAAAAAAAAATGTCTTGAAAATGGGCTTTTCATAGCAATAAAGCTGAGCAAGCTAGGGCTGGATTTTGCACCCCCGGGTTTTTAGCGGGCATGTCATAAATTGAGGGGCTGCTTCCAAAATGTGGATCCCAGGGCAGGCTGTGAATACTCTTTTTCTTTTTTTCTTCCCTTTTTTTGTCCCCAGGTAGATCCAAACTAAGAAGGTCCATTCTATACTGAGGCACAGCAAAAAGCATGATTAGTACATGTTTTTCTGTAGGCAAAGGCTTTTTTCCTTACATCACACTAATTAGAGCTGAAATATCTACAATATCAAGGACTAGGAACTTCACTGCACAGTGAAGTTGTCCTGAAAACAACAGAACAACTGTAAGTTAGACCTTATCTGTTCCATAACTTCTATTCTGGAGTAGCTCCTTTTTTGTAGACAAGGTTCATGATTTATTTCCTCCAGGTCCAAATTCACACCCTCTGTAGGTAAGCTATATATTTATATTCAATTTCCAAAGCGATATGGCTGATCTGCAGAGAATTATGTTATCACTGGAGCATTTAATCTTGTTTACTGAAGACCAAAGACCTCTGACAGAGAGTAACAGTAGTTACCTTTGAGCATTCACTCTAATGACAGGGAAAAAAAAAACAGTTTTGGTCTATTATTCAACACAAAAATGCTTGTTTTTCCCTGCTTATTTTATGTACTGCACTCTAAGCATTGCACAACATGATATGGTGCCTCTGTGAAAAATGGTAAATTACTATTCAGCTTTTATGTGAAAAAATTCCAGCACTAGGACTGAAGTCTCTCCTTAAAAAAAATAAAATAAATAATAAAAAAAAAAAAAAAACAGAGGGAAAAAGAAGCTATCATCTGTGCTTTATCTACATAAGTTATGCAAAAGGCTGCACTGTCTGGTGGTAATTTGAATTTGAAAAGCATCGGACACTGTGAATCTCAATTAAATTTACGGAGCACCGTTTAATTTTCATTTATTTGTGTTTGGTTTTGAAAATTTGTTATGTTATTACAAGAGGACATAGAGCTTGCTTGTACTCCTGGGAAATCAGGCATGCGAATAGCATCATGCTCTTTTTTTTCCCCTCTCTTTCTTTTTTAATTCAAAATACCTTTTGAAATTAAAAATAGACCAATGCAGAAGGCTCTCATTTCAGCCATTTGAGACCTCTTTTTGTGTGGTCTCTAGTGACAGCTTTATGATTTATTTAATCATGAAATAGAAGGGAGGTGAGGAAGAAAGACATTTTGGTCGCAGACTCTATTTGCATAAAAATGATTTGCTTCCCCATGTGTGGTGAGGTGGCTGTTTAGACACTTTACGTGTCTTTATCTGTCATGTGAAATATCAGGTCACTGCCCTTTTCTCTTTCTGTTTGAAAGCCAAATAACAAAACTACTGGAAATAAAAATAATAATAATAATTTAGAATAATAATGATCATAATAATAATAATATAAATCTGTATGACTGTCATAAAAGCAGCATATGATTTATTTTCAGGCTATTTCAGTGGAATGTACTGATAGGGATTTCCTTGTGTTTGAGCAGCACAGAGTCAGTTCTCCCTCTTAATACCCCAAATTACTTTATTGAAGGGTCACTTCACTTCACTGTGAGCCATGGTATCGGCGTCATTCCCTCCAACATACAGAAGGGTCTATCAGTCAGGACAGGCAGCAGGAGGTGCAGCCCACAGGTTTACAGCCTGCTTGGTCTAAGAAGGGGCAGCTTGAGGTGATTCACACAAAGGGACCTCCACACTACAGACACATCCCACTCCAGGGAGCGAGGAATTCAGGGGCATGGTCACCGCAAGCTGCTTCTGTGGCTTGCTTCTGTGGAAGAAGAGAGGCATCTCTCTACCGGCGGCTGCTGCACTCTTGGCACCCTCTTCACATCCACCTGCTGAGTTTGAGGTGACATCGCTCTAAACCCAGGTGCCTCTGCTCAGCGTCTGAAGTTAGGGAGATGTTGTGCAGTGAATCTGAGCCTCTGCGGCTGACAGCCAGGGGTGAATGATTGGGACACCGGGAGCAGGAATAGATCCATGTGCTGCCTCGCCCCCGTGGGGAGCCATGTGTTAGCGGAGGATGGCACCGGCATTAACAAGCAGCCCATCCCAGCGCACAGGAGAAACAGATCTCGGAGTCCAAAACAACAACAAGAAAGATTAGAGGTGGTGTGTGTGACAAGTTACAGAGGGAGGTGAAGCAAACCTTTATCCAGTCTGAAATAGTCTTCGTGTGTTCGGTCTCGGAAGACAGGCTAAGTGGGATAGGAAGAAAAGTGCACCTTTTGTGTGTTAGACTTAAGAAACTCATTCAAGTGCTTGGCATTTCAGGACTCAGGCATGTGTCCTTCTGCTCATTTAACCTGAAGGATGCTTTCAGTGGCATATAGTTGTGAAGCATTAGACACGTGAAGAATAGTGTGTATGCTTTATAAATGCTCATAACATCCAACCCTTGGACTTGTGCACCCGGAGGGGACATGGACCTTCAGTCTCACATAAATCTGACTTTTAGATATACACTGAGTTACCCTTAGCAGTAAGACAGGTTTTCAGGACTGCTGAATATCTGTTCTTCTACAAATGCTCAATACTCCCAGCTGTCAAGCCCATCTTGATGCCCAGCTTCAGGAAACCAAACTTGAAAAGCCAACCCTCAGTTCTGTCCTTTAGTTCACTTGTGCAGACCTCTGATAGCTGGAGAAAGCCATGCACATCAAGAGCAGTAGGAGCACTTTCCAGGAATGTGTAATGATTAAATATACCTTCACATTTGGAACCACTCTGTCCCTCAGCTTGTAATAGAGGAACTCCAAAATCAATAGGGATGGGTATCGTATAGCAAAACCTTCTTGTGTTATCAGGGGCAGAGGGCAGATCCCCAAAGACTTTATATCTGCTCAAATTTTTTAAGTCTGATTAAATAGAAGGCAGTGGATACATAAATCAGGAAAAGTCTGTTCATTTTTTCCTACTCCAAATTTTGTAGGCAACATCTCTCACGCAGTGACACCATGTACATTTGTGAGAGTGTTGTATTCACCAAGGTCTCTGGTTATCCAGTTTATCTCACCCCAGAGAAAGTGGGCAACCCCATAGGCTGTTGCTCAGATCTCCCATCAAGAAGTGTCTGTCTGTGGTTCCGGAGGACTCAGGCGCACACACACAGTTTGGAAGGAAATGCAAGTTAATCATACACAAACAATATTCTGATCTAATTTCCCTTTGCTGCCAGTAAGTACAGTGCTTTAATTCCATGAGGATATAAAATATAATCAGGACTGAGCTGTTTGGGAGGAGAAATACTAATAGAGTGGCCTATGTTAATCTTGTTTCATTAGTTTTAAAATTTTCTATTACTTGCCTGCAACCTTATGCCATCTGCCAAAATTACCATAGGGACGGTCCTCTCTGTATTCATGTACCGTAGCTGTCTTTGCCCTGCTGCTGAACGCTTCAGTTTCAGCTGGTGATCCTTCATACTTTTTTCCACGAGACAGCTTTAAATCACATGCCAGTGGGGTCAGTATTTAGCTAAGCTTTAGCCAATTGGTTGTCATGTCAATATGCAGACAACATGGACGAAATAAGACAATTTAAAATGAAAATAAGCCTAAGATCAGGCTGTGTTCACTGCTCGTGTGCCTCTGCTCCTCCATCACTCTTTAAGAGGTGTGGATCTACATTTTAGAGCAGTGCTGCTCTGGTATGAGTGCCTGGCTGTGCAAATATCCATTTCCTTTCTTTTCTGTGAACTGGAAACTCAGTCTTGCCACTCTGCTCAGGTAAACAAGCTAAGTCACCCTCATAAATCCAACATCTCCCACAGAGAGGGGGGCTTGCTTGAGAGAACAGCCTTGCAAGGCTGGATTTTGGGGGAGTGATGCTAAGCAAGGGTCTCTCTCCCCTCTGGCCCACCCAAAACAGCTTCACAGAATCACAGAATCACAGAATTTCTAGGTTGGAAGAGACCTCAAGGTCATCGAGTCCAACCTCCAACCTAACGCTAACAGCCCTCCACTAAACCATATCCCTAAGCTCTACATCTAAACGTCTTTTGAAGACTTCCAGGGATGGTGACTCCACCACTTCCCTGGGCAGCCTGTTCCAATGTCTAACAACCCTTTCAGTGAAGAAGTTCTTCCTAACATCTAACCTAAAACTCCCCTGGCTCAACTTAAGCCCATTCCCCCTCGTCCTGTCACCAGGCACGTGGGAGAACAGGCCAACCCCCACCTCGCTACAGCCTCCCTTGAGGTACCTAAAAAGAGCGATAAGGTCACCCCTGAGCCTCCTCTTCTCCAGGCTGAACAAGCCCAGCTCCCTCAGCCGCTCCTCGTAGGACTTGTTCTCCAGGCCCCTCACCAGCTTCGTCGCCCTTCTCTGCACCCGCTCAAGCACCTCGATGTCCTTCTTGTAGCGAGGGGCCCAAAACTGAACACAGTAAACTGAACAAGCTTCCCCACAGCTTGTCCCCAGAGCAGGACAAGAAGTGAGTGTCAGCAGCAGAGGTAGCCCAGGAAGCCAGCTGCTGCTCCAAAAGCTCTCTGCTCCCTTGAACAACTGTACTTAGTGGAAGGCCTGGGAGTTCAGAGAGCAAAATGCAGCTTGGTGTTTAACATCTACCTCTGGATACACTCAGACTGTATCTTAGGTAAAAAAATGGATGAGTTCATGCTTGTACACTTTTAAAAAATCCACCCAGTTTGACTGAATGAAAAATGGGTCATCTACTGTCAGCAAAGCTGAACCTTTTGCAGAAGACCCATGAACCAGCTAGCCTACAAGCCCCCGCTGAATTCTCTTTGAAGCTTCTTCCTAAATATCTCTTAAATTTCACTGTGTGAAAAAAAAAAATAAAAAATAAAAAGGTGTTCAACCTGTAGCTAAAATATAGGGCAGACCTTGTATGCAAAACCCTCAGTTACCATTTTCAAAATTCTGCTTTTGCTTCTTCGTAAATTGGCTAACTGAGCTGGGACTCGGGTGTAATGTTCAGGTCTGAGGCCACTCAGGCTGGTATTTAGTTGGAAGCAGATTCTGCTTGTAAATTTCCATTTTGCATCTTGACTTTGTGCTTAAGGTGAGATTTTTTTTTCCCTTAATTTAGTGAACACATGCAGAGAAAATCAGGAAAGTCTTGATTGCTCCTCTTTTAACACCTCACTTTCCCTGGCTTCTGAGAATTATCTGAGTGATTCAGTGATGAGTCGTAAGGGCAATGTATTAGGGCCAGCTTTCAGACAACAGTTTCTCATAATTAATATGAGTGGCAAATATTTCACCTGAAGTTTTACCTTGAATAGTCTGGTCTGCGATTTGTCTGGTGAGTCATAGGTACCATCTGATTTATGTATATTTCATTTTTCAGTCCATTACAAGCAATAGGACTCAACAATGACAGCATGGGCAAAATTATTTCTGCTGTTTAAATTAATACAAAGCCGGGCTCACCTAGATGCTGTCTTTCAGCAACTAGATCATTTAAATACCAAATTCAACCTCCATTAAGCCTCTTCCTCAAAGCATTGCTCACTCTGTTCATTGTTAGGGCATTTTGAAAGGAAAATGGAGTGTAAACAAAAAGTATTTCTTAATCATGGATGAGCAGTTGCTGGTTTACATCATGTTGTGGTTGATTTGTGTCACAACAACACAGGCCGCCTGTTTGTAAAAGATTTGGTCGGTTGTCATCCCGCTACCTGGAGACAGCTCAGGCTTTCGGTGTAGCTGTGAGCTCAGCCACGTAAAGCAGTGCCTGCTGTCTCTGAACCCTCCCAGATGGATCAATATTTAAACACCAGCCTATCTGACTAGCTGTCGTGAAAGTCCTCCTGGCACCCACCCAACAGTGACACGGAGGGGCAGGGTGGATGGCTGGTGTGCATCCAAAAAGAAACAGAGAGAAGGAGAGGGCCATATCAAACACAGAGCCGATTTTTCTTAGATCCCTTCTCAGGTGGTTTTTATTCCTGACATCTTTAGGATAATCTTCAAGTCATTAAGTAAGAGACTAATGACTAATTCAGACAGCCTGTTATCCTGGATTTCTGTCCAATGGAGATAGATTGGTGCCATGATATCCAAACCAGGCTTTAGATGTCCCACATAGATGTCACGCCTACTTCTCCTTTCACTGAACAGAGAACGAGGATCTCACAGCGCTGGAGAATAAGTGATCCGAGTTTCCTATTGTTCTCTTTCATTTAGAGAGCACCCTATAAAATCTGCCTGAGCCTATCTCAACCACCAGAGGTGGTGATTGATAAACAGACCTGGTCTCTCAGAGCACTCCTGGCTCAGCATTTCTGCTCACAGAAGAAGTGGCTATTTTTCATGATGAAACACACTTGTTGTTTGATTTGCTCTATTACAAAATGCCTTGCTGAGGAAAGGTGGCTGTTGTTTCCTCCCTCGGTAAGGGCGAGCTTTTCAATGACCGGCAGCAGATTTACTTTTTCAAATGCATTCATCTTTATATTTATGTGCAATTTTGTAATTTCATTTTATAAAATAAACAGATTTTTTTTAATGGAATTTGTGTCCACCCAGGTGCAGGTCAGTTCCAAGCTTGGCTCTGGTGACAGCTGCCTGTGGTCTGTGCCCTGCACCAATAATAACCAGGTCAATAACTGTGACTGAATCCGAGGCCTTAAGAGCAGTATTTATCACAGCTTCTGCAGACTTCACCTGCGAACAGTGCAAGATGGGCAGAAGGAAGGTTGATTTAATATCTCGCACACAAGTTGGCCAGGCACTGTGCGAGCAGGCCAGCATTGCTAATAATGGGTGAGCACAGACTGCGATGAGATGCCACAGACATCTGCCCAGGCAGTCACCGTGCTGCTAGCTGAGCAATGCACCATGACTGGAGTACAGTTATTGGCTACCAGATACAGTTGCTGTGGTTGAATTAAGGAGATTTGGGCAACCAAACACATGGAAAAGCAAGCACACATAGGAAAAGGGGCAGATGCAACAGGCAAGGAAGGAGACGTGTTTTATCTGTGGCAAAGACTTTCTGTTTCTGCTACACAGTGACTTTATGGAATGGCCACCAGTTGCTTGAGCTGACATTGCAGCTTTTCTTCCTGCATCTCCATCAGTGTAATTTTTGTCTCCCAGAGAATGTGAGCTGTGGACAGCTCACCCCACACTCACTCACACCAACCCAACTAAGTCAGTCACTCGTGATGTGAGAATAAGCAGTGCTCCAACTTCTAAAGCATGCTATGTGTCTACACACCTCGCCGCTATGCTGGCTGTGTTATCTGATCCAGTGAATGGAGCTCTGGTGTGAGTCAGAGTCTGAACTGGCACTGCGTCTCATTCATTGGCTCTACAAAAATACCATTTTCAGAAGAAGAAAAAGCTTTAATTTACAACAATCCACATTACTCAAAGGAAAGAATATATGAAAGAGACAAATGTGACGTTAAACCATTACTAGATCTGCTCCTTTTCTCTGAAAGTTAATAGCAAAGTTTCTCTAACATGGCTTAGATGGGTTAGTACCACAGAGACATTCTTGGAAGGTCTTTACTTCATGTTTAATTTGTTGGTGTGAAGTAATATCTACTTATCTGATGAAGCAGGAGTAGGAGGAAGAGGAGAGAGCTGGTAGCCAAGAGTAGCTTTCTGGCACCGGTGGCCAGTGCTTGCCACTTACTCCTGCAGCCTCTCAAGATGATTCTTCCTTTGCTAGACAGTTGTTCAGCAGGACTGGAAACAGCAGAAATTATGTGTTTAGAATAGGTGGCTCATTGCTATGTTTAGAATAGGTGACTCATTGATCAGGAGGTCCTCAAAAACTTCTCCATCAGAACAACAAAGAATGATGTGTGGATAAATCCAGGAAAGACTGAGCCTTAACATTCACGTCTGTAAGACTCCCATCTTGGGGTTCCTTCATTTTCCTGGTCACTAGTGGGACTACTTTTTATGCAGGTCAGTTGTTAATTACTCTCAAGAAAAAGTAATTCCAGAAAGGTGCAGCAACGAGTGAAATATTGAAAATGTGTCTTATTTCTGGCTTTTTTTTTTTTTTTGAGTCATGAAAAAGATTGGTTACATGAAGAAGGGAATTCATTTTTCCCAACTGCCAGCTAGAAGAAAGCCACCCCCCTTATACTATTCTCTAAAACTGTTTTCACTACTGGTTCAAATGCCTGGACCTTGGCATCCTATGGGAGATGTGCAAATCCTACACCAAATAAGTTATTTGGCCTGTTTTCCTCTGAACTACATTTGGTGTCTTTAATGACACCAAATCACCAGGTCATTATGCAAGAGACATTGCAATAGACACATTAGCCACATCCTGTTAATTGTAATATAAGGAAAATCTACTGAAATAAAACATTTTCTCCCAATAGACTTCTAAAATTCATTGTCAACCACTGTTAAGAAAGTGACATAGCTAGTACTGTGATTGATGGAGTTTGTCTCCATCGATAATATGCAATATGTCTTTGCATATTATTTTGTCTGCCACCATATGTGTTTTTGTAGCAGGTAATCGTAGCAATTATTTAGAGAACATTCTGTTGGTTCCTACTAATAAAAAGAAAAGATCCATGCAAAATAAGCAGCCTCTTAGCCTGAAAGAGTATTGTTGTGATATATGTGACAGCTGCCAGGTGTTTTGCTGAAGGAGCTAGACTGCATTAAAAATATGAAAACAAAATGCTTGAACTAAAGTTTAAACCATTTAAAAATAACCTGTTGTGCTCCCTTTGTTTCCGCTGCCTGGAAGTGTTGAGTGCCAGAAGTATAACACTTGACATTTGAGGCAGACAAACATAGCCTACAGATTCTGTGATGGCTTTGCGACCAGCTAGCATTTTTTAATCTTGCCTGTTCTTGTCAACACTAGGGGTTGTTTCTAAACAAGATAGAAAAAAATATGGGAATTAACTTCAATTTCTTACTCCTTTTCTGAGGCTAGAGAAACCATAGAATTAAGTTTATATTTTCACTGCTTCTCCCTCCAAGACCCATATTTTCTTACAAATTCACTCTTGCAATTGTGCTGTATCAAGAGGAGGCAGTGAAGGCATTGCATAGCTCACATACCTTTAAGGGTGTAGATCCTTTATTTTTTTCTTTTTTTTTTCTTTTTTCTTTTTTCTTTTTTGGCATCAAAGGTAGTTTAGGAGTATGCGAGTTTTTTTGCCAAATGACCCTGCTTCTTATTCCTGCCTAGATGCCACCACTGGCATGGCAGTTGTGCTGATGCAGCTGCTTGTTGGGCTGTGTTGGAATCAAATCATTCAAATGGTCCAGGTTAAAAATATCACTCTTCAACTCAAAAACAACAACAACAAAAAATTGATGTCATTCCAGTGGCATTCCCATTCTTAGTGCTGCCCTGCAAACAGCTGCAGCAGTGCAAATGGCCAGTGGGACATGGAGGGAAAGCAGGAGGGGGTGGAGGGGAGCCAAAGGGCAGAACCTTCTTTGGTTTGGGAAGCTGTTGCTCCAGCAAGCTTCGATATAGCTGTACAAGAGGGCTGCTTGTAACCAACTAGTGTATCCATGTACATGGCTGTAAGAAATAAACCCCTTTTCTAGGGCATATTGATATAATAAGCCGCATGCATTCTCTCCTCATGAATTTCAGTGTAAATGTAGACCTTTCGCTTTGTGACCATCAGCACTGAGACCAGGGCTCCACAAGGTGGCAAATACAGTTTGGGAGAATTCAGCACTAAGTCAGAAATACCATACTCAGGTGGCACAAAGTCTTTGACTAGTAGTAGTCTTCAACTTCAAAATCACTATGAAGGACCATATTTGTTCAAAAAATGTGAGAACTTTTGAAAATGTGTATAATTTTTTGCTTTGCTGGCAAAGGCACAATATATTCTCCTATGACCAGCATAAAGCCAGTGACCATTTTTAGTTTTGGACTAGTTAAACAAAATTCTGATCATTTAGTCATGTTCAAGCCAGATGAAACATACTGCTGGGTGATCTACAACACCATAGGAAACAACTATTTCAGCTATCATTGCTCTCACATCTCCTTGCAAGCTGATGTGACACAACCTCTGAGAGGTCCATTATAAAATTGGTTTCTCCAGATCCTGCTTTATCAGAAATCATCAAAAATAATAATAAAAACAAAACAAAACAAAACAAAACAAAACAAAACAAAACTGAAGAAGACCACAAAGACCCTGCACCTTTTATCCTTGCCTCATAAATTAAAGAGGCACTGATCTTGTAAGAGAAATAGTGCCATCAAAGTTCATCGTTTCTATCAGTTTTGTGATATTCTGAGGTGTTTGGGTGGAACCTTTCTTGTGTAATTATTTAAAAGCCAGACCTAGTCTAACCTGGTCACCAACAGTGACTCTGGAGTCAGCAGGGAGAACCGGGTGCCTTCAGAAGGCAACCCATGCTACAGACACTTCTTGTAGGAGGGTACAAATCACCCTCTGGTGGTGCCTTTCTCTCATCACTCCCACTAGAGGGAATGAATGCAGTTTGCCTGACCAGATATCTCACTTCTGGATGACTAAAGCTTGGTAATATGGGTCCCAGTCTTTGTACCTAAAGGCTATGGAGATTAGCAGTGGCAGAACAGAAAACAGCGTGTGGACGTCATTATGTTTCAAATACCTACAAGGACTGGACTGCCTGTTATTCCTACACCATAAATAGGGTAACTGCTGGGCCCTAATCAATAAAAAGTCTGTGATAAAATCAGTCTACTCACTCTTCTCCTCCCTCCACACCCTTTGCTCAAACCCTATATGGATTTAAGTAGTGCTTGTGCCTAAGGAAGCAAATGCTGAAAGTGCTGAACACCTATAACTTTGCTACGACTCATCTGCTAAACCCCGAGATCCTTATACTGTTTATCCACGCAAATTCCAGCGTGCCAGCTGCTGAGGGGTGCTAAATGGATTTTTCAGTGGGAGTTGTGGTTGCTCAGCACCTCCACAGAGCTGGCATGTAAACTCCAGCCTGGGCTTCACTTAGGCGGAAAACAAATCCAACCATCAGTCATGCAGGGTGTGCTTCCCTCCCCGCTTCATGAGCTGGCCTGGTGAAAATTCCTGGTGCTTATTAAAAGCATCATCTGATGTCACTCGACACCACAAGGGAAAATATAAATCAAAGTGTAAGTATTCAGCACTCTCTCAGCATTGGCCTAATGTGATTAATGTAATCTGAGGTAAACACTTCAGTTATTCTTTATTGCTGTTAGGGACCCAAACAGAGGGCTGGGGCTTGTTATTCTAGGTAAAGTGAAAAACAAGCCCTACCCATGAGATCTCCAAGACTAAGATAAAGCTCAGGTAGCAGCTTAACAGCAGTTACCTAACAGCAATGGACAAACACGATGAAGTGTTGAATCTGAAACCTCTGAAAGGCATGTGGCAAGGGCTGAGCCACGCTCAGCAGAAAGCTCTTCCCTGACAGTGGAGAGGGACTGCAGGAACAGGGCAAGGGAGCTGATCCAGGACAAGATGCAAGAACTCATGGGGAGATCGGATGCCCAAACCCTGTTGATGCTGAGGGGACCTGTTTCTGCTTTCTGCCTTGCAGAATCACCTCCTAGTTAAAATAAATAAATAAATAAATAAATAAATAAATAAATAAATGATATTTACAAAGGTGAAATCTTTGTAAAAGATTTGTAAACCTTTGGGAAAAAAAAATCCAACACACTGTATTACTCTGTGTTGTGTGAGCTGCCACTGGAAGGGTAAAATGGATTTAGTAACGTGGAAAGAGTCTCTCCTGGCACCCTTTGATGGTTTCTTGCTTCACATGAGGATAGCATACCTCAGTGACTGCGTGACTCAGAGCACAAATCCTGAAGTGTCACAGGTGTGAAAACACAAGCCTAAAAGCCAAGGAATAGCCCCGTTGTCAGTTCTGCACTTGCCTCACTCCCGGCTGGGCGTGATGGTGGGTTATTGCTCTTGGAAAGGTGCATCGAGGTATTGCAGCCTGGCAGCCTGCTGAGTCCAGCGAGGTGCAGGGAGAGAATGCTTCACCCAGCCAAACCCAGTGGGAACGTGCCGGAGCTCCGGCGCTGTTTTGCTGACACAGGAAGATGCCATCTCAGCAGCATATGAAGGAGTTAACACGTTATGAAACATGGTTTTGTCAGTGATGTAGACAAAGATTGTTTTGTTTGAAATGCAGCACCAGCAATGCTGGTTAACAAGGGAATGCAGTCACCTTTCCCAACCAAGGCTTTCTTTCTTGTAACGTGCTAGGTCCAAAGTCTGTGAAAAAAGCTGCTTAAATTTAAGCCCATAGATCGTTCTTTCCTTCAGAGCTGAGCTTAGTTTAATATATATTTCTGGCTATTGGCTTATTGGAATAGCAAGTGGAGGTGGTATAGAAAGCCTGTCTTGCATAAGAAGACAAATGGCAAGCTACAATTGTGGTTCTAAGTAAAAAAGTATGAAATTGCAGGAAATGATGTTCTAAACCTCCTGCCAATCCTATTCCTTTGCAGGTCAGCCCCATGCCTGGTCACACACACTGCTGAGGGCTTGGTGTACAAAATTGCACAACCAATTTCAAAACTACTTTTAGCTACTCCAGGTGTCCTTCCAAAAATAAAGGGCAAAATTTTCAACACCACGGAGGACTAATAACCCACCTACGCTCCCACATTTACTGAGATCTGGAGAGCACACAACCCCTTATGACTCTGAAAGTCTAGCCATGTATTTACTGCTGATACCTGACTTTTGTAATCTGTGTTGGAACATTTCAGCTGAAAGGTTTGCATTCAGCACTTTCCAGGTCTGAGAGTCACATCTCTATAATCGGGGCTCAATCAGCTACGTGCTTTTCCAGCTGAGGATCTGGCCCCATGGGCCCGATTCTTTGCAATACTTTCTCATAAGCCTGGGAAACAACCCTCCTCACCAGCGCTGCTGAAAAGGGATTTTTGTGTTCGAGTAGGCAGCTGTTCCTCCCAGATCTTTCATCCCACTTGTGTGCTCATTAGGGTGCATTAAAAAGTTAGCATGGAAAGTAATGCTCTTTTGAAGGATACCTGTCCATAAAAATCCTTTCTATTTTGCAGTGAGTAGCAGAGGTGCCTTGCTTGGCAAGTATGAGTCTAAATCAAAGATAAGTGCATGTTTCCAACGTTAAAGTAGATTCTCAGATATTATTTCGCTGGAACAAATAAAGCTATTCCAGTTTAGAGCACCTGAGGATCTAGGTCTAAAGAAGGAGCTATGAAATCTAATCAGATACGAGTAAAGAAATAGGGAGGTACTTTTTCATACCCCCATTGTGTCTCGTCTGTTGGTGTCACAATGCCCAAACAGGTAGTAACTGGAATGAAGCCCAGTATATATTTATATATACTATAGATACGTATAGATATACTATATATCTATACGTAACATGCCACCACTTCGCACTAATTCCTATGGTACATTTTAACAGTGAGTACTTACAAAAATGCTAAGAAAAACCATCATCCTGTGCTTCCATTCCTCATAAGCATCCCTGCTTCCTTGTTCTTTCCTGGATATGTATGTTAGCATCACCGCTTTGGTAACTTTCTGTTTTAGGGGAGTAGTATAAAAGTCTGCAATGAGTTAAAA
Source organism: Netta rufina (assembly GCF_964035555.1). Lineage (NCBI taxonomy): Eukaryota > Metazoa > Chordata > Aves > Anseriformes > Anatidae > Netta > Netta rufina. The sequence continues at coordinate 123,059,031 of NC_140124.1, forward strand.
TTCAGAGAGCACTACTCTGGCATTTTGCCTCTCCTGAGTAATATCCTGACACCAAATGGTTCTCCTGAGATCATGCTGAACTTCCCGGCGTAAGGTGAAATCCTGCATAGAGAAGGCTGGCAGCATTGGCCCGAAGCTCATACAAATAATTGAGTTTTAAGAATGTACAATAATGTATGTACATATACAGGAATATAGAGGAAAAATCCTCTATATTTCTTGTTAAATTGTGGTTACAACGATGAAGACAGAAGGCATCCCTTAGCTACCAAATCAGGTTACCCTCACCAAGCTGGTGTTCGTTCTCTGCCAAAGGAATCTGAAAACATTGGAACTAGTAAAAATATTTCAGTATGTTATATTGCCCTATTAGATGTCCATCTAGTTTTAAAATATAACAACAATTATTAGTTATTGTTATATTTTAGCTAGACAGCACATCCAGTACAGATTTCTTTTTTTTTTTACTGCAAGTGTAGGATACCTGTGCAAATAAAAGGCAGATTTTTCCCCCGGATTTTCTTTATTCTACACTGGGGAGTAGAATCAGCAGCTTATATTTCTCTCTTATTTATTTTCTGTTCTTGGTCTGAGTGAAACTGAAGTGAAATTATTATTAAAAGACTTTAAAGAAACAAAATAAAATAAAGCACATCCAAGGCAGATTTCATGACAGCAGAACAAGGATCACTTTGAGTGGCAGTGCACTGACAATAACTTTTGGCTCAGGTCCACATCAATCTGGAGACCCAGCTACACAAGCCAAGCTGGCTCGGGATCCCTTCTAAGCAGGCAGTTATCACCTTCATTGCGATAATATTCCAGAGGTCCAAACCAGGGCTCAGCCCTTTGCACGAGTGCGATGCTCACACAGTGCAATCCTTCTTCTACCACTGTCTGTGGCAAAAGTCCCTCTGCCTTCTCTGGTGTTCAAAGTCTGGCTGGCCTCCCCAAATTTCCATGCTCCCTGCCTTTCCCCCCTTTCCCACCTCACTCCGTTTTTTCTGCGTGTTGTGAAATCAGATGTATTTTAATGCAGCCCATCTTTTCATCTTCCCTTTGCCAACCTCTCCTTCCTTTACAGACCAGCTCTGAACCGTCCCCTCAAGGACAAGCGGAGGAAACTCCCGTGAGCAATGAGAGGGGTGGCGAGCCGGCTCGTCATGTCTTCTCCTTCTCCTGGTTGAACTCTCTGAATGAATGATGACTCACTCCGGCTGGCTTCTGGTGTGCTCCTCCGAGGGACGGCAAGCGCAGGCAGCCTGGCTGGAATCGACAAAGAAGCTGGCCTGGAAAGGGACATCCGAGCAGGTTTCATTCCCGGGAACTCAGTTGACCTCCACGTTGTGCCCGGCCCTTGAGACGACAGAGTCGCGACAGGGGTGGGAGCATGGGGACAAATTGCTGTACTTCAGTGTATCAGAGTGTTTTCCAGTTTCTGGTTTCCAAGGGAAAAGCAGCATCGCTACAGCTGCAGGATGAGCACTGCTACTGTTTTGTTATTCACTCACTTTTTGGCACGTCCCCGTGTAGGTGTAAGTGCTTCACTGATGTTAGCTAAAACGCTGCTGTGATATTCACCAGGAGCATCCTGTGCCTGCACAGCATTTCCCCTCAGTACCCTCCCGTGTCCAGCCTGCGGGGTGACCTTGGTGCCACTGCCACACCCTCAGCACCCCAAAGTCACATTTGGGTTACATTTGGGCACCACCTGTGGTCCTCAGGATCCATCAGCACATCCCGTGCCGCAGAGGCTGAGCGCAGGAGGGCTGAGGGAAGCCGCTGCTCCTTCCTTCTCCCCCTGCACTCACTTTTCCTGCTGAGCCACAGCGGGTGATGCTCACCTGCACAGATTTCGGGCGGGGAGGGACGAGGAGGATGTGCGTGCCAGGCACCCATGCGGGACAGCTCTGAGCATGTGGGGCTGATGTTAGGGAGCACGTCAGGTGCGGTGAGGTGGCACAGAGCCGTGCCATCAGGTTTTCACCTGAAGGCCCCACGGCACACCGTGGGAAGGGCGAACGCCGGCCTGCAGGGCAGGAGAGGAGCCGTGCAAAGCAGCTTCGCGCACGGGAGACCTGCTGAAGGTGACACCGCGCCTTTTGTCACCTCGGACGGGGCCCCAGCTCTCGGCAGCCCTTAAGGGACACCGGGTGGCTGCCAGGGGGGCCGAGTGCCTCAGGGACCTGGCGTCGGGCTCCGGACAGGGGCTGAAGGAGCCGAGCACAGCCCTGGGCATGCAGCGCCCCGCACGGAGGGAGCCGTCGGGGATGGGGCTGCACGGCCCCGGGGGTCCCTGCCTCTTTGGGACCGCAGCCCTGCTTTGTGGCCGTTTCCCCCCAAAATGCCCCGTGAGGGCCGGGGGCCGTTTGCAGCGGCTGGGGGGTGCTAATTGCAATTAATCGTAATTAGGGCTAAAGCAGAGCCCGTGCGGGACCACGCTCCGCTCTGCTCCCCTCGCACCCCGCGCGGCGGGGGCGGCTTTGGGGCTCGCCCCGGGGTGCCTAGGCAAGAAAGTCTAGCCAGCCATCGTTATTTGCAGCTTTTATTAAAAATATAAATATTAAACATTCTCTTACACAACAAAATTGACCGAGCGCTGAAAAGATGTTTTATTGTGAAAATGTTTACAGGAAAAAAAGTGGATTTAAAGTAGCTTACAGAGATTCCCCCTCCCACCTCCCTGCCCCCGCCAGGAAAGTTATCTGGCTTCTCGGCGACATTTCTTCCAATGCTCACACATCCCTACGCAGCGATGCCACTAGAAAGACTGGGAAATGGAGAAATAAATAAAGGTAGGGGAGGTTACGGACGACACTCGTGTTTCTGCACTTGGTAGGCGGCCGTGCATGCTAGTCAAGGGACAGAGGCTGTTCGGAGTACACCCTTCTAGGTTTAAAGCTATATAAAAATAAAGAGATGACATCAGAGCAGCACTATGGTACATCGGAGTGTGGAATTATTCTTGTGCTAACCGCGGAATCTCTTTGGCAAGGCGGGGAGGGGCCGCTTCACTTCCCGATGATCTCCATCAGTTTCCTGTTGCTGTGGGCTTGCTGCGCCAACTGCTCGGCTCGGGCCATCTCCAAGACCTCTCGGAGGAGGTGGAAAGTCAGATCCAGAGAAATGGGGGGCTCCTCGGACCGCTTCTCCCTCTCCACGGCCTCCCCCTCGCCTTCGCCTTCCTCGGGGCTCCCCAGCGAGCGCTCGGGCAGCTGCTGCAGCTGTTGCACCGCCGCCCGGAAAAAGTTGGTGGCGGAGGCTTGGGGCTGTGGGTGGCTGCTGCTGCTGCTGCTGGAAGAGGCGGAGAAAGAGCCGGCGGGTCTCTTGTTGAGGTTGCCCAGTCGCAGGAAATACTCTTCTCCCATGCGGAGCAGGACGGGCAGAGTTTGCTGCTGCTGCTGCTGCTGCTGCGGGAAGAAATCCGGCTGGTGCAGAGCCCCGTGGGCGGCTCCGGGGCTCTTGCTGAGCGCCCTGCACTCCTGGCAGGGCAGGAGGGCGACCAGCAGCAGCAGCAGTCCCGTGCACACCAGCACCTGGAGCTTCATGGTCGGGGACCTGCAGCGGGGACGGGATCGGGGCGAGGGGTTACGCGGCCGGCGGGGGGCGCGCAGCGCGGCCGCTGTCCCGGTGCTGATGCGCGCCCCTGCGCGCCCCCCCGACCCCTCTGATCCCCTCCAAGCCCCTCTGATCCCCCCCGAGCCCTCCCCGAGCCCCTCTGAGCCCCGCAGCCCTCCCGCACTCAGCCCCGGCCCGTCCCGGCCGCTGCCGTCGGGGCGCGGAGGATGCGCGGGGGGCTCAAAATTGCGCCCGGTTTCCCCGCGCATCCCCTCCGCTTGCCCCGGGGATGCGCGGCCGGGGCTGCGCCCGCCCCAGCCCCAGCCCCAGCCCCAGCCCCCGCGCAGCTCAGCGCAGCGCAGGCGGCTCCGCACCGCTCCGCACCGCTCCGCACCTACCCGGGGCGGCGGCGGCAGGGCAGGAGGCGGCGGGGCTCGGCGGTGCCCGGCGTCCCTCTCCTCTCGCTCTCTCTCCCTCGGAAGCCGGCTCGTGGCGAACTTGGGATCAGATTTGGTCCTAATCAGAGCCGGGGCGCGGGATTTTTATAGCTTAGACCCTCTCCTGGAATCACGCAGAACTTGCCTAATAAGCTGACGCTCTCCTGACAGCCCGATTGCGTGCCCCGATCCACTGCTGAATAAATCATGGGGGCCCGTCGGAGCGCCGATGGGCCGAGTTTCGCTATCGCAACCCCAAATCTCACGGCCAATTATATCAACAGATATTTATCGCCTCTGCGGTGACGTCAGCCGGGCCGGGGGACGGGGAGCGGGGTGCCCCCCTCCCTCTTTTCTCTTCCCCCCCCCCCTCCCCAACCCCATTGACAAAAATACTTGAATGAGATTTCCTAGCGGGCGCCTACTATGCGAGGTCACTCCGGGAAAACTTTCCACTCGCCGGCCGGCTGCGGGGAGGAACCCGACCCGATCCCACCCGCACCGGGACTGCCACCCCGGGCAGCCTCCGACGACCCCCTCCCCCTTACGACCACCACCCGCTCCCCGGTCCTTTTCATCCCGGCCGGGGGCTCCGCGGGGCTGCCGAGGAAGCCGGCGGTGCCAAGCACTCCCCTGCGCCCGCCGTGATGCTGCCGGGGGGCGGGCAGGGCAGGTGCCCCCCCCGGCCTCCTCCCCGCCTGGCTTCTGGCCCTTCTTCCCCTCCATCGTCCCCTCTTGCCGAGGTGGAGAGCGAGAAAACCCTTGGGTTTTCCCTCGCACCGATCTTCCCCACCTCATCGCCCTCCTGGTCACCGGTCTCCCTGCTTGCCCCCCTCCGTGGGTGACTGCACGCCTTGAGGTCCCTTTGCAGTGCTCCCCCGTCACCATTCGGTCTCCATTCCACCAGTATCTCCAGCCAGGTTGCTCACCGTCAGGTCCTCTCTTCAGGAGGTGGCACTGCTTGTGGCAAGAACTTCTGCCCAGCGCCCGTTCCACGCCCAACGTGCCTTCTTCAGCCTTTGCATCCCACCAGCTATGCCACTGCAGCTCGGTCCCGCTCCGCCACCGCCTCGCTTGCAACATTCGTCATGTCCTTCCCTTTACATCGGAAAATTGCACTGAAAACCCTACCGGTTTCACCCTGCACAGACTGCAAATGCCTGGGGCCATGCACATGTGCGTGCCCCACCACGGCGAGGAGATTGAACAGACCGCGGAAGGTGGTCGTGTGTTATCGACACTACATCAGTGATGAATCCGAAATCCATTTCCTTAACAAAATAACGAAGTTCAAACCACTTAATATATGAGGTTGGCCACAGCCCAGTTCTGAGCATCTCCTTAGGGACGCTATACACTTTAATTTTTGTTATACCTACCTCCAGCCTCAGACGTCGTTGCTGAAGTGCCAAAGAATCCGATCGTGTGCACCATAAACACACAAATGGAAAAACAAGTAGTAATACCAGAGATTTGTCTCTGCATTATCTCCGTTAGCTCAGGCATTCATGAGCTGAAAAGCATATTTCAACAAAAACAGAGCAGAATATATCGTGGAGATAGTCACAGCAGACGCTATTTGTATGCTTTTAAAGCGTGTCAGCACAGCTTTCCGTGAGAACAACTAGGGGTTCAAAGAAGCAGGAACTAAGTTCAATCAGTTGAATGTAAGAGGCACTTATTAAACTCAAACCCTCCAGATGTGCTCCGGGGTGGGTTTTATTGCAGTGACTCCCTTTATAGGTTTAGTACACCCTTAAAGACCAGAAAACCTCTTAAAATAATGAGATCATAAACACAAAGAAGGAAACATTCTGATCCAAACACATTTTTCTTAGTATTGTGGGTGAAATCTGAATAAGTTACAGAGCTGTGTCTCTCCAAAAGATTGATGCCAGTTAGAATTGGCTCAGATTATTTTATGTTTTTCATCGTTTTCAATATTATTTAGGTCCCTTTAGGCAGACAGTTTCATCCCTTGAAGAATTACAGTGATAGCAAATACAGCAAAGGAGTGGGCTAGGATAGCTCCTGTAATTTTCACAAGGGCTGTGTAACCTGCCAGGTTCTTCCTACCTTTCTCCCAACCCCTGGCCCTGAGCAGGCTCTGTATTTCTCATGCACACTTACTTCTAATCCAACATGGGCACATTAGCCCATGGTTTCCCCATAGACCCTGAATGACGTGTTAGAGGGCTCACAACAATTTCAGTGCAGGGAGACTATGAGATACTTGTATGTCTTAATAACAAGGAATATAGAACAAGACAGATACCTGAACTAAAAGTGCTTCCCTCAGTACTTCAAATGCAGAACTGACTTCCTGTGAACACAGAACTCATTTCTCCAACTAGGAACCAGTTTCAAGGCAAAATCTCTGCTGTTACTCCTGAAGAAGATTACAACAGAAGAAATCCTGAGTTCTCACTGGAGGGCGATTCTCACTGTGGTGATGAAGAGAAACAAGGCAGATATCAGGTAAATCTGGAGTAGAGTTTACATTTAGTGACACAGTTTGATATTGGCAGGCTCTTCATAAGAAAAGTGCTCATATTTGACTCATTCTGCAAACATCAGGTGCAAACATAATTTTTGCACAATAACAATGTCTCGAAACACAAAGTGTTAGCAAGGTCCATCTCCTCTATACTAACATGGGTTGGGTGGCATCTGCACTTTAGCATTAGCAATCTCAAACTCAGGCACCTGCTGAAAGGCAATTTATAGCCACTCTGCTGTAGCTAATGGAAAGCAAGAGCATGCCCAGTGCATGATACAACCCATCGCAAAATAATATCTTGAGGCTTCTGGAGAAGCTCACCTCGTTCCCTTGTCTATAAAGGGAGTGCAGAGAGCTACCTTAGTCTAGTCACTGAATTTTTAAATAGCTAATGTTAGGAGAGAAGAATCCCATCCTCATTGATTGACCATAGCAGAGAGCTCACGCGATTCTAAAAATAACAATATAGAAGTGATGATGTTAAACGGAGGGTATGGCTCTTACCCCAGGTATTTTTGAAGATGCCCATCTACAAACATGGAAGAACACACACCAGATGTAGATCAGCTTTCTACAATAGTGTAATATTTCATTATAATTCTAGCTTTTGTCAGAAGACAGTAAGGTGTTCTGGTCTTGCTGCATTCAGCAAATATTTCCATATCCTCTCACTTAACCACTTCGTGTGATCACCATCATTACTTGGTGCCTCTGATCAGGTCTCCAACATATGATCTTTTATTCTGTGACTATTTCAGCACATCTTGCCCACTCTGCAGTGCCAGCAGTCACACAGTGACTCCTGTATACATTACATTTTCATTTGACCCTTTGCTACTCCTGACACTAAGAAATCTAAATCCTCTGGTCATAAATATTATGGATTCCAGGGCAATCTAGAGAAAAGGAAGAAAAAATCAAGGTATCTTGAAGGTAATAAGTCATCTTAAGAACAAAATACTATTCCTGTTACGCCAATTATGCCTATTATTCCTCATCAGACTGAATTTGTTAGACCAATCATAGAGAACCACAATTAAAGTGAATTATGAAATTCAATAAAAATAAATCAACAAAATAATAATTTTTAAAACTATGTTCTAGGTCAGGATAAGAAAAAATACACTATTAAGGACTTCAGCTATTTGTCATTTCTTCTGAACCCAAAAGTCTTCAAAACTTTCTCATTCAGTTTTAATTTCTCTTTCAGACAGTTTTTAAATGATTTCACTCCAGGAAGGGGGTTATGTGCTCATGTCATGGGGATTTTCCAACCTGACCCATTCTATGATTCTGTGATTTTACGTGGTATAGCTCACCAACATAGATTCATAGGATCATAGAGCACCTTGAGTTGGAAGGGCCCTTAAATATCCCCTAGTTCTAACCCCCTGCCATGGACAGGGACACCTCCCACCAGACCAGGTTGCCCAAAGCCCCATCCAACCTGACCTTGAACACCTCCAGGGATGGGGCATCCACAGCTTCTCTGGGCAAGCTGTGCCAGTGCCTCACTGCCCTCAGAGAAGAATTTATTCCTAAAATGTGCTTAATTCCTTGTGCCCCCAGGAGAATTTATACAAGTGGTACAGGCAGGAGCTGTGCATGTACCCCCTTGGGCGCCACCAAAAAGTGATTATGGCTCTTAGCCACGCTCTCTCGTTGCAGTTGGCGAAGGGACTTGTAGAAGCAGGCTGGGAGGAGTGTGCATGCTAAGAGCTGTGCCTTTCTCCTCCTGACAGCCTTCATCTAGGGAGGCAACAGCTGACCTTTATATTTACCTCACAAGACTTGTCAGTTGCTATTCTTGCACTCAAATAACGGATGGAGAAGGCTGGGCAGCTATGCATGCGAGCTCTCTACGCTGTTAATGATAATTCTGCAGGAACTAATCTCACAATTATTGGTAGCAACAAGGAAATCCATCAAACGATCACCCTGTGAAAGCGCCGAGCAATTTGTATTCCCGGTTGCCTCAGTGTCTGGGTGCATTTCGCCGTAAGAGAAACTTTGCTGTGCACTCACCCGGCTTGTCTGCCCGTGTTTGGCAAACACAGCTGCCGGGCCCGGGGCAAGGCTGAGGGGAACCTCATGCACGCCTCCAGCAACCCACTGACTCTGGGTTCAGCCTGGTGGGCAGGGAGGCGGGCGAGGACACCCCCAGACCCTCCGGGAGCAGCGTATGGACTGGGGTGTGCAGGGGGGGCAGAGGCCAGGGCAGAGGAGGGCAGGAGCCAGGGCTGGTGTCAACCTGGAGGGCAGGCGTGGATTCTTACATTGCCTCTCCTCAGACACATCCCTGCCACAGCGAGGTTTGAGCACAGACCTGTCTTTTTACTTGACACTGGGTGAGGGGCACGGAGGGGAGCCTACACAGGTCAGACCATGTTACCAGTGGTTTCTCTCCAGGGAGTCTATGAGGAATCACATACTGAAGGCCAGGAGAAGAGGAGAGACTGTCCAGCTCAGATGGTCTAACAGAAAAGGGCACTGAGCCACTGACAGCTTCATCCATCAGCTACACCAGGGACCTTGCCTTGTTGCCGTCCCATGCAGCACCAGGTCTCCATTAGCCATGAGTGTCACCAGCAACACGCAGTTCATTCAGCCCTGAAGCCATACAAGCATGGGGAAACAAACCATGCTGCTGGGGTGATGGATCCAGGGGTCACTTTGAAAATAAAGAAACATTTGAGCACAGCTGTGCCAGTGTCACATTTTCCAGCACCCAAGCAGCAGGAATTTGAGCAAACTGCTGCGTCTCTGATTTTTCAGTGGCCAACCTGCTGCTGTCCCACCAGAGGAGAAGAGAACAGGAGAAAAGTTAGAGTTTGGATTTGCAGAAAGTGAAACCCTCACTCACTTCCACCGTGTTTATTTGTTGTGAACTGGAGTTTTCTTCATAATGTAAGCACACATGATACTTCTATATTTAAAAGCATACACTACATGAGAAGGAGACAGAGAAATGAAACTGAGTACAGAGGGAAAATAATCAGTGTGATTTGGAGAAGGTTTGTGATACTAAGAGCAACTCCTGCTCCTCAAATCCTGTTACAACCCCTCAACTGTTGCTAAAAAAAAAAAAAAAAAAAAAAAAAAAAAAAAAAAAGGAAATTTTAGCCTTCTAGCTTAAAAACACAACCCAACTACACCATCAAGGCTGAGAAACCCCAGATAAGCACAGGAAGAGCTCAAAACGTCATCTTCTTTAAAAATCTCACGATTCTGAGCACAATCTCAATATTTGGGGGAGGAAGAGATGGGAGCAGCACAGTTTTTGGAATACTTGAGGCTAGAGATGCAGCAACTGCCTTCTCACTTCCTTCAAGTGAGGAGGTATGGGAAGAAATACAAACGCTATCTGTCTTGAATGGCTGGGCAACAGACTATATATAGAATCCGCTCTGTCCTACTTAAGTTATGACTAATGCTAAACAATTAGAAATTCAGATGTCTGCATATTTGAAGGAGCAAACATCTCTAATGCACCATTTGTTGTTCATTAAAAAATGGAAGAATCAAAGTCTCTCTTAGCTCCGACTAGGCTGCACTTACCAACAGGTGTGTGTTGCTGGAAGAGGAGCCCCATGAGACTAATTGCGAAGGATAATGAACAAGATGAGGCGTTTCTTGGAAAAAAAGATTGTTATCTTTATAATGACCATGCCCATGCCAAAGACTGCAAATTCTTAAGGGAAGGGACTTTCTTTTTTGTTCCATGCCTGCCTGGTGTCTAGCACAGCGGCACCCTAGTCTGTGACTAGGAATCCTAAGTGCTACTGCAATTCAAGCAGTACATCATAGTAAATAGTAGTATTAAATTAGCTGGGAACATGAAGGTAGTTTTCATCAGCATCTCAGGATCAAACAACATTTCTCTAAGCCAGTGGTTAATGGAGTTTTATTTGACATCACGTTATTTTTATGAGGAGAAGACAATGCTAATTCCAAAACACAGTCTACTCTTGGGAATTTGGCAGGACTTTTTGTCTGGTTCTTCTAATTCAGAGCTGCAGTGTCTGAGAGCACTGGAGTGAGTTTTGATATGGACAAGATGAAAGACCGAGTGATGGAATCAAAGCACAGAACAAAACCACAAATCATGCCAGTTAATAAATGGAGGAAATGGTCGGTCTCCACAGGACAAAATCTCCAGATTCCTCAACCATTTCATTCTCACTATGGTTTACTGATACTGCAAGGTATACACTTAAGGAATGTACTTACTGGATGGCTTCTTTCATCCCTCTTCTGCTTTGTCATCTTGCAGATGTAAACAAAGAGGCCACTGATGGCACAGCCACACATGTTGCCATATACTACTATTTTAACAAATGAGGAAGGTTTTAGCCTGGAAGAAAATACTGGCTTTATTCTTAACTCCTGGTGCTGGGAGGGCAAAGGAAAGCATCAGGTGTTGTAGCTGCTTCTCTATGACTAGGAGCTTCCAGGTAATTAAGAAGCAGATATGTCTTCAGCCTGGGGTCCCTGAATGGTGGGATATCATTACAAACCCCTCTGTTTCGGGCTAGTGGATATGCACATCAAGTAAAATGGATGGTGTGTACTTCTAGCCACTACATTTCTGATTTCTCCTTCACCAGGAAGCAGCATTGTCAGTGGCCTGACATCAGGCCACTTGGAGGTCTCAAACAGATCTGCAAAAAGCAGATCTTGAATTGCTTTGCAAATATTACCTCTGAAATTAATGAGGTTAATGAGTAGCTGTAGAGAATTAATGTCCTTTACCAGAGAAGTGCATTCTGTACTGAGTGAAATACAGCAGCTTTGCAACTCCCCAGCCTAATATCAAGCCTCCTCCATTCCCCAGAAGGCTGAGGTGGTCCAACACCACCCACAATTAAGGCCCACAGACTGGGCTAGAGCTAATGCCAGGAAATATGCATGGATACAGCACCCAGGCAAGGCTGCAGGATGGGGCTGTTACATGTAGGCCTACCTCATGTAACGGGCATGGAGGTACTTGGACTACCCCCGCCTGTATTGCGTGATGCTCTGGTAATGCAGTGTTGCATCTCATATAAAAGTCTTGTTGAGAGCTCGCAGCTCCTTGTTTTTCTGTGCAAGAGCAGGCACGTGGGTTTGGAGCAGCAGCACAGCAGCATGCTCTCACTTTGCTCTGCTTTACATGCCCTTGGATCAACAATTAAACCAAACCTTGGCTGTAGACATCTAGGTAAATGCCAAGAGCTCATCAGCACCCATCTCTGACATAACCTGGCTTGTACGGAAGAAGTTTTTACTAAATGACAAGGAGAGGCTGAGAATTTAGGAGACAAGAACTAAAGCTAAAAGCCATAGGGTGGCATCACAGGCATTAGGAGCCCCGTGTTCACAGCTCGTAGGATGCTTTGAAATGGGAGAAGACAGCTGCTACTAGAGTGGCCAAAGTTGTTGTTTTTTTAAAAGAGTATATAAAAAAATAATGTCAGAAAAGTATTCTGTGCCTCTTTTTTAATAAGTCTAATCTCAAGTAATACTTGAGTTGATAGCATCTCTTTTGAGGCAGCTACATTTTTGGGCATACAAAGGTTGGGAATGTCCTGATAAAGCTTTTCCAGTTCCCTTAGTGAAGTCTGTGTGAAAAATAATTTTAGAGCAGCCAAATTTAAGGTGTTAACAGTGAGTGTCACTGACCTTTGGGTGTTGCTGTAAGACAACAGTGTGAAGTGCTGGCAAACACACTCACTGAGTTTGTCTCTCTTCGGTTTTCTCTGAGTGTCTTGGGCTCAGAGAAGATTTTAAAAATCCTTGGCTCAACAGGCAGCTCCCCAGAACATCCAAGGGATGCCATCCCAGGCAGACTGCTCAGCTAAACCTCTACTATGAGAGAATGATTCAGAGGAACCTGGAAACACACCCAGTAAAAGCTTTGACACAAAAGCACTTACAGCTTAGTCAGAATTGCTCTTGAGTTTGAAACTGAGCTTTGAAACTGTCTCTTCCTCCGCAAGTAGGAGAAAGAGGAAGGCCTCTGGGTGTAGTGTGGGAAGTACACCCCAGTCCCTCACTTATCCTATCTGTATTAATGCTCCTGAGGAGGAGAGTGTAGGGTTTTCAGCTCAGTGGGAATAAAAAAAATGTGCATCCTGAAATCTAGGGTTCTGACACTGACTGCAATTAAACTTGTTTTGGCCCCAAACTGAAACGCACGCACACTTTCCTCCTATTTTTCTTGGCACAGCTTTTGGCAGAGCTGTGTGATGGAGACTGGCTGACTGTTGCAAAACAGGAATGGAAAGGAGATGTCAGTAGCAGGCAACCGGTGAACTGCAAAAGAAGGGCAGTGGTAAGTGAATTGGCTTCCACGTGGCAACAGGTGATTGAACGGCATAATAATGTCTCTATTATGTCAGCAAGAACTATGACAACAGATAAATAAAGGTGACTCAAGATGCCGTCCAATTTCACTACTACGGGGATTGTGCCTACGAGGTGGATTTGTTCTCTGAGTCTATTTACTATTCCTGGTAAGAAATAAACCCCAAATTAAAGAGATGAGCAAGAAGCAATGTTGTACATTTCACAACCAACCAACACTTCCAGCACAGCTCTACTTAGAGCAAGGAAATGCTCGAGTAGCCCCTGCAGGGAGCAAGGGAATGAGGTATTAATCCATCCTGAGAGCAAATAAATTGCAGCACACATTTTTTGTGGTAGTAGGGAACTGTGTCTCCTGCCTCAGGCACAGGGCTATCCTCACTCCTTCATCTGCTTAGCTACATCTGAGGACAAACTTCTAATAAACTCCACACCCTAGATAACTATCTGGGGGATAAAGATCCTAGCTTGGGCCCCTCAGAACAGTTCTTCATTTCAAAAATGAGCTCCACAATGACCCCTTTATAAAATCCATAGAAGTCAACACAAAGCAGAGTCAAAATCTGCTGACAGAAGATGTTATTTGACTCTTTCTTTGCAGAGAATTAAAACAAAATCCCTGTTTTGGATCAAGGCCAGATTTCAAATCTTGAGCACTGTCCTGAAGTGTAACTGTGTCTCTCTGCATGGTTCTGCTTGAGCTGCCACATGGAGCTTGAGGCAGAGCCACCTCATGCTCCAAATAATGAATGCCGTAGCTTAAATAACTCTACATGCTACCTGTCAACACGACTGGAGCCACAAGGAATGAGTTTTCCACGTATAACTCCACCACAGCATCACAGAGGTCTTGTTCAGTTTGATTTTTGTCTTCTAAGAATCAGACATGAAACATGCCAATTGCAGAGAAGTCACAGAAAACACTGGTGAATCTCTTCATGCTCATTGACACCTACTGATAACTAAGCCCTGTTCATTACCAAAGCACAAATAGTATGCTTCTCCTTCAGCCTTCAGTTATGGCAAGGATGTAGCTTGAGACAGACTAAGTTGTTTTCAAGGACATAAAATGAAGTAAATCTTCCTCTTCAGGGGGTGACTGAATTGAGCTGTGGTGAACTCAAGGCATGTATAACTCCTGGTGCTTTTGGAGAAAGAAAACAGTTTTTTTTTTAATTTTGATAGCAAGAGTTTGGTTAGGCCACATGCAGGTTGTATATTCTAAATAACCTGGCTTTCCTCCATTTGCCAAACACAGCATCAGCATCACACCTCCACCCAGACACCAGTCCCAGGCTGCATCTCCCACCTGCGCTCATCCTGAGTTCATGTAGAAACTCGTGGGTGCCTCATTTACGAGCCATAAAACTAGCTGTGTCTTCAACTGTGCTATCCTTCTCAAGGTTGAAGAAGTAACAAAAATTATGGTGCTTACTGTACTGCATGAATATGGTGCATGTCTGTCATTCATTCGACTGAGCATCCAGTCAAACAGTGCACCCTGCCCCTGTGCTGTGTGCTGGGGCCCGACCATGCAGCTCTGTCTGCAGGGGCTCTGGTGGGAAGCGATCTGCGGCTCAGGGACATTGTGATCCAGTGACAGGATTTGTATTTGACAGAATAGAATTTTAATAGAATAATATAGAATTTTCTTTCAGGAATCTGTCTGAGCAAGGATTGATTGAGAAGTGCTTTATCTGGAATAAAAACATCTGGAATAAAAGACATCTGCAATAAAAAAATAAACAAGCCTTATAACAGATCCTAACATATAATGAGACCGTGATAAGAAAAATAGAATTTCAGTCATCCAACCCATGTGTAAAACTGACAAGATCCTTCTTTTCCCCAGAAAGATGTCTTTGCATCTGACATCACTGCCCTTATGTTGGAAAAGGAAGGAAATTATTTTCAAACTGTTGTAGAAATACAATTCTTCCACAATATAAACAAGGCAGATGATCAATTACAGCTCAGATTTCCCATGAAAATATCAGAAATCCCATCAGTGCTCTGTGAGACTGGTGTGTTGCTTGCTGTGGGCCTCTAGCCGAGAAAATAACGTCTCTCCATGAAGAGAAGCATCGAGTGATCTTTATCAAAAAAGGCGAAGATTCCTGAGTCCCCAGCATTCATTTATTTAGCTCGAATTGTCCCATACCTACAGGTGGGAGCCAAGAGGTGGTGCTAGAACTCAGCTATCTCACACCTAGCAAAGTCTGCTCCAGCTGAGTTTCAGGTGGAAAGATGCAAAAGATGGCTGCACTCACTGTGCTTTGTATATAATGTTTCCGATCCGCATCGTTTAGCCTCTCAGCTGTCTGTGCTGTTAGAAGGACTGTAACCTGGGTTTTAGTTTTGGGGATTAACTGTTCTGGAAAAGCAATCATCCTCAATTCTTACTGCTCACTTCCTAGAGTTCTTGAAACTGTTCGCTCCTGGCTACAGCCAGAAGCACTCATTATCAATATAATGAGAACAACTACCTCAGATGGAAATATTCATGAGTTAATCTTGTCTCATTGTCCCTAAATTGAGCACTAGAGCAACACACTACAAAATACGCATGAGTCAAATCATGCTTGAAACTAACACCAGGCCTTTCGTCAGCGACAAGCGCCCTGCACTGTGGATGAATTACCAGAAGCTCTTTCAGCAGCAGCGAAACACTTCAGATAGGAACTCACATCACGTTTCTGATTGACCAGGGACCTTGGGTAAGAAAGCAGGAAGAGCACCGGAGATGCTCACTGACAGCACCACTGGCAGGAGCATCTGCAGTGTCTGAGGTTTTTCTTGTCCTACTGGTGTGTGGCCAAACTGGGAAATCAGTCCCATGGCAACTGTACCCTCTGTGTGGCCTCTCAAGGAGAGCAGTGAATAACCAGTTTTCTTATCACCTAACAGCATTTATCACTTGTTACCTGCACCATCCTTTAGCAACTGATTTCAAAGTCACCTAAAAGAACTCTCCACTTACTGCTTCCAATGTGTTTTCTATATTTATTTCCTTTAAAATTTGGATGCTTAAGCCTTCTTCATTAACTTCATTTATTCTATGAAAAAAGACCACTAAAGATTTTACTTTATAATCAACAAGAGAAAGCTAATAAATTGTAGTGTTTTGACCAACGGTTAGGGAATTTCTTGAAGAGCTCCTAAACGATTAGCTGATATAGCACTTTAAGGGAAATTTCGTAAGCTGCTCAGGAATGAACCTATTTTTACTTCATCATATAAATGAGCATACTGAGATAAGAAATCCAAATGCTAGGATATTACCTATTTTAAATTCATCATTATTATATTCTTATATAATTTGTATAACATTTTATTGTTATGGACTAGACCAATTTTCCTTGGAACATGTCAATGCAATGGTCACCTTCCATTTTGGGATAGATGCAAGTATCAATTATAGTACTCCAGGGAATCAGACAATAACTGTTACTCTTCTTTGTCCCCAGAGTGCACACACGTCACCAATAAAGCCACACATCAGCATAAATAGCAGGGGAAGTTTATTGGACATTGTTTTTGGAAGGCTATACATCTGAACAAGGCTGAGAAGACTAAAGCTGCTGAGAAAGGAAAGCAGAAAAGCTCATGACATGATCAGAGCAAGCTCTGGGCACACAGCTCTGAGTACTCAGCACTGCAAATCTGACCAGGCGCCTGCCAGTATTGGATCAAAAGTACTGCAGCCACCTGGTGCAAAGAGCTGCTGGATAGGAATTCTTCAAAAGCAAGTTAATTTTGTACCAGCGGGGTTTGTGCTGCTCTGGGTATATCATCTGTTCCCCCTAGAGCTGGCACAGAAGATGGAGGCAGCAAAAATACCACAGCACGTGATCTGAGTAATTTGACAGGAATGGGAGTGTATATTCATGCTCCAGCTGGATCAGTGGGTGATCTGGTGGTGAGCTGCTCTACCAGCAATGAATGTGGCACCACCAACAAAAAAAGAGGGGACTCTCGGGCTAAGAACTGACTGAAAAAGGGAGTCCAAACTAGCAACAATTATCCTTTGTTGCTTGATTCTTTCACCAAGGTTTTGACAAAGAAACACCATTTTGTGAGCTTTTATGTTTCAGTGGCTACAGACACATGTCCAAATAGGGAACAATAGTACATTTAGACTACAACAGAATATTTTGCTTAAAATAGCCCATTTGGCAGCATATATCCAAGTTTCCTAATAAAACAGCAATAACGTAGTTATTTAGTATTTTTAATGAACTGAGAAGACCAATGCATTTCAAACAAGACACAAGCCAGCAGATAAAGTGTTTTGATCTCCCATGGTCCATCTCCCTGACAAAGAACAGGTGAATAAATAAAAGTCACAATGTCAGAGATTATTTCTTTGCCATTTTTTTCCTACATCAATTCTGTCACTGAGCCATGTCCTAGAGGCAGGTATTATTTACTTCAGTAGAATGTCTTTTTCCATTTAGTGTTTGCCCATGACTAAGTGGAGGTAACCAGCAAATGTCTTTGTCCCATAGGAAACACCTAAAGCCAGTATTTCCAGGTGTGTTATTTCATTAGTAGTTGAAGAGCGCATGCTGAAGCAGTATTACAAGAATTCACACCACCAGAAAGAGAGAGCACTTGGGGCAATCTATAGACAGGGTTGTTGTTCCTGATCTTTCCAGAATTGTGTACTCATCATCTTTTCTGAGAAGTTTTATTTCTCACCTGGCTGTGGACAGCCAATTCCACCCTTGCATGAGAGATAGAGTTAGGCTAAGACGTGGACAACCAATGCTCGGTTCCTTTCTCTGCTTCTGTCATCCTAGGTGGTTTTGAATAAGTCCCATACTGTTTTAGTGCCTGACTTCCTTACCCCTGAAATAGTCTTTCTGGAGATTGTTACAGCAGAGAATATAGGCTATACAGACATTACAGTCCCGAAAGCCCTATCACCCTACAGGAGATACGCATGGCCCAACAGCTTCCTAGGTCATCTCAAGCAAACCAGCCCCTCTGTGCTGCAATCTCTCCTCTGCTCCCACCAGGTTTATTTCAGAGCTCACAGATGGATGTCTCAGTAGAATGCCTCTAATCAGGCACAATATTTTGCATGTAGTTAATCATTCATATGGGACTCTACATTTCAAACAGTTCAGATTTTCCTAATTAATGTTTTGCATCATGATCGTATTTACAGTAATTGGGACTGATATTTGAAGTACAGTAAAAGCTGTCATCTCATTCCCTTCTAAAGAACCCAATTACCTTCATTTGTTAGCAAATTCATGCTAACATTTGGGTTTATTACACTTGACAACATAAAGCCAGCTCCTTCAGTGATGCGGTTCAGCAGGGTGCCATCCGAGCCCAGGCCTAGAAGATGCTGCAGACCTAACCTTGGAGGCCTTGGTGTGCCTTCCTGACCTATATCCCACTGGTGAAATCAATCACAGTGTCTCAAGGACAAGAATTTCTTTTGTGCCTGAGATAGGCCTCAGCTCGTGACTACTGAGGATGATGACAGCTTTTGTAATCTGCCACTTCTCTGATGTTCACATGAGACAGAAGGAAGCTTCTGCCTGGGTTCTCTCAGCCCTACTTTCACCTGGTTCTTTATACCTAGTGTTTTCAATCAGTGCTTCTGAAGGCCAGAAGCTAGCCACGAGGAAATATTAGACACAGAAACTGGGGTAAAAATCAGACCACGTGAATCAAGGCATTAGTCTTTTGGGGCTCTCCCATCCCTATATTATAGTCCCAAAGGATGGCTGCAGTGTGGCATATAGTGCTCATGTCACTAAAAGCGACAGCTGTCGTGGCATCCAAAAGTTAATTTCATGATCAGGTGTTAAAACGCACCTGTGTATATGACCACATGAGGTATGCACCTCAGAGGGGTGTTTACAAGCATGCCATGCATGTACCTCAGAGCCAGTCAGTCATTCCTCAGATGGGAAGGAGGATGGAAGAGTGCCAGACTTCTTTCTTATTCTGGGAAGTCCGATTTCAGCTACTGATTATTACCTAATAACCTAATCAGCAGTAATAGCAATATTTGGCACTTAAAAACACTTTATATTCAAAGAGCTTCACAAGCAGCTTAGGTAGAAAATTAATCCCTAAATAATTAGCAAAGGAAGCAAGAAAAACAAAATTTTAACATGAGAAAATGGAGCTACAGAAGCAAGGTCAGATAGTTAGAGCACAGTCATTCATTTGTTGTGGCTTTCTGCAGGCAAACAGGTGTTTTTTAATAAGTAAATAAGGTAAACTATGATTTTAACAGATGTTAGTGGGACCAGATCAAGCCCAGTGGGAAGCTTTGAGTTGCCTAACTAATAAACATGTAAACAAGATAAAAAAAGTGTTTCAATTACACTGACCTCACCTACAGCAGAGCTTTAAAATGGGCTTGTTAAAGGGTATTAATGAGCACCAAAGGCACCACCCCCCCCCCACCTGGCGTAAGCAAGATGTGAAAGAGAAACAGAAATTGAGAGTCCCACCCTTCCCACCTGCCTACTGAGAAAGCCAAATTTGTCTCTGCACGAAATCTCAGCAAAAAGTTTTTCAACTGAAATCAGTTCCATGATTCAACAGTTCAATAAGCAGATACCTCTCTCTCTTGGCAGTTTTCCCAAGAGCTTCCTCCAACTATTTTAGCTCTTAATTTCTCTCTCTCTCTCTCTCTTTCTTTTTTTTGCTACAAGCAACTTCTTCCCCAAGCACCTATCTACAATTGAATCCTACTCTAAATTCATGTCAAGATCAGCTTATGTATTCATTGCTGAATGAATTTCAAATATGTGCTCCTTGTGTTCCTTTCCCAACAGGATAGAGAGGCCTCTTGAGTTGCTTTAAATGTCTCATTACAAATGCTTCATTAGAAACTACGTCACAGATTGTGTCAATCTGGTCCACACTTTCATGCCAAAAAGTAAAGACTTTCAAGCTGTGCCTTTCTTACCATTAAGTTTCCAATCTGTTTTTAGAATCTCAATCAGTTCTTTAAGGAATGCAAATGTTACTTCTCCCTTCAGTGCTGAAACTAGCCATTGGGAAATGCACATGCATAATGCTTTCCTGCTCCTGCATGTATTGAAACAATAATCGATGCTGGAAGGGCAGACTACATTCTATATATTTTCTGAAGGACGCACAGACCTTCCATGCTCTTAGGGACAGTCCGCCTCCTTCACATTGTGTGAATAGAAATAATTTAGTAGAAATCAATATTACATGTGACAAGAGTTTAATCAAAATCAGTGTGGGAAGCTTGTCTGTTGAGGATGAAGCTGATCTTATGATAATGTAACATGAGTCAAGTTTCTTTGAGCCTGTTTTTCCTCTCAGCTAGACCTGGTTTGCACCACCACAACTGTACTTACTTTAAGGGATTACTCTTAGCTTCTACTTTCTACATAGTGCAACTCAGTTCCATTATCGTTTCCTACATACTCAGGACCCCTACCTGCTTTGCAGACATTGTGAAACTTGGTTTTGACACTAATTCTTACTATGTGCCCTAATAGTGCTTCTGCGGCTGCTGAAACATGTAGAGAAATATGGATTATTTTGTTTCCTACTGAGTAACTCATTTGGTGTGAAGCCAGAAGGAACTAGTACAGAAAAGCATTCTCTTCCAGATGATCAGTAGTTAAAATAGAGACAACCAGTGAAAGTGTAAGATGGAAAACCCAGCACCTTGGATATGGGAAGCTCAACACAAGTAAAAATAGGAGGTAGCGTATATGAAATACACCACAAATTATTTCTGGTTGGCTGTGACAGAGCCGAAGGCAGATAGGACACATATGCTGCTGGCAGCTGTGCATCCAGACAACCTCACTCGTCTGATGGTCCTGTCTGAGATGTACCAAACCATTGTCTTGCTTTGAGGTAGGATCACAGAGACTCCACATCCTCTCCTATCAATCTTTCCTAACCATTAGCAAGTTTTCCTAACATCTAACCTCAATATCCGCATTGACCATGAGTTCTCATCCTAGGAAACCCAACATTGTTTGAAGACAGCAACTGCCTCACTCAATCTTCTCTGTACTAACCCTTCCCAATTGCTTTCCTCAACCCACACACACTTTGTTTCCTAGGACTGCAGCACCCACACCTACATGTAGTCTCCTCTGGACTAAACACACTTCTTGCAGGATAATGCCGGAAGGTGGACACAGTGTTAAAGTAAAGCCTCATCAGTAATGAGTAAATTAGTGTTCCTCTTCACACACCTTAGTGCATTGTTTCATCCAAACAATGTGACATGGTTGATGTAAGTTCAGGCTGTGAACTGCTATAATCCCTAGAAACTTTTCAGAAAATATGTCTAGTGAAACCCCCCATTTTAAGTTTGTGCATTTTCCTTCCTAAGAATAGAATTTTGCTTGTTGAGCTGCAGCTTCTTACTTCTTAGCACAGCCAGATGTTTTGTTGTGTTTTTTTTTTTTTCCAGTTTGTCAAGAACATTCCTTTTCCTTTTCCATTCATGCTGCCCCTCCCAGCTGAGTGTTATGTGCCTGTCTAACAGGTATAGTCTCTACTCTATCATCCAAACCATTAATCAAATGCTGAATATTAAATCCACATTATAACTCCTTGGACACATCTTCTCAGCTGGAAAGAAAATCATAACTACCCTCTGAACAATTACTTTAAATCAGATTTACAATAGTTCTGCTGTATTTTCATCTAGAACATTCTTCTTCAACAAGAACCACTCAAATCCTTTAAAAAAAAAAAAAAAAAGAAAGAAAAAAAAAAGAGAGAGAGAGAGAAAAAAAATCCACAGACCACCTTTTGCAATGTTACTGTATGAGAATTAGGTGTGGTGAAAAGTAGATGAAAGTTTAATTCCCCTCCCTCCTTGTTTTGCCTTCCCAACTTGTAAAGAAGTGTGCATGCATTTCTATTTAACTGTTGTTAGCAACTACTTTGAAACTCACCTCTTGTATCTTATGATAAACTAGAGGGAAGTCCACAGACTACCAGAAAGAAACTTGATCTAGACTGAGTTCCCCTAGACTGCTTAAGACGAATACGCTCGAGATAGTGTCAGAATTGTACTGAGTCAAGTTTCATCTGTTTCTTCTTGATTAACTTCCCTTCCCAGGTTCTGGAGAAAAGAGAGAGTTCATACATTTTATGTCACAGCATCACAGTACTTCGGCTAAGAGGCAGTGGGATCATGACATCTGTATGCTTTCTTATGTTTGTATGATTTCAGGAGTTGTTAGGAAAAAACAAAATAGCTCAAGGAGTGGTGTTAAAAAATGTTAAATGCTGGAAACTGTAGGGCGTTGTTCCCAAAGATGGGAACACTGTCTTATATCACTCTGAAGAGTAATGTCCTGTAGCATTTAAAGCTCAGGCATGCTCTGCATTACAATAGTACTGGCTGTATGAGTCCACCTCACTTTCAGAGATTAAGTTTATCACAAATGCTCAGAGCCTCAGACCTTTAACATATATGTCTGCAGCCTGATCACCTTCTTTGGCTGGAAGTGAATCCTGATGTTGTGACCACAGATTACATATTATGTTATGCATCATGCTGTCACAGATGTTACAGCACTTTTGTGTGCCTGACATGAGTAGGAGGATCCTCAAGGGAAGTTGTAACCAGAAATATATTACATTTAATCTTGGAGGAGAGGCCATGCAATGTCTAATTAAATTTTCTTCATTTCTTCCTCACATTTGGCCAGTTGGGATCATGAAGTTTCATAACATCTTAACTGAAAGCAAGGACTGTTTTTGGTTGGTGTTGTTTTCTTCCTAGCTGACTAAATGTCAATTAGGTAGTGGAAGAAATTTAATTGAGTTGTGCTGAGTTCTTCAGTGACTAACAAGTCTGCTCCTGAGCTGTGGAAGAAAACATTATATCACCTGTGACATGTGTCATCCCAAGGATGAGGCAGTGGAGCTGAAGGCTCAGTGGAACATGTGCAGCTGGATTTCTTCTCTTCCAGATGAAGCCTGGTCAGCACAGTCCATGTATAAACCAACTTAAAGAGAACAAGGTAGTAAAGGCCTCTAGACTGACACATCCAGATCTCAGCACAGAAACTACGGACTGCTAATATTTACAAGTCCTAAAGTACAAGCACTGGGTCTTGGACATACTGACTCAAATGCTTTGCTGAAGGTATGTAGACCCCTGAGTTAGTGTTTACTGAGCTCATTTAGGAACCAGTAGCAATCTGGCTGCATGGGTTATGCATCACAACTTCTAACCTTGCTGAGAAATGGGACTTTGTGGCTCCTATAGGGGACCCAGGATAGCACCTCCTCATAGGACTGTCCTGTACATGGTTGAGGTTACTACACAATTGTTTCAGGAAACTTGATTCATGAATTTCTGCATTTTGTTCCTTTGCATAGCGTAGATGTAGCCTCCAAAAATTTCAGTTTGCACCTTAATATGGTCTCCTTTTGCTGCTTCGGCAATAAAATAATCCCTTCAATTGAATGTAAAATAAAACTATTATATATTGTAAGGCACCTCCACCTTGCCACAGCAGCACTGAAGAACCTTTTTGTTGCTGAAGAGAAGTGGTTTGACTGTACAACCCAGGCTTAGCCACGTTTTACACTTGTCATTAAGCTGTGGCTGAATCCTGCTCTTAGTTGCAGGGCAGAGGGTGGGGGAGCAGTCAGTAGTCAGTAGAAGTCCATGGACAGGGTGGAGAGCACACTATTCTCCCTGAGGTACTGGATGCTAAAAAGCTGAATCACCTTTGCACAACTTCGGTTTTACAGCTGTGGAGGATAATTAATACGGGCTTCCAGGAACAGAAGAGCAAGCTTAGGCTACAGTGCAGCCCTTGCACGCAAGGCAGTACTCTCGGTGCTCCAGAGAGGCTGAGGAATTGCAAAGCTCCCTTCCTGGATCATTCGCATCGCTGACATTGTAATTAAGACATCTGACTGACTGAAAAGTGGCTGACTGCTGCTCTGCTCCATTGAGCTCTCTGCTCTGGTGGGGAAAGGCATAAGAAGATGTGAGTGCTGGAGGGAAATGTGCCGCACAGATCCAAAACAGAGAAAAGACAGACCATTTTTATCATGAAACTGGACAAAGGTCTGCCTAGTCTGCATAGGCTCTCCAGTTCTCAGTGTTTTCAGAACAGGACCAGGTACTTTTCTGGGAGATCTTTCATTAAACATAGAATCATAGAAGCACAGGATATCCTGAGTTGGAAGGGACCCACAAAGATAATTGAGTCCAAGTCCTGGCTCCACACAGGACCACACAAAAACCAGACCATATGCCTGAGAGCATTGTCCAAATGTTTTTTGAACTCTGGCAGCTCGGTGCTGTGACCACTGCCCTGGGGAGCCTGTCCCAGTGCCCTACCACCCTCTGGGTGCAGAACCTTTCCCTAACCCCCAGCCTGGCCCTCCCCTGTCCCAGCTCCATGCCGTTCCCTCAGGTCCTGTCGCTGTCCCCAGAGAGCAGAGTTCAGCACCTGCCCTGATGTTACTGAATTCAGCTTAGAGGTGATGCTGAACTGCATATATGTGATGCAGAAAGGATTTAAGGTTAGATGCTCTCTGGCCTGAAATACCATCCATCTTCATATCTACTTTGTCCTTGATAATGTAGAACCAGAAGCGGAGACCAACCTTGCAAAATACATCTACTACTACTCTTCTTTCTAGAAACAGTTTTTTTTTTTCTTTTTTTTTTTTTTTTAAATGATACACTCTTTAGCTTAAATGTTTTCTCATGAAGGCTCATAACTAAGTATGTGCCCATTCACATCCTTTTCAAACCTGCAACCATTGTTAATTCAGATTTTGTTTGTGTTTAAAAAATAATGTATTGATGCACTGAATTTTTGAGTGACTCATCTAATTCTCCGAGTAGGTGGATTGTATGCCTTCACACAGTGAAAGTATACTTTAATCTTAACCATTGAATTCTTTTAATCTTCAAAGGCAAAACGATGCAATCCAGTAATGCAGTTGACTGCTGCTTGAATTTCCAGGGAAGATCTCTGGTCCTGGACCTAAGTTATAAAACAGACTGCCAGTTACATTGGAGCTTACCTGAATGGCTTCAGTGGGCTTCGGGATCCAAAGGACTGACTGACACCATGGCATATTTCAGGCCAGTCTTGAAGCTGCTCTGAGTTCTTCAGGGCTCAATGTCCCTCCAGGGCTGCAGAAGCTGATGAGGCCAGTGGCTGTGGCATCATCTATCCATGCTCCTCTTCTCCCTGGGTTAGACTGCATGCTTCCCAGCATCAACAGCTATGGCTCTGGCTCCATTTCATGGCACCAACTCAACACCTCAGAAAAAGAACTTGAGGTGCATGTGCACGTGAAGTTGTGTATGGCCTTTGGACCATAAAGTTGGAGGCTGCCAAGTGGCAAATGTCTATGGACAGTCAAGGGATTTAAAATAAGCCAAATGCAAAGTTTCCTGCTTCCTAGGTATAGCAAGCAGACAGTGAAGACCAACAGGCAAAGAAGAACTCAATTAGGTCTCACTTGTCCTTTTAAGAAGGGCAGAATATGAAGATGGATATTTCCTCCCTACCCCCAGTTTGTGCACAGTGGTAGTCTCTGCTGCAGATCGCTCAGAGCTTTCTGTTATCTACTACAATTCAATAAAACCCAGCCTCAGAGCAGGGACATGAAACAATCTGTGTATTTAAGTTTTATTTGAGCTGCCTCAGACAGCTAACCAAGCTGCTCTCTGTGCCAACATACCTGCCTGATTAAAAAAAATAATAATAATAATCTTCCATTAAATTTGCAAACAAAACAGAGTAGGTGGAAAGCTCCCCTTGCCCAGCCTATGCGTAGTTACCAGCCCTTTGGCTGAATGTCAGGTTTTTAAGTACATTTCTTAAAGAGGAGTGAAGGTATTGTCTGTATCAGAAGTGCTGGAGTGGGTATCTAATAATTGCCCTCAATCTGGGATAAATTACACACAATCAGCAGCCCCCGCTTCAGAAAATAAATCAAAAGGAGTAAGAAAGTGATATTAAATCAGTTAAATCAATGCAGCACAGGTAAATACAAGTCCTACATGTAGCTTTTGACCGATTTACAATTACTTGATTCCCTGAAATAAAAGAAAAATAAACTGCCTGATTGATTTCATAATCTAGGGGCCACAAACTGCTCTTGCTAATAGAAGACCTGCTGGTTTGGATAATAGATGGAATTGCTAATTTACTTGCTATTCACTATGCTATAATTTTTTCCTCTAAACTGAATTGTTAAAAATAAACAATTTATTTTCCTTCCCAAATAAGAAAAAGAGAGAGAGAGAATTTGTTACCAATAGTGTTTTGTGGCTTTAGGAGGAAAGTTAAATTTAGAACTTAGACTAGTTACACAAAGAGGATTATGAATATTTTAAGGAAAAAGCTTCCATTTTTTTCTGAATATAGATAAGAGAAGGGAATAAACTGAAACAAGGGCTTGGTGAATAAACTGAAACAAGGGTTTGGGTGTTATTCTTGGAGGCTGATGTGCCCCTGAAGATGAGTGAATGCATTGTGCTTGGTATTTAACTGTTCTTGACTCAATATATTGCCTCTGTAAAATCGTAAAGCCTGTGGTAGCCAGGCTGGTCAGCCAGGAATTTCTTCTTGACTCAGTCTGTAGCCCAGGAGCTCCCTGCTTCCTGCCCAGATGTGTCTGCACTGCAAACTGGGGTACAGCCTGCCCGGCTTTGGTCCCAGCAGAGGGGTGCCACCAGCACCAGCCCTGTGAGCAACACTTTCCTGGTACAGTAACGAGTCAAGATCACACACACACAATCACAGAATTTCTAGGTTGGAAGAGACCTCAAGATCATTGAGTCCAACCTCTGACCTAACGCTAACAATCCCCACTAAACCATATCCCTAAGCTCTAGATGGTTCATTTCACCCTCACGTGGCTGGACCAAAGCTGGGTGGCATTGCAGTGACACAGAGCTAGGATGCCTCCTTCTTACCTGAGCAAGCAGGAGGCAACTTGAGGTGACGGAAAGCCCATCTCACTTCCCCTGGGAAATGTTTCTGCCTATGTTCATCCCTGGGGACACCAGACACAGGCTCAGGCTGGGGTGGCTGTTATGCAGACAGGTTCTCCCATGAACTAGTCCTTCAAGTGGCTCTATTTAAGGAGGTATTGAGGACTCTGGGACACAGTCCTGTAACTCCTTAGCACTGAACTCTCTTTGAACTGATGCAACAGAATGGAAGCAAAGACACGTGCATGGATTGTGTGCGGTAAAAACCAAAAGCCTGGCCAGACCAGAGGTTTGGATCCGAGCCTGGATCTTGGATCTGGGCACACTTTGCAGTGTATATACAGTATGAGTGAAGAGTGACATTTTAGAAGAGTTTAGGAGAAGAAGAAATGATGACTTGCATCTCCCCAAACGTAACTCCAATGGCAGTACTAGAAAAGAGCAATCAGCCCTTTTTAACTGCATTTGTTCTCACAGAAGAGTCAGGAAATTAAAGATTTTTTTTAGGCAAAGACATCAAATGAATTTTGGTCCTGTACTTCAAAAAAACTGGCATTTTTACCAAATAATGAAGTTTTTCAATAGGAAAGGACAATTAACTACCCCAAAGAGGTTGCTAAATGTATAGAAAAAGTACAAAACTTAGAGATAATCATTTTCATCTGGCAGCTATTCCCATTAACAGTGTCATGTTCAGGAATATTTAGAAATCTTGACTGAAACTTTTAAATATAAAGACCGTAGTCCAATATAGATCTATTATGTGACAGACTTATGGCATGGACACAGTACACAATTTTCTTTGCTTTAGTGCAAGTAAAGAGGAAAAAAAATGCACCAATGCAACAAAACTGAGAGAAAAAATGAGATGCAATGTTGCTGTTTTTTCAGAAATTATAGGGCGTTCATTACTACTTACAGAAAAAAATCTGCATCATGCAGTAGGGAAGGCCTGGACTCAAGCAAAAACAAACGTTCAAACTTTTGAGCAAATCTGGTCTAAGATTTATCAAAATGTGATGTAAAATGGATTTCTCTTTTTTGCATGAGAATCTGGGACTAAATATTAAACATAAATTCTCAGTGATATGATAACTGTGTCCACTTTCATAAAATGTATTACAAAAAATGAAGTGTCACTGTTCAGAAGAATAAAACTAATTTTTTATTAATTCATAAAATGCACATATACACATGTTCATGCCTTCCCATTTAAAATTGTTTAAATATTGTAATTGACAGGTTATTTTAACCAAAATCTATTACTTATCATTGGTGCTATGCTGTACAAAATCAACTTGAAAGCAGATAAACACATTACTCAAAGCAGTTGGCTCTCTGATCATGGTACTTAATTGGCCCAACCATTGCATCAGGCTGGTGGTCATCAACAGGAGTCTAAATCTAAAAAAAAGTGCACTTATTTATGGACTCAGGGTACATTTGTAGCTCTGGGTCAATGTACTGCTGATGATTCTGTAGGCGGTAGCTTTCTTTTCACGTTATTACTGAAGCAACAGTCTATGAGTGACAGTACCACGTCAAGTGAAATCAAAATTGTAAACCTAAGGGCCTCAGTACCCCTTGAGATGTTATGTTTTAACACAAATCCAGGTGGGTCCATGTCAGATGTGGGGGGGAGGAACAGAGGGAGGGAGGGAGAGAAGAAGGAAGGAAGGAGGGAAGGAGGGAAGGAGGGAAGGAAGGAGGGAAGGAGGGAAGGAGGGAAGGAGGGAAGGAGGGAAGGAGGGAAGGAGGGAAGGAGGGAAGGAGGGAAGGAAGGAAGGAAGGAAGGAAGGAAGGAAGGAAGGAAGGAAGGAAGGAAGGAAGGAAGGAAGGAAGGAAGGAAGGAAGGAAGGAAGGAAGGAAGGAAGGAAGGAAGGAAGGAAGGAAGGAAGGAAGGAAGGAAGGAAGACATCCTTTTAAGCCTTACTTGAAATAGAAGATGGTCACAAGATGGTCACATTTTAGGATTAAAGGTGCTATAGAAAAGCATAAGAGTTAATACTATTAACATCATGAGACAGCTTTATCTAGCACTTTGCTATTTGTCCCTAGATTTTAAGTGAATCTGTGAACAGCTTCTGTCACATTTCAGGCATGACCTCTCATGTGCTCTGACACATCACATTGGGCCGCATACGTGACATCATGTTTTCCTTAAAGAAAGAAGTTTGATGTGACCTATACAACTGCACTCCATGAGTCACAGCATGATGCACTGGACAGAAAATTTTAAAAGACGCTTTTGCAAAATCCATCATTAAAAATGTTAGTTTTTCAGGGAAACAAAAATGTTTAAAAAAAATTAAAATGCTTCCAACAATGCCAAATTATACTCCATACAACGTTTTAATCTGGATTCGTGGTTGTAATATATAATTAACTTCTAAAGACTTGAATTAGAGGACAGATAGGAAGGAAGGTAGATAGACAGACACGAAAATGTTCTTTTCAAGTTGTTTTTCCTCTTGATAACAGACAACCTTGGTATGTTTTTATTCTTTAGATAGATGAGATAAAGGTGAAATGAGAAAATGATGCAACATGCAATGAGACAATGAGCGCTTCTTGTCCTCAAATTGCAATGAGAGCAATTTTGTGCTGGGTCTGCCAAGCTGTATTGTTTTTATTTTCATAGAGTCATAGAATCGTAGAATGGTTTGGGTTGAAAGAGACCTTAAAGACCATCTGGTTTCAACCCCCTGACATAGGCAGGGACACCTCCCACTAGACCAGGTTGCCCAAAGCCCCTTCCAAACAGCAAATTCAGCTTTAGCTTGTTTCCACTGAGGTGGGTTTGGGAGCACTCAGACATGTAGTTGAGTGAGCAGATCAGATCAGCACCACTCTTTAAGAGTGGGCAGCAAAGAAAAGTTGAGGCAAGACATCTTCTACTGGCACAGCCACATCTGCAAGAGATTGCCTGCGTATAGCCTGTTTTACCCCAAGTGCTGCACTGCTGTCCCTAGGCTTTTTCTGGAACTAGTACTAGTTTATTGAAGTTTTGAAGTTTCTCCAGGTTACAGTGCACCCTGTGCAGAGAAGACAACCCCACAAATGAAACCCTTGTTCTTATCCAGGAAGGTCACAGCTGCATTATCCCCTGAATAGATTTTGTCTTTGTCTTCCCAGCAATGTGAGGTGGTTTGATGCAAGGAAAGAACAGCTAAGGCCAGTCTGTGATGCTCATATGTTGTGAGCAACCCTGCATGCTGATGGAGCAAGGTGGCATGACCAAGAGCCACAGATGTTATTGGAAAAAATGGTATAAATCAGGATGTAGCAGATTCTACCCATTGCCAGTTCAGTCCAGTAAAAATATTTAGGCAGTGAGCCTGCTGTGGATAATCTTAGCCAGTTAAGCTGGACATATAAAATTAAATGCTGCAGATACTCTCACACCCTCCTCTGTGTTTGAACCTTCAGATTCTTACTGGGATGATGGAATATTTTTTGTATATACGTTTCCCTAGCTTGCTTCCTCCCTTGCTATGGACAGTGATAAACAGGAGAGAAACTCTCATCTCTGCCTTCCTAAGAGCTCAATGGTGGCTAAAACTGTCATCCAGGTAGAGACTCTCCTCTGATTCTCCAGGGATCTGAAGTGCTCCTCCACTTCAGCAGTGTTCACTTGTTCCTTGCTGCTGCAATAGTCCCCTCAGATCTGCCTGCTCCAGAAGGAATGTGTTCAAATTAACTGAAGATCAGTAACAATTAAACTTGCCATCTTCTCCAAGTAAACAGCCCTGCTTGTTAATTTTTTTGTTTGTTTAGCTCAGGCAGCACCTATAGTTAATTTTCCATGAAGATTTTTGACTTAGCAGTGAGCCAGAGCCATGCAAATAATTCACTCACTTGAACACATTCAAATTTGAGTTATAAAAACAACCACTGCTGGGTGGGCAGCTGGATTTAATTATACATGCTTGTGAATAAAGAAACCTAAACATGTATCTGTAATAATTTCTCATCAGCTTTGCAATTTAGTTTTACACTGGAAGTGATTTTCTGAAAAGGAATAAAATAAATCTGCCCAGTAATTAATTTTCAGTGGAAGAAAGCTTGTAGACGTACTGTTAAAATAAACTGGTCTGCTCACAGTTCTGTACATTTTGCCTAAAGTTAAAAGTACAAAATTATCTTCTGCTGTGCACTTATGCATCTGCACAGAGAATAGTTTTGTCCCTCATTCAACCACCTCCTTCAATTAGATGAATGTTAGTCATTTCTTGTCATAAATTGTACCTCTCCGTAAGGAATCCATACAGAAAATACTAATAGAATGACATTCCCATTTGTATTTACCTACTGTAAGTTTGCATTAAGCAAGTATTTCCTTGAATGATAATTTAGAAATCAATTGGAAATTATGTTTGAAAATTTCATTGCATGATATAGCCGACTGGAATCACTAATTTGTGCATAACGTTAATGTAAAATTTATTCAGAGTCTTCTGCTTGAGGGGAAGGGGAAATGTGGTTTGTTTTCAGCAATAATGATGCAAGATATTCTCAAGATATTTGTAGGATGTGTAATATAATTAGAAGAACGGAATCTGAGTTTCTCCAAAAGCAAACACAATGGAATAGAAAATTAAATACAGAACATTTTTCTTCTGAGACAGCAGTGGACAAAGGAGCCACCTCACATACCTCTGGTTTCAGGGCTAGAGATGTGCTTTCTGTAATGACAGCAGGGAACAGCTCAGTGATTTATATCTGAAGCTTTCTAGAAAGGCTGAGCCAAACTTTGAAGACAAATGGAGTAACTCAGCTTTACGCTGTTGCAACTTTACGCAAAATTTGCTTGTCAGTAGTAGAGGAAATAAAGGGCTTATAACTATGTCACAAAAGTCCTTTGTAAGGTAGATGATTGGATTTTTTTCAATAGGTATAATGTAAGTACTTAGCAGAGTGTCTTTCTCTGGCCCCTTGACATTTAAACAGGAATCTATTAGTCAACTGATGTCATTAGCCAAAGTACATTCTTTCTAAGGATGACACTGATGATCTAATCGATCATCATTATTAAGCTAACATCAATCAACTGCAGGTAGACTACAGCAGCTGTCGGATAGATAAAGTTCCTGTACCAAAGTTGGAAACAATGGGCTTCTTTTCAATTCCTTGCTGTTATAAAACTCACAAAATGTTGATGGGCCAAAATCCACCACTAATTTCAAAGGTGGTGTTATTCTAGATCTATGCTGGTGTAATAAAATAAAAACCTGTGTTCCTTGTTTCAGCAATGGGAAGACCACAAGTGTCATGGCTGTGGCACAACAGTTCAGAAAAACAAGTTGAGATAGTTGCCTGTTAGGTACCAAAGGCAAATTTTATCACAAAGTCTCATCTTTTGAACAGTTTAGATCAGTTTAATATTGTAAAATAAATGATTAGGAATTCATGGTCCTTTTCACAGCAAGATTTGGAAAAAAAAAGGAACTTCCTAGATAGACATATGCCAACCTAGACATTCATTCACCCACTATTCTCCCTTGGTCTGCTGGAGCTATTTTATAGACAATCTTATATACATGGCACATAAAGTTAGGAACTATTATAATCATATAAATTGTGATGAGGGAACAGAATGGCAACAGCTTTTGAGCTGGTTCTTTTCCCTATTTGCTGATGGGAAGGGAGTGAATCACCACAGACTGGGTGTGGATGGAGGATGACCAAGGTGATGACTTCCAGCAGTAAACAAGTGTGAGGAAAGAGGTGAGGTTTACCAGGAAAAGGGCAGGTAGACGTTACCCTCTTCAAGGAAGAAAAAAGAAGCAGAAGATAAAACACTTATTTAGTCATTATGTAGTTATTCATCTTCTCCTGTAACAGTGTAGGACTGACTATAGGGCTAACCAGCTCAAAGACTGCATGCTCCTCACAGAAAAGACGTGGCAGCCATCTTCGTCCACAGGGATCACTGCATTCTGGGGCTGCTAAATGTATGTGGCAGCAGCAATCCTTACTACCAAGGCCACATGCAGGAAGGATCCCACATTGCTGTGTTTTTAAAGGGTACCCAGAGAGAAAAGAAATCCCTGAGCATGAGCAAACAGAACGTGCATGTGCCCTGACTGAAAGGGGTTTCTGTTCTCTGAGGAATTACATACCCACCTCAAAGGCCCATGTCCCTGGCTATCATCAGGGCAGAAGGGAGGATGTGAAGCCACCCCATAAAGTCACATTTCCCTTTAGTAGCACTGAGACTGGGGCACCATGGGGATGAGATGTCTGCCAGCCTTTTACAAGACAGGAATGAAAGGGAGGGGAAAAGCAAGCCAAGATGGGGGTGCCTGTCAGGTCTGCTTTATCCCTGTCAGATGTCAGCTGCCTCCACTGCTTCTAACTATAAATGTGACAGATAGGTGTCTCATGCCAGTGAGTGATTATAATCATGCATGATGAAAGGATCTCAGATTATGGTTGCTGTCAGTGGATTTTGTGTCAAACTGGAAATATATATTTAGTATTTACTTCACTTGAAGTCACTTAAGTTATTAACACAGTTCTCGGCCAATTTTGCACCCCACTCTCTCCACCCTTACATCTGACTGAGAAGTTATGGAAATGCTATTCAAAAGAGCAGAGCCTTTGGGAGGCAGATGTCCAATTTCTAAAGAAAGGTAGGATTTAGTTATCTCAAAGCTTCTTCAGAATCTGTGCTCATTGTGTTCCAACTAAGTGCAAAATGCTTTGCCTTACCTCAATCCCTCACCATAGTTTTAAATGATTACAGAAAGTGCAAGGTGCCAAATATTTGGGCAGATTAAAGACGTCAGCATCAAACTGTGGGATACCCATTAAGTGATGTGGATCAACGTGAACCCATTAGCTTCTGTGGAGCCACGTCAATTTGCACCCACTAAAAGCTGGGACAGATCCCACTTAGCAGACTGAGCTTTATGCTATCTATATTGACCAATTCCACAGGTTAACAGAACAGGATATTCTAAAATAGTGCCAGTAATGTTCTTTACCCTGTGCATGTGCAGAAAACAAGGTTTTATTCTTGGAGGTGGGTTTTGGAGTACAGTCTCATGACCATCCCATTCTCAGACATAGCTGCAGGTTTGCCACACTCATAATACCTGGTCCAAGTATGAGCTACCTCTGTTCCAGATTTAGAGCAAGCTCCGCCACTATCAGCACTTCTCCACCAGCCCCACTGTATGTACTCTAGGATAACCTCATCACTGTAACTATACTGGCGTGGCTCAAGAGCTACAGTTTGCTGAGGTGGATGAGAATGAATCTCATACCAGAATAACTGCCTTTGGAGGAACTGTGATAGCACCTCTGGTCATCATTCATTCAGGGATTGTATTAGTCTGAAGGAAAAAGAATGAAATGACAAAGAGGAAGCTTGGCTTTAATGAAATCAACTCCACTGAGACAAGAAGCAGATCATAAAACAGCCAAATATGCCTGCGTGCATTTTTGCAGGCAGATATAAGTTTGTTTGCTGTTCTTCCCCTTAAAAGTCTAGTCTAGTTCTGGATTGGTTTTGAAATACCCTGATCATCAGCAAACCACAGAGTCTCAATTGTCCATATCTCCAGAAATGGTGTATTTCAACCCAAGACAAACAGCTGGGTTATCTGTCCCAACAATCTTGCCAGTGATAACAGCTCACTATTT
Source organism: Netta rufina (assembly GCF_964035555.1). Classification (NCBI taxonomy): domain Eukaryota; kingdom Metazoa; phylum Chordata; class Aves; order Anseriformes; family Anatidae; genus Netta; species Netta rufina. Next base: position 123,093,487 of record NC_140124.1, read on the forward strand.
TACTCCTTAATGGTTGACTATGGCAGCAGGCTGTGGGGCCAGCACAGAGGCTCAGGACAAGAGAAGCCAGGTAAGAGACAATCTGGAGCACAGGAAAAATTTTGGTGATGTGTATCAGTGGCAAACCATCCCTACCCAAGTGAAAATTAGTTGGAACCTTTCACTCCATTCCTGAAATTATTATTTTTTTTTTTTTTGAGTGATTTGCAAAACATTCACAGTTACCCAGTAAATGAGGTCTGATATGTTCACAACCTACCGGGGCATAGCTATAAATTACATGCCTGACAGTTTTTAATTTTGGACTTAAAAGTTGCATGTATTTAGCATAGATATCTAGTTAACAACAACTAGCCCAAACCACTCCGTTTTGTATGCTGTGTACAAAATTTCTTAATCTATACAGGTTTCCAGATATACTTCTTTTGAAATTATTTTTCTACTTCTGCATCACATTCTCATAATTTTTGCATCTGCTTATTCTGGATCATGGGCATATTTCCAGTTTACCATTTTAATGTCCCTCATTATTTTTAATGTCACAAAATAGCAGTACTGGAATTATGACTTTAAATAATCAGAGTAACCATTGACATACAAAATACTCCATACTTCATGAACTGTGCTTATAAATATTTATTCAGTCAACAGGAGCAGTAGAACTCTTCCAAGTACAATCAAATATCCTGCCCTGGTAATTCTTAATTTTTGTGGCTCCATCTAAATTAAAAATAAAAAATTAAAAATTAAAAAATCTAAGAAGTTTCACATTCATTTACTGGTGGAAAGACAAATGTAACCAAAGTTTATAATCTTATTATTTTCTCAATTTAAAATGGTTTATAGAGCTGGATTATCATCAGATGGTTCTTGCCTAACAGACTGGTTCACATATCTTAAAAACACTTGAAAGACTGAGAATTTTCCTCTAAGAAAATAAGTTCTGCTTACATGTGAAAATAGTTTGCTCAAAGTCTAGGCAGAACTTTGCAGAACAAGTCTTAATAAAAACCATTTTGTGTCTTGGCTCCTTTCAAAAAGGGAAACTGCTGCTTGCTCTGACCTTTCTCAGAGTGATGCACTGTACCTACACCTGAAAGGCTCAAGCTGACTTCTGCAATACATATTTCTGGAAGAGAAGGTGCTTATTACTCAACAGAAGTAAATCAAATCATTGACCTTTACTTTAAATACATCTGTAACATCTTCCAGTTAGCTAATACTTTTCTCTTTCCCATCTAGGGTTGGAGGTGTGAAGACCTGACCTTTCTTTCGTAGTCTGCACAAGCCCTTGCTGTTTTTCTCCCATCCCAAATACAGTTTCCCAGATCCATTGGGCATATTCAGCACTTATCTGTCTTTTAAGATACTGGGGAGACTTTGCTTTCACTTATACCCATGGCAATTCTGAGTAAATGAAGTGGGTGAATATATGCGTCCTGAAGTTAATAAATCTTATACGACACCCTCCTGAGTTGACTCCTTATTCAGACTCAGCTTCACATTTCTCACACATCATCACAATGTTCAGGACCGCTTCCTGATATCTGAACAACAGCATTTTATTAACTAGCTCCCATCACACAGCACTTGTGATTTGCTGCCTATTCAGGGTAAAGGCATGCAAGGGATGGGAAAGGTCTCACCAGCCTTTTTTTTTTTTTTTTTTTTTTTAGATATATGTCAAAAAACAGTAAATTAAAACAACAACAACAAAAAAGTTTGCCTTATGGAATACTAGAGCCTAAGTTTGCTCACAGGGACTACTTTCTGCTAATGTAGGAAATGCTATTAGAAATCTGAGTTAACATTGCTCCAAACACTGCGATTTTTCAGAGCTTTCAAAATAGTGACAGGAAATTGTGTTTTGCAAAGAAAGGCAATACGAAGGCTTTGAATGGTATTTAGAAACTGCAATTCAAGGTACAGCTCTTAAGATTGTATTACTTGACCTCTCTTTGGGAATCCTCGCTCATCCTACTAGCATTTCTGAGTCACACCCAGGTGAAGCTTCTTGCAATCCTGATGGCCCAGATCATTTAGCACACCCATTAGCTCTTCACTGCCACCCTTCTCAACTTTGTCCTTGCACACTATTACTCCAACAGTGCCTAAGAAACTCAAACCAAGTACCCTGTTGTCCTGAGCACCAAGCACGAACTTTTGTGGGTGCTGTCTGTCAGCTCCAAGACTTACAAATATATATATATATATATATATATATATATATATATATATATATATATATATATATATATATGTATTATTTTCTACCTTTGTATTTGGCAAGACACAGATAGAATCATAACATAGAATCATCAAATGGCTTGGGTTGGAAGGTACCTTAAAGATCATCTAACTCCAACCCCCCTGCCATAGGCAGGACAGCCACCCAGTTTGGCCAAGGCTTCATCCAGCCTGGCCTTAAACACCTCCAGGAATGGGGCAGCAAGAGTTTCTCTTGGCAACCTCTTCCAGTGCCTCTCCACCCTTACAGTGATGAATTTCCTCCTAATGTCTAGTCTAAATCTATCTTTTAGTTTAAGACCATTCCCCATTGCCCTATCATTATCTACGCAAGTAAAGAGTCCCTCTCCACAGGGACTTGTACACTAGATTTTCATCAGTGAGAATGGGATCTTTAAAAGAGATTCTTCTTTCACTGGATATGAAAACCAGATTTCATTTATCTCCTCTACCTGACAGGAGCTGAATCCAGACAGTGTCCTAAATATTCTGTTTAGAAAGAACAGAAGATGGGGAAAGTGGAAACGTGCCCTTAATTGGTCGGCATTGTATTTGCTTGGCATTGGGGTTTTTTGTTTTGTTTTGTTTTGTTTGTTTGTTTGTTGTTTGTTTGTTTGTTGGTTGGTTGTTTGTTTGTTTTGTTGTTTTTTGGTGGTGGTGGTGGTGGTTTTTTTTGGGGGGGGAGCCCTAAAATTTTCACTATCCAAATGAACCTAAACTTTAGACACTTTCTCCTTAAGTTTGCTTAGTATCCCATACAGCTCCCCAGCTGAGATTGTACCACCTGGAAGCTGACTACTGGAGGCAGCTGGGGTGCCCATTCAGAGATTGGAGAGATTCGGAGATGGGGTTCAACATCCCCATCCTGAATAAAACCACCAGTGGATATGAACTTCCTTCAGCTGCACTCTTCTCAAATGTCCTAACATGCAAGGAGCATCCACTTAGTTTTTCATTTTTCAGGCTGGTCTATGTTGCAGTAAGTATTCAGAGACAGAGAGTACATAGCAGCCTGATTCTCAGGGAGCTCCTCTGGTAGGCAGTCAAGTGAAAGTTTGTCCCAGCAGAGTGGCAGGACATCTCGGTTTGGCTCCTGCCTGAGTGGGTATTGAATTATTTGTACAAAGCAGGATAATACGAACTAGAGTGACTGGGAACCTTTCCTCTACCCATCTTCTGCTGCCTGTCCCACCATTTTACAAAATCACAGAATCATAGAATGGCTTGGATTGGAGGGGACTTTAAAGATCACAGAATTACAGAATTGTTAAGGTTGGAAAAGACCTTCAAAATCATCTGGTCCAGCCTTCCCCCTACCACCACTATCACACACTAAACCATGTCCCTAAGCACCACGTCCAACCTTTCCTAAACTTCCCCAAGAACGGTGACTTCCCTCATCTCCTTGGGCAATCCATTCCAATGCCTGACTAAACACCACTGGTGACCGGTCGCCAGCTGGATTTCACTCCATTCACCATTGCCCTCTTGGCCCAGCCATCCAGCCAGTTTTTAACCCAGCAAAGAGTGTACCCAGTGTCTCCCACGCCATGGTAGGGAGTGCTCTAGCCCCTAGGTTACTGGCCAAAACAGGAACTAATGCCACCAAAATGTTTAGGATTTATAGTTCAGTGAAAATAAAAAGACAGTTACACATGGTTCAAGCTGAACCACAGTTCGTTCCCCATTTTGCCACCCATCAATTAGTCATACAGCCCTAATGTGAACATTAGCAAACACCTCTATTTTTAGAGTGTCCTTATTCAAAAACTGTGAGTCCACTTAAGATGATAAAGACATCTGGAAGCAAGAAAGTAGGAAAAATATTTATCCAACGTCACCTTTGATATTGCTTTATAAAATGTGGTAGGAGCATTAATTCTTAATTATTGAAAAGGTTTGCTTGTTGAAAGTGCTGTGTTAATATTGACTTAGTAAAACGAGTTGTGATTTATTACTAAGTACACATCGGCAGAATACTGGTAAAGAAAAAAAGTGTTTAAATTCCCTAGTCTGTGCATAAAGTTGCTACCTCTTTGGTGTTCCACGCAGGCCAATGCTAAGAGCATAAACCCAACATCCAGAACAGACGAAGGTAAAATTCTCATATTTGATCTGACCTTTGACATCCTCACTACTACCAGCTGCTAAACTCTGTAAGAAAAAGTTTCCAAGAGGAAAAATACCATAACGTCAGAGTAAGGATGACTTTCTTGCAGTATAACTGAGGGGAAAAGGCAATGGACAGAATGATGGAAAGATCATCCTTTGCTGTTGCAGAATAAAACAAAGCAAGGACCCAAGGAGAAGCTCTCTTCTGAAAGATATCTAATTTCTCCTGGGAGTACACTGAGGTCTGTCCAATGTCCTCCTGGATGGACAGTCTTGTTCAAAACTGCTCCTGACCTTTTTCCTCTGCCAGTTGTAACTCCCTTTCTGGACCAAATGTATTTAGAGCATCTATGTTTACTTTGTTTCTGCAATTCAGCAAAGATTGCAATGACCACAGAGCATTCAGATACTGCTGTGGCTACTGATGGGGCCAAGTTGTACTTCTGTACCTGAATATGGATGGGGGCAGGAAGCTGGCAGCAGAACGTAGTGTTACAGCTGGTAGAAAGTGCCATTACTGAAGTGAGAAGTTTGTTTATTTACTTATGTGTTTTGATTTGATGTACAAAAATGCCCCTAAGCACTCTGACAGTAATTAAATTTGCAGTCCTCCTGGGAACACCACCCATAGGATTACTCTGTGAATGATGCCAACGTAGGTATTGACAAGGTGCCCGTAAAAACCGCAGTGTTCCAGCACACAAAATGAACATATGTGTCATGCTGAAGGAGTAGTGCTGTTGTTGGTGTACGCTCACCTCCCACATGAAATGCCATCATACCTGTTAAATGACACTTGAAAATGTGTTAGCACTTAACCAGAAATATTTTCAAAATAACACTTGAACATAAGAACCCTTAACTGCTGGAAACTTTCCCCTAATTTCCTGCTCACATTTACTTGCTGAGAATGCTCACTTCCCAAACAGATTGCAAGAAAAATTTAGGAGACCCACTGGATGAGATGAATGCCCAGACTACAAATGTTTTTTTAATAAGATTTTGATGTTTCTCACTCTGACCCTGGTTAGCACAACGGTCTTCAATTTTGCTTCCTGGAAATATATTTTATTAGGGGGAAATGAGAGAGAGAGAGAAATAAAGAACATAAAAAAACCCTTACAAATACCTTTAAATCACCCCCACTGTGTTAAAGAGAAACTGCTGAGAGCATTAATGTTGCAAAGGCAAGCACTTAAGGAAATGCTGGAATTAAAGTTGTCTGTGGCAAAAGTGGTGTATGAATGTGGAGCTGAAGACAGCCATAGGGCAAATGAATGAGGTGTGATAATCCCCTGTTGTAGAATCACAAAGGTAACCTAATAATGTAATTTTGTATCTTTACAGTGCTTGAAGCTTTCAGCCGTAGTATTCTTCTCAGTTTTATGTGTAATTTCCTAGTTTTGTGTTTTGTTTTTTTAAAGCAAATAAAAATTCTAGTGTGCTGTTTCACAATGACATTCACCATAAGCAGCACCACAGCCCCTCCAGAGTCAGCAAGCCAGGAACAAACGTGACTTCTAGAAACCTCATCCTCTCCAGGCCTGTCTTGGCTGCAGCTTCTGGTCAAGCTGTGACTTGGCCCTGCAACAGGAGAGCTGAAGGTGAATGAGAATCTCAGTCCAGGTATTTCACAAGCCAACACCAGTGTGAAATTGCACCAGATTGGCTGGGATGGAGCTGACTTTCTTCATAGCAACCTGTATGGTGCCATGTTTTGGATTTGTGACTAAAGCCATGTCAATAAGACACCAATGCTTTAGCTATTGCTGAAACGGTGCTGGCACAGTGACAAGACTTTCTGGTTTTCACTCTGCTCCCCAGCAGGCATGCTGGAGGTGGGCGAAGAGGCTGGGAAGGGACAAGACAGGTGACTCAATTTAAGCAAAGGGATGGTTCTTATACATTATATGGTGACATTATATGGCTCCTTATACGTTATATGGTGATGTATAGAACGTCATAAGCTTCATTTTCCTGTTGTTGACAGTGGCCAGTGTTGTATACAATAAGGTCACCCATCATGTGCACCACAACGAGAATGGCATTGAGAAAAAACACGCTGTTAGTAGTATAAAGTCAGCAGGGAGAATCCACCTTGCCAACCTCTACTCAGACAAGTTGCTCAGTGCTGAGTCTGATCAAGTAATGCTTCTCTAGCCAGTATGGAAAAACAAACGGCCCTGTGGTGTGTGAATCTAGGAGTCTGAGTACCCAGAAAGTATGGTAGTCACCAGCTAAAGAAAATCCTGCTCCTGCCTTCAAACCTGTACATTTGATTCAAAGGTTTAAATGTCAGTGCTTGTCACAGCCACTTTTGTCTGCTGCAGGCTGGTCCCGCGATAGAAATGTCTTCATATTCTTTTGTGCTTGGAAATGATTTTGAGTGGACCTGACATTTTCCTGACCACTGACTGTGATGACTAATAATGGTATATTTGTCATGTTCTAGCTTGCAGTTTGACAACAGTCAAGAAATTCAAGAGCCATTGTGCTTCACAATGCAGGAAGTTCAGGGCCCTGATACAATTCCTTAGTCACACCACTACCCTGTGCTACGAGTTCCCACAAGGATTAGAAGATGATTCGATTTGTTTGTTTCCAGTAATGTTATTAAAGCTTCTGATTTATTTGACATAACATAATTCTGTCTGCACCTGTTTTGCAGTTTACTTGAAGTTTCAAAACAGTTCATTAAAGGGTTTTGTGAAGACCTTCCACAGCAGTGGCCTGTAGCCACAATTCAACAACAGGGCTAGAGATACCTACACCATCACAGGCATGTACAGCCATCGCTCTCAGGTTGTCTCTACCCAACAATCTCAGGACACAGGCATTGATACAAACCATAACCAGCATTGCTCATTATTGATGTAGCAGCAGTAAGAAAACAACTCAGGAAGTTTATGGAAGCTGTGAGGAATTCTGAACAGAAAAATGACCATTACCCCTGCCTTCTTCTTCATCTGAGGTAAGATGGCCTGTCGTTTGCTGAAGTTGGGTAGGTTTTTTTATTAGTTTTAATATGCATAAAAATTATGTAGCCACCTTTTGAATGTCTGGGGTGTTTTGAATACGATTTAATGGCAAGTGTGAAAAACAAATGAGTGTCATAAGTAGTCCCCAGCGATTTCCAAATGCCATAAGCAGACAGAGAGTTATTGATTGTTGCTTAACATGCCTGTAGAAAATAATGGGGTTACAGCATCTGAGCTGTAGCAAATTAAGTTATTCCATCTGTTGTGCCAGCACCAATATTTGAACATGTCCAGAGCTGAAGCCTCATTATTTGTAATGCCAGCTCCACTGTAACCAGAATGGATAGCAAGTAGGCTCCCAAGCCTTTGTGCTTTTGCTGTCTCGCACCAAAATTGTGAAGTGGTTCAAGGAAGAAAAGGCAAATCAATAAGTAATTATTTTACAGCCCTCACCACTCTTCACCCATGTCAACTAATTGAACTAATAAATAATTCATGGCTTTCTTGATACCGTGCTGGAGACAGGCAGCAGTTTCCTCAAATGTGTCATCACTTTTGATAAGGAGGGGAAAGCAAGGCTCTTTCCCTGTCTCATTTAAGTCACACGTGGTGTGGTGAGCTGAACAGTGGTAGCTCACTGTCCCGCTGCCAAGCTGAACGGGGTTGGTGGGGGAAGAGGAAAGGTCCAGTGTGCACAGGCTGCCTAATAATAAAGGGTGTAACTTTTATTTATTTTCCAAAATAAGTGGGTCAAGACACTCATGTACATGTTCCCCACTCCTGTGTATCTCTGATGGAGCTCACAGGAGAGACACCAGCTCACAGGAGAAACACTAGGACTGCCAGATGCTGCAGGGGCCGTGGGCTCCCTGTGGGGCAGTGACGGACCTCCATGGGGACATCAGGGCAGGGCCCAGCAGGCCTTCCCATCCCACTACCACAACTGGGAAGCCAGGGACAATGCGGCAGCCCCAACCCTAGACACTTCCCTGGGAATGGCAATGGGCTGAGGTGAGCCCATGAGTGGTGGCCAGGATCAGGCCTGGTGAGGAGAACCAGGGTGAGACACAGCCTGGGATGGCCAGGGTCAGTTCTGGCCATGTCCTCCCTGCAGGCCCTCCAGGAGCCTCTCCCCAGAGGTGTTGGTGAGTTCACAGGAGCTGAAGAAAGCAGGCGAACTGTGGGGATACAGCCCCTTCACAGCTCTCTGTCCACTACCAAGACTGCACAATTCATTTAGGCAATGTACAGTTTAAAACAAGCTGGTGGGGTTTCTACAGTCTTTAGATGTTTATTAATGGCCTTTAGATATTTATTAACACTGTGTGGGATTTTTTTCAGAGACTAATTACAAGTACTACCATTTTATGTCTGCGTTTTCAATTCAGTACTGCACTCTCCATGATCCTTTTTCCCTTGCCCACCAGCAAAGAAGGACCATTTTGACCAACTGGAGAATCTGATGAAGTCTGATTTGGCTTCTTTTTGGTTTCTTAGATGAGTAAGGTTTCTTGCCAGCTTTCAAACAAATGTATCATCTTCTATATCCAGGTCTTCATGCATGAGCTTTTGCATTTACCAAAATTATAAACTTCAAAATACATATAAGGCAGCTGAAAGGTTAATTATAAGAGTAGGTAGTAATTTACCATTTGATCAGGAAACGACATGTTGTAATGTGTAATCAACTTGGAAGTTCAGAATCTGAACAGAGAAATCTGATGGGATCATTACCAGAGGATGTTTCCCAGAAACCTATTTTAAGAGCTTAATGCTTTAAATGCCTCTCTCTTTAACAGACTTCACCTTCTTGACCCATATTTTCCACGGGTATCTACTTTACAATAACAATTTATCCTAAATACAGCAAATATATTTTAGGTGTTTTTGAGAGAATAATCTTCGGGAAAAGCTACTGTTTTGATCAAGTTGAAGGAAATTTCACACTGAGAAACTAAAGAGCCCTGGCTTGGAGCTGAAATTTTGTCCTAATAACAGGGATGTGAGTTTCACTACTTTAATAAATTTACAAACTCTCAAGAATATTTATTCATACTTGCCCATTACAGATTTCATAGAATAGAATCATAGAATGGCTTGGGTTGGAAGGGACCCTAAAAATATCTAGTTCCAACCCCCCTGCCATGGGCAGGGATGCCACCCACTAGAACAGGTTGCCTAGGGCCTCGTCCAACCTGGTCTTGAACACCTCCAGGGATGGGGCATCCACAACCTCTCTGGGCAGTTAGTTAGTATTTTTTTTAGTATTTGTTAGTGTATGGTACCTAAATTCTCTAAAGGCATCATGGCACTAAATGTCTCCAGCCCAGGCCATAGAAGCTGAATGTGTTTTTTCCTGTACTTGGTTTCACGGACTGTCAGGGACCAACATGTTGTCACTGTCTCCTGTCTGCTTTCTGAGACACCTTCCTCCACTGTCTCACCATAGGTTCATCTATCAGATAAGGAATGCACTCCTGAAGCAAATCCCCTGCCCGCCCACCACTTAACATGCTTTGCTTCGTTTTGTGGGCTGGTTTCAAAGTGCGTGGGTTGTGCAAAATGAAACCACAAGGGAAACTGAGGTCCTGTCCTAATGTAAATGAGGGTCCTGCTCCTGAAAGCTTGCTCAAAAAGAAATCCTCTGAAATGCTTATGGGGTGGACACAAGGTCCTGAACTTGCACTGTTTCACTCCATACATCTGCTCCCGTTGGGCTACAGTATTTGCTAATGCAGACATAGTCTTCACGTAGTGTGAAGAAGCAGGAATTTTGTGTCTGAAACACAGCAGACAAGGATGGGACCAGGAGAAATGAAGGAGCAAGGAACCTGCTTGGAAATAAAAATGGGGCTTTTTAGCAGGTGCTACAAAGTTACTGAGACTTACAGACAGTGAGTCTTAAACCAAGATAAGGAAGCCAGGCAAGTGAGATAGATACAGGAGCCAACTGCATGTGGTGAGTGGAGTGGAAGAAGTAGCTGGGAGGAGGGCAGCAGAATAATGGGCGGCAGCACCCAAATTGTCATGTAATGAATATGTCATGGGTGAAACCCACAGGTTTTGCCATTCACCTCTCTCAGCTCCAGACTGCTTTAGGTCAATCAGCTTGAGCAGAGTGCAACTTCGGGGCTGTTACAAGTACAGCTGAACTTTAATATTAAATCTTGCCTCTAGCCCCACTAACAGCTCGCTTCCTGATTTCTTCTCATGCTGTGCCTGTGCCCGTAGCTGTAAGCTAAGCACGGCCAGTCACTCAACAGGAACAAGATGTCACCGATCTACTGGCTTAAATAGCAGTTCCTCAGATTTATACCTGTCTGAGATCCCAGTCTCAGGATTTGGCAGTGAGATGAATAAAGAGCTAATTCTGAAATCTTTCCTATTTTAAAATGAAAATATCTTTGTAGCCTAAATCTAAGTGTGTATTATTGAACCTATCTATTACCAGCTATAGTTTACCAGCAAGACAATGGGACACGTGAAAAGAAAGAACAGGATGAAATTTAAGTAAATCAGAAATCTCAACAGGATTGATAATACTCAGGGCTTTTACTTCCTGCAGTAGTATGCAATGGCAAGTTTATTAATCAGCGGAGGAAATGCACAGGATTTCCATAAATTATTTAATTCAGAAGTGACAGGAAAAGATTATTAATGTGTGACACCACAATATAATGACCTCATGTTGAGAACACCTGTAGTTTAATGAATTAACATTATTAACAGAATATTTGCTTTAGACTTATACATTTAATTTGGTTGTGTTAAACATGCCACTTATTTATCATTGTTAATAGGATTTCTATTTTTAGGTATTGGTCGCAACATGAGCAATGGGACAATACAATCAAAAGCAGCTTTCATGATATAGTCTCCGTACAGGAAGATTTTACAGTACTTCGCTGTGTGTTTCCTCCATTATCTAATTTTTTGTCTGGTCCTGCTGCAACTACATGCATACACCATGACACGGTCAGCACCTAAAGAGCAGCAGATTATGGAGACTAATTAGTCAGGTCATGCAGGATGCTCAATTTATTAAGAAGCTTTTACATTAACTTCAGGTAATATTTATTATGAATGAAAATTAATAAAATTAATAAAATTAATAAAATTAATAAAATTAATAAAATTAAGAGCAGTGCAATGTCATATATAAAGCCTAACCCTGCTCTGAGCAGATCTGCACCTCTCTTCTACCAACAGTTTTTCCTGTGCTGGCAGTCACACAAATACTGTCTGTCTCATTTTGCTTGTCTTTCTTCATCATCTGCCCCTTCCACTGAAGACTTCTGGCCCTTCTTAAAAGGGAACACAGTGGAACCGTGATTCATACAGAGGTCAAGGTGGGAAAGGTCCTCTGGAGACCTCCTGGTCCAACCTTCCCTTGAAAGCAGGGCCTCATATTGGGTTATCAAGAGCCCTGCCAAGCCAAGGCATGAGTATTTCTAATGAGGGACATGCTGTGCCTTCTCTGGGCAGCCTCTTGTACTGGGTCTGGCTGGAATGTTAACTTTCCCGGCAGCAGCCCATTCAGTGCCGTACTCTGTACTTGTAGCTGGAACAGCAGTGTTATCACACCAGTGTTGTGTCTACTGCTGAGCAGCAGTGGCACAGCATTGGGCCTTTCTCTAACCCTCCTAGGGGGTGGGCAAAAAAGTGAGGAGAGAAACATCACTAGGGCAGCTGACCTAAACCAATCAAAGGGATATTCCATACCATGTGGTGTCACACTCAGCAATAAAAGGTGGAAACAGGAAGAAGAGGGGAGGGGTGGGCTCTCGTTGAGAAGACGTCGGTCCTCCTCTCGAACACCGGCTGCGTGCGTTGAGGCCTTGCTTCAAGGACGTGGTCAATCATCGCTCATTTGTGGGAAGTAGAGAGTAATTTCTTTCCTCTGCACTTCCATATCACTTTCATTTATTTTGTTTGTTTGTTTTCCTCCCTTTTTCCCCTTTCCCTTTTATTTCCCCTTAGTTAAATTGTTTAGTTCATGGTAGTCTTTATTTAATTATTATAATTATTTCCCTTTAATTAAATTATCCTTATCTCAACCCGTGAGTTGTTCTTTGCTTTACTTCTCCCCCTCCTTATCTAAAGGAGGGGGAGTGAGAGAGCGGTTGTGGGGTTTAGCTGCCCAGCACGGTAAAACCACCACACCTCTTACAATGTTTAGTCATTCTCATGCTGAAAAGTGCATTTCTTACATTCAGACAGAAGTTCCCCTGAGATAACTTGTGTCCCTCATGAGGGGCACTTAACCTATAGTCTTTGGGTTAAAGCCAGCCAGCCTGAAGACTAATCCATCTTTTGCCAAAGACTCAGAAACATCAGCAGAGCAGGTTGGGAGGCAAAGAAGTTGTCCTTGCAACCTGCTTCCTGCTGCCTCCTTCCCATGACCAGGTTCACATGCATGCTCTTGTCAAATGACACCAAATGCATCTGTCTTATGATGGGGCACCTGCATTTTGCTGATGTGACAGAGCATGTTGGATTATATGACAGAGAAACTGCCACCACGTACTGTCCACAAGAGCTTCTATAAGAAGCTACACAGCATGTCTGTTCAAAGCCAGCAGGTATTTCACCCAGCCCCTACTTTCTCCTAACATTCCCCTAGCCTGTGTGACTGAGTGAGTAGTTAAAGCTTGGGTTAAAAATCAGTATCTTTGATTATTAATTAAATTCCAGTTTAACACAGCAAGACAAGTAGAAATGTATTTTCAAATAGGAGGAAAGAAAGAAAGAAAGAAAGAAAGAAAGAAAGAAAGAAAGAAAGAAAGAAAGAAAGAAAGAAAGAAAGAAAGAAAGAAAGAAAGAAAGAAAGAAAGAAAGAAAGAAAGAAAGAAAGAAAGAAAGAAAGAAAGAAGAGAAAGAGAGAAAGAGAGAGAAAGGAAAGGAAAGGAAAGGAAAGGAAAGGAAAGGAAAGGAAAGGAAAGGAAAGGAAAGGAAAGGAAAGGAAAGGAAAGGAAAGGAAAGGAAAGGAAAGGAAAGGAAAGGAAAGGAAAGGAAAGGAAAGGAAAGGAAAGGAAAGGAAAGGAAAGGAAAGGAAAGGAAGAAGAGAAATTTTGGTGGGTTTATTGTTTGTTTTTGTTTGGTTGTTTTTTTTGTTTGTTTGTTTGTTTGTTTTTGCTTTTTCCACATACAAAGAATACAGAGAAAGAAGCAGGAGGCAAAGGAGCTGCCAAAGCAATGAATAGCCATGCTGTCAGTGGTGCCTCAAACGTTGCAGTCTAACTACAGAAAAACAAAACTGGAAATCAAGAAAAGAAGAGCCTAGGAAAACTCATTTTGGAGACCCACTCATAAGTAACACTATCCTTCCACAACCTCCCACCCTAGACATATAAAGTAATTACATGTGGAGTGTAACAGCGAACTGGATGTAGATTACTGTTTTATTGAAGAGCTGTGGCACGGATCTGATTCCCATTGCTCTAGAGATGTGAAAACAAATGAGTTCAACCTAGGCAACAGGAAGAGCAAACACATAAAACTATACCTAAGGCTAATTAGAGAAAATTCAATTGGAATTAAACCTAGATAGCATGTTTGAACATGACTGCTACATATCAGTGACAAGCACACAGGAAAAACAACTTTTTAAAAATGTGACCTACACCAGCAAACAGGAAACACCGTGCTCAGGAAGTGATAAATTCTCATTTACCTGAAACTACAAATCTCAGGTCTCTCCAGACTTTAAAAGAGTATGACTATGAACAGAATAATAAGCAGTATATTTAAGTCTATATAACTGTAAGGATTTTATCTTTCCATCTGCCCTGATGGATTCAAAAGAAGTTAACAATTTATAGGATGGTTTACACATCATACATACAGATTTTTAGGCTCATATTTAAAAATGAAGAAAATAAGGAGGCTAGAACATTTATCAGTTAATTAAGATGAACAGAAAAAAAAAATAAATAAAAAAATTAAAAAAAAAAAAGAAAGAAAACAAAATTTTAATTCTTTAAGCAAAGCGAGGAGCAGCTTCAAAAAATTGAGTTCTCACTCTCTGTTGCATCCTCCTGGAGCTGAAAGTGCAACAGAGGACATGGCATCCGATGGAGTCGCTCCCCATCATTTGTGGGTTTTCTGAGGGTGCAGTGAACACTGGTCAGAGACGTTCTCATTTCCTCTACCCTTACTTCCCCCATGTGGCCAAACTCGAGGTTTCCCCATCTTTTACTTTACTCTTAACACTTCACTTACTGCCATCTTGCAAATCCTTTCTCATAACAAGGTGTAAGACCTTATTGAAAATGTGAAGCCTTTAAGACTAAATAAAGCCCCGTACCTAAACTGAAGAAAGTATCAACTTAGAAAAATCCCATTTAAGCTGGCAATTGTAAAAGAATGAACTCCTCAGCAGAAAACATTAACTTTAATAAACCATTTCTGAATACCAGTTTTGATGCAGTCTCGTTAGAGTCAAATGATTTCAAAAAGCATTACACAGTCTTCAATATGGAAAATTCTACAAAAGAAAAAAAAAATCTGAAAAAAAAATCTAGCACAGGTGAATCACTTACTCAAAAGACCATTCATAAGCAAAAGAAAAGATCAATGTGAAAGTTTTTATTACTTTCTCCTCAGCTGATCTAAAACCAAGCAAATGACCTTATTCTTCTTACAAAATCAGCTGTTACCATTTACCTGCCCTATTCTGAAACAGAGCTAAAGATCACATTACCTTCCCAAATCTACATCCTGAATGAAAATCAAGGATACTACATGATAAATACACCTTAAGACTTATACATCTACATAAAATATTGAAATATTTCCAAATATTTCAATTAATTTTCTTATTTCTTGATGTATATTGAAGAATTCCTCTATTTTCCTTTCTATTCTTCTCTTTTCCTTTTGAAAAGTAGGAAGTTATCAGGATCCTAAGGTAGAGAAAATGTTTTAATGAAAAAGGAAAAGGTATATTTTCTCCATGTACAAGAATGAGAAAATAAACTGCTCGTGCGCAAGCAAGCGCCTTTTGTGGGTATCATGGTATTTTCTTCAATGTCACTATCTAGTTTGTCATATAAGACCATCACAACTCATAGACTTATGGAATCACAGAATGGCTTGGTTAGGAAGTGACCTTAAAGATCACCCGATTCCAACCCTCTGCCATGGGCAGGGATGCCACCCTCTAGGTAAGGTTGCCCGGGGCCTCATCTAACCTGGTATTGAACACCTCCAGGGATGTTAAATATTAAATATGAAAGTCTAAATACATTATAATTGTTATATTCTTGCAAATAACATAGTTCCCACTACACAAAGGTGGCTTTGTTGACACCTCCTACACGTCCCCTGATACGGCTGTGGATTGGATACAGGAACCATACAGTTATTTTAGGAACATCTTCATACAAAGGACTGTTGCAAAACCTCACTAATGACGCAGAAATGTACAATGGGAAATTATGTAGTCTGACGATGGTTTCAAACTGAGCGGGTTTTTGCACTCTTTTTGCATATTAAACCAAAAATCTTCATGCAGCAGAATTCAGATTCTGTGCACTGCTTTACACACAGAGTATGAAATAATTACATGCTCATATAATATGGTCATTTTTGTCAATAAAAACAAAATGTGCCTAAAAGAAGTTTATAATCTGAAAAATCATATTCTATGAATTTGATCTTTACCAAATTCTGCTTAAGCTAACTGCCTGCATTCCCTCTGCCATCAGCAGTGAGGCAGAAGCAGCTCCATGGGCAGTTCAGTTCATTTTAGATAAATTGGATAAATCTCTCTTTAGAGGTGCTGTGCTATCTCTGTTCCCTGCAGATGAATTTAGATGACCGATGAGATGACATAACTATCTAGTACCTGTCTATAAGGTTGGATAAGACGTGCCCCACTCTTTGTTTTTAGAGATAAAATGTGCAAGAGATACTAATTGAAGATTTCATCCCATGATCCTGCATGGCCAAACTCTGCACCTCAGCCCTGACAGCTCCTTGGATCCTGTCTGCATCTTCTCAGGGCGAATAAACTGAGAGCTCCCTGTTTTTCTTCTGGTACTTGAACTGTTAAAGGAATGTTTTGAGTGCTCTGATACATCAAGGTCCATGCAAAAACAGCAGGAAGGGGCAATTTCCTTATTTTAATCTGGTAATGTAGTTGAAGCAACACTTGGTCAGCAGGACAGAGACCTGGGCTGAGTGATCTGCTCTTGGCCCTAGCCATACCACTTCTCCAGAGCCTTCCCTGAAAGCTGAGAGAAGAAATCTCAGACAGAGGGAATATGTGAGAGCATCTACTTAGACGTGTTGAACACACATGCAAGAGAGAAGAAATAAGCACTTCACTTTCTGAATCAGTGATTATTTATTTCATCAAACGGCTGACTGACATAAACCACAAATATTAATTGGCACAGAGAGTTGTGGTACAAAAGTTCTTCAGGACATTTAGCTTTTAATTCCTATTTCTCATAACTATCATGTCGTGCAAAATAAAGGGGGTAAATATTTACAAAATAATTTTTTATTACTTAACATGAAAATTGACAGTCACACTGCTAGAAGAGTTGAAAATAACATTGGTGATGATAGAAATCAGGTCTATGGCTCTGGCTTGTGCCAGCTGTAGTTCATATACCCCAAGTAATTATGGATCCCAGAAAATAAATAAATAAATAAAAATAAAAAATAAAAAATACATAATTCATTGCCTCTTTACACATCAGTTTATCCAAAGGCTATTCAAAGCCCTCAGGCAGGCTGGGTGGCCCTGCCTGAGCAGGTTGGTGCAGATGGCCCTCAGAGGTCCCTTCCAGACCCAACCAGTCTGCAAGTCTCTGCATATTGCATGTGCTTGGTTTGGTGGAGCACTGGCTACTTTGTGACAGTATGGTTATCTAAGTGCTTCAAGGCTTTCTCTTGGGCTGTAATCTAGAGAACTCAGGCACCAGAGTTTGGAGGATGTGGAAAACCACAGCAGGAGAGAGACCCTTGTAAAAAGAAAACAGATTACTTAGGCACATGACACATTCTGCTTTGCCCTGGGGAAAACTACTAGAAAAGGTCACTGATTCAATTTATTTTTGACCCACTTTAAACTTGTGTATAAAGGACATGATTTGGTGAGCTCATTTACACTGGACTGAACAGCACAGTTAATATGCCTAGGGTGCTAATCATTTCAATTAACAAAAACTAATAATTTTGACTGAAAAATGTAAGCAGACTCATATTCTTCCTCACAGCCAAGCACAAGGGGTCTCTATTAATTTCTGTCAATCCATAAAGCACAGTTAGGATTGTCTCCTCTCTTTGAGGCCAAATTCAGTATTTGGCTGCAACCTGCCTTCTTACAAAGTCTCACCTGTCACTCAGTGGGAGATCTACTATCCTGGTGGTTGTTTCAGGACATAATTCGTCCTTCCAACAAAGAACATCCTGTTTTTCTTTTGTTACCTGGCCTTCCTTTCCGCAACAGCTATTACAACAATAACAGCCAAACCTTGCATTATTAAAACTGTAGATCCATTTCAAGGTGTTTTAAAGACAGTCTGAAGGAATCTGTTAAGAGCAATGCCTGTAGCAATGTGAGTATAAAATTGTAAGCAGACTCTCCTTAAACAATGAGGAACAGCGCCAAACAAATTGTGGTTTGAAAACGCACTGTGCATCAGAACCAAATTTAAAACAAGCATTCAGAGGGTAAAATGAGATTTTTCGGGAAAATTAAAAATATAATCAATGCCATAGTGTTAAAAATGGCTTTAATAGTAGAAGTCTATTTAAAATGTTTGCAGACTCACTTTTCTTTAGCTCCCTCTAGCTTGGTAGCTGGACCAAAATATTACTAAGTTTAGACACATGAAAATGCAGTCTAAATATAGGATATAGAACAACACTTTATGAAAACAAAAATCCAGTATTTTCAGCCGTGAGTGTCTTTGGTAAGAGGTTCATTTGTAGTTGACAGGATGCAGATCTTACTCATTTCAGTGGGAGCTGTGGGACTAGGCGTTTCTAAGCTCAAGGACACTTTTATCCTGCTGTGTTAATGTACATGAAGAAGTTTTGAATCTGCTTTTCATTCTCCCAGATCATTTTATTTTCAGCTTCTTTATTCTCTCTGTTTTCCTATCTAAACCTTTTTTTTTTTCTTCTTCTTTTTTCTCCCGATCTAACAAAGAAAGAAAAACATCACTTTATTGAATCCGCACATCTACAGGCTGGAGACTGGCTGTCCTTGCTATGCTATCACTTTGATGAGACCTGGAGGAATAATATTCCCCTCTAGCAAGAGTAGGAAATACCATGAGATGTTGTTTAGTGAAGTATTGACTTTTGTCATTTTTCTCTCTCGTCTCATCTTTCAGTAACATATGGAATGTAAATTCACAACAAAACAGCAGGAAACAAGCACTACAGACACAGACTCCTTCACAAACTGGGGATGCTATCATGCTGCTCTGTCATCACAAGCCTCCCAGAAGGCCAAGGGATAGCCTGGCTATTAGAGAGCCTGGCTATTAGTAGAGTCCACCTCCATCTTTCCCCTTCTCCAGCTCCATCCATTAAGCACACCCTGCAGAATTTAAATGTCATTATTGGGGAGATTCTGGTTAATCCTACCTAACAAGGAGAAGACATTTCTCTTCAGTATACACAAAAAGCACAAAACTATGATAAAATTAATTGGGAACCATTTTGCCACCATGACCAAAGTCAATCTCATGTGTAGAAAGTAACAGTAATCACAGAATAAGCATCAGACAACAATGTTCTTTCTGGCTCATATCAAGTAAGCTCATTTCAAAGTTGGGGCAGTTACTCATTTCCATTTAATCTGTAACCTTTCTTTGATGAAAGTTGACCCCTTGGAAGCAAGAGGTATCCTCCTTTAAGAAAACAACACATGACTATTCTTCCCTTCTATCTATGACTAACCCCAATTAGAAGTTACTCTGTTTTTAAATATCTGGGCATCCTTTGACGCATTTATGAAGGAAGATAAATCTGGATGAGGAAGAATCACAAAGATCATTCACAGGAGGCAAATACACTCATCTGTGAGAAATGGGAGGTGAAAGCTCTATGAGGATGGAGCACTCTCAAACTATCTGAAACACTTGATGGATCTTTTCCCACCCTCTGTGATTAATAGTATGCATAAGCTATTCAGTCTCCAAGCATTTTGCTTGAGGAAGCTTTGATTTGAAAAATGAGACAAGTGCTTCCAAAGCTGTCATTGATAGGAAATTAGGTGATAAAAGAGAGCACATTCAAACAGCTCTTAAATATTCATAATTAGAGCTGTCAAACCGCTATACTATCCCCTCTCTCTTCTTGCACTTACCCAAACGTTCTGTCAGGAGTAATGAAAACAGCAAAACCAGGGGGATGTGACAGTGCTAAAGTACATCAGGAGTAATCACAGGAGGACAAACAGGGTTTTTTTTGGTCCAGACCGCAGTACAGATATAATCATCAAGTCAGGTGTACCTAATAGTTCGTTTGCTATGTTGTGAGGTTTTGAGCTGCTTCACTTTTAGTGAATGGTATCCTCATACATTTCTTCTTCTACTATGTCCCGTTCCTTCGGTGTGGTAACAGAGCATTTCACTTATAAACTTTGTTGTTTTCCTCCAAATACATTACAGGATGATTTTTCTCATGGCCCTGAAAAGAAAAGAAAAAAATATATATATATAATAAGAAGCAAAACTAGCTAACTTATTTGAATATTATGAAATAATATTGAATTATATGTGTTTTTTTGTTTTTTTTTTGTAAAGCACCATGCTGACAAAGTGGTTCTCACACCAGCATATACCAAACATGAAAGTAAGTACACTCAATGGATGAGGAATTCAAATTGATATGAACTTCATTAACTTGTGCTTTAGCACTCTTTTCATTTAGAAGAATTCCAAAACAGGCCTTGTTTTTTTGGTCAGTTCTGTCAGTTTTTGGTCAGTGCAGTAAGACACCCCTGAACTTTTTAAGCTGGGCTGGGCAAAAATAATCGAGTCACTAGCTATATTGATCATACAGAAATTAATTTTGCAAAATGAAAAAATATATATTTTACTGGGAATTTTGCATCCATCTCTATCAATTACAGCCTACCTTGTGGTCCTGATCTGCGTGTAATAAAAGATCTGGCAGACTGAAAGAAAGTGGCCCCTGCTGGGGAACCAAGTTCCTGGATCTGTATCCCTGAACATGTGCACCCAGGTCATCTGTCAGAAACTAGGCAGACAGAAAGGATTTTTTAATGAAAGAAAGTGCATCCTGAATGCATATCTCTATTCTTCTTTATCTGAAAACAAGTTAATTAAATGTGCATGTAGTCTTTTTATACTGCATAAGAAAATTATCATTTAAGCAGGCAAGTATAATATCATTTTCCCTTGTTTTTGTGCTAGTCCACTTCTGCAAAGTTTTTGTGCTCAATGCACTATCCCAAAGAGCCTTTTTTTAGAGTCAGAGGAGGGCAGGAACCACAATCCTTTCCCTTCTGACTGAACTGATTGAACCAGACTGCATCCTCCTTCACAGTTGTAGGAAAAAAAAAAAAAAAAAAAAAAAAAGTATTACTACTTGCAAAATAGTAAAGGGTTCAAAGGGAGAAGACTGGACTTTGAAGCATGTTAGGAAGGATCACTGTGATAGTCTTTCTGGAAGAAGCAAGACACTCTTCCTCATTTCCTTGTGCAAGCAGTGGGCGGATACTGAACCATTTCTGCTGTCACATTTTGCTTTTGTGTTATGTGTCTTCATGTTGAGCCTTAATTTGCTGCTTTTTATAGCTCAAGTGTAATGAATACAGTTGAACAAATGTTACTGTGGTCCCCCCCCAAAAAAAAGCTGCTGTGAATAATCATTTGCATTTTTGAACAGACTCACTGGGATTACACTCCTAGTTCATCTCCAGCAAATAATCCAGTGAATTCTCTCATGACAAGCAATGGCAACCATGAGCAGAGAGAGATGTGCTTTGAACATGGCAGTCTCAGATCTACCAGAGACAAGTGAAGGGGCCGTAGCCAAGCACCTTAACGTAGGCCTTCTCCTGTAATGCAACCTGGCAAAGGCTATGTGAAAAATGCTGTGCTGTGGTTTCCCCTGTCATGCAGGTTGGGATAGCACTGTCCCTGCAGGATGTCGTGGACTTGGATAACAGCAAGGAACCTGGCGCTGCCACTTACCTGGCTGCTTCTGCACCTGCTACCCTGCAGCTCTGCAGCACAGCAGCATCATGGGAGACCACAGGGAGTTTCTTCCTCAAAGGCTGCAAGATGAGGAAGCAAAAGATATTTGAGATCTCATTTTTTTCCCCATTCCTTTCATTGCTGGATCCTGAGACATGACCTACAAATGTTTTGGGAATCACTCCTAAATTACACCAGCATGATCAAAAGCAGTGTAGCCTGGTATAAAAACAGTATGTGGAGCATAGCTACATAAGGGCTTTCCAGCACTGGAAACCTCCTGCTTGAATGTTGTACTGAAATATTTACAGTATCTTTATCTTTGACCATGCAGAATAACAAGAGAATATAGACATCAATATAGAAATATAGCAGTGAGTAAACAGACTGAAATCCTGAGGCACTGAAGCCAAAAGGAAGTTTCAGAGGGGGAGCTGGACTGGATCATTATGTACTATTTCTTCACAGACATTTTAAAGATGTGTATATTGAATTTATACCATACCCCAGAGCATAGCGCTGCTGAACCTGAAAGCTTGCAGTTTCAAAGAGAAAGAAAAAAAAAGGGAAAAAAATAAAAAATAAAATAAAGCAGAAATCTCCACCTCACCTCTTCCCCTGAGGAGAAAAAACTCTTTCCTTTTTAATGTAATTTTCTGCTGGTACCATTCCCTGAGCTGACTCACTCCAAGGTCAGACAACTGCCAGCAGCACGCAGGTACAGGCAGGAGTTCGTGACCAGGGAGGCAGGGGCAGATGACAGCCCCACCACCCACCTCCTTTTTGCAGCACCCAGCCCCTGGACCAGTTAGCTGTATTGCCATGAGAGGCTCTGGGCAACACAGAGGATGGTTCTGAGAACAGGGCCCACTGGATAACAGCAGCTTCAGCGCTGGGCACAACAACTCCTGAAGGTCAGACCACCACCAGCTGCATCCAGTACTTGAGGTCAAGGTCTCAGTAAAGATTTTCAAGCAGTTTCTTAAGTAGTTTGATTGCCAAACTTGTTTATATAGAACCATCATCATCTCAAAGCACCAAAGTGTAGACAACAAATAGACTGTGAGTAAAAATATAAGCAAGAAAACACAGGAAACAATAAATGAGAGGAGGAGAAAAAATAGCGTCTTCAGAGTAGCTAAGAAGAAGGAAACAAAAAGAAAAAGAGACTCTGGATATATAATATAGATAAAAATACATTGAATTATCTCTACCTGTCGAGGTCCTACATGGGAAAGATAGGATCATCTCACCTATCTGTGACATCTACATAATGAGGGCTATATTTGAGTTGCTCAGATTGTCAATGAGCTTGCTGAAGAGAAGCACTTGTAGGGCAAGCTTTGTCTTGTCTCCAAGAACTCATCCAGAACATCTCAGTATTCCTCATTTCTCTCCTCTGGCTGTAACAGGAGACTAATCAACCAGCTATTTGTGGATTCCTACAGTAGATACCTAAAACTAGTTGATTTAATCCTACAGTAACGTCCTCCTGCATGACCTCTTCTATCCTAATGTTCTCTGGGACTCTTGAGCTACACGTTTCACACTTCTCAGAGAGAGGTGCCCAACACAAAAGCTGTCATAGAACCAAGACAGAGATCAGCTGAATGCTTGGGAAAGCAGGACTTGGCAACCCACAACACACATAAGAGGTGGGCTTAGATGCCTTACAGTGCATCACTGACATGCACTGAATTTCTAGACATGAAGCCAGTGCCTGGCCAAGTAGCAACCAGTGTATTCATCCTACTGTGAAGACTTCAGGAAATCTTGTAGAAATAGCAACTATGTGCACTTCAGATTTGTCAAATAAAATAGTTTGTCCTTCACAGGTTAAGTTCTGCTCTTGTATAAACCTGCTGAAGTCAGTGAGAGTTGTAACAGGAACAGGACACGAGTCCTAGTAGAATGACAATAGCAGGCACATTCAGCAGCATACTAATTCAGTTCACTAATCTGGGCACTTTCCCACTTTAGTTAAATAATTATAGTGAAAGAGATGCTTATAGAATGAAAAGTTTGGAACAAAGTTTGATTTAAACAAAACTGAATGAAATAAAAAGGTACATTTTCAGTTGGCAGAAAGAAATAGGCTATATTTGGATTTTGGTCAGAAATTCAAGGACTGTTTTTATCGCCTCTAAATATGGCAGCAGAATTCTGAGGTTCTTGGTACTGGAAGTGATTCTGGAGGCACATCCTCTTTGGAAGAAGATTAGGGTAATTTTCTACACATTTGTGTTTATTAATAGAGGGGGGAAGAAAGATTTAGCTGTCTCCAAATTGATGGAACCTTGCAAAAGGAAAAAGCTTTAGTCCAGAGCTTGGACTTGCTGCTCTATCAGACGTTTTTTACCAAAGTATTACTGCATTTAGCCATTCACCTCTATCCCAAGAAAAGCTGACCAGTTATCAGGGGCTCCTGATCCATCTGAAAGCATACTCTTTTAACTGTTTTCAAGGAAGGTATTCAAGAAAAGTCCTCGACTCAGAGTTGGTGAGGCCACATCTGGAGGACTGTGTCCAGTTCTGGGCTCCCCACTACAAGAGAGACCTGGACATACTGGTCTCTCTTTTTGGTCTCTTTTTGCTTGTTTTTTTTTTTGTTTTTTTTTTTTTTGTCTGTTTGTTAGTTTCATTTTCTTTTCTTTGGGGGGGGGAAGGGAGAGAGGAGGAGGAGAAGGAAGAAGGGGAGGGCTGCTGGCCTGAATAGTGGCTGGCTTACAGTATTTTTAATAGATTTGGGCCAATAGCTTAGTGACCTTGAGCTCATGCTCTGCCAGCTGCTCTGTGATGCTATTCTGCCTCCTTCTCAGGTCCTTTTCCTTTCTCACCCGCAGAGCTCAGGGGTGTCATCTTATCCCAATGGGACAATTTCCCTTTCCACCCCCCCTCTCTCCAGCAGAGAGCTATCTTCAGAGGGACAGGACCATATTTCTCAAACTCATTGACTTTCTGTACAGTAACTCCATGCTTTACCAGCATAACAGACAGAAGAGTCAAACCCAGACTTGCACCCACTCAGACTGAGCACAGGCCCCAGTAAAAGCTGCAAAGCATCTTCCTGCTATTAAGAAACGGGTGATGCAGCCACCATATGACCCACAGAGTAACACGGGTGAGAATGTGCAGTGAAGACTACTGACTTACTAATGGGGAGCTCTGCAGTGACATAGCTCTTTTAACACTTTTGTGAAATCTTGTGCCCTCCACAACACCTCTGACCTCCACAGTTTCAGCAGGAGGCACTTGCCAGGTCCTGAGAAGCACTGGAAAAGGGAATATTACCATGATCCAGAGGTGTGCCTGCAGCTCTTACAGGCACACTTGAGTCACCTTCAGCTGCCCAGCATTGGTGCTGACTGCAAGGATTTCTGCACAGATTGTGCAAATCTCCCCAGGACCCCGGGCAAGTGCTTGGCTGCTGATGTCCACAGCGTCACTGCTCCCCTGTTGTCTGTACCTAAGCCAGGAAATTTCAGGTGAGCTTAGGATGGAAAGGCAAGCCACAGTCCACCCCTTGGATTGCATGGCAGCGTAGGTGTAAACCAAAATGCTGAGTACATCAGACCTCTTAAGTACCTTGAAAATACAAGTGGAGTTCTTGGCACGGTGTTTGGAAGGGTCGTAAACAGACTACACATCTGTTCTGAAAGCCTCTTGTGTAGCTACACATGCCCCGATCTCCCTATGAAATGGCATTAGGTTAACTACATACATTCAGAGGCTTTTAAATCTTGTGATCTCACTGGAAGAGGAAAGCTGAAAGCAGTGCACTTATTTATAATGAAGGCATTTACAGAAGCAAGACTCCTGTACCTGTTTATCGTGTGGTACTTGGAAGAGAGGATTCTGTGAGCATGTGCATTAGATAATGTAAAAAAAAAAATGTATCTGCATTATCTGTATTAAATATCTCCCTAATGTGAAAGAAAGACTAAAGGTCACCTGTCAAATGTAGTTGTGAGGCAGGAAAATATCTCTCATGTTGGATATCTTGAAACCTTTAGGCTCATGATATTTTTGTTGAACAGAGAAAATGTGATCAATGAATCATTAGGAGTCCTGTGCCTGATAATGGAGGTCAAGAGTGCCTTTTGATGATGAGTTTAAGATGCTTTTATTAACCTGTTTCAAGATGGCTGATTGCTTTCTAATGTGATGAGACCCTCTCTAGCACTTGAATTCTAAAATATTTAGAGATCTTCACTGGAAAATGTTTCTCAATAACACTTCACAATAAATGAATTATTGTGTAAATGAAACTCAAGGTAGGTTTTACTAAAATCAAAACCATTTTAGTATGCTGTAAAGAATACTTGTGTTTTACAAAGCACTTGCTCTAATAATAATAAGTAAAAGGAAGACATCCTGAAATTAATGACTTTGAAACTAGACGGACCTCATTTTCTTTTCACACTAACCTTCTGTGTATGTAAATACATTAATTTCTAATTCTAACTGCTTTCAATTAAATTATGGCTGATTATAACCTTGCATACGTGAGAAGAAATGAATTAATCTATGCTCAGGTCCTAAGGAGCAAAGTTGCTTTCAGCCTTGATGCTTTCTGATACAAAATCTATTTTGCATCTCATTGGCTATATAGGTTATATTCACATTCACCTCACAGTTCTGTTGCACAGTTAGAGGAGTGCGAGGTGATGTCTGATTAAATAGAATCAGGCCTTCACAAAGAACTTTCACTCCTGTTTTGTGATCCTGCTTCCTATTTCATGTACACCAAGGTAAATCTATTTAAATCCACTGTTGTATACAAATGGGAGAACACAATAAGGAAGACCTTAATGAGAGATGAACAGCAGTGCTCCATATTTAAATGGCCTCATGCTTTGTAAAGTTAGAATATATAGGATTTTTTTCATGCACTCTTTTTATCCTGTGACAGCTTAGGCCTTCTTCCTGAAAGACAGCTCCAATATCAGTTCTAAATTTACAAAAAAGGAGCAGAGCAGTTTTCCAGTAGGCCCTGCCAGCCAGAACCACTTGGGATAGATCAGTTTCGTGTACAGTGTTTTCACCTGGCTACGTGTTAGAAGGCAGATTATTAAATCGCTAATGAGGCTGGTAGCAGTTCTCGTTCACGTGACTTGGCTTTGTTCTGCGATGTGACAGAATGCTCAATTGTCTCATCCGCCATCTGGTTCGGTGTCAAGATGCGCTTTTCTCCAAGTGACATTCTGTTGTCAATTGCAACACTCTTGACATTTCTAAATGTCTTTGTTGAGAAGTTTGTGGTCTACTTCATGTTTCCACACGAAAGTGTTGTTGATCACCCCCAGTACTATAGGACTTGCTTTCTGTGGCAGCGGGAGGGATCGCACTCCCTGTCATTTCTACACGGCACCCTAGAAAACCCTGAAGCTTTGTAATCATTCCTCCCATTTCCCTGCCAGTTTCACTTCTGAGTGAAGGATTCAGATGGCTTCACTTGCTCTATTTTCTATTTCTATTTCACTCCTCACTTGCTCTGTGTGTTCAATATTCTTCTGACACTATGTACAAGTATGGCATCAAAACGACGAATGTTGGTCATGAGGCCTTAATCATCTCATGTAGGTCAGGACTGCAAAGAGTTAGTATGTTATTGAGGTGCTTGGCTTCTCCATTTAATTTAATTCTCCATTCTTCATTTAATTTAGTATGAACTAGTTTTGTATTGTCATATATTACACTGTGTATCATATTGTATTATGTCAGGGGGAACCCCTCATTAGGCAGCAGTTGTGCAGAAAAAGTTATACTGATTCGTGAGCTGAATATGAACCAGTAGTGTATGATGTTGCATTAAAAATATTATACATATTTAAAAAAAAAAAAAAAAAGCCAGAGGGAAGCTATAGTCATATTTGAAAACTTTCATGGGACAGCAACAAGAATAAAAAGTTTGGAGAACCACTAACAGACAAGGGTAGTTTAGCGGGACAGTTATCATCAGTACAATTTCTAGAAGTTCTTCCCATTTACAATGCTTAAAGTGAGTGATTTTTGACTTTTGACTCAATCCTTCCAGTCCACAAGCATCAACATTTTCTCTTGGGGAAACTTTTAAAGATCCCAGGGAACTGAAGGGATCTTCAAGGGAACTGAAGGAAAAGCTATCTTTGTCAGGACTCTGGGCATCCATGCACTATGTAATGCAAGTTACGGGAATGTTAATAATTGTCTGAATCTCTGCAAGATGTTTTCCCCCTGCACACACTTTTCAACAGCTTAGCCTAATTGTACCCACAAAGGGTACCTAACTGTGTCTTGCAGGTACTCAGACAATTATTCACATCCTTGAACCTAGCTAATCATACCCTAAATGTACCCTCAGAAACAAATACAGAGCAATGCTTTGGCCCAATGCTGTAAAGCTGTGCCCCTCTAATTAGTCCCACTATTCATCTGTGCACCAAAGAAGGTTCAGATATCTGGCAAAGCTGACATAACCCAAGGCAATGCCAAGTCCCACCCGTCAAGGATTAGTCTGTAGACCTGCAACGTAGCAAGGGGAAAAAATTGTTAGTAGAAGCTTTCAAGGATCAGGCCCTGCATGGTTTTCATAATACAGTTAAATAACTTATCTTAGACACCAAGGGGAAAAAAAAAAAAAAAAAAAAAAAAAGTAGTTTATACTGTGCAGAAAAAGGTCACAACAGCACTTACATTTCAACAAGAGGTAATTAACATATTATTTGGCCTTTCATTTGTCAGTTCTTATAAAGTGATCTACAAGGTCAGCAGTTACACAAGTACACTGCTGTACTCATGTTAGCAGATAAAAATTTTATTAGAAAACCCTAAAAGTTACATGGAGAGGTTACTAATACAGAAATTATTTGCAAACTTCCAGATTTCTTCTTTTAAGCTTCACACAGAGAATGGGTACACAAAGTTTCATTGTGGGGCTTTTTTTTTTTTTTTTATTGCAGGTGAGATGTAGGGCCTTCAGATTTCCTGTCCAGTGAGACACACTATTGGAGGATTGTGCATTCAAAATCTGCAGTTTAAACACATAACTTGCTTCAAACCCTGAAATGAGTAGGACTGCTCATGTGCCTGAATCTGAATACCTTCCTGAAAGAGACTGGAAACCAGAGGAATTTTTTCACCTAGATAAGTTACAAAGGAATCTGACAGAAGAAGCAAGGTAGCAGCCAACATATTTTTAGCTTGTCTAACAGCTCTCACCTAGCATTGGCTCTCATTGTCTTGGCAAGTCCCACATATATATATGTACATATATATATATTACATTTTAAAAAGTGGATTTCAAAGAGGAAGGGCTTAAAGGACAATTCACAAGATTCATACTTAATGCATGCTCAATTTTATCTGCCTGGGTTTAAATTTTAATATCTAAATAAGGGAAAACACTGGTGGTTAGTTTGCAGACAGAAGTGCCTAGCTGAATTGAGGATAGGTTTACAAGTGTATTTTGTATCTCTATACATGTATTTTTAAAGTAGTGTAATAGTGTACTTTATGTGGAAAATGCAAATTCAAATGTAAAGGTATAAAAGCAAGATTTTTTTTTCCTAAAGGACAGCAATCAATATCACAGTCAAAGTGTATTTTTCCTTTATGTAAAACAAACACCTGCCACCATGAAGGCTGCTGCTGAACCTATTGAGATGATAAACACAAACCTTTTTAACTTCCAATCCTTAACTAGACTTTTTAGCAAATAGTAAGTTTGATAGTATCCATCTACTTTTATTTTTGTTCAAATTCTTTGACTCTAGATTTATTTACAAGGCACTAGCTTAGTGTCAGATGTTTTCATCATAATAACCCATAGCCTGATCAAGAGCACATCCCAAGACCCATGAATATTCTCAATCCAGTCCTAAGTCATCTACAGTTGTGTTTTTTTTTCTCTACTTCTTTCTCTAATCAGTGAAAACATAATGAGAATATACTTTATCTAGAGCTGTTTTGCACAGCTTGAGTAAATTGGAGTGAAGGAAAAGCTGCAATCATTTAAACAATTCATTTAGAGAGATGTTGATCTCCTCCTTCTTCCCTACTGATCCTCTAAAACTCATTTATGGAGTATTTTTCCATTGAGCTTCCCCCTTCTTTCCTCTACTCTCACAACTGTGGCTGTCTGTGTTTTCACTGCTGCAGGATGCAAAGCCCAGGAAAGGCCTTACTGAGTGAGTGAAAGGCAATTGTGTTCCAGTACGTAACGCTGCCCACACTAAATGTACAGCTGAGATTTTCCATGATCCTCTAATTGACTGGTAACATCAATAAGGGTTGAGTCATAAGCTTAATTCACAACTCTGCTATTTCTCAAACTTACCGTCAACTGTTTCTCAAACTTACCATCGACTGTTTCCCAAACTCACCACCGACTGCTTCTCAGCCTTGCCACACCATCCAAACTTATCACGCCGTTTCTATCAGAGCATTAGAGGAAGGCTAAGCCTGGCTTACTCATGCAATTAATAGGTACTTTTTCCAGGTACCCAGAAGCAGAGAGGCACTACAACGCCAGGTCTGACACACCTCTGCACAGCAGGCAGCTGTTCTGTCTGCAAACTAGTCCAGAGACATACTGCAGACTGAAGCAAGGCTGCGCCATGAGTCAGGTGAATTTTAGCTCAGTGCTTCACAGAAAGAATTAGAAATACTCTGGGAAATGATCAGGTAAAGCAGAGACTATGGAGAACAGCCTCAAAAACCAGGAACAGATAAATAAACATGGTAGAATTAAGAGTCTTGGAGATGAAGCTGAGATGTCTGCAGTAATGTAGTAAACAAGGCAGAACTAGTGAAGGGAACGAAATGGATGACAGGAAAAGAAAGCCTTGGATGATGGATTATGAGGAGCATCTCGGAGGCACTCAGAATGGGTCTGTAGGGAATGCGGCAAGTTTTCAGAAGCCCAGAGAGGAGGCAGGTACAGGATCAGCTTCAAAAGAAAAGGAAGGTGTCCTTTGTCAGAATTTGGGGTGTGTGGACAGGTAGAGAATGTGAATGCCTGGCTGTAAATACTGCAGGGAAAGGAGTGACAAGGAGCAGCAACACACTCAGCAAACACTTCTGTTTCCGTTCAAAGACTATGATGATAAGATTGGAACTTTTCTTGCACTGGAAGTACAAGGCAGTCCCAGAAGCAAAGATGGCACATGAGTTGTATGAGATGCCTTCAGGTTTGAAGCCAGGAGTTAACAACATTGTAGATTAAGCCATTCATGCATCCTTGGCCAAAAAATCAAAACTTTTCTGTTGTCCCTTTCATTTATTATATGAAATATTTAACTATTTTCATTTTATCACCTGACTACTGCTACATACACAATTGTCCTACCTCTCCCTGGACATTTCCTCAGTAACTGAGGAGCATTACAGACGGACCAATTCCTACAGTGCCTGTATAAATGTATTGGAAACTGAGTTCCTATTCCATTTTACAGCTTTGCTGCTGTACATGTAGTACAGCAGCTGATGAACAGAAGGATGCTGCATAAAACTAAAAAATAAGGATGCATTGTATAGAATAGCTGACTTGATTATGTAGTGGCACAAGGGAGACACTGAACAGCTCAGAAACTCACTCATCCTCTCCAAGGACCCAGGAGCTCTGACTGAAAATTTAGGACAAGGAATTTCCTTCCCCAGATGTGAGGGATCTGATTCAGCAGCAGCAGCAGGGAAGTTACCTTGGGATGGCCAATGTCATTCCTGCTCCCAGCTCTCCCCCCCACCTCTCCTAGGTGATCCCAAACCCTCTGCAGGAATGACTGAGCAACCCATGTAGCAACTGATCTTGTTTGTATTATTTAAGGGTAATCCCAAACTGCTGCCAGCTCACCTTAATGCAGCAGGCTGTGAGCTCTGGTTGCTGCAGAAGCAGTTATGGGAGATCTCAGTTCTACCTGAGCAGTTATGCCACCTTTACAGCAGAGACTTCTTCAAGAAGAGGTTTGGCAGGCTGCTGTAGGTATGGGCCACAACTGCTCCTCCGAGGGAAGCCATCCCCACTTGTGAGTCAATCTGTGGCCAATTCCCCCATGGACAAAGCCAGTTTGGGAGGTTGCTTTTCCCTCTCAAGCACCTAGCTGCTCCCACCCCAGTCAGCTATGCTGATTCAGCTACCTTCCGACCAGACTCTGTTAACCTCTAGGACTTCATTTTCAGTGCAAGAACTCTTTCAGACAAATCTCTTGCCACTGGGTAATGACGTAGAGTAACAGCCTCTTTGGTTGTATGACATTTAAAATGAAAAATATTTGTTTAACAGAAATTGTCCTAATTTACTCTGAGCCACAACATATATCCTAGATACAAGCTCATACAAGCTTAAAGATGATTCTTGTCTTACATGAGTCACCTGTGGTTTCATGTGGTTGAAAACCTCCCTAATATCTTAGATTGAACCTATAAAGTGCCGTTTTCCTGTATGCAAAAGGATCTAAACCAAGACTTCTTTCCCCTTTCATTGATAACTGTCAGCTGAAGATGTACCAGCAAGACCTTGACGTGACTGCAACCAATTTAATTGAAACATCGGGTTTGAAGCACAGCACTTAGTATCTTACTTGGACACCTACAGCACACATCATCAAAGTACCTTGTAGGAGGTGTAGTTGCACCCGCAAATGCTTTTGCTCCTTTGTGGCAGAACATGCGTGCATATTCCCCACTCCTGGTCATACATCTTCAGTGTGTATTTCATCACACTGGTGTCAACAGTAGCTTTGGGAACAACACAGTCTGAAAACAAACAGAAAACAAAACTCCATCCTGACCGATCAGCCTCACTGATAGACGGAAATGTGGAGGATAAGGTTATGAGGTGTGTATGGGAAGCCTTTTCCTTGCTGAGGGCCAAGTAGTGCCAAGGCTTTGCAGACATCTTTGAGAAGCAGCATTTCAGCACACATCTCCACATCATCCTGCGAGGGTTGGGATCCAGGTGTTTGTGCTGTGTGAAACGGTTGTGTTGTGTGTATGAAATGATGCTTGGATTTACATCTAGCCCCAAGGTGAAGGTTCCCTGATAAGTCACTGAAGAATCATGATCCTAAATACATTGCATTGTTTTGCTTTGAGATCAGATCTCAGCCTTTTCCCTCTGGCAAAAGTCAACATTCAAATCTCTCTTGTCCATATGAATGCTGGTATCTGCATAGGCTTAATAACATGCATGCAGTATTTGTATATAAACATAAAAGGCTGAAACTTCCTATTGAAAATGTGGCCCAAGAAGTCTCTTCTTAGGCCACTGTCAGAAAATGCGGCTTTTTTAGGTAAACCTTTTGTATCTCGGATGAAGACTGCCACATATTCCATATCACTCCCAACACTGGAGACATTTCTAACCATGAGCCCCACCCAAGAACAAAAGAACCTTTTTTCTTCTGCTGCTTGCAAGTATAGACTTAATCCAGGGCAAATCTCCGTGCATGACAGGTTTCTTGTAAAAGAAGGAAATCTGTTCAGTGCTTAAAAAAAAAAACAAACTTGCAGAAGCAATCTTATGCCAAAGAGTAGGCATACTCTAGAAAGGTGATAAGAAGGAGTGACCCTGGAAGAAGAATATGTTACTACATTGCCATTCTTTTCATCACCGTCTGACAAAGGTCCCACTCTGTGTTTTGAATTCTCCTAAAAAAACATCTAACAAAAGCAAGCCACGCCATTGCTGGGATTTTTCATATTAAGACCATGCTACAAGAAAACTTTTTCAAAAAATCAGGTCACTGTAAAACTCATAAAAAAAAGCAAAGCATACTGCAATCAGATTTTAGCCCGATTCCCTAATGCATAGCAAGATAGGCATCATGCACTTGGGAAGGCCTCAAATTAGCTTAGCTTGTGTTTTGTTTGCCCAAAATCAGTTCAATGAAACCACACAGTCGCAGCCAGTCAACTGATCAAAACAGATTATGGTCTACCAGTTGCTTTCCACAAAGGCCTATAGGCATCCAAATCTGCATGCTATCTCACCAGCTATCTACGTTGTGGCTTCTGAACCAAAAATCTGACTGCTGGGTACCCACTTGTAATTGCATTTCCAATTGCATTTCCAATTACTCGGTTTTAGGTTTTTGAACTATAGGTACAGCCTCCTGAGTGTCACGTTCATGGTTTTCCACAAATACAGCCTCTGCTAATACTGCATTAAATTTTCAGACAGGGAGATTTCCTACTCACTTACAAACAGGCCAGAAAAGCTTTTAATCGTGTGAGCACAGGTAATACCTTCAACATCAACAAAACAATCCACATGCTTAGAATTTAGCACGTCCCTTAATGCATTTCTAGCTAAGGCCTTACATTGGTGAAACCACAAGAATGAACTACACTTTATTTGTAATGGGTAACATAACTCTTTCTTAAATAACAAAAATTTTAACCATAAGGCTTTTTTTTTTATTCAGGCCTTTGCAATTTGTTTGTTCCTGACAGGCAACTTTTTCCACATTATATGGACTAGGGAATAGAAAAGTGTCTTTCTTTAGCCAAGTTGTTTTCATTTCTGCAATTTATTACTTGGACTGCAAAAGCACTTACATATCCCAGGAAATAATATATATTTTGAAATACATCAGGATTTTTAAAAAAATAATAATAATTGGGAAGCAGAACTAGGTCTACAAACTGTTGATCTTAATTTAGCTTCAGTGAGCTAACTTCTCTCTTACAGGAAGAAATCCTGCAATGTAGATTTCACTTTAACGTGTACTGAACAAAATCAGTGGAAATAAGTGATTTGGAGACATCGTGGGTAATTTAAGGGCACTTTCTACTATTTGCCAAAATTACCAGCACTTTGAGTTTTCCTGATAAAAGTGTTCTTCATAATGATCCTCGCAGCAGGTTAAAGAATTGGTTGAATCATCTTGCAACTACATCTACTGCCA
Organism: Netta rufina; assembly: GCF_964035555.1. Classification (NCBI taxonomy): domain Eukaryota; kingdom Metazoa; phylum Chordata; class Aves; order Anseriformes; family Anatidae; genus Netta; species Netta rufina. Next base: position 123,127,903 of record NC_140124.1, read on the forward strand.
TCCAGAGGTAATTGGCAAAAGTTTGAAGAGTAAATCTAAGCTAATTGTATCACTAACAGTAAGACCTGAACGCTGTACATTGGAGCAGGTCTGATGAAATACACACATAAAGTTGTAGCCCAGCTGAACAGAAACTACAAAAATAAAAGCTAAGCAGGATAGTTCCTTATTATTTTTCAACAGGCAAAAAAAATATAGTATATCATATGGATGTTGTTCATTTGGTGTATTGCATATATCCTTCATTATGCTTTCTATTAATGTTTCAGACAAGTGCTTCTGCAAATTACACTCTGCCACCTTATATTGTTCATATAAACCACAATTATGATTTAAAAAAAAAAAAAAAAAACCTGCAGCTTTTCTCACCACAAAGAAAGCCTACACTTTAACAGAGAATCCAGCTTCTGTCTGATCACCTCACCGGACAGAAAGTAAACAATCACTGAGGAATTAAGCATGCACAGAGACACATGCACTCACACTATGAGTTACGTATTTCTATCACTCATACTGAAAAGACAGAGAACCTCATGAAAGAGAGGGAGGCTAAGACTGAAATTGGTCAAGTATCTATGGATTGTGGAGGCCTGCAGTTAAGGGTAATTGATTTCAAGTGCTTTGAGTGAGTGCTGAGCAGTCACAAATCCAGCCACATTTGGAGAAATGTGATATATGCAATTCTAAAACTCAGTACCCACAAGAGGAGAATCCAAAAATTCATCCTTAGAAAAAAATATAAATTTAAACAGGCTGCAAAAGCCTGTTATGAAAGATGGAGCAAGCTTAGATAAAAATATTTATTTCCTAAATGTAATTTCCATAATTCAACATTGATATCATTCTTTCATCTTTTCAAAATCCCAAAATTTCAGCAGTACACACATCTATTCACTTCTGGGAAGCTGTGTGCCTGCTTGTAATTCTCAGCTTATAACTGAGAGTTATAAACTCAAAGTGTAGTCTGATTATTACAATGAGCATCTAAGAAGCCACTTCCACAATGGGATATTTGCCCAAAATATCCATGGCTCCATTTAAAAATCCTGTTGGGTTTACAAATCCATTCAAACATTCTTCATACTACCACTGTACCAACCACACTGTGGAATCACAGGCTCAAAGATGTCCTGTCCACCAGCCTGTACAGCAGCACGTGGGTGCCATCACTGTGTACAGCTGTAATAATTTTGTAGTCAGACCTCAGTAACACAACATTGTGCTGAGGAAATTTGAAGCACAGCAGAGTGAAGCTCATTGCTCAGTTATGTCTGTTCTTCAGTGCTTACAGGACCAAAAAAAATGGTGTTGTCAGTAAACTAAGCAGTTATTTCTTTCTTCTACACAACAGAAGGAGATCTATACAAAGACTATGAAATTTCTCCTCAAGATAAATTAGAACTGACATTGCCAAGGACTACAGCGAAACCATCAAAGACTTCAGCTTGAAGGTTTTCACCCATGCTCTTTGAAAGTCTGAATCTTTAAAAAGATGCAATATTTTTTTTCCGGCTTATTCTCTAAACAGGAATTTAAATGATTTGTTTGTGTTTTTTGAAACGCTTTAAGAATGTGTTGTAACCTCTACTTGTTATTAGTTTCAAAGACTTACCTAGTCTGCTGAAAGTGTGACTTTCAGGATTTTCATAAAGAGCAAGTAAACAAACAAACAATTTAAAGCATTTACAGATTTCCTCTGTTTATTATAATTGCTACTGTTCAACCACGTACATAGAGACTAAGCCATGGAGCAAATCAATAGTTCTGTTTACTGCTTTCTAAGCACTCACATAGCATTACAATTTCTGGAATATGTAAGAAGGTTGGAATTCAGTTCTAAACAGCAGTTGCCAGAAAGTAAATTTTTACCTTCTGAGCTTCTGATTTTTTCTTCCTTAGCAGGTGCAAGCTGTCAGGTAAAACAGACCAACTCGTAGTATGTGCTCCTTCTGCTATTCTAGTGATACACAGTAATCACAAACTCTCAAGGCATGTCTGGCAGTGTAATAAACACTAATAGTTAAATCCTCCTATACCTAGTCACTTACCTGAAGGCTTTTGGATTCTGAGCAAATACAAACTGAAGAACTCAAAGAGCTAACTGCTTAAGGATAAAACTCAGGGTAGTGCAGGGATCGGTCTAAAGATATTGACCAGACTTCCAAAACGATGGACCTTATGCTTCTCAAAAGCATAAATATACGCCTAAGTCCAATCTCATAGTGCATGTACAGCTCTTCGAAGACCTGTTTTTAAAGTTATTTTTTTTCTGTATTTCCAGGTGATAGCATGAGCCGTCCAGGAAAGAACGAAATAGTTTCCAGTGCGATGCCATCTTGTGGTAAATGGGGAAACGGTCTATGCCATCGGATCTGCCTTGAAACACATAGGGAACCTGCTGTTCCATGGTATATGAATCATACTCATAACTGTTGACTCAGGGAAATAAAAAGTAAGACTTTATCATAGTTATAAAGATATTCATCTCCTTTTACAAGCCAAGCAATTTATTTTCATCCCCAAAACACTATTGTGCCAGAACTGTTTCCATCACTCCGGACATAATGTAAAGGTAGAGATGTGATTTAACTTAGCAGAAAATTGTCTCTCATATAAAAACTCCCACCACTTGGCTGCAGTTCAATGCTACCATGAGCTTGTTTTCAGGGCACACGGGATCAGCTTGAAATGTCATGGTCACAGAAGCCAAATCACTGTATAGCTATAAAAGGATTCTTCCATGTCTCATTTGTTTAAAAATAGCATGGAGGTATCTTTGACCCATCTGACCTTTGGGTGTATGCAGTATCATCCGATCACCTCGCTTATCATGGTGCCTGAGGAGACATCTGCCAGGTGATACTGCTGTCCTCTCCTCCCTCCTCTATGGGGAGACTTGCCCACAGGGCACGTGTCGGTCTGAGCAGAGCTGGTAGAGAGGGCTTGAATATTGGTCCAGCTGCTAGCACTCACAAACACAGCTCCACAGAGGCAAATTTCAGCTATAAACAGCATGCTATGCACATATAAACATATGTATATAAACACATATGTATGTGTTTATGAGGCTTAAACCAATATGAACAATGTGTTATGGTGTATATACTCGTGTTCATGAGGCTTAAACCTGCTTGCTGTTGGAATACAAGCACACCATGTGCAGTGGCAGGTTTTTTTTTGCTGTTTGCTCACCCTGGGCACCATGCACATGGCAGTGGCCATGCCCCTGTGTGCTGCAGACAGCAAGCAACCATGCTTTGGCTTTGCCCCTTCCATGCTACCCCCTTCCAGTGCTGCTGCTTCAGCCCTGTGTGTTTTGTATAGGTACCTTAAAGGAGGCTGTAGCGAGGTGGGGGTTGGTCTGTTCTCCCACGTGCCTGCTGACAGGGTGAGGGGGAATGGGCTTAAGTTGTGCTGGAGAGGTTTAGGTTGGATGTTAGGAAGAACTTCTTTACCGAGAGGGTTGTGAGGCATTGGAACGGGCTGCCCAGGGAAGTGGTGGAGTCACCATCCCTGGAGGGATTTAAAAGACGTTTAGATGTAGAGCTTAGTGATATGGTTTAGTGGAGGACTGGTTAGTGTTAGGTCAGAGGTTGGACTCAGTGATCTAGGCAGTCTCTTCCAACCTCGGTGATTCTGTGTAATGGCGGGCGAGGGGTTTGGGCAGAGAGGTGTGGGGCAGCTCTGCAGATTTCGCAGGCCTCACAGGGAAGCCTGCAGGCCTGAGGTGTTCCCAGAGGTGTTTATTGCTGTGTGTGGGTGATTAAACAGCGGTGAACAACGGGCACACGGTGCAGGCGCCCTGCAGGGGGTAACACCCCCCACCCAAAGGGAGGCCAAGCCCCGCCGCGCAGACTACACTTCCCAGCATGCCCCGCTCCCCAGCCCTCCCAGCCTCCGGGACTACACCCCCTCGGGACTACAACTCCCGGCAGGCAGCGGGGCGCGGCACTTCCGTCGCGCTGAGGCAAAGCGGCTCCCCTTCCGTTTCCCGGGGCAGAAGATGGCGGCGGCGGTGCGCGTGGAGGAGCTGCTGGCGGCGGCGGCGCCGGGCGAGCGGGAGGGGCCCCGCTCCGTGTCGGTGGAGAAGGAGCTGGAGCTGGAGTTCGACCTGGGCAACCTGCTGGCGCTCGACCCCAACCCTCCGCCGGCAGCCGGGCTGCGCGGGGCCGGGCCGCGGCGGGAGGCGGCGCTGCGGGCGCTGGCCCGGGACAACGCGCAGCTGCTGGTGGCGCAGCTCTGGGCGCTGCCGGCCGAGAGGGCCGGCGGGGCGGCGGGGCCGCTGGTGGCCAGCCTGCCCGAGCCCTCCTGCCGCCTGCCCCGCGAGAAGCCGCCGCCCAAGCCGCGGCCGCCCACCCGCTGGGAGCAGTTCGCCCGCCTCAAGGGCATCCGGCGGCGCAAGCGGACCTCGCTGGTGTGGGACGAGCAGGCCAAGGAGTGGCGGAGGCGCTGGGGGTACCGGCGGGCGGGCGGAGACCCGGCCCGCTCCTGGCTGCTGGAGGTGCCGGCGGGCGCCGACCCGGAGGAGGACCAGTTCGCCAAGAAGCGGCAGGAGAAGCGGGAGCGGGTGGCCCGCAACGAGTTCAACCGCTTGCGCAACCTGGCCCGTGCTCACCGTGCTTCCACTGCAATCCCAGCCCCGCCGCTGCACCCCACCGGCCACCAGAGCCGCGAGGAGCTGGGCCTGGCCGCCCGTGTCGCCCGCGTCTCCACCGCCTCGCTCGGCCGCTTCCAGCCCCGGCTGCCCAAGGAGCCGGTGGAGCTGCCCCCGCGAGGCCGCTGCAGCAAGAAGCGGCGCTTCGAGCCGGTGCTGGGCGACCTGGCGGCCGAGCGCGGGCGGCAGCTGGAGCTCCTGAAGGCCATGAACAGCAAGAAGCCGGCCCTCGACATCACCCGCGCTGTCAACAAGCAGCTCCGCGAGGAGGACGCCGAGGCGGCTGCCGCCAAGGGCAAGAAGCAGAAGCAGCGTGGGAAGCGGGGCCGCCGGCAGCAGCAGCGGCCTGCCCGTGGGGGCAGGAAGAGCGGGGCCCGGCGGCAGCAGCGCCCTGCAGGTGGCAACGTCACAGGCGGCAAGAGGAAGAAGGCTTGAGGCAGGGACTGCGGGACTGTGTGTGTGTGTCACAGGCTGGGGGTGCCTGCTGAGGGGCATGAAGGGACTGCTGGTGCCAGCCGCCTGCCCTGTGTGCTGCGCCCATACCTCATTGTCAATAAACATGGTCTGTTTTTTTCTAAAGTGGCCTGCGTTTGGCTCTCAGGTGGCAGTTGAGGAGGGCGGTGTGCTCCATCCAAGGGGAGTTCGTGGGGTACTCAGGTGCTCCTGGGCTTGGAGCTTTGGGGGTGGCCAAGTACCATCTTTGTGGCCAGCCATGGCTGCAGCATTTCCTGGCCGAGAAAGTCCTCAGCTAGCTGGGATAGGGGGTGGGCCCAGCTGCAGGGCTGTAACTGTGCTGTGATTCAGGAATGGTGCACACAGACAGGTACAGGTGAAAGACAAAGCTCTGCTCTGGGAAAGTGGCCCAGCGGGAGTTCTTGCTCTGTAAGGGAATAGCTGTTCAACTCATATTCAGGCTCAGTTACAAGAGGAACACGAAAACTTACTGGAAGACTCATTGCAGAGCCTAAGAAATCGCAGAGATTTCAGAGAGTTCTGTTTATTAAACAAAAAAGTCAAAGCTTTTGAATAGTAGGCTAAAACCTTATAAATTTCTACTTGCATTAGCTTTAATACTAATAGATCACTTTATAAAAATAGTTTTTCTATTTTTTTTCCTGTATTTTTTCTTCAGTTTTTCTTTACCAAACAGATCAGACACTAGAAATTATTTAGGGTTTCTGTTTCTCTTGAACTTTGTGGTGTCTCCCAATACATGTGAACTAAAAAATAAAATTTTCTGTCCCAATATGTGGCGTAGCTCCAGGAAAGAAGACATTTTATGGAGCCCTTCCTGGCATGAGGGGGGGTAAAATGAGTTCCAGTAATCTCAAGTAGATGATGGTTTCAAGATTTCAAGTGGTAAACTTGTAAGTTGTTATTAACAACAATTTTGCTGCAAGGTTTTAGAAAAAGCTAGATAAATAGCAATTATTTTCTCATTCTGTAGAAGTTCAGTAAGATGGCAACTTGACCGTGACCCAAAAAATGTAACGTTCAATGAGTTAAGACTACCAAAGACAGAAGAGGATAAGTGCTAGAACTGGAGGAATTTGAGTGGCGTTAATGGATCAAGTACCATGCTGAATCTATCAACTTTGCAAAGGATGCATTCTTCACCGCCCATGCATCCTGTAGCTCACATGGACACAAGCCACAGAAATCAGGTGTTCAGCAAAAGTAGCCAGGCACAGCAGTGCAAAAAGCACTGGGAAGTGGCAGGAAATGTTCCAGATTTTCCTGGCATTTCCATAGGATGCATCTTGTACCTGCTCAACTAGATGGCACTGTTCTCTTTCCACCCCCTGACTTCCCGTTAAGTATTTCATGCTGCTGTGTTAGTGGTGAGCTTTCCAAAGCTAAGGATTTCTCCATTAAAATTCCGGAAAGTCTGAATTTTCACAAGTGGTTATGTATTTAGAACAGAGATGTAGAGTGCTTCCTGGGTGCTCTCGCTTTCTGAAGCTCCGGCATGACTACAGATCTAAAAACTCCGAGAGGGTACCAGTTTTTAAGCAGCACGGGCACCAACTTAGCCCTACCGGTGCAGGGAGCTGAGCTTGCTTGGGTTTGGGGAGAGGAAGGGCTGTGCTAACACCAGCCACTTGTTTGAGGTGTATTTATTGGCATAATGTCATTTTTATGTCCTTTTTATCTGCTGATGCTCTTCAAGCAAGCATCAGTTGGATATTGCAGCTACACACCAGATGTTTGAGTGTTCATTGAGGGAGCTGAATAGGGCAGTGTGAAGCCTGTATTTTTGTCAAAACTACAGACTTTGAGGCAATTTTGTCCTCTGCTGTAGGCACTAGTCCCAGAGCTGTGCCCCCCGCTTCTCCCCCGTTCCTGACGCCTGCAGCGTCGTGCAGCTTCCCAATTCCTTTGCGAGCACCTCGCTAAATTTCCACCTCCGTGAAACCACAACCACCCCAAATCTCCTTTCCTGCCCGTTCAGCACCCATTTCACCCGATACACGTTAATTTTTAAGCTGTCCCCCATGAGCACAGCTCCCCCCCGCCTCAGGCCCCGCGACCGGAGCAGGGAGGGCCCGGCCCGGCCCGGCCCCCCCCCCGCAGCCATGGCGGCCGGGCGGGAGCGGGCCGCCCGCCTCCTGCGCCAGCTCCAGCGGGCGGCGTGAGTCGGGGACGAGCCCCGGAGGGGGCTCCCGGTGCCCAGCCGCTTGCCCCGGGCTCCCCCCGGGCTCCCCCCCGGTGCCCGGCCGCTGGAGGGGCCGCTTGGCACCCCCCGAGGCTCGGTCCCGCCGCGGCCGCAGGGTGGCGGCCTCCGGCTGCGGGTGCTGAGGGAGAGGGTGGGAGGCTGCGGGGCAGGGACACGGCGGGGGTTGTGCTCTTAAACCTGACTTTTGGGTCTTTTTTTTATCTAGGTGTCGGTGCCCGAGTCACAGCCACACATATTCTCGAGGTAAGGCTTAATTTATATCTCTGACATAGCAGGCAGCAAACAGTTCAAAGCATGAGGTGAGCAGGTAAGCAGCCTGTTGTTTTGCAACTGTAAGTAAATAAACACAAGAATAACCACATAATAATGCACATTTTTGCTTGGAGAACTCCTGTGTTTCCCCATCAGCCACAGCTAGCACATCTGGCCTTCCCTCCCCTCACTGACAGGCAGCCAGAAGCTGTGGTTTCTGCTGGTCCTGCCATCACCCAAACCATCTCCACGTCTGCATCTGTGGGGAAAAATGTGTCTCTGCTACAGTAGGAATAAACAGAAGTGCCGTGGATAAAAAGGAGCCATGCACAAAGGCGTATGTTATCAGGGGGAGTGGGATCTCCTCAGGCTTTTCGTGCAGGCAGCCCGGAGGATGTGGCTTGTATCAGTCAGGGTTTGGGAGCAAGCAGGAGGAGCTCTGCTGGTGACAGGTGCCCTTGGAGGAGCTTCTGGTTGCTTTGGCTGTAGGGTGTCCAGCAGAATAGTTTACAGATGCTCTCAATCATTTAATACGTCCCAAATGTTTCACTCTTAATGCTGCAAAGATACCTAAAAGATACAATAGGGATAGTTCCTGTAAAAATGGGTATTTGGGGCCATAATTTCAATAATGAGTGGTTCTGAGTGGCATAGTTTCATCTGCTTTACTGAAGATACTTTTTAAGGAATTATCATTGCCATCTTAGCTGTGGAAAAGCTAATATGTGTTTATGTGTTCATACATTTATTTTGCTCAAGACCATCATACAGCACAACAATAGGACAGCTGAGAAACTGAATCTCATTTTTCTGGTTGTCTGCCTGATGACCTCCTCAGTCAATTCAAACTAAGACCCTGTAACTAGAAATCTTAATTAAGAATGCCCTCTAAGTTTTAAGCAGAAATTGATCGTATAAAGTAGCAAGATGTATCAATTCTGTAGGTCTGTAAATAATGGGCATTGGCTTAACAGTAACTAGCAGAAAAAAAAAAAATCATTCATTGTTTCTTGGCAGTAAATAATGCAGGTTTTGAACTCAGTAAAATTCTTCCTGTAAGTTAATTTTGGCTCAAGAAAATAACAGCAGGGCACCTATTATTTCGTCAAAAAGCAAGAGAGTAAATCGTTTGGACATGTTTTTAGCCTGTCAAATTAATGACTGAGGGTACAGCAGACTCAGACTCCTGGAGAGGTCAAACATGTACAGCCTGGCAAGAGATGGCAATGAAAGAGCTGATAGCAGCTGGCCTGGGCTTGAATAGAAAGCACATAAAGGATTTTAATACATCTATCTGTTACTGTCGTGGGTCAGTGCTTCAGTGCACCCCAGAGTGTCTGTAAGACTCATTATCATGGCTTCACTCATTGGATCTGAATCCAAATCACATTTTTTCAATTAATATAACAGACAGAAGGCATGACTTCAGCAGGAAGAGCAGAACGCCTCATCTGATCCTTTCTTGGAGAAGAATGGGCTGTTTCAGTTGATGCTGTTTGTTTCACTTTCTGGCAAAATCAGGATATGCAAGAACTAGAGATCTGTGAAAATTCGTGCAAGAATGACGTGGCAAAGAGAAGATATGACTGAAGTGCTATCCTTACAAATATTTTCTTCTGCTAAATAAAGTTGATAGCATCACCAGTTCTTGTTAAAGCCCTATTGTTAGTGATGCATGCAGTTTCTTAATTTTGAAGCAAGCATTTCGGATTCACCTGCAAGTTCAGGACTAGTCAGAAGTAAAAAGCAGCATAAGCACCTGCCAGAATTATTTTTACATGTACAAAAAGTGTTTGCAATCCTGATACATACAGAATATCTCTTGTTTTTGACATAAAAGTTGTTGTGAAGGTTAAAATGTAGCCTCTATGCATTCCTAGAAGCTCTCAAATGATAGAGTATCCTGTATGCTCTGCAGATACTCAGTTCTATGTATTTATTATGTATAAATAAATATTTTATAAATTGTAATGCAAATTTCCTGTTAACTTACTCAGTTTTTATAGGAAAGAATTAGTGAAGGAAGAAGAAAACACCCCTTTTTGCTGAAGCGTATGAATCAAAATAAGCATTTAGGTTATTTAATCTCACAAACAGCTAAGGACAAAATGGGTAAGACAAGGCAAGATGACCTGTGCAAATGTATTAGTGATTTTAAAAGCAAAGAAATCTGTCATCTGTAATATTGTTATATATGTAATAGAGAGAATGAAGTCACTTTTTATTCCCTAATTTTACTGTTTAATTTTCATTCCAGTTCCTGAACATGCTACCCTGGGAAATACAGACTATGCATTTGAGGTAGATTTAATAATAAAGTTCATATGATTTTTAAAGTAATATATTCTTTCAAATACGGCATTTAACAAGTGCTTACATTAGTAAACATTTAAGTTTCACTTTGGCTGTTTGGGACTTGATGCCATTTATTCATTTTTTTTTCCCAGAAAAATGTGTTCTTTATTTTGCAGATGGCTGTTTCTAACATCCGATACGGAGAAGGAGTTACTAAAGAGATTGGCATGGTAAGCCTCTGCAATGTAAATCCCTCACTGGTGAAAATTTATTTTCTAAAGGACTGCTGGTGCTATCAATCTGTTTAAAATAGGAAAGCTTATATATAATGTGGCTGAACCTCCACTGCTTTGCTGTCTGTGTAGTCATACACAGCAGCGTGAAAAGGTTGGAAAATACTGCTGGGTAAGGAACAGAAGCATGTTACATCAGCGTTGCTGTGGTGTAAGTGACTGCATGACGTGTAGCACTGGATAATTGGATCATTGATGATTGGCCATGATTACTCAGCAATACTTGACAGGGAATTGAATTCAAAAAATTTTGAATCACAGTGACTCAACAGGATTTTTTCAGTACCATGTCTCTTCCAGCGCTTATTAAAATGAATCAGAGACTTTCCATTAAATCAGATGGATATTAGTTGGGCTCTGAGATTGCACTGTGAAGGCGTGGAATTTGTGTTTCAGCAGTGTGGGGTGATTCACCTGAGTACATTGTTCTAGTTTGGCTTTATCTTTTTCTTTTTTTTTTATTATTTTTTGTTGCTGCTTAGCATTTATGGAGTTAATAGTTCTCTTTATTTGCATATGTGTTAAGGAGATTCATGGTCAGATAGTAAATGAAAAGTTAGACAAAACTTCTACCTTTAAACCTAGTATTTAGATATTTAGATACTAGGTGTAATACTTACCCAGTATGGAGATTATTTAAATTACACCTTTCATGTAGCTATTGCAACAATTAATTTAGCAAAGGTTAGGATGCAATATTCTGTGCCTTCTTTTTGTCACCTTATTTTAAATATTTTTCTTTTTTTTTTTTTTCAATGACAAATGAATATTCAGTGTTACATTTTCTAGTTATTAATGCTGTGCTTTGGCAGGCAGCTAGGGGAGACCTAACATGGAAAGGCCTTTTTATGTCACAGGAATTGTGTAGGGGGAAAAAATAGTCCAAAAATATTTTACATTTTAATGCAGTCTTAGGCAGTTCCACGTGGTTTTCATTTGATATCTTTATCTTCAGTTTTCTGCTTGTGGTGGTTTCACCCTGCTGAGCAGCTAAACTCCACCACAACCGTGCGCTCACTTCCCCTCCTCAAAGGAAGAAGGGAGAAAATACAATGGAAAGGGCTTAAGGGTTGACGAACAGGGAGATCACTCAACAATTACTATCATGGGCAATACAGACTCAATGTAGGGAGATTAATGATATTTATTGCCTATTACTAACAGACTAGAGCAGTGAGAAACAAAAATGCAAATTAAAACCACCTTCCCCCCATCCACCCCTTCCACCTCCTCTTGCCGAGAGGCACAGGGGAACGGGGAATGGAGGCTACAGTCAGTCCCTGATGCTTCGTGCTCTGTACCATGGGGTCCATCTGTCAGGAGTCAGGAGCAAACTGCTCCAGCACGGGTCCCCCACGGGTGGGTGGCAGCTCCCTCCAGATCCCTGCTCCTGTGGGGGCTCTGCATGGGCCGCAGCCTCCTCCAGGCCACCTCCACCTGCTCCACCGGGGGCTCCTCCACCCATGGGGGGGCTGCAGCGTGGAGATCTGCTCCATGTGGGACCCATGGGCTGCAGGGGGACAGCCTGCTCCAACAGGGGCCTCTCCCTACACAGGCTGCAGGGGAACTGCTGCTGCCTGCCTGGAGCACCTCCTGCCCTCCTGCTGCACTGACCTGGGGTCTGCAGGGCTGCTTCTCACTCCTCTCTCCCAGCTGCTGTTGCACAGCAGATTTTTCCCTTCCTTCAATCGGCTCTCCCAGAGGCCCAACCAGCCTCACTCCCTGGCTCAGCTCTGGCCAACAGTGCGTCTGTTTTGGAGCCAGCTGGAGCTGGTCCTTATCTAATATGGGGCAGCTGCTGGGCTCTGCTCCCAGAGGCCACCCCTGCAGCCCTCCTGCTACCAAAACCTCGCCAGGTAAACCCAGTACACTTCTATAATGAGACTTCAGCTATAGAAGTTTGGCAGCTTTATAATTTATGCTATTGCCTGCATCTTGTACATATGTGTGAACCCTCTTTTTTCTTTAGATGATACTGTTTGAAAAGTCTTATAATAAGCAACAATTTTTAGTTTTTTATTATTATTATTATTATATAATTCAGTTGATTTGGATTGGAAAGTAAATAGTTAAGCATATGATTTTACACCAGTTGTTTCTGTTGCAATTTATTTGTTATTGTAGGACCTGAAGAATCTGGGTGCTAAAAAAGTTTGTCTGATGACAGATAAAAACCTCTCCCAACTCCCTCCCGTAAATGCAGTATTGAATTCCTTGGCAAAATACGGTATAAACTTCCAGATGTATGATGAAGTCCGGGTGGAGCCGACTGACCAAAGGTACTATTTCTGACAGCACGTTTCTCAAAGTGGCACGCAGGCTCCATGGCTGTATAAACACCTCTTTGCCTGTCACCTATGCACTGGTCTTGATAGTAATTTCTCTCTGTGCTGTTTTTCTCCTGAGTGATTGAAAAGCTTTTCCTGTCTTCCTAGTTTCCTGGATGCCATTGAATTTGCTAAAAAGGGGGAGTTTGATGCCTACGTGGCTGTTGGAGGTGGGTCTGTAATAGACACCTGTAAAGCTGCCAACCTGTACGCGTCCAGCCCCACGTCAGACTTCTTGGATTATGTCAATGCTCCCATTGGGAAGGGGAAGCCCGTCACTGTGCCCCTTAAGCCACACATTGCAGGTAAAGCAGCACAGGTGTGTGTGGGGAGTGAGGGGCAGGAGGAGAAGAGTCAGAGTTTACCCTGACCTTTTCACCTTGCTTTTGGGCTTACTTTTCCTCTAGTTGTGTTCGGCAGCAAGTTTGCTGCTTACTTCACAGGTTTTGTCATTAGTTTGTCTTTTTCAGCCAAGTTGGACTCCTTTTACTGAGAAAAACAATCAAAGGGGCTGTTTCTTTTGACCTGCTGGCTTTGGATCAGGGATACCTCCAAGATTTCCCAGATCCTGTATTTCTGGTGGCATTATTATTGTGTTTTTCTTTATTCTGTGTTATTATATATTACTTATTATTAGTTACTATCCCCATTCTTCTTTTTAAGTTCCTACGACAGCTGGAACTGGAAGTGAAACCACTGGTGTTGCCATTTTTGACTTCAAAGAACTAAAAGTAAAAACTGGTGAGATTTTTTGTCTTCTATTCAAGATATTTTTTCCCCCAATGTCTTCATTATTTTCCTGCCTTTAAAAAGGAATACTGCGTGCCATTGCAGATGTCAATTCATTTGATTCAACTGCCACAGACAAATTTGAAGAGCTTAAAGGTTTCCTCCTCAAATTAAATTTATAGCATATTAACATAATGAAATGCCTATGTAATATAGTGGATTATAGTTTGAAGGCAAAACAGGAAACTAAAATCTTTCAAGTCCTTAAATGGCAGAAAATGTTAATGGCAAAGGAAATTTCTACTTACATTCAGGGTCAACCAACTGTTCCTTATTTCCTTTGTATTTTTCTTTCTGTTTTTAAGAATTATGTTTCTTTGTTGTATAATTGCGACCAAATGTTCCTTTTCCTGACTTCTGAAACCTCAGGCCTGAGATGCTGTGCAAGTGAGGGGCACTGTCTTCCTCTGACCTTTTCATCCCTGGACAATAAGGATTACAGCTAAAATGTCATCTTAAGCTTCGTAGCTATTTTGAGGTTTTACTTCAAATCGTGTGGATTTTTTTATGCTATGCAGTCTACGGTAGTAGTCCCAAGTGGGAGTGCTAAGGAGTTGTGGCTGAGCTCAGAGTTTTGTAGTCTCTTTATAGTCAGTCAATCTGTCTGTCTGTCTGTCTGTGTCTCTCTCTCTCAAGGCTACATCTGTGCCACCTTAACCAGATATGAAGGCACAGTGATTGTAGATGCTGAAGACAGCAGTTAGCAACAGTAATTTGTTGTGGAAACAAACCACTCATGTCCTCTGATTCACAGAGATGTCCGCAGGAGACGCAAATTTAAGAATAGTGTTGCAAATGCCATTCAGCACAGACATTTTGAAAGGCAGGCTGCTCAGGGAGAGTGACAGCCAGAGGGAGAACGTTGTCTGGTGGAATTCACTCCAGGCAACAGTCTCAAATGCAAAAAATCTGTTACAGGGACTTCATCAATAAGGCTTAAATTCATAGATACTTACTCTCCCTTCTCTCCCTTTGCTTTTCTCCTGATATTTTCAAATCACTTGCCTTCCTTACCTATCGAACATTAAGCTTTTGCTGTCCAATTTTGTTGCAAAAAAAAATTAAACTCAGTTTCTTCCCATATTTTGCAGGTATTGCTTCCAGAGCCATTAAGCCAACGCTGGGCATCATTGATCCTTTACACACCCTGTCTATGCCCGAGCGAATAGTGGCCAACAGTGGCTTTGATGTGCTTTGGTGAGTTTTCTGTGTAGCCTACTGCTTGATTTTATTGTAGTTTTTGTATTTTTACTACGATGAGTGTAGAAAAAAATGTATTTTAGGAGTAGAGAATGGTGATCTTTTCTCCTCCTCTCCTGTTCTTGTTAAGGTGATCTCTGTTCTACATTCCTCTTACTTAATTACACTGCCTACCTCAGAAAGCATGGGCAAAAATCACTCATTTGCAGACATTTTAATGTTCTTGCAGAACCGGAGAAACCATTTGCTTCCAAAATGGTTGCTGTCAGGGAAGAGAGTCCGGGTGTCCTTTTTTTAAGAGATCAAGTAGATGATTAATCACAACTGTGACAGCATTTATCACATTTGTCAGGCATGGCAGGGAATAGAGGACAAGGATTTTCTAATAAAAGCCACGATGTGTCAAACAAACCTTTTGAAGACCTGTGGGCTGCTGACAGGTTTTAGCCCAAATACGACCATCTTCACTACCTCTCTTGTAATGTGTTTTTCACTTGGCACTAAATTATCTTCAGCTTTAACCTACAGCTTTTAACTGCACAAAATGCATGGAAGGTTCTATTCTGAGGGCCAGAGCTTGCTTTGCTTCTGGGTGATGTGTGTGTTAGAGTGGTAGATCCATAACAGAACGCTGCAGTTTCTCAAGCTTGGTGAATTATTCCGAAATACAATGTTTGTAATGGAATTTAGGCATTTGTTTATAAATGAAAATGGTTTTCCTATAGTTTAGTACATCAAAGTGCAGCAGTGTAGGCAGTGCTCCTGCTGTGTGTAACCAGATTTATGCATATCTGGGAGATAAGATTGTTGGCACTTCCAGATAGCTGGAATATCCTGCATGTAATTTTTGAAAGGTCCGTGCTTTTAAAAGGAAGGGGTCTCACTGTGCACCTGGTGCTAGAGCCTCTCAAAGTTCCTGTCCTACAGAGAGGAAATGCACCCACTGCAGATGCACAGTGCTCTTCGTTGAAAAGCGTTGCAGTCCAAGATGCCAGTTCATCCAACCTAATTTTAGGCATGAGCTGGTGGATTGTGACTGTGTCTGGACTGCATTCAGTGTTTGTCGGAGAGCTAAGTGCTCTGGAGGTGTCCGTCCAATTGCCCATGAGATTATTTCTCTTTTTGGCTAAACACCAGAGGTAAATAAGGAGAACCTTAACTCAAAAGATAGCAGAGCAGCAAATTGGAGCTCTCCCACTTAAATAAATTCATTTTTCATCTTTCTTTTAGCCATGCTCTCGAGTCGTACACCGCTCTTCCTTACAAGATGCGCAGTCCCTGCCCTTCCAATCCCATCAACCGGCCAGCTTACCAAGGCAGCAACCCCATCAGCGACATCTGGGCTCTTCATGCTCTGCGCATTGTGGCTAAATATTTGAAAAGGTAATACCTTTGACAGCCCCCCACCTCCCAGTGTGTTCAGTCTTCAGTGCCCCAAAAGAACTTAGAACCTGAATTTTAGGTTGAAGCAATGCATTAAGCCTTCATTTCCTACTCTGAATTCTCTTGAATAAAACAAAATATTTATCAAATAAAATTGAAAGTAGGATTAGGATTACTGAGTTGTTTTGTAGCCATAGCTTTTTAATGCCTCAGTGGATCTACTTTAGAAGTCCTCAGTTAAAAGGATTTCAAGCTGATCAGTTAATATGGGAGCAGCATTCATATAGTTTTGAAGATTGTCTTCGACAGTATAAGAGGAATATGCAACAATGAAATATTGGTGGTGTCATTTCTGTGACTTTCATTGCAAACGAATATGCAAATAGATCCATCAAGAAGATGACCACACTCACTTAAAAATGTGTGAAGTTATACTTCTGCTGAAAACTAGTTAATACTTAGAAGACATTCAATTTAGATGAAGTTTGGGCTTAACTGGGAGTTGGCTTTGATCCTTACCAGTTACGTTTTAATCTGTATACAGGTTTTGTATACCACAAGCTTTTATGTTAAAGATCAATATATTATTTTCTTAAAGACTTTTTACAGTACCTAGCCAGTCAAAGTAGTTTTTTTTGTTGTTGTTCTGTGGAACCTGTTCCAGAGACGTTTTCTCCATATTGTCAAACTGCATAAGCAGCCTGACGTGATGGTGAGGTTCAGACCAGCTGTCTCGTGAATCTCAGTGGGTGCTGGCGTGATCTAGGATCTCTTCATGAGGTTACCAAAGCTCATTAGTAGAATTAGTAGGGACACCTCCCACTAGACCAGGTTGCCCAAAGCCCCATCCAGCCTGGCCTTGAACACTTCCAGGAAAGGGGCATGCACAGCTTCTCTGGGCAGCCTGTGCCAGTGCCTCACCAGCCTCTGAGTGAAGAATTTCCTCCTAACATCTAGTCTAAATCTCCCTTCTTTTTGTTTAAAGCCATTCCCCATTGTCCTATCATTATCTGCCCAAGTTAAAAGGTGCTCTCCTTTCTCCCTTCTCCATCACGAATTTGCTGGTACCATTATCTCCATGGTGTGCAGAGCCATCAGAAACCCTGAAGACCGTGAAGCACGAGCCAACATGCACCTAGCAAGTGCTTTTGCTGGTATTGGCTTTGGCAACGCTGGTGTTCATCTCTGGTGAGTACAGGAAAATGTTAATCCCTTCTGAGGTCAGCCTCTGGCCCAGTGCTTGTTTTGGATTGTCAAAAACATTGCCGCCTCCTTTCCTGGGTATAAGACAGTGTAGCTTGACCTGCATTGCCCCTTATCACAGGGAGGGTCATATGTTGTGAGAAATTAGTAGGTTCTTGGCATTTACATGGATGAAGATTGTGTATTCTGGTTTGGGATACTCAAATCAAATCCCATGAAAATTCCAAATTGTGGCCTTCTTTACCTTTCTTGATTGTACAAGTAAAAATCATAACTGGAAAAAGAAGCATCAAGGGCAGTTAAAATGTTGGATTCCATGCTGGCTGTTCTGCAGTCAGACAGCACGGAGGTAATCTTGTGCCAGTCCTGAACCAAGGCAATTGGCAGCGAGTCTGCCTGTGGGGTGGGCATTCAGCAGGTTGAAATGAGCTCTAATTAATATTATAATCCAATCTATCTTCATAGGGGTAAAAACCTCAGAGAAGCAAAGCCGAAGCCTGCATTATGTGGGAAAGTTATTAGCAGTCATTCTCTTCAGAGACCTTCCTTTCATTTCTTTTGTTTGAGCAAATCCACTCTTTAATTATACTTTAAAATCACTGTTTATTTTTCTCATGCAGCGTGATCAGGTGGGAATTCGGATTACGCTCTTTTTGGCACGTCTGCCTTACTTTAGTATCGGGGCATCTTTCAGTCCCGTCAGTAGAGTATGTAACTTCACCCTCTCAAAGTAAGGAGCTGCTTGCTCTTGCTGTTTTTAAAGCTTGGTCACTAATGTGCAGAGGATAAGGGTTATCTGTACCTAATATCCATGCTGTATCTGTACCTAAATACTTTTTGTGTTTCTGTATCCGAGAGACTTGCACAGAGAAGGCTGACCACACAGGGGGCTGAACATACATTTCCCAAATACCAGGCGAGTTGCCCTAACCACTTTCTCTTTACTCTCTGTTCCAGCCATGGAATGTCCTACCCTATTTCTGGTTTGGTGAAAACTTACAAACCAAAGGATTATAACGTGGATCACTCTTTAGTGGTAAGACTTGGTTTATCTTTGTTTCCCTATCATACACTTCAGTTCTCTGTTATCTCACATTGCTGAGTGTTAGACCACATTGAAGTTACAAGTAAATGTGCTGTTAATGTGTTTTTTTGTTTGTTTGTTTGTCTGTTTTTTTTTCCAGCCACATGGCCTTTCTGTGGTGCTCACATCCCCAGCAGTGTTTGCTTTCACAGCACAGGTACATCCTGAGCGGCACTTGGAAGCCGCAGAAATACTAGGTAGGAATCTCTGTGAATATTGCTCATATATACTGAATTTGTTGCAAAATGTCTTTTGGGGAGGGGAAGAAATATGTGGAAGCATTCATAGTTGTTGCAGAGGTTTGAAATTTAAAACAAAAAACAAAACCAAAAAAAAACCACAAAACTTAAGCATTGGGCTCTGGTGTCCAATTTTTTATATCGGATTAAGTAATTAAAGAAGCAAACTGGAGAACTGGGCTTCTTGACTAGAAAACTGGAAAGCTGAAATTCACTAGATACCTTACAGATCAGGAGACTGTAACTGTGATCAACATCTCTTGGTGCTTTATGGAGAGAAGTTACTTTAAAGCAGATACCATAAAATAAACCAATGCTCAGTTGCATCTGTTTGCAAAAAGAAAGCATTTTGCCTAACAAATCGCCTGCTGTTGCACTGAATTAGGACAGAATGTTGTTCTGGATCACTCCTGCTCCTTTTCCAAGGCAAACAATAACCGTGGCTGTCTGTCCTTCTAACACAGGCGTAAGATAGTAGATCAGATTATCTGTAGGTGATGGAATTTCTCAGTGGCTGATACCAAGGTATAGCACAGAGTAGCTGTTCAGTGGACACCTCTGCGATGGCTCAGAAGCAGCCTTTTCTTCTCCTTACCAGAATGACAGTAAATGCTGCAAGCTGACAACACATTTTAAGATTCCCATTTCGTACAGTGGCTGGTAAATCTGTGCAGCCCTTTGCTGGAAGATGTCCTGGAGCTAGGATAGCTCTTTGTTGCACCCCCAGCACGGCTATGTATAGCAAACCAGCTCTCAGTGACGTAGTCCTGGAGCTGTTAGCAGCCTTGCTGTGACAGCATGGCTCTCCTGTGGGCTCATTTATTTATATCTAAGGCCAGCTTTGCTGCCTGCACTCAGTTCTGTGTTGTAGCTAAACTGCAGCTAATACCCGTGCTCTCTATGTTGAGGAGTGAGCAACCACAGTCATGTGCACAGCAGCGTAGACAGCAGAGAGAAAGTGGGTAGAGCAACTCTCCTGGTATTTGGAAAATTCGTGCTCAATCCCTTGTATGGTCAGCCTTCTGCCTGCAAGTCGCAGCAGTCCAGCCATGTGTATGGCTTCCCTGTGTATGTAGGCTGAAAGCACCGTGCTTCTCAGCAAAGACTCCTGGATAGACAGTGAAAATACCACAGCTGTATCGCGGAGAGTGTAAAACAACATGCTCAGGAATAAATAGATTGGGGGAGAGTTCCGTTTATTTTAGTATTTTTGGTTCTGAGATTTGTTCAGCCGTCCTCCTGCAGCCCTGCCTGTGGTCATAAACAGAACACAGCCCAGCTGGAGAGATACTAAGCTACAAAATGCCTGTGTGCCTGCAGCAGTAGCATACAGCTCACATAAAGTGGGCTGCTGTCAGATAACTGGCCTGCACAGCGTATCGGAGAGTTTGATCTCTGGCTCCCTGATTTTAAAACTCGCTGTTGAAAAGTAGTTCCTTTAGGTTTTGTGGTTTGAACAGCTGCCATCAATTCTGCTTCTAGAAGCTCCATTAATATTCTCAATAGAAATTTAAGCTCTGTTAGTGTCTGCCTTGCTGTAAAGTGTCCCTGCTGAAAAGACGTCACGTGGAAGTGAAACTATTAACTCCCACCTGGGGTGTTTGCTCTTGATTCAAGTCTGGAATCCAACTGACTCCAGTAGCTGATTCAAATCTGTCATGTTGCCAGATGCAGTGACTGAGGAGCTATTTTATAATGTGGAGAAGATTACTAAATAGTCATGTTGTGTGTATGTACAGCTGTGAATTTGGGTACAGCCAGAAAAAGCTTCATACCTCCTTGGGTGGATTCTTTAATAGCTGAAATAGGTGTGTGTGTGGCCAGAAATGTTCGGAGTGCAATCAGTGACTAATGGATCCTTTAGGCTGAGCAAAAAGAAAGTAACAAAACCTTTTTTTGTCCTTTTTTTTCCCCCACTCCCTTTCCCTTTTCACTTTTACTACCTGAAGATAGTGGATCACCTTTACGTCCCAATGACTCCTCTACAATTAAGCTCAGGTAGCATGCCATAATCCCCGTGGCATCAGTCTGCACACAGTACTCTGTCGTGATATTCATCAATTGCTCCCTGACGGTCTCTACCCCAGTACTGCCCCTCTTACTACCCAAATATCCGAGCTCCTCAAATGAGTTTGTTGGTCTCCTGTTCGCTTAGTCACCCGTGCATGTTACCCTGAACCGCAGGAGGGTGACAGAAAACATTTCTCCCGTAGCTATGTTGTGCTCTTACTCATCTCTCAGCATGGTTCCTGGGCCCAGCATAGTTCTGGTGTAACATCATCGAGGTTACGCAGAGAACAAACTTGGCTCAGCTTGCTTGGAAGAGAAATCGCAGGGAGGAAGCTCCATCTTCCATAGGGACGTGCAGGTTTTTTTATTATTATTTTTTTAATTCTTGACCATTCATTGAAGAAGGGGGAGCAAGCTATTCTGTAATTCTGTATTTCAGTTTATATTGAAGCTTTCATTGCTGTACAGCGGATGTCTCAAAGATAGCAATTCCTCCTCTTCCGTTCTGTGTTATCCTACACAAGGAAGCACAGATTCAAACAGCGTTAACTGTAGGATTTATTTAACCTATTAAACCTCTGCCCTGCCAGCTCCTGTCTTTCTCGGCCTCTGCACTCTCGTCCTCTCTTTGAATGTGCAATTAAACAGAGCAAGTAGGAAATTATTTGGTCACTGGTTTCCATGTCCTCTAGATGTCAGCAAACTCAAGGCCTTAAAATAAAGGTAGCATCTGGCAGGCTGTCCATAAAAAATAAATAACGCTGACGTTCATGTGCTAGCTTCTTTCCTCCCAGCAGTTAGTCAGACTGAAGAGTGCTTCTCCCTGTAAGCACAGAGGGAGAGGAAGCTAACTCCATGTGGCAGTTAGTATTTCTGGCAGTGGTTACCTGCTTCTCCTGATCTTGTTTTATTTCACCTTTTACCAATCACCCCAACTGTAAAATGAAGACTGGTTCCTCTTTTTACTTCATGTTGCTTTTAGGGCAGTGACTGTTATGTATGGATATGTATTCAGCTGATATTATGATTAAATTAAGTCCAGAACAGGCTTCCTCCTCTCTCTCCACCCTACAGTCAAGGCATTATGTCTTATTTTAGGAGCTGACATCCGCACTGCCAGAATCAAAGACGCGGGGTTTATTTTGGCAGACACGCTCCGGAAATTCCTATTTGATCTGAATGTTGATGATGGCTTAGCTGCAATTGGGTATTCTAAAGCAGACATCCCTGCATTAGTCAAAGGCACTCTGCCTCAGGTAAGACAGAAAGTAAAAGTTTTTCTCGTCAAATGAAATAGAGCAGATTTTTTAAAAAAAAAAAAACAGAAGGGTTTCTTTTCAAGCAAATGTTATTTATAGTCCTACATGAAAACACAATGGAGAAAGTAAGATATAGTCAACTGTTCTTCTCTCTACATGGTGTAAGTCTTATTTTCAGTGAGATGGTGTGCATGCTGCAGTCTGTTCTTTGCATGGGTCCAGAAAGAACAGCTAGGTTGGGGGCATTTTTTAAACTCCAAGTTTTTTAAAAAGGGGATGTTTTTCATAGAGCTTTGATCTTGGTAGAATAAACTGTTTTCTCTTAAATATCTCTGTTAGTTGCATGTGCAGGATGGGTTAAAGATAAAACCTTAACGCCAAGCACTACTTGGTAAGAATGGCGAAGCTGACTTTGCAATAAACTTTTCCATACCGAGAAGTCACACTTTTTTTTCCACAGATGGCTTTTTTGTTCCATTGACCCCCATCAGAATTTGAAATAAGGTCCCCTGGGACGGTGTAGTTTAAACTTGTAATACCCTTTATTGTTTCAGTGCTCACAAAGACACTGCAAAAAGCAACACACCACACCAAAAGCAAAATCCGGTGTCTTCCTTGTAAAAAGACAGCTCAATTCATGTGCTATGGACTGCTCTGTCTATTCAGGATTTATTTCCACCAAATAGCAAGGGAAATAAACAATATGGTGAAAATGAAAAATTTGTAGGCTGAAAGGTTAATCACTTTTTGCAGCAGTATCTCTTATCATGTCTAGTTCTCATTGATAAATCTCAGAGCAGCTCACATTAGAGGGTAAATAATGATACTCCTATTTTACACCTGAGGAAATGAGACCCAAAGATGCAACTATTTGGGATCAAGTGGCAAAGCCAGGAAGAAGTAGTGTCAGAGTACGCATCAAATAGGTTATGCACATAAATTGTTATGGGGCATTTTGGAGGTTTGTTTTCCTAGTATGCTTTCTTTAAAACATTTATTTTGGGACAGCACAAGCACAACATCTCATTGAAGGCATGTTTTGTGTAGCTGAGAGAGGGGGAAGTCTCTTTAGCTAGACATTGAAGGTTTTATTTGTTGTTGTTATTTTTTTGTTAGCTTATCTCAGATTGACTTTTAGTTCATTTACTGTCATCTCACTGCATTGGTGATTAATTGTGCTGTGTAAAACAAGCTGACTTGGTAGTTTCTCAAACCTCATTTTGTGTATTTGTACCATACTGGGAACATATTAGTATTCCTTAACAGTCCATTACCTACAGAGCTAGTCCATACAGGTCAGCCTTTGATATATTTATTTTCTTTTCACCTTTCAGTAAGTTTTCTTCAGAACACAGCAGCCACCCATTCGTGCTGGCAAGGCAGTGTGCTGCAGGCCGCTGCTGCTAATACCATCAATCAGCCAGGTGTACTTCACGCTGCAGGGCTGGAGCTATGCTGGGGCAAACCTGAAGTTAGAATAGGATTTTGGTTTTCTTTTTAAATGAGTCTGAACCAGCGATGAGCACAAAGTTGCTCATCCTTGGCATTACACCAGACTTTACTGAGTCAGCCCGGAGGAGCCAGGGCCTTGCTGTCTGGGCATCAGCACGTAACAGCGGGCTTGTGTGGGGGCAGCGCTGGTGCCTCTGTGTTGAGCTGCCATGGGGAGGGAGCATCCTGCTGCTGGGAAATGCTATGATCTGTCACGGTGATCGTCCCCTGTCACCCCGTGGGACTTCACAGGTAATACAGGGTTGCAAAACTGCAGTTTGGCCCAAAGCATCCCAGTTTAAGGCTGATGAATTTACTGGGTATTTGAGCTCTGAGTTACCGTGTATTGGGAGTCTGACAAAAAGCAACACACTTCTTCATCCTGGTGCTGTTTGAATTCTTCATTTGTTTTCAAAACTGCACAGAAGAATCTGAGCCATTTCCTTGGCTGGATCCGTGCGTGCAGCCGCGCTGATCAGAGACGAGGAAAGGTTTCATTCAGTTGTTGCAGCTGTACCTGCAAAGCTCCTTTTGCACATGAAGTCGTCTGCACAAAGCCGCGCCTCTCGGACCCATCGCAGGCCGTGCCGATTATGAGCTGTGAATATCTCTGCGGTGACTTCCTCACCCTGCTCGCCCCGTATCCACAGATGAACTTCACAGCGTGGTGCTCTCGCTTTGCGGCCGCATCCGGCTGCTCGGCAAATCACAGCCCTGTGGGCACCGGGGGAAGCGGAGCAGCTGCGGCAGCGGTGTGAGCTCTGCCTTTTGCTTTTGCTGAGCCTCCTCCAGATGCTGAGGGCAGGAGGCGTCCCCTCCCTGCCATCCAACCCAGTCTGTGAGGCAAGCCCCACAGCAAATGACATCCGCAGTGTCACAAGTGGAAAAAAGAGAGAAATGAATCAGGGCGTTTACAGGGACAGCCTCTTCCACTAGGGAGATGTGGAAACCAGTTGTAGGAGAAGCTGTCTTGCCAAAGAGGCTGCAGATAACGCTTAGAGACTGCTTTTCCGAGGCACAATGCGTTCCTGGTGTGGGCATCTGGCTTTGCAGGTGTTTGTAAACCTCCCCAGTACTTCAGTAAATGGTAAATTCATTGATTGTTGAAGGCATGAAATTACTGATCGTAACACTACGAGTGCATTATGTGAGGCTGTCGCAGCCCAGTGGAGCCCTGTCGTGTTTCTGCACTCCCTGGCTCCCTGCACAGTCACAGCTCCGCACCCTGGACGGCGTGGGGGCTGTTCGCAGTTGCAGTCCCTGCCTCTGTAGTTATTTCTGTCAAACAGCACGGGGAAGCGTACAGCTGGGTTTCGTTTCAGTCAGTGGGACTTATGCATCTGAAAACTCTGGTGAATCACAGGCCAGAGTAAAACCCAACCTAATTATTTTCTGTTCTTGCTCCAAGGTGTCCAGCTATGTATCAAGCAGCTGCACTACCTTCCTTTGGCATGCCTCTCCTCTGGAGCCTGAGCTGCACTCACTGCTTATTCTCCCCATCTACTGGGCTTCCCGGCCTTTGAGAGGAGATGTATTTTGAAAATCTCTGTGCCTAAAAATTAAGTTCTTAGTTCCAATGCTGGCAAATGAATTTAAAATGGACTGTATTCCCAGATTGCTACCCCCAGTGTACCTGGATCTGTGACTGGCATGTTTGAAGTAGTCAACTTTGCAACTGAACTGCTTTTTAATCTTCCTTCTGTGTGTTTAATTATAAGCTGTTTTAGCCAGTATATTACTGAAAGTACAGTGCAGTTGATGATGGTTCAACCTTAATTGCTTGATTACTTACTTGCAAACCCTTATTGTTCTCTGCAAAGGACATCAGCACATCGTTGAGCTGCACAGTTAGCTGCTCTTTGATTCCATTTGTTGGCGACCTTCTCTAATCTAGTTTGTCTTTCATCTTGCAGGAGAGAGTGACTAAACTGTCACCACGTCCCCAAACAGAAGAAGACTTGTCTGCCCTCTTTGAGGCTTCCATGAAGCTTTATTAGCGTAAACATTTTGCTCAGAAAAGCGTGCCCTTTTTTAACACAAAGGTAATTTCTTACAGAGAGGGGGGGTTGAATTTGTTTAGAGAATGGAAGAACTTGGGTGTCCTCCACTTCTGTTCCATTGTGCACCGCCAGAAGATCAAGTAATTCATCGTTAACTAACAGTACTTTGAAGCGAAGGCTTGATTGCATTTTTCCTTGCTCAGTAGCCAGTAGTATTTCTTGCATGAAAGCTGAGTCAGACATCTAGCTTTACTGAGGGCTTGCTGGTGCTTTAGAGATGGTCAAAAGTGAAATTGTTTGAAATTGTTTTTTACAGGGTGTTTTACAAAACATGTTTTATTTAAATTGTCTATAATTTTGTTAAGAAGTCATGCTATATAAGAAATAACTGGGGTCATTTTTAATTGGGGGTGGGGGGTCCCTTGGGGAAAATGTCAATCTGCTGTATTGTATTCCACTTTGTCATCTTCTTACCCTCTTGCTTCACCAAGAAGGCTATTGAAGGGAGGTCGATTGCTGTTGTTTGATTAAAAAACAAACATAACAGAAGAAACTACGTTTGGACAAGGCTTTCTGAGGTTTTGCTTTAGGTTAAAATTTTGAAATGTATTTTCCAATACTTGTCTTTCCTTTCCAGATATATATGAAGTATTCATAGGAGGAGCAAACCAGAGCAAAGCATGGTTGCACCCTCACCAGGAACCACCTAACAGCAAGACATCATCCCTCACGGTCATTTTGTCTCCGTGGAGAAAACCGCTCCCTTTTCCTGCTGTGTTCTGTGGAAGGAAGCTATCAGCTGCATGTGTGAAGCGAGCGCTTCTGCTGAAGTCCTGCAGGTGCTGTCACTCGGAGCGCAGCCACCAGCCTAATGCAGTGGCAGCAGGCTGTGGTTCAGTACGAAAGTGTGGTGGTGGAGCACTGCGCTGCACGGTGCCCCGCTGATTAGACATGGGAACGAGTGTGCATGTTCAGAGCAGTTAACCAGCTGGTGGACTGTCAACTGAGAAAGGGAAGTGGGAAAGGGAGAAATGAAACTAAAATTTTAATACTATTTTTCTTTGTTTTTTAAAAAAAAGTGCACACGGTTGTGTGTGCAGTTCATTTAAATCAGATTCTGCTTCATGTTGGACCCTTTCAGCACCAGATTCATGCAGTGAGCACAGCACAAGACAAACACAAGAAGAACCCCATGACCTGCTGGGAAAGAAGCAGTTCTGCAGTCACCCAGCCGAAGCAGAAGGCTCTATACGTACACCTGTGTGCTTTGGGATTGGTCTGATAGGATTAATGCTAACCTGGAATCTAAAAAGATCTGTCTAAAAAGGCAGACATGTCCTGGATGATGGCATTGGGTCTGGTTTAATATTCAGTTGAAGTAGGTGGATGGATACTGATTGGATACCAGAGATTTTCTTATT
This sequence comes from Netta rufina, assembly GCF_964035555.1. Lineage (NCBI taxonomy): Eukaryota > Metazoa > Chordata > Aves > Anseriformes > Anatidae > Netta > Netta rufina. The sequence goes on from NC_140124.1 coordinate 123,154,480, forward strand.
TACCATAAAATGGGTTTGGCGGCAATGGGGACTGCACTGCCAAAATGCCTCAGCCTGTTCTGGAAAGCGCATCTGTCTTCCGTGTCCTTCTGAATCTTGTCCTGTGCTGAAATTGCCCAGAGCAACCTCTATCATGAAGAATGCCTTCATAATAGCAGGGGGTGAGGGATTCATTTTATTTTATCATGCAAAGTTACCATACTTGGAAAAAAAAAACAAAACCACAACCTTCTTGTCAAACCCTTTTGTGTATAATATTTTGCTCTGTTTCAGCTTTTCGCTCCTACCTTTCTCCAGGCTGTGGGAGCAATCCTGAAGAGTGAATTTTTTTTTTTTCTAGGAGCCTAATTCATGGCAGCAGTGCTGCGTTTGGAAAGTTCTGGGGAACTGAGCAGCACATGGGTTTCATTACTGCACCAGAGCACTTTGATGGGCTACTTAGGAATGCAGGATATTTTGCTCCAGCACACTTTTTATTTGCTGTTTATGCTGCTGTGGCAGTTACTAACAGGCTGAGTTTTCAACCTCACGCTAAACTTCATGTACTCGGGCAACCCAGAGCTCTTGCTAATTTCCAAGCTAAGCCTTACAACCCATTCTGAGGTAATAGGTTTTCTCCATGTTTTGTGGATGAGACAAAGGCTCTGATACCATACCTAACCCAGCATAAGCACCTGGTACCGTAAGAAGGGGACATTTGTTTTCCTGGCAGTTTTCTGAGCAAAATTGAAGGAGTTTAAGCCACCCTGCAGAGCTGTCTTTCAAATAATGATGGTTTGACAAGGAGTCATGTCCCGGCTCCTGTCCTATTCTGAGCACTGGTAGTTTCATTCACAACTGAATGAGGGTTTGTTGTATGTGTGTGTGTATTATCTAACTAAACTATCCTGTACTGAGAAATCTAGTTGATCAAATATACCTGTATCTTTGAACATGTCTATTTTCTGTACGTGAGCCTGGTGTTTGAGGGGCGGGAGGGGGGTGAAATTGTGGTGGTCGGGCACATCTGAGCGACTTGTCCCATGTGTGACTTGTTACTGCCCTGTTACTAAAGGCCTCCGTGACGCATTTGGAATGCAAATAATAAATAGTATTGTACTTGCTATAAACACAGGCTTGTTTGGAAGTCTTTGACTCTCTTTGACATTTAACTCTACCATGTTAACTTTTAAAATAACTATGAACCAAAACCATTTGGAAAGAATAATCACTTGTTAGCTTCGCAGTGCATAGTGACTTTTCCAGCCAAGTTGTTTGGTGCACTCAGCAGTAAGCAAAGCCATTGCATCAGGGGTGACAACTGAGACGAATGTTAAAGTTTCAGAAACAAAAGCACCCCAGCTGCTGCACTGCACTTCTCTGAACCTTGAAGCAGCTTTTCTGTACACCTTACTCTGCATAGTCAGTACATAGGTTAACAAATATTACATACTGCATGACAACACTACAATCCTTGTGTGGCTTACTTGTGAGCACTAGGGTGTGATTGATTTCCTCCCCTTCCTTGAGGAGTCAGCCTTACTTTCTGCCTTATAACTACATAAAGGGATTTGCCAGTCTTTATATGAAGAACAAATGCCAAGTTTATCTAGGCCATGGTTTTTTAATAGGTTTTGAGGAAGCGTAGATAGGGGCTATTCAGTCATGACAGAAGAATGGTTTGAGGAGACTCCAGGGACTCCTTTTTACTGAAGTAGGAGTTGTCATGTTCATGCTAGCAAACTGCTCAGATTCTTGCTGTTGACATCGATTTCTATGCCGTAGTCCTGGATTCTCAGAGCTCTGTGCAGGCATACACAGACTGAGCCCTGGCCCATGCGGTGACTCGGTCGGTCCATCTGCCGGGATAAGGCTGGCTTTGGGGAGCCAGTGTGAGCAAGTGCTTGTGTAGTGCTGCTGAAGACAGTTTAACAGCAGGTAATAGTTCTACCTGGACTACAAAATGCAAAACCAATGTACTAGGTGCTCACAGGGTGGCTGCGTGGCACCAGCAGAAATGGGGGCAGCTCATACAGCTGTTTGTCCAGCCCCTCTTTTTCCTTGCCTCTTCCCATTTCAGTGCTGATTATCCCACCAGTTAAAGCAAAAGGAGAATGAGGCAAAAAATACATAACCTACATCTTGGAAAACTCCCACAGTCATCCTGCGTGAATGAAGGTGGAAGAAATTGCAGGTGGGTTAGCGAGTGCTTGCTCATCCCTGACTGCATCGTGTTCTCTTCAAGGCAATGTGCCAAGGCTGTCATCTCCTGTCTCGTGGTTGGCTTTCCATCCCCCTGAGGCCTGAAAAATGGATGAGGAAGAGTGTTAGTTAAAAGACACGCAGCAAAGCTCTCTCTAGGCACTTTCCATAAGCCCCAAGCAAATCTGCTTAAGCACTGCAGTGCTCCAGGACATGTGCAGCGTGTCTTGGGCTTCAGCATCTGCGGCCTCATACATCCCTCCCTGCACTGAGTGTGTCTGTGGAGAAGGGACAAGAGCAACTTAATGCAACATAGCAAAAGCCTCAAAGTATGGTCTGCATTTTGTCCCAGACCATCCCTGTGTACTTCCCAAACAAAAGGGAACTGAATTTAAATTCAAAATAGTTGTTAAACACCTGGTAGTGAATGCAGAAAGTAACGTGATCGTTCTTCTCATCTCTCCAAGAGCTGTTGCTCATGGGGCAGTACAAAGACCGCTTGCTCGTTGCAGTGTCAGCTCCAGGAAGCAAGAAAAGGATCTTCCACACCTACCTCTCTTAGTAGTCCTGTCTCAAAACCTGCTTCAATTTTTGACTCACCTTGCAGAGGAAGCTGAAGAAGGCTACTTGCAGAAGAGGCTGCTCTTTGAACGGTAATACAGTGGGACTGTCAGGGACTGACTTTGCAAAGGTCTCAGCATGCACAGTTTTGCTGCAGGCAGCTGTTTACCTCTGCACTTACCTGCAGTGTACAGGTGTGAAAGAATACAGGCTCAGTTTGTTAAAAAAATGCTGAGTGTGTATTTTTACACGCGTGTGTCACAGAGATTGTGCCCATGTAGTTGTACATGAGAATATGGAGAAGCTTATCTTTCACTTCTGAATTTCTCAATGAAACTGAGACCAAACCCAACACCAAACACACAAACAAACAAAAAAACGTGATATGACTAGGAAAGCTGCAGTTCCCTTAAATGCACCATTTCACAATGCAGTTTTATATTTTGCCAGCTTGGGACTCCCATTAGGAAAAAAAAATAAATAAAATCCATTCAGCCATTCATTTTCTTTTTTCCCCCATTGTACTGAGACAGCTGCCACAAGTGACTTGGTAGAAAACTTCGTGCAGCCAAATAATAACAATAAGAGGAAGAACTGCTTTGACACAGCTCAGTGGAATGTTAATTCAAGGTCTTGAGTTAACTGCTTTCCTATTAATAGGAGAGGGATGAAAAAATGCTTTTAGTCTTTGGATTCTTCTGAAAAATTACACGTGCCTATTTCTCAGGGAACTCTAAATACGGCAAATGGCAAAAGATTTTTGTCTTAATTTCTCTGAATGTGGAAATTAAAGTTAATGCACAGCCATTAAGTCGTGTAAAAGCAGAGAAGATGTGAAATGCATCCTTTCGAGGGCAGTGTAAATTGATGTCACGTTGTGGAGCCAGAGCCTGGTTCTGCTGCCACGTGTGCTGGCAGCACAGGCACCAAGTCAACGGAGCAGCAGCAGCAACCGCGCCGTGGTCTGAGCCCCTCTTAAATGTTTAATCTGATCCAACCCTGCTGTATCATGAAATATATATCCTAGCACAAACACTGGTTTATTGATGTGGAACTTCTCCTCCATGTTCCTGCCTCGCGGTGACTTTGACCTACTTCAACAATACCCTAATGCTTTTCACGGGATGCGCCATCTGAATGCTCGGCCATACAGCCCTAAATTAGCAACTTGACATTGAAATGCTGATTTACACCTGCAGTCAAATGGATAACACATGTTAAAGGCCGATTGTCAGCAGCTCCAGCGCGTTCTTGCTTCATTCTGTGGCATTGTCGCTTGCCTCCATGCAATTTAAGGACACCCTTGTGGGGCATTGTCGGTATCGCTGTGGACACAGCTGTAGGGGGCTGACACTTTGTCCGCAGCTTGTCATCTGTCTAAAAGCTGACATCACTTCCCCAAAATCACTGTGAACGTTTGGATGTTGAAGTGTTGCTGTATGTTTTAAGACAGCATTGGAAATAAAGAAGCTTTTGGCTAGCATAAAAAGCAGTTAGCATTGAATAACTTGCTCTTCTGACCTTCTCACCCCAAGGAAGATTAATGGTCATTTAGATCAGAACTTCCCCCCTGATCAGGGCTCTGAATGCCTCGGGGATTCAGACAGACAAAGGGAGCCTTGTCACCCCCGGGTCACCAGCCCAGACCTGCGGTGTATCTCCAGTGACCATTAGATGGTTGCTCAGCAGTTTATGTGTGAGAGGTGGTGGCTGTAATCCATTTTCCGATGGACAGGCCTCCGCCTCATGGAAGCTGTCACTATGTGCTTGCCAGAGCAGGAAGGAACAGGAATTCACACAAACTGTGCCCAAATTGGTTTGTCTTGCAGTACTGAAACCACAGAGCCCGTGTAGCACTAGTTTTGGTGGCTCCATCCTCCTCCTGGAGGGCTTTGGCCTCTGCTCCCACCTCTGGAGCACGCAGGTCCTGCTCAGACACACTCATAGCTGCATTTCTGGCACGTGAGCCCAATTTTCTCTTTCCCATTTCTCTCTGTGTGCTATAAAGAGCTGTGATCTGCCCTCCAGGTGTTCGCTTTGGAGGGAAGGGCCTTACTTTGGGAGCCGCCAGTTCAATGCGTGAAGCAGTTCCAACATCCTAGAAGAGCACGTCCCACAGCCCTCATGTAGCCATCTCCCAGGTTTAGTTCCTGATGTAATTCATGCCTACTGTAACTGTATTTTAAGTGGAAGTCCTAAAAGTAGGACTACTCAGTAAAATCGAGCACAGAGTTCAGGGACAGATTTCGGTAGTAAAGTAACCATTTGTGACCTCTTCTGTTAGAAGGGATGAGGTCACCAAATGCAAAGCACAACTTGGGGACCTACACACCAAGGCTAAGCTAAAAGCACCAACTTTTACAGCTGCACATGGTAAGCAGATGGTCTGTAAAGGGCTAAGCAGGTTGTACCTCACTGGAGACATCTGCATGTGCAGAGCATATCTCTAAAAAAAATGACCTGTGTGCAGACATATGCATACAGTAGCTGCAGCTGAGACACTGAGCCTGAATATATAACATGGTTGCAGACCAGAGATTATAAAAAAATATATAACTGAAAGGGAGAAGTACAACTGAGGAGCCTCTCTCTCCTATTTGGCCATGTTGTGAGAGGAAATAGAAATGTCAGACTTTAGGGTAATATCCACAATGAGAAATGCATTTTACAAAACACAATAAAATCCTAAGGGATGTAGAATCTAAAACTACGTAGTTATTAAGGAGAGTGTGTTATGTCTATTGCAGAGCCCCAGAAACTCTCTCCTGTTCCCTTCTGGTTTTCTCTCTCCTAGGCTTATCTCTGCACAGCTGGTGCCACGGAGTGGACAGAGCAGCTGAATAGGCCACAACCAGAACTGAGCTAATAAACTAAGTGTCTAAGTGTTAAAGCTAATAGGATGGATGTAAAGGACAAATAAATATCAGTTCTGTGAAAAACAAAACTCTTTGAGGCTGCATGACTTGAAAAGGCTGACCTCTATGTAGCTTATGGGTTTGAAAATCCTCTCCTATGTACTTGCAGCATTAATTCATCTTGTTATCTGAGGTGATCTACTTTAATCAGATTCCTAGAAGCAAGTCAGGTACTTAAAGCAGAAGATCTTTGACACCCGTGCTGGCAGTGTCAGTAGAGAGGCCAAAGACCAAGCCAGCAAGGAGAGCAGATAACCCACTTCATCTCCTCAAAACCCCTTTTAGGATAATTGGCGTCAGGGGCATTTCTCCCAGTTTCCCCTCACGGATTCATAGCTGTAGGGCCATTTAGCATACTTGTCACACAAAAGCTGTCTCTAACATTTTGTTTCAAAGACCCAGCTGTTCCATAATGCTCCCAGCCTGTCCTGAAGCCTTGTCTGTCAGGTGCCATCTCCTGTGCTACCTTGAGGCTCCACACAGGCACCTTCACTTAAACCTGGCTTAAAGAGGGCCCTGTGAACACGGCCCTGCTCCTTAGTGCAGCTTCGCGCTTTTCCTATTCCTGTTTTCTGAGTTTCCTAGCCCTGTGGTCACCGAGTGCCCATAATGAGGTTCCTTGTTCTAAACTTAATCTCATTTTCACACAGAACTTAAACCAGAGAAGGAAATGCAATCTGCTGTCCTCCAGAGACCTTCATCCCACAGAGCACGTGTGGCACAGGCAGCAAAAAGAGCCTGATGGCTGCGTGAGGACACATTAGATGCAAGTAAGGTGACAGTTCATGTCTTTGGGCTTATCCATGGGAGGAATCCTAAGCAGTTCATGCCCAGTTATCCAAACAGTGGAATTTCCTCTATGTTATGTGAGACACTGTATGCAGCTGCAGCAAATGAGCTGCACAAATCCAGCATCTGTGTGAGAAGCTTTAATCAAGGTGCTTGTCTGTCCAGAAATGGTTATGTTCTTGTCAGGAGAAAATAGTCAAAATAATCCTAAAATGTTTTAAAGAAAAACATCAGGAGTAAAAGTGCCCCATCCCAAACTGATTGTGCCTTATCAGGGAATAAAGAACTCAAAACAGCCTGAAAAAATCAAGGATAAATGTAAATTAAGTTCAGCATCTTAATAAGCTATTGTTATCACAGCCTGATTTAAACATGCTACTCTTTTGGTGACATTTTTAATGCTTTCTGTGGATTACCAGTGCATGCCCAGAGTATGAAAGCTTGCTAAGCCTCCACGTGCTCAGCCCAAATACGCAGAATTGGCCCTAGCATTAACGCCAGCTCAATGCAATCCTTGCTGCTGGCACCAGCTATGCGGGACTTGAACTTTACAGGGCTGGGCATTGTGCTTCATACAAATCATTGTATGGACTTACTCAAGTGTGTTTTACAAGCTTAGGGCAAATTTGTGAATGTCCAATTATCTAGATGTAACTTTTTTAGGAGGCGCCAACCAGGCTCTTTTTGTTGTTGTTTCCTCAGAGTCCTGCAGTATCCTTCTGTAACTACTGGAGGATGCTTTCAGCCTGGCTTCCAGATCTGGCTGGTGTTTCCCTTCCCGATTACCAGATAAGATGTCTGTGCACTAGCCCTTTCAAATCGCTGAACATTGGCATCTCTTCTGATCCCCTACAGTGAAAAGAAAGCTCAGAATGTTGTTTTAAATGCCTCAATCCTCTTACTCCTGTTTGGGTAAAAGCAGTCATAGCAGCTGCCAGCAAATTAAAATGTTACTTTTGAAGATCCTTCAGTTATTCACAGACCCTTCAGCTGTACAATGTTTCTTTTATTTCAAACTACTCTTGCAAACTGCTGTAAGAATGAGGTGAAGTTGTGGATAGCACAGCCATCTCTCTTTTCCTCTCATTTAAATGAAAATAACAGGCTAGATATGACAGGCTGACTTTACATGTTGCACTTGATGTTGGTTTTACTTTTTTGTCATTGTCAAGTGCAATTCTGTGGCCTTAAAGCCATTCAAAGCAACTTCCTCCCCACAAAGACCACCACTTGCATCGCATCATGCAGAAGCGTTTCAGAGTACATGCCAGCAGCATGCACATGTAGTTTTATCCCATCTTATTTTTAAATGGTAAACTGTGCACACATTTGAGTTCACAATCCTATTCCAAAAATACCTGTGGTTTATCCTTATCATATTGCCCAGCTATCGGTAAGAAATAGGCTCAAGTGGCTCAGTACAGATTAGATTCGCCTCTTACGCAAGAGGGTACAAGATCCAGTGAGAGCTCGGAGACCTGACCCGGGGAGGGCTTTGTCTTCCCATGACCAGGGAATCCCTTGGCAGAACTGGGTATGCTGAAAATACAGGGATGCTTCCCACTGACTTCACTGGAAGAATACTGCATTAGGAAGGCATTAATTTGTTTACAAAGGCCAGAATAAATAAGGTCTAGAGGTTTCAGATATTTGTCTTAAATCACTCAAAGTTTTAATTTATTTTTTTGCAAACATAATTAAAATTTGCTTTTATTCTATTCCTTTTAAGTTTACAAACTATGGAAAACTTGGCAAACAGGAGAAGCATGTGCAGTTGTTTCTTCCAGATGTGTCTAAACAGATGTGTCCATGTGAAAAAAAACCTTGCCACCCCCCCACTGTGACATTTTGATATCTGCTGGGTCGCCATGGGGTTTGCTCTCTTATGCTGTTCTCACCAATTTTTTTTAATTTCAGCTTCAGCATATGTCTCCTCCCCATCCCCACACCTCCCTCCCAACATCCCAAATCAAATACTTTCCCTGTCCCAGGCCTGCAGATGATATTAAGTGGATGTTTTGCCAGATGCCATATGTCTGTTGCTGTGTCCTGAGTTGTCCTCTTCCTCCTCAGTTGTCCTCACTCACCTTTGGTCACCAGGTTCTTCCACCAGCAATTGTTTTGATCACTTACTGACAGCGCTGGGATTTAAGGCGTTTGGTAAATAGAGATAAACTGCAGTCCACAGGGAGGAACTTGGGACTGGGGATTTGGGAACTTGGATTCTAAGTGGCAGCTTCGGAGTCTTTGATCAAAGATACAACCTAATGTGAAAACTTTTCGGGGGGGGGGTCTTCTCATGGCTGTAGCAGCACCATCCAAATTAAAATTAATAACATTCTTTTAGCAGTAAAGAAAAAAAAATAGCCTAGTCTCTAGATATTTGGTGTAATTCAAGGAAAGAAAAAATAAAAGGATCCACAGAATCTACAGGCACATTTGGTTTCCTGCTGCCTTCACAAGCTGAGCTCTTGCTAAGTCAGTCAGGAGGTGAAGGAGATGGTGTCAAATTATCCGATGTAACTCTACGAGCACTTCTTAGGTTGGGAATTGTGGAGAGTGTCTTCTTTGAGGCTCAACTTATTGCCACGCTGTTCTTCAACAGGTTGCATGCAGTTGGGCTTTCTTGGCAGGTATTATCACGTTTGTTGTAGCTGGGTGAACCAAGATGATTTGTCCAAAATAACTTGTGGAGATCTAGAAAAAAAGTAGCCATTTGCACATGGTCCTTTTCTTGAAGCCACATCAAGATTTCCTGCAAAACCCAAGGCATCCACGGTGCTTGATTATGTCTTTAAATGCTGGGTAGAATGAAGCAGAAAACTCCGTTTCATGATCAGGGGAAAATTCTTTCCCAGGTGATGATCCCAGAGGAAACATGCAGTGTGTTGGCCCTCTGGAGACCTATTTTTTGTCTGGAAGGGCTGTGAGAGCTTTTTGTCAGCTCTCTGTATAAAGCAGCTCATCCTCAGAGCATCATGCCCCTTGAAGAGAGAGTTATTCAAAGCCTACCTGCTCAAAACCTGACCTGCAAAGCAGTAATCAGATTTTTGCTCTTAAATCTCACTTCAGTTTCCACACCCATGCTGCCCTTCAACATGATGAAACCCCAAATATTTGTTCTAACATTGAACACTGACTATGGTTTAAAAATATCCCTAGATCATCAACTAGGAAAACAATGACTCGGATCCAAAAGTACCTCTTCACACCAGACTCTGAATAACCAAAGGTGTAATAAAGGGTGGGATAGATGTGTTATAGCTTTTTTTTTTTTTGCTTTTTTTTTTTTTTTTTTGGTCAACTATTCAGTGTTGCTCTTCATTATTTTTTTTTATCCTTTTTAAAGCCTTAAATCCTCCCTGCATAACCGCCTCTGCTCTATTCACCGCTGAATGGACGGTGCGCTGATCTTTTTATTGGTGGGTAGTGGATTTGGTTTGATTGCTTGACACGGGGACAATAGCGGGATAAACAATTCCTTTCGAGCCCGTGAAACTCCCCATCTGTTGGGCGCGCGCGTGTTCAGAGAGAGCCGGCCAGAGACAGATGAACACGGCAGCCAGGCCTGATGTTAATGGCATCAGTCATACAGGCAGAACATGTGGCACAATAAATCAAAAACTAATTGAACTTTTGCTCGATTATGTCGCCGTCCCACTGCCCATTTTAAGCAGTGCACGGTTTCCTGGAACAATGCCCCCAGCCCCTGCCACAGATCCCCTGCCCTCGGACAGCAGGAGGCTGCCCTGGGAGGTAGCAAGTGATAGCAGCTTCTCTCCGCTCCTTTCTTGCTCGAAACAGTGACACCTTCCTCAGAGCCTCCTTCCAGGATATGTATTTGACCAATATTTGTCTGTTCAAAGAGAACTGACATCAGTATGACAGTGACAGCCCACGTTTGCTGGCACGTTCCAGCTGGGACTGTTGCTGACAGGATTCTATAGGAGAAGACAGACAGCATTAATTTCTGTGCTAATTACGGTATTAATGAAGGCTGGACTGATATAATTTAATATCACAGTAAGCACTTGAAAGTGTTTCTGCTACATCTGCTACTGGAGCCTGCGAGCCAACATTTTCAAGCTTAGATGTCCGTGGCAGAACTTGAGGGGGGCAAATTTCCACAGATGTGGAAAGAACAACTTCTGATGGGAGCATGAGGGAACCAACTGGAAATCTTTAGAAAGGCACCCCTATACTGAAGTGAATAAATGTGAAATAAGGCCCCAAGATCCCTCAAGTCATATAGAAACCTGGCTATGACTGAGCCACCTGCCCTCCCTCAGGAACCACTAAAGCACAGGGGACAAACATACAGACCTATGGATACCTGCCTGACATGCCCTTCTTTAGCATTTAAAATTATATGCTGACATGCCCAGGAATGCTTGGATGTTTATAAACTTAAAAGGTGAGGTACCAAACACTTAATACACTTAGAATCAGCTCCTTGTTATATGGGAGGAGCAGCATTTTATGATAAATGTGTTAAAGTACACAAACCATAACCCAACTCATTTTATAAAACCTTGCAGCACTTCTGTAAAATTTTACTTGCCCATACATTAGCTGCACAGAGCAGACTTTATTATTAGCCATTTCTTGTAGAGGATTCTCCAAACTGGTAAAAGGATAAAATGTTCCTATCTGAGTAGAGGTTTAAGTAACAGCTAAATTAAATCTTTGCATTAATAGTATTCATAAAAAGGCAGATGGGAGCAGAAAATGTTGCAATGAAGAATATGGAATGAGATGAGATCACAGCATCAGTCTGTCCTTTGTAGATCTGGACAATGATCACAGAGCCAGATTGGATTAGTGAAACCTATTTACCAGAAGTTCAGAGCAGTTGCATGAAGCTGAAAGGCAGTCAGGAGAGAGAGGTGGAAAATGCACCAGATTTACAGCTGCAGCGACGAAAATTTAGAAGTTTTCACCACCGTGATTTCATCCAAATGTGAGTACATCGGAACTATAATGCTGGGCGCGGTGTTGTCTTTTGGATGGAAGGAGGGTTTTATCCTTAGAGAAACCTTTGAAAGGAGCAGCTCATCTGTCTGTTCTGCTTGCGCCGCGCTGCGCTGCCAGCTCGGTGCTCACTGCTTCTTTCTGGAGCTAATCCATGCAGGTGCTTCGACATTGTGGCTGTGTAAAATCCTCGCACAGGCAAAATTGGGAGAGATCTGGAGTCAGTGTTCGTGTACCTATGAGGTAATTGCTAAAGTGACAGCTTGCAACTGTGTGGCTATTCTGTGTGATAGAAAAGAAAATGAAGTTCTGTGAGCAGTTAGCAGCTCAGATGAACTGGGTGAACTGCATGAATGTGGAATTTAAGTCTGCTGGCTCAATAAGTGGAACATTTCCAAAGCCATGCCCTCGAAATGAATGCATGATTAACATTAATTGCTTGTAATGAAGAGTAAGAACCGGACAAAGCCTAGTCTGCATTTGATTGAACAAATTAGTTTAAACTCAATAGCTGCATATTTCAGCAACAAGAAAAAGAAAGCAGGTAAAAGCAGGGAAAACAAATTGTGGGGCCAGATCTGATCTTTACTTGCAAGCTGCAAGCCTGAGCTCTCAGCTGCTTAATTTCAGAATGTAAGTGGAAATGACAAAGTGAACCATCATTGTAATTGTTTTTGTTGCCTGAAATCTGGACTGTACATACAAACATCCTCTTGCAGGCAAATCCAGAAATGGCATCTGCAAGAATTCAGCCATGCCTCCCTGCTCCTGCTCCCTGCAGAAAAATCGTGTTTGCAGGGAGAGTCCCGCAACCCCACTGTTTTCATTGCTGCCATTGTATTCCTGTGCAAGTGGGTCACTCGCGTCTACCTCCGCAATTCACTCTTCTTTCAATGGCTATTCAAGTAATTGCATGTTTGCTGGTGCTGTGACTTCCCTTTCATGCCTTCCCTTTCTTCAGCCCATGTGAGCCATTTGCCACGTATGCTGGCAAATGACAGGCAGCGAGTGAGTCAGTCTGTGGATCGTACGCACTCTGAAAATAGGCAAATTTATTACCATTAAGTACATTAGTGCACGGTTCATCGTGCACCAGCCTGGTGCCAATAACAGCACAACAGTACTCACTTCTGGAAGAAATACGTATAAACTGTACTCCTCACACTGGGCAGTAGAATGCCAGAGACATGAAGGTGATTCTTTGTGTCACTAAACTTTTCTGCACTTGAGTTTAATTAAAGTGCTTTGCCTGTGAACAATGAATGATTGTAGTCCTCACACAATGCAATACCAGCAGTAAAGGTGATTGCAGCAGCTTCAAAAGCAAGTTACAACACATTCACAGAAAAAGAAAAAAAGAAAAAATAATTAAAAAAAAAAATTGTGCTTGTACAATTTTCACCCCATGCTTGCCTTGTTTTAAAATATAAAACTACTCATGCAGGAGAAGGCAGTAGGGATCCTTGAGGATACCACCCCATTCAAAACAGGCTGTGATCAGGCTGATGGCTGAGCACACTAACTCTATGCACACAGATAACTCGCTTGTGATAGGTGTGTGAGCACCCTGTGCCTCAGCAGGTTGCTAGCAGGGGACTCGGACAAGATTTATCACCTCCTTTGTTAGCATCCTGCTTAACTATGGGCAGAGCTTGGCCAAAATGCTGTTTCTGTCTAATGGGGTCCTAATGCTCAGTACTAGTATCCTCACTGTGGTGTCTGAACTGGTGGTCTGGTTTTCAGTGGTGGCTGCAGGTGTTCAGCATTGCAGAAAATCAGACCACCCATCTGAAGTGGGGATTTCAGGTCTGGATCCATGAAAGTACCTGAACAGTGAGCTACTGAAAGCTGAGATCCCCAGACCTGCGGGCTAGTGGCTGTAGGCACTGAGACTCCCGGTTTGCCTAGATTCCTCCACTAAAATTGCCAAAATGCCTAGATTCCTGTGACTGAGCACCTACACACTCTGGGGCTGGCAACTTCCCTATGTGTAAGGGAGAAATCATGGGATGCCACAAATCATTGCTGGCATCGTCCTGCATGGCCAGGGGCAGCTCTTAGACAAATGCAGGCTGTGTGGGAAGAGTGATTCTGGTCCCATGGCCAGCTCATCTTGTACCACAGCCCCAAAAGCTGCTCAGTTTTCCTTCACACCATCCAAGGAGAGGCCGTGGCATGAGCAGCAGTGCCCAGCACTGTGGAGGCCACTGCTGCTGTAGTAGGCCCAGGTCCTTCAGGACCGCACCTCATCGCCTTAAGGCAGGAACTCAGATTTGCAGCAGCAATGAGAAGCCTTGGGCCAACTCCAGCTGCTTCCACATCTTCCAAAGTCTCCACGAACATTAACGCATAGCAAAGATGAGCAGTGCTGCTCCTGGATGCCAAAAATGTAAAGGCAAACTCAGCTGGAGAGCGAGAGTCACGTGCGACTCCCTAACAAACCTTCCTGATGCTTCAAGACCTTTGGGCTATAAACGGAGCCTGAATGGGAAGCCTCCCTTCACATGCCTTGCCCACAGGGTCAGCATTTAGAATTAGAGTTAAACCTGGCTCCGAATTTTGAAAGTTTTTGCAGGCTCCCTTCTGTAACCAGCTGCTAAATCCTGTAGCCATAACTCCCGTATCCTGCATACAGGGGAGGGTAATAATTCTAATGTGCAAAGAGTAGGATACAACAAGAGCTGGGAGAATAACTGAGTTTCCCAGGTCTCAAGTCAAACTGGAACAAGAAGTGTTCAATCAATCTTCACTTTGTCCAAAAAAGACCACCCAAACCCAGTCACTTCCGTGTGAGTGCCAGTCAAAAGCTTGGCTGACAATCCTAATTTCTCATGTGTCCTGTGGCTAGTGTTTCTGTTTTGCCTATGATTTTGGTGTCTTCATGGGTTTAAGAAACCAAATGGAGAAAAACTTTAAGCAAAACGCCGCATCAACTTAAAGTACTGAATGGGTCATTTTGTGTCTGAAAAAAAAAAAAAAAAAAAAGAGGAACAGATGTAGCACAAATGTTGTTATTTGGACATAATGTGATAAAACTGAAATTTCTTCATGAAGTGATTTGAGCTTTTTGGAAAAGAAATAAATCTGTATTTAAATAAAGTGATCAACCTCTCCAAAGTCAGTGTAGATACTAGCCATGGTTGAAGCTTGCTGGATGGAAGGAGAAGCTCAGTTTCTCCTAACACCAAAGAGCCCCTATCCCAAATATCATTAGACAGCAGGCCAGGACATAGCCTCCTGTAGGAAAAGGTCACATATTAATTCCTCTGGGAAACCCATGGGAAAGTGCAGACACTTTGGGAAGGCTCTTGCCCTATGCCCACAGATGTCTGCATTGTATAGCTAGAAAATGGTCTCTGTGGTGATGTTTAAAAAAATACTTTCTTTTGGGTTGTTTCAGCTGGAATCCCCCTTAAACCCTCTTTTCCTCCCCTCCCCACCATGCCATTCTTTTGGAGGCATGTCAGAGGTGTATTTGACCTAATCTCACTGGTGTAGCACAGCTACAGCACCACGAAGTAATGAGAAGTGGCTTTATAAGACTGAAAGAAGGTGAGGTTTTGTTGTGGTGGTAGTGGTGGTGGGTTTTTTTGTTTGTTTTTTCTTTTCCTCCAATAATATCAGTTATTATCCAACACCAGCTGTCTCCAGCCCTTATCTTTTCTATGTCCCCAGCATGGGGGCTAAGAGAAGAGCTGACATGCACAGAGCCACCAGACCAGTGTCAAACACCACGGGCCTCTTTGGAGGCTCTCTCCCAGCTTGTGCCCCCCTGCAGCGGGTCAGGAAACCTACCTGAGGTGAGGGTCGCTGCTGGTCTCCTAACACTTCACCCCAAAAAGAGCAGTGCCCATTTCCACCCCAAACCAGCAAGATCCTCACCAGCATCTTCAATGGACACCACCGTTGCATGCTAGTTGGGCATGTCTGCCTCCACCCCACCCTGACCGTTTTTCTGTTGTTCTTTTCACAGCATGTAGTCCTGCCCGGAGGAGAGCCAAAAGTACGCAGCACATCCTAACCAAGAGTGTAAGAAAAATTTCTCTCCCTCTCTCTTTGTTTTGTTTGTTTGTTTTCATTCTACTTGGCTAAGCTTATCTTTCAAAATGCCATGGAGAAATGGGAAGCAGATCGTTCAGGGCAAAGAAGTTCAGCAGTGTCTGATGCAGAGAATGAGAAAAGGGAGTTCCTATACAGCTACAGATGATTTAGTCTGTATATACAGATTATTACAGAATTACTTTGAAACTACTCAAAAAAAAAAAAAAAAGGTCTTTGTGCAGAGCTATTCAAAATGAACATAGCTTATCAACATGGGTCATCTGAGGGATTCACAGACTTAACTCTTATCCATAAAGCACTAATAATAATGCCAGAGGGACAGGCAGGAAAGAAAAACAAGCAAATCATAGCAACACATACACACATAAACCAAGGAGCCAGTACCACATTACACAGAGAATTTGGGAGGAAAACCTCAAGCGATGGGCTGTAACCTCCAGTCAAAAAAATGACTCCAAGGGAGCCATGGGAGGATGCTTGTCCTTTGGTCCTGGTGGCACAGGGTCAACCTGGCACCTAAACACCTCAGCAGCTTGCATCTGTGTATGGTTTTCTCCTCTCTCTCCATTCCTACCATCCAGCACAGTGCTCGCTCCTGCTTTGGGCAGAAAAATGCCTAAACACAGCCCTATGCTATGCAGTCTCAGTTTTCTTCTCCTCATTCCCTGCTTTCCCTTCACTGAATGGGTGACTTGTGTTCATTGCAGTTCTCCTCAATAGGTCTCTATGTATTTTTGTCCCTGATTATATCTGCTGGGCATTATTATTAAATAAATAGTAATAACAGCATTAGTAAAAGATCTGAACACTGAGAAAATGTTTTCCAAGTTTAGACAGTTTGACACATCGGTTTCATTTGAGTTTTCTTGTCTTCAGAGCCAATTTTCCTTTCTTAAACCCAGTTAGCCTATTCAAGACCCCTTCCATCATCCTTTTATTGCAGTTCTGTCTTGTAGGCATGACAGCCCTGCTTTCTCTTGTGCATGTTAAAGCACAAGCTTTAAGACTCTTCTGTCAAAGTGTTTCTTCTCATTACAGACACAGGTAGTTCTCTAGCACTTTGTTGAAAGATTTTGCTCCATGGTCTTTCCTCTTACCATGCTCTATCCTACTTACCAGCCTGATCCCCATTTGTAGATACCCTTCTCTTTATAGTCCAGATTCCCTAATCTCCCCACAGCACCACGGGTCCCCCTGCTTACCACGTGTACCCATGCACTGCGAAAAAACTTGCCATATTTGCTCCCATCCCCTCTCCCGGTTATTAAAGCAGATCACGGAACCCAAATACTTCATAGGATACTGAAGTGGACCCCAATAAGAATCAGGAATATTCCAGTGTTTTTGACTAAAACCCACGAATGTGTGTATTTTCTCAGTTTGTAAAAATATTATTTTCACCCAGTCACTCAGGCTGAGGTTTTGAAGTGACTCTTCGACCCAAATGAGGATGAAATTCAGTGTCCCAGTGTTGCTCAAAATAAGCTGTTTTTAGAAACTTTTTTTTTATTTGCTATGCTCTCACATATGTTGTCACATAATGTAAAAAGAGCATAAAAGCCCAAACAAAAAGTGAACTGTTTTAATAAGGCAGAATGCTTAGACAGTGGTTTTTTTGTTTGTTTGTTTGTTTGTTTGTTTGTTTTTGACAAAATAAATACTTTTCCAACCAAATGCCCAGATTTCCTCTAATCAGAACTTTCTCATAAACCTATTCAGCTGGATAATTTTCAGCTAGCTCTCATCAAAATCTAGGGCAACCGTATGCCTGTTATGATGTCTAAAAACTCAGCAGAAAATTGTTTCTGCCACGTAGGGGGCCTCTAATATTTAATTTGGGTTGGGTCAGCTGTTGTACTCAGCACTACATTCACAAAGGTCTAAGAAAACAAGAGAGGAAAGTCCCTATTTTGTTGCTGTATTTTGGTATGATTTTCTTTTTCCTTTGGGGCTTTCCTGACCCCAATTAGAGATATCCTTTGACTGGCTCTTAGTCATGATGCACACAGCATCATATTAGCTGCAGGAGCACCAAGCCTAAGGAATGGTCTGCAGATCCAGATAAGCAAGGCTTGCAAACCAATGCAATTTGGACAGTCAGCTCTTTGACTTGTGCATTCCTCTTTTTCAGTGTGATGCAGCTGCTGATGTGCAACCATTCAAATAAATTGCACCTAGTGGAATGTAGACGCCTGTGAGGAAGTTGTGATTACCAATTTCTATACCCACACTAACGTAGCAGTATGATTATTTATTTTTCACTTTTACTTCTGCACCTGCAGTCAGTGCTGTAGAAATGCCTCAGCTAACTTGAGAGCTTCTGCTCTGGTGATTGCAGTGGATGCACAACTTTAATCCTAGAGGAGGGCTAAAATAGCAAGCAACGTGGACATCTGCCAGACTTTTTTTTCAGGGCAGAAATACTCAAGCAGTGTAGCACTGAGTGAGTTAACATTCAGATGGCTGACCTAAGGTAACTTCCATGACATTTGAGAATTCATCCCAAAAGTACAATCATAGCAGTAGAAGGGTGAAAGGGAGAAGCACCTTCTTTTGTAAAATTATTTCAGCAATATTGTTATTTGCAGTTCCTCTTGTCCTATTAAAAGTTCTTCCCAGTGACAATAGATCCTTTCTTTTGATTTCCATGCACTCCTATCCCCCAAGTATTGTGATTACAACTCTAAAAACACTCTTGATGACAGTACCTGAATACTTTGCAGAAAGCTGGCAAATCCCTCTGTGTATGCTAGTGCTGCCACATTAAAAATTAGATCAGCATTAGACCATCAAAAAAGAGCTTAACTCCAAAAACCTGGCATTTCCTCTATAAACAATCACCTCATAGCCCAGCCTCTGAGCTTTGAAGTTTTACCCAAACCCAGATGTTTAATTGGCCTCTTCTGGGGGACTTTTGTTCCAGAAGTGCTGATGGGGTTGCTGCAGCAGCCTCCGCACTGTCCTACAACGCTCCTGAGTCCTCTGTGTCCTCTGTGTAACACCAGCAGGTGTGCAAGGCCTCAGTGCCCTCATGTGCATGTCCACATTAAAAAATAAAAATAATTTTAAAAAAAAGACATTTTATTGAGCTCTGAATTCAGAGTCAGCATTCTGCAAACAGAATGAAGTGTGCAAATAACATAGAGGTTTAAGTCAGTAATTATTTCAAGAGCAGTTTACTAATTCAGCAGAGTTTGGGTGATTCTGCCATTCACACAAGATTTAAATTTCCTAGTGCATTTAGAAAAGAAAAGTGACTTCTAGCTGATCCTTCTGCCTTACCCTAAGTACCCTAGAGAAATGTCAGCTCCACTTTAGATCAAAAGTGTGCTGCAGCAGGTTTAGTTTCCTGACCTAGATAAGTCTGTATGTATTACAGTAATGGGTGAGGTAGCCAAAGACACAGTGAAGTCTCAAATTAGGAGTTAAGAAACTCCCAAAGTGTACTATAGCCAAATGCTGCGAACAGGCAAGTTCACTGAGGTGGTGCTGCTGTCCCTGACTGTAATGGCAAACGGCACTGAAAGTTGCTTGAAGGAGTTCTGGCACTCCTGATATGGCATGTCACAAGAGACCTTGAGAACGCAGATAACGTGCCTAAATAATTCCTGCTATTTACGGAGTTCAAACTAAGTATCATCCCTTGCAATGCACAGGCAGATTGTTAAGTTTCAGGTCAGTTGTGGTTTACACTGATCAAACAAGCCACTTTCAGGACTAGAGACTGCTGCAGCCCGCATCCTACTTACCAAAAATGCTCTTTCCACGACCATGCAAAAGCAGCGACCTCAGGTGCCTGGCTAGGAGAGGGCTTCAGAAATTTTCAGCCACACACCAAACACGACAAAGTGTGAGCAAGAGCTAAATGATGGAACAGCAAGAGGAGGCCTCCAACCACCAGCAGCCCCCTCATTCCTGAGTTTTGGGCAGGATGGCGTGGCCCAACCCTGTCCGGCAGTGCCAGATTGCTGGTCAGGAGAGCCAGACCCCACCTGCTGCACGTGCCTGACTTCAAGGACACCAGCAGGCCCTTTGGCTTTATCTTAGCACCGGGCATGACCTTAAGTAGCTTACAGAGAAGGGACTGCGCTAGGCTGCCTGCCAAGATCCACCCAACTAGAAGAAAACCCCTCTTAGGTCTCGGATTAGGGCTTGCTGGCCTCACCAGCCCTTTGCAGCAGCATTGCTGCCTTCTGTCAGTCTGTTCCTGCTCCTTGTCCTGCTGGTCACGAGGATCCAGAGCAGACTGCTGAAGATACAAGCAATCTAAAAAAGTAAAAAGTGGTCAGGTTAGTGGTCAGGTTTGGGCTTTTATTTTGTTCCAGTTTTGGGAAACATCTGTTTGCATGTGTTTTTAATCTGCGAGAAGGTTCACAAACACAGAATATTGCACATTAACAGTACACTGAATTCAAATTTATTTCAAGAAAATGAACGATTTTATGAACACAAGGGGATGTGCCTGAGGGCTGTCTTGTTTTTACCTGGAGTGTTTGTTAGAAGGCAGACCAGTGGGTGGAATGAGGCCTTTTCCGTGTCAATAGCAGGTGAGACAGGAGAGGCCTGAAGAGATTGCATTTTTAATTCATGCTGCATGCCCAAACTGACTGCCCAAAATATGATGCAATAAGAAATTAAAGCTAAACTGACTCAGAGGGGTATCCTGAATCAGTATAAGATAACGAGGGCCACACTTCGTTCCCTTGAAACAAATGCAGGAAGCTGCAGCTCAGCACCTGGGTCCCCAAGGGAACACACCTGATTTTTCCATGCTTTGTGTTTCTCAAGCTCAGAGTCAGAAACCAAACAAGATGAATCCCACCCCAGTCCCCACCAAACATGATGACAGGAAAGCGGTCAGAAGAGCAAGCAGCACACTGCTCCCAGCCAAGGCTGCTCCATCAGGACTCTGACAGCAGACCCCCTTTTGGCCTACAGAGGTGGCCGTGTCCCAGCCTGACTCTAACAGGAGGTTTTTGCCTCTTCCCTGCAGGTGATAGCGGTGTCTGACTGTCAGCCCCACCACAGTAATCTCCACCAAATGTTCTACAGAGAAGAGGAGGTGCGGGGTTTGGGACGCCTGCGGGGCGGGCAGCAGGGACCCTGCACCGCCATGCACGGTAAGTCCTCAGAAGTGGCTTCACCACCTTCTCTGTCTCCACTGCTTCAGAGCATTTCTAGGTGTTGCAGTCTTCCAGTCTGCAGTGAAGCAGACATTTTGTTATGCAGAGAAAGGGTACTTCCATGCTTAAAACACTCGGTGGAATTTATGAGATAAAGACCACATCATTGCAGAGCTCTGCTCCCTGCAAGAGCAACCTAATAAAGCAGCACTTGCTTTATTCAAAGTCATAAACTCTCCCTTTCCAAGAGCTGACAGTATTGCAGCGATGATAGATTGCTTATAACTGAGCTTGCCTGACTCATCTTATTATGTAAGATCCCTGTTCAGTTGCTTAAAATTTGCCAAAACATAATCATTCGGTATGAAATTTTAGATTCTGGATGTCAGCCATGGACCTGATTTTCTTTTTTTTTTTTTTTTTCCAACCAAAACTTATTCATCATATTTGTGAGAACCCATGAAGGAGAAAATAGAGTTTGCCAATGCAAAAAAACAAGGAAATGCATAAACATAAACAGACTGGTCGTTCAGTTCCCTCAGTGCTGATGTGTTATGCTTGGAAGGAGGAAGCTGGAGCAGGGCCATGACGTTTGGCATGGGGTGGCCTTTTAATCAAAAACACACCTTTTGCTCTCCCATGAAAAACCACCCAGATGCAGCCAAGCTAAAAGACTTTGAAAAATCCCATATGGCACATGTTTGGTAGAGACATAGGAAGTTCAGCTGTTAAAAGCTGCTAAATATGTAAAGCAGATCCCACCATGAACGAGCATGTTCTTCACACCAGCCCTCTGCAACTGCACGGTGTGTAAGGCACCTGATCTGAGCACAGAGTGGGCAAGAGCAGGGCCTGGGAAACTGGGAAGGGACAAACTGAGATTGGGACTGTGGGGAAAGATCTGAAACCAGGAAAGGAGCCAGGACATGGCTCAACAAAGAGCTGGGGCTGAGAAGTTGGAGGAGGGTTGGAGAAGGAATGTGTGGGACTGGCTGGGAGGCAGTGGGTGGCAGGGAGGGACTGGGGGAGAAAGAAGAGGCTTGTGGTGTCTGTTGTGAGGGGAAGCAAAGGGGAAAAGAGACCAGGTAGGCACCAATGGGAGAAAGCATGCAGGCCAATTTCAGCAGGAGCAGCTGTTCAGGACACCAGAGCTCCTCTAGGGCTACCTTAGCTTGTGTAGCGGAATGAGGACATGTGTAGGATCCTGGCACAGAAAGTGCTCAGAGAACGCAGTGGGACATCTCCAAGTTCCTGAAAAAGCTTCTTAAGCTCTGTCCATCACTGCCAACAGGTTCCTCAGCAGTGCACATCACCTAACACAGCTGATACGTACCCTGTTTTCTGGGTGCCCATTTCACAATTCAGACTCTGATACCCAGGAGCACTCATTTCTAGCTGCCACAAAAAGCAGTACTTTGACTGCAAACCATGCTGGATTCTGCTCAATTCCTCTGAAAACTGCATCCCAGGAACCTGTAATCTTAAACTCAGTACTCTTTGTTTCCCTAGTACAGGGAAAAGCCAGCAGGCTATGAAGCTGGTGGATTATTTTTTTTTTTAATGTTTGAGCAGATGTTAACTGCAGTGATCAGCAATACAGAAAAGCACATAAAAATGAATAGTCTAGCCTTTAGAGGATTCACTAGTGGGAAAACTCGGTACCATCTACTGAATAATAAAAGCTGAGGATGAATAACTACTTTCTGAGTGAACACTCTCTATATGGTGCACTGAATGGGGCAGAACAATCTGTGGAAAAATGGTTTCTGGTCACAAATTAGAGCCTGAATCTCAATGGCTAGATCTCTGGGGAATAAAATAACCGTGGTCCAGTTCTGGTGCTTCATAACTTTTGATCACCTGACTACAAATTTAGCATTTTAAGGAGAGAAAAGCAGAAGTGTTTGCAAATATTTGTATGAAAATAAAAATAGCTCTTTGCTATGATCAAAGGATCATAGAACGGTTTGGGTTGGATGATGTGCTACAGCTTCTGGTTTCAGTATGCTTTGTACTAACAAATATCTACACACAGAATGAGGTGCCATGAAAGAGTGCAGAAAGGTTTCTGCAGCTGTTTCTCAACAGCTGAGAGCCAGCCTAATGGGTTATAAAGTGATATATATATATATATTTGTCCCAGGATGTACATCATCTGTTTGCATTAATCTCTACAAATGTACCCTCTACATAAATTTCAACCCTCAAAAACAACCTTCAACATCCTTACTGGGAATAGTTCTGGCTTTGGTGTTTTCCAGGCTTGCTTCATAGACAATTATTGTTGAGTATTAAGCAGACTTCAGATTTGATAAAGCACAAATTGAAATCTGGGTAATAGAACAAACAGTTAAATTTTCATAGTAAGCTAGAAATGTGCAAAGAGTACAGATGAGAGCATCAGCATGCCTATTGCTAGCATTAGAAATGCTGTACAAATATCAAGGCGTAAGGACAGTCCGTACTAGCATGGAGCAGGTCAGGGGTCAGGGCCAGAACAGTAAACTCCTGATAGCCCTCAAAGCTGTGCTTTGCTTCACAGGGTGGATAGATTAAATATATATGTGTATAAATGTGTTTATTCTACAGGAAAGAAGTACTCAGCTTTGTGCAGGCACTCATCTTGGAAATAAAGGGCAAAGTCAGAGTAAAAGGTGTGGAGCAACCCTTGTCCCATGCTTGGCCATCCATAGCACCTTCTGGAAGTGGCATTCACACTGCACCCAGCCACCGCTGTCCTGACGAGCACTTACCAAATTGAAGCCGTGGGGACTTACTTTTGCTTAAATATTTTGCAAAAGTTGACCAGAGCATTTTCTATATCTAATAGGAGGGGGAATGGAAGAATCAGACAATATAAGAGCAAACAAACAAATAAACAATATATATATATATTGTTTATGTGTATTGTTTGTAAATGGTAATATTTATATAGATTATATATTGTAACTAACTATATATGTTATCTATAATGGGAATATTAGCTGAAGCACTGGTGCCTGGAGCCACTTTCCCAATACTGTTAGTAACCTAACACACAAGATGAGAGAAAGTAATTGAATTAAACTTTGACGTGAGGGATACAGTTAGGTACCTAATGGAATTACTGGTGGGGGAGAGCAGCAGGAGAGAAGCTAGTTAAGATATTTATCTCGGTCAGCTATTGCCCCCAGAAGGACAAGACATTTTTGACTGTTAACTCACGCTGGAGGCAGTGCTATAAGCAGCATCTCTGCTATTTCTGAGGTTTCCAGTCATTATTTATATTTCCTTGGTAACAGCAGTTGTGAATAATATTGTATCTTCTATCTTGGTGAGTCCTGGTGTTTCTGTATGTCTGTGCTCTTCCCTTACTTGAATACCACTTTTAAAAAAGAGCAGGCACCTAAAAATGGCCAGGAATGAAAAGAAAGAGGGGAGAAAAAAAAAAGAAAAAGACAGAGAGAGATCCACATCATTCCCACAGCCAAAAGGGAGGATTTGGCTCCATGAGAAAAAAAAATCTGGAATCCCTTCTTCATTTCTTTCCTTGGCACAACAAGCAGGAATGTCAGTGAGCATTTACATGAGAAGAAGGCCTTGGCTGAGCACTCGCCTGTAATTGCAAGCTAACCTCCAGGCTCGAGAACAGCAGAGGGAGGTCCCACTCAGCCAGAGGCAGACAGAAAGGTTAAAATCCTTCCCTGTGGTGGGGTGGATGTCACACACATCGCTGTCCGAGTAAGAATAATTCCTTGGGTCAACCCAGAAGGGAGAATGACTCCCTGCTCCTAGACAGGGCAAACCTGGTGGGGAGATCAAGGGTACACAAAAATTGTGTTAGCAGAAGGGTGCTTTTAACATAAGCTGTGCCAGTGGGATAACTACTGATAATGCCCTGTTTCTCATGCTTTGCAGTGGGAATAACTGAACGAGAGTCATCCAAGTCCTGTAATCACCAGTCAGATAGAAAATCTTTGGTAAGTGAATATAGCAAGACTGACTGCCACTGCCTGATGCATATTAAAACCTGGTACCTGTTAACATGTCCCACATTAACAGAGTGGCAGCCTGTGGCAGCACTTGTAGAGCTTCTTTAAGGCTTTGAGACAGGCTTGATGCCAGGGGCTACCCAGCTGGGAGCAGGGGCTGGCACAGGAGAGATGCCCCTCCTGAACCAAGGACACGCTGTGGGATGGAGGCAGGCCGGCACCTGCATGGTCAGCCCTGGCAGGACTTGGGAGGAATTAGCCTCGTGCTCCTCAGGAAACCTCATCAATTGGGAAAAGATGTGTTTCTAAGATGGAACAAGTGTCAAATAATTCACACACTCCAAAACGTAATGCTGAAAAGTTGATCAGATCAATCACAAAGGTCAATACAGAGTCAACAGGAAATCATCATATAGAACCTGAAAATTTGTCATCATACAAAATCTGAAAATTTGTTCAGTAGTAGGGACAAAATGTTTTGGTTCAGAATGATTCAGCTTTGCTAAAATATTTTCCTCCTCTTTTTCTTGCAAACACAATTTTCAAACACAATTTTCAAATTTTCAAAACATTCTAGAAAAACTAGATTTTCAAACAGAAAATAGTCCTTTGAAAAGTTTCTGACCAACACTAGACTAAGCTACAGAAACTTTATGGCTTCAAATGCTCTGTGTATGGCTACAATACACCAGCTAGCTGTTAGCTGGCCTACGCTCAAGGAAAATGACCAGTATTTAAGGATGGTCAGAATTAACAGCATTAATTTTATTAATGTGATGAAACTAATTACACCTACCAGCAGTTAACCTGGTTGAATTTCAAAGAATATTTGCAAAAGTAATTTCAAACAGCTTGAAGTCTTGGGATTCTTTCAGAGCACACCTAAAAGTTCAGGGGAAACACTTACAAAGGCTCAAGAAATTGTGATGGTTGGGAAAGCAGCCATAGACATGACCTGAACAAAAGAAGCCAGGCATAAAAACTAAGGAATAAAAAGGTCTGCTAACCTTCCACATTTTTGGGGAGGTGTAAGTCCTGCTCATACAGCTGCTGTGCTGAAACTAGTAAGACCGTTCATGTGAGTAAAATGGTTGTGTGGGCAAGGACACAGCAGTCAGGTCCTTAACCTGCTTTTTCTTGCTAAGAGATTTACAGCATGCATTCATTTTCCTTAAAAAAATAATTAAAAATAAAAGCCTCTTTCCTCAGACTAACTCAGGTTCCCACTCAGCAGTGCTGTTACTTTTCCCCCAGCAGCCCCCGTCATCGTTAGCCATCCCCATCGCAGCGAAGCCAGCGGCACTCACGGGCTCCCCCATGGATGACCACCCGCTCGCAGACGAGTGAGTCTCATCCCCATCCCCATCCCCATCTCCATCCCTATCCCCATCCCCATCCCCATCCCCATCCCCATCTCCATCCCCATCCCCATCCCCATCCCCGTCTCCATCCCCGTCTCCCAGTGAAGCCGCACGTGGGCACTGCCCGGTGGGGAGGGAACGGGTGACGCGGTGACACCCCCCGGCCAGGCACGGCTTTACTGGGACCACAAGGAATTCCTCAGCCACAGATCTCTGAATCACAGCTGTAAAACCTCCTCAAAGAAAACCTGCTTCTTCCCAAAGGGAGGGAGACAGTGGCTGAAGAACACATTGATGACACTGTTAACCATGGCTATTGTACAGCCACCCTGGTGTCAGCTACAGTTCTGTCACTAGAAAAAAAAAATACATCTAAATCCAAAATTTAACTATTTCCCCCTATGTAGTCTATAATATTGGTCCTAAGGCAGTTCGGAAAATGTAATTAAGTTGCCATTTTGTCTCTGGAGTGTAATTAAGGAACAGTTTGACCATGGTATAAATGCATCTCATCAGTAGATGGTTAACCCAGAAATGGATCTGGGTGGCATTTGAGCTCATTGTCACAGCATCATGGGGACACCCATACCTTTGGGAACGGGCAGCCCATGGGTTTCAGTGGCTGGTCATCATAGAGACAGAAAGAGGGCCCCAGAGTGCTTTATTCCAGCCCTCCTGTGCTTTATTTGCCAGCCACAGGCAGCGCTTGAGGAAGATGGCAGAGTACGACCTGACCCTGCCACCAGGAGCAGAAGCATCTCTACCACTGACAGGAGGAAACCTGTGCGGGACGCCCAGCCTGCTGAGGAAGATGTGGATGAAGCACAAGAAGAAGTCGGAGTACCTGGGGGCAACAAACAGTGCCTTTGAGGCAGACTGACAAGTCTTGGCATCTCTAAGAAAGACAAAAGTTCCTTTAGCCAGGACAAGGTGCTCTAGGATTGATAAGGGAACAGATACAGCACAGCTCCCCCAGGAAAATGATATCCTTTTCATTACTTGATGCCATTGCCTCAGAAACGTAGGAGAAAAGCTAACTAAGGTAAAAATGGTGAGTGTGATGCAGCGTGCTAGCCTTTCCTTGTTGCAATACACTAGAACCCCAAGTATCCCACTAGATGTACGTCTTGACTCAATGATGCTGACACTACTGCTGACCTATTGTACACGTCCTGTCTGAATCAGCTCAGACTCACAACAGGAGAAGCCTGCTAAGATGTTTGTGTGTTCCTGCAAGGTTACGGTTCTGTTTTTGTTACTGAGTGCCATTGAGTGCCAGGGGTTTGCTCGTTGTGTACCACTGCTTGCCCTCTTCCTCTTCTCATATCCTTTCTTCTGAGAAAGGAGACAAAAACTGCATCTTACTACTTGCTTGGTTAAATGACGTATGCTACACATCTTTTTTTCTTCAGTTTTGATGTTTCAAGACAGGAGTAAAAGATGCAAAAAAATTTAAAGAAAAGATGAGTCAGAACTGAGCAAGTTTGCAAATACAGATTTACCAAACTTTGCCACATGGCAAGTCACTGGTGCTTTAAAGTGCCCCGCCAGTTCAAATTATGAGCTTCTGAATAACCTCAAGAAATACTTTCTTCCACTGAACCTGCTTATTAAGTCAGTAACTTGCGTTCTACCTGTGTGGTACAGAACATTTTCCTAAGTGTGCAAAATGCTAGTAGAAAAGAAAATACATAAATGATGCAAGTAGACAACTAAATGTGAGATATTTGCATATACCAGACCTTTGCTTATGAGCTGGTGGATTCAATGGAATCCCCTACCCCCATTTTTTTTTTTTTTTTCAAACTTAGAAATTGCTGATCATGGTCCCTTGGCTTTCCTCAAAAAAAAAAAAAAAAAAAAAAAAGTAATACAAAAAATGTCGCCAGTATTACAGACAACATTATATTAGTCAGGAACAATACTTGTCTCACATAAGTGCTACCCTGGTCATTGTACAAGACTTTGGTTTGCTGAAATACACAATTTTAAATATAAAATTGGAGAAACTATGGCTCCTGCAGCTCATAGCAGTGATGATTTCTGTGATCTAACTGCCAGTGCTCCAAAGCATAAATGAATGGGTGGCCACCGATGCACCACAGGTGTGAATGGTATGACTGCAGACAGCAGTGTAACTGCAGCTACATCTCCTTCCCTTCCTTCCACAACTACCCAAGTAATTTCTGCACTTGTGGCATCTGCCGACTTCATCCACTGCTTGTGTTAAGATATCTTCAGCTTGGGCTTTGAAAAAAGGTATTCCCAGTTTCTCTTCCAGTGGAGAACTGAGAGAGCCTGGAATTACAGCCTACAGAGGTGCAGGCTTGGGCGGCGATCCACAGCCAAAGGCCACCAAATCAGAAGTACCAAGGCACAGCCCAGGCAGGACAGAAAGGCTGCAAAAGCAACCAGGTCCATTGGCTTTGGGGTGAGCAGGATGGAGAGGTACACAGGAAAGGTTCACAGCTTGACAACCTGAGAAACCAAGGTCTGTGTGATGTGAAACCTTTCAGCTGGAGCCTGACCCACTGCCCACGTGCAATAGTCTGGACAGTGTAACCCTGCCAACATCAGGTCCTCTGTGGCTGAACTGAGCTGGAGCCATCCCCAGTTTTTTCCTGAAATGTGTTTTTACAAATATCACAAATCACACTATCCCCTCCCCTGCCCCCAGCCCTGCCACTGGCCTTGGCCTTGCTGGCACATGCTATTTTTATGTGAATAGGTAAACCTAGTGCATCCAGTGGGACTGTTTGCTTGTACAGCAACACATACGTTCAAGGAGTAGGGAGAACACTAATAACTAGACTCATTCCCTAAGCAAAGCAAAAATAAAAAGCAGAAAAACAGAGGGAAATGACCATTTGCTGCATTTGGGGTAATTAACACTGAGCACTTGTAGCTTATGTGGCCTGAAGAGTTCAGGCCTGAAGAGTTCAGTCCAGGGCAGCAAGAGTTGTGTCTGTTGAGAGCTGTACCTTAGTATTTCATTTTGTTAATTAATAGCTTTAAGCAGTATGAGGATGGAGAAGAGACGGTTAATGTTTCTACATAAAATTTGCTGTATCTTGAAATGTGTATTTATGGTTTCCTTATTTATTTAATTTATAATTTGTGTCTGAGAAGGATTTGCAAGATGCATAATTAATTCCTTTGTATCCCAGGAACCGCTGTGAAGATTTCTTGTATTGTAGTAGATACCTATTTTATTGATTCAAATAAAATACGTCCTGTTCATACAAAAAATAAAAGAAACACGTAGCATGTGGTAAGATATGGATCTTTGTGACTTCAAAGCTTTTTGGAAGGCTTTTGTGAGAAATGAAGGCAGGTTTTGTCATACTGAAGAACATGCATATCTGATGGCAAAAATCCAAGGTTTGTTCCCCCACAGGAAGAGCCCTTAATTACGTGTTTGTGAACAGTCCCAGTACTGTACTGGTGGAAAACCCATGCATTTTTATTAGATACTCAGAGAAAAGCCCTGGCACAGCCAGGCATTAGACATCACACATATGTTTACTCATCTGACCAGAAGAGCACTATGGACAATGACGTCTCATCTCCTTGTGGCCCTGGGAGGTGAGCAGTGTCGCCTCCCTCCCACCCATCACATAAGAGCACCAAGACAGAGACTCCTCGAGGGTAATTAAGGCCCTAGAAAAAAATAAAATCAAGTACTCTCTATTTTCAGTCCTACCAGTTGGCAGCAAAATCACTCAGCTTACCTCAAACAGAACATGGCCTTCAGAAAGCGTAGGCTGAACCACGGAAGGCACAACACAAGGCCCAACATGAGGTGGGTGGCACAAGGACACTGGAACTGGAGGAGCTGACTGAGGACTGTGAGGGGAAAGACCTTGAGAAACAGCAAGGAAAGAAAACAGATGGTGTTGGCATCCTTTACCAACCTGGACTTTGCAAACCCTGTCCCTCAGAGGAGGACTTGTCCCCTCAGCTCTCATGAGAAGGCACAACTCTTCTGCTGCTTTGGTTATGGACAGTCTACGTTCAGAACAACCAAGGCAGGAGTGTACCCTTGGTGGGTACCCACACTGTGGGGCTCTGCACGATGTTTTTGCAGGCAGTGGGAGAACAGCCTGGCCTCTGCTGGGAATTCCACCATGAATGCCTGACCTTCAGCCATCCCCTAAAAACAGCAGCATAGCTCGGGCTCAGGATGTGGACGTGCAGTATCATTTCCAGATGAGCCTGTGCAGAAAACAATGTTGGGTCAGCTCCAGCCCAGCGCCAGAAAAATGTGAAATGGTGATCACGACATAAGTGAACTGTACCATTTCGCACAGAGCTCACAGCATCGCTGCTGGCACTGCCTGGCACATGCACCTTGTCACACTTTGTAACATCTATGGGAAGATGCATTTTTCAGACACGTTTCTTGTCATTTTATGGTTTTGTGGTTCCCCAGCACTACAGAGAGACTAACTGGGGCACGGACATGACTGAAATAGACTGTGTGAGGATAGTTCACCATGTTTAGCATCACACTTGCAGTAATTTGTATTTCATTTCCAAAAATAGTTCTTAATTTCTTCTCATCACTTCAAAACATCTTTGTGACAGAGCAACTCCTTAAAATATCCATCATTTATTTGCATGCCACTTTATTTAAATAAACTGTAGTGAATTTAAAGTTAGACTACTATACAGAATAATTCCTACTGATGCATGAAAAAATCTCAGATATGCTTTGCCTGCCTTTCTTCCCCTTTTGCACTCAGGTCCTGCAGCAAAGAGATTTGCTCAATGGGCTGCTCACAGACATCTCTGTTTTGGGGAATAACATACACTTTTTACAGATATCATTTATAATGCAAATGTCAGCATTTGCATGACAAATTTCACATCTCTGAGTTACCCAGCCAGAAAAGATACAATATCACGACTCATGTACATAAACAAAAGTGGAACAAGTCGGATTTCTCAGATGAAATCCCTACTCAGAAAGCTGTAAGCAAACTCCACAAACGATACAGATGCCAAATAGCCATCTCTCCCTATGAGAGATTTAAAAATTTCAACATGAAATCCGTAGAGTTAGTGTGTAAGTGAGTGGTTCGACTCTATATGGTGTTAAAAACTTCTTTTTTTTTTTAAGTGGCAGAACTATAATTTCAATTAAGGGGCACAGAGATCAATAAATTAAAGTGCTCAGGAAGAAAAAAGAGATGAATATTTAATAAAGTTAGATGAAGAAAAAAAAAAAAACACCTAGCAGCCGAGTTCAAAGAAGAACAAATCAGCTTGAAAAGGATGGACATGTGAATGATGTCCCTCCTCTCAGTGATCAGGTTGGATTCACCACAAATGCAGTTATCATTTTTAGCAGCCTCATAAACAAGCCCAATGCAAAGGCAGGTGAACAGGCACAGACACCCCAGCGGTCAGGCCCTGTGCCCGCAGCATCACCTGCCTCGCAGTTTACTCCACTGTATTTTAAACGAACATTTTCCTACTTGCACAGTCACGTTTTGCATAGCATCAGAATAGCCAAAAGGCAGCACACAGTCGGTTTGCCCACCGCTCCCTTTTTGGGGGAAGAATGCACGCTGGACCGTAAAGCAGAAGAGACATGCAAAAGGCCCCGAGGCGTGCCCAGTCCTTCCCCTGTGCACCTGAGAGGGCACTTCTGGGTGATGCCAGCCCTCAGCATGGTCATGCCTGCTTGGGCACAGCCGTGCCGAGAGCTGACACTGCAAAACCCAGCGCTGCTGCTGCTGCTGCTGCCGCCACCGCCACGCCAAGGAGAGCAAGGTGGAGGTCAGGAAGCAACGCTGCCGCCGTCAAAGCAGTCGTCCCAGCAACGAGGACTGCGAAACAAAACAAAATTATGAAGCTTCTGCTTCATAAGTTACCGGGCACTTCAGTCGGGAAGTTGTGCTAATCCTAGTGAGGCTGTATTCAGCTGTTCAATGGCACAGAAAGTCTTGCAAGGAATTTTTTTGGACTAAAGAAAACTTTTCCTGTGAAAAATGCAACTCTGCTTTATAACTCCATTCCAGAGCCTTCATAACATTGGATATCTGACATCTGTTCTTGTGAAGAAGGAGGCAAGTAGATTTTCCAACAGATTTGAAGCAAGTTGGCAAAAGATTTGTCTATAGCAAACCCTTAAAAATTAGGTTAATCAGCACTCTGACTCTTTCAATGCCTGTTGTTTTAATTGAGACAGTAACACCAAAAACCAAAGCTTAGCTAATCATTTTTAATTGTTTACATTATAAACAGAAATATGTAGAAATATCAAGCTATTTAGCTGACTACAGCATGTGTGAGGTGGGAGAGATGATAAAAAAAAATAAAATAAAAAGAACAAGAAATAAGCCTCTAATCATTCTCCTCCCTGGATAGACTCTTTGAAAGAGAAACTGAAGTGGTCCCCAGGACTGGATAAACAACCAGAGGAGATATTTGGAAAAGTTTCCCAGCCTCTCAATACTAGTACACTGGGGTGGTTGCGTCTCTGGTGAGGCCCTCACAGGGCATCTGGTCTCAAAGCAGGAGGCAGAGATGCATGGAGGCCCTGTGGTACCTCAGGTGGTGCCTTTTTACTCCTGCCTGCCCCAAAGGACACGAGACAAGCTCCTGTGGTGTGGCAGAGGAGTCGCCCAAGCTGCACCTTGCAAAGCAGCTACGGTCTGGTTGCCACCACTCTGGCACCTGCATCACCCCACATCCACCTTGCCGGCTTGAAACCTCCTTGCCTTGAAAAAGTCAGAGGTCCAAATCACACCCAAATAACAGGGCTGAAGGCTTCAGTGCTGACTACTAATAAAAGAGAAAAAGGAGGTTCAGAAATCTGGGAATA
Organism: Netta rufina; assembly: GCF_964035555.1. NCBI lineage: Eukaryota > Metazoa > Chordata > Aves > Anseriformes > Anatidae > Netta > Netta rufina. Next base: position 123,187,246 of record NC_140124.1, read on the forward strand.
AACATTCACACACCATTCCCCCTGGCCTGCTGCCTGCTGATTCAATACCTTCATAGGCAGGGCTGAGCGGTGCCATCTGGGGCAGAGCAGGCACTTGGCTGCCAGCAGGGCTGGGACAGTGCTGCTGGGACTTTCCATGAAGTCAGGTATTCTTGGAAATACCTCGAGATGACTCGGATACATCCTTCCTCCAGTGTCTGACAGGCAAAAGAGCCAAACCCTGTGCTCTGCAAGCTGCTTTTTGATGCACTAGAATAAAGTATTTAACTGAAGTTTGGGGTGAAGCTGGAGGTAAATGAGGTTGTGGTGGCACTTTTCTGGCTGCTCCCAGCTCATTTCAGCCCATCGGAACAGGAATCGATCTTTTTCCACTTGTATCAAGCCTAAATAGGGGGTTTAACATCACTGTCCAGCTTCTGTGTGGTAAAAAGGTTTTGGGGAAAGACGGGGCACTGGCACTCCTCAACAGGCAGACCCACAACGAGCATTTTGGAGCCACAGCACAGAGGTGCTGTCACTTCAGCATGCTGCTGATCTTGTGCAGTTAGATCTGGAGATCCGAACTGAATATTATCCTTTTTTTCCCATCCTATCATAGTCCTACCTTGCACCCTTATAGTGATTTTTTTTTTCTCCTTCTTAACTACTGTAAATTTGTGACTGCTCAAGCAGGGCCAGCTCCAGGCACTTCTGCAGTACTTGCCTTCACTACAGGCGTCCATGGTCTCAAGCGGCAGAGTTAGCACCAATACCGACCCTCAAGACCTAACAACTCACCTGTGTGTTATTTACTGTCCTGGATCTCAACTCTGCCCTGCAGATAACTCCAGTTTTCCCCTTGGCTCTGGCACTGGCCATGTCCCAGCCTCCCCAAAAGTATGACACTGAACAGCCCGGACCCCATTTCCCACTTTTCCCCAGCCTGTGGCACAAAAGCGCTGGAACAAGCAGCACATTTTACACGTCCCCCGACGCAATTAGCCACACGCTGTCAGCGGCGGGGCCGCATTGTCAGCCCCAGCTGGATGCAGCTAAGCTGATTTGTCCGGGCTGGCAAAACTCCTCTTTTACAGGCCATGGTCTGAGGATGAGCCGATGAGGGCCCGCCGCGGCCCTGCCTGTCCCAGCCTGGCAGATATGGACCCAGGAGGGCTGTGCTGCTTTCTCATGATGGAGCAGGAGGAGGTGGGCACCGGAGGAGACCCCATGCCGGAGGTCTCCTTCTCAGCCAAGCCAGGAAAACTTTCATGCCAGCACCGCGGGCCAGTATTTGCAAACTGCACGCCACACAAACACAGGCGTAAGCACTGCTCGGTGCTGCCCAGGCGAAAATGCCTGCGCTGTTGTAAGCGTCGGAAAGGGCACAAAGGGAGCGACAACTCGGCACCCATGGGGCGCTCCGTGCCCAGCCCGTGCGCCTTCTCTGAAGGGCGCCGTCAGGAGCGAGGTGGTATTAGCAACAAAAAGGGGGGAGAGAAGAAAAAGCTTTTTCCCCTTCCCGCCAAAAATTATGCGGCAGCAGGTCCGCGGAGTGTCTGCCAGATGACCTGCTTGTCACACTCCTAATTGCTTCCCATCTGGTGTCTGGAGTACACAAAGCCTGGCCGTTTGCCAGCGCAGGGCGAGGCACAAACTGGCCTACTTCTGGTGCTGCGGGCCCTCCAGACACCGCCGAGGCTCGCTCCCTTCCCCTTCCGTATGGCTCGGGAGAAGATGGCATTCACTTGTAAATCGCGGGCCGCGGATGCACCCGGCTGCCCTGCCGCTGCTTTGTATCTGTGTAGGAGTATGGTCCTTCTGCAACCAGCTTTCTGGGTGTTGGCTGGGTTTTCTGTTTTCTTTCTATTATATATATATATATTATTTTTAATTCTTATTTTTATTTAATGCCTACTGCTGTACCCGCAGAAAACTGAGCAAGCAGTCCTTGCCCTGTGGGACAGACCACTGGAAAGCAGTGCACACAACACGTAGTACAGAGTGATGTAGAGCTATGCTGGCCGTGCAACCACCAAACATCACTTTTACCAGCAGAGCAGCTAAGATTGAGCAATAGTAAGCGAGGATGCTAATGCCGAGTAAGTAGCATTCTCCCACCCTGAAAGACAAAAGCGCCTGTTCCCCTCAGACTTTGGCACAGGACAGTGACAGGAGGGCATCACTGCCAGCCGACACACAGCCCGTGCCCATCATGCTTGTGCTAAGGCCAATAACATCCATCTTCTCAGTAGTCAGAGGCTACGAAGCCACAGAAAAACAGGAATCGGGTAAACAATCCTGGGGTCTCTCTAAAAATAAATCCACATAGAAGAAACCTGAATCTCTGTAAAAGGTAGTAGCAGGAAGACAAAATTCATTTTGTAATAGCAGTAGCATCGCTGGGGGTATGCAGTCTAACAGCAGGAAACACTAGAGGAGTACTCTGAAAAAACAAACAAACAAACAAAAAAAACCAGCAATGAAGCAGAAGAGAAAATGAAATTCAACGACCCAACCAATCCAGGCTGATGCTGCAGAATGGCATATTGCACATCTGTTACTCCAGACGCAAACAGAAGCTGCTGCAGTGATGTTTCTCCGTAACCACAGAGGTGTAACACAGCGGGTACAAGCACTCAGATTTTTACTTTATGCAAAACTGCAACATTAGGGCTAAATGTCCAAAGCTGCTCCTAACACACGCTAGCAGGACTACAAGGGCCCTATTGTTCCCCCCAGGCTGCAGGGCGAGAGTCCAGCCCACTGGAGGGACAGGCTGTCCTCCCGGGGAAGCCACACAGACCAGGTGTGCTGCAGCTCCAAGAGGGACCAACCTTTTGGCTCAGCTGGCACGGGAACAGTAACCCACAGCTCCCTAATGAAAGTAAGCATTTAAGCCTGCAAAGCTTAAGCTTATCCAAGGTCAAGGAAACTTAAGAAAAAAATTTAAATGAGGCCAAGCATTAGTAGACAGTAGTATGTTTACTGCCTCTGTGCCGAACCTGTACCAGAGTGCTTGCCACAAAACTAGATGCCAGAATCAATTCCAGATTCAGAATATTTGTTGTTTGCATTGTGTAGGTGGAGCTTGGTCACATGCATGGTGCCGCTGTGGTCATGCCGGCATCCAGTGTTAAGGCTCTTCTTTCACGAAGCTTGATTCACTCACAATGCTGTGTCAATTGTAATTTGGTACAACACCAGAGGAGTTATTCTCGTGTAAAACCAGACTAGTAGCAGTATGAACTGGGCTCGTTCTCACTATTCTATTCCTTAAAAGACTGTTTCTTACAAATACAGCCAGGCCCTCAAGTAAAGCTTTCAGAAACTCTGTGTATAACCAAACAGTGTTGTGGCATACTCCAAGTCTGGCTGTCCGTCTGCTCCGGTTACTTTCACTGAGCAAGGTCAACTCAGGAAAGACAGATTCGCCAGCCACATCCTTAGAGAGGCTTCACTCTCATCTACCTGTGCTTTGCCCCAATTTCCACCAGCCACAAGTGTGCCTACCTTGCTTATCCCAGGCAATGGAAAACTTCATGTGGTGCCAGGAATTGGACTTGATGATCTTTATGGGTCCCTTCCAACTCGGGATTTTCTATGATTCTATGAAATATGAGCAGGTCTGCAGGACATTCATAGTGGTCTGGCTATCACAGCCCCAGTAAAAGTCACCCTGTTTGCTAATACAGTCTAAAGGTAGATGATACAAATTACCAGGACATATGAATAGACTTGTGTTAAGTCCCTTATCCTTTTCCTTAAAGAGATAATCTTATTTTAACGTTTATATTTTGTCACAAAACTGGGAAAGACAATGAATGCCCATGTCTCAAGATAAAGTCAAATTCAGATTAAGGCATGCTGGTATTAAAAAAAAAATCATGCTGCACAGCTTACACTTGCTCTTAACTCCCACAATCCAAGCACACTTATTAGAATATCACTTCCACCATATAAACAACGGGAACACAAAAAAGCTGGAGGCATACAAGCAGGTTGGGTTTAAGCACGTGTTGCTCTGTTACCCACTGACTCACACGATCACTTTTTCTCTGTGCCCAGTCCAGAAAAGGTTAAGCTACTTGCAGCATCACATGCACATGCATACAGAGACATTGCTTTAAAGAGCACAAAGTGTTTTGGTTCTCCAACAAAAAGGACGTGCAGTAACCTGGTACATAGATGCTTTATTTCTGACATTAATACGGTCTGTATTGTATGTGAGAGTCTTACATAAAAGAAAAGTTGTAGTACAACAAAAACAAAGATAAACAAGGCATTTGTTGTACATTATGTCAAACCTTAAAACAAAAAAATGGAGTAATATGTATTGAATTTTCATGCAAGTTTGGCTGCTGCATGTACAATCTACTTATAAACTGAAAGAAATGCAAATGCACACAACATTCAAAAAGTAATAAAAGATGCCTGACATATCAAAGATTAAAACCTTCTTGCTAAAGCAACAAAGTAGGAGTTAACTAGACAATCCAACCAATACCAACACAAATTAAAACTACTTATCGTAAAACTATGCTTAAACTTGGCATAGGCAGTTTTTGTGATACCACTTCTACTAAAATATATCATCCAGATTCCAGATAGTCATTCTCTCTCAAGGTGTTTTTTCATCCTTTGGGAATTAAATGCAGTCTCCAGCATAAAATGTTTTGGTTAAATCCATTCTGGTAATCTGAATCTCATACTGCCAAGAATTCCAATTGCCTCCTCCCAGCTTTCATAGGTGAGGTTAATCCTGGCATGATGGGTGTTTTCCAATCCCATTACTAATGGGATTCCCCTCCCCCCCTAAAAATTTTGATCTGAATTAAAAACTGCTAAAAATGTTTATGCCTACTACTATCATAGCCAGGCGAATATTTAATATCAAAAAATCTAAAAATAAGGATTGTATAAGCTCTGAGATGTTTAAAAAAGTTGAATAACCATTTACTTTCTTTGTGCCACTCATCACATGTTAAAATTCTCCATTAATAAATTATTCTCTACCATCTTTGATATTGAAATGATAGGAATACTTTCCACACCCTGCATAGTACTGGTTGATCTCATAAAGTTAACTAGAGAACCTGACATCATTTTGTAATTTTACATACAGTGCATATGATGCTCGCTCTTTCCATCTCTCATAGCAGCAAGCCGATTCTGCCACTATCTGTAGCAGCACACCCGGGAGTGGAGAGGAAGAGTGTTTGAATTATAAATAGCTAAAACTACAGTGTACAAGTCTATTTACCTGTCAGTATTTGTTGATAACACACCGTTGCAATTTGCTAGAAATTAACTACATAAAAATTTCTACAACGAAAGCAAATGAAAACATTACTTCAAAAAAAAAAAAAAAAAAGACATAAAATAAGTGCAAATACCTAAAATAGGCAACTAAAGCAACTGTTGTGACCTGTATTACTTTAAATAAGGACAAAGATTTTCATAAATAAAAGAATGTTCTTTGCTCTTCAAACATTTAGTAAGTATATAATGGTCAAACTTAAGTGCAGATAAAACCATTTTGAGATCCAAGGTGCCAAGTTTCTTCTAAAATAAAAAAGATAAAAAATGCATTAATTTTTAGCTCCTATGCAGGACAAAGTACTCCTGGGTCACGTACAGGACCCTAACCTTCTCTTCTAAATATATTAAAACAAGGTATGGGACCAGTAGCTGTATTTCAGGTATACCTTGTAACTATTTTGTAGACCAACATGATTTAAGGTTTATAGTGCAATCTTTATGTAGATGTAACATACAGTATAGATTTGTACACTTCACCTCTGTCATTCTTCTGCTATACCATACTTTAAGGTTAAACTTGTCCTTTTTCATTTCAGCTGTTTTAACAGGAAACAACGTTGGCTTCTAGACAACCTGCATACATATAAATATCTACATTTAAGCTTTAAAATGAAAATAAATTATAAAAAGACTCCTTTCCAATTTACAAAATTTTCCCTGTTCCTACATACTGTACAATACATTCAACAATCATCTCATTTTGAGATTTATGAAGAAAATACTGATGCTTTACACTAAAACCTAATTCACCCCCTCTGCCTACTTCTAAGTACCATTCGCAAATAAATATATTTAACACTGTAGTTAATTTCACTGTTTTGCAGCATACCAAAAAATTAGTAGTGCAACTTTCTATCCTTCCTTTTTACACCTCTCCATTGTGTTTCTTTGTATACTAGAAAAATGCTACATAAGCAAAAGCACATTCAGTCACGTATGTTGCTCATTCAGAAACCATTAACAACCTATAAACCTACTCTATATCAAAAATGCACTAGCAGAAAAAAGCAATGCAAGTCAAAAGAATAAATATGAAAAATAGACTTAAAAACTGTGAGTTGATGTGTACTGCAATGCTCTTTACCATTCTTCATGGTATTTCAGGGTGTTACTTTTTGAACATGTAAGAAATGCATTGCAGAACTGGTTGTACTATCCCTTGGTAGAGCTTCATGTCTGTTCTTTGTCAGTCAAGAGAAGAAAGGAAGCTTTAAGGTTTCCCTTAGCAGACTGTCTCAAAGTAAAGACTTAATTCACAAGTATTGTGCTGGAATCTCCTTCGACATTGAGTCAGTTTCAATGGAAAGAGACGGTTGTCAGTTGCAGTGACCATCACAGAATCAGAGCCCTTGAAGTGCTGTTGGTGGCTGTGTATGTGCTCAGATATCTTCGTGCTTGTTCAGTCATGATAAGTTGATCTTCTGTTTTTCCGTAAACAACTGCCTCCCATTCACAATTTGACTGCATAAAAGAGAATTCCGTTAAAAAGATTCTTCTTTTAACTAAAACACTTCTTCATTAGAATTCAACAAGTCTCATGCAGCCTTCCAGAGTAGTAATAAATTATCAAATTCTAGCAATGCTTCATTTTAATGTGAAGGATTCTAGCCTACAATACAATACCTAAAATCTGTGACAAAGCTCTTTCACACCCCCCAATCCAGCTCAGCAGCAGTATATCTGTGTTGCATTTTTAAGCTATAACACACACCAAAAACGCTCTTAAAAACAGATTAGTTCAACAATTGAACCATAAAAGAGAAGTTAATTAAGTCATCTTCTTTTTGGATATCTTTCCCTTCAAACATGCTAAGTTGAACAGGCAGCAAAACACATTATTGACAGCTGTCTGGTGACACCAAGGAAGGCAAAATGGTTTGGCAGCTGAAAAGATACTGTAAAGGACTTCATTGAATCAAACTGACAGCTGTGGAAGAACAGTAAGACATCTTGGGGATATATTAGAAATGGCAAAGGCATTAGGAGTAAAAATAATGAATGGAAGAATAATCGAGCCACTAGTCCTGCTTCTTCCATGAAGTAAATCCTGCACATTTACATGAGTTATTGAACCTCAAGCTGATTTGTAGCAGCTCTAAATTGGACCTGACACTAGCAGACTGCAGCATAATGAAGAATGCAAGATTCTAGCCCATGCAGGAGGGAGGGAGAGGAACATGTAACAGAGGAAAAAAAAATCAGAGAGAAAATCAGCCATTTGAATTTCTTTGTATTTCATGGAAAGGCATCATGTTTAGAGGAGCCAGTAAACTGAGAGGGAATTTCTCTGAGGAGAAAGGAGGAAAAGAGTGAGATGGTTCAATAAGAATATTAGCAAATCCAGTAATAAGCCCTCCTTTCAAGTATTCAGAAGTGCATACTTCTCAGTCAGATAGATGTGTTCACCTTTACTGCAATTCACTGCATTTAGTTCTGCTTTGGAACAGCTATGGAACAACTATAGGTTTATTCTTCCTTCTCATTAAGAAGTATCAGAAAGAAATACTGTTGGACCTGTACTTAAAAACATTGTTAGAGCAATTGAGTGGAACATAGAAGATCAGACTCCAGGTGCCTTGCCTTTTTTTCTTCCCCTTGATTTATTCAGACAAGTAGATGTTCTGAGAAGAGACATTAACTTATACAGGGCAAAATGGAACAGGTGCCAACTGAATTAAAGAGAATCTCTCCCTAAACCTGGTGGTCAAAACACAAGCACCCACACACAAACTAGGTTCCACTAGCTGAACCAATCAACAGTTTTAATGATATGGAAAATGTAGAGTTGTACAAGAACAGGCACTTTACAAGAACAATTACCAAACAGAACCTGTGGACTAATTCTGCTTAACGAATCCCACTGGGATTATTATGAAGCAAGGACCAGACAAATTCAAGAAACATAGGTGCTGTGGACATTCAGTTTGCCACAAGTCAGTGCTACAAACTTTCTTAGTGCTTGACTTGTGCACCCAATCCTATTTTCTACATCTCTGCTATCCTGACCCCATCACAAGCACACATATTTAAATCTCAGGGAGCATTTATTGAAGCATCAGGGTCGCATTTAATGAACTTGGGTATGAGCAAACACTTCATGGACCGTACAACCAACTTCTGAGAAATATGGATAATGGAAACACTGACCCAAACAAGATAACCGAACAGAACTGTTCTAGATGTTACAAGACAGAGACAAAATAAATTATTTAATAGTTAACCAGCCAACCAAACTAACAGAATACTTTGAAACCAGACCTGAAGAGCTTTCTCCATTTTGACATTTTTTGAAGCACATGCATTCAGCTTCTTCTTAATTACTGCATTTGCTTTGTTTGATGAATTTGTATGCTGTTTTTCTGATGTCAGGTTACATCTGTTGTCATGTATTTCCAACAATGGTATCATTAATAAAGACGTAGTATATACATTTTCTGACTATTAAAAAAAAGCGGGTAGGGAACATGAATAATAATTAGTATTTCATCGAAATAATATTCAACTGCTTGAAGAGAAGCCAAAATGAAAACAAAGCAAATACCATCAGACAGACCCTAGGAAAAAAACCTGAAAGGAAGTGATGAACACCACATAAGCAAACCAGCCTGCTCTATACTAGGATTTGCAGTCAATACTGAGCACAGTAAAATGATTAGCTGCTAGCATGGTTTCAGCATTACTGAGTAGAAGTTTCTCTTTTCCATATAAAGCCTTGCTACAGCTGATGTCATTCTGTTACGAGCAAATTTTATCAAGCCAAGTGGTAACTACAGAACAGTTCTAAAGAAAAAAAAACAACACTTGTAATTCAGTTTAGTACAACCCTTGTGAAAGTAAGGACAAGGAAACTAGAGTAAAAAAAAAAAACACATCAAGATCAGTGTCAAGGGAAGAACTGCTTTAAGAACTGAAATAAGCACTGGATTGTTCGTTCCACAGAAGAGTTTCATATGCTGATAACATTGTGAAAATGAAGAAGAAAATAATCCAGCTTTACTAGAGCAAAAATGGAGAAAGGTATATCGCAGTTTAAGAGTATGAAATTAGATGAGAGTAACTGTGGCATATGTACTTGTTCATTTGCAAAAATACACTATTAAAATGTGTTTAACTGCCTTTACATATCCTCCCTTGGACCTCACTCCTAACTTATCTCCCCACTGGCACACGATTTCCACTTAAGGACTAGCACATTTTTCATTTCTAAATCAGGTATTAAACCACCATCTCTCTTCGTAGGAGACAATGTTCCTGTTGCACCAGCATCCCTCACTGAGATAGAGGAAAAGCAATTTCTCCCAATCCACTGTCTCTAATACACCAAAAACTCATTGTGTATCTTGGTTTAGGCTCAATAAGCTGACCATCAGTGATGCACAATGTAGCATGGCCTAACAAGACGTTACTAAGGGACCACTGAATATTTGTTTCCGTTTTGAATGGCTGCAGCAATGAGGAGTACAAGAAGCCAGAGGTGTTCTTAGGGAAGGACAGGATTTCCACTAGGTGGCAGAGCACCTAACACTCAGTTAGACAGACACCTAGGCTTGTAGTGGAGTCTGAAGCATTTAAGAAGGAAATTTAGAAAAACAGCTACAATAAACAGAAAGGGGTTTGAATTAAGCACTTGTTCGTTTTTATCTCCTACCTCTTGAACATCACTTAACACCTGATTGCAATTCATAGACATTTGCTCTTTCAGAAAATAATGCAAGTGCTTAATTAAGAACTATTATTATAATAAAGCTTTCCCACAAACTACAAGACTAAAGATTAATTTATTCAGTCACTCAAGTGGAAAAAATATTGGGCCACTTTTGAAAGAAATGAAAGACCAAGACAGTCCCATCTCTGAACTCCTGACTTCTTGGTTGCTGAGGGAGAATTATTTGAATTCCTTCAGGCAGAGGAAAACCACAAACTTTATCTCCCACACACTTGGTGTTTCTTAAAGTATCCTGCTATTATGTGAAGTGGGAAAAGGAAAAACACGCTGCCTAATATGCAATTACGTATCCTCAAATCATGCCTACCACATTGTCAAGCATGCAAAACACAGGGGTAAATGCCATCTACTTGGTGAATTACAGACAGCTTCAGCGTGCTGTGTATGCTAAAGCTTATTAGTTAACCAGCATGGAAAGTATGCTGCTGTAATGGCAAGCCTGCTAAGCATCCACGCCACTTCAGTAGTCAAAATTTCCCGCTTCCCTGCCCTGAGGGCCTGAAAGAAAGAATTCATGAATGGAAGAGCAATGTTCAAGTATTGCTTAAGTACTTAAAGTAATAGTGCAACATGAAGGTGATTTCACTTCATAGATTCATGATTCGAACCTTTAGCTGATACAGTGAAAAAAATATTCAATTCTATGTTAATATTGCTGCCAGTGATACTCTGTAATAGTTTAATACCCACCTGTACATCCAAACCACTATCTTCAGCAAAGAGCTGGGCACCAAGCTCTTCTTTTTCCCATGGATCTAGGACCAGTGATTTTCTGACTTTTTTAGAAGAATTGCGCTGCAATAAACGTTTTGCAAAGAAAGATTGTAAAATATTATTGAAAAGCAGTTATTTCCTATCTGAAATTATTATTGTGAAATTACCTCCTGCTTGCAGCTTTTATACACAGAGTCATCTTCCTCCTTGAGAAATATATCTGTTCCAGTTTCCTCTTTCAAAACTTCCCTAATGTCTTCCTCCAAGAAGGCAAGTGGTTGCGACTAAGTTAATTAAAATTGGAGGAGAAAATACAGGAAGTCTATTAGTTTCTATTTTTTACCACATTCTACATCTGCCAGATAAAAGATCTTGCAAAACATAACAGATAAAGGATTTAAGCCATTGTAGTTAATAAGCTACAGATCAACATTTCAAGACTACAGAGATTTTATAATTCACATTACTCCACATTATTTGTAGCCAGATAAAGCATATACTTGCATACTGTGCCTCAAAAAAAAAAAAAAAAAAAACAAACACAAGATAGCATCAAAGATGACGTGAACTATTTGTTCACATTTGTTAGCAATAGTTACTCACTGACAAAGGGATAAAAATTCTTTATATATACTAAGCATATAAAGACATGTATGTATATATGCACACAAACATACTAAAAAGTGTACTATCAAAGTCTGACTCTTGTTGGGAAAGGAATTTATATCAATCGTAACACAAATCTTTGAATAAGACATTGATAGTCCTAAGTACAGTACAGAATTTCACAGAAGCCATACAGATGGCTCCTTTGTGTACCAACAGGAGAAGAATTCCCTTAAGCCCTCAAAATTTGATTTTGAACAGGAGGTTAACAGTGGACAGAAACAGAAATGCCAAACCACTCCATTTGCATAGTGAGAGACTGTGAATCTATAGGGTAACACAGATGGTGCCAAGCCCTGTGGCAAAGTCTGAGCTACCTTCTGTGTTTGCAAAAAAAGAAGTAGTCAATATACATTGGCTGGAATTTTTTCAGAACTTTAAAAGCATATGTCTACTGAATTCCAAAAGTTATTATGCATTAGCATGCCTTAGCTAGGCTAAGAAGGGAGCAAAAATTGGATTAATTGAAAAATATATAACATTATTCATAGTCAACTAAAAAAGGTCTTCTGTGACAGCCAGAAGAATCAGAAGAAACATGAATTCCTAAATTAGGGGGTTGTTTTTAGGTTGAAGAAAATTCTAGAGTTCACTCAAGAAAACCCGTAGGAGGGATATAACACTTCTAAACATCTTCCCATCCAAAAAAGCTCAGAATACTAGCATGCTGTGATAATTATCTGGTTTCAATCCTAGCAGTACAGAAGAGCCAAAAGCAAAAAAACAACTCAGCTCTTACATGGCCCAGAAGATTCAGATAGTGCATTTTTTCAAGTTAAATGTGAACATTGGTTAAAATAAGCAATTAGTCACTCATTCAGTCATTCATCTTCTCCAGTTTGCTCTTACAGGGTTATCTGGTTGGAGAACACACCCCCTTTCACTCTCTCACTTATAATTTTGTCTTTTGAAAACCAGAATGATAAAGTATTAAAACTTAGTTCTCAGACAATGATGTTACTACCTAGAAGGAGGTACAATGTTAGCACAGCTGCACAAATTTAGAACACCTCACAAATGCAGAAACAATGTTTTAGTCTACATCACTACTCCTAGATTACTGTGGGTCAAGTGTTTGCATGTACTGAATACCATTCAAAAAGGCAATGCCTTCATACTACACTGAGCGATACCAGTCTGTTCAGCATAGAAAGTCTGAAACACATTAAACATTTTATTTTTTTTCTAATCTATGGTCTAGCTGTTCTCTTGAATAATGCTGAAATTCTCTGAGACATTAGCGCTGTTTGAAAATGCTTTTCAAGATCATGCTGAGGCTCACAATATCTCAAAAACAAGAGGACACAATTTAAAAAGAAGAAAATAAATGATGTCATCACATACCGTAAGTTTAAGAGGACCATACTTTTTTTCCTGAGCAGCCAGAGCATTTTTAAAAGGAGTTGGTGTCCTCGGTGTTGAACCCAACAGAGATCTTCTAATTGTGGGAGTTCTAAAACTATTCAAACATAGAGAAGTGTTCACACATGCATTTTAATATTTTACTTTATCAACAGCAATGTGATAAAATGAATCTAACAAACAATTTAAAAATACCTTAATTCACACAATAGATAACACCACCATGAATCAAGTATTAAAATCGCCAAAATATTGCCCCAGGTATATAAGAACTTTAAATGGATTTTGTTCTGTATTTCAAAAAAGAAAAAAAAATTAACCACTTGTTAAATTAAAAACAGGAAGCCAGTTTACGTTAGTACACAAATATTTAAGTGTGAGGGTTTCTAAAACTCATTCATAGCATGCAAACTAGGTAGACTAATTTCTCAGCATTTAGAAAAACTTGCGTATATTGAGCAACAGCATCAAATGCTTAATGTCATAACCCTACCCGACGTTTTCCTTTTGATCTTTTGGTGTCATTTCCTTGTGTAGAGGAGTCGTAATGAGAACTTTCTGCCCACAGATTGGTGTTGATGTGAATGCAGGATTTTCAAGGTTAAATTGTTCGTTTCCAGAGCAAGTGTTGAAAAACTAAGCACAAGAGAGAAAAACTAAGTCAACTTGAAGGACAAAGCTTCACCATTGTATTGAGCACTAAAAATATATAAACATATATCAGAAGAGCTTTTACTGATAAGCCCCAATACGCTGTGACTTATACTCCAAGACATTTGCCGTATTTATCACTGAAACTTGTTAAAAATTCTTACTGCTTGTTTATGCCATAGACAATAAGCTTCTATCTACAAGCATTTGCATGAAAAAGAGTGAACTGAGACATTAATTCCCCCCAGCATGAAAAGTTAATTTTCAAAACAAAGGAAACATGTTCTTTTAAAAATTTTTTTTGATAGATCTACCCTTATACACATGTTTTAAGAAGTCTTTAGACATATTTGTTTAGGCTGCAATGTATTACGAGGAGATAAAGTAATTTATAATCCACACCCTGCAGACTTCCTAGCTTAGCTGTATTTAAAAATAAACTCACCTGTGATGGAGAAAATGGTAGTGTTTTCACTGGTGTATGCTTTAGTGCAACATTGATGGCATCATTACATAAGCCATCGTTCAGTTCATTAACTGGTGATTGCCCAACACGCAATCTCTTCTTCTTTCTTAGGATAGTAGGTGGAGTGCTGAATTTTGTTACATTCGGAGTTGTTGAACAAATTCCTTCTTCCTCACCACTGACATTGTGTTTTTTGCCATCAAGCACAATACCGACATTAAACTGGCACTCTGCAGCCCGGTCGTTGTGTTGAATCCGCATCAGTTTTACTGGAGCTGGCTTGACAGGAGATGCAACAGCCTCTGAAAGGTCAAAACTGGTGACATCACTCCAAGCTACAGGATCCTATGAGGCAAGATAGAAAACAGTCAAATATTAGCAGGCTTAGCTGAGATTATTTCATGACTTGCCAATCTAACAGCTTTCTACCTTCAGAGGCCATGTACTGTATTATACTCTTTCCACACGATGCTAAAACTCTGAATGCTTTAAAGCAGGCAATAAAACAAATCACTCAATCCAGGTGCAACTACAGACAAGCGCACAATAAGGCATTCATAGAAACATTTTAACCATTAAAGTTTTGATGTCCCTAAATAAACTTTTTGTTAGAACGAATACAGACTTACAGATTCAATAAGCTCTAGTGTCTCTGCAAATTCAGGAATGGTTTGTAGAGATGATAACACTGCATTTGCTTCCACAGCCAAGTACTTCGTGGGTGAATTCTGCTGAACAGATGCGCCCTGGGTCTCATCCATGCTGTAGAACTCGCTTGTTTGTTCCCCAAGGCTATTTAGTGTATTAGGCACACAGTCTTCCATGACAAAACTTCCAGACCAAGTAGGTAAACTTCCAGCTTGCTAAAAAGTATAAAGGAATATGTTAACCTTACTCAACTTAGAAGTTGAACAGAGTCGTTTGTTAAGTGGAGGAGAAAATAAGTATTATGTGGAAAGACTAAGCTAAACTATTAATTTTTTCTCTTTCAAACACCAATTATCTGTTCACGTTAACGCAGTTGGTGTTTTCCTTATGTTAATACACTAAACATTCTCAAATCCTGTCAGAATTTTATCTCAATCTTCATTCATATCTTACGCATGCTCGTACATAGATAATTATGGGTTGTATTGGAAGCCATCTGTGATGAAATTTCCTGTGTTCCTGAACATTAGCATATTACAAAGTCATCTTCACTAAAGTACAAGGTACGTTTTAAGGCTAGAAACTTCCTAAAATGTGAAATAATTCCAGTACAATCAGATTTTTAATGAAGATTCTACCCTGACAGCTTGCTTAACTTCTAAGTGGTTATCCCCTTTTAGTATACCACCTAGTGCTCAAGAAGCAGATTCTGGTTTGCACTGAAAATCTAGAAACAATGTGGATTCTACTGTATAAGGAGAACATGGCACTGTTTCAAGAGAAAGCTCAATCACATAAAACTGGAGGTTGACCTGTAATCTAAAATACCAATCAGTAATGTTGGGTTAAATATTTGATGTTGCTCACAGCCCTCTGTTTCTGAGGAAACATCTGTCATCTGCAAGCTTCTCCCATTCTACTCAAGCACATGAAAATTATGTACAGTGCAAATTTATATAGTATTTGGTATGTCCAAATGTGGATAATATGTACTGCAAGAGCACACACCGAAGTTTGACAAATAATAATACAAAGGACCAGAGATAAACTTTTGAAATCAAATAGGACAAATCCAATACATCTTTCACTTTTCTCTGATGTACAGTTAATTGACGTTGCTGATCTATAAAACTGAATTGCAGTGGTATCAACAAGCATTTGCTGCCCTTTGGAAAGAATTTAAATTGCAGGCCTAAAGTTAGGAGTAAGTGTCAAATTGCAGGTCACATTTCTGTTGTTTTCAGTTTAGAAAACGGCATTGAAAATATTTTGCTTCTATTTAACATATAGTGTTTGTTTTATAGCTGAACAATAGCTTTGATTTTAGGAGGTCTGATGAAAAAATACCATACAAATCCAAGCATGCCTGCCCAAAGATTAATCTCAGTAAAGCATATGAAAATATTTACAGAAATTTACAGTCCTTACAGATGATACTCGTTTTCTTCTGATTTCATTCTCTGCTGACATAAGCAGCAATTCAAGTTCCTTTATTTTCTTTTCTTTATCAGGATCATCATCAATAAATGACTGCTGAAAAATTGAAGAAAGAAGCCATTACTATTTTGCATTCCTGCCACCTCTTCACAGCAAGGATCTACATCATACTTCAGCTACATTTTTACCAGCCATCTGCACATAGCTGGAACAGAGCCATTCCAGCTGCGTCATATTTTGTAACACAGTAGTCACTTGCAAGTAAATCAACTCCAGCAATTAACAGGAGATGAATCTGGTGTTAAAGTAGTAAACAAGCTAATATGGTTTCTAATGTGGTCTATAAACGCTAAGTATACTATAGCACTTTTTAACTATAAAAGTTACTCAGTTCCACCTTTCATAGAAGCAACAGTACTGGCAACTCGATAGATGTGCGTGTGTTGTGTTCTCGTGCATTTCCTACAATTTTGAATGATTTGTTCTTCCCTCAACTAAGCATGTAAGGAAGTAATAAAATGTTTCTTGTCCGAATGTCCAGACAAACCATTCTACCACTACTATCAGAAATGAAAACAAGTTAATCATGTTCTGGTTTTATTTTGTTTTTTTTTAAACCTCCCTAAAACTTTCTAATACTGCTATAAATACAGGCAAGTGAAAATATATACCGGGAGCTTCAAAACTAGTTATACTCCCTGGTTGTACTGGGTTTTACTTCTCCCCCTCCTTATCTAAAGGAGGGGGAGTGAGAGAGCGGTTGTGGGGTTTAGCTGCCCAGCACGGTAAAACCACCACACTGGTTTAGGGAGGATTTCAAGGAGCAGCAAGTATCTTAAACATTTCTTTATTATAGTACAATCCAGAGCGTCAAAAGTTTTGTGTCATGAGGCTTTGCTAGGATTTGTATTCATATACTGAGATTAGGGAAGAAAATTCACTACGAAGCAGATGAACTGCACAGGGAAACTTAAAGTTAGGTACAGAGTTCTGCAGAATGAATATAACACACCTAGTGCAAACAAAACATCTATGTTTCCCTATGTCAAATTGTTTTATTGATTTCAAACTCACAAAAATTCTTCTAGGAAGTCATATTGCCAGCCACGATATACATTTAGTCTGTACCACACAAGGAATTTCAAATCCATTACTTAGTCAACAAGAAGCAAAAGGGAACCAATATGTTTTTGATGTTTGCTTTTTCTCTCTACAGTTTCTCAATGCTTTAGTATATAGAATGCTGCAAAACAGCGTTTTCAGCTGATTGACAAGTGTTCATCAGTCACAAAAGATAAAGCATACTGAGAACAAAAAAAGTACAGCCATAACTTTTAGTTATTTGAACGGAATCTTTTCAGATACTGTATTTAATACATACATAAAGTAGTAAAATCCCATCTTTAAATCTCACAGGAGTTAAGTGATACAAACAGGTTGTAATTTTTATCTAAATATTTCACTAATAACTATGTTTTAAGCCATACTTCTATCAGAAATAAGCACAACTCTTGTGCCCACATACTACATAAAGAAATAACGTATTGTGCCCTTCATTATCATCTAATAAAGCTATCCTAAGGAGGAAAAAAGAGTACAACAAACAAAACCACTTGCAGCACTGGGATCTATGAGGACAGCTCCTTTTTTCCTATCTAGAACTATCTATCAACCAAGTCAGAAAATCTTCTTACAGAGGAACATACAGAAATTTAGATGAATGATAAAGACTTAGAGACATTTTGAAGTTATGTGTTTACTCTTCATTTTACAGCATAATGCATGGTACAGTCTCTTCATTTCCAACACACAACAATTTACCTGAACTAAGTTGGCAGAAGCAGAAGCATGTTCTATACAGCTGCCTTCTGGTGAGGCATACTGGTATGCTGGAATCTAAAAGACACAAATCATTTTACATACCCTTAAAAAAGAGGCTATAAAAGTAGCTCTAGTTTATTGTATATAAAATATTTATTATAGTTTAGAAACCATAACTTACCATATCATCACAAAAATATTTAACAGATCTTCATTCTTACAGATTTGTTTCTAGTTCCAAACCCAACACACAATTTGAAACTGGGAAACACTAATTATTGTGAATTTAGAACTTACATGTGTCTGAACAGGTATGTAAAATTGATTCTGAGTGTGCAAGTGTTCCATAGCCACACAAGGTTTGTGCTGAAGTTTGGATGAACTAGCTCTTTCGGACTTTATACCATCTTGTAAATATCCTTCCTGTTCCACCTTTCTTCGCATTGTTGAGTTCCAGTGATTTTTAATTGAATTATCAGTCCTAAAATGAAAGTGCACAACAATAACTGGTTTCCGTATCTCAGAAAGTTTAACATATGGCATAGTTCACAGGGTTTGTTACAAGTGGGTTAATCTGAAGCCACAAATCCAGAAAGCTCCAGTAGCTTTGAAAGTTCTATCAATGTTTTTTTTGTTGTTGTTGTTTTTTGACAGAATTACTGGAAAACTGCTCTTTTCAAAACTTCCTTCTATTGAATTTGAAGATAGGAGCAGAAAAGAGAAAGCCTTGGTTTTGGCTATGATCATGGGTAGGAACTTTTTTTCCTCAGATACTTAGAACATCAATGTGTTCAGTATCACTAGATCACTTACCCTGTACTACAAATTTGCAGAACATCAAGCTAAAGCACTCAGCCTACTGTCCTGCAGTGTGATAAGAGCACAACGGGCAGGGTTTACCATCTGAAATCATCTTTTCTAAAATGACAGTATGCGTTACCTCTAAAGGTGCATGTGAGCTTTGTGGAAGAACATCCCAGTATCTCTTGGTGCCCTGACTTTGTCTGGGGAAAGCAGGCATGGCAAAAGACCAGTAGCTATTGCCACTCCCCTGGAAACAAAAGGCCTGCAGTTTGACGAACACGATGAAATCACTTTTAATACTAGGCAAGAGTAGAGGATGAATTCACTACAACCAAAAATACTAGCAATATTACTACTAGCAGTAGCTAGTCCCTTGTGAACATGCTAGACAGTCACCTCCTGAATATACACACTGAATTCAGAGGGTCAGCTTAACATTGAATTATTAACAGTACAAGGCTAAAATTTTATTTCATTGAACTTTTTATACACTGAAATAGTTTTCTACAAGCACGTCAGTTGGCAATCATACTTAAAACAAAGATAAGGAGAACAGCGCATACAATTCATTCTTAATTTAGAGTCTACATGGTAATCAACAAGATTTGCAATACACAATTCCTAAGCCTGGAGTTTTGAAGGTTACTTATAGTCTCCTTTTGAGTGCCCAGTTTAAAAAGAAGCATTGCACAAAAATTAGAAAAAAAAGGAAGTCACCCCAAAATGTGTGTTAATGAATGCACTTTGATATCAAGTCATAGGATGTTAAGGCATTCTTCCCCTATTACTTGCAGGAACTTTCTTCAGCTCTGCAAGAACTTTTTCATCTCTTTTAAATTAGGTGTATTATAAGTCAACAGGAGGATTTTGAAGGAACCTGCAGGATGCTAGAGAACCTTCTCTGGTTTTCTATCTTTTTAGGAGTACATAACCAAATGCAAAAATCTTAAAAAGATAAGGGTTTCATTATTTATCAAGATAGACAACTTGTTACAAGTTTCAATAGGTGATCTCTGACTAGCAAATCACATTGGAAAGAATTTTGTAACAACTGCTTTCCATATTCCAATATTTAACACAAATAGAGTTGAAAAGCACCTTCCAGGAAGAAGTTTTGCTATTTCAGCCCATCGGTTTCCCAAACGCTTGTGAGCTTCGTAGATTATTCTGTCTTCTTCCTCTGTCCATGAAGACTTTTTTACCTCAGGGTTGAGATGGTTATGCCATCTCTCTCTGCATTGCTTGCCTATTCTTCCTTTCAGATGTTTTGCAATTAGAGACCAGCGCTTTGGACCGTACTTCTGAACTAATTCAATAACCTGGAACACAAATAAAAGCATGTTATAAACGCAATTCCTAATTTTTCCTAATTAAAAAAACCTGAGAACATATGAATTCCCATGTTAGAAAAGGATCATAATAGTCAATTTAATAAGAGAGAAGGCCTACAGAGTTATACTGTGATTTGGCTTTTTAAAAATTATTAAAAAAAAAAAAAAAAAAGAAAAAAGTTTATATTCTAAACCCAGTGAAATTGGGTTTAATAAGTATATACCGATGACAACAGATATTTGGATGTTTCAGGACTCCGGTCATCCATTCCATAAAGTGACATGAGAAAGTTGGAAGAAGCAGCTGGTGAAGATGCCTGGTTTGACTTCTTTCAAAAGCATCAACACGAAACAAGAACCTATATTCCAACCTCCATGCAGTCTCTACAAGGTTGGGGTTTTTGTGTTTCTGTTTGTTTTCTCTTTTAAACACAATAGAAGCCTTTCCTTAAAAAGGCTGACAAGAACTGTCAAATGATATATTAGGCAGATCATAATCAGAATTTGATAAATACTGGTTTTAAACAGCTTACAGGTTTAATGCAGTGGATTTGAAATATTGTATGCAAAAGCTCAATGTACACCTCCCTGAGGTACGTTGCAGGTTTATGAGGCAGAAATTTGCAGGGCAGATCAACAGAGGCGGGAAGAAGGAATCAAAACCACCATTATTAGCTTCTTTAAGAGCAGAACATGAAGTAATTTCCCTCAGTCCAAACCCCTGTAAGTCTGATGGGTTCAAGAAACAAAGGATGTAAATAAGACCTTTGATCTTTGGTGCCGTGAGGAGAACTCCTCTACTTAGTGCACAAGAGTTCAGCTAGCAAGCTGAGCAAAGGGAAATGAAACACTTGAGCAGACCAGACACTCCATCTGCTTAAAAGCAGCTGCATTTTTTTCTTCACATACAGCAAAATATAATATAATGTAATTCACTGTGTCACAAGATGCATCAGACATCATGTGGGGATGAAACCTAAGAAAAAGGTAGACACTCTTAGCAGCCATATGTCAATTTTATTACAGTAAAAGAGCACAATATAAATTAGTTCTCATTACCCTCTGATCTTCTTCTTTAGTCCAGGGACCTTTAATCAATTCTGGGTTTAGTACCTTCTGCCATCGATGCTGGCACTGAAAATCTGAACGATTCTGAAACAGAAGACCAGTGTAGCTGGTTAAACTTTTAAATACATAAGATTAAAATATTAGTTAGCCAAAATTAATATATGATTTCAAATTAAAAGACTTATTCAGACCTTTTTTCTAGGTATCAGTTCTTTATATCTCGAATGCAAGTGTTCTCAGTTCTTTACTACAGCGTTAAGGAAAAGAGATTTATATCAAGTTTAGCTAACACACACTAATTAAACAACACTGCTTTTTCTGCTAAGGACAGATGGTGCTTTTCTGTAGCTTCACTAAGGATCTTTTGAAATATTGTTCCCAGTTATGAAAGAGAAGCTTTCACTTCACCCCCTAAAAAGCATCTGTAAGAAAGTTTGGGACTACAAGGGTAGTTGGTCAGATCCCTAAAAATACAGATAAGAGCCTGTCCCAACTCAGCATACTAGCAAACCTCTTACGACACTGGGATACACCAATTTGCTGTCTTCAGTGCAAGCTGCTGGATAGCAAGTACTGAGTTCAACATTTCACTGGGCTTGTCTACCATGCTAAGACAAAGTTAAATGAGAAGCAGCCTGCAAAACCTCAAAAAATACCCAGAACACTGGTACATCTAAAATTAGGTTGAGCACAGTACCTTCAAGTTAATCCCAACTAGACACTATGTTTAAAACCACACTAGAGTTTATTTAAAAAAAAAAAAAAAAATCACTTCCTGGAGAAGACAAGCTGTGAAAGACTTTCAGTAGACGCTACCTGTTTCTATTTTCAGTGCAAAAAAAAAAAAAAAATTTGGAAGTTGTAGCCTTGTAGTGTTTTTACCTTCCATTTCTGAAATTACAGCATATTTTGAGAAGCAAAGATGTATGATGGGATAAAGCAATAAAGTCATTTCAGTTCTGCTTTAGCAGCAACAAATTGAAGAACACAGGCTGCATCTCCTCCCTTGAATCACCTTCCAGCAATCTTCACTTTTTTGTACAGAATAGAGGGGTTTATTTGTCAAATAGTAGTAAAACCACAGCAGCTTCTGAATACTTTAATTGCTGTTAACCGAAGATCCAGTTGGTCTTCCTAGCAGAAGAGCATCAGTAACAACACAGTGCCACTCCTGCCAACCTCCTTCATAGCAACTGAAGATATCATTAGGTGGAAAGATTTGTATTTGTTAGGGAAGCTGACGTTGCTGTAACAACAGCAACACAGAACAGAAACATACAAACACCTTTTTCTAAGGTGATCACGAAATTGATCCTGCTCCTTTGAAGCAATCTTTCAGGTGCAATCCACTCTCCTAACTGCTGGAAAGCCAGAATATATTCCACAATAAAAACAAACAGCAAGTGTGGACATAGGATTTATTAAAAAAAAAAAAAAAAAAGTAATTTCAAATCATCATTCAAGTCCTAGTCTGAGCTAATAAGATTTTCTGACGTCTGAACTAGATTTCAAGTCCAAATTACAAGCATCCTTTAAAATATAGACATATTTTTAAGTACTAAGTGTTTCTGGTTTGTTTCACCTCAATTCCAAACTAGACATATGACTGAAACAAACAAATATTACAGAGGAACTTAACTGAAGCAAAGACTGAACTTACTTGTAGATGACTAGCAATGAAAGCCCAATCATCTGTACCATTTTGTTCCACCAGCTTCTTTAGCCTTTCATCCTGTTAAGACATAAGCTCAGCCAATAAATACTATGTGCTATCTTGATGTAATACTAAAGAATAACACATTTCAGCATGCAAGCAATATTGAATAGGAATGAAATTAAAGCAAAATAAAGCATTACCTCATCCCGGGTCCATTTCACCCTGCTGCATATCTTCTTCAAACCTTTTTGCTGTGGGACTTCATAGTCATGATCTGCGTATTGACGGTCATTTTCTTCTTCACTGCAGAGTACAACAGAAGAATGAAGATGTTAGAAGTTGAGTTTAAAGTAACTCTGAATAACTTTTTTTTATTTTTTCCAAACTTTCTTTCCAAGCTTTCTTCCCCCCAGTCAGTATATATTGTTATAACACACAGAATTTGCTTGAACATAACATATTCACTATGTCAAAGGAACAGAATGAACTTCAGTTTCTAGGCCATATACTGGGATACAGACTGATAACTCATTCCAAGTCAAGACTTAAATCTGAAGCAAAAGATATTAAAATCATCTTTCCGTAACATATTTATGAACCTTTAAATAAGCAAGCATATAAAATGAATGGGTTTGCTAGCCTGAAAAGATACAATTGTATTATGTCTCCCTAACTCATACAACAAACACAACAAGGTTGCCAAGCAATTCAGCGTCAGCTTGAGATTTTAAATGGTCTCCTGCCTTGAATAAAAGCATTGCCTCGGAGTTACAGGAACTAGAGACAACTCCCAGCTTCGAAGACAGGGATACCGCAGCAAGAAGTAAGTGTGCTATCAGGGCTGCCCCTCTAAGGTAAGAGTCAGAGGGGCAGGAAGCCAGGTAGCCCTTGTGGCTCCGTGTAGATCACGCTCCACCTACCGGAGAAACACCTCCTTCACAGCCTTGGCAAACAAAGCCTTTCAAATAAGCACGGTGAAATGCTTCATGGAAACATCTCTTAAACGTGTAAGTCAGTGCTTCGCGACAGACAGCCGAAATTCACGAGTTCATGCTCAAAACTGCGTTTATTAATTCTTCTCAGTCTCGAAAATGACTTTCTTTTTTCAGCCAAAGGTAAATAAATCCCTTCCCGGTAATGAAATGAACCTGTGCTGGTCTCCCGAGAACTGATTAGGTGTCAGAGCTCTGAATTACTTCCCACGACGTGCAGCTCACCCCTGCAGCACGCCGAGCAGCCGCTCGTGTATGAGTTATTTC
Organism: Netta rufina; assembly: GCF_964035555.1. Classification (NCBI taxonomy): domain Eukaryota; kingdom Metazoa; phylum Chordata; class Aves; order Anseriformes; family Anatidae; genus Netta; species Netta rufina. The sequence goes on from NC_140124.1 coordinate 123,211,154, forward strand.
ACAAGATGTATCTGCTCCGCAGCTAACATGAGTGCACGGTCACTTCAGGAGAGCACTACTTACTTGAAAGCTTTACTACAAGGCAGGACATGCCAAATTCTTACAAAACCAGCGTATCTCATGCTGCTTCTACATCCTACACCGTATCTTTCATGAGGATCGTCCCTGCTTAATGTCATGATGCAGCAGAAATAGTCATCAACACACACACACACGTTGAAACTCTGTGGAGCCAGCAAGATGCAAGGCAGTAAGTTTGTCTACAGGTCAATACTGTTGTTCCCTTTTCTCAAAAAAAAAAAAAAAAAGAGCTGCAAGTCTATTTTATTACAATGGTTGTAAGAGTTTTGCCTTAACCGGCTTAGGACTTAAGAAAATAGGATTTAAGCTCGCAGGTAACTAAGAGTTCTCCCTCCTCCCCCTTTTTTCTTTTTTGTCTCTTTCTCACAGGCTCTCAACAAACTTCAGGAGCCTATCTTGGTATCATAATCCTATTTTATACCAAGGAAACCGCACAAGCCACTTCTACCTAAAAGTCTGGCCTGGCGGTTAAGCCCTTTGTCAACGTGCCCTCCCCGCTCAGCCAGCCACCGCACAACCACCTAATTCAAGAACCCAGTCCTGGGTTGCGTGAAAAGGGATGGGGGATTTTAAAAAGGGATTTTTTTTTTTAAAAAAAAAGGTGAAAGAGGAAAAGCAGAAGACAAAAGGCAGCGATGCCGAGGGTGCCGGTAGGATGGGCCGGTGGCCGTTGGGGTCGGTGCTGCGGTTCCGCTACCGGCGCCTTCCGTGGGCACCGGGGCCGGCCCAGTGCGGGGCTGGGCACAGCAGGCGTATAAATCACCCCTACGGGAATATTTGGGGCCGTCTGCTTAGGATTTCGATTTATGAAGAGGCTTTCAAGGGTGTTGGGTTGCTCGTTTGACCTTTCGCTCGCAGTTACGGAGCTGGACTAAGACACCACGTGAGGGGAACGCAGGCACAAAGTTTCCTCAAAAAAAAAAAAAAAAAAGAACTTCCAAACGCAAAAAAAAAACAAGCACAGGTGAACAAAATTAAACTTAACTCCATCTGGAGCTGAACCAAACTTGTTTCTTTTAACTCCCCGCTTCAGCCCATGACCTTGAAGGCACCAACTAGCAGCTGGGATGATTTAGTCTGAGGGCTCGCCACCCGCCACAGCATCCCTCTGGGGCTGCCCAGCTCTACCCCAAGGCTCCCCCGCGATCCGCGGCCGCTTTTATTTTCCGTTCTGACAGATAAGGCGAGCTCGAGCTCGGTGGGGACGAAACCGTCGCCTGCAGCAGCAGCAGCACGGGTGGAAACCTCTGGTGACAGAGCACCAAACACACCGCGAGCTGGCTCCCGCAAGCAACGCCTCCCGCCGCATCTTTGTCCCTCACGCCAGCAGCGCCCCAAAGCCCCCCCTGGCAGTTTTTTTCCGAAAATGGGGGTTAGTTTAGGGGCTGATCTCGCAGCGGGGAAGGCGGCTGTAACTTTGGGAGCGCCCCCAGGCAAACGGGGAGCGTGAAGGCACGGTGAGGGCACGGCAAAGCCCAGGTGCCGGAGGCAGCTCAGGGGCTGGCAGTGGGCACAGCGCATCTTTCTCCCTCCTCGTCCCTCCCCCGTGCCATTTAGGTCAGGCACAACGAGCAGCTCCCCGGGACCCCCCCCTGAAGGCAGGGACACCCGTTTTGGGGACGGGCAGGAGGAAACCCGCAGCGGGACCACCCGGGGCCGGCGCCCCCGAGGAGAAGGTCCGAACCGAGGCGGTCCTTCGGCCTCACCGCGAGGAGGAGGAGGAGGAGGAGAGGAGGCGGGGGTGCCGGGGCCCGGAGCTCGCTCACCTGCGCGGCCGCTTGGCCATCCTCGGCGCGCACCATAGGGGGGGCCGCCACGGCGGCGGGGCGCGGCGCGGCGTCCCCCGGCCCCCGCAGGGGCCCGGGCTGGGGCTCGCCCTCCCGGACGACGGAGACGGGCAGCGGCGGCCGGCGGAGGAAGACGACGAGGAGGAGGAGGAGGAGGAGGGCGGGCAGGGCTCCGGCGGCGGCCCCCTCCTCCCCGCCGAGCCCCGCGGCATCCGCGGCGAGCTGCCGGCCGCCCTCAGCCCTCAGCCCCGGCCCGGCCCGGCTGCCTCAGCCCCGGCCATGGCCCTGCCCGCACGGAGCGCGCGGGGCCCCGTCCGCCCGCGGCCCCTCCTCCCGCTCCTGTCAGCGCCGCGCCGGCCGCGGCCCCGCGCTCGCGGCGGGCTGGGGCTGGGGCTGAGGCTGGGGCTGGGGCTGGGCGGCTGCCGCCGAATCTCGCGCCCAGGCTCCCTCCCGGGCCGCCGTTTGAATCTGCGCAGGCGGACTGCGCGCCCATTGGCTGCTGCCGCCGCCGCACGCGGCACGGGACGCCCGGGAAGGGAGGGGAGGGGGGGAATGGGGAGGGGCCGCGCGGCAGCCGCGGGCGGGCAGCGGGAGGAGGGGCTGTGGGGGGAGCTCACCTCCCCCCCCCCGTGTCTTTTATCACCCCTCCGGTACCGAAAGTGTCGTCGAAATTAATAAAATAACGTAAAGTGAAATAAAAAAAAAAAAAAAGGAGGCGGCCCCGCGGCGCAAAACCGAGCCTCCTTCGAGCCGGAATCGAACCAGCGACCTAAGGATTCCCGCGGGCGGCGCCTCTACAGTCCTCCGCTCTACCAGCTGAGCTATCGAAGGGAGCTGCGTGCGGCCGCCATTCCGCGCCTCACAGCCCTCCCGCCTCACAACGCCCTCACCTACACCACATCCTTCTCACCAAATAGTGTCCGTCACTCACGTCCCGACAAAAAGCTGCCACACAAATTAAAATCAGGCTTTCGGGGTGTTGCACGTTTACCACACGCACCATGCTGCCGTGCCCAGCTTGTTGTGGGATCTCAGTGCTGAGCTCAAGGCACACACATCCTAAGCCAAAAGGCAATGAGAATCCAAAAGCAACTCTCTGTAAATATAATTCATGGTGCGAGGGGTGCAGTCACACAAAAAGACACACACAACACACACATCCCACTTACAAAAATGCAATTACTGAGAGGACAAATACCTGGACCCCAAACTCAAAATACCCAGAGGGCTGGTAGGCCCTGGGGGTGCCCACATCTCACACACCTTGCAGGTTGGGGTCCTTAATACCTATAAAATCCCGCGTGTCAAGCCCTGTCAGAAACATCTATTCCTAAAGTTGCATGAGGGACAAATCAGATTAAAAACATATATTCCCAAGCGCAAGCAAAAAAGAAGGAGGCCATGTCTGTTAGTAGGGGTTTAGGGTGCTCCCCTCTGGTGCTGACCAAGGTGGGGATGCAGGAGCAGCCCCATAGGCAGCCCTGTAATGCACTGCCATGCAGGAGCACGGTCTCCACACCACAAAGTCAACCTTCTTCCATTTTCACCACCTCCTAAGCACTGGTGCCCTGTGGTTACACGTGCGCTTGAGAAGCGAGAAATGAGAAATGTGGGTTTAAATCATGCCCAGCCATCCCACTTACTGGGTGGCTGCTCTAACCACTACCTGCTTATACATTAAAAAAGGGAAAAAAAGGAAGCACCCCAACCATCTCACCACATCCTCCTGCGGGTGCATTTACAAAAACATAAACTCTGTGCAGCTCTTAGGAGAAAAGGCATGGGTTAGGAGTTCCTGAGCCAAAAAAACATGGGAGCATCTTCATGCAACTCTGTGAAAGACACTCCTGGAATCAGCTTTTAGAGGTACTTGTCCACTGCGTTTGCTCACCTTATGGCTATTTATCATAGGGCCCAAACATCAGTATTCTTCATTTATTCCTTTATTAATGTGCTTTTTACTTTAATGGTCAAAATAAATCATCAAAACAGTATGTGGCTTCATTTTTCAAACACATTCTTTGTCTAACTTCAAAAGCTGGTTCACTTATGGAAAACTGTTAAACACCTGAATAGAGGAAAAAACTTCTTGAAGCTGTAACAGCCCAGAAATCCAAGCTACATTCCGGCACAATCTGTGTATTTTCTAGATATTCCCCTACACAAAAGTCTTAAGCTGCAGGTTATTCGTATAAATGAAGCCTTAGATGTACGGAGCTTATACACACACACATATATATGTTTATATACGTACAGGTTATGTACAGCGTCTCTCCACCCAGTGGGGACGTGGCTCTGAAGCAGGGTTAGCGAGAAACCTTGGCTTGCAGCGCCCCCTGCACATGCACACAAGAACCTCAGACCTTGGTACCTCCCGTAACAGACCACAGGAGGAATAGCAAAAAACAGCCAACCAAAAAATTTACATACGCTACGAACCTACTAATCACACGTGTAAACTCGTACCATTGCATCTTTCACAGAAAAAAATAAAATATATAAATATATATTATATATTTATATATTTTAATTTACAAGCAGTCTTTGCCTGCTGCATACCATACAAGTGTTCAGCACCAGCCTGCATTCATTGTGATTTGCTTTTAGTATCCAGAGATGACAACACAGCAGGTTTACCCACATCAAAGCTGTGACAAGAGTCTTTGAACTACAAAAGCCGTAATAATAAGAAAAAAAAAAAAAAGACAACAAAACACCCTGAGACAGGATTTGTGTCACCAGCCTCATATATTATGAAATATCATCATTTAGCATTCATTTATATTTAATTCAGAGTCAAAGGAACCTGAATTAAAAGTATTGCAGTTTAAATAAGTACCTTTTTCTATATTCCCAAAGTAATACATATGTTCTTAATTTGTAGGAAATGGATCCTAACGAAGGCATCAGCTGAGTCAAACTACTAAATTAGTAAGTACTGACAGTCCTGCTGTAGAATATATATACATATATATATTAAAAAAAAATGACGTGTTTATATATATATATATATATATATATATATATATATATATATATATATATATATAAAACCCACGTGTTATGACATCCAGTAAACACTTGCCTTGGAGTACATCAGATCACATACCTCACATAATACATATTTTTAATCTTGTATGTATTACTGGCTTGTGTGACAAGGTTTAATATTATGGAACATCTTCTAGAGCATTTTTTTGTTTGTTTTACCAACTGCTTATTTAGGAAAATCCCTAAGAAAGGAGATATAGACTGGTAGTCTGTCTCTGTGGTAGGATACAGAGTGTATCCCCTACATGCCGCCCTTTTAATGCTCTGTCCAGGCTATCACTGCCCACAAGCCATCAGGAACAGCCTCAACAGACTCCTTGCAGAACACTCACCAGCCTGCTATATCTGAGTCCCATTCTACAAGAACTGCTTTATACCTTCATTTGTGCTTCCAAAGACTCCCCTCTTGTCACAAAGGAGAGCTCCATTCCAGCCTAGACCTGAAGAACACAGCACCCAGATCCAAAAATGCTGCTGCAGGTTCAGGTTTGCAGTATGAGGCAAATTATCACCATCACTCCAAGCTGATGGCACTTCAAGTGCCACCTTGCCACTCCCCCACTGCCTTAGTTAGTGGTGTCTTGACAAACTGAAACCAATTGGTATTTGGATTTGCAATTAAAAGGAAGTCTTGTCTTCTGATACTAAAATGACAGGAAGAAAGGACACCTGCACCTACTCTCATCCAGATGATTTACTAAGGTGAAGTACTCAAAGGCTGAACGGTGATCCTGTAATTCGCCCTGTTACTCATTCCCTCTTGCTGAGCTTTCTACTGAACTGCAGAAAAAATAAAAAATATATGTATATATATATATACACACATACACACACACATATATATATGTATTAGGCATTCATTATGTGTCTGATCAGCAGCAGATCGGTGACTGCTCCTGCTGGGAAACAGGTCCCTTTCTGTGCAATGCTGATGCTTCAGAAAAATTACACCCATCTGCAGTGGTAAAAAGGTACCACACGATTAGGCCATGTTAAGTCTGTATGTGTTTTACCGGGCTCATTTGTTACTGCTTCCATTCTGTGACAGTTTCATCTATTCCCTCCAAAAGCCTTTAATGAATAAAAAAAATCCCAGTCATGAATCCATTTCAAATGTTCACAGAGCTGAAATGATGGAAGGACTCTGAAGTAATGTGAATAAGTGCAATTATTTGCTGCTACCCTCCTTGAAATCTTACTGTAAATTCAGGCAGGCAGTTAAACATTTATCTGGACAGCTAAGCAATACAAGGAGCCTATTCCCCAGAGGGCACAGGGCTTAATATTACTGTCGGGAAGTTAAGAATAATCAGCCTATCCTGCATGATTTGCCTGTAGGTTGTTTGGAAAGCTTGCAATGGAAGAACCTAGAGTCTTTGTCAAGATCGTCCTGTGCACAGACAACCAGCAAGGCACGCAGCTGACTTCCTGCTATGAGTGCTTCAATCTTTGAATCTAGCAAAATTCCTATAAGGTAAGCCCAGGAAATAGTTTTGTGGATTGTGAAAATGAAGTAGTTTATTTCCTCAGTAAAGCTTCCCAGCTCAAAAACAATCACTGCCAGCCTCATAGAACTAAGGTCATTAAAGTTAGCATGACAATTACTAACATCAAGACAAAGAGCAGCATAAATGAGCTTACAGCTCTTTAGCAGATTATTTTTAGTAGCTTTCAATGCCTCATCACCTTGAGTATCTATAATCTCCAAAGCTCAACACTGGCAAAAACACCAAATCAAAACCCCAGGCATCCATCAGGACTTCAGACTAGGTCTCGAAGTGCTACTCACTCAGTGCCAAAGGCGATCTTCGTGGTTGCACCAGCCCTGTAGGGGCTGAGTATTTTTCTCCACATGTTTGGAGAAATTTTAGACAAAGAGGAGGCAGATACTTACCAGGTACTCTTTTAAATTGAAATATTTCTCCATATGGACAACCCTGTACTACCTGCATCCGCTCTGTGTCTCGGTACCGAAGATCCCAGTTTGTCACTGGCATTTGAGTCACCTCACAATCAGCTCAGTGAGGCTGCACTTCAGATCGGTTTCAACTTGCTGTGTGCCTCCAGTCACACACAGTCTTTTTTTTCTTTTTTTACGCTTCTCAGTATCAAAGTTTCTGAAGGGCAACGTTCTCTGCATGGCTGCTGAAAATGATCTGCTTTTGCTGAAATTTCTCTGAATGTTCCTTACAACGCTCTCCTGAAATGACAAGTCTTACAGGAACAAAACGCTTTACTCACAAGAGTGAGCAATTGTTGAGTACTTTTGACTCAATCTATTTATACTGTCTTTCAGAGAGGAGAAAAAGTGCTAATGCCTCTGCCTGCCAATTTGCCTGTGTTCTGTTGATCATGACAGAAAAAAAGAATTGCACGTACCTTGTGAAACCCTGAATCACACTGGTACTTTATCACTTTACCATATTGGCAGGTTCACTTTATTTTTGCTAATGGAGGGAGGGTGGAAATATAAGAATTAAATATCTACTATATCACAAAAATATGTATTAAAAAAAAAAAAGTGTATCTGGATGTGCTTAGAATTTGCACTAGCGCGTTAACCTCCGTGACAATTATGGATCGTTCCAGAGCACAGAAAATACCCTCTTGCAGATGCCCAAGGGAAATTCTGTCAGCTTCTCAAGGAGGCTGTATGGTTGCTCTAACAATTCTCAAGTGGTCTTTGGATCGAGCCTTGAAACTAAAAATAAATAAATAATTAAATACAAAGAAATCACACACACAAAACAAACAAACCCCACCAGTTTCCAAGTACAGAAGATCAATAAAGCAGCTCCAGCAATACTGCCCTACCATAGAATAATTGTCGCTCTCAGGGATGACATTACATTTCAGATCTCATAAGCTGCTCTGTATCCTTGCTTCTGGCAATCCTCAGCTGTCACTGGCTTGAGAAGAAACTGAGAGGTCGTGCTGAGCTCGCGCTTGCCTCTTGCACAGAGCATGAGGAAATTGCATATGCACTGTTCTGATGGATGCTGTCATTTGGAAACCAAGTCCCAAGCCTCAAGTCATCTGCTTATGCAAGCACAGCGGCAGCTACTCTGGTAGTACTCCTTTGAAGAGACAAATTTCTGGTTGTCAACCATTTTACCAATGGTTTCATTGCCACAGATAATAATTTATGAGGCACTACACAGGTGAACATTACTTTTTAAGGGTTAAAAGTCGAACAACCTTGAATCAGTCAAACGGTGAAAACATTCCAAATTTTATACTCAGACATTACCTGGATCTTGTCATCCAACCTTCCAAATAAATAATGATACAGCTGCAAAATTAGATGACATCAATCTTGATTATCAAACATCACTAATTTCTCAAACGTCACTTGTTTATTTTGGAAATCAGGGACCCAACGACAGGATGAGAGGCAATGAGCAGAAACTGAAGCACGGGAGGTTCTGGCTGAATATGAGGGGGCACTTCTTTGCTGTGAGGGTGACAGAGCACTGAACAGGTTGCCCAGAGAGGCTGTGGAGTCTCCTTCTCTGGAGACATTCAGAACCCACCTGGATGCCATCCTGCACAGTGTGCTCTGGGTGATCCTGCTTGGCAGGGGGTTGAACTGGGTGATCTCCAGAGGTCCTTTCCAACCTCAGCCATTCTGTGATTCTCTGAATAATTTTACTAGTTAAGCTGAGCCAGTCAAAAATATAGATAGATAGATAGATAGATAGATAGATAGATAGATAGATAGATTTAATCCTTTCACAAACATGCAAGCAACTTTGGAGATTGAAGAGATTCCCTTGGAAGTTGCCTATTAATCAGGTATTAGCAGCACACATTTTCCCATGCTGTTTTGGTATTATGCCCTAGGAAGACACCACTACAAATGCTAGAGGAGTCAGTTTAATCCTTTGACCAAGACGATGGTTTGCCAACACCACGAGCAAACAATTGGTGCTAACACAACAGCTTTGTAAAGGAGCCGGAGCTAAACTGAGCCAGCCAAATGTGAACAGCAGCCAGGCAGCAGTGACAACAGCGTTTCAGTAGCGGCCTGATCTAGATACATGCACACAGCCTAAATCTGGTGGTATCCCGGTGATGAATGGAAAGCACTGGCTTGACTTGCTACTTCACCCCACTAACAGAACATTGCTCTGGTCCCTTCTCTTCTCAGCTAAGTACAAGACTCCTTTTTGCTCCTAACATTGATTGCAAGATAATAACCGGAGTCACAGAGACAAATCTGTTATCACAACTGGCGATGCCAGAGATGCCGGCCTCTGCTGCTTGCACAACCGCAGCCTGCCTTTTTTCCAACACAATGGTGTTCCCACGTCCCGTACAGCTCCAGCAGCAGGAGAGGAGAGAACATAGCAAGTGACTGCAGCTGCAAAAGACTGTGCACTTCCACGCTAGCTCCACTTCTGCCAGGAAACGGCCTCAGGTATGCTGTATGAATCTTTTTTTTTTTTTCCTTCTAATAAGTTTGTGCAAAGATGTGAGTGTATGACAGTTTCAAATACAGTACCTCAGGTTTAGGGTTGGAAAGATCCAAATTGTTAAAACACAAAGAAAAAGATGGCCTTCAGAATAGACAATAGTTAATAGCGTGGGTTTTTTTGTTTGTTTGTTTGTTTGTTTTTTGGTTGGTTGGTGGCTTGGGTGGTTTTTTGTTTCTTTGTTTTTGTTTTGTTTTCAAGCTGCTGGCTTATTAGAGACCTGTGATTGCTTGGAAAATTTGGAAATGGAATGAAGAAGGGAACAAGCTAGCTTGACTGACTTCAAATACAGCGAAGCACACAACAACAACAAAACAACACATTTGTGAATATGGCAGGGTAAAGAAGAGGTTAAGGTTAGAAGAAACGGAGGGAGCAAAGAAATACAAACTGGTATTTAGCATCCTCTGATGTACCATGCCTTGAATTTTCTTATTTTGAAAGCAAAAAGAAGGTACTTTTGACTATAATTTCCCTTATCCCTCCTGCTGTCTGCAACAATAATTGTGATTTCCAGCATCCCTCTTGGGAAGTCTTATTTTAAGAAAGACACGGGGGAGGACGGGGGAGTAGTATTACTGTAAGCACAGCGCTCAGACACAGGACTCGGGCATGTACCGAGCACTATTTCAGCAGATTTGAGCATGCAAATAGTTAGGATAAGGAGTTATTTCATACACCATAATTTTAAGTTAGGCTCTTGCCTTTTCTGTGTCTTTTGGCTGTCTTCTTGCTGCCACAAATCCTATACCATCGTGTGGCAACAACGGGCTGGGCCTCAGCCCTTCTCTCCCATGGGGTAAAGGGTTTCTTCGGCAGCTTCAGCTCCTCGGAGAACAGAGGTGGACCCCAGGAAATCCCCAGACTCGGATTCAGCCACTGCAGCTTTGAAAGCTGATCACCCTGGAGGTGGAATGCCACCGAACACTGCCACCTTACAGGACCATGAGGTGATTTTATAACCACGGAGAGATCCCTGTGTAGATTCTTCCCTCCACAGAAATCCACCCCCAAGTCCTCTGCTCTTCCAGGAATCTCCTTTCATTCCTTTCTATGCTATACATACAGATCTTGGAGGAAGTCCAACAAGGTTTTAATTCCTATTGGTCTAATTGGTGTGAAATTGCATCGTTTCTCTACTGCCTCTCACCGTCCCTCTGAAAGCAGCAGTATAAACAGAGGACAATAAGCATACAGAAATCTCTGTTATAAAAATGATTCAGTATCAAATGGCAGATGAAAAACAAACAAAAAGCTAGCACAAGATCAGAACTCGTTAGGATTCACAGAGACTGCACAAACATGGGAAAGGAGAGAGAGAGGTAACGACTGGTAAAAGGGTAAAGGCTCTCTCTACATTTTATGTAAGAATTTGACAATCCAGAGGAAGCTTCATTTTAAATAAAATCTTGTATACTGAGTTGACAAAATCACATATAAAATCAAATTTTCTTATTCTGAAAGAAGGTGCTTGAAACCATGGGCCAAAGGTTTAGAAACGACTTCATGCCTTTCACAACTGGGTTTAAAAAAAAAAAAAAAAAAAAAAAAAAAAAAAGTACCTACTAAACCTTCATCTAATTTCTGGCTGTTTCCTTGTACCTGCCATCTTTAAGTTTTTTTATTTATTGAATGCAAGTTTCCAGCCAGTACAGATCTACAGGATGGCTTTAGAAGTGAAATTAGATTAGCTACCAGCAAGGCAAGCCGCTAGAAATATTTCCAACAGAAAACAAAATTAGGTAGCCATTTAAAAAAAACAGAGGTGGATAAAGTCCAAAGACAATTTTGTGCTATGTCATAATTATCAAATCAATGCCTGTAATTAACAGAGCAGAGAATGAATCTTCTCTGAAGCCTCTGCAAGGTACTGCAAAAGAGGTAATGCTCACACAGGAATTATCAAAGGCATTAGACTCTAGTAAAAATCACAATGCTGGGTGATTCTGAGAGTTAAGTAATCCAGATCAGAATAACCTACTTCAAAACAGCTGTGACAAGAGTTTCTGTAACATCAGCTTTGCCATCGAGTCTATTATGGACCCAAGCATTACTACTTTTCTTCATCTAGGATTAAAAAGTAAGCATTCGAAAGACCACAAATGAGTAGAGGCCAAGATATACTCCAGCCTCAATAAAATAAACTCGGTATCAAACAAAGCAGCACTGTTTTTATTAACTTTTGCACTCAAAGTGTGTTTGAATCGACTCTTCCTTATACCCCGAGCACCTTCCATGACTCACTACACACGCTGACGGACATCCAAGATTCATTCTCATCCTGATTGTATGGAGGAATTGTTTTTGTGAGGGGTCTTGTTCTGGCAGGAAGATGCGGCTTGACAGCCATTTTAGAACAGGTCTGCTAGGTACATAGTAAAGGGAAAATGAAAACAAATGCAACAACTCCAATCTAAATTTAAGAACTTAAACAGTAAGGCTGTGTAATTAATAACAAGAAAAACGAAAACACTCTTAACTTGGTTGCTTCATACATACAGTATGGGTTTTGGCTCAGCTTACGGAGAGTGCATTAAACAAGATGAATAAATGTCTAGTTTAGCACTAAGCGTTTAAGCCACTGAAATACAAATCTTTTAGAGGATAATTATCAATTTTTTGTGATGTGACATGCAATCAGAATTACCTCAGTACATTCAAATCCGTCATTTAAAAGAATGTTTTAATGCTGTCTCATTTTGAATCAAAGCCTTTCAATAAATATAGGAAGAAGAAGCACAAGCTTCACAAATGGATTTTATGACATCTTTGCAAGCTCAGAAGTTATGATTACAGCCATTTTTTTGAAACAAAATACCACATGTAGTCAGTGGAATAAGCACAGAGATAATTTAAGTAGTTGTCAATATGTTCAGGTTTAAGTACTGCCAAATTTTGAGAAGTCTCATTCTTCCAAATTGTACTATTCACATTTGTATATTACATGCATGCCTTAAAATTTGGGTTTGAAATACCTTTTGACCAATGTTTCAAACCACAGAATACAAGGTAAGTACCACATATGACTTGGTCAGCATTTTCTCACATCATTTTCTTGGTGACAACTTTGCAAAAAAAAAAAAAAAAAAAAAAAAGACTCGGATCTCAGATTTTGCTCTCAAATACATAAAAACCTGCTTTTAAAAGTCCCTCAAATTCAAAGGTCCTATGGGTTAATGAAATATTCAGCATAGGTATGAGAATGAAAAAGCTTTTCCATAGTTTTTCTTTCAAAAAGTCTATCTTAAACCAACATATCTAAAGCGAGATGGATGACATCAGCTAGCCTTCCTCATGTTTATACCACTTTTTCACCTTCTGTACGAGTATTCACGTATGCAACTAGAATGTAATTTATATGTAGAATGCAAAAGTAATTACAACTCACTCCTTCTGTAGCCAAATCAGTGTTAATTAAATAGGCTCACGTGTGAAAGGCTAGATAAAAGTTGCATCTTATAAAGCCAAAGCAAATGTTTTAACTTATAGTTTTAATATAGCAATCAAAGAAAATTTCAAATACTGTACAGTGAAGTGTAGTATAGTACACTATATACTGTTATAATACACTATTGTTACATTACAGATAAAAAAATCAAATATAATTAGTACAGCAATCACAAATAAAACAAACCAAAGTGTGCTGGATAACAGCCAGTGCTGCGAAGATGGTATAATTTCTATGCTAGTTTCTTTTTAAGTCAACATGTAAAGCACTTACTGTTTAAAAAGATTTGTTTGCTAAATATATACACTATTAATTCTTATTTATACATTTTTTTTTTTTTAAATAGCATTCCCTCCTAAAAGTGCACTCTTTCATTTCTTGGCAATAATCCTCATTAAACGTAAAATAATCCTGGACATACCACTCAGCTCAACCTTTTATTGCTCAACCGCAGGCGTAAGGGCTCAGAGGGAATCCCGCATTCGAAAGATCTTAAGCAACTTTAAGCAGCTAAACTGATATTCACAAGCAAAACAAAGAAACCACTTACTGTCTTCTTGTTTTTTTTTAAAACAGAAGGATCAGCTTCATGTTATTATTTTACAAAGGCGTGTAAATGCTGCTATTTGAAAAATGGGAGCCAAACAAACATAGAGGTAACAGTGGCTTCTTAAATCATTCACTTCTCACTCATTGCATCTCAGCTCGAACGTAGCTCTCCCGGCTGTAAGCACACTAGGAATGTTATTACCTGACGTTTTCACGAGAAACTGAGAAAGCAGCAAGCAACCCTGCTAACCTGGTCAGAGCAACAACAGATCCCACTCCTCCAAAGCTTTTCAGTCGAGCGTTCTGGTTGGGGAAGTGCGCCTGGGGTGCAGGGTTGTTAGCACACAGCCTCACAGCACCGTGCCCCCGTGAAGCTGCTAGTCCTGTGTCACAGACGACACCTTGTTCTTGTTTTGTACCGAGCAGACCAGCAAACTACACGGGATTCAGAAAGCCAACAACACACATTGCTGTCTTGTGTCTGTAACAGTGAACACACCCCAAATGCATTTATATTACTTCATTTGAAAAATGTCTTTTCCCCTCACTGAAATTCAGCCAATTCCCAGACCAACAGCAGTATCAAGAAGTCAACCTTACTAACCAGCCAAACATCTTTGTAGTAAAAACCTTGCATTTGCCTGCAAAATGGATCTGTGCTCCCGAGGCTTCCCATATGCTCGTTGAGAGTCTAGCTCTTTTTTTCTTTTTGTACCGGGCCTGTGTTCTTCAGTAGTCACCTCTCCCTTAGGTTACACCTCCAAAGCCATAGTCAAGTGTATGATTTTCAAGTAATTTGAGTCATCTTTGTCATGAGACACTGTGTTAAAAGGTGGCTGGCCCCTAGACAAGAAAGCAACTCAGCAGCCCGGCCTAACTGCAGAGGCAATTCAGTGGCAAGAAGTCAGGCTGCTCGTTTTCTCCTGTTTGTAAAGGAAGGAGCACTTTCTGCACCATCTGAGATGTCCTGTTCACAGGGTTCACACCCACAACGAGCCTTCCCTGCCCTTGCACCCCACGGCCACCTTCCTGCCTGAGGGGGCGACCTGACAGGCAGCCGGGTGCTCACGCCAGGCACGCTGACTGACCTCAGCTCACAACTGCAGCCCCTGGTAGCAATCAAACGAAACATCTGCTCAAGCTTCCACGTCGGTGTTCTTTATTTCACTTCTCCTGCACAGTTACACGCCGTGCCAGCAGGTAGGCGCAGCTTAGCCTTCCTTGAGGGTACCAAAAGCCATCTTTCTCAGAAACGCTGGTATTTAAATGCGTGAGAAAGCCCCGTGAAAGAAGAACACTGCACCAGAACTACGCACCATCCTGCGTCAGACCAGAGCTCACGTCACATCTTGTGATTTTGACCCTGTTTGAGACCATTTGGTTTTGGGAACTGGAGAGTTCTGATCTGCATGGCATGAGTGGATCCCAGAGAAGACACTAAGGGTGAGTGAAAGCGAGCTATCATCCGTGCCTACTTCTATTTAGTTAAGAGAGGAAAATGTCAAATTGCTGCTGAAATATAGGAAGTGTGTCAAAATCAAACCAAGCCTTCCTCTTTACGCAGTCAAAGGCACACAAACTTCCGCACTCTCACCACAAAGGCATCAAAGCAAGCGTCTTTCCTTGGAGTAAGGATGATGCGCAATAAATACTTCAATTTATTTCAAAATTAAAATTCTCTCATATACACTTTTTTTTTTCCAGCCAAAGAAGACTTTTCTAAAGGAAATGTTAAAAACGTCTAGGTGGTAGCTATCTCATCTAGAATGCAAGAGATCCGGGTGATGCCTCCCCCTGAGCCTCTCCCCACCTGAGCTCCTCCTTCCCAGGAACATGCCCCTGCTCTACGTCCCTAAACCTCACGCTGTGACAAAGCACAACCCTCAACATTTTATATATAGAAGCGGCCTTCAGACAGCCAGACTGATTCATGGGAGACTGAATGTTTTCAGAAGTCGGGGCAGGCTTCCAGCTGCTGCATGTGCATCCTGTTTCTCACTGAATAAGCCCTGCCAGTTAATCAATGCATCAGCAAGGTCAGTCCTGGTGTGCCAAATTACTTCATGCGCTCCAAGCTGCCAAGTCCTAACTCACAGGTTTGCAATAGGAGATCTTAACATTTTTATTTGTGAAAAGGTGATTCTTATATTTTACCTATAAGTAGTGGACTAAATGGTTAAAGGTTTATTCCCTCCGCATAAGAAGTTAACCAGCAGAGGAGTTTAAATCAACTTTGACAAAGTGAGGGCTTATTCTTTAAGTGATTTGCTTCAGGTAGTTTTTACATACAAAAATAAATCCTCCCCATGGGACATTTTCTCGTACTAACGCTTAGAACTGTTTAAGTGATTAGAAATGTAAAAAGTGGAGACTTTCCTGAATACAAACATATACAATACAAACAACATCTGTGAACTGGTAAAAACCCACGTGTGCACACACACTGACTTCAACATTTAAATGCTCTTAATTCCTTTGAAGCTGTATTAACATCTTTCATCCACTCAGTGTTATTTTGCCATGAGAGGAAGCAACAACAGTGCACTTAACTCTGACTACGAAGATAGGAAGCAAAGTGCAAGATCAGACAAACATTCCGTCCTCGGGGAGCAAGCACAACGGCTCCTTCTTAAAAACCAGCACTGCAGCTCTGATGAACACGCTACGTAAGTGGATACCAGCTGCATTAGCACTGCTGCAGGTCTCCCTGCATCGCGAACTGAAGTGAAGCTCAGAGAGGTGGGCAGTCTTTGCAGACTTTGCAGACAATGAAACAGCACGCAGGAAACAGGCAGCTTCCAAGAGCTCAATTATTACTGAATATTTGAGGAGAATTTAGGTTAGAGAGTTGTTTCCTTCCAATAAAATGCTAATTTGCTCTGAGGACAGCCCTTTTTTTTTTTTTTTCCCATTACTGACCAATACTAGTAATCAAAGCTTTTTAAGAGAAATGGATTTGCTAATGAACATTTGCTATTCCTTGCAACTGCCAACTTCTTCTCTCCTGTAGTTGTATTTAAAGTTGCACAACATCTGAACCAGCTCAGTATTTGGGAGGAAATACAAACACGCTATCACTTACTAACAGAGCACCAAAATGGTTGTGTTGGCTCAGACAGCCACACGTAACCACACCACATTCACTTTATCTTCATCATACACTTTTTTCTAACTTGCTCAAACTGACAATACGCAGAAATTAGAGAGTTTACTACAGTCACTTATTTCAAGATTTCTGACAAGCGTATACGGCTGTATGAATGAAACAAATTTAAATCTGAGGAAGTGCCAGTGTAATTAAAGTACTGTGGATGCCATGTTGTAAAATTTAGCACAAGTTTAGTTTCAGTTGTTGTGTTTGTTTTTTTTTTAAAGTTTATGTGTAGCTTGTGTTTACGGTGCATTTTTGAGTGGAACTAAGTACCTGGGACAGGATTAACCTTGTCAAGTTTCTAGTTTTGCCTGGTTTAGCCTTTCCAGTAACCTTAAACTAGCGTGGTAAGAACCTTGCATGGGCTTAAATTTTAAGACTTAGACAGAATTAAAAATTACAAAGAACTTTCAGTAACCCACATTACAGCAGATATTCATCTCAGTGCATTTCCTAATAACTAATTTACAGGTAACAGAGCCAGCCTGGGTAGCAGTATGGTAATATTAAAAGCTATTGCCAATCACACACTTGCTTATCATGCACTGAATAAGATGATATAATCTTTGACATACATACAAGATTTAATAACTAATCACTTTGTGTGGCCCAGCCAATAAACATTACATTTGAACAGTAATTTCTTCTACCCTTATTAGATTTTAACCTATCAAGAGTGATCCATTGGCTCAGTAACATTAGTAATTCCTGCATCTTGGCTATCCATCTCCTCAAGCTCCTCAACAGAACTTCCCTTTTGTGCTTTAGACCTCGCAGGGAAAGTTGCTCCCACAGAATTCACCATGTTACCATCAGTTGATTCAGCATTCAAGCGTTCAGTACCACCTGGTGCAGGAAACGACTCGGGTAAGCCAGCCTGAAAGCTCCCAGTTTTAGCAGTTGAACTCACTGCCTCTACTTTTCTTTGAGAGACATCAACTGATGCTGACTGCTCTGTATTCTGATCCCGCAAGTGTCTATCCATTGAAGCCTGAATGGAAGAGACCATCTCCTGCAACTTTTTTCTCTGTGCCTCAATCAAAGTGGGGTCAAGCTGCCTGCTGTCTCTCATCGTCACCACCCCAGGAGCTATTCGGATAAGCTCACTGTTACCAGAAGCAGCTGTGAATGCGGAAGGCTCAATTTTAGCAGGACTGAAGTCCGTTTCTGTGCTAGGCTTTCTTAAGAGTGGTGTTTCCCTGGCTCTTTGATCGTGTTGTTGACTACTAGATGCAGTTCCTAGGGAATGGCCCTTGCCTTGAAATGCAGTTATGTTATGCAGTTGTTCAGATTTCTTTTTCACTACTCCACCACTACCCAGCTTCAGCATTCCATGCGAAGGGCTTGCCTCCCTGCTCCTCGAAGTAGCTTCGGCGCGCACTTGACTTAAGGCCTCTTTCACTAAGTCTTCAACATCAGGACCGATGGGGAAGTGCCCAGCAGCATCCACACAGAGCTCTAAACGATCTTCTGCTGCATTGTACACGAAGTTTTTACCAGGCAGATGCGGAAAAGTACAGTGCTTGCCATCAGCCAAACCTATAAAGACAGGAAAAAAAAAGTTATTCGAAATGCAAGCAGATTTAAAATTATTGCAGCAAAAATGTAAAAACAAACACATTTAAACTTTTTACTATGGGAGAAAAACGACTCAGGCTCGTATCTCCACAGTATACCCCTAAGACATTGCTGCCTTCTATGGTGATTTTATTGAACTGCCAGGACTGCAGCACCAC
This sequence comes from Netta rufina, assembly GCF_964035555.1. Taxonomy (NCBI): domain Eukaryota; kingdom Metazoa; phylum Chordata; class Aves; order Anseriformes; family Anatidae; genus Netta; species Netta rufina. The sequence continues at coordinate 123,229,432 of NC_140124.1, forward strand.
TAGATAAAACAACCCTGTTGGTAGGGCTAGGAGTTCTAGCGCAACAGAAGTTGAAGCAGCAGCACATGCCTGCAGTAACACAAAGAAAGCCAAACTCCACCACCACCCTAACCTTCCCCTCAGCCAAAAAACAGAGAGAAAACATTTAAAGAGTAGACAGCACATTTCAAATCACTGCGCATCTGGAGAAGGTAAAGACCTCTTTTGTACTGATTAAAATAGCAGGGCTTCAGCATGCACAACTGCACTTAAACCTGAGGATGTTCATATTTCCTGTTTCTTGTCTTCTCAGAGAGAAAGCAGATAAAAATGTTTCAAGGTTACTATGTTCAGTAGCCCTAGGCATCATAAGTATTAACCTTTACAAACTTAACATGAGACATAATATTTTTCATTAGCTGTTTGTTTCCTTTTTTGACACAGAGTTGCTTCAGAACTTAAATTTGCCTGGTGAACTCTGACAGCAGATCTGTCCAATCACAGGTAGATTAATGAAACAATCAGCTTTCTATTTTTTCGGTCATAAATTACAAAGTAACTTTTATCTCTGTCCCATACGGACTGTGGTACAAGCAGTAAGGCATCATTTTAGCGACAAGGGTTTTCTACGAGTTAAAAGCTGTCTGCAGAAGAAAACTTGGCTGCCACAGCTCTCTTCAGTTCAGTTCTATCAGCTATGAAATGAGAGCTACAACAACAACAACAAAGCAGACATGAGACACTTAAAAAAAAAAAAAAAGTGCAGCGAATGGGTAAATTTATGGGATTTTCCTCATATTCTCTTACAATTCCTCAAGAATGATACCGAAAATTATAGAGAAGGGAAGCAAGGTGACACCTAAATCCTTCTTCTATGTTATCAAATACAATGCAGTCAAAACAAGTATGCTAGGCATCAACAAAAAGGACAAATCAAATTATTTGAGATGTTACTAAACAGTTTTTACACTGATGAATCAAGTGACCAAACTCATTCAGCCTCCAAGGCTTCCGATTCACTCTCCTACAGCTGCAGGGAATCTACAGATGAGATATTCTTCATTTCAACAACTTCAGACACACAGCTTCTTTCTTTACATGTCCATGGGAACTGATAACCAACCAGCCAAAACACGCTACAGAACAAAATTTAACTTCAAGCACCTAACTTAGCCTGAAGAACAAAATTTAACTACATAATCCGCCAACTCAACCTTTGCTTGCAGAAGAGTCGTGCAAGAGTTTTTATCATAGACCAAACCTGCCTTTGAAAATGTGATCTTGAAATCCAAATGAGATCTCAGACAATCTGCTAAATCAAATTTCAATTGATTAACAGTGACTACAGTTGATGGAAAGCTTTGTTTCAAGTGTTCAGTATAATAGCTGCATTAATTAAAATATTACAAATATGTAAGGAGCTTCTTCACATGAAGAAAAAACACTTGCACGATAACTGATGTGGAAGTTTAGTAGTTCATAAAACGCTAAAATCATACAAGTATGCTAATGGTGAAAACTGTAATTCCACCTACCAAGCTAGGAGGTAAAATACCTACACATACAGAAGTGCAATCAGAATCAAATCAGAATGGCATCTCCCCCAGCCTTAGCTCTTACACTGTCAGTTGGCAAAATACTTTAAACCAGGCATTCTCTGAGCTAAAACCAGCTGGGTTAAAATCTCTTACATCCATTTTAGGCTCTCAGCTCCAGCTAGTCATTTATCAGCCCAGAACATCCTCTCTATTGGGCGTCGTTTAAGCTAATTCACTCGCCACAAACAACACACCAGTCTGCACTGTACAAGCACGGTAAAAGGACAACAACTAAAATGAAGCAGATCTCCTGTAAGACACTTGCATGCCTAATCTATTCCCCAGGCTAATAATTGAGTGAGAGGTAGCACGCACTAAGGATGCCACACATTTTAGCTATTGCAAACATAAAAGAAATGATGTACTAAAACAGTTGATAATAAAATTAAAAAAAAAAAAAAAAAGGTTAAGTTGATAAAACTGCTTCAGAAATCAAAAAGCAACAAAGTGGCAGAGGAAGTATTATTATAGATGAAACCACAGGAGCTAAGCTGTGAATACAAAGACTTCAACAAGAAAATAGACTCCAAGTGAGAGAAAATAACTCAATAGCATGTTATATGAAGAATCAGACATTATTCTTTGTAGGCAGTATTTTAAAAGCCATCTAAAAACGAAATATACTTGAATTGCTTGCTTATTCCACACATAGTCCAAGATGAGATATTTATCAACATAAAAAGGGGATGCGTAACTTCGCTTTTGAACAACAATCGTAGGAATATCAAAAACAAATTTAACCAACCATTTAAATTTAACACAAGCAATAATCCTGTATAAAACACCTACTAAGACAAAGTACAAAGATGAACTCCTTGTTCAGCGAGTGTTTCTAAGTATAATGGAAATAGGTCCTATAATTTTCTCCTCGTTTGATCTTTCCAGTAGGAAAAAACAAACCAAAACCAAACCACAGCTGGCTTATTGAAGTTGTTTGTTCTAGTCAGGAAGTTTATATGGAGATGTATGGCTACAGAGAAGATCTTGGAAGAGAATATTTAAGCTGAATGAACAAGTCTTAATCTGATTCCCCAGTGTTATAAGAGGCTCTGCAGGAGTATGAGGAGCTCTACAATGTTATGAAAATTAAAGGTGTACCATGCTAATAAAATAAAGTCTGTTTATGCTTACAAGTGACTCAAGACCAATTTACACTTTTAAAGGTTTGAAAACAGAGGAAGAAAGAACAACAAAACCAAAAGATACCTGTGGTTTTCTTCATTATGCTGTAGAACACTCCACCCTGCTGAAACAACTGAGGAAGCCCCTTTGCATAAGACCAAACATCTTCTCCTATAAAAATCAAACACAATCGTGAGAATTAAGCACTCCTGTTTTAACATCACAGACAACAGCTGAAAGACTCCTTGGAATAAATCCTCACTTTTAATGTGAGAATGCAATTAAGAATTTGAATTCTGATTGCTTATTTGTAGAACAGGAACCGAGGACACTGGGCAACTTCCAGGAACGCATCCCACAGTCTGCATTAAATATCCTACGTGCTCCAGTAAAAGGTTCCCAAATTTGATGTGATCCAAGCTGCAGCTCCCGGTTCTTTGCCAGGCCATACACCCAAATCTCCCCTCCCATCGCACACTTACACAAGGAGATGACTGATGCTCTTCCAAAATTCAGGCACGTATCCTTGTGCGTCAAAGCCTCAATTCTGTATCTCTACACCTTTCCCTGGATGGGGTCTCAGTGTCACAGCGGCTTCACGCTGCAGCACGAGCCCCCACACAGGCAGCTGGGCAGAAGTCAATCCCCTACCTTCTTCCCCCTTCCTCTTCTTGAGGCTCAGCAGTGAAATGCCAACGCCAGGGCCCAGCAGCCCCCTGGAACTGGCATTTTTCAATGATGCCAGAAAGGACATTGAAATGTGACAACCTCAAATGCTGCTGAGGGGTCAACAGACAAAACAAAAACAGCAGCAGCACCACCCCAGGACTACGTTAAGGAAGGTAAAGAACAGAGAAAAGGAGTTACAACAACAGTATCAGCAACAGAGCACCTGCTAAACCCCCAGGTGTGCTGCTCCTCATCCTGCTAACCACTCACCTGCTCCCTAGCAGTGGTACATGGTGCAGCCGACAGAGCCTGCAAACAGGAACTGCTAACAATGCAGAAACAATTACTGGGCATTGACATTTTCCTAAAAAAAATGAATGTTTTCCCCCCACGTCACATCAAACCTTCAGGGAAAGGACTGAGATAGAAATTGCAGCTTTCTTTAATCATCACAGCCTCGACAGCCGTTTCTCCCACTGTTCTGTTAAAACTGGAGGCCGTGAATCATCAGCTCAAGTTAACTGGATGCACAACTGCTTGGGACAGAGAGAGCTGGGAAGTGTGAGGAGGCAAAGTACAGCCCACCAGTATTTCTTTGCTTGCCCTTAGGAGCAAAATAAAAGCATTGAGTCATTTTTAGCAGCTCTCCCCCCAGAAGGATGCTGTCAGCCACCTCCCCGCTCCAAGTGTTCCTTGAGTCCCCATTCTCTGTCACAAGGAGCAGCACATCTTCGTGTCCTCTCTGTAGACACCTAAAGAAAGGAGCCCCACGTAACCTGGTTCCTGGTAAAAGCGCTCCTGAAGCCACAGGCATGCTGCTTCGTTCCGTTCATTTGCACATCAAGCTCAGGGCTTTGACCAAGCACAGACGGGGCTGGTCAACAGGCATCCACTCCCAGCAAGGAAATCCAGCAGGCAAGGCACCTGCTGCTCGTTCTCATTTGCCACGATCCACCACAGAAGGATGTCTCACCTTTTGGCTTTACCCTGCTAATTTCACCACCTCAAAAGGGGCTCGCTGCCCCCCCGTGTCCCTGTTCCATTTACATTTTGCAGCATACATCTCTGGGCAATGCTCCTTATTTCCCCCAGGCAGCAGCAACCCCAGCTCTCCCCGCTGGTTTAAATACCACCTGCAGGAATCAAAATATCCTCTACACTGGTAACAAAACAGCCTTCAGTCTGCTGAAGCGTGGGGAAGCCACAGCCAGCAGCCACACAGTGGCCGACTCTATTTACAGACCCCCATGGTGCTGCATTTAGCATTATTTGAAGGGTTCCCATCCCTCCCACAAGGTTACCACCAGGTTTTTGGTGAAAGTCCAGTTTTACAGCCTCAGGCACACTTTGTCAAGCCTTGCACCAGCGAAGCATCTCTGTTCAGGCAGCTTTTTGTGCGACAGGAGCAAGGACTACAGGCAGAAAAGTGTGGTGGGCAGGGCTCACCAAACAAAAACACTGAAAGCCACTGAGAGAAAGAAACCAAAATAAACCCTTACGCTGTTTTGAGAAAGAGGTCTCAGACTGGAACAGCAAAAAGACCCAAACCAATTGTCCGGAGCTCCCCAGGCTGGAGTAACCACCATGCATAATTCAGCTAAACTACCTTTGAGCTCTGCAGGTTTGTGTTCCCAGTTGGGTCTGCTCGTTCTGGTTCTGCCTACAGCAGCAGTAAGATGTTACAGGTCACGAGCTGATCTGGGTGATCATCTAGCTGGATAAAAAGCTCCCTCCGGCTGCTGTACTCACCGCGGGGCTGATGTTCTCCCCACTATTTCCATCACACAGCTCCCCCAGAGCAGGCTGCAGCCCCGCAGCAGGAAGGCAGGGCAGCAAACGCCGCGTACCCTGCCCACGAGCACGCCTGGGAAGAGCTGGTGCAGACCAACCTGTGCCAGTGGCAGCCCGAGACAGTCCCTGCGTGCAGCAGAGGAGGCGTGCAGCACTGCGAAACAAGCCAAAAGCTCTGCTGATAAACACGGGCTACGGGGAGCTGCGGCTGGCTTTAAAATGCTGGTTAAATCCCAGCAAATCCTGGTGTCGATTAATAGGTTTAATTGAAACCTGGCCATTCGGATTTCACGTGAGCTGGCAAGTTGATCAATGCAAAACAGATCAGCCAAAACAGATTCATACTCGGCTTGCACGTATCCGGAGTGGTTTTGCCTGGGTGTAATTAAAGCAGTTTAAAAACATAACGCGTTAACTATGCTGATGTGAAATTAAAATCCCTTTAGTCACTTCCTTATAGGATCGTATAGTTGGAGCTAAATAAAAATAGGGGGAAAAGCTGCACATCTTAGGCATGCTTTTTGTAAAGTAGTTCAGAAAATAAAATCACAGTATCTAATTACCCAAGGGTTATTTTTAAATTATACATGTAAAAATTAAATAACACGGTCTAAAATTTTAATGAGTTAACTAGCCAAGCCCAGAAACGAAAAATCTAAGTAACTAAAATGGGAAAGAAGCATCAATCCACCCAAGAGGAGACCCTGTCATAAAACTCTTCTAAGCATCCAGAATTAATAGCTCTAGATCAGTGAAGACAAACTTCAACTACAGGCATGGGGGAAAGAAAAAAAGTTTGGTCCAGAGAACCTACTTCAGTCGCACCTCTCCTCTTTGTGTCCTGATCTGACCATGTTGGATGAGTATTTTTAAGAAAAATAAGTTACAACAAGAGCATGAAGGCCGAGCTGACTGTCAAAATTTTGCAGCACCCTAATAATAGAGAAGCACAGCTAAGAAACACTGAGGTTTCCCTTCCCAGGAAGGCTGAACATACCAGCCCGAGGAGCTGGCACCTGCACCCTATTAAGAAAGGCTTAGGAAATGTATTCGGGTTTGTTTTCCCCCTGAAAAATAACAATTGGAAGTAGCCAGCCGCCTAGATTTTTTTCAGGAGTATTGTGGAAGGAAAATGAAGCCCTGATGCAAAAAGTGACTACACAAAAATAGCATCTTATTCAGTCGCTGCCCAAGTTGCTATAGCTGGGTGGTTTATCATTTGCTGCCGCTTTTAGTCCCATTAGTAACACAAAATGGATACAGGGGAAAGGGTGAGGTAAAGGCTATTCCGACCTGTGCCTCACGGGAGGAATCTCACAGCGGGGAGAGGCAAAGGAAAAAATTGATCTTTGAACACCAGGCTCACACTTTATACGGGAGTGGATGCAGAAAGGGAGGCACCTTAGTGCTGAAGTCACTTGGATCATCTGACAACACCTCCGAGGTTTCTGTAAGCCCACGACCACATTTTCAAGCCTATTTTTTCAACGCTCTCTTAGTTTCACCCTGGAGTTAGGCAAGCTTTCTGCCCCAGCCTTTCTTCCCCTGCACTTTGGAACCGCAACCCGAACGCCAGGGCGGCGAGGTGGCAGGCGGCCGGGCCAGAGACAGCGGAGTAAACAGCCGGGCTCGGGGAAAATCAAAGTTCTGCACCGTGAACCTCTGACACGTCGCCCCGGGCTTATGCAATGGGTTTGTTCCTGCAACATCACATGCCTCGGCCACACCAAATCCCTCCAGCAGAAGAGGAGACTCCCACAAAAAACAAAAAAAAAACCTGCAAACATGACTATTCGACCTGTTCGTACAGCTAAAGGGTAATTGCTGGTCTGCTTCCCGTCAGGCACAGCAGGAATGGTGAAACCTAACGAAGAGAAGTCCCTTCAATGTAGGGCAGACACACATGTTGGGAAGAAAATGAAAAAAAAAAGGGAAAAAACAGACAAAAAGATCTGCCTTTTGTCAGTCAGCAGATTCATAAATGTAATTATGTGAAGAGACTGGCACGCAAATCAAGGCCCAAATCTCCTGAGCCCACATATGAAAATGAAAGCCACAGGCAACTGAGAAAAGTTCATTAGTTTTGAATTATTACCAGGCATTTACACGAGTGATGATTTATAAGCAGAGCTTTGCTACCCTATGCTACAGCCGGGCTTCAAATACACATTCAGTTCTTCCAGTTTCTCCTCTGCCTGCATTCTGAAATGATGCTTTTCGTGGTTCCTGTTTGAAAATAAAACAAAAAACCACCCAGACCTTCACATGAAACAAGCAGATGAGCCAAGGAGACGATGCTGCGCTGATCTGCTTACACCAACACAGCTCTCCGTGGGGAGAAACGCCAGGACTTTGTCTTAATACAGGGGTGAGGATTTAGTCCTCAAACTTCCGAGGAGCGGCCAACATCCCCTTCTCACGGCTACTCTGAATTCATTTCCTGTGACCCGGGGGAGGTGTAGGAAGCGAGAGTGTGCAGCTCGCACAGCACGCCCATCAAATGTCTGCTTAATGAGGTGCTGGAAAAACAAACAGAGAACGCAGGGAGAGAGACAGAGAGGCAAAGACATCGACTCCTAAACGGCAGTTTTTAAGAGAGGATTTCATAGCGCAGAAAGAACAAGCACCTCACACACACGTTTTAAAATTCACAGCACTGAAAACCCCTGACAGCACGCTGACTGTTCCTCTGACAGAGGAATAATGACACTAACCTGTACTCCATGGTTACAGCAAAAAAAAAAAAATAAATAGATTTACGTAATTGTGTTTTGTAGAATTTTATCTCCTACTTAAAAGCCACAATTTGAAAATACAACCTGAAGCCGGCCTTACCCATTAGCGTTGCTAGAAGACACAGCGAGTACATCTCCTTGTCGACCTGCTCTTGCAGCTCCTTCGAAGAGATTTTACTAGTCACAGCGACGTCTTCATGCTTCACGGCATGGGCCGAGTGCGCTGCAGCGGGCTGGCTGCTCTCCTCCTTGCCTTTCAGGATCTCTATGGCAATTCTGTCACCGTGCTGCAGCGGCACGGGCTCGTTCTCCATGCCTTCTTTGGGAGGCAGCAGCTCTTTAGGAGGAAAGCCGTAGCGAATGCACTGCAAGTAGGGAGGAATATTGAATTCTCTAGCTATGCTCTCCTGCAGCTCCAGGAAGGTGGTGGTGCACTTCAGGGTCAGCATTGACTGCCTGCCATCGTTGGTCGTTATTCGGATTTTCTTCTCCTTTGTTGACGTGGGTGAGTACGGGGCTTTCGTTGGCGTAGCGGGCGCGGAGGACGGCCCCTCACGACCAGCCCCCGGGGAAGCAGTCCTGGGTTGCCCTTTATGCTCTTGTTTCAATTTTTCGCTTTTCCGTTTCTGCATCACGGAAGCCTGGTCTGCAATGTTCTGCTGAATAGTTCTTTCGGTTTTGCTCATGTTTAACTCCTCCTTGTGCAAAGTTTTTGTCTTCTGTCCGGTCAGAATGATTTTGGTGGGAAGCTGTGCCTCTGCCTCTTGTCCTTGCTGCACCTCGTCAGCTCTTTGGGCGTGGGCACCATCGATATTTACAGGGGTATAGTCGTCGGGGTTCTTCTTGGCAGTTTGATGCAGTATCGTGTTGACCACTTTCTGAACAAGAATCTCGCTACCAAACTCCCCGGGGAAGTGCTTGGTAACGAGCTTCATGGCCACATCGTACACGTTGCTGTTCAGAGAGGCGTCGCTTTCGTACTGGAACCAATAGACCGTCTCCCTCACCACTCTTCCACCCCACTCCAGAGTGATCGGGAAGGCTTCGGGCAGGTTGTCGTATTCTTTGCCTTCCCAGTAGTGCTTGAACCCGCAGCCGCACTTGCCGCCCGTGGACCTGGTGTTCGTTCTGTCCCCGTCCAGGTAGGAGACGGAGCCGTCTTCCCTGACGCGGCGCACCAAGTTGCCGTGGCACCAGTTGCACGCCGTCAGGCTGCTCAGGCTGTAGTCGGGCACCAGCACGTCCTTCGCTGGGTTGTAAGAGCACACCAAGCTGTTGAGGGGAAAGCTGTAGTTTTTGTCAGGCCGGAGCTGCCCGTGGGTGCTTTTCGCCAGGTTGTACAACTTCCCGCCCGGCGCCAGCCACTCCGGAGGCACGTGGTGCTCCGACAGGGCCCCGCAGATGAGGCACCTGTGGAGGCGGTTGTCCGTCACCGCTTTTTTGGCGGCTGCGGTGACTTCTTCGGGCTGGACTCCGATGACGCCAGTCCTCCTGTAGAAATACTGATGCACGTCGGCGACGAGACTGGGATGAATACCGTGTTTGCTCATGAAAACCTCCTCCATGGCAGCCACCAGCCTCATCAAGTACTTATCTTGCAGGCTTCTGTCTCCGCCGATAACGCAGCCGCCGTCCTCCTCCAACTTGATGTACTTTTTGATGAGGTCTTGAGGAACTCCCCAGGCTTTGGGAAGGAGCTTCCTCGGCAGTTTCGGCAAAGCAGCACCTTTTATTCCAACCAGAGGGATGTAATGGTTCCGCCCCGAACTACTCCAGGCGATGCAGATGGGCTTGTTCAGCATGCCGTCCTTCCCCATGCACTTCTCCAGGGGCACCAGGCCGGGGAGGAAGGTCGCCGAGTAATCCCCGGAGCTGCGCATCCCGCTCAGGGAGTCTAAGAGGATGATGGGCCGGTGAAGCACGTTGGCCAGCCCGAAGATGTGGATGTTCCTCAGGCCCATCGGCACGCCTTCCGGCGGCACAAACAAGGGGTCGCACTCGTTGATGATGTCCTCCCACTCGGCCGCGTCGATGAAGTCGTGGAAGAGCGCCTTGTAGTGGCTCAGGTTCTCCTCAAAGTGCTTCTTCAGGTTCTCCCGCAGCGCGTGCCAGAACAGCTCCCGCCCCACCAGCGCCCGCGACACCGCGTGGACCAGGCAGTGCCCGTCGCCGTCCACGTGGACGGGGATGAGGCACTCCTGGCTGTTGTTGGCCTTCTTGATGTCCTCCAGGGTGTCGTGCAGGTACACCAGGCTGCCCGAGCGGTCCTTGCCGTAGCCCACCGTCTCCACGTGCTCGGGCTCGATGAGGAAGGCGCGGTCGCCCAGCAGGGAGCAGTCAAACACCTCCCCTTGGTTCATCTCCCTCAGCAGCTTGGCCTTGCCCGTCTGCTTGTCCATGCCGTAGCGGGCCAGGATGGGGGCCAGCAGCTTGCAGTGGTAGTTGGACAGCCCCATCACCTTCACCAGCTCGGCGCTGCGCCGGGCCGGGCCGGCTCCCAGCAGGGCGCTGCGCAGCAGGTTGTGCAGCACCACGTCGGGGTCCGGCACCTCCTCCACCGCCAGCAGCTGCCGCTGCTCGTGGCGCCGCCCGCACTCGGTGCACTCGATGCTGCCGCCGCCCTGCGGCCCGGCGGCCGGGAAGAACAGCCGCGCCTGGCATTTGGGCTCGGGGCAGGTGCCCGAGAAGATGCGCCGCTCCCGCTTCTTGCCGCCGCCCGCCGCCTGCTGCTGCTGCGCCTGCTGCTGAGGGGACGGCGGCGGCGGCTGCTGCTGCGGCTGGGACATCGCCTGCGGGACCCCCGGCTGCTCCTCACGGGCTCCCCGCCGCCTCCTCCTCCTCCTCCTCCTCCTCCTCCTCCGCCAGCCGCCGCCGCCGCCGCCCGCCGGCCCCCATCCGCCGCGGAAGCCGCCGGCCCCGCCGCCCGTTTGGCCGCAACGCAACGGCCGCTCGGCCCCTTCCACGCCGGCCGCGCAGGCGCCGCGCAGCACGGGGCCGTCGGGAAAGGGAGTCCCGGCGCCGCCGAGGGGAAACGGGAGGGCGGCGCGCCCGGACTACAAGGGCCGTGGTGCAGCGCGGCGCGGGGAGGGGGAGGGTGGGGAGGGGAAGGCCGGCCGCGCTGCCCCGTGGGGTTGTGGGAGTTGTAGTCCGCCCCCCCCTTCCCCTCCTCCCCGTGGGGCTGGGTGGGATGGGGGGCACAGCCTCAGCTCAGCGCGGAGGCTTCACAGCCCTGGGCAGGTCGCGCCGCTGCCTCGCTGCACCTCCTCGCAGATACAGGAGGAGGAAATACAATTGAAAAGGGCTCCGGGGTTGAGATAAGGGCAGGGAGATCGCTCACTGAGTACTGTCACAGGCAAAGCAGACTGAGCACAGGGAGATTGATATAATTTATTGCCTACTAATAACAAACTGGAGCAGTGAGAAACTCAAAGCATACTAAATACACCTTCCCTTCGTCCACCTCCTTCTGCATCCTCCCCCTGAGCAGTGCAGCTGAACGGGGAATGGTGGCTGCGGTCAGTTCCTGACACTTCGTCCCCACCACTCCCTCACAGTTCCTCTCTGCCCCTGCTCCCCGTGGGGTCCCTCCCACGGGATGCCGTCCTTCCCCAACTGAGCCTGGGGGGGCTGCCCACAGGCAGCAGCTCCTCAAGAACTGCTCCAAATTTGGGTCCGTACCAAGGGGTCCATCCTTCAGAAGCGGACTCAACGCGTCCCTCAAGAGCAGCAGCTCCCACCACCTCCACCTGCTCCACCAGGGGCTCCTCCACCCATGGGGGGGCTGCAGTGTGGAGATCTGCTCCATGTGGGACCCATGGGCTGCAGGGGGACAGCCTGCTCCACCAGGGGCCTCTCCACAGGCCACAGGGGAAATGCTGCTGCCTGCCTGGAGCACCTCCTGCCCTCCTGCTGCACTGACCTTGGGGGCTGCAGGACTGCTTCTCTCACATTTTCGCACTCCTCTCTCCCAGCTGCTGTTGCACAGCAGATTTTCCCCTTCCTTCAATCTGCTCTCCCAGAGGCCCAACCAGCCTCACTGCCTGGCTCGGCTCTGGCCAGCGGTGGGTCCCTTTTGGAGCTGGCTGGAGCTGGCTCTGATCTGACACAGGGCAGCTGCTGGGCTCTGCTCACAGAGGCCAGCCCTGCAGCCCTCCTGCTACCAAAACCTTGCCAGTAAACCCAATACAGGGGAGAGCCCTGAGGTCTTCCCAGCCGTGGAGTTTTTCAACAAGCATCTCTGAACCTGCCTGTCCACCCTGGCCAACCCTGGGCAGCTACACCAGGCCCTGCCCCAGGGGTGAGTGGTGGCCATGGAGGTGTGCCCCAGCTGCCAGCTGCAGATAGGAGACACAGGAGGCCTCAGGGTGAGGTGTTAGCGCCAGTGATCCCGCCTGCTGGCGTCACACACACAGATAATGAGGGAGCGGAGCCCGTGGGGGCCTTATCTCCAGAAGCCATCTGAAATGGTACTTCACAGGCTGGGAGATGAGTGCCTGCAGAGCAGCTCGGCAGAAAGGGATCTGGGGCTGCTGGTCAACAGCAGGCTCAACATGAGCCAGCAGTGTGCTCTGGTAGCCAAGAGGTCAAACTGCATTTGGGGGTATGCATTAAATACAGCACAGCCAGCTGCTCAGAAGAGGTGAATCTCCCACTAAATGTAGCATTGGGGAAGACTCACTGAGTAATGTGCTGGAGAAAAGGAGGAAGAGGCGACCTCGCTGCTCCCTGCTCCTTCCTGAGGAGGGGAGGTGGGCAGGGAGGTGCCAGCCTCTGCTCCCTGACAGGCAGCGACAGGACACATGGGAACAGCACAAAGCTGTGCAAGGGCAGACATTAGGGACAATTTCTTAACTGTGACGGTGGTTAGACACCAGAACAGGCTTCCTAGAGAGGTGGTTGATGCCCCAGGCCTGTCAGCATCCAAGAGGCATTTGGACAATGCCCTTAATAATATGCTTTAAATTTAGCTAGCGCTGAATGTTCAGGCAGTTGGACTCGATAGTCTTTGTAGGTCCCTTCCAACTGAACTATTCTTTTTATTTAAAGTTTCCAACAAAAATGATAGGGAAAAATATTCACATCTTCCAGCCTGATTACTGTGGCTGGCAGCACATTCATGCAGAGATCTAAAGAGGGGTTACGTTTGGCTCACATAGTTTAAATTCTCTTGAAACTCATTCCTGACAATGATTTATCCTTTAATAAAGGAAAACAAGAGCTGAACTTGTGGAAGACAAGATAGCACCTCACTGAGGTGGCTACCCTTGATAGCATTGCCAAGTACCAGAGCCACCCCACCCAGCCCTACAAATAGAAGGACAAAAATGAGAGCTGCCTCCCTCCTCTGTCATCCCAGTGCTGTAAAGCAAACACCTGATGTTAACATCCCAGGGACTTGTTTATTCTGTACTCACCCAAATGATTTAAAATTAGACAGAGTAGAAATAATAGAAAATGTGTTTTGCTTGCACTTTCCAATGCAAACAGTGGGTTTCACTTTCATTAATCTGTGAAAAGTAGTTTATTACTGGCATTTAAATTATAAAGATTAAGATGATTAATACATACAGAAAATACAGTGTTTGTATGCTTTATCGCAGTCTCTAAGATAAAAAATGTCTCCAGGCCTGGTCCATGGCAGACTGAGCACTTCCACCTTCTAGCCAAGTCAGCGGAGCTGAGCATGTTCATTACCTCTTAGGTACAATAATTTGTCAAGCACAGAAAATGTATATGCAGGTGTAAATATATATATTCCTCAGTGTAATCTGTTATCTGATCTTTCAAAATCTGGGACAGGTTTGAAGAGGAGAAGGTGAAAATTGTGAGACAGATTTTCATTCTTGCCTGCTACTAATTCTTATTTATGTGCACGGCAGTAGGGTAGCAGCATCACAAGGTACATAATCCTGCCAACGTGCGCTTTGCCTGAGGATAAATCAACAATCTGTGCCCATTCAACTCCTTGGCCTTCCCTACATAAGAAAAAGGAATGCAGTAAAAATGCAAATAGGGAAGCTTCTGTCCACTGTGAGGCTGTATGGGAGCAAAGGAGAATGAAGACCATTCAGAGGGCATCAGATGGTGACAATCCTGTTGTGACCCGGCCTGCGTTTTGAAGGAATGTCTGAGAGCTTTTCTGTGCCATCATCAGTCTCTGGAGCAATCCACTTCTTCGCAAATGGCAAATAAACACGTTTGTCATTGCTTAATAGTAGTTTGTATTAAATAAAAGGTAGCACTCTGGTGAAATAATTACCTTTTACTATCAAAACTGACAGTTTGTTTTGTTTTGTTTTGTTTTTTAATATTTTATTTACTTTTCTAACCAGTTGTTTTTATGAAAGCACTTGTTAAATTATGACTGCAAAGTCAAAAATGTTTCTCCTTCTTATTCCCTGCATTAATTTCTCTGACAAATAGTATTCAATAAAGGTATGTAGCTTTTATGGTGACTTGACCCTAATTATTCTGGCTATATGCAGACTTACCATCATGATCCATTGCCCAACTGATTTCTGCAGCTAAAAACTTTCATCACAGAATCTTTGGTAAAAATCACAGTTCTCTGGCAAGGTAATGATTTATGCAAGTTAAATACATATTTTTTTACAAGCTGTATACACTGTATCTGTCGAACAGGATAAGGAAGTTATGTGTTATGACCGAACACAGGTCGTGCAAGTAACTAAACCTTTGAACAGCCTTAGAGGAAAATTCAAGACATACAGTATCTGTCTTGTTCATAGATAACCTGTAGAAGTGCAGCACCAAGTCATATCAGAGATCAGGGCAATAACCACAGCTTTGTCACAGGCAACGTGAACAGTGACATCACGGTCAGGAAAAGCAAGGTTACTTTCAAATCTACCATGTACTTGAAGATCACAATTATTACAAGGTTAAATTTACTTACAATGACTCAGAATCACTGGAAGGGCTGTGAGGCACTGGAACAGGCTGCCTAGGGAAGTGGTGGAGTCACCATCCCTGGAAGTCTTCAAAAGACGTTTAGATGTAGAGCTTAGGGATATGGTTTAGTGGGGACTGTTAGCGTTAGGTCAGAGGTTGGACTTGATGACCTTGAGGTCTCTTCCAACCTAGAAAATTCTGTGATTCTGTGATTCTGTGAGAAGAGTGATAAATTACCAGCAGCGGGATATAACTGAACCTGTTCTACTTTGCAGATGAGGACTGAGCACTGCCAGGAACAATATCCAGGCATTCATTCCTGGCCAAGGATGCGAGATCTAAAATGTTGAGTTTGATCTTCACACAGAGCCGTTCCCTCCCTTCCTTGTTCTTCACCCTCAGGGAACTGGTCATTCCCAGGTGGAAGCAATTACTTCTCAGGGGGAGTTGTTTCTTTGGAAGCTTTTGGAAGAGCAATGGCAGAAGTGTCCTGTGAAGGAGTTTCCATCTAAACAGAAATAAAAGATTAGCGCAGTGTGCCAAGGACCAGATGATGATGAACTAGAAGATGCTCTGTTTCGCCAGGAAGTTAAAATCATTATCAGCCTTCTGATACAACTGTGTACACTACGGTGTGCTCTCAATAGCCTGTGCTACACCAGCTAACAGGCTGGTGTCACCTTCACCCAAACCCTGGTAGAGCTGATGCTACTTAGCCTGCAGGCCCAGCAGGTTTGCCTGAACTGGCCCTGAAAGCACTGCACATTTCAGCTTTACATTTGAGAAAGAGGAAAGAAAAGGCACATATGAGCTGGATGGAACACGGTAATATGCATCACATCCCAGAATGAGTGCAACTCTTATATTTTGATACAACATTTTGGATACACCCTGGTGTCTAAAAAGTATGTCTAGTACTCTCGGTGTCATAAGTACTCTTAGTACTAACTATTTGCAAAGAGGCAGCCTTGGGTGCCTCAGCACACGGAGCAGCCCAGTCCCATGCAGTGTAGACTCTTGTATTTACTTCTCTTGGTAAGCCAGTTCTGCTCTCCTGACCTGGACTACCTTTACTTTGTCAACGCTGGCTGTCATAGGCGTTCCTAACAACCTGAGCGCTATCGACTGCATTTACTGCAGTGTGCCAAAGGTGTTGCTCACAGCCCTTCTGCACTTCCTCATCCTCAGGGGCAAGGTGCAGCCGAGCACAGCACTCCGGAAGGACAGGAATCCCCAGTGAGCAGCTTCAGTTCAGCGTTCATAAAGGTTTGGGTTAATTACTGGTAAGCTGGTGGTTAGAAAACAGCATCTGGCTTTTCGTGAGGAGCTGGGCTGGCAACTCCTGACCTGGATTCATCCATCAGAATAACCTCCGTATCCCTCTTCTACAGTCTCCCGATCATTTCCAAATTGAAAAATGCTCTTTTCTTCAGTGCTTTCCCAGAGCCACAGCTTGAACTGCTGCCCCTGCAACAGGTTCTGTGCTTCGTGCCTCTGGTAGATGCACCTTGTGAACACTGAGGGCATTCCTACAAACAAGGCCAAATTTGGGCCACTCAAAATGTGGTAGGTGTGTTAGCCAAACACGAGAACGCCAGGAAAACAACATGCCAAAGGGGAGGAAGGCACAAGCATTCTAATTCTAGTGCTAATTGCAGCTATCCAAATTACCTGTTCAAAGGCTTTGCTGCTGCAAAGTCAAGTTCCCAGTGTTTGTTCAGGTACAAACTGGCCCAGTAACAGCAACCACACAGCTCTGCCTCTCTTTTTGCCTTCCTGTTCAGAGCAGGGACAACCTCTGCATGCAAGACAAGCTGCTCAATGGCTGCACTGTTTTGCTTGCTTTTTTTTTTTTTTTTTTCTTTTAACCTAGGTTTTTCTGTTTCTCGGATTAAAATCTGGCTTGCAGGCCTCATTTTGCAAAGCAATTTGATGGATTTCACACACAAACTCCTTTGCAAAATTAAGGCTCCGCATTTTTTACCCTGAAACATCTCTTTGAGACTCATTGCTAACATTAAAGGAGACAATTAATGAAATTGATTCATCAGAACAGGCAGTGTCCAGCAACCATCAATAGAAAATCCATCTTTAGGGCACTCAACCATTAGAAAAGAGGAGAATGTAAGTGTTATTAGCTTAGATGTGTAACTCGATTACATGGAAATCTCAATGGCAATTACTGTGAATATTTATCTGCTTTCCATAGTGCTCTGTCAAATGCAAATTGAAGAAATGGTACGATCCCATTATACTAAAAGATTAATGCCTCAAAATAAAATAGGTTGGGCAACTAACACACCCACTGCCGTATTGATTTGTGTGCTCACAGAGAATGCACAGTCACTGATCTCAGCAGCTGTTAAAGGTTTCCTTGAATCTGTATGACATTCACACGTATTTGTGTGTCCCCATTTATTGTCTGGTCCTTAGTGAAATTCTCTGCAAACGCCCAATTTAGAAGAGACAAATGAGCAACCACGTCCAGTGTAGAAGAATTTCCAAGTGTAAAGAGTAAAGGAGTGATACAGACAATGAGTGCTTCTCATAGAGAATGATACCTGGCTTGTGATTGTGCTCAAATTTGGAAGTAATTGACAGGTTGAGAGCCTGTATTTCTCAGATTTGAAGACATAGGAGAGAACCTATGAAGTATGAAACGGTGGGAGTGGAGCAGATGGTTGGAAACCAAAACCAAAATCTATCCTCAAATTTTCTCCTGAGGATTTTAACCTAGATATTGTTGCAGTTCAAATATAAACTAGAGGTACCCTTCAGACTGATTTATTACACTCTAGCAACTAATATGCATAAATACCCTTACCATCAGCAGCAAGGTGTTATAATAATTTGATATACTATACAAACATTTAGATAGGTATCTCAAGGGATTCTTAGTCCATTTTACTTATCTAAAGTTCTAAAAACAGGGACTAAAAATAAATAAATAAATAAATAAATAAATAAATAAATATGATAATGACAATGATAATGATGATGATGATGATGATGATGATGATGATGATGATAATAATAAAGAAACATGACCCTACTGCTGAGTAGGAATTGATTTGAGGAAAACTTTTATTAAATCTGACGTCAAGCCATGCTTGGTAACAATTAAGACATATAATCTGTTAAAAAAAAACTTACAGGTTTTTTGCATTGATTTACTTCGTGCCATAAAATCATTTGCTTGCCTGTATCATGGAAGAAAAACGCATAAGGTGATTTTCAATTAACTCTTGTCCTTCAGTAATTTTACTAGAAAAAGAGCAATGAAATAACAAATTGCTCCTGGAGACTCTGCATTTTCTGATCTGTATTATTATATCCATAACATTATGGATGGTATTAATTTCTTTAAGTACAATGCAGATAGCCTGAATCCAGAACCACGTACCATTAATCATGTGGGGGACAGTGCTGTAACTCTCTCCTGTGTTGTTTTGCTGGATTCAGTTCTGGCAGTAGGTGTCAGCAGAAGCTCACCGAGGGAACCGTCCCATCCATCCCCAGACCTGCCACGCTGCACGGATGATGCATTAGGGCTGAAAGGTACAACTGCACTGTCACATTAGTGCCTTTTACCTGAGTAATCCAATACAGAAAAACAGAGGGGCCAAGTGCTGAACGTCCTAGATGACTGTATACAACTGAGCAGGACAAACTGCAAGTCAAGCTTTGCCTGCACACTGAGGTTCATTCACATAGCAAATGTGGTGGGGTCATTCACAAGATGCACATTGATGTAGCAGAACATTGCTTGTTGAAGAACACCGTGCATTAAAACATGCGTACCTGCTCTGGGGTCCAGAACATAGCAGGAGATCTGCTCAAATAACAACAAAACAGGGGTGAAGAGACAGCAAAGAGAAGATCTCACTATGATATGACTGCATCAGGAAGATTCAGTGGTTGTAGTTTTAAGGGGAGGATTTCAAATAAAATCATACTAAGGTCCTTCATTACCAACAAGTTCACTACTTAAATTAACAGCTACATACTAGGAAATACATCCCATTATAATACAGTAGGACAAAGTTGGCTAAAAGGTAGAAAATTTGAGAGAGATTTTGTTGGTACAGGAGATAAATAAGATATCCTACAGGGAAGGTTTTCTAGATCTGGCTCTGAGCAAATCTATCTGAGTGAAAACAATAGCAAGCAAGTTGTACAACTGAAAACAAACAAACAACAACAACAAAAAACAACCTACGTCAAATTACCAAGTAGAAGCCAATACAATCACACACACACAAATAAAAATACAAAAAAAATAAAAAATAAATCCAAGGAAGACAAAGTAGAAAGCAATGCACTATTACACAGATATAAAGATATAAGGAGGACATTTTGCAGAAACATCATCAGTATGAGGGTGATTGACAATGCCAGTCCAAAATGGTAACCTACTTTCTCTCGGTGAAATGGTAGCAGGCCATGTACAGAAGAAGAAGGGATAGCTGCTTTATCTGGACATTCATGAGTTTTGGTATCCTCTCATATGACACTGCATAGCACAGATCAGATAGTGCTGCCCCGGCTCGAAAAGCCACGATTATAGCACACTTATGTAACCAGCAGAGCAGCTGGTCACCACCAAACCGCAAAAGCATATCGAAACAAGAGTATGCAGGCATCTGTCCTCAATCTGTTCATTAATTACATGCAAGATTATACTTATGAAACCTGGGGGAAACACGAAGCTGGAAAGAGTTGGGAGCCCTGTGAGGAATACATTTATAGTTCATAATGATCTTGACAAGCCAATGAAATAAATCAGTTTAGAAATCAGCAGCTACAATACGTTAGTCCCACTTATAATCACAAGATAAGGGAATAAATTCATTGGAACCATTCTTCAGAGATGATCAGGGTATACAGTGAATCACGCGCTGATCGTGAGTCAGTCGTGTCATATTGTTATGAAAATGCAAAGCCTGCTAAAGGCTTTAGTACAAAAGTGTCACAGGTAAGATAATACGATCAACACAGGGGCACCTGCAGGCACGGCGTGTGCGGGTACCTCATTTCAAGGAATATGTGAACCAACAGGGCAAAGTCCAAGGCAGATGAACAAAAATAATCGTAAGTCTAGGGAAAAAAAAAAAGTGTGAGAAATAATGGGTGATCTCATGTAAGCTTGCAAGAGCTGGGTAACTGTGGCTGGTATCAAACACAGACTGGAGGCAGGAGTCAAGATCTCAGTAAATAAAGAAATATGGTAAAAAAATTAGATGATACGAGAAATAATATGTCTGAGTTTTTACTGCTTCATGCTAAATTGACTGCTTTACTCAAACTCCCCTCCTATCTTGCATCTGTGCACCTCTGACTGCGAGGTCCATCCCTCTGGTGGCTAAGAGCTTTGTCCACCTCCTTGTTCACACCATGAGCAGCCAGCCCAGCGCTAAGGGTGAACTCTCAAATTCTGGGGAAGACAACAAAAACATGCTGGCTGTATTGAAAGGCATGAAAACAAAACAAAAAGGCAAAATGAGAATATCAGAAAAAGAGACTGAGAGCTCATCTTCTTGTATGTGGGTCAGCAGAGCTGAGAGTTGCAGCTAATTTTATAATAATCTGCAGATCAAAGAATATTTTCACTGAAGGGTGTTGCCCCTCCCAAGAGCTTTTTTTCCCAGTTCAGCTCTTCCAAAGCTCTTCCCCAGCTCCCTGATGCATTTACTTCCTTGAAGTAAAAATGTGATGGGAAGTATCCGACCGGGCACTGCAGAGACTCAGAGGACCAGTGGGGCAGTGGTGGGGGAGAAGCTCATGTGGGGAGTCTGGCATGGGGACACAGCCAAGGCAGCCCCTGGCAGGGTGAGAAATGGGGGACCCCAGCTCTGCAGAAAGTGAGCCCCAGCTGCCCCTCCTCCTCAGTGTGCAATGGGCTTCAGGCAGGCATTTTAACTACAGCTCCCTAAGGTGGAAAAGAAAATAGAGGATATGTAACAGTGCCCAAAACTTTGCCTTTCTTGTCTGGGTGTAGGAAAGAGACCAGGGACAATTTCCCCAAATAACTCTTTAAAAATAGATACTCTTTGAAAATATTCCAAATTAGAAACATGGTATTTTTACCACTGTTTCAACATTGCTTTAAGTCTAATTGTCTAAGTCCCTGTATCTTGTGTCTCAGTCGCTTTGTAGGACTTCAGACACTTGTAGGTCCTTCAGATACCACTCAGTCCTTCACTCAGGAGGACTTCAGTCAGCCTCACCTCCATCCCCGAACAGGTGATGGAATCACACCTCCTGGAGGTCATCTCCAAACATGTGGAGGACAAGAAGGTGATCAGGGATAGTCAGCATGGGTTCACCAAGGGGAAATCATGCTTAGCCTTCTGTGATGGATGACTGACTGGGTAGATGAGGAGAAAAACTGGATGTCGTCTACCTTGATTTCATCATGGCTTTCAGCACTGTCTCCCGTAACACCCTCATAGGCAAGCTCAGGAAGCGTGGGTTGGGTGAGTGGACAGTGGGATGGACTGAGAATTGGCTGGATGGCAGAGCTCAGAGGGCTGTGATCAGTGGCACAGACTGGTTAGAGGCCTGTAGCTAGTGCTGTCCTCCAGGGCACTGCATCCAGTCTTGTTTGACTTATCCATCAGTGACCTGGGGGAACAGAGCACCTCAGCAAGTCAGGGGAGGTGATCCTCCCCCTCTGCTCAGCCCTGGTGAGGCCACTCCTGGAGCACCGTGTCCAATTCTGGGCTCCCCAGTACAAGAGGGACATAGAGCTACTGGAGAGAGTCCAGCAGAGGGCTATTAAGATGATATGGGGCCTGAAGCATGTGTCAAACACGGACAGGCTGAGAGAGCTGGGCCTGTTTAGCCTGGGGAAGAGAAGGCTGAGAGGGGATCTTATTAATGCGTATAAATATCTGAGGGGAGGGCTTTAAGAGGATGGAGCCGGTCTCCTTTCAATGGTGCTCAGTGACAAGACAAGAGGCAACGTGCACAAACTGAAGTACAGGAGGTTCCGGATGAATATGAGGGGGCACTTCTTTGATGTGAGGTTGACAGAGCACTGAACAGGTTGCCCAGAGAGGCTGTGGAGTCTCCTTCTCTGGAGATATTCAAAACCCACCTGGATGCCATCCTGTGCAATGTGCTCTGGGTGACCCTGCTTGGCAGGGGGGTTGGACTGGGTGATCTCCAGAGGGACTGGGTGATCTCCAGAGGTCCCTTCCAGCCTCAACCATTCAGAGATACTTCCAAAATGGACCTTCTGTGAGCAACTGTCTCCTTTCATGTGTGCAAAGGGATTTTTCTTAAACTACCAGCACCAGCAAAGACACTACCTTGGATTCAGGCAGCTAACGCTGTTTGAAACGTGCTGTGCCCAGAGCAGATCCATACACATGGTGGTCAGCACATCTGAAATACCCACTCCATTCTTCCTGCTGGAGCTCTGCAGAAGTTGTCTACAAAACAGAGGTTTTTATAAGGGAGTTATAGCTCATTACAGACCCCCAGGCAGTACGTTTCAGTGTTTTAGTGATGTGAATAGCTCTCCTTTGCTTGCTCAGTTCAGTCATCATTTCATTGCATACCCATTGTGTTTCACTGTGCTTATCTCTGTGCGCAAGTTTATTAAAAAAAAAAAAAAAAAAAAAAGATGAGCAACTTCACGTCTCTTCCAGTTCATCCTAAAATAGACCCTAAAAAAGAGACTTTACATGTTTCCTTACAGTTCATCTCTGTTGCACTACAGTGCAGAAAAGTTCACTGAACAGGGAACAGCAAAGATGAACAAAACAAAACCAGAACAAAACTGAAGGGAAGCAAAAGTTTTATTTGAACTTTATGTTATACTCTGTCTATCAGCAGGGCTGAAAAACAGTGTCTGTGTTAATGAAGAGTGAGCATTAAGCAACACTTCTGATTTCTGCAAATAAGAAAAGACTTTATATTAACTTTATTAACCTCTCCACTTTACTTAAAAATGGTAACTTGGTTTCCTTATGGTCTTCTACTCTTGCCCACTCAAAAGGCTTATTCTTGTCTTCTTTTATGGGCTTTACACCCTAACTTCTGTATTAAGAGAAATAACACCACCTCTATTTGTGACAGGTTTTGAGATTTTATTTCTGGGAAGGCTATTGCCTCATCCTTTGTACTTCCTGATAACTCATGCGAAACATCTGACACAGGGACTTTCTTGTTCCCCAAAATGACAACCACAGCTTGAATAAAATGGGAAAAGAAAAAAAAATCAACAAAAAAACACTTCATCAAATAAGTCTGTATTTCTAAGCGAGATGGTTTCGTAAGCTGAAACTTAGGTAAAGTAATTAAATTTTAACTTCTTGGAGATTTTCATTGGTATATCACATTTATTTTTTTTTTTCCCTAGAGAATTAGGATTTAAACCTTATTCACTTCTATAAAAGTATCTTAAGAAGAAAAGTAGACTTAAGGTTTTACTTAGGGCCTCTAACTTAATTATTGCATGTTGTAGTGATTAAAATGACTCTACATCCTCTCATGTTTTCTTTGCTGTACACTCTGGTTTTCTATTTGAAGATATCTAGATATAATATTTACATACTGCCCTGTAATACATGCCATATTGCCTTTTTTAAATTTTTTATTCTTTTTTGAGAAATAGCATTTTATTCTTGCCTGGATGCCTAAGAGCTGCTATTTAATATATTAAAGATGAATAGTTTTATTATTTTAAAATATTTTTACTCCAGATTTAAAGAATATACTGTCTTCCATTATTTTAGTTATTTCTGATTGCAGAGGTTGAATGTTACATGCTGTAGTCAATGCGTTTCATATGACAAATAGTTCACAGCAGTGGGAATCCTGAATGCAAACAATGGGTTCTACTTTGTGTGTAAAAATTAAACAGGCTTGTGTTGAATGGAAAAATATCTCTGGCAAGGTCACCGTTACTTGTGTCAGCCTGCTGTTCCTTTGAGTGTTCAAAAAAATCCCTAAAACTGAAGAGAGCAGTGAACCTCCTGGTCTAATTAACCTTGAGCTTAACGGAGAACATACTTAAATGTTCAACAGCAGCACACTACGCCACAGTAGTTGCATGAGAGGATATGATAAAAGTATAAAAAAATTACTTCCACCTTTTTGGAAGGAGGGAGAGAAAATGAAACGTGCTTGCTAGCTACCTAGACTGCAGATCCCATGCTTAATTGCTTACCTCTCACCATTTGGGGTAAAGAACTGTACTTACTGAACTAAAAGCTGCTCCTAGCTAGGCGCTAAGCAAGGTGCTTACATGTCCAGAAACATCACCCTCAAGCTTGGCAGTATCTTCTTCCTACTCAATCCACTGGTGATTCACCTTGTCTCAGGATTAGGCTGCTAATGACCATTATTTAATAACAACCAAGACTTGGAAATATGCCTCTGATTACACCTGGGAGGCTGGGAAGCTCCACCTCTGTGGTAGACTCGAATTCTGCAAAATCTGATCTAGATTTGCTTATGACACCAACAAGTACAAACTTAAGTTCAAAAATCGAAGCACCCAACAGGGTAGAAAGTGAAACCAGCTTAAAACAGTGACTATGAGAAGGGTGACCTCTGCTCTTATCCACCTGTTCTGCTTTTGGTGCAAATATGAAAGTCTGATGGCAATGCTTTGGAGAAAAGTTTTCCTTGGAGACACAAAGGGAGTTAGACAAGGATTCCCAGATGTGATCTGGCAACCAAGTTCCAGGAGCTCATTAAAGGTCTTAAATGTTTCTTTTTATGTAACATTTGTGTTAAACTTTCATCTTAATTGCTGTAATCCATGTTTGAAATGTTCAATAAAACATATAAGTGTTGTATTACCTTACTGTGGGAAAGAAAATTCAGTACCTACACCTCGTAAATGCTAAGCTTATTAGAAATATTAATAGTTAACAAGCTCCCTGAAGACAAATTTTATCATTCCTTCAGAAGCTAAGCTCTGAAAAAAATATGAATTTGTGTGCCTAAAGATAGGAACCTCTTCATGAACATGGATTTAGTGGCAGATGACTACTATGCCACAGTGAGCCTTATGACATGTAATTGTTGATTTATAACCTTAATGTACTTTATTTCCTTGATGTAGTTGTAAAAATCTTGCTCGTGTGGTTGAGGGGGATCTAACTAGCCTGAGTGTGTACAGTCAGGTCTGCTGAACTGAAAATCCTTGGTGGAAGTTCACCTCCTGTACCTTGCTTTCTGCTCCCTATTTTAAAACTTTCGTCTTTTATTCCGATCATCCTTAGTCTCTATTTCTTTTCTCCATGCTTTGGCTAGAAAGCTCACGATGAGCCTACAGTAGCTAACAAACCCTTTGTCTTTGCAATTTTTCCTTCAGCCTGCACTGCTGCACTGCTTCTTGGTGTGGGAGGAGGCAAAGTAGGATGTATGGAGGCCGAGTTGCTATGGGGAAAGAAGTGCAAAGGGAAGAAAGGTGGATATATGCAAATAGGTCAGGCAACAGAGAGAATGGAAAGAAGGAACAGCAAGCTGACAGAAGTAACGGTGACCTCGCCAGAGATATTCTTCCCCATTTTGGTGGTTTGGTATCTCACAATAAGGTGGGGAGTACATCTGTACAAATACTCAATTACTGCACAAAGGGCTTACTCTGTCCTTAATCCATGTACCAGACTGCTGATGTTGCTGTTCTTTAAAAGCAGGGTGTCATCATCACCTGCTTTTTTCCCCATTTTCTCTTTCGGTGTTGCTGGTGCTTCTAGTTGAGCTATGCAGACATTGACCCGTGTGTAGTTAAACAAATCAACCTGTCTGCAAGGATATGTGTAAGAAAACAAACGACAGAGCAAACAGATGACAGAACAACTGAGGCACATTATTAGCTTTGTTTGCTCAGCAGCTAGGACTGAGACTCACCTTTTAAAGATCTTCTGGTTTTAGTGCTTCCTACTATAGATGATGTGGCATTAGGAACCTTGAGTGTGTACTTACGTCCTCACAGAGGAACACCAGAACAGAAAGAAGACATGCTGTTCTTATGCTGCGATTAAGATGGAAGAAAAGAAAACACTGACTATAGTGGCAAGTAATTTTTTGTCTTTGTTCTTTTATTTTTTTTTTAAGAGGCTTTCACCTTAGGTGAAATTTGCTTATACTGAAGGGAACTGGTAATGGTTCTCATTGACAGTTAGGTCTTGTGCTGTGGCTGTACAGGAGCACAATAAGCTGAGTCTCTGGTGCAGAGAGCTGCAACTTGGAAATGAGAATGAACTTACACTTGTCTGGGGCTCCATCACCACAGCAACATCATGAAGTGGATGAGGCCACATCTGCAGGTTGTGGTCTACACTGGAAACTTTTTCCCAGGCTGTCTGGTAGATCAACACCTACCTGGAGGTACTGTTAAATGGATGCAAGACTTTCCAGAAGGTGAAGGTTACAACAAAGATTAAATGTACTTCAGCTTTCTAGGATAAAGGATCTAAATAATCTAGCAATTTTTTGTGTTTGTGATATTTTGGACCGTCAGCACAGTTTTAAAGAAGCTGTCAGACAGAAAGAGAAATGTTCAACCCAACAGCAATTATTGAATCAGCTCAAGTGCACAATTCCAGACAGTGGTGGTAAACGAAAGAAAAGGCAAAGATCAGAGGTGAGTTACAGGTGCAGTCAAATGACTGGGCATAATGATCGGCTAAAGTAGCATTCCCACTAAAAACATGTTAGCAAAATCTGTAAATTAAAAGAGCAACAAGGACACTTGTATGAAATCATGCCATGTTGACAAGAACTACTTGTTCTGATATTTCATCAAACACACGTGGCTTTTAGCTATAACATTTCACCTCACTCCTTTGCTTCTCTGCAAGAGGGAAAGGAAAGAGCCATGCAAAATGTGCTGAAGGGAGCCTGTAGGGTGGTGATTGTTATGTTAAGATACAGTAGGACATAGATTAACTGCAGTGGGACATTGGACTAAGTTCTTTGCCTAGGATTCACTTTTACCCATCCTACAGTCTCTGCCTTCCTTGCATGTCAGGACCTGCTGCCTTTCTCAGCAGTCTCTGCCTTCTTCTTGCTGCCACTCAGGAACCGCATCTGTGCCACTTCTGTGCTCAGAGCAGCTCCCTGGTCTCATGGCCCCTCTCCAAGGTCCTCCTGAAATTCTGCTTTTTTTGTGAAGCCTCCAAGCTGTTAACACCCTCACAGGTGTGCCACGAGGGAATCTCAGACGGGCGTACTGAGAACAACCAGCGTGGAGCACGGTTTTCCGAGGCAGGGTCGCTAAAACGAAGGGTGGGACTTTTTGTGGCGGGGGGCTGCATCCTGTGGAAATAAGTGGAGGGGAAAGTGTGGCAGGAAGCACAGAAACAGCAGCCAAAAGAGAAACAGCAAATGCTGCTGGAGACAAACGGGTAGCCCTAATTTTACCACATCCTGCTGCGAGAAATGAACACAGAGAGCAACCGCGCTGAAAAAGAAGCGAAATAATGCCAAGAAGGCAGAAGGGGGGGGGGGGGGGGAGGAGATGCTTTTAAACACTTCCCATTGAGGCTGGCAGGCCGGGCCCTTCAGACGGGTGTGTTGTATCGGAGAATCCCCCAAGGGCTCGGGCTGGAAGGGGCCTCGAAGATCATCACCCGCCATGGGCAGGGACGGCACCCACCACACCAGGCTGCCCGGGTCCCCATCCAGCCTGGCCCTGAGCCCCTCCAGGGATGGGGCACCCACAGCCTCCCCGGGCAGCCTGTGGCAGCGCCTCCCCGCCCTCAGCTCCCCGCTCTCCCCTCCCGGGCCCCCGGAGCCCTCCCCGGCCGCCAGGGGGCCGCGAGTCCCGGCCTGACCCCGAGGCTGCGGGGGCGGTGCGGGCGGCTCGGCCGCTGGCCCCAGCCCCGGCTCCAGCCCCGGCCTCGGTCCCTGCCCCGATCCCGGCCCCGGCCCAGCCCGGGAGCCCCGGGGCCGCGGCGAGGAGGAGCCCGCGACGCTGGGCTGGAAGCGGGCGGCCAGGAGGTAAGGCTGGGCTCGTCCATTAGGGCTCCTGGGAGCCCTGCTGCAGCCCCCCGGGGAGCAGCGAGACCCCTCTCGCTGGCTTCCCCTCGCAGAAGTCTGCGTGCTCCCGCGGGGCTTGTTTGTGCCTCAGCTCCGCAGCTTGGCTTTGGCTGAAGTTTTAGGAGCGTATGAAGAGCATGAATATGCACTTGTTGGCAGCCAGAAGCAGTCAGCAGCCTCTGTATTCCTCTCTCGTCAGTGCTACAGCCTCTTCATTACGTGCTCTGAGCACTGAAGCAGCATGGAAATGCATCTTGTACTCAAAATAGACACCGACAACCCTTCTGTTTAATTTTCTTCCATATTACTCTGTTATAATCAGCGTCTATTGTTATCTTAAAAGAGGATTAAGTGTTTCTTCAGGAGAATGAGAGCTGTCAGGAGTGGTATGTACACGGGCGACATCCAGACTTGTAACACATGGGATTTGCTCGGAGGGGATCTTGGCTTTGGCAATCAGCAGCTGATAGGAGTTGTTGCTTTTCGTGATTGCTGGCTGCATTTTCATTCTCTAAGGATGGGTGGCTTTCTAAGAGGCTGGATGTTCACGTCTCACTGAGCAGAGGTCTGCAGAGGACCCATGCGAGACGTTATCTGGGTGTTTTCTAGCCCATTCTGCTGTCATCTGCTTATGAAATAATGCAGCGCAGGGAGCTAGTAGTTCAAGACTTCAGATGCGGGCACTTTAAAATTACTAGTCTGCTCGTTTTTTGACTTGTTTGAAGTCAATCCACAAGTAGGTGGATAATTTGACTGTAACGGCGTGTGTTTAAAATAGTGATTGCTGTTTTTTAGCATGCAGGATTGTTTCAGCCTAGGTAGCTGGATTGGCTGCCAGCCTCCGAAGCTGACTTGACCCAGCAACAGGACGTTTCAACAGAATATGCTGAATTCCCCAAATCAAGTGTATGAAATAAAATGTCACAGGTCTTAGCAAATAAAAATAGACGCGTAGGAACTCTTGTCTCCCCTGGGATCTAGGATTTATGATGGAAATCATCTGTCATTTCCTAATGCCACGCATGCTAATTGCAAGTTGAGGTTAATCATTGCTGTGTAAGGGAGTATGTCAGATCTTATTTTCCATCCCATCCACATGGGATAAGCTTCTAATAAGCTCTGATCCCTCAGCCGCATCCACACAGCAGCACTTTCCTGGGTTATCCTGCCTATATCCCAGATAATTTTCCAGATGGTTTCGGTTTTATAATTTGCATTCAAAGCAGCAGGGCATTTTTGTCCCACGGAGACAAGGCGTTTTGTACAGAAATGCCCAGCATTTCTGCATGTAAATCGAGATCAGATTATACATTTTTGTAGTTGTGAATTAATATTTATTTTTGGCTGTCTAATTTGGCCTTTAGAAAAATGTTACTTTTAGGGAGTGGGAGCTTCCCAAAAGCAAAGCCACTGTTGGTTGGTCTTTTGACTAAATTTTTGGATGCTCATAAGCCACTGAAGACTTAATCTGCTATGATTTTTTTTTTCTGTGGATCAAGGAAGCTAGAAGCTGGCATAAGTAATCTATGTATTTATGTAGACTGAGCTGTAGTAAAGCAATATGTTGTTTTTGTCTGAAGTTAGCACTTGGAGTGTTTGCATTGAAGGATTCATTTTGTTCTAGTTTGAGTAGCATCCATATGCTAAAATAACCCGCAAAGCAAACACGTTCGCTTTCCAAAGCAGAACTGAAGGGCTGGAGAATAGTGTGAGAACACTTAAAAACGTGTTAATCGGGTTCTTCTTTGCATCCCTAATCCCCAAGCAGACAGACCTCATGTACCCACGTCTTCCAAACCACCTTACGCGGTGTCTGCCTGACTCCAAAACCGTCCTGAACGTGGCGTGTCTCCCTGTTGAAGCAGAAAGTTTGTAAGCGCCTTATCTAGAGCTGCTGGAGTCGAGCATCAAAGCTCTTAGGAGATCAAGAAACTGGGGCACCTGGCAAGCATGCTGTAAACACACACACACACGCACTGATAGGATCGGTCGTGCAGGCTTTCTCCTTAAAACATCGCCAGAAGAGGAACCAGCCTGCACCCTGCCATAACAAGCAGGCGGCGGTGGGACTCCTGAAGGGTAGGCTGTAATCAAAACCTGGCCTCCTGCTCCTTGTGCCCAGGGGGGATCAAACCCACGTCTTCCCCCACCTGAGGCTGAGGTAAGCGAGTGGGAGGCGTGCTTCTGCCCCTGTGTTTAACCTGGGCCGTCTGGTGGAAGAGGCTGCAAGTTGCCAGAGGCCGAACTGAGGAGCAGCAGCAGGAACCTGGCTGCTGCAGCGCTCCCCGTGCTTCCTGGGAGCCACATCTCGCAGGGCTTGGTTGCTGGTGATAAGACTGTTATCAGAGGTGGGAATTTCCACATCCTCTGTGTTTAAAGAGAGGAGTGACGCTTGGCTAGTTAAGGGAGGAAGAAAAAATAAGGTTATATCTTCGAGTGGCCTTTTCCCTTGGGTCTTTAAGGCACAGATCATCTGAGGATGAGAGGGAAATTCCTCATTCTGTGATACTTGCAGTGCTTTGTTTTGCTAGGACAGTGTTTCTTTGTCTTAGGGCAGGAAAGCACCTGCTTTTTTGGGGGAAGTGTGGATAAGAAACACTGGTGTCTACGTTCATTTCAAAGCTCCTTTATTCAAAGAGATAACACATCTTATTTTTGGCAGCCGTGTTTGAAATTGTGAGGGTGACCGGCAACCTGCTAGTACGAGCTGCCTTGCCAAATACTATTGCAAAACACTGCCACCGTAGGAGTGGTGTAACTTCACACACCGTTACATTTCTCTCAGAGTAAAACAAATCAAAGGAGTACCAGCACCCGGCGCTGTCTGTGGTGTGCTGCTCAAGCGCAGGTGGGTCTCAGCTGAGAAACAAGGTGGCACAGGGCCTGCCAAAATGTTCCCATGTGGTTATACCTCTGCAATATGGTATATTGCAGATATACATACAGACCATAATAATGGTCTATGTGGTTACACCTCATATTTGAGTATTTATTGAACTACTGTAGAATTGAAGTTATTCACAAATATTTATATTTATCTAAACAATACAGGATGCAAAATCTGTTATCTAAATATACACAGAGTGTGTGCCAGGTTTTTTTTTAGGTCTTACAACTTTCCTGTTTGCTGTTAAAACATGGCACCAGGTGGAAACAGTTCGTGTTTTTCAGAAACTACCTTGATGGCTATCTCACAGCTTTGCACCATTAATCTTTGCTGAAAGTATTATTTGAAGGAGAAGCTGTGTTTGGGGGACGTGTGAGCTTTGTTGGTCCGTGATGTTGCCTATCGCACAGCATTACTGTGACAACTGTTTATTTGGGCCATGGGAGATGCCACCAAAAAAAAGTCTCAGCCTCAACTTAGTGTTACCTACCAGGAGGCCCCATCTTCTGCTCTGCGATTTATGAACAAGGATTGCTATCGAGCCCTTAAATATGTTTCTTACTAAGATTAGTAAATAAGAAAGGATTGAGCATTCAGAAAATGAATACTTAAATGCTCTGGAATTTCCAGCTTATGTTATATGTTTTTCTTTAATGTTGGAAGGAGCATGGAATTGGGATAAGAGGTAATTAAAGAAAAAAAAATCACTTTTGGATGGGATTTAATCATACCTTGCAAAAGGAAGATGCATTAAGCCCAGAAGTTTGGAGTGCTACCAGAAAGTACTAAATGGAGACGTTTTAGAACAGCTCAGAAATAAAAGCTACCTGGCAGAAGCACCCGGGCTGTCAAGTGCCTGGAGACAAGTACATCAAAGGACCGGGGGACTTCTGCTTCCTTGCTGCAGAGCAGGAGTGGTGCATCTTGATTATATTTAAAATGTTTTCTGTTTTCTTTGGACTCGCTGCGTCTAACAAGTCTTCTCTGCCATCCCTCCGTGTTCAGAGCCCTTATTGAAAACATGTGGGGCTCCTCTGGAAGGAGACCGCAGAACTGGCCCTCGGTAGCGTGCCTTGAAAAAATCACGTGGGGCTTGGACGCGTGACAGAAAAAATGAGTAATTGCGTGGCTCTGTCAGGAGAGGGTGGCCGACGTGCTCGCAAATTTTCAAACGTCTCAGTGTGAAGTGTTTGTGTCGAGAACAAACGGAGCTGTTCCCAGTGATGTTTTACATCTTGCGTATGCGTACACACACATTATATATAGCTCTAAAGGCATATACTAAATAGATGGGGCGGACTTCAGAAATTTTTGGAGGTTGGCTGCCTTCTTGGTGCTCTTTTCATGTTAACTAATATGTTATGCGGTGGATGAATGGGATTCTTTACAGAATTATCTAAAACCGGGCACTGGTTTATTTGAAAACAAAGGGTTTCTTTAGAGCTAAGTTTAAGCTGGCATTGCCATGAATCCTAGAATTATTCTACATTTAAATGAGAGAACAGTGATGCACTTGTGCTTGTGCTTTGAGCAGCACAGAGCTGTTGACCAGCGATTCAGAGGCCGCTGAGCAAATCTTTCTAGGTTCGCTTGCTGAGGTTTCCAAGTCTACTTTTCCCTCCTTCAGCCTATAATGAAAAACAAAGGTAAAAATATGCTATAACTTGCACCGATCGATTTATGTGGAGGTGTGCAAGTTGCTGTGAAGTGTGGTCGAAAAATCTATAGCAAGCCGAGTGCCCTGTAGCAGTTTGAATGTGTACTTTTTCTCTGTTTTGGTTTGGGGTGTGTGGGATGTAGTGTATAGCAGCAAAACAATACCTCGCTTGTTTATAGAAATGCTTGGGAAGAAGTGGTGAGAAAGAGGAAAATATTTACAGTAGCTTTCTACCCAATTAAAAATCAGAAGGCAGACTGAAAACAAAAGAGTTCACCTACCATCCACGCCAATTAAAAATATTTTTTTTCTGCTTGGATTTTAATTTACACATCCAAGGCAGTGTAAATATGAACTAGAAGCCTGCCTTAACCTACGCCAGTTCAGAATGCCGTCAGATTTATGATCCGCTTGGTTTGGGTTACAGCATCTGGGTAGTTAAGCACATTTTATGTGAACTGACAGAGGCTGTTAGAAATTCATGAACAGCCTTAAAATGTTAAACTTGTGGAGTACTTCCCCAGAATGTGTAAATAAGGCCTGTCTTGCAGGCATAGCTCTGCAACACGAGCTGGCTAGGATCCTCGGTTAAGATACTCCTTATGTCTGATGCCCTCAGACCTTCTCTCTGGTGTTTAATTATCTGGGAATAAAAACAGAATCCTGTAGCTTTTCTCGTGTATTAAAAGGTATCCAGAATTTGTGTGTAAATATTTTAATTGTATTCGTTGATAGTACATGAGGTTGTTTCTTTTTTTCCATATTTTGTATGAATTAGTTTATAAAGAATTAAAATAGAGGTGAAATAAGGAATGGCATAACACTTGCAGGGTTTTACTCAGAAATGAAGTTGCAAACTTGTCGACATGTGCAAAAATTATTTTAATATTTTGTGTAGGGGCATCACTTGAAATGACCTGAAAGAAATTCTATCACCAATCACCCAGGCAAAGCACAGATAATTATGCAGGGAATCATGCTGGATGCATGAGGTTAGGAAAACAAACAGTCCTTGATAAGGAATGTGTAGGTAATGAATATTTCCAGGGATGCACTAGCAGCTCCTTTGCTGCAGAGCAAGGGC
The DNA here is from genome assembly GCF_964035555.1 of Netta rufina. NCBI lineage: Eukaryota > Metazoa > Chordata > Aves > Anseriformes > Anatidae > Netta > Netta rufina. Next base: position 123,262,871 of record NC_140124.1, read on the forward strand.
CTCGTAAGGAAAAGAGGCTGGCAATGTGTCTGAGAATATAAAGAGGTGTCTTTCAAAGACAGTTGCACACACACATGGACATGTGCACAATTTCACCCTTCTTAGGAAAAAAGAAAAAAGTTGCATCAAGAATTAAAAATATGTTGACAAGAAATGAGGAACTGGCGATGGGAAGCTGGAGCATTCTTTGTCTTGGTGACTGCTTTATGACTCAGGAGCTGGGAGAGATTGATGGCTTGGCTGCTTGGCCTTCTGGTTTGCTTCTGCTGTTTTCGTAAGAGTCAGAAAGCCCCCAGACATTCTTCATTGGAGGGGGCACAGATTATTACCAATGGTATTTTAAAGCAGATGTAGCTAAGGAATAAGTGCTTTGGGATTGTTTGCCACAGTTTGTTTACAGAGCTACCAGAGACACCCGTATGTCACATCAGATGTCAGTGGGAATGGTCAATATGCAGTGGTCAAGTACGCCATCTGATCCTTTCCACTTACCACATTTTGGTTTGGTTTGCTGGATGAACGTGAACTTCTTGGAGTCCTTTCAGATGAAGCCAGACTGAAGGATGTTCTCCTGTGGTGCTGCTAGCCGCCACCCCCAGGTCCTCATTATAAGCCCATTATAAGCTCATTAGGACTTATCCCATCCATAGTTCTCTGAAAAAGAGATGATTCCCTTCTTGTTGTAGAAGTCTTGTAAAATAACATCCACCCCTTACATCTTTTTCCCCCTCTACTAAGAACTACCTTGTTCACCCTACCCCTAGATCATAATTTCAGGACTACTTTGCATTGTCATTGCTGTTCCCGAGGTGCTTTCTGGTGGGCCCATGTGTCTCCTAGGGATTCAGCTACAAACAGAGTGAAGTAGAAGATTTTTTTGAGTTCAGCAGATGATGCGCAGGCATTGCACTCCAACACTTCTTTTGATATCTCATAACAACGCTTGCCTTTCTTAGAACAGCTTGGTACTTGCCTCTTGTGACCTACTGTAGCCTGCTGTCATGTTGTTCCTCATCCTGTATTTGATGTTTCCTGCCTGTGGGCACTATCTTGTATATAACATTTCACTCTGTCTTCTGAGATTAGTACTCTATCCTGACAATTGTATATTTAACCTTTGTTTCTCACACACTAAACTATTTATTCTTTCTGCATCTGTAGTTTAATTGTTACAATGCCTTGAGGCAATTTCAAAGCCTTACTAAAGGAAAGATGTGACATCTGTACTTTCTCTTCTACCTATCTGGAAGGCCTGTCAAAGGAGGTTAGCAATGTGATTTAGCAAATCTCGTTTGGCTACAGGTTAAGCTTAAGGTGCTGCTAATTCGTTTGTTCTGGATTATTATTTTTTTTCCCCAGGGATTTGAAGTTAAATTGACTCATTGGGTCTGTAATTTCATTTTAACTAAGGTGGGTGCTATGTTTGCTCGTTTCCAGTTTTCAGCTGCATTACATTGCTTATCCTTGATGAGTGACCTGTAACTCTTGAAACCCTGAGCTACATCCTAGAAGGAAATTAATCAGGCCAGCCAATTTGTAAATCTCTATTTTGCCTATTATTCTTACCTGGTTTTTGTTGTGTTTGCTTGTTTGTTTTCTCCATTGTAGGCACCTGCATGCACTCTCTCCTTCTGGAGGTGAGGCAGCAAGGTTTTCCTTGCTCTTAAGACACAAATATATGGATTTTTTGTTGCTATCCATTTTTTTTACTTGTATTATAATTCTATCTTAACCATGCTGATTTCTTTGCCTGTGTACTCATGGAGATCTTACACTTACCACTAGCAATGTGACCATGTTTTCACATGCTGTCCTGAGCTCCTCTCCGATCCCGAAACACAAGACTATACAAAAAAATCTCCTTCTGCAACTTCTGTGGTTTATTTTTAGAGGGCACAAGGACAGGTTATTCTCTTTTATTGTTCCTGGAAGGAAACTGCTGCTTTCACGTCTCTCTTTTAGTAGTTTCTCTTGTGAGGTAGATGTTCCCGACCTGAGTGTGGTGACTTTGCCTTTGTTACATTTATGAGCTCCCTCCCTCCCCTCCCATTCCATGAGTTTAGTCAGCTTGCTGTCTGAACTGGTTGCTCTCCATTTGCCTAGAAACAAATCTAAATGATCTGCTGTGTTCTATATTTTCCCCATTTTTAATTAAAAAAACTAATTTTGAAATAAGAGGAGTGCGAGTCTAAAGGATGACACAGCTTCCCATCAATTCACAGGCCTTTGTTCCTGATGCTGTGCAGATACCAAGGTATCATGCCTTGTTAGTCTCACTCCAGGCTTTTTAGTTCTGTGTCCAGCTTGTTACCTGTGTGATAACTCAATCTGAGGTACCAAACAGATAACTCTGGTGCTGCTAGATACTTTAAAGTGGCTACAGGCCTCTTCAAACAGACCACTCCTGCTGGCACAAGTGGCTGGCTCCTCCAGCGCTTCAGACCCTGCAGGCCGCCGCCCCACGTGGTCCCTCACTATCCCCACTGACAACAGATCTACCACAGGTTTGAAAGTGAAATAAAGAGCAGGCACACTTTCAGATGTGCCATTACGGCATGTACCCAGCTCTGGTCGGTAACCTGCATCCGTCTGTGGTGGGTGTGGATCACCACACAGAGCTGGGATGCTGCATCCATTACACGGTTGTCTTTGTCATGGGCAAGCACTAGGCACTGAAAGCTGCATCAAGTCCACATTATGCTAGATAGGTTGCACAAAATTGCTAAAAATAACTTCTTTCCCAAAGAACCATGCTCTGGCTTTTATTCCTCACTGATGAGATGAGACAAGTTGCAGCTGCAGTGTGAGAAGGATCCACATGTACTAATGTCTACAGCTAAGTAAGACTGACTGTGACTTTGATGTTTACTTTTTACAACCCTTCATATCATGTACCTAAGTAGAGATCAAAATAGTTTTAACAAACTAATTCCCTGAACATATTGATGCGTGCACCCAGGTGCTCATAGGGAGCTCCAGTCTCACTGGGGTTGTCGAGTTGTCTACCAAAAATTTTTATGTAAACTGGTGTTTCTGCTGTTGCTCATCTGTTAACACAAATGAGCTATTAATGTAAGAACTGGGGTGCTTTCAGAAGAAAGTAACAAGTCTTTTTTTGAAGTGGACCAATTGGGATTTTTTTTCCTAGCTACATGAAAAGGCTGTCCTTTGCAAGCACTCTTACTTCACTGTGGGACAATGACTAAGACCTCTTGGAAATTTTGAAGACTCAAGGTCTTTTCCTCATTCTACTGCAAAACCTTTCCGTGTGCATTGGTTGAATCTTTTAGTGTGTGTTGCAGGTACTTTTTTATTGCTGTTTCCATGATTTACAATGTAGTGGGTCTTAATTTTATTGTTCATTGGAATCCTAGCAAGCTCAGCCAAGAACACACTACTACAAGCAAAGAAAATGCTACTTAGTCAATTTATTGGGATTCAGACTTTGGTTTGTTACTTTATTCTCCTTAGCCAATATCTGGGATTTGGTTTGTTTCTTTAGTCTGACTTCTTCCAAGTTTGGGATATATTCTGTGCCAGTGTTCTACAGAAGTAACCGCAGACCAGTGTCAGGTCTATTCTCTGTTTAAGGCTCTTCAGTAAATTGACTGCTTAACTTTTCAGGTCTGGGCAGATTATGTAGCAGTATTTGACAATTTTATTCTATAGTGTAAAATACAAATCCCATGGTTTATGTGTTCAGAAGATAGTGACGAGTATTTTCTGAAATGACTTTTTGTTACTCTGGTGTATTTTCCCTCTGTGTAAGTCTGGAACCACCCCTATATATGCATGCACATATACATATATACACCTTTTTTTTTTTTCCCTCACAAAAGAAAATCTCTGTGTGTTTTTCACTTCATTATATAGTAGAGGAGTGGGAGTGCTGCACATTTTCCTGTCTGCTCCCCCCTGACACTACAGGAAGCCATGGGTTGTGCTCTCAGCTTTCCTGGACACACAATAAAACAAAAATATAGTCCTATATAAATTCAATAACTAATCCTCATATCTTCATGTTTTGTTATGCCAACAATTCCAGCATCCAGTAGGTATAGTTTGTCTCTGTACCACCATGGTAGGTGCATTAATGCTTTCAAGATTGCGTTTTTTTGAAATGTCCAAAATTTCTTTCTCTTTGGCGTTAGCTTAATGTTTTTTGTGCTCTCTTTTTGTCTCCCTCAGCTTCTGGTCCTTTTGTTAGTTGATAGAAACTCTGCTGTCACTCCGTGATTCAATAAAAGTGTTAAGTTGTTCTGGCTAATGTGACTTGAGGCATCCTTCCCATAAACAAGATTGTAAAATCTGGTACTCGTTTAACTATGCAAGTTCACAATGAACGCAATAAAATGTATATGAAAAGCTTTACTGAGCAATTATGCATGTAAGAACACTGGAGCCAGGCATCTGCAGTATCAACAGCCATCTTGCTTGCTCTGATGTTTAAAGAATTAACTATTTTTCCCCTTAGTATGTAAGCATTTCTCTTTTCAAAATTAGCCCTTATTCTTGTAAGAGGGAGAAATTAACAGTGCTGTGCTTTCGAATTTGAAGGTAAGTTCGAATTGATAGTAGAGACAAATGGGTGAAGAAATGGAAATATCCACCCCGACTTTATCTGTGTTTCTTCCCAAAGGGCATGTGTTTAGGGACAGGCATGGTAAGGGGTCCAAGACAGGCAGACTGAAAGCACAGGGAAGCTCGAGGAGAGAAATTGTCATGGTTTTATGGGTTAATTTTGTCATAGGAACCAGCTGCGGTTTCACAGGGGTGGGTGAGGACCGCTGGGCTTGGCATCTGCCCACCACTGCCATTTCCTACCAGAGGTACCAACCTCCCAGATCTTGCGTGCGTGTTCTCAACTGTCTGCGGGTAGGCATGAATCGGTGGCAAAGAAAAAAATGATTAGTGTAGGGCTGGAAGAACCTTATTTATATAGAGGTAAACGATGAAACAGTATTTCTGAAGTGGGTATTTTGAAGGGCTTCCGATTCAAATGTACCTTTCATTTGTATAAAGCGCTGCAATTTGTAGAAATCTGCTAGTGACTCATCCCAAACCTGAGGGGAAGCGGAGCTACTGTGACAAAGATAGATACTGGAGCACTGACACGGTATCTCCTTCAGACTGAAGTTAAATTTTCACTGGTTATTCAGGAGTGAAAGATATCAGCACCTTCCTCCAACACCCTCCAGTTGGCTTTGCTTAGCGTGGTGCGTATTCAAGTTTAGGGATCCTCACCAACACTGCCCCTGCATCTGAACAGAGATTTGTGGTAGTTGCTTGAACACTGTGCAGATGATGAGCAGCTCCCATATTTCACTATCAGTGCTGTAGCAGTATATTTACTGAGTGCTTCAGTTCACAAGATGTACAACATGCTCAGTTCTCATGGCTTTACAAACTTCTTTATCTCGCTCCTAGAACAAAAACGTTCCTTCGCTTAATTGGAAGATTTATAAAACATTTAATGAATCAAGTTGACGTGAAGTAAGATTGCCATGTAATTACAAAACTTTGGCATTTTGTTCTTTTGTGTTCTTACGCAAGCTTAAAATTGCTCTGTCATCTACAAAAATTACTTTAATTTGTGCAGCGCTGTTAGAGAAGGCAGAAGTTGGAGTGAGATGTGTTCCCATGTCTTGCAGAAGGAAAACAGGGTAGTTTTAGATCGGGGTGCAGGAACATCTTCCTATAAAACATTTGACTGCTTTGAATGATGAAGAAAATACAATGTATTTGAAATTATTGGATTCTTATTGTCCCTTTAAAATGGCTGTACGTACCTTGAAGCAGGATGTCTGTGGGTACAATTTTGTGACAACTTCTCCTACTTAGTATTGGTATTCCGTGCAGTAACCTACAATATCTTTCCCTGTTCTGTTTTCTTTACCACCCAACGCCATAAATAGCTAACAACTACAATAAAAAAAACACTGACCTGGAAGATTAAATATTGACATTTCCCTCTTTAAAATGGCATAATGAAACAGTGGTATTGAGTTAATATTGAGATTAGAGGGATGTACTTAGCTTTTGCTTATGTTTCACACTCAGATCGATGTTTTCTCAGGATGAACAATATGCTGTTAATTGGCTTCTGCTCGGTTGCCGTGTTATTTCTCATAAAAAGAAAGATGTTTTATAGAGTCCAAACGTTGAGCCTCTGTCCTCTGCCCCAGCTTGTTCTTGGACGTCCTCCTGTATTGTGTTGGTTTTACCTGATGTAAGAGGACAGGATGTATGTATCTTTATAGAAATCTGTTACTGGAGCTTACTTAATAGTTCATGTAAACACTTAAAACCTTGACTCACGAATCCCAGGACTGAACAAGAGAGTGTTCATGCTTGGAGAACAAACAAAAACCAGCCTGTGGTTAGGAGGTGGAAATACATATTCTCTGTGGATTGGGAACGGGCTGGGCACGTGACGGACCCGAGGAAATGGCTAGATAAACAAGTAAACAGCGTGAGGACAGAAAATAATAAACTTGTACATTTTGCCCCAGTCTCTGTCCTTTTTGGCTTACGAGATTTTTAAGTTGTTGTTTCCCATTTTGTGCTCTGGGGTTGACGTGTACCCATGCTGCAGCAGAACAAACACGTCTTCTGACGTAAACAATTTGTTAGAGGTATTAATAGAAGAGTAAATCCAAATCTGGCCTATTTGGTAAATCTTAGGCTGCCTTTAAAGTGCTGCTATTTTGGGACGAGGTTGTGAGCAAACGAAAATAGGAAAACAACTGCCAAACAAGAAGAGCCGTGATGCGTCCTTCCTTCTGTCAGAGTAGGGCTTCAGCTCCCTGCGGTGCCGGTGCTTGGTTCCCAAGGCTGGGCACACCAGGAGCTGCGAGAGGAGCTTGAGGGTGGAAAATCTCAGTAAGAAGTGAGCTTTCTTGGTCTTATGCCCACCAGTGAAGGTATTGACTGGGGCGGGGAGAAAACAAGGAGCAGCCCCCCTATACCACCCTTGTTAAGTTTCATTGGAATAGGATACCCGTAGAGATGAACCAGTAAGTAGCCTGGAAAGGGAAATGCAGCGGTTGTGTTCTCGCTCATCTCTCTGATTTAGGAACGAATTCTTGACATTCTGGGTAGACCCCACCTACATACCGCTGTGTGCCAAGGCATTTGTTTACCAGAGCGTGTTTGTTCCCCCGAGCCCGTATTTGCAATTCTAGCAGAACGTGCTGTAGCCGGGATTCGGGAGGCTGAATTAAGAAACATCCATACAGAATTACTACTTTGAGAGCTTTTTTTATTATCCTTAGCTTAGCTCTAGCATACCTTCCTGCACATACTGCTGGGATCTTGGGCAGACTCAGAGAGCTGGCCTGTTTTATGGGGCTGCATCTATAAGCTGAGTACCAAAGGGTCTGTGTTGAGAATGAAGGGCAGGTCTTACCATGCTGTGAGGTGGGAGTTGTTGGGGCTTTTCGACCTTTTGTTATATGTGTGGGTTTTTTTCTTTTCTTTTTTTTAGGACTTTATACAGTTTATAAATTAGTAAATCAAATCTAGTGTGCTTTGGCAGGGAGGTTGGACCCGATGATCACTTGAGGTCGCTTCCAACCCCTACAGTTCTGTGGTTCTTTTCCTCACGTACCTGGAACCTATGTAAAATCCATATAAAACTTCTATGTAAGCAAGTAGAGGTGGCTCAAAGCAGAACCTACAACATGCGTCTCTACAATAATGGAAAGCTAAGGTAAACTGGGCTATCTGTGGTTGGACACGATGATCTTACGGGTCTTCTCCAACCTAAATGGTTCTATGGTTCTGTCTTGAGCTCAGTATTCACACCATGATCCTCCAGCTGGCTGCTGAGCTACTTTGTAGAGATTTTGTCTGGGTGCTTGCTCTGCACTGCACACCTCAGTGAGCAATGGTAAGTGTAAGGGAAAAGAGATCAGGGCCCAGAGGGCTGTCTGTGCAGGTGGGTGTATTTATATACTGGCGTACATCCATGCACCTGCAGCTAGCGATGCTCCTAGTGAAGAGGTGGCTGTAGCTGGATGGCATGTCCTGGCGGACAGCGAGCAGGGAAAGTGAGCAGGGTGCAAGCAGGGGGCTTCGGATCTGAAGCGAGCCTTGTCAGGCAGCTTACGGCACTTGAAATGCCTCGCGTTGCAAGGAATTTTTAGAAACTGATCTTCAGAGTTGTTTGCTTTGTGACAGAATGCATTGTTCAGCTTGCCTTAGCTGAAAAATGACTGAAGCGGCAGTATTAATATTAATATTACGTTCTGGTTTATGTATGAGGGAAATGAGGAGAATTAAGCGAGGAAAATCGGGATACGTGTATTTTAAGTGCAGATATGGTATTTCATTGCCTGATACTGCTTTTTTATCTTGAAATCCCATCATGCATTTATGCAATTTCTGCCAAAAACTGCTTGCCTATATCAAATTACCCAGAGTTTTGTTAGTTACAATGTAGTGTTGTACAGAAGGAATGAATTTTCCTAAATAACATTGATAAAAATTATACTGAGTATATTACAAAAATATGCTGAGAGTGTAAAAAACTATAACTCTTGTAATAAAGGATAAAAAGGATAAGTTACAGCCTTATTTGTCCTCATATTTTCATTTTATTTTCCATCACTTAAAATCCTGTCTAATGCTTGTGACATTAACTTGATTTGCATGTTTGTGTGTTCTCTAATATTTCTTCGGATAAAATGTGAGGCTGATGATGGTATGGTGTGGATTACAGGTTGGTACCTTGCTCTTGAGGGATGTCTCTGCTGTGTTCGAGGTACATAACTTTCCCAGTTGAATGAATGGTTCAGGTTTCCTCTCCCACCACTCAGCTCATCACGTTGCATTTGCTGTCTCCAGATCTTCATGCATACTTCCCCACAGTGTGCTGGTAGCTGCTAAGTCCATAAACTCCCTTCTCTACTGGGCGTTTGCTCATAGTTGTTGTTGGAAACAGATTCTTTCTCATGAAAGACCATATGCAACATAACCAAATATGAAGTATATGAAGAAAAGCCGCATGCCCTGGCTTAAGAAAGCAGCTCAGAGCATGGTGATCATGGCCTTTCAGGGAATGAAAGCTCCTTGAAGCTCAGTAAGATCCAGGATATGAAAGTGGCCTTTGGGAGGGGAAGAGGAGGCATTCCTACTCCAAGTCTCTTTTACTGTGTGAGGAATGAGGGCAGTCCTTGGACTGAGATGGGACCTGTAAAAAGTGCCATGCATCCAACTTTCTCCAGAGATGCCTCCTTTCTTCTTGCTGGAGGCGGTACTGGGACAGCACGTGAACTGTTTGCATTGATTTTGGAGCTCTGGATACCCAGCAGACAAGTAAGAGTGGCCATTCAGCCCAGACTGTGGATGTTGAGAAGTCCCACGTAGGTCCAGTGAGCATCCAGAGCAAGGCTATTGCTTCTAGGGTGAGCAAAAATACTTGGCATACATGTTCCCCTAGGTTGGGATAAACTCGCCTTTTTAATCATTCAGTCTTACCTGTTTTTCTTTAATTCCATGTGACACTGCTGTTTTTGGCACAATGCCTGCTTGTGTACCAGCATTCATCTCCAGCGTATGCTTCACTTGATTTAATCTGTTTTTCTTTTCTGCAAAGAATTTCTTTGATCTGGTGCTGCTGTCATTCTTTTGGTCCATGTTATGCATGCTCCGTGATGTTTGTGAAATGATGCAGTTTAGCAGTTTTTCTGTAGTTATCCCTTCATTTCCCTGGTTTGTGGTGTGTGTTATGCTAAGCGTGGGCCATGTAGTGTTGTAGATTCTGGTTTGGACCTCCACCAGCCTTTGTGCTCCAGGACACCCTTGAAATGCATGGATCGTCTTGGTGACTGGAGCTCTGGAAAACTGTCAGCTGGCTGTGAATGTCAGTCAGGATCGGGAAGTCTCCTTTACATTCAAGACCTTAAGCTTTGTTGAAATAATACTGAATCTATCTGCAGTGCTTGTTGAGGTGGCATGTGGTAGTCTTGGGTGGGTGGTTGGTTGGTTTGGGAGTAGGGGCTGAAGTACGTGTTCACCACAAATCAGTCTCTGAAGTATTTATTCAGTCCCTCCAAACTTAAAGACTCTCTCTGTATTCTGAAGACATTTTGTGGTTGATCTAGAGCATGAAAAAGAAAGTAGGGGAAAAAAAACAACATTTCTCCTACAGAGCTCATGTAAAACTGAACCATTATTCAGACTCCTTTAATAAGCACAGGCACGCAACTATGAAAATGAGTTAAATGAAAGCCATTAATATGCATACATGCATTAAGTGTTACAAAACCAGCTTTGGTGAAGAACAGTTACCTGGTGACACTGTTGCTTGCATGTGCACTGTGGAGTTTAAGTCTCGTCCGTCTTTTTTTTTTCCTATAGTTTTAACTCTTAAGACTTTCAGCTAAAGCACTTTCCCACTGAGTGTCACTTCTTACTTGATTTTATCCTTGATAGCCCATGTTTTTTGGTAATCTCATGTACCCAGGGAGTCCCTCAGAAGATGTTTTTCTCCAGTAGATACATCGCTGCTGTTGTGTTTTGCAGTGCTGAGTGCCTGATCCCAGCTGGCCCGTTTCCAAGCCTTGTAAAAGTCCAGTTCCTAAGCAGGTGGTGGGTATGGATATGGATTAGTCAGGTGAATCCAAATGGAAGGTGTGAGTATAAGTAAATACCAAGCATAAAATTACAGAAAAGGGGAAGTATATATGCGTCTTCATACATTTTATGGGGTCTTTGTGGCAGTGAGAATCTTGGGTTTTAGGCAATATTTGCCTCGAGCTGCTATGCCTGTGTCATCATGAGGCCCATCTGTTACAGCTCGAGGCTTTCCAAAGGGTTATGTCCTCTGGAAATGTGCTGTGTAGCTGGAGGTAGCTGGAGCTGGGTTCCTGGATAAAAATCGTTTGGCAAATGCGAAGTTAAGTACAATGGCCCTCAGTTGTTTCCTGAGGGAAGTCCAAGTTTAGGGCTTTATAGGCTAAAGGCTAGCAGTAATTACTTAAAAGATCACTTCATCAGGCACTGTCACATTCATGCATTTTGTAGAGCTTTGTGTAGACATGGATTTGGTTTAACTGGAGCTGCTGGTATGCGAGATACCATCACGGAGGAGTGTCTGATTCCAAACATCATCTCAGCGTAGTGTCCAAAACTGATGACTCTATTAATTGTCCTTTCTGGGACAAGAAGGTTGTGTTATCCCTGAGCAGAAGGAGCGGGACAGCAAGCTTTGTGTTAAACGTGACAGGCTACGTATTTTCAAGATACAGCAAGTGAAACAGAAAGCTCTCACGTCAGTGTTTGAAGCTGGCAGTGAGATGATTATTTCAAGGTCTTACTCAATTGACCCACAGTGTTTTAACAGTAATTAAAAATATTGGACTGTACTTACCAAATGAGTGGGGTTGTGCTTGTTGTGTAAATATTTGAACATATATTTAAGTACTGCAGAATGTACATAGGGAACAGTGCTCTCTAACAAAGCTCGTGGCTATGTTTAAGCAAGTCTTTTGCATCCCTGCTTGTCTTTGTCTTATGACAATGCTTTTTATTTATATTGTATTTTGTCTGTTTAGGCCTCTGTTAAGATTATACTTCTGATCTTTGGTCAGTGACGGGGTTTTTCGTACTAATTTAAGCACGTTTTCAATGAAAACAGTTTTTACTTTACACTTAATAGTTCAGAATACTGCTACCTGCTCATACTGGGCTTGGAGAAATCCAGTTGAAATGGGATGAGATGGATCCTTCCTATATCTTTTTTTTTTTTTTTTTTTTTTTCTCTCCCCTTCCTGCCCTGTCACCCACTTACTGGCATTCTTCAACAAAGACTTGAAATAGTTGGGAAGACAGCACAGTTCACGGATTTGTAACATTCCTTAGAAGCCAAGTACTGCGAAGCAGTTGGTGGAAGCGAGATTCATCGTGTATATTACTTGCCAGGGAAACTTAAAGAAACCTGTAAACTAGGGTTTCTTTAAAGTTTAGGAGCTTAACAGTGGTTCGTATGGTGTGATGCAATATATAGATAAACTTGCTGTGGAATTCATTCTGGCAAATTACAGTTTAGGGATACGCACCACATGGCTGCTCTGTAATTACTTAGGCTGAGCACAGCTCTGGAGTAGTGAGAGGAACTACGTAAGATTAAACGCTTGACAGCCTGGTCTTCAGAGAGTTTTCAGCTGTGAGGAAGGACAAATTTATCCCTTTATTCAAAGCTTTAGGGCTTAAACCGTGCGGCCAGGTAGACAGAGGTAAATTATCTCTTGGCCAGGGCTCTCCCTGCTCTCCCACACTGAGGCCCCTCTACTGTAAATCAGTCGAGTGACTCCATTCAGTGGATCTGCTGACAAGTGAATGATTAACTGAAAACTATCAACTGGGTAGGAGATGAACACTGCTAAACGACTTGAAAATAACTCTTGAATACAGATTACCTGATTGAATTATTTGCCAGCGAGTTACTTCAACTGACTGAAGTTCAGAGCCTTCTGTGCTGGGATCAGAACAAGAAGTGCTAGCACATTTTCTTTAAAAACCCTCTGTGAATGTAAGGCCCGATCTGAACAGGCAGAAGGAAGACTTGCTGCCGTGCCGTCTCTGGATCTAGCAGTGCCTGCCCCAAAACACGCAACTCCCAAATTGGCAAAGGGCAGGCTGGGATGGGAGAACTCCTCATTCCCTCCTGGGAGGGCTGCGCTAACATGGCAGACAGGCATCCAGTTGACTTGCAGCGTGTGTGCGTACAGGGTTGCGACACGCTCATCCACACACTGACGTATTTCAAGCAATGCCGGGTGGTTTTGGGAGCGCGCTCGGATGACTGTCAGTGCCTGACGCACGAGCACAGGGCTGGGTATGAGCGATCACAGCGGGGCTCCTCGGAAACCGGCTCTCCTCACTTGCTCTTCGCTAGGCGTACGTGCCAATACCTGTGACTGCATACGCGAGCATCATCGTGCCCCGTCAGGCCCACGGGCGAGCCCTGTGAGGATGAGGACGTGCTTGGGGAACGCGAGGCTCTTCCGTCGCCGCTCCCCAGCAGCTTGCTGGTGGGAGCTGCTGGGGTCTGGGGGCACCCGGGCGCTGCGTGGCATTTTCGGCTCAGTTGCAAAGCGAAGAATCGCTTTGAAATCCAAAGAATTTCTTCTGGGAGGGGGTGAAAACACCATAAGCTTTTACCTCAAACTTGGTGTTATCACTAAGCATTAGGTATTTGCCTCTCCAGCCTTGCCTCAGTGACAAACGCTTAGAGCTTGTGTGTATGTACCTCAGCGGGCACAGGTGCCCCTCTAACTCCTGTGCATTTAGGGCTGGTTATCAAAATAAAGTAGAAACGATACTGCTGTTGAAAGAGGGTGTGCTTTTTTTCCACGGATTCCCTATTTTTACCGACTTCCTTAGTGCTGGCGTGCATCAGGTACAGCTTAGCGGTTACCCGCTGCTAGGCGGAGCCCAGCCGGGGCCACCCCAACCCTCCCAAAAAATGACTTGGGGCGCAGAGGCAGCTCCCTAAAGATCCCGGGACCTCCTCCCTCGGCCTGCAGCGGGCCCGGCCCCCACCTCCCCACCTGGGGGTGGGCTGAGCCTTGGGGGCCCTTCCTCTCCTCTCCTCTCCTTTTCCCTTCCCTTCCCTCCCCTTCCCTGCCCGTGTGGGGCTGCGTGGGCGGGGGGGGGCCGGGCCGGTGCCGCTCCGCTCCTCTCCCGCGGCCATTTGGCGGCTGCTGCTCGCCCGGCGAGGCGGGGGCACCCCGCGGCCCCAGGAGGAGCCCTTCTCGTTTTTCCTTTTTTTTTTTTCTTTTTTCTTTTTCCCCGTTTATTTATTTTTTGGAGGGGGAAGGACGGGCTCGCGTTCGCCCGCGGCATTCCTGAGGCGGGCGTGGGGTGGAGGCGGGCAGGAGGCGAAGCTGCTGCGACCCGGCGGAGGTGAGAGGCTGGGGGAGGCTTTTGGGGTGCCGGGGGGGGATTTGGGGCGGGCAGCGAGCCCCACAAAGGTCCTATAGGACTCAGGTGTGATCGTTTGCAGGTCACTCGGCGGCTCGCTGCTGGTTTTTGAGACTGAAGCCGCTCTGACAGCCTGCCTGCTTCTCCTTCAGTTGTGAACCTTTATGTGGTTTTCCTCCTCTAGCAGCTCCTAAAGACGCAGCCGTGCCGCTTCTAGCTGTGAGGTGATTTTGCAGAGTGGTGTGGTTATTTTTCAGCCCACTTTGTATTTGTATACATGTCTCTTGGTGCTGGTTTAGTTCCAGCACCATGGTGTCGCCTCAATCCCATTACGGCTCTTCAGCTGGCACGGGAGAAATCCCTCAATATGACTTGCTGCTGTCCTTCTGTAGCTAAGTTTGTTGTTGGTTTTATTATAAAACTCCCTTCAAACATATATTTATTATATTTACAGACACATACAGAACTAAATCTGGATTTCTAAAGGCTGCTGTTGTTCCATTTTTGGTTCTTCTCGTATTAAATAGGCTTCCTCATAACCACTCCACTGCTTTTTCTTTTTTTCAGCCTAAGTATCTAAATATAGCTCTGATTAAAATTTCTTTTTAAGCATTCACCTCCACATCAGTGTCTATAATGACAGCAATTCGAGCTAATTATATATTTAAAAATAAAAAAAAAAAAAGGAAGGTGTGTGTGTGGAGGAGTATTTTCCTGAAGATACTTTAGATTTCAGGAAAAAATGTTCCAAACTTTTGGAAAGCCTTTTGGAAAGTTCCCTGTGAGCGTTGTCAGGGTTGTCTCCGTGCATGGCATTTCTAATAACTCACAGCTAGAAAACTGGCCTCTTTATTGTGTAGAAGGTATTTCGAGGTGCTGTTTTTGGTCAGAAATGCATCGCTTTTAACTTAACTTGTATGGGCCAGTGAGAACTGCTACTTGTTTTACTACCGTGGCAATTTGAAGTTCAAGTATCACCTGTGGTTATAGCATGATGATGATGAATTGTGTGAAAACTCTTTTCCAGCCTTAATTTCCCCCTTTGATTGTAAATTACAGCCTCACCACATCTGACGTTAAGCATGTGTAACAGCTTGGTGCAATAAGCACATGCTCTCTGAATCCCTGCATTTATTGAATTAAAGGCTTTCTTACTCCCCGTGCAGCTCCGAGATGTGACAGGTCCATGTGTATGTCTACCTGTAAGAAAAAGTGAACTGTCCTTGCAAAAGGGGTGTAAAATACTAGAAGTAGTTGCCCTGGTGTAACGTGAGGAGTCCAGCGGTGGTGAGCTGGGCGTGTAATTTGGATATTGCTAAAAGCTCTTTCTCTTACTTGCCTTTTATTGTTCTGATGTTTGCATCATTGCCTTCTCACTGTCCAGCAGCTCTGTGGTTCTAGGCAGCCGTCAGTTCTGCAGAGCGCAGACCTCAAAAGCGTGTTTTCTGGGCTGTGAACTGTAGCTTGGGTTGATGTACTTCATCATTTTTAAATCCTGATGTATTCCGCTCTGCAGAGCCTTTGCCAATGACAGGACAGAAAATCCAGGAACTTTCCCCGTGCTCGATGCACTAACAACAACATTGATCTTAAAGGAGAATCCGGATCTATTTGTGTAGCGAGACGGGGAGAACAGTTGGTGACTTTTGTTCAAGGTCATGTAAAAAAAAAAAAATAAATAAATAACCAGGCAGTACATCTGGAATTGAAATTTGGGTTTCTCTATCTTAATCTTCTGCGAGAGGGGCAGAACGAGGCTGGGATTATTTGCATTGTGTTTACTGAAGCCTGACTGCCCTCTGATGTAGAAGTGAATATGCTGCAAGCGGCTGGCATCTGGTCTGTGCGTGACCTCTGGGACGGAGCTCGTGCTGGTGCTGCAGCTCCTGCTCTGTGCTTGCTGTCCCTGGGCATTTACCTTCAGCTGGACCCGGTGTGTAGGAAGGCAGAAGCATGCCAGGGATGCACAGGTAGCATGTGTAAGGCAAACTTGATTTTTACTTGATCTGCTGTTTAAGTAAGCCATGCCACCAGAGGCACAGCGACCTTTCCAGATACATTAGACCAAGGCTAAAAATGGAGTTATTAGACAACCTGTGCTGAGGATTAAAAGACAGGCATCTTTTATTGGCAGTAGTTGTTCTCAAGAACCGTTTTATGACTCGGGGATTGCTTACCACAGCAAACAGCCTGTATTCTGTCATGTAATAATAATAAACAGCAATGCAAATGGTTCCAGCCCGAGCCCTGAACCTCGTTACATGCCAGTTACAGGAACTTACCGCGGCTTATTTGGGAGGTGGGGCAGGGAGAAGGGGTGTTTGTTGTGCAGCAGGATCGTGGGAAGTAAGAGAGACCAAAAAAAAAGTTACTTCTTTCTTTCCCTGGGTTCAGCTTTCACTTTACCTGTTGTTTTTGTTTTTTGTTTTTTTTCTACACGTAGAAAGCAGCAGTTGAATTGGACTTTGCCCACGTTGCTGCGGAGTGGTGGTTTGCTTTCCGTAGTGGTGCCACTAAAGATTTCCAAAAAAGCAAGGTAGCGTGTGGGTGTGTGAACAGGGAGCAGCCTTCCCGTCCTTGATATCAATGGCTGAATTCTTCTCAGATTATATTTAAGAGGATGTTGGGACAGGGACTGGCCGGAGTGTTTTGGTTTTTGTTCTCCTTTTTCTCCAGCTCTATTTCTAGAGGGCTGCGCTGGTGTCTAAGTGTTCCCACATTAAAATGGTATCTATGTGGTGTATGAAAAGCCTGTTTTTTTTTCAGAGCCTAGTTACTCGACAGCTTCTGGCCACCCACCTCTCTCCAGATCAGTGATCTGCGCTTCGCTTTTGACTCTTCTTGCTGAAGCCTGTGTGACTTCTGCAGCCCTGCCTGCTACTTCTGCATTGGGCTCTGGCTAGCTCGCCTCCTGCTTGCTGCGTGGCAGCTGCTGGTCTGGTAACCAGCGAGTGCAACGCTCCCTTCTGGCACACAGCAGTAGGGAACAAGTTGACCTCGTAGGCTTTCCCCAAAAATGTCATGCCCAGTGATATGTTGAGTCATCGTCAGGGTATTTGTGGAGAAGGCTGAGGAAAGCATTGAGAAGTGTCCCAAAGCCGGTACCTCTCTAAAATAAGAGGGCGTAAAGTGATGTTTATAGCAAATCACAGGCCTGCCTCCCATTTCTTGCTCTGGCTTCTGTATCCATAAGTGCCTTCTGTGGCTGGAATTGTGTTCAGGTGGGATTTCCAGCAGCTGTCTTTACTTGTGACTCAGTCCCAGAGGAAGCTTTTCCAGGTGGGTTAGGAGTGCGTAGGGGAAATGCCTGCTCTGCTCTGGGAGGTGAGGATGGATCCCGGTGAGTCTTCAGATATGCCTGCTGGGTGACTGGCTTTTGGGCTGTTCTCTCCGCTTCCCTTGTGTTACTCAAAGAGGTGAGTGTGGCAGCTGATTTGTTCTGGCCTTAGTCAGAGGCATTTAGGGCAATTTGGCTGCTGCTGTGAAGGCAGCAGGTGGGTACGGAGCTTCCAAACCTGGTCTGGGCAGAGACTGACTCACACAGAACAGGGGGCTGTGCTTACACAGTGGTAGCATCTTCAGGCTGTTACTGTTTAAAAAATAATAATAAAAGGGGCTAACACAGAACAAAGAATCTGATTATACTTCAGAGATGTTTTCTAATTTTTCTAAGTGTCTGTAGGAAGGAGGTTGCCAGATACCCCAGGTAGTGTTTGCCTGTTGCCTGTACCTATGAGGAGACTGCACGAAATACTCGATGGCGAGGCATTCGGCTCGTCCGTGAGCACAGGAGGGCTGTGTGTGTTCTCGTAGCACCGGCTCTGTTCCTGCTCTGCTCCCACTTCACCAGAGGCAGGGCTCAGCCTGAGATTCGGCGTTGTGGCTTCCTGCAGGAAACAGGGAAAATGCTGCCTGCTTTTTGACAGCCGCAGGGGAGGGACTGGACAGTGGAGCTGTTTGACAGGCTTAACTTTGCCGGGAGGATGCGTGTCTGACTCCTCTTCTTCCCAAATATATTTGACTGTGCCTTCCCCTGTCCCAGACCTCGCACTGCAGTGGCTTGAAGGCTTTAGCTGGTCACAGCTGTTTCTAGCACCACTGGTCTCAGTGGTAATGTCTTGAGTTATCTACGTGCTCTTTCACTAGTACCCGAGTAGATTTAAGGGATATTTATTTTACAATCTGTTCTTCAAAAGCTCCTCTTCCTTTCTGCTTGTTACCAAGCAGGGGCCAGGGTTTGCTTGCTCTTAGTTACAAGAGAAGCCGTAACCAGAGGCAGAGACTTCACAACTGACAGCGTCTGAAAAATTCACTCATATCTGAGTGAGTTTAAGACACCACAGACACCACAGTTTACGCTTTTGAAGCTGCATACGAAAATATCTCACCCCTTTGTGTCTCATCACTACTCGGTGTAGTTACCGCAGCAGCGGTGGCTTTACCTGCTGCCGACACTACAGCTGTGTTCCTAAACAGCCCCGTGGCAAAGATCGAGGCAAATCCATCCCTAGGTGTGCAGGTACAAGCCCTTGAGAGCCAGTATGCTCGTGGCAAACAAATTGCAAGACAGCTGTGTGCCTCGGGAGCGCAGTGGCCAAGCTGCTGGTGCTGCATTTCTTCCCAGGTCGGCGGCGTGTTGGTGACCCGGGCACAGCTCAGAGGAGAGGCCTCAGGGAAGGAAAATAATCGAGCCAGCGAGCTTCCAGGTGGCTCGAGGAAAGAAACACGAGCGTCGCAGTTTCAGCGTTTCGGATGATTGATTCCTTTTATTTTCCCCTCCAGTAAGATGAACAAACTTTGCCTGAATTAATCTGGGTGACACTTCCTCCTTTTGTTTTCCCCAGAACTTTCAGCTTCAGATCTGGAATAAAACTCGTTCTGTAACTGATACATTTTGCACCACAGCTGTTAATCCGTACTGCTCTCATGGTGTTTAAGGCTACGGCACCCAGGATCAAAAGTGAAAGGAAGGAGAGAGGTGTGAGAACGGCTGCAAGCGTGTCAGCAACCTCGGTAATGAATGGCAATTTACAAGAGGAGAAGGATAATGAGTGATGTTAGTCAGGAAACATCCCATTCTTGGTAAAGCTTTACTGATTGTTTTGGTTTTTTATGTGATGAGCAGGAAGATGGGGCTTGTTTTCAGTTCCTGACACTGGATCTGAAGGGGCTGAAGGATGACCTAACCCTCCAGCAAAGTGGAAGCTGAGGGAAACACTGAAAGCAGCGCACGCTGGCTATTTTCGTGGGCCTCTTAAGGTGGAGAAGGGCACAGCGAGCCTTTTAGATCTTAATTTTAGTGTGTGGGAACGGGTGAAGAACAGCCTTAAGGAAATGCCAGTGTAAAAAGGGCCTCGTTGTAATAAGGCTTTTTTTTTTTTTTTTTTTTTTTTTTTTTTTTTTTTTTAAATGGTGGCTTGCCAAGGGAATAGAGGAACCGATTCGAAACTCTAGGTCTGTGTAACTGGCTTGGATTAAGTGTGAGGTAGTCAAACTAAAAGGGGAAGAAAAAAGATGCTCACCCCTGTGATTGCCTAACCAGCAAAGTTGGGAACCACCAAATTCAGAGCAGTACAGATGGAGCAGAGCCATCCCCTGGATCTGGTGCAGTCTGCCTGCTCTGTCACTCAGCCGTGATTACAGTAGCCTCAAACACTCCTCCTTGTTTAAAGTCACCACGTAGCTTTTTAAAAGTTAAGTATTTTTTTAATGACCGCAGGAGGAATAATAATAACGTGGAAGTTTGCATCGGGGAGATGATCTGGCTGTTGGGAACAAGAGAAAGAGGCGACTGGCTGAGATTAGCTGGGTATCAGGAACATCTTTTCCCTGGATTCCAGGGGCTTTTGCCTGCTTGCCAAGGTAAATATGGGTGTCTCTCTAACGGCAGAATTACATCAGATTAGCTTGTGCTTTTTGGAAATCCATGATATGAAATATGCGGTCCGGTTTAATACTTCCCTGGTTTAAGAAAACAGGGAGTTACATGCTGAACGGGGCCCTCCTTTTTCCTCTGGGTGTTTTGGAGAGAACAGCGGTCTCCTCTTTCTACAAAACCAAAACACCAACAAGCGAATGTCTCATGTTTGTAGCTCGGTCAGACTCACGATGTTGTACAAACTGAGCTGCATTCACTAAAACTCTTCAGCTGGCTGTGCAGGCCTGAACAGGGGGCTGAAGGCATTTAACATGAGTGCCTGGTAGTGAAGTTCCTGTTACTTGCAGCACTTGCGACAGGAGTGGACAACCTTCCTCTGGTGCTAAACAGAAAGTGCCCTAAGTAGGGGGGTGGACGCACAGACAGACACAAGGTGCCTGTGTCCCTCTCTGAAATTCCCATGAAAGAAGAATTTCTTCTGTCGTCTTTGATCTCTGATGTGATAATTAAACACACTCGGCATGTTCTGGCAAATCTGAAGTGCCCTCTGGTTCAGACTTGTGCAGTTGGAAATATTTGTTTTGAAGTGAACCCTTCCAAACGTGCGTGTTACTGGCTTTTCTCAGCTGATACCTGATTTTTATTTTTATTTTTTTAATTTTAAGTATTTATCCATAGTCTACCTTTATTCTTTTGAAGTAGGGGACTCAGTCTATTTCCAGCACAGTGCTTTTGGGGTGTCCTCAGAGAACGTGAGTGATTTCAGTGAACTGCCAAGGACCACAGGCAGGAAAGTTTACGAAATTGTAACCTTTTACTATGTGTATGTACAGATATAAGTGTATTTCCTGCGAGGAAAAGTTTGAGTCACGCGGGTTTTAGCACAATCAGTTAAGTATTCCTGCCCTCAGTTTTCCTTTTTCTGTTCCCCCCAGGATTACACGATGGAATTGAAATTTTCTCAAGAAGAGCGGCGTGTCTTGGACCAGCACCGCTGAAGTTTCCTTCTGAGTGCAGCACCCAGAGCACGGTCCTGTAACAAGCTGGTCACGAGAACACGTGCAATGGATCACAAAGAAAGCTGCCCAAGTGTTAGCATTCCCAGCTCCGATGAACACAGAGAGAAGAAGAAAAGATTTACTGTAAGTATAGATGAGTGTCAGCACTGTAGGGAAATGCCCAGGTTATTAACACGTAGATGTGCTCCTTTTTGGGGTTTGGCAGTGAGTGTGTTGTTATTTTCAACAGGCTTACAGAAATCCGTTCACTTGCTCTTGTGAGCGCTGGCCATAGTCCAGTCTGAGAGGTTGTGAATGTTTTACAGTGTTTAACTCTGCTTTCTGCAAAAAGAATTTGGCTTCGCACATTTCTGATACTCCACTTCCCACTCCCAAATAGCAGCATTTTCAATAGAAAATACAGAAGTGTTCAAATGTGGGTTTAATGTTTTGGTACCAAATCAAATTAAGATTTGGCATCCTACATGATTATTTTTAAGAAAAACACTTTTCTAAAGGAATAAAATGTTTTTCGGAACAGCCTTTTTTCCCCCATATAGGTATCCTATTATGCTTTTTTTTGTAAAAGAAAAAAAAAAAAGACATAAAGCATCACATTTCTGAAAGACCTTTCAGTCTTCCTTCCTGTTTTCCTGATCCTAATGCCTGTGAGTTTTTTCCTATCCTGTTCCCATTTCCACCCCTGTCATTCCCCTCCCTTTCTTCCTTTTTTGGTCTCCCAGTTTGACTTTCTTTCTGGAAGTGGTCATTCCATTCGGTGGGGAAACTCTTTGCAGACTGAAAAATAAAGGAGTGCAGGGTGGATTTTAGTTTTGTAATTATGTTAGTGTATAAAGACAGCTTCATAGTACTTCCTTTAAAAAGCTCCGACTGCTTCATTGCTCTTGTGAAACTTCCTCTAAGCCTGCTCTCTCTCTCTGTCTGTCTCTGAATTAGTCACTCTTCAGAAGTGGAATGTAAACACACTTAGACTGAATTGCTGCCTGAAGAATACAACAAAACAAAGATCTACTTAGTTATTTATCCATGTCTATTCTCTTCCCCTCCTTTCAGAGAAGAGGGATATTTGATTCTTCACATTTATCGAGATGTAATTGGAGGCAGGGGTGTGCTTAGTAAAAGGAACAAGCAAAAGAGAAGTTTGCTGCGTGTGTGGGAAACTCAAATGAGCAAGAAAAACTTTGTAAAAGTCAAAGCTTCAGCAAAACAGGCTTGTTTTATTGCCGCAGTGCTGGCAGTCCTGCTGTTAAAATGTGTCAGTGTGGTACATTTGTGGCACATTACTGGTACTTAGATCTCCAGGTCATTTTAAGGGGTGTGACAACCTTAAGCTACATAAAGGCAATTTCTCTGGGCATGCCCTGCAGCAAGCTCTACCAGCAGCGGTAGGAAACTTCAAAAATCGGGTGTAGAGAGGGGGTGGGGGGTAAAAGAGGAATCCACCCTGGCTTGTGCAGTGTGGAGGTATGCCTCCTCTTGGCGTTTTCTGCTTCCTGCATCAAGCAGCGTGACGAGAGCCACTTCTCACAACCAAGCTTCTGACTATTATCACGTGTATTTTAGGATTTGATGAGAGCAGCGAGGGTCGCGCTGAGCTCTGTGGTAGGAGCTGTGAATTCCAAAAGGTCTCTGAGTGCTTTTGCTGTGTCTCCTCTTTTGTAGCTGTGCTGTAATGACTGGAGCCTGTCAGTACTGCTTTTGGACAGCAGTGAGAGAGAAGGGCGGGGTGAACACTTTGTTCTTAACAAATTTGTGGTAGGTCATAGCTGTCTCTTTCTGATGGCAGTGTTAGTTCAAGCTCTTTAAACAGCAATAATAGCCTGAGGCAAAAGAAAACGTTAAAATGAAGACTTCAGTTGACCACTTTGTATAAGCTTTACCTTAATATCACTTACAGAACCATATCACTGATGTGTCTTTCATGGAACTGTTCTGGAATCTCACTGGTTTCAATAGAAATTACAAATTCTAGCTCAAACCTTACTGTGGTTCACTTGATGTTGGCACAGAAACAAGATAAGTACATGCAACTCAGTGTCTACTAGCTCGTCTTTTTTTTCTCACACTTGCCATGCTGAAGCGTTTTTAAAAACACCACGTGTCTGTGTGCTTGTGACTCTGATAAGTAAGTCAAGCTTTTCAGTTTTGCTTTTTAGAATTGAGCTCTTAGTTCCTCCTGAGCGTCTCCATAACCTTTTATTGAGCATTTGATTAGCTTTTTGTTAAATACTACCTGCATGTAATACATTTATTATCTGTATATAGATACATTGACTAATAATAATTTCATGGGTGATTTTTTTCGGGTGTTCTGTCCAGGAAGCTTTTTTGCTTCCACTTAATTCCTGGTAGCTGTTTAATGTCTGAGGCTTAACCTTGTCTTCGGACCTGTCCTCTTGTCTCCTGCTATCACATACAAAGAAATCTCAGTATGTCTGATGCCACGTGTGTTCATGGTATTCAGTGCTTCTATATCTGTTGAACTTGGGCTTTTTCCTTTTGTTGGGCATGCGGGAGCTTAGGTGATGGTGTGAGCTGGGCTCCCCTCTTATGGTTCTTCTGCCTTTTTGCTCTCCCATACTGGGTCACTGTTCTTACAGCTAGCTGCTGCAAGAACAAAACAGCTTTCACTTCGAGGTTGCTGGCTGGGGGAATATCATCTTGCATCTTGAGTTATGCTCGTCTCTGCATTTTGCCCTGCTAATTTAAAATTATGTCCGTGGCTTGCTGCTCGAGTTGGTTGGCATTGATCTGCCGTGCAGTCCTGGGGAGTGGTGATTTTGTTTGAGTGTTCTTTGTGGGACTTGATTGCTGGGTAAGCAATAAGCACAGTATCTCAGTCTTGGTTTCCAGCTGAAACTTGTGCTGAAACTTTCACTGTTTGCAGCCTAGAGAGGCTCTAGAAAGGAGCACAGCTAGGTTTTATGTTTAGCAGTATAAGAGAGAGCTAATTTCCTAAGCAGAGTCTCATCAGCATCCAAGTGGATGCTTCCATCCAGCTTCCTGTGTTCCCCAGGGAAGACTGAAGGCAGCTTGAGAAGCTAACCTGCATGAATACAGATCTCAGGCTAAGGAACTGCTGGTGGTGCCTGTCACTTCCACTGAGGGAGCTGAAAGGAGAGGGGTGAGCTGCTGTTGCTGGGGCATTCCCAGCTTTCTAGAACAGGAATTAGCAGCCTTCTGTACTTGTTTCCTTGCCATCTCCATTTTCTCCCCTGAAGAAATAGCCAGACCCTTTCTGGAAGCACAAGGAGATAGGGAAGGGAGTTCAGCAAGTTGCATAAGGGGAAAGGTCATGATGAGAGGTAGGAGAAGTCAGCTTGGAGACTCATCCATCAACCAGGTTTATGAAGCCTGGGATCCACGGTCTGTCTAGTTACTGGAGTCCTTTCCTACCACAGGTTTGAATGTCCACAACTGTGCAGCAGGTTCCAGCTACTCCTCCCTTGATCCCAAAACAGCCTTCACTGTGTGTCAGCCACAGCACATTTTCCCCCCTGAACAATTTATAGCATCATAGACAACTCTAAATCCAGCCCAAATCATTCTAAGTTCCCAGCCTGACTATAATATACATTCAAGATGTTGTGAGGAGTTGCTCCCCGTATACCTGTCTTCCATATGTGCTTGTTCCCTGGGTTTTGGTGAAGGCAATCTTCAACTTTTAAATGCTTTCCTTCCTTAGTATTAGTATTCACTATGAATTATCAAGGCGTTAACGCATTCCCTAGCAAATCCTGGTGGATATGAATTAATTTATGAAACTCCATGAGATCAGCTTTGCTTTTTCTTTAATTTATTCAAGAACCAGGTAAACAAAAATTACCTCTGTAAAAGGCAAGATTCTTTTGATTGTTCTTTTAATCCTTTGCATTGCTGTTTATACCTTTGTCAGAAAAAACATACTTGTTCACCTATGTATACACTATAAACTTAACAAGCGGGCCTGATTTTCACCTAAGGATTAAACTTGGGATTTTCTTTAAACTTTGCTACTGGCGTTAACTTTATCTTTGTGTCACTGCAGGTTTACAAAGTGTTGGTGTCGGTTGGCAGAAATGAGTGGTTCGTCCTCAGACGGTATGCAGAGTTCGATAAGCTCTACAATACGGTAAGCAAAAGGCAGGCACATGGCCCTGTGCCAGGACAGCACAGGGTAACGCTTGTTTGCAGTGGTAGGGCTGGAGCTAATTCCCTCATTGAGGAGTTCAAGTCAACATTCAATAACCATAGGGGCCTGTTTTAAGAAAATTACAGGGTGTTTAAAAAAAAAAACTTCAGTTTGTTTGAATTTTAAACTGAAAATTGGCTCTTTGGTCACTGTTTTTTGTTGTTGCTTGGGATCGCTGTATAGTAGTTCCAGTTCACTGGTTGTCAAAACATAATGTATGTGTTTGTGATGGTAAAATTCACAGCAAAACTTGAACCATCTAGCTAGACGAATTTCTCTGCAAATAGGTGTCTTATTTTGAAGGACTGAAAGCAATGAAGTAATCCTTTTGTCTTAATACAAACTACGAAGTCAGTCATAGCAATCGCCACCTGTATTTTCATAGCCAAATTCAGCGGTGGTGTTCCAAACAAAATAGGCCTCTTCACCAACTGAATGAGGGTTTCTTTGACTCATTGCTAGGAGACAAGTTTGCCTCATTTATGTAGCAGGTAGGTGCGGCTCAGCTGTGCAGTCTGTTTCCCTGTCCTGTACTGTGTCAGTACTGATTTCTAGTTCTTTGTGTTTGGGGCCTGCAATTTTTGTTTTAATAAAGGAAGAAATAATTCTCTGTGATTCCTGTAAGTAAAGATGACATCAGATGCTTAACTGTGCCTCAGTTTCCCGTCGGTTGTCCCTGTCAGAAGCACTCCCTTAGTGCACATGGATTTACGTTTGACAGTGGTATACAAATGCAGGTAAATGAGCTTGGTGCTTTCTTAAGGTCTGAGCTGAAGTCATGCCATGCTTTGCCTGCATCTTGGGGTAGGCTTCAAAGTGATGTGAAAGCAAAGCATCCCCTTTTCAGTACTTCCGGAGTGCGTTTTGGTGATCCCATTCCCTTTGGTAAGACATTTCAGTGATCCCGTTCCTGTTTCCACACTCCCTTCCTTCTCCTCTCTTCAGGTTGTCATTGCTCTGCTGAAGTTTGTTCAGTGCTGGTCTTTCTAATGCACGTAGAAGTGGAGGTCATGGGGAAGCATCTAGTTTCTATTCAGTGTAATTCATACAGTGTAAAACATCAAAAATAACTTGTATTGCGAACTGGAAGAGATGCAGATGGTCTTAAAGAAAGAACTACCAAGTACTGTATCAGAAAAATACTTTCTTAAAAAGAGGATGGAGAACGTGAAAAAGATTTTCTCTTCCTGGGAGTACCTAAAGATGAAGTGAGGCTTGGCTTGGCTCAGCTCACGTCAGATTTATTTATTTTTTTTTTGTGAAATTCAGTGATGCTGTGTATGATCTGATCAGTTTATCAGTACAGAATGTAATTCACCTGTCAAATGCAGTATCATGAAGCATAGGTTGTTCATCTGTTTGCAGTTTTGAGTTGGGGTAGACCACCTGTGGATTTTATACATAAAAAAAGTATGCATGCATACATACGTAGCATACAGATATCATATAGAAACAAGAAAATAAAAAAAAAAAAAAGGAAAAAGAAAGGAGGGAGAGGGAACACCCAAGAGAGAAAGATGGAGGAAGAAACAAGAAGAATAAAACCAACATGGAAATTCTAGCATACTTTTTTGAATCTGTGACAAGTGGAAAGCCATTTTGATAACCCTGCAAGAAGGTAGTCCATAGCTTTATAAAGTGAGCTGCCCTGTGGATTTAAAAGGGTATGACTGGCATAAACAAGCTGAGTGCAAGTTGGTTTTTTTTTCCCAAGCATCTGGGTAAAGAAGATGGAAAAGAGGAGCAGAATTGCTGATAATCAGATGTTCAAACCGTTCCTCAGAAATCAAATAAAATGCAATTATTTCTAGATACTTGATGTTTAAGCACAGTTCAATTGTACATCTTTATTTTCAGCTAAAGAAGCAATTTCCAACTATGAACCTGAAGATTCCAGCTAAAAGAATATTCGGAGATAACTTTGATCCTGGTAAGTTATTACCTTCTTGCTTGTTTTGTCAGTGCCTTTATTTTAGACTTGATTTGTTGCAGCCTACAAGAAGCTATCTTAGATGAGTCTTACAGCAATCCTCAAACCAGTGACTAACCCTAAGGTTAGTCATACTTCAGTGAAGAACAGGAGCTAGCGTAGGTAGGTGCTCTGCCTTCTGATCTTGAGCAAACTATTGCTTGGTGGCCCAATACCTCTTGTACTGAGTGCTCCAGCTCTTCCAAACTGTCCCGTGTTCTGGATTGTGAGAGATTCTGAGCTGTCACTTGTAATCTCTCTTACGTAAAAGCAAAAACCAAATCAGAGACTCTTCTAAACATATGCCTATTAATTTTTAATCTACTTTCTGTGATTCTTTTTCCCCTAAAAAATAAATAACTGAGGGATTTGTCCTTGAAGGCTTTAGAGCTTTGTATCTAAATGCGCTTCCTTGGACAGTTCAGATGAGAATAAACATTCTCCTGTTGTTGCTGCACTTCTGGAAGCCTGTCTGATGAGATGATGGTGTGATCCAGTTAGGAGTGATAGGACAAAATTAAGCTGCATCAAAATTAAAGCTGCCTGCATCAAAATGTTAATGGAAAATCATCCTTAAAAGTGCATCTAATCAACGTAAGTGACACAGTGGATGAATAAATACAAAGGCTAATGAGCAGTGCATGTCTTTGCTCTGAGTGTTTATACTCATCATTCAGGCCCTTTTCATTTAAGGATTTTGCTGAGGGTCATCGGGAACTTCCCTCCCTCCCCTGGCTTGTTGATGTGATCAGTCTGAGTCGGTAGTTTCACCTCCTCATGCACCTGTGTAAAGGTTTCCTATTCTTCTTTGCTGAAGTACGAGTGGATTCAAAGTTGTTGACATTCTTGGGATGTGCTTCAAGTACAAGTAGATTTAAAAGTGTTGACCTTCTTGGCATGTGTTTGGATTTCTTTAAGAGTTCTTTCAAACATCTTAATTTTTACAGTTCATTATCTGCACCCTGACATGAAGCTTCCTTTTCGTGTTGCCTTCCTCTGATGGCTGCTTCTGATAAAAATGTAAAGGATGTCCGAAAGTTCTACATGTATTGTGTCTACAGGGACTTCTTGCTTTATTTTGTTTATTTTTTTATCCAAACTTGGGACTTTCAGAACTGGCTGAACACCTATTAATGTTGTACAGCCAGATACAGTGAGATTTCTTGGACTGACATTTAGAAAATGAGACTTTAAATGGGAATGGAGGGAGTAAAACTTTTTAATAAAACTATGTTTGTAAAATATAGTTCTCAGACTTGTTTTAAGTTCCTGAGAGCTACCCTGAAATTCTTGAAGCATGAGAAAATAAGTAGTTCTTAAGATTTTTCTTGCTGCAGGGCAGGGTGATACTCACTTAAAGAATTATTTATCTTAAAACTGATTTACTAAAGCTTTGATGTAAGATTTCTGATGGCTTCTGAAATAAGTCATGTTTTACAGATTTTGGAAAAGTATCTTTATTTTGTCAGTCCATTCTTTAATCTGCAACTTGGGTATGCAGTATTGTGGTCGTAAGCATAGCAGAGTGAAACTGAAATAGCCCTTTCCCCAAATCTACTTAAAATACTGTTATAATGTACGTTATCATTTAAACACTGTCCTTATTGTCACTCGGGTTATTTCAAAATTAATTCCATTTTAACTTCAAAAACAGGACAGACGGAAATCATGGGGTCCAGTCAAAATACAGAACTAGAAAATTACAGCAGACGTTTCAGCTGATGTGGTGCAATGTTTTTTCTTCAACATCAGGGTTAGGTTTGTAGGCTTAGAGCGGTAGATGACATCCTGCATCTACCATGCTGCAATAGCTCGTGTAGATGTTGGTGACTTATGTAAAATCCTTATGCGAATTTACCTCCTATTCTGGGGATTATTAAATAACCTAGCAAGGATTTAGGGATTATATTCGTGAAAAAACATGAACGTTTTTCCTAATATTGGGGAGGGGGACGACTTGAAACATTTAAGTTATCAGTAACCTGCTTATGGCAGTCACTGGAATACCTTAAATCTTAGTACACAAACTAATTTTTGTGGAGTAAGTATTTGTGATTGATACAAGCAGTGAAAGATGAGATTTTTCTGTTTGACACTTTCTCATTATTTTCCTATTTCACATCCCTCATGTATCTTCCCATATTGCTTAAAGAGTTGCATGTTTTAAGCTTTGTATGAGGTTGAAGATTCTGATCATTTATGTATTTTTTTGTTTATTTTAAAGTTAGAGGTGATGTACAATATGGAAAGAGATGTATTTTAGTTAAATATCTATCATGGTAACATCTGAGTGCCTGCTGGCTGGATGATTGTGCAACTTTTCCACTGCCATACCTTTATTCTGGAAATATGCTGCTTGGTGGGACTGTTTGCGTAAAAACTTGTGCAACTGAGGTCAAGTTTTGCCACTGGCTTTTTTTTTCTGAGCGAAATTAGGACCTGAAGGGCTCATCCATGCAATGGAGGCTGCACAGGTTGGCCCACTGTGGTTGCACGTTGCTCTTGGAGCACTTGAGTTCATGTTTAATCTACCTGCCCTACTACATTTTAAGGTAGTGTTACAGATAAACTGAAATTTGTTCTCTCACCTCACCTGAACATTTTTAAGCTTGTGATTTTCATTTGTTCTTTTTAACTGCTATCCATTTAAGTCCTTAAAAGAAAAAAAAAAATTAAACTGGAAAACAAGTCTTTTTCATGATCTCACTGATCATTCCTAATAAATCTTTTTTTCAGATTTTATTAAACAGAGAAGAGCAGGACTGAATGAATTCATTCAAAACTTAGTTAGACAGCCAGAGCTATGCAACCAGTAAGTAGTTTCCTTTCTGTTTTATAAGGACTATTTAAAGGACATGAGATGTCAAATACAAAATTGCAAATTAAGTACTTCTTACTAGAACATTTGTTACCTGTTCAGTGCTTTTAAGTATAATAGATAATCTTTAAAGTGGTGTCTCTCTTCCTCAAGAAAAATCTAGAGGCTCAAGAATAATAGAACATGTTTTTGTTTTCTCAAAGCCAATCTAAAAATAGTTTTGCAATGAACTGATTTTAGTTTAAGGGGTGCAGGTTCCAGTGTAAACTCTCTCGCTCTAGGGTGGATGCTTGTTTTTACTATTTGAGAACTCAACCGCTTGCTGCTGTGTTGCTCTTCCAGGAGTGACTGCATCCTTTTGTTAGAGCAATTCGCCAGAACTTGTTTTTAACCACGTTAATCAAGTAGCTTTATCAGCTTGACTTGGGATAACCAAACTTACCAGCTTAGAGCACACAACCATGGTTCTGTGTAGACTCTTCTCGCAGAAGAACTGCGGGTGGGCTGACCTTGCTCAGTGGGACACTGATGAGATGGTCACACACCACAAACAGCTCCAGTTAAATCTGGAGGAGTGTTTGCAAACTGATCTTGGGGGTAAATCACATTTCTTTCAATATAAATCTAAAAGTAATAAATTTAAACTAAAGCCGTGCAGCTTTCTGCATTGCTCGATCTAGTTAAACAGCAAAGCTCTGTCTGGCATTACTGCTGAGTTTCCTTATTGCACAGGTTTTGTTTAATTAGCCTATCAGTACAACCTGTGAAACTGTCCCTTTCCCACAGGAAAAAAATACCTGAGAATATCGCTGCAGTTTGAAATATGCAGTCAGGTATTTGAAATATGCAGTCAGATATTATTTTCCAACTATTTAATGTCTATTAAGTTGACGTATGTACTTCCTTTCCTTTTTGAAAAAGAAGGGGGAAAAAAAAGTCTTTTTGTATACGTATTCCGTGTGACGAGTGGAAAAAACTTTGAAACACAGTCTTTATGGTGAAATAGTTTTCCACTAAAGGAAACGCTGTGAATTTTGTGGTCATAGCATTGTTCTTCTCTGGGAAAGAACAGAAGGCACTTTAAAATAATGTGTTGAAAGCTAATCTGTTTTGTTCAATTAGGAAAGGATACTTTTTTTTTTTTTTTAATTTAGTACAAACCCCCTCTCATTTGGTCTTCAGTTTCTCCAAATACCAAATAAAAGTATTTTGTCTCAAAACATTTTAGATTTGTTCTCTAAATGGAAATCCATCCTTTTATGTGCATCACATATTGTAGCAAATCACATTAATAGCTACATAATCTACATAATCTGTTGTCTTTTCCTATATGCCAATCAATATGAGCAGTAAAGAAATACCAAAACAGCTTTGTTTTTTTGGTACAGCCTGCTAGAAACTACTCAAGGAATACGTAGTGATTGAGTCTTTACTGTAAGTCCCTATACATGCTTTCTTAAACTGTTCTACTTTAATATGCCAGTAAATTTGGTATTAAGTAAAATAACTTGTAGGAAGTTAGTTAGTAATAAAGACTTGGGGGTGTTTGCATTTTCAGAGAAGTTTAAGAAAGCTCACCTTCCGCTAAATCTTCAAGCATTAAAACCAGTATTGGGAGTTCATACTTTCACGTCTTGCTTGGGCAAACTTTCTCTAAAGATTAAGGTTTGCTTGTGATGCCTTCTCCTTTCTGGAAGGGAAGGCACCTGAACATCTGGATTGAAAAGCACAAATGTCAGGCTCAGTATGTCCAAGATAGAAATGTTTACATGATTTTCTGATACGTAGCTGTATGTTTTTGTTTTTTTATCCTTCAGTGAATTTCGTTATTGGATTAGTTATGTTTTTGAATATCGTATCCAACCCAAATATTTCTGCTCAATAATCAACCCAACAAAAATCTGAAGTTGAATTAGAGTCATCAGAGAGGCTCTGTAAGGGCTGGTGGGTGATTTTCTTGCAGTCCCTGTCAGGTGGAATACCAGGCTGGGTGAACCATTGTCTTAAAGTGAATTTGGAATTGAATGGACCAACTTCAAGCTGTGTTTACTCAGCTAACTGTATTTGTAGGAGAACTTGCTTTCATGGGTAGAATGCAGATACAGTGTGCACACACAAAAAAAAAAAAAAGTCATAAGGGATAGAGATGTGATAATGCATCCTCCTAGATGAATGATAGGATCTGCTAATTTGTTCCTTGTGAACGCTGTGAATCACCTCAATCACTGAGCTGCTTTCCCCCTCAAACGTAGGTCTTCACTGAAAAGATGTCCAAAGAAAATGTTTGAATCCCAGGGTATAATAGTGAGCACATTAAAGATGTACCATAGTTATTTTTAAATAGACCAAAGTAGCTCCTTAATGAAAATGAGTACATTTGCATAACACTTGAAGAACTTGAGGATAACAATACCCTGCAACCTCCGTGGGGAAATGAGTTACCAGCTCTTTAAGTGAGAAGCTGGTATCTGTATCAGTTCCCTAGAAGGGAATTAGTGTGACGAGATTTTCTGGTGTCCAAATCTGATGGATATAAAAATGAATATGGAACCTCTGGATTTCAAGGGATTGCAATACGTGTTGGGAAAAATTAAATCTTGCGTTAGAGTAGTCTGGTTCTTTTAAAATCTTCTTGTTCTTTGTCTTTTTGACTATCTTTTTTTGCATAAGAAAGAAAGCAGTGTTTTACATTTTTAAAAAAGGTGTGCAGAGAAGGGGGAGTAGCTGGGCACCATTATTTATATAAAAGTATGTCCTTGCTTTTGACAGGATCTTAATGTTAATTAATTTTACCATTTTGTTCCAAAGATTTTAACTTTTTGAGCTTGTTCATGTTTCTGTGTGCGTACAGAATGGTGTATCTGCAATTTTTGTGGGGGTTCATGTGTTTGCAGAACTAGAAGGAACCATGTTTAGGCAGAGATTGGGACCCCTTCATGGGTTTTCAGAGATGATCCATAAGCGAAATTTACCCAGTCCATCGTATAAGTCCAGGCAAAACCAACTTTCTGGTAGTAAATGTACTATGCATATTGAACATACCTTTCTAAACTATTTTCTTACTTCTTTTAATTTGACATGTGAGGTTATTTTAGGAACGATTTTAATGTATTTTAAGATTCTTTGAATTAACACAACATGAGCTAATGATGCTGCTGCAGTCTTGGCTAAGGAATTGGTTCGTTAATCTTTATTTTATTCATTACTTTTTTGCAATGCTTCCACAACTGCTAAAATCAGTGAGGATATGGTGTAACACTGATAGTTATGCCTCTGGCTGCTACATCCTGCAGAACTGTTAAATACTCTGAGGCTGTACAGCAGTCCTTCACTGAACTATTTTTTCCTGCTCTGAATTCACTCATGGACAAAGTTACTATAGTAACTGTTTGAGATGTATTGCAACATGCTCTACTTAATCAGCCAGTTGTCCAATATAATTAATGCGGAAAGATAATTAAGGTCAGGTTTGTTACTACGTGTCTAGTGAAAAACGTTAACGTTTTATTCTTCATTTTACAATAGACAGAGGTTCTAGACTTAAGTTGTTGTGTGATGAGTCAATATTACTCCAATTTTCAAACAGTGATTTTTCTCTTCTGGGGAGTGAGGATACAAAACATACCCCGAAATAGATCAGCACGTGGAGTTCATGTAAGATGGGAAAAACTAAGCTGAACTGATGGTGTGAAATTGCATGAACAATCTCGTCGCCCTACTTTAACCTGAAAGGCTAATGGCAACTGAAATAGATTTCATACAGGGTTTAGGAGTACAGAATGTAAGCGATGGAGACTGTGAGCCTCGAGTAATTTATGGCATGATTTAGGTTCGGTAACGCTAATATGAAATACAGCAGCTGGAGAAATGTCAAAAACAGCTCGGTCCTCGCTTCTGATCCATGCTTTACGAAAGTGTGAAGGGTGAAATGATGGAAAATAGCGAAGTGTATCTCCTGCTGATAGAAAAGCTACCCTATTTTGTATATGCTGGTGATGAAAGGGCAGCTCCATTTTTGTTGTTGTTTTTCGTACTGAGTGAGTCATGCAGAGTTTCCTATCTGAGGCTCTCCTGGGAGCTTCTCAGAAAACTTTCTCTGAAATTTGGGTAATGCTTCTCCCTGAATAAGCTAGCTGCCTTGTAGTGAATCACAGGATGGTGTGGGTTAGAAGGTACTTTAAAGATCATCTAATTCCAGCCCCCCTGCCGAGGGCAGGGACATGTTCCACTTCACCAGGTTGCCCAAAGCCCCATCCAGCCTGGCCTTGAATGCTCCCAGAGATGGGTCATCCATAACTTATCTGGGCAACCTGTTTTAGCTACCCTCTTTTAGTTTAAAAACGCTACTCCTTGTTCTATCACTACGCTCCCTAATGAAGTGTCCCTCTCCTGCTTGCTTGTAGGACCCCTTCAGGTACTGGAAGGTTGCTGTAGGAACTCTCCTGTCCTTATGGGAGAGGTGCTCCAGCCCTCTGGTCATCCTGCTGGCCCTCCTCTGAACTCACTCCTGTAGGTCCATGTCCTCCTTGTGCCCCAGAGCTGGATGCAGTGGAGTCACAAGAGCAGAGCAGAGGGGGACAATCACCTCCCTCACCCTGCTGGTCAGTGCTTCTTGGAGATGGTGTCATGTGCTCTTCCCCTGTCAACCAGTGCTGTAACCCTGTTGTGGAAGGCCACCCAATTAGTCAGGCATGATCTGCCCTTAGTAAAGCCATGTTGGATGTCACAAATCGCTTCCTTATTTTCCAGGTGCCTTAGCATATTATCCAGGAGGATCTGCTCCTTGGTCTTGCTGGGCGCAGCGGTGAGACTGACTGGCCTGTAGTCCCCTGGGTTTTCCTTTTTTCCCCTTTTAAACATGGGGGTTATGCTTCCCCTCTTCTGGTCGGTGAGAACTTCATTGGACTGCCACGACTTCTCAAATATGACAGACAGTGGCTTACTGACTACATCTACCAGTTCCCTTGGGACTCATGGATGCCACTCATCAGGTCCCATGGACCTGTGCACCTACAGGTTCCTTAGATGGTCTTAAACCTGATCTTCTCCTACTGTGGCTGGTTCTTCGTTCTCACAGTCCCTCTGGGACTTGGACTGTGTGACTGGAGCTATTGCTGGTGAAGACTGAAGCAGAAAAGTCACTGAGTACCTCAGCCCCCTCCATATCCCAAACAGGTCTCCCGTTTCCTTCTGGAAAGGGCCCACGATTTCCCTGGTCTTCCTTCTGTCAATGACACACCTATAGAAGACTTTCCTGTTGCCTTTGATATCCCTGGCCAAATTTAATGCTAACAGAGCTTTAGTTTTCCTAACCTGATCCCTGGCTGCTCGGATGATTTGTTTGTGATTCTGGTATTGGAGTTCATGATAGTGAACTGCAGGAACCTGAAAGATTCAAGGCATCTCTTCAAGTGGTATGCGAGCTGGAAGTGACACACAATTAGGAATTAATTTTGCCCCACTTTTGCATCTCGTTATGCACTATGGGAAGCTTTCAGTCTCTCTTGCCAGTTTCTGAAGGATAGCATTTTGGTCCTGCAATTAAATTGAAAGATTTATTGCATTGTTGTTTGTGCCCAGCTAGCTTACATCGGGACTACAAAACCACCATCTTCCACTTAGAAGCATTTGGGGACAGGAACATTACTATTATCACGTACCTCTTGGGACATCCATCTCCCTTTGGCATACAGACTAGATATTTCATTCTGTACAGCGTTGTGTTACTTCATTACTTTTAGAAAACTAAAATCAGTCTTATAACTGTTCTTTTTTTTTTTTTTGAAAGAAAATGGGTTTTCTTGTGGTTGCTGGCTAGTTAGCACTTACACTTTGCATACTACTTTTTCTTCTAATATTTTTAATGTACTTCTACAGAACTTTGTCTCATGAAGCCTTCACATACGTGTACTTTCACATGTCAAATTTTTCAAGTGGGAAAGCTTACTTACGTAACATACTCAGCAGTTGAATTATGTTGCTATAAAAAAATCTGTGGTATACAGTCCGTAATTACCAGGAGTGTAAAACTTTGTGATGAGTAGCTTCTCGGTTGGCTGCCGTTGAAGCCATTACTATTTTTCTACGATTCGGGCTGAAATGGTGCAGGTTATTGGTATCCTAATGCATCTCATTGTGCTTCTAGCCCAGACGTCAGAGCGTTTCTTCAGATGGATAACCCCAAACACCAGTCGGATCCATCTGAAGATGAAGATGAAAGGAGTAATCAGAAGGTAATAACACAGACACAGAGCAGTCTTCTAAACTTCAGCTACTCAACAGCAATCTTAAGTATATTGCTTACTGAAAATTACCAATCGGTTTTGCAGTAAATCTCCTCTCTACTCTTTTAAACAAAACTGTTCTGCTGTGGGCTGTAGGATATTTTCCTGTCAGATAGGAATAGCGGAGAAGATTTAGAATGATTGCTAGCTTTGTCTTGCTTCTTCCCCATTTGCTGTGGGTGAAAGACTCAGATGTAGTCACAGTTTAGTTGTCACAGTTCTTTTCAGTCTCTTCAAAGATTCTTGCTAAGGGCATCTGGCAAGGAGCAGTGGAGACTGAATGTTTAATTGTGTGGGGTTTTGTTTGTTTTGGTTTTTAAGGAGAGGGAGAAATGCAATTCTCATGGAGGAAAAAGAAATTTCAGCCTTTCTAGAAGTCACTCAGGAGCAAAGATGGATTTAATTTCAGTTCATATTGAACACTGTGAGGTCTCAAGCCTCTTTTGTCAGAAGAGCCACTACAGAAGTACAATTTAGATGGATTCTCTGAAAGTTGATTTACAATCTCCAGAAACAGCACTGGTTGCAAAAAGTCTTTCTAGGAAGGCAGAAGTGCCATCATTGACCTTGTTTTCTCTGGTTTACATCTTGGCATATAGATGTGACCTTAGTACTTCTCTTTTTATTCAGTCCCTCTTAAAGAATGTAAGAATTGCCTTTTTGAATCTGCTGTGGATCACACACAATGCAGTGTGTTTTCTGAAAGTCTCACTTCCAAAGATGCTGATCTTTTGCTTTTTTTTTTTCCTTCTGAAGTACTTGACAGCACAGTGAGCATACAGCAGAATACTGCAGAATATTATAATTTAAAAGACAAGTTTTCTTCTCTTTTGAAAGATACTGTAAGTAACGTGGAAAGCTTCTGTAGAAAATACATAATGTATTATACCACAACAAATTCCAAAATAGGAGGAGAGCTAATGTGTAGTGGCCTGGGCCGTACTCTTTGATAGAAGTTAACGCTCTCATAGTTACTGTAAGTGATGTAGCTGTATAACCAGGAACAATAACAATCCCCCCCAGTCTTAAAATGTACATAGTGGTCTTTAAAAACAGTTTAGTGCCATGGTGCAGTTGGTTCTTACTAGTGCAGTAGGCACATCTCGTGTTGCTGCTCAGGGAGTGCTGATTTTGTGATACCTGTCTGCCTATCTCCAGATAACTTGTCTTTGGAATTTTCCTTTCTCTGATAAAGTCCAAAATAACAGTGCGGGTACTGCTGCTGCTTCTTTATTTAAAAACAAAATGGAGAAAGTTACTTAAACGAAGGTGGTTTCCTCTTGTCTGTGTAATTTCCAAATTCCAGCTGGGTGTGTGCTGGTAAGACTCATACCGTTCCTGGAATTAGTTAGTTAACCTTTAATGTCAGGGTGGGAAAGGTTGGTAATGTTTTTTCTTGGTGGGGGGAATGTTCACTTTTTTTTTTTTTTTAAAGCACTACGTCTTTAATTAGACTCTTGCATAAGCAGTGGGGATTAAAAATAATTTTATTGGTAAGGTCTTGGAGAATTTAGGACAAAAGGTAGAAAGTGTATTCCTAGAGTGAATAGGGAGGGAGCCAAATTCTCCATGAGGAACACATCATTTGTTGAGACAGTCTTAAATTTTCATTCTTAATCTTGTTCTTTCTATCTGCACATGACTACTGTATTATCTTTATCCTGCAATATGATGTGTGTGGAAATATTTTTGTGACAATGTGGTGACGGCCAGATATTGCAACTTACAGTGCTCCCAGTTTAGATGTTAGATATCTGTGAAAAGCTATTCTAACAAGTGTAGGGGTATAGGTGGAGCAAATCAGTGAAGTATTTTGTAATTACTACTGGTTGAAGTATAAGAGAAAAAGTGAAAAATAAAATAAACCTCTTTTTCTCTCAACAGTTAAATTCTACCTCACCGAATATCAACTTGGGACCATCTGGAAATCCTCAGTAGGTTTCAATTAACTACAAACTGAAAAATTAGACTGAACATAATTGTTAATAGTATGAAGAGTTCTTTGGACGTACGGCTTTATTTTTTATTTTCACTGCTTGGAAGGAAGCAAGACATTTAATCCTGTGCTAAATAAACCCTTTAATTTTTTTTTCCTTTTCACCTTCAGGTTTTGTTAGTCTGCTGTTATCTGTAGGTTCGTGCCCGGCGTGCCCCGGGTCTACACTGCTGTCCTTTTATTTAAGGATGATATAGCCAAAAAAAACCCTCTCTTCCTTTGGGAGTGGTCCCAAAACTGTTAAGAATGTGACCAGTTTCTGAAAACAAGTTCCTTTTAGTAGATGACAAAGGAGCAACTTACCTTGTTGATAATACAGACTGCAGTCACAAATTGCTTCTCTGGTTTCTTCTGCAGAGTTTCTGTTCTCAGATACCTACAAATTTGTGCTTTTGTCATCAAAGCACAGAGCTTTTTGTCTTTTTTTTTGTTGTTGTTGTTTTTTTCTCCTCAGATTTGTCCTGGGCTAACAGGGAAAATGCTTAATAGACTGCAGTGAGAAATGAAATTTTAAGAGTACTTCCCTTGAGGGACAGTAAATGAAGAAGGTGTATTGGGACATTACTGTCATTTCAGTAGCTGAAGAGATGGATAATTATTTTGCTGACAAAAATACTTCTGAATTGGACTTAGGAAAAAAATGAGGGAATTACTGGAAATAACTGAAAGGAGTGGTGATGCGGGAAGTGGAAAAACAGACAGAATTTATACAAATACATGCTCAGAAGAGGAAGGTGTAACAGCTTCCCTCCTCTCGCTTTAATTTAAAATGGGGGAACAACGCATGGAGGTAAGGATGGGCTGAAGAAAGAGAATAGATGACAAACGTGGTCCTTCCTTCCCTCATGTAAGCTCTAGAGTCCAGTTGGCTGTTGAGAAATAGGAGACGAGCTCCAGGAAAAGTCATGGGGAGATGAAGATTTAATTATTATTTTTAAAAAAAAATAAACTAGAGACTATGGCCAAATGACCTGTATCCTTTCTAAATATCTTTCAGCGCTAAACCAACAGACTTTGATTTCCTGAAAGTCATTGGGAAAGGAAGCTTCGGCAAGGTGAGCTTTCTAATTCCTGTGTCTTACCTGGTGCAAGGGTTCCAGCTGGTGTCTTGCATAGTGACTGCTGGCTGGAGACTTTGCCGGAGGCTTTGGAAGCTGTATCATCCTAGGATGGTATATAAATCCTTGTATTGGATTCCTGTTGCTGCCACTTCATAGTAGTGCTGCTATTTATTGCTGGTGTGGTGGTAGTTGTCTTCCTTGGTCACTTGTTGGGAGTAACAAATTAATGTTTTCCTCTCTTGTTAAGAGCAGTAGGGATCCTCTCTTTTCCCCAGGGAGGAAGGGAGGTACCCCTGTGCTTGTGCAGCAGCTGGAGTACAAATCCTGTGCTTGCCTTTGTTGGTGTGGGCTGCTATGTCAAGCACCTAGTGCTGTGGAGCAGCACTTTGAGAAGTGACTTTAATATTAGTATTCTCCAAAGAGGTGCAACAGAGAAACTCTCTTGAAATCTTTAACAAGTTATTTTTCAAAGTGTTGTTTTTCCACAGAATTAACTTTAAAACGTACAAAACCAGTTGAAATTCGTCTCTAGAGAGACAGCAGCTCCTGGAAAATAAATGCTGTAATTCAGTCTTTCATGATACCGCTATATAGACAGATTATGCTAAACTGTATCACTGTTCTGGTGCTATCTACTCTAAACTCCGTTGATGATTGACTACATGAAAAGCAGAGATGCTATTGAGAACACATAGCTTTAATGCTTTCCAGTTATGCTGAAATTAAGAAAATATTAATAGGATGTGAAATACAGCAACCGCGTTTCTTCGTTTGTTTTGAACTTCACAGGTTCTTCTTGCCAAAAGAAAACTGGATGGGAAATATTACGCTGTCAAAGTGCTGCAGAAAAAAATTGTTCTTAACAGGAAAGAGGTGAAGAAAATATGCTTTCTCCCTCACCCCTTTCTCTTTCCCTTAATTACAAAATTGTTCCTGTTTACTTACTGATCCTTTACCTCTCTACAGCAAAAACATATTATGGCTGAACGTAACGTGCTTCTGAAAAATGTGAAACATCCATTTCTAGTGGGATTACATTACTCATTCCAAACTACAGAAAAGCTTTACTTTGTTCTGGATTTCATTAATGGAGGAGAGGTATGTGGTGATTCTACTTGGATTTGAGCCTCTTCATTCCTCTCACCTAGAATTAGCACAATGAAATGATCCTTTACAGTGGGCTGTGATTGGTATTATCCAAGTTTTGAATGTCTTGGTTCTTTTATCTAAAGCAATGCTGTTCCCTCAGACTTCTGTGGCTATACAGACCCTGTTCTTATCAACAGCTTCAATGCAGAATTAATTCATGGTTGTCAGATAAAAATACTGTCTCTTTTACAGTTACCTAAATTTATCTCTGTTATGAATTAATCATATGTTGACACTTTTCAGCATGTAAAACTGTCTTTTTCTCTTTCATCTGAATTAGCTGAGATGCTGGCACTTCAAAAGTGGAAGGAAAGAAACAGGCAATTGAGTTTGCTACTATGTTTATAGGAATCTTGGGATTATTCTGTGGCTTTGCATTGGCTAATTATTTATTGCCAAATAGCCTTATTCTCAGGATTGTTTTCCCTGAAGTGATGCTATTGAGTATGAGGACTCATTAAGTAACTTGGAGGGAAACGTGCAAAAGAAATGGAAGAAGGCTGTAAATATTTAATTAAGATGTTCTGGACCAGTTTGAAAAGCAACATGTCTCTGGCTAAAGACAAAGTATTTCCAGGAGTGCTCAAGAAACTACTGGCTGAATAGCTAATAAACTTGAGCAGGGTATGAAATGTCACTTCTGTTGCTTCCTGAGGTTTTACAGAAAACTGGGGCATTGCAGACTGAGTTGTGACTGAAGATCACCAAGTGTAGTGAAAAGTGATTGTGTGAAAGTAGTTATCCAACGTGTATGCTGTAAAGGGGAGCTGTCCTGCTATG
The DNA here is from genome assembly GCF_964035555.1 of Netta rufina. Lineage (NCBI taxonomy): Eukaryota > Metazoa > Chordata > Aves > Anseriformes > Anatidae > Netta > Netta rufina. The sequence continues at coordinate 123,303,925 of NC_140124.1, forward strand.
TTTTCAATTTGGTAACTTATTGCTGTAAAATACACGCCTTTTCAAAAGGCCTTAGAGAGCCTTAAAGCAGAATAAAGGAGGAGGAGACAGGATGCTGTTGTAGAAGATAAAACTCTGGTAGCTGACAGAGAACATGAGAAGGAGGTAGAGTTTAAGTAGTTTAATTCAGCAGAGCTCAGGGTTACCTGTTTATGTCCCTGCAGCTGTCTCTACGCAGAAAAGAGTAAAGTATGTAGAATAAATCATTATGAAGTACGAATTGTGCTATAGGTTTAGTAGATACTCATAAGGCCCACTGCCAGTATTCATGGTGCCCCTAGACCTGGGCTCCAAACCCCTTTGAGTGCCGGAGTCTGGACTTTGATGAACCTTCCTCTAGCCTAATGTACTGTCGTCTAATTCAGACAGCGTTAACAAACTCCTGGTTTGCTCTACTCTGAATTTTTGGCCACAGCTTAGCTTGGCATTCTTCCAGGCAAACTGAAGTACAATTTAAAAACAGCCTTCAAAGTTCAGTGAAGCACTTGGAAGTTTTTTGGTGGCTTTTTGCAGGTAGAAAACAGAAAAATTCTGTTCTCTTAAAAAAATAAAATAAAATAAAAGTTGACTGTAGCACAATTTCATATGTATATGATTTAATCTTTGGCTGGACTTCTGCATCTGCTCAAACTATTTACAGCCAAAGTTCTGTAGTTGAGAACATCAGAGAATCAGCCTGGAATATACATCTCCCCAAGCGTTCTCAGAATACAATTAAATAAACACTTTGTATAAAACTTCGAATACAAGGATACTCGGAAACGGAAGATGACTTGATTGACACCTGGCTATATCCTGTTAGGAGGTTTGTCTTGCATGGTTGAATCTTGCCAGCCTCTGTTCACAGCTTAGTGTTCTTTCCCATTTTTTTTTGACTATTCTTGGTTTTAAGGGGATATCCTTGTAGCTGAGTTACCTGTGTGTTTCAGAAGTGTAAAAGACCAGAAAAAAAGTGGGTAAAGGAACGTTGTAATGCAGCAAAGCCAATTTTATTTCATTTTCCATTCTTAAAAGTGTAGACAGATAAGTAAAATGACTCTTCACTGTTAAAATCGCACCTTACTAACCCGATTTTGTGTGTTTTGTTCTTATTTGCTGTTTTGCGAATTTACAGCTGTTCTTTCACTTACAAAGAGAACGTTCCTTTCCTGAGCACAGAGCCAGATTTTATGCTGCTGAAATCGCCAGTGCACTGGGCTACTTACACTCCATAAATATAGTGTACAGGTAAGTTTCTGAGCTGTATTCTTGTACTGCAGAAGTTCAAGTGGGACAAATAACGGAGTAAAAAAAAGTGCTGTATGAAGTCATCTTGGGAGAAATTTGAACATAATGTTTTCAAAAAACTTAAAGCTTCTTTCAACTGAAGAATAAAAGCCCATGCCTTTGAAGCTTTTGTGTTAGTGACTTCTGCTTTGAATTAATACAATGATTTTTTTTTTTAATAGGGATTTAAAGCCAGAAAACATTCTCCTAGATTCACTAGTAAGTATGCAACAGGATTTTTGATTTTCTATCCTTCTCAGAAAATGGACGTTTTATGCATATGCATGTCGAGCATGTTCTATTTTTTTAAAAATATTACTCTTTTCTTAAACAGGGTCACGTTGTGTTGACAGACTTTGGACTTTGTAAAGAAGGGATTGCGAGTTCTGAAACTACTGCAACTTTCTGTGGGACACCAGAAGTATGTTGACGACTTCCGTGTCTTTTGACCAATAACTAATGTTTGTTGACAATTATTTGTGTAAACAGAAGATCAGATACTCAGTTTTGTATTGCTGGAGACTTGCATTCTGTTTACAAGCTCTTCCATGCAACCAGACCAAAGGAGACTTTACTGCAGATCTGTTCTTTGTCCTGTTTGCTAATATACAGTATCTCCTACTTACTGCCCACATCCTCATAAATCATCTCTTCTGTCCTCCCTCTTCCCAACCCTTTTCACATACTCTGTTTCTTCCCATGTCTCCTAACCACTGGCTAGACACAGGACAGTTGGTTTTTGTAACAGCTGCGACAGATTTGCCAGTATGAATTTATTTACCATATCCTGCCACTCATTTTTAGTAGGGTTAGAGGCACTTCGTATCTTGTGAGACTTGAGCAACTTTTGTATGCGACTGCAACTTTGAACTTGATGACAGCTTATTTAACTTTATTTTTCTTAGTAAAAAGAGACAGACTGGAAAACAGAAATCTGGAAGTGTTAAACATGTACTAGGGATTGACTGAGATGCCAAGAGTAGTGCCTTTTTTTTTTTTTACTTGGAACATAATTTAAATCATGGAAAAGGCCTTTGGCAGAGAAGGATGGGCGAGGAGTGTACAATATACAGAACACTGACGTTAAATTTGTTTGAGGAAAATCTGTGGGACTTTTGTCTAGTGTTCAGAAACCTAGTTTTCATGCTTACCTTGGACTTGCAAGAGTTGCAGCATAAGAGGATGCTAATGCAGTTGCTTAATATCTGTTCTTAAAAATGTAAAGACTAAATGTAACCGTTGTGTATTACTCTTTCTAATCCAAGATTCAAATATTTCATAATCCTGCTAAAAGGGTAACGATATTCTCTGTTTCTACACACTGAGTTGTTTGACTTCCAGCACCTATAAAGTTCAAATGAGTCTGAAAGGTTAAAACAAGTAGTTGAGTTCAAAATACTCAACTGCTTTCCCTGCTTTTGCAGGGCCATCTGTAGACGAATGAGGTACGGGGCACTCACGCATACAAAAGGTTTGAGAAATACCTATAAAAACAAACTATGACTTTCAGCTCATGTCATCGCAGTGGTATCTGTGCCTTGTCCATTTACAAGGAGAGGCTACCATACACTTTATACATTAACTTTCAGAATTTGGATACTGGAATGATAAAAGTGAGCAACCTCTTGCCTTGAGGGAAAGGATTAGAAACTACGTGTGTGATATGTTGAAAACTGAGCTGATGATGATCCAGCTGTACTGATTTTATATTACATATCCACCAAGAAATGGTCTTGTACTGTGAAGTGCTGTGTTTGTACTGTAGCGTTAGTAAGTTCTGAGATGCTGAGCAGATTTCTTGCAAGGCAGATGGAAACCAGTTAGCATTGTCATTGTTTGATACCAGATGTTTGCAATAAATCAAATGTCAGCTGTTTTACAGGAACTTCCAATTTAGATAATTTGACAAATCACAACTTATGCTCTCACTAAAGTTTATGGTGAAACTTAGAGTAAGGCATACTGTTTCTCAGTGATCAGCTTGAAGCAGAATGAACTTCACCTTTCGTGCTTACGTACTGGATGGGGAGCACTCAGGCTTGGAATGGCAGCACAGGCTTGGCTGGTGGCCAGCCTGCTGACAGAGAGGTACGCTGGGAGGACGTCGCCTCTCGTACATCACGGCAGCCTACTTGAAATGTTTAACAAGTTTCGTAATGGAGGTGGGAACGTAATTTGGCAAAACAATAGTGTTTGGAAAGCATTGTTCCAGTTGGGAAAACAGCTGTCCTACTTGCTAAATGAGCAGACGGTGATGAAGTATTTGCCTTGAAGGATAAGATAAATGTCAGTCTTAAAATTGCTGTGAGCAACTTTTCCTGAAGATGTTTACTGTTATGCGCCTCAAACTTAGTTGTTGTTGTCGTTTTTTTTATTGCTATCCTAATGCTCTATTTTTCCTTTTAATTTTAGTATCTTGCACCAGAAGTTATTAAAAAGCAGCCCTACGACAACACGGTAGACTGGTGGTGCCTCGGTGCAGTTCTTTATGAAATGCTGTACGGGCTGGTATGTACTTAATGCGTGTGGGGCAGGGATTGCTTCCCTTTTTCTCCCTTTGTATCTCACCTGAAGTACACCAGAGTGTGAAAAATGCTGCCTTTTGCAGAGTGTTGAAGTACTCCACTTCAGTGGATGAACGGTTTGCCTTAACGTCGCATCTGTTTTTCTCTTTTGGATTTTGCATTGCCTCTGGGTGTTTAAACTTTGGCTTTCCAGTGAAGTCCTAGACATCAATTCTGAAGACAGGTAGCCATGACTGAGGGAACGTCAGAGTAAACTGTATCGATAGTGATAATACCCAATAAATTACAATATGTATTTTAACTTAGGTCTTCCAGGAGTTCTTCTAGCTCTTTTGCTGTTTAATGCAATATTAAAAGAAAAAAAATCTTTCTTACTGTGCTTCTAGACATATGTGATCACTCTAATAGCGATGTGTTCTGTTAGGTTTCTTTAGAGTTATCTGCATCTGGACCTTAAGTAGGGAAACAGATCTGGTTTTCCACTTGTTTTTTTCAGGCAGGCTCAGTGGGAGCTCTGAATCTGGAGGGCATCTGTAGCTACTTGTGAGGGTGAGGACATGTTATGAAAAGAGGAGGTGGCAGGGGGAAGCTGTCAAGTGTGGAGACTTGGCACTGGGGATGACTGAAATAAAGCTAGCTAGTAAAAAAGCTTTAAAAAAAACTAAATTAAAATTATTTTTTAATTAAAAAAAATAAATAAAGCTAGTAAGAAGAGGTGGATTTCTTCCCTCATTGCTACCAGTTCCTATTTCTTATAGCAGTGTTTACTGATGCATACACATAAAACAAAATGCTGAATGTGGCTTCGAAATCATATCTAACACTTGTTTTCTAGCCGCCTTTTTACTGCCGTGATGTTGCTGAGATGTATGAGAACATTCTTCATAAGCCCCTGGTTCTGCGTCCAGGAATCAGTCTCACAGCCTGGTCTATTCTGGAAGAACTCTTGGAGAAAGATCGGCAAAGCAGACTCGGAGCAAGGGAAGACTTTGTATGTAATGTCCTAATTTATCAAGCCCTTCTGCATTTAAAGGGGCATGAACAAATTTGTGTGCACCACACAGGTTTAACAGTGGCAGAGCAGAAAATGCGCTGTTACGAATCTCTCTCTCTCTCTTCTCCATTTTATTTCTTCTTCTGAGACACCAGTTGTGTTCATTTAATGTTCGGTCATGTGTTGGCCTTGTAATAGAGCATTTGGATTATGACAGTACTTTTTCGTGGTGGCAATATGATGAAAGGGTGGTAGTGTTTAGCACAGCTGTTTACTGCTTCATAACTACTAAGCATATTGGAGAGTTGGTTAAGCTGCTGCTTCTCAGACAGTGATCTTTATAAAAACTAACATCTTGCAAGGAGGAACAGAAATAATAAGGAAATAGCAGGAAACATTCCTGCTCTGTGGTTTGTTTTTAAGGTGGTTGATTTTAAGGCTTAAATGCAGAAACCAGTTCTTAGAGGCAGGCTAACAAATTTGAATTGCTCTTTTTGCCAACTACAGCTTTAATTGCAAAATAAACTGAATGAAGGACTTGACTTCCTTAGGTTTTGTTTGTGCATGCAATCTGAAGTAGTATTTACTATGATGCACAGGTTGGATTTCTGAAACGCCTGTTCTCTCTGTTCCCTACTGCAGCTTGAAATTCAAAAGCACCCATTCTTTGAATCTCTCAGCTGGACTGACCTTCTTCAGAAGAAGATTCCGCCGCCGTTTAATCCTAATGTGGTAGGTGCTGTTTCAGTTCATAGCTGCCAAAACTCTGCCTTTAAAATATTATTTTTTTATTTCTTAAGTTTTTGCAGCTCCCTAACAGTCACTTAAGAAAGAGGTATTCCTTAGTATTTCTCAGGTTTATCACATCATAAATGTGTATCACTTCTGGCCTGAATGCCAGCAGCCTAAAAGAAACAAGCAAGCTTTTAATAACTGTCAGGGATGCTGTAGTGTGCTGCTTTAAGCTTTCTGTGTTTACATAGGAAAGAATTACGCAGAGTAGATGGTCTCAGGAGTTAAATTTGAAATCTACAGGAGATGCATAGCTTTTAAAAACACAGTATTAATGTGACAACTGATTGATCTTCCTGTTTTCTAGGTTGGCCCAGATGATATTGGGAATTTTGATGCCGTGTTTACAGAAGAAATGGTCCCGTACTCAGTTTGCATTTCTTCTGATTACAACATTGTTAATGCCAGTGTCCTAGAAGCAGATGATGCATTTGTTGGATTTTCTTATGCACCACCTTCTGAAGATATGTTTTCCTAGGAAGTTAAAAGCCAACAGTGTTTTGGAAGTCTTGGGATGAACTGAAATGTTAGAGTTATGAACACATTCCAAAATAGTGTAACCTGTGCCTCGTTTTGTATGTAGGTTTAAAACCTATGAACAAACTTTCTCTGCTGTATAGGAGGAATTTGGGCATTTTGGATGGCTTTCTTTGGGGTCTGAACTGTTTATTCCTGCTGCAGAAAATATTTTTAAAAACTTTAAATAATGTTCTCTACATTTACGTATTTTTTTAAGCAAAAACACTGACTGTTCTCCTCAGTCCCTTCAGGTTTACATTCATATGTATCTAAGATTAGGCTGGCACAAAAAGCAGCAAATTTAGTAAATTTATAAATGCCTTTGTACCTATTTACAGTGACTTTGTGCTTGAATTGTAACTATGCAAATCGTCTTTTGTATATCCTGGTTTAAAAAAGGTGAATGTTTTCCCTGTTTTATCAGTTTGAAATTTGTTAACTTAACCTGTCAGCACTTAAATGAAGGTTTAATTTAAGTTAACACTGAGATGCTTCGAGGATTTCTGTAGAATGAAGAGTTGGGCATGTAAAACTGGATTGTCGTTTTTGCATTTGCTGGAGTACCTAATTCACTCAACTGGATTATCTGAGGCATGGGGGATTACTCAAAGCAAGGATAGAACAAATTAACTGTATTGAATTGATAACATTACTGATCACGTGTTCTACCTTTTTTCCTCCCTGAGATAAATGTCTGGATTTCAACTGCATTAAAAATATTTTTTGTTAAAAACTCTGCTTTTCCAAAGATATAATTAGCAATAATCACCGCTACTTTGAAAGGCTATCTTGCTTTAACCTTCCAGGAATGGGTGGTGAGGGGATCATGCCAAATATTTAAGCATTTTTCTCACTGGTATATAGCTTGAAACACTAATTATGTTCCAAATCGATTGTACTTAAACATGCATAGCTACTTGTCCTTCTGTCTCCCATTTTGCACCATTTTTAAATCTTCACTTGGTATTTGGAAGAAGTAATGTAAATTACGTCGGTAATTTTTAGAATGTGAAAAGCTATTGTATTTCTCATAACATACACGTGTATGGACAAACTGATCGTTCTGATCAACTTCTGTTTAAGGAAAACGTTTAACAATGCAAAAATTGACCGCAGTTACAGCGTGTAAAAGCCTATTATGGTAGTATTATATATTACCTGTAAATAACAACTTATTTTTGTCTGTTACTTCAAAAAATGCTCTGTGTTTTTTTGTTCATAAATGCATTCAGTTAAATGCCTTGGTTTGAGAGAAGTCTGGTAAGACACAGAGGAGCAGCCAGAGTTAAGTGTTAGATAAATTTCAGTATTTAAATGGTTTCCTTTCTGACGAAGGAAGAACTAGCTAAGAGAAGTACTACTTGTATTGCATCAAGATCAGTTAAAAATTGAGAGTATCACGAACAATCGTCTGTCAAATCGTAATTCTTCTGAAAGTAATGTTATCAACAGCAAAAAAAAAGTGGAAGCTAAAACAGGATTCTTTGCTTATTCCACTTCTCTTGCATAATGCTTGAGTAATGCTGAATAGTTGGTGTGTGAGGTGTGGGAAGAAGTCTCTGGGTAAAATATGAACGAATTAACATTGGAAGGGAAGGAAGGAAGGGGGACTATCATTTGTGGGAGTGGAGCAGTGCTCATTTCCCATAGTGCCACTTTAAAGTTTTGAGAAGTTTGGAAATAATCTATGCAGCTGTTCAGGATAGCAGTAACTAAATGAATCATGTTCTTGCAGTTGTAATTGTTTGGCAGCAAGCCTTTTTTTTTTTCTTCTCTCCAGTAGGCCTTTCTAATGGAGTAGAAGGGAGAAATTGATTTGAAGAAAGGAAATACCCATTCTCATACTAAGCTATACTGAGCTTTTACTCTTCATACCCCTGAAATGATTCTGTAAGCTGCTGGAACTGCCTTCTGCTTACCGCAGGGAAATGTACTGCAACTTTTTTTTTTTTTTTTTTTTTTTTGCCTCTCACAGCAAGGAAGTACAGTACCGTAGAGAGATGATAAGGAAGGAGATTACTTCAGTGTGGTACATGCTGCACCCCTTCACTTGTCCTCTATTTCCACGATGCCTATAGCTAGTCACCTGCCTGGGTGAAAAGATATGGAGCTTCTTTGTTTTGCCTTTCTTGTAAAATGAATTGTTCCCTCATTTTTTAAGATGACAATGGTAGTTATTTCTTGCTTAATTTGTTGCTTATTAGTCTATTTTTTCTCTTTCGGCAAGCTGTGCCTTTCTGGCTAAGTGTGCATGTGTCAACATTTCACTTCAAATACTTAGGTTCATTTTGTTCCTTCTGCTGTATTTCATATTGTGAAATGCCCCTATTAGATCAGGACTCGCACAGGTAGAGTAACCAACAGTGTGCAACACCAAGCAATAAACCCTCGCGCTACTTCCATAGGTCTTGTTCTGTACCTCGCTGCATGTCATGGTAATGCTTTTCAGAGATGACTGGATTTAAGGTGGGGTAGCCCCTTCACAGAAGGCTGAGTTGAAAAGGCAAGGTTAGATGTGGTGCTTAGGGACGTGATTTTGTAATATATTGGTAGTAGAGGGATGGTTGCACCAGATGATCTCGAAGGTCTCTTCCAACCTTAATGATTCTATGAAATCTGAAATGATAGTAAAATCTGGATAGGAGAGCTGCAGGGAGCCTACCGAGGCATGACCTGTGCCATTCCCTTCCTTAGGTGGCAACCAGTTGATAAAGAGGCAGGAGCAGTGGTGGTGCACGGTGGTTGTAAAAACATAAACTGAAATAAGACACGGAATTTCGTGGTGCAGTCTGGAGAGGTAAGTTTGCTTACGCTAAATGCAGTAGACTCTGCAGTGTTTATTAATGATTGTTTGTTTTTAAAACCATCCCGGGCTTTACTATTTATTTACTGTAGGGTCGGTGCGTGGTGCCTGCCAGAGCCGCGGCCGCCCTGAGGGGGCTCGGGCTCGGCGTTTCCCGCCTCAGCGGCCGCGGGAGCTTTTCCCGCCCAGCGCCAACGGCTGCCGGGCTGAGGCGGGCGGGGGGCGCAGGCGGCCCCCTCCTGCCGCCGGGCTCCCCTCAGCCCCTCGCTCCTCCCGGGGGAGGGAGGGAGGCAAGGAATTGTCCTGAGGTGGTTTGGGGTTGTTAGATTTGAGACCCTTCGTGTGGGAGATTTTGAGGTATGGAGCAGCAATTGTGTGGGAGTAATCCCAAAGAAACTGAAAAAGAATGCCTAATATAAATTATTCTTCAATTTGTGCTTAAAATTTGGTACCTCAGGCCACTGCAATCCATCTAGCTAGCCCACAACGTGCGTTTCTCAGAGAAGTTTTACACAACAACCATAAGGGTGCACCACAGGTACCCAGTTATTTCACTGACAAATACTGATCTGTCTGTACACCAACACCCAGTTCTGTGGCTTCCTGCAGGTTATCATTCATAAACAAAGAGCTTTGCTTTCTCTTCAGCCTGTAGATTCCGTGTTTTTGTCCTGTGCCAAGTAGTTAAATCTATTTTTGAAGTTTTAAGTGTGGTTTCACATTCTCCATTTACAGAGAAGACAGATGACGCTTTTTAAAAGAAAATCTGTAAGGCAGTAAAATAGATGTGATAGAATACCACATTTTGGCCTTAGTTCTCCTTCTACAGTAAATTTGTAAGTGAAGTGCTTCATGTGGTGAGATTTTTACTCTTAAAAATGCAGATATGGGAGTAATGCACAATGAGAACAACACTGGTCATGGTCACCTTCCAGACCAAAACTCTAGTCCTGGAGTTTTTTTTCCATCGGAATAAGAACTGATCTGTGTACACTGACGAACACAAGTGTGTGCAAGATCTGTGCCTTAAATGAATGCTACAGGAGGTGACAGCAGACTAAGGAAGTCTGATTTAAGAAAAGATGTTGACTGGTTTCATACTTCCAACAACTATAACAGAAAGCTTTCTCAGATAAAGCAGTTATTTAAGTCTTACTTTTGCTAGGATGATTATGCCTATAAATTACATAGGCAGGGCTAAATGCAGCCTTTAATTTGATGGGTTACGGGTCAGACAGTGAAGTAATTCATTAATAAGAGAAGAAAAATACTAAAGCATTCTGTAAAAATTGACTTTGTGGGTGTAATATGCTTCAGCCATTGGAAAGAGCTTCCCATTTAACGGTAGTATTAAAAATATTAAAGAATAACATTGAAAAAAATAATTTTGTATGGCTTTGTTAACATATATCTTTATTATTATTTCAGCATGGCAAATTCTGACCTAATTTCTTTACAGCTTGCTCTCACATTTTGATTAAGAGTACAACGATCTTTTTGGAAGATGGAGGAAGAAATACAGAAAATGAAGGAAATTGTCCTTATTTACCTTGACAGAAGTGGTGGCCTTCAGAAATTTGTGCACGATTGCAAAAAATATAATGGTATTGCTCACTCAGTAGATAATCTGTTAGCATTGATATTTATTGTTAAATAAACCTATTGTTTTTAAGATGCTTTTTGCTCCTGCAGACTCAAAACAAAGTTACGCTGTTTATCGTTTTGTTATTTCAATAAATCCTTCTGATATTGCTGAATTGGATGCAACTCTTGGAAACTACATTCTTCATAATCCCATAAAAGCTGCAGAGATTTTTCAGTCAGTAAGTGTATATTTGTGGTCAGAGATGACAAAAAATACATCTCTTTATATTTTAACTAGATTTTCCTTTCTAAGATGAAGGTATTTTTGAATTACAGGTATGTTTTGTAGCTATTAAGACATTATCGTTAATTGAACACTTGCAGACAGAGGCCCAGGTGAGTCTGCATTATTTTCCCCCAGTTAGATCTGAAACCTTTTAAGTGTAGTGAAGTATTTAAAAAATACTGATTTTTTTTTCTAGTAGCTATTTATATATGATGCATTTGTTCATGTAAGTGGTGTTTATAAACAGCAGGTTGAAATTAAAATCATAGTATTAATGCAATTTTGTCTCTTGTTAGATTAGTATACTGCTGAAGCCAACACATTTACCGCCTTTACCAAGTTATGTTCTCAGTCTCTCTGCATTTCCATTTAACTACACATCTCATAGATTTTATATGTCTGAAGGAATAGTCATTGCAATGGGAATTGTAACAAAATATACACAAGGAGCAAGATTTCTTTGTACTGAGGAAACCTGTCCGTTCTCTGAAGGTAGTAAAAAAAAAATTGAAATCGATACTATTTCAAAAGCTTTTTAATAATTTATATAGTTTATCAGATTAAAAATCCAGCACGAGAGTCATTTTCCTATGCAGTCTTATGATGTAGACTTTTTTGTAATGAGCACAGCATGATTTTTATTAATTGACAGCAGCGATGGACCTTGCCAGCGGCTGCTCAGCATTATTAAATGTTTTGTGAGTACAGCTATGCCAATAAGCCATTTTCTGATCCTGGAGATAGTTTATATGAGAAAAGGTACATTTCCAGTATAACTCAATGAATTCCCTGAAAGAAAAAAAGTCTGTACCAGAATACTTTTTTTTTTTTTTTTTTTTTTTATGAAGCTCTCTCTTCTGTATTCCTTCTCTGTGTGTTTTTATTTATTTATTTATTTATATTAAAAGACTATGTAACAGCATGCTTAAGTGACTGGCAGAAGCTTCTAGCAGATTTTCTTTAATGAAAGCTGATTTCTGTGGAACTACTTTATCTAATATTACTGATACATCTTTGCGGGATTAGGTCTTAAGTACTTTTAGGGCTGTGTTGCTTGCTTCTTCCTGTAACAGAGACCATAAAATTATAAAATAGAAGCTAAATCCCAAAGCTGGGAGACTGTAGAATAAATCATAATGATGTCTTTATGAGGGCACATACTTTAGTGAGGGATATACGTATCCAATGTCATTTCCACACGATGCAGAAGCAGTCAGTCACTCCCTGCTGCCTGAAAAGTCAGGCCAAGCCGTTTTAGTTAGGAACATGCAATAGGAAATCCTGCCATCTCGTGGTCAACCTACAGTAAGTGATACAGATCATTTTAGTTGAAGTGTAGTGTATGAAGTTATGCTTACCTGAAGAAACACAGGATGCTTGTAAATTTGGAATTTCATTCTCCAGTTTTTTAACTATTTCTATACTTGATGTGAAATTTAAAATGAAAGCCATATCCTCCTTATAACATTTGGTAAATGTTTCAGGGTTTAGGTACATAAGAGTACATCTGCCTGGAGCTACAGAATCTGCCACAGTGAGGAATGATTTTGTGTGCAGTTTATGTTCTTCACCCCTGCAAGAAGATATGAAGTTTAGAGTACTTGGTGGTAGGAAATACGTAGTTTTATTTTTAGATCTATTATTTCCCTGCTGCTGTTACACAGTAAGTAAACAAAGTGGCTAAGGGGGGAAAAAAAGCTAGTCATCTGCTAGTCATCTAAGAATAAAAAAAGCTTGGTACTGTTTTAAAGAGAACTAACCTCTTCCTTGCCTTTGTTTTGAAAGATAAACAAATAGTTGAAATGATTGATGCAAAAGTTCTTAATGCTTTAAAAGGATATTCCAACAATAAATCACATTTTAGGATTCAGGCTTTCACAGTTTTCTTGAGAGGTAAGTGAATTTTAATTTTGAGATTTGTCAGAAATTTTTTAGAACTGAATGTAGTAATTACTCACATTTTTCTTACAGATCCATTTCTGTGGATAAAATGCTGGAAATTATGATAATTCACATTGAGGTTCTTTCTCTAATAAACAGGGAGGGAGGGGGGAGCCAGGTGACTAAACAGCATGCACAGATGAAGAAATACATGTAGCAAAACCGTTGTGTTCACTTTTATAACTGCATTTAATTACAGTCCCCAGGCTGGTATCACGTTCTATCTGAAGCTTGTTTTTTCCTCCTTTCTACTTCCTTTGGTCATACTGTTTTGCACTAATTTCATGTGCTTTTAACATCCTTCCTCAAAGTAGCTGTTTTCCGGATTCTGTCAGGACTTTTGGCCTCTACTACCACTGCCTTCCACTGCAAACATTAAATGATTTCTGATGTGACTAGCCAACTAATATCACACCCAACTGTCACGCTTCCATTAATGTTCTTTAAACTGAAAAGCCACCATTATACTCGATACGATATCTGAAGTCTATAGAACCATTCCTTGAAAACTCACAGTAGCTCCGAGACCATAAGATGCACTTCAAACTGCAACTATTTATTTATTTTTATGAAACAATCTATAGGTGGGAAACTGATCTACACATGCATTAAAATTCCGTAGATTTCAGTCATCGGTGAGGTTAGACAGGATCTCACAGACTGAGATTCGTGTTTGGTTGGGCATAACTCTCACTTCCAAAAATAAATGTGACTTCTGAAAAAAAAAATACACAAAAGTACAATGGTTCTCAAAGCTATGGCTGTGCGTCTTTTTGAAAACTGTATCCTATGGATCTCTTTTTTTGTGTGTGCTTTTGTTTTTTATGTCATGTTATAGGACAGTAACTGATAATGGGGTCATCACAAGTTTGAGAATAGGAATATATACTTTCAAACAACTGTCCATTTTCTTTTCAACGCAGAAATGAATAAATCATCCATTTTCTTCATCAGGAATCTACTTTTCCTCACCCAGCCTGCCTTCGTTACCTTTTGCACTAATTAATTAGAATTGCGTGCTTCATTTGCTCCTAGTCCATTATGGTAAACCTGGAATCCAACTGTTTTCTGCAATTAAGTGATAAAAATGAAACCGGTCGCAATGTGAATAAAAGCTTTCTATGTCTTTAATATATATATTTTTTTTTCCTAAAACATCTTCAGGTTCCCCATATTTTATTTTTGATTTCCAGATGAACTGGCCAATCGAATGACAATAGGAAACTGCTACAAGATTATAGGCATTCCAACCTGCGTACAGAATGGCCCACAAGCTACAGCATGTATAGAAGTCAGTAGCGTACAGCTCTGTAAACCAAACGGTAAGAAAGTCCCATTAAAAATGGACTATAAAAGTTGAAAAACATTTTAGAACAAAACCCTGAGAACTGGTACAGTTCTCTATTGCCTAAGGGTCCTGATTACAAAACCATTGCAGGACATTCCTCTTACGGTCTTAAATGTTCTCAGTCAGCTGAGATCTTCTGCCCCTTTCTCTTTCCATGCATGGGGAAATGACAGAATTATTTACTGCAGTTCAGCTGCTCTTTTCCATCGCCCCCTACTGGAAATCGTGCAGGAAAGGACGCGATACTTTATTTTGTTACTGCATGCTTATTCCATTGGTTTTAGTAGATTGTCTGCTACCTTTACAGCAGGAAAATTAATCCTATCAACTCTTTACATTCTGAATTTGTGCTTAATGTATAAAGATCTTAGTTCTTTGTAAGCTTCTGTACGAGGATTGGAATGGTGTCATGTTCTATTATATCTGCACAGCTCTATGAAGTGTTTGCTAATCTCTCCTTTGTTTCAATTAGGTCCTTCTTTTATTGCTGAAAATTTTAAGTATCTGCTCTCACTGACTTCAAATTCATGCTGGAGGTTTACGGCCATGCTGGCCAATATCTTTGCTTCGCAAGTTGTTCCACCAGGCACCTACAACACTCTGAAACTCGCAGTATTGCTGAGTCTAGTACAGACGTGTGAAAAGGAGAGTGCTGATTACCTGGATCTGTTGGTTGTGACAAGTGACACCTTAGTGATTGATAGGTAAGGAGATTCCTCATTTCTTACATAAATTAAAAAGTATTTTTAAAGATAATAGGATTGGTCTTACATGAAAAGCAAAGATTATGTTTAAAATATACAGGGCTATGACGATAAAAATAACCATGAGATTTCTCTATTTCAAGTGATAAATCCAGAGCAGAACTTCACTAATTAAAAAAAAAACTTTAACACTTTTAATTGCCTCAGTAAGCTTTTAAGACTAGCACGGTTTAGCAGAGGTCAAACTAAACATTCTTCTAAAATCAAAACTGAAGGTTGCCACAGAAACTGGTGATGATAAAAGCAAAGGTCTCTACTTTTCCAATCCTGTGTCACTTTGAGCCTTTTCATCACCAGCTTTCCAGCTATCAGCACTTTCTGCTAGTAAGCAATGAGTAAATCAGTTATTGTCCTGGTTTGCTTGGGATAGTTTTCTTCACAATGCCGTGTTCTGGATTTAGGATGAAAACAGCGGTGATAACTCACTGATGTTTTAGCTGTTGCAGGGCAGTGCTTACACCAACTCAGACTCTCCAGCTTCTCCTGCTGCCCTGCGAGCGAGGAGGCTGGGGGAGCAGCAGGGGCTGGGAGGGGCGCAGCCAGGACACCCGGCCCAGTGACCAAAGGGATGTCCCACACCATGTGGCTGGGTGTTGGTTAGCTGGTGGCGAGCAGTTGCATTTAGCATCACTCCACCACCATCACCCCCTTTTGGTTGTTTTCTTTTTCTGCATTCCTTTTCTCCTTTTCCCTATCCCTTTCTTTTTCTTCTTCTTTCCCTTCCTTTCTAAACATCTGTCTTTTCATCTAAACATCCTTCCAACTGCCTTGCCCTTTTGATTCTCTTCCCCCCATCCAGCTGGGGAGCGTTAGGCACAGGAGCAGGCAGATGGATGTGTGGTCCTTAGCTGCTTGCTGGGATTAAATCACAACAGATACTTATATTTTTATTGTTCTTTTTTCCTAAGAACTATTCTGATAAAGTATCAAAAATCAGGTACATCATGATACACTGCTCATAAATCCAGCTGTTGTTGCCTTGAACAAACTATTGCTCTGTATGTATACATTCGTGTGTTCACCCCTTCACAGAGCTGTGAACCACAAACACAAGTTGAATACAGCATCTCCACTCTACATGCTCAGCTTCTGACTTGTGTGCATGTCTGATGTTCTTCTCCAACCCAAAACAGGGCTTTGTTTTTACTCGTGGAAAAGCTCTTTGAAAGTGACGTGGATTTTATTTGAATCTGAGAGTTCTTCAGCAAATGTATTAGGGCTTTTTGTTTTGGAAAAATGATGTTTTCTTAAGTTTACCATTTCAAAAGTTAACTGTACAGATTAGTTTGAATTAAAAAAATAAAAAATAATAATAAAAAAAAAAAAAAACAGGCAGCAAGATTTTTTTCCCCAGAAGGTTTGGGAGTAAGCTTTTATAGAGAAATCATAGGAAATCAGGTTTTAAGAATCAAAACATGTCTAATATTTAAATGGTTGTCTGCTGTAAATCGTGGTACTTTGTCATTTGTACTGTTTGTATATGCATTTATTCTATTATAATTAGCCTGTCAAAACAGAAATTTCCTACATATTTATATAATAGTCTATTTACTCCTACTTACTATTTTAATTAATAATTTTATCCCATTTATCAATAGGAGAAGATGTCATGCTTAATCATCTTAAAATCATTAGGAACCTTTGATTGTGGAACCAGACAGTTTGCAACCTTTGCGTGCCAAGGAATACAGTGTAGGGGTTGAAAAAGAAATCCTACACCTTCCTTTCTCAAAAAGAATTTGGGACACAACCCTGGCAAGCAGAGCTTGCAAGTTACCAGCCCGTTCGTTTTTCCCAGATGGCCAGGAGAACCGCTAATCCTCTACTTCCCTCCAGAACAGGAATAGGAGTTAATATGGGTTGAATTAGAAGACCGTGGCTTCCTAGGAAGTACTTCTATCACAAGCCTCATATGTTAAATGTGTAAGAAACACAGACCTTTTTGCAGCTGTTGCAGAAAGCTTGGACTTCTACCTTTGTGTTTAAATGTACTTTAAACATTTAGTTTTGCTGGTGGCTTTATTTATTTTATTTATCTTTTTAAAGTAGATCTTCCTATGTATAAATACTGTTACAAAGTATTAAGAACAGTATTAAGTTTTTAAAAACTGAACAATAATTTAACAATTTATGACTATTTCATCCCCTAGGCTTCTGAATTACAGCATATGTCTTCTGCCCCGTGGCATACGACACCCATCCTCTAGTGACATCTTTCCTTCTGTATCCAAAGATAAACACGGAACCGGCAGTGCCAGTATTCAAGCTGGCAGCGTTCTGCTCGCTAAGGGGGGTATCTGTTACATAGGAGACTTAAGTACCTACAAAAAGGATAAACTGGAACTTCTACAATCTGGTAATTATTTCACATCTACTAACCAATGAGGGGACAGAATGAAACAAACTCGCAAAATCAGGGATAGGTTTGTTCCTCAGTTTATGGCCCTCAAATGCTGGGAAAAGTAGCTCTTTAAGAAGTCTAGAAGAAACAAGGGCAACAAAAGGCAACAACAAATACACCATCCTCAAAACTGGTGGTGTGGAAATGCCAAAACTCAATCATGAGAATTGGTGAAATATAAAAATCTTGACTTTTCAGCTGGTGTGTTTGGAACTACAATTTATAGTTAAACTAGATTAGTTACCTGACGTATTTTGTCCTATCCTAGTTCTAGAGAGCAGGACAACAACACTGTTCATTCCTGGGAAGAAGTACGGAGAAGAGGCTGACCAACAAGTTACTATTCCAGTTCAGACCAATTTTTGGTCTTACGTAGATGTGGATTCTTCCTCAAAGAAACATGCACCGAAGGACGGCTTTCTGATCGGGCAGATGGTAAAACATACATCCTGTTACAGCAGTAACTGAACCATGGCAGTCATCTGTGTTTATACTGAGTTCAACTTGAGAAGTAACAAAAATCAAATTTATTAGTATTTCTCAAAAAGCTACAACTTAAGTGACTGTCAAGTATCAAGTATCTTCTAAAATGAGCTAGTTTTCCCAAAAGTAGCCTTGTCTTTTATTCAGAATAGCTTTTGACAGCTACTATTGAAATCTATACTGCATCTTTTGCAGATAATTCACTAGCTAATCTTACAACACCCAGCATACAGATATCGGACATTACAGATTGAAAAAACTGCCAGGTTTCTCCTAGTCAGCAGCCCAAAATTTTCTTTCTCTTTAGGACTTGAGCTTGCTTCCTCCTAATCTTCTGGATGTTTTTGGGCTTTTGATATACGATGAATTTCCTTCATGTCGACTGTCTTTTCCTCTTGTGCATCATGTCCTCAAAAAAGCGATTAATCCTGAAGCCACCCTGTACAGAGTCTCACAGCAGTTCAGAACGCAGGACTATGAAGAGGTAACAAATATCTAATAATTCATAAATTCACTATGCTTGGGGATACCGTACTGTTTCTGGAATCACAAGGTTCTGTCCTGATACTCTGCTTATTTTTAGACCTGTCAACGCTCACTTCCTACCCCTTCCCTCCACACCATATTCCCTCTAGCAGCATTAGGATCATTGGTAAATTTAGCTTCAGTTCTTTAAAAAGTTCTTTAAAAGGGCCAGTATAATAAATTATTCAACTTAGTTTCTGAAAAACACACTAGGTTAACACCTGTATGAGAGATCTCTAATACTTCCTTTTGACAAGAATAGTTTGCAGTCAGTTGTACAATATTTCATTCTAAATAAACTGTCAGTATCTCTAGTGTGGTTAACAGGTATCAGATTACCATCTGAAACCCATCCTTATGCACAGCTGAATGGTGACAGGCATCTTTAGCAAAATTACTGGTGAAGTATGCTGCCTAAACTATATTACTATGCCAGTGGTATGTTAAAAGGTAAATTCTTATTTTCCACAGTTACTTAATGTCTGTACACTCTCTCTAGTTTATTTTGTTTGCTAAGAATCTCCATGTTGAAATGAGCTCAGAAGCAGAAAACTTCATTCAGGGCTACTATCTTGCGAGTCGCAGAGTGAGAAGAGATTCAATGCACGGATCAAACTTATCAGCATCTGCACTAAAAATTCTGTATGTCCTACTCCTCACGGAACAAGAAACACATCTAAGTTTCATTTGGGAATTGTGCTAACCAGCTCGGAAGTAAAAAAAATCTAAACAAGAAACTTAAATTTCGAAATGTTCAAGTGTAAAGAATCTTACTTAACATTTGTTAATACCATTTATAGTGTTGATTTTGAAAAAGCTTAGACATTAAAAGTGATTCAAGAATTATTAAAGCTGTCTAGACAAACAAGAATGGGACTTAAATTATCACAGCTTTCTCTTGCGCAAGTGAAGAAATGCAAAGATGCTGTAAACGTAGCTTGTGATTCACAGAAGCATTTGAAATTGGGCAGCATATAATGCATTCATTTCTGCACTATTTTATAATATTTCTAACATGCTTATATTCGTCTCTTAGGATATCCCTCTCTAAGGCTCATACCAAGCTAAGTTTAAGAAAGAAAGTACTTGAGGAAGATGCGTTGATTGCCATCTTGCTGCTCGAATCATCTCTTACCCTAAAGCACGGTAAATGAGTCTTTAGTCTTGGGTATATCGCTTTCATATTTTGTCAGTTTGAAAACGCATTTCTCAGTTGATTGCAGCAATAAATGTAGTTCTTTTTAAGTGAAAGCCCAGAATTTCCACTGCTGAGAACTGAGATCAGGAAAAAGTCCTCCAGTTGATGTGCCTGGAGGGTCTCTGTGCTGCACACCATTAGGCCTCAGGACAGCACAAAGCCTCCATCCTTTATGAGTGCACATTAGAGACACCGCTCATCTGGAACTGCATAATTCAGCCAGGGTAAACTGTAGCTAGAGTTCACTCTCCCTGGGGAGAGAGAAAGTGTTCTCTTCGTTTATCAGTCACGTTTGTTCATGCATGAACTTGGCAGTGAGAAAAGAATGATGGTGTATCACAAAAATGCTAACTTACAAGACTGTATTACGAAGGAATCTAGGTCACAGCTTCCTCCTTCCCCTTCCTCTCCTTAACACCACTGGCAGAAGTTTGATCAAGTCTTTACTGTACTTACTGATTTCTTCTTTGCTTAGGTAAGTCTGCATTATGCATAGAACCAAACGCTCTATTTCCCTTTGACCTCAGTAACGAAAACTCCCTGCACCAGAGAGATATTTACCTCCAGAAGTGCCACCACCACCTGCTCAAGTTTATCAGCGCGTATGGCCCAGGAATTCATGTTAACACTAATGAGGAGTGAAGTAAAGCCCCCAGCTCCTACTTCACCCTTCCGGGACTGCAGTTAAGGAGAAATATACACCTATCTTTTTAATACTTTCACAGGATATGTCAGTGCTATTTTGCTAAGGATTAAAGCACAGCTGACAGGACTTACTGCAAGTTTTCTGACTGTTGCTGAAAGGCAGAGGTGGCTGTTCTCAGCTTCTGCTACTTCTGTCACTTATATGAACAAGTGTTTTAAGATGACTACTACTAACAAAATAGGAGTAGAGAATCTGGCACTTCATTTCAACAATGTGAAACTTCTGTAGTTTTTCTTGCTTCTTTTCACATGCATTTTAAAATAGTAGTTTAAAAACATTACAACCACTTTTCTACTGTAAGACAACTTTCTTAAATTATTATTCATGTACTATAAATTTTAAAATGTATTAAAAAGTCACCATACTACTTGATGGTTTATGTCTTGCTTTTACATTATAGCAACAGCTTTAGAATACAATGTTGATATGCTCCTGCAATCTGGAAAAAAAGAAATATTTGCACTACTTAACCTTAGGGAAAGACTGGAAGGGATAGAAGAACCCCCCAGGAAAGCAAAAAAATAGCAGACCCAGTAGGTTGGCAGCTCAATGGGCTTTAAGTCTAACTACCTCAGTGAAAAAACAAGTGTAAAAGGTGGTGTGGTAGATATATGCTCCTCCAGCTATGGACTTTCCTTCACTGTGTTTTCCTACTAAAGATGTAGCAGTAGGCATAGCACTGAGAAAGTTTTAAAGCTGAGGTCCACATTAAAAAACTGCAGCAGCAAAGTCATCAGTTCAAATCTGGGCAAGCCGAGCAGATACCGAAGGCTGGTGCGCCTTCTGCTCAGGAGGTCACCCAGCAGGGTCATGCTGCTACGGCTCACATGGCCTTAGCAAGGAACTACAGCCACTGGAAACATAAATTCAGGATTTTATTTAAGCAAACACTGCACTATAGATGAGCAGAACAGCTGCCCCTGTTAACATTATAAACACTCGTTTAGACAAGGTAACACACAAGTTCTCCTACATCTTGTAACACTTGATTTATTCAAATTTATCATTCTGAGTGCACTTCACTGTCCATGCTGAGTTGTAGGAGTGGCTGCAGGGCTACCTCTCCTCCTAGAGTCATGCTCTCACCTGAACTCCATTCAGGTGTTATTCACATTTTCACTGAACTCAGTCTTTGAATCAAGCAGCATTTCTGAGAAGCAAGAAGGACTTCAAAGATATTTCCAAGTGCATTAGCAATCCACACTTCAGACTGTTTTCAATCTGGAAAAAAAAAAAAGCATTCCAAATTTAGTCAATTTTCTATAACCTTTATCAACTTTATACAAAATCACTAACTTTTACTGGCATTTCAGATTCAAAGATACACATCAGTAACCAGTCAGATGGGTAAACGGCTAATCATTATTTCATCATTATGCCAGTAAAATTACTTCCATGAAAGAGTTAAATAGAATTTTTTATAAGTTATTTCTGACAAACCTATATGGAATGTATATCCTTAGACGTTTGTTTGTTTCCAAGAAGAGCATTATTTTTTATCCTTGCCTCTCCCCAGCTTCTCCTGTGACGTTTTTAGCAAAAACTTTATGACTTAAAACAGTGCCACCAGTTGAGAACAGAAGTATCCCTGGCTAACAGGGCACAACTTCGGCTGACATAGGCCAGCACAGCTCCACACAGCAGCACCCTGTAACCCATCTTCCCCAGCTCGCAGTACAGCTTCCTGGAGCCTGAGCGCTGTGCCACCACAGCTGGAAAGCAGCTCACCTTCTTCAGCAGCCACTCTTCTGGGAGTTTCTGGGAGTCGGCAGAGTCTGCTGCTGGCTGTATGCACACACACAGCTTGAGGACACCAGAGGCCATCTGATGGCACCTTTAAAAGACGAAGTAAAATCAGAAACACAGGGAGCAAGTCAAATTGGAACATGATACTAAAAAATACTAATGAGCTGGCACATCAGATACAATGTTACTCATCAAAAAAATCAGTTGGGTAAACGGCAAAGAATTATCATCACTGTGCCAGCAAACAGCTTCCTGCCGGTGCTAAGACTCCGAGTACCAAGCACAAGGCGATTTGTTAAGCTTGCCTCAACAGACCCGCTTCTGGAAACAAAAGCAGAAGCATGTTTTTAACCATTTAGCACCAGAATGAATTTGGCAAAGCCAAAAGAAAAGCTCTCTGGGCACAAGAAACGCAGGTCCCTGCTGATACATTCAAGCCCGCTACTATGGTCGCCTTTCCCTTGGGCATGCATTCCAACAGACCGCTGTGGCTAAGCGCCAGCAGGGAGGGTGAATCGAGCACACTCTTCTTTACTCTTCTTTACTTTAGCTGCTCACTTTCAGCTAACATCTGATCATTCTTCAAAGCAGAAGTTGTGTTTCTCGATAGCTAAAATCTAGATTCCCCAATGCTACCACAAGCATCTCCTGATTCCTTTAGGATTCAGGGATTGCAATTGCTTTGTTCTCAGGAGCAAGCATTAGATCTTCTATAACCATAACTTTTGCAATTTCAACTTCAAATAAAAGCCCTCAAAAATTCTCAACTATCACATGGTTTGTGTTCCAAGAACAAAAAGCAACATTTACAATTCACTTCAGAGTGTTTAAAAACCTCACCTTCCAGTACTCTTGATGATAGCATTCAAAGGAGAAATAGAAGCCTACTGGTCCATGCACCAGAGATCACGTGGTTTGTACAAAGGCAGAATTCAGCTGCATAATAAACAAATGGAGTCATTATATAAGCAAAAAAGTTTAGTACAAGAAAGAACTACTACCTGAGGCAAGATGGCTAAGAAAATAAGGCTTATATTTAGGCTCTTAGGCCCACAATGTAACAGCTATCATGGCATCTTGCTAGTAGAGACATATACCATGTGACATTTTAACCAAAAATTAGGAGACTTGTGACAATATCACAAGTTGAGAACAGCAGAGCCAGTCAGCAGTTCAAACACTCAGCAATTAGTCTGTGCAAACTGCGGAATACAATCTAGGACAGTTTAAGACTTAAACCTACATGCAAATGCTCATATTTCTCCTTGTTCCACCTGCAAGGAGATTTAAAAGCCATAAAACAGCTTCAGAAATCTAGACCTAGGGTTTAAGAGACAGCTTTGGAGGCTTTCCTCAACATGAAGTGCAGTAAGAAATGCTCACCTCCGTAGCTCCAGAATTCACGTGACATCCTCCTGCTTGCATGATAGCAGCACAGCACAGTCCAGGCTGAAGACTCCCAGAGCCAGAAGCCAACTCATCTCTGAAATTTTTTTGCTGCCTAAAACAAGGAAAAGAAACAAATGAACCAAAGATGTTTTGTTTATGAGAGCTCCGCTCTGAGCCACTAGCAGAAGGTATCAGCATTTCCCTAGGGAAAGTAAGCCAGTCAAAAAATACCAATCTATCTGCTGACCTAATGAAAGCACTGTTGGCTTTATTATTACCTGGGAAGAAAAGCAGACAGCATCGGCTGAGATTAAGCTTGAACAGACAGCATTTTACCTAAAAGGTTCCAGACTGAAGAGTGACCGTGGGATTAAGCTGCTCCTAATGAGCAGCCATCACTGGGGAGAGCAGCACCCCACCAGGTACAGCCTTTAACCCTACGTCGTTTGCCCTGCTCTGGGGAGCTTCCTGGCACTGTCGGTTTTCCTACAGGCTGAACTCAAGGTCAGCATTTATGCCGGAGTCCTGGGACTATCCCAGCTCTGTCAGCCCATGTGGGACCTGTGCCTACAGCCCAAACAGGGCAGGGTCAGGGTCACCACACGACACCAGCCAAACTCCCTGGAGAGAAAAAGAGTCATTTATCTTCACAGCACGACAGTCGCTCACCTTCCGAGGGACAACTCACAGCTTCTATAGCGCCTCGCAGCCACCCCGCCGTTAAGCCGTGACCGTCACCGCAAGGAGCCCAGGGCCGCCCCCACCCTCACACGCGGCCGGGCTCCGCCGCCGCCACGGGGACCAACCCCTCGCTGCTCGCCGCCACAGGGCCCCGAGCAGCCCCCGCAGCCCTCTCCCGGCTGAAGCAGCCCCGGGGAGCCGCCCTCAGCCGCCCCGGACCCCCCGCACCCACCCGCACGCGTCCCCCACGGCGCCGCCTCAGCAAGGCACAAAATGGCGGCCGCCCCCCGCGGTTTTGGCGGGGCCGCGCATGCGCAGTGCCAGGCTGCGCAGTGGGGGCGGGAGGCGAGAGGCGGCCCCCTGAGGGGAGAGGCGCGCACCTGAGGCGGGATGGCGGTGGCAAAGGGCAGGCGGTTGTGTTTCACCACAGGAAAATATTGAGAGTTGCCTTGCCTTGCCTTAATTACTGTTCTTTGAAAAGTAACATTCATCCTTACAACTACAGACTCATCTCCACAAATCTGGCCTTTTCTATTTTATATTTTTTAATCAGTAAATACTAGCTCATCTCCTTGAATGCTCCTCACAACTCTCATCTTTTAATAAACCACTTACAATTCTAAATAACAAGTATATGCCCAATATACCTAAATATATATACACTTAAATGTATCATTTTTACCAATATCTACCATATTTTTCATATTGCACAATAATACTCTTCTGAAAACCTCACAATGCCACACTGTGGACCAAATCTCCAGCTTTTACCATACTTGACCACACTTTCCCTCATACTTTACCTCAGACACTTCATCCACCTACTTCTAATGGCTCTCCTAATGCCAATACACACTCTTGCAAAGGACACCCCATTTTCTGGGATTTAACTCCCAATGTCATGCTCTGCCTTTCTGAAAGGTATCACAAGTTTCAACCAATAATGAAGTTAACACAATCTTTTTTTTTTTTTTTTTTTTTTTTCCGAAATGGTCATTCTTGCCACTATTTTGTTTTCCTTTTCTCTCAATTGTACTTTAACACCACAAAGAGATCTTCAGAAAAGTTACTATAAATGCAGAATGTTATTATTAGAAACTGCTTTATACAATGACAAACTGAAGTCATACACACTTTGTAACTCAATACATACATAATATCCAGTGAATAATATTTAATATTTATGTTAACAATAAACTATATAAAAAGTACAGTGTTTTACAGAACATATACATTAGACATTATTGGTGCATTTGATTTCAATTCTTCCTGCCTAAATATAGGACACATTTAAGTGAAAAATCTGACATGAACAAGCCAATTCTTACACATCATTTCCTTCAATGCGTGAACCCCCAAAAAGACAACATAAATGAACCTTGATGTCTTGAACACAAAAGTAACAATACTGGAGTAACATTTAAATTATATTTTAAACCCTGCCACACACAACACAAATATATGCATCGATACAAGCAGTACTTGATTTATTTAACTACATTTAATCTGCAGAGCACCCTGTGTTTGCTGTGTGTAAATATTTTTCTTCACATTTTCACTTAAAGTGAACATGCACCTACATTTTCAAACTGTAACTACATACACTTATGACTATCTCAGCAACGAAGCCCTGTCCTGACTGCTGTCTCGCATTTTGGCCACTGCCTTCCTGCAGTGAAGAAAGTGCACACAGTTATTTTCACTGCAATTTCTAGATTTGTTGGCCCTTTTCTTTTCCAACCTAGTATTGCACTATACTTAGCCAACATCACGTTTCCCCTTCTCCCCCCTTTTTCTGTAGTTTACCTGTTAACTTCCTCTACTGGACTAGATGACAATACCTGTTGTTATCACTACTGTCTCTCTTCCTCTGCTGTATTTTGGTGCTGCCAGCTACTGCCTTCTCCTGTTCCCCCAGTTCAGATACCATCAATATCCTCTATGACAGAAACCAACAATAAGCCACATTGAGTCACTGACCTATTAACTACAATTAAGAATCAAGTCCTTCTGATTCACAAACAGTACTTCAGGAATTATATGCTGTAGATGTGATTTTTAAACTTAAATATATATATATATGGTGTAATAAATAACATTTTTTTTTTTTTTTACTTCAAAATGAGATTAGTTTTGTGAATTTGTCGATGTTTCTCCTTGGCTTCCACTTTCTCCTTGTACTGAATGATTCAAAAATTGTCCTGTAGCTCCAATGTACAACCTGGAACGCATTGGCCATTTCTGCAAGACAAGAGACAAACACAGTGCTCAAACACCTTGTGGTCTCAATGCAATTCTGAGCAACACAACCAAAGCTTTAAATCTTGATGGAATCACGATATAAGAAAACAGAAAACTGTTGCTATTTCCAAACAGGTTCTGTCTTGCCACTTACTGGAAAATCTCACTAGGACCTAAGCAATGCAATTGCAGCATTGGTATTCTCGCTGGGGCTAAACACTGAGGTACAGTTCCTCAAACCCTCACAAATCACCAAACAGTTGTAAGTCAACCTGGTGAGTCATCGCACCAATATTTGGATGGTATCTGCTCTACTACTGACACAAACCAAAGCACTCCCATTGGTAGTGGCACAGACGCTCCTGGGGAGGCCCAGTGTTTGCACTGCTTGCAGCCCTTGTGTGCATACACTGGCTCATGCCAGCCAGCCTGCACAAAATGCACAAGTTCTATTCTTGCAGCTCACGCTTCTCAGCAGCCCTGGAAATCACCGTGCAGTCGGCGTTACTTCAGCTCTGTGCCCTTCTGCTGGAAGGGAAGAGCTCAGTCAACGCTGCGTTGACTATTAGAGCTGGATGTTTGAAGAAGTAACGGGTCACACACATTTGATGCAAAAATACCTGAAACAGCCAGCCTGGTCTTCCTTTTTTAAAAAACAAACCAAAGCAAAACAAAACAAAAACCACTTTTCATAAATGGCTGACACCTTTCCTAAGTAACAAAGAGGAACATGTCAAATCATCAGTGCTGCAGTTAGATCTCAAGCCTTCTATGTAAAGACACAAAGCAGAACATTCTCACATTTTAAAAACCCTAAGATCCCATTCGGTATTTTTAGTTCAAGCTTTGTGTTATGAGTTCATCACTAATACTGCATCTGAGATGTTACCTGGCTTAAAGTCATTAACCATGTTTCTTGTTCAGTGCACACACCACTATAAGTGGATATTTTAGTTAACACATTATTTCTATTTACTCTGCTGGATATACAACTGTGGTCACACTCCTTACCCGCACTGGCACTCTCATATCCTGCACTTTGATTTTTTTTAGGCACGTACTGTGATTTACCTGTGACACCTTCATTCCAGCTCCAACTAAAAACTAATTTACTCCCCAGAATTTTATACAGTTAGATCAGACTGACAGGATCTTTAGCAGAACTAACTACAGGTAAATGACACACAAATAGGATTATAAGAAGTAATTGCTAAATGAACCGACTGTTGCTGTATTCCAGTAGCCTGGGAAATGTGCAGCTGGGTAATTTAACTGCTTTAATAACTATTTTTTGTGTCAGCAGTACTCGGCTGCTGTTGAAAAGCGCCGTGAGAGACCTGTGTCCCCTTACCCTGGCCAAGAGAACTAACTAAAGCTAGTAAGAACTTACTTTCAAATGCATCACAATGTTTATTTTTTTCTTAAATTATTGCTGTCTTCTGATTTATGTAAAGGTTTTCCCTCCCTAATGAGTCTACTAATCACTGAATTGCCTAGGAAGCCTACATTCACGTCACGCTTCTAACGGTGACCAACACTGTGAACAAGGAGCTCTCTCTGAATTAGTCACTTTATAGGAATTAGAAATTACTTCACAAATTAATCTTAATTAAATCATTCTGAATTCATTAGCCTCTTAAAAAAAGACCAGCAGTGCTCTAACTCACTCCCTGAGATCGGAGCCAAAGAAAACACCTCACAGTATTTCAGAGTCGCACTGGTCACTGCGCAATGCGTTTGGAAACAGTTTCAATCTCCAGGTACTCTTTAAGAGCAGATCCCCTTTGGTGTCCTCTCTGCATCTCCAGCACATTTTTTTTTTTTAGGGGCAAGGGAAATATCAGCACATGCTACATGAAGTAAATGCCTCAGAAAACCACCTTCAGAGAAGGAATTAATTCACGGCCAGTAATTAATGTCACATTTTGTATCTTGGCTGCCTCGGCAGGAGACACAGCACAGGCCATGGCTGGGGAACATCTCACCACCTCGGTGGTCCTACAGTGGTTCCCAATGGGTTTGGTGACGGTCTCCCAGGCCTCCACACGGACACAGTAAAGCAGCCTGAAATCTTTACCTTCACCTCAATATTTTAACACCGACTAACCTCCCCACTGAGGGACCGCTGCCCCTCAGCCGTCCTACCTTGACCGGGTGGAGGTACCCGTCCCCCCGCAGGGCGCCCAGGCCCTCTCCCGGCGCCTCCTCCTCATCCTGCAGGCTGCGCGTCAGGTGGGCGATGTAGGTGGTGGCCAGGAGGAGCACGTCCAGCTTGGAGAGCTTGGTGTCGGGCGGCACGGAGGGCAGCGTCTTCTGCAGCTCCAGGAAGGCCTGGCGCAGGGTCTGCACCCGGCTGCGCTCCCGCGCCGCGTTGGCAGCCGCGGGTCGCCCCGGGGCCGCCCCGGCTCGCTGCCCCGCTGAGGGTGGCAGGGCCTCGGGCTCCGAGCTGGGGCTGGAGGTCTCTTTGCTGCTCTCCGCTAGGTGCCTACAGTCCATGGGCGGCTTCCCCGGCGGGAGGATCCTGTAAGTGACAAGAGTGTCCGTAAAGACAGCACGCTGCCGGCTGTGGGCTCCCCTCAGCGCTCTGGACGGGTTCTGAGTATGCACAACAAAATAATTAGCTAAACACAGCTCTCTCCCTTCTCAGAGGAGAATAAGCACGGAGTGGCATTAGGTCGACCTCACCCTGCTGAAGTGAATGCCTTCCAGAAATAACAATCATCAGAAACCCGAGTGCTGCCAGCACTGACGGTGCCTATGGACAGGAGTATGGATGGCTTTTTGGCTCACTGCTCATAAAGCAGTCCATTTGATGCCATGCACAGGCACAGAAGCAGACTTAAACCTTTAAACATAAGCCCATAACCCTTAACATAAGCCCTTAAAAAAGCCTAAGTACTATTACACCAACTGCTTTCTGTCAGTCACTCACGTTTCACCAATCACACGGCTTTTCTGAGGGAAAAAAACAGTGCTGCCACAGTGGTTCCCATTTACAACCAAGTAAAATTAGGCTGTGGTTTTGTTTTTCATATGACTTGTATAATTTGCAGTGTGAGACTGTATATTTTCTGTCGATGGTCTAACAGGTGATTGGGGCTCCATTAACTGCAGAAAGAAAAATGTTATTTGCTGACACAAATGAAAATTGAGCCACAGAACACAGCAACTGTGTTTTAGAGGGATGAAATTTGGTCCATGAGTCTAAAGGATCAGGAACAGCGTTCACCTGTCCTTGCACACCTAACATTACACAAGATGTCCTGCACTTGTCAACCCTAAAGTCTTGCAAACTGTATTTTGGCCATTGGGGGGCAAAAGAATCCTTTTAAAACAATGGCAGAAAACCTTTGAGCAAAGCTTGAAATACCTGCCGGAAAGTCTTTCCCAACTTCCAGAAAACACTGCCAGCTCTACCTGTAATAAAACTCAAGTTCCTTAAGGAGTACATTCAGTTCCCCTGTAATACACAAATCCATGATTCCTCCCCAAAGTGCAGCTCTCCGGAGCTAGAGCAATACCTGAGGCAGTCGTTCTTACTCAAGCAAACCTTCCGAAGCCCTCAGGCAGCTCCTGGCTTCCCCGTGTCAGAGAGCTGCTGTTCCTGTGGTGTCCTGCGTAGACAGCAAGCACAAGAACAAGTTATAAGTTATTAAGGCAGCCAAAGAAATGTCATTTAAAAAATAAATAAATAAAATTGATACACATGAATGTCTGAAGATCTAAATTTACACAAAGTAGACTTTGACTTTGCAAACCGTTTCAAACAAGGCAAGGAACTCAGATGAAGATTGCAGTAATTATTATCTTTATAAAATAAAACTCACGTAAGTCTACATGAGTTTGTCTTGAATGAGGGCAAAAAAAGCAGTCCTTAAATTGTCTAGCTCCTTTAATTTAAAATTAAAATAAGGTAATAGCTTATTATTTCTTGGTACTTTCCCTCTCAGTCACAGTTACTTCTGCACACATTTTAGTGGCAAAGAAGTTTCCTCTAATGCTGGAAAAGTCCGAGTTGCACAATGACGCTGACACACTGGGTTAGCAGTACCGAAATGCAGGCTTAAGGCAGGCTGGCATACAATTTTGGTTTCACCATGTTGGTATATAACCAAATTTAGAGCTATAATGCACACGACAGGCAGAACACAGAAAAGCATGTACCTAAAAACCGCATCTCCTCGCGCGTCCCTCTGAAGCTGGAGCTTTCCTGGCAGCAGCTTCACATCTACACGGGATGGAGCCCCGGGCCTGAGGAGAAAGAAGCCAAAACTCAGCCGTGGGCAGGGGGGTGCCCCTCAGGCAGCTGCAGCAACACCCGAGGGGCCGGGAGCACCGTGCTTGTGCCCCACGGCGCGGGACCCGCGCTCCTCCTCAGCTGAAACCTTGCGGGGCCAGGCTCCGCGGCTGACAACTGAGGCAAATAAAAACCCTCCGGGCAGCCACAACTCCCCACCTCGCTCCCTTTCGGATTTTGTGAGAGGAGGTTTGGCTTTTAAGGCACCTCAGTACCTCCCCCCCCACCAAGAGCTCCACCGGACCACGGGCAGCGACCGCCCCTCGCCGGGCGGGGCTCGCCCCTCACGGGCAGCCCGGGGCCGGGGCGGCCTCGCCTCACGCCCGGGCCCAAGGTGGAGCCCTGGGGGCTGTGGGCACACAGCTTCGGTTTTATTTTTTTTAATTTTATTTATTTATTTATTTATTTTTTGCTTTGCCTCAACCCACTCTGAGTTTTCCAGCCCTGCTGCAGCTGTTGCTTCTCCTCCGGCAGAGAAGCGAGGCTCTGCGCTGTATTTCACTTCTGAGGCTCGCGGAAGAGCCGTATTTCACCTGTGATTTAGGTACAAAACGCAGGCAGTGCCTTGTTTGTCCAGGTACACTTAGCTCCCTTCACATAAATCACTCGCTGGTGTTACACCTGTGCTTTGGTGTGAGCGCACCTGGTCTTTCTCTCCAATTTGCTCCTCACCCCTTCCCATTTCTGGGATAAGGATTTAAAAAGTACCTTTGGTTGCTGACAAGGCGAAGCCTGACCATCAGTACTACTGACTGCAGGACTTTGCAGTGCTATCAGCTGTGTCCTACTACAGTGTAGCAAAGTACCTCTTACTGTATTTTCTAAATTACTAACGAAGGCGGCTTCTTGATACTGGAATACAAACACCCATCCGTGCCTCTCCTGTATGTCGACAGATTTTAAAACCAACAAGATAGGACAAAAATTTTCAATTTAATCTCTCCTTTAAATTCACAAACCAACATAGTTTAACCTCCAAAAACGTCGACTTGATCAAAATTCCATTTTTAAATGGCAATTTTTTTGTGTGTGAACATTTTCATGAACAATCCGAAAACAACCAAAACATCTGAAATGTGCTCTCTCTTATACCCCTCTACAATTGTCCTCCCTCTACATTTTTCTATTCACAGTCATGAACAGAAATATGTAAAATTCAATACTTTTTAGAAAATGCCCCCAAAATTCAGAGGCACGCTGCAAAATGTAAGCTTATGCGAGTTCAACGTGCCATTCTCCCAGCTCCCCCCAACAAGCAGGCATCCCTTTCCCTCAGTAATAATCTTAAAATTTATCTAAAATGTGTATTGGAATGGCTCCATTCTTGTGTGTGTGTATACATACATGTTAGAGCATAATATACTTTTTTTTTTTTAAGACAGAAAAACTGAGATGTTACCATAATTGCATTTCATAGCCACACGTCTTTGAGGAATTACTTCAAAGCTATTCCACTGCAGCTCACGAGAGAGACGGCCAGTTTGAGGGGCTCTCCACCAGCCCAGCCCTTCTCACTCCAAGAAATGAGATGAGAACCAGGGGAAACCTGGCTCGAACTTGTCTCTTCACTAGCAGCCAGGTGAGGAGCGCTGTGAGGAGGGAGAGCGGTGTGGGCAGCAAGCAGGGTAAGGGCTGGCCTTGCTGGGAATGGAGAAGCGTGAATATTTATGCGCCTAATGACAGCGTGACTGATTGCACTCGTGGGGAATTGCAGGCTTAAAATGCAGGGGTTTAGGGCAAGCCTAAGAATGGGAATAAGCACACATGTAAGCAGCTGGGATGTGGCCAACTATTACAGAATAGACAGAGTGAGAGGGAGATTAGATACAAAGAGACTGAGACCCATTTTGCGATTTCACTGCTGGGCAGCTTTCAAAGGGGTTTGCTTTAGCCAGACGGGAGCTGCTGGGCTGAGGGAATCTGTGTGAAACCCCGCAGTCTGTGCTGTACAGGGAATAGTTCATTTGGGACTTACACATATTGTATGTAATCTGTAATGAACAAAAATCTCAAAGTGAAAGCCAAAAATACTCAGAACCTATGAAAATTAAGTCACACTTTAGACAATGTACAGAGCAAAACCCACACTGAGAAATACCGAAAATCCATTAAATGTTTTTAAATGGGTATCTTGCAAGGCAGAGAGAGATGTAAGTGTAAAGGTGGAAAGGCTTCCTCAGACAGCATCACGCCCTCGAGGCCAGGAGGTGACTTTCTGATGCCGCGCACTGGGGCAGTGATCCAGCAGCTGTCATTTCAAACACATTCACCGCAGGTACTAGCACTCGTCTTTGGGAATTGTCTTAACAAGAAGCAACTTTTAAATTTCTGTCTTGCTTGACCTGAATATCACAGATGATGACAGCTAAAAATAGAAGTATCATATGCTCTTAATACTAATTTATTTCAGTAACAGAGTAATAATGACAGGTACACATCAGATCTTTACTCACTGTTTTGTATTTTCTGACACTGGTGCTAAATCACTTGCTAGCTTTAGCAGAAGCAAACAGTTCCTTGGAGTTATAAGACCACCCATTTGCTACCTTAGTTTTGGAAACCTGCTTCTTTTCTAGAGACAATAAATGTTTTGTTACTTAGGGGGAGAATGAATACAAGAGTTAAATTTATTTGATTCACATTTACTAAAAGGTGACAAAATATAAATGGTATCAATACACAAAATATTAAATGCAAAAAAAGCAGATCCTGATTTCCTTATGCGGGAAAGATTCCTTTCTTATTTCAGAGAGGGTCTCAAGCATGAGATGTTGAGCTGACATTCATACAGAGACACTCCACTAGGAAAGATTTCATTCCAGGGGCTATTTACAGCCCATGCTTTCCTTATCTGCACATCTGGATTTTCCTATATCTGAAGTCTTGAGCTTCATTTAATTACTCAAACTAGTGCAAAGCAGCCAAACTCAAGTCCCAGCTACTTAAGGCAGAATTTGAAGTCAAATTCATTTGTAATATTCCCAACCCCAAAATTCATCAGTACAGGTCTCATTAATGTCATTGAGCCTTCTTTTCAAACTACTCCGCATCATTTACTAGAAAGTGGAAAAATTAAAATGGTGGAAAATATATTTTACAGATCTTGTACAGATCTTCTCCAAAATCATGTGCTAACAGCTCCTTTTTTTTCTTGCAGTACGAGACCATTAGCATGCCTCTTCATAATTATTAAGAGTATCCTACACAGAAGGACCCAGCCTCGTGACCTCACTCAGGTCACAAACCAGGTAAGACAGTAGCTAAAAACAACTCCTTTTTTGAGGAAGTTTAAGGAAAAGGCAACCAGTTTAGCCAACCAAGTGCTAATATTTTTACATGCTTATAACACAAAACATTGCTTCTAAATAAATGGGCCGACGCCTCGTATTGTGGAATGGTCTTAAAAGGCAGTGTTAAGTTCAACTTCATCTTGTCTGGTTTTAAGATTAGAAAGACACAAATTACATATCCAAAGAGATGCCAATACCTTTCTTTTTAAGTTTTGAGGAAGAAAAAAAGAAGAAAAGAAAACAAAAAAAATAATGACCGACTCTGTGCATCCTGTAACTTCTGGCTCTTAGAATTCAGCTGAGTTTTGCCGTTAATTCAGGCTCCTCCTCAACCTACATGAGAGAGATCAGAGAAGACAGATCAGATCTTCGTGCCAGAACCACACCAAAGTCACTACAGCTCCTGTCTTCATCAACATGTCTCAGGACCACTCAACAAACTTTCTACAAGTTTACAAACAGTTTTACCAAAAGCTGCAGATGAAAAATGAACAAAGTATGCATGGTCTTTCCCTCTGGTGAGGAGATCAGGTGAAAGCCCTTTTATTTTTCAATCCCAAACTTGAGGGCAGATCAATCTGAATTGGCATTATTTGCTGATATGGGGTATTACACACACCCTTAATACAAAATCAATCAGCTTTTTCCACATGCAAACAGCACAAAGTGGTGATAGTTAACAATTCTGGCACATAAACCTGTACCAAATACTGTTAATTTTCAAGTTCCACAAGAAATCTTACTAATAGTCAAAGCAATTTCTCATATAAATGAAATCAGATAAGGCTCAGTCTTTTATTCCAAAACATTTTACTACAAACTCTGTGTAACTGATTATACACAACCTTACTGGACATGCAATCAGTGATTAATATGATACTGTAGTATACTAGCTCTCTGAGAAAGAAAGATTGTATTGTTCCAAATCTCTTTCTGAATTAAAATATTAGTCTATTGTATGAATCATTTCACAGCTGGCTCTGATTTGTCTTGGTTTCGATGCAGCAATTAATTCTGCTCAGAATTAAGAGAACAGAAAGATACAGTTATTTCTGGAGTCTCTGGTTACAGCGTTATTTGAGATCAAGAGAGACTCAAATACATCTTTTTTTAGTAGTGAACCCTAAAATCCTTCAAGGCCAGGTGACTTAACAAAATAAAAAGAGTTTTTTGTTTGTTTGTTTGTTCCAATCAAAGCAGAATGTATTGGTTAGTCACAACATCTATCACATAGTGCCAGTAAATAAGCAGGTTCCCATATTCATTGATTCCCTTCAGAGCTCAGTTAGTCAGGGTAGGCACTTTGCACAATACACCACAATAAAAAGTCATAAGAAAAACAAGGGAGAGTTTTCCTTATCTCCTTACCTTCTGACTTGCAGTGACACACTGTCATAGTTTTAGCTGGAACGGAGTCCATTTTCTTCACAGGGGCTCACACAATGCTGTGCTTTGGGTTTTTGATCAGAACAGTGGTGATAACACACTGATGTTTTTAGCTGTTGCAGAGCAGGTTTGCACTGAGCATTTTTCAGCCCCTCGTGCTGCCCTGCCAGCGAGGAGGCTGGGGGTACACCAGGAGCTGGGAGGGGACACAGCCAGAACAGCTTTGCCTAAGGAACTGGCCTTATCTCAGCCCATGACTTCTCGCACTTTTATCTTCCCGATTCTCTCCCCCATCCCACCAGGGAAGTGAGAGAGCAGCTGGGTGGCACTGGGCTGCCTGCGGGGTTAAGCCACAACACAATCCTATGCTAAACGATCTGAGTCCTCATCCTGAAAAATCACCGTGTGCGTCTTCAACACTGACTCCACTTACTAGCCGTGTGTAGTTTTTTTTCCTTCTGCCCCAATGTCAAAAGTGTGGGATTGTGTGGCTTTTTTAACTGTATCACGGGCAGTTCTCTGCACTGCCTTCTACCCACGTATGCTAAGAAATATAAGGCATTAAATTAACTAATATCTAATAACACCTGAAAGACAGATATGCAAAGATACAAGTTTTTATTTTACTATCCTAAAGTAGTACTTTGTTCCTGAAACAGGTTTGATAGAGCCATTTGCGAAATAGAACTCATATTAAAGTCGCTGGATAGCCCTCTGTATGTGCATTCTGCTTAAAAAGAAAATCCAGAAGCGCCCAGGTAATTTCTGGACCTACTGCTGCCTGACAAGTTGCACGTGCCCTTTGGTCTTCTGAGGTCTGGGGGTAACACACCTCCTGCAAGAGGTGCCAGGCGAATGCAAGCAACTGTGCTCCTGCCAGCGTGCCAAGCAGCAGGCACACCCCTCCCGAAATGAATGTGCCTGTAGGATATCGGGGCATCCAGACACGGAGAGGTGTGCGTGGTCCAGCTGGTAATCAGCTCCTGAGGAGATGCGTGCTCTCTCTCAGCTATTCGAGAAAGGATTTGTTCTTTTCAAAGGCTCAGTGGGTCTGTCAGTGCATTCTGTACTGCATGAAGTGTTCTGTACTGCATCTAAGGATCATTTTCCTCTTCCCCAGTTGTGGGCACAGCCAGCAGCACAGGGAGCTGGAGCGAGGGAGCACAGGCAGAGGAAAGAACGGCAATTTCCAAATCAGCAGCCTCTAGGTAAGCAGAACTCATGGCCAAGAAGGGATGCCTTTTATCACTGTGATGTGGAATGCTGTGGCAGTGCTAGGTACTGCAGGTTTAGTGTACATAAAAACTGCTTTTTTGGAATTACCTCTCCTGAAATTTAAGCTTAGGCAGAAGATAATGGCATTTTATAAAATTTTGCATGCTTTTATTGATATGGCTAACTTTTGCCTTCTAAACCCATCAGGAATTAATTATTATGAGCCGAATCACTCAGCACCACATTCAGCCAAACTGAATAAAACATGGATACAGAAAGTACCATGAAGGTATGCCATACTGTAACATTAATTATGGTCCTACAAATGCACTTACCTTTGAAGGTACTGCACATCCTCCAGAAAAAGGCAAGCAACCACCAAATTGGCTGAATTGCCCCCTGAAACCTTGCAGGAACCACAGGAACCACAGGAACCTACATATACCTGCTCTCTGTTCAAATAGCTCTGCCTCAGCAACACATTTCAGAACTTCATCTATTCCTCTTTTAACTTCAACTGACCTAGCATTACGCTGACTCCCCTCATATCCCATCTCATGGCTCTCACATCCCATCGATGGCAAGAAAATTCCTCCCATTTCTCGTCCCCAGCCTTCATAATTAATTGCTGATTGATACTTTCTAGACCTCCCTAAGAAGATGTTTACATTTTTCCTTCAACACCACCACCAAGGAAAGGCAGTGAGATGGGATGTAGCTGCTGCAAAGGCGCTCCAGGCCTGTTGAAAACATGCTCTCAGCTCTGCCAAACTGCTCCAGTTGCAATTGCCAAATATTTAACGCACCTAATTCTGAATAGGGTTGGAGTGCTTGCAGGCAATTCAGTGGCCAGATGCAGCTCTGGGATGTAGAACTAAAATTTCCCTTATTTTTATCTTAACTCTGTATTTCCCCTTTTTTTCCTGAAGCCAAGGCTGAAGATATTCTTTGAGTGTTCAAAAGTTTGCTGAAATCGATATTCAGTAAGAGAATGATATTTAAGGTTGTTGGAGGTACTGTTCCCTTCCCTCCCCCTCTGTAATATGAATTAAATGTATCTTTGGAAGTTATGCTTTGGGTACACGATCATTATAATCTCAGTACCAGCCCTTTCCCCCAAAACTTTGATGAAATAGGCCTTAACAATCCTATTTATTGTATCGTCAGTCAGGTTTATATAAACTAAAGCCCAGTACACACGTAGAACATGCACGTTCCTACCTGTTATTGACTATACATGTAATTTACTCTGTATAGATTTCAGGTCACACAAATCATCTCTAGGCATTTATAAATATCTAATAAATAAAATAAATAAATAAATAAAACGGTGATAAGAGCACCTGCCTGAGAGCTAAGAAGATGCAGACTTAAGGAGAAGGAGAACTAACACTGCCACCTAACAGGTTCTTCCCCTTTGAACGAGAACTATACGGTATGTACGGGGTGGCTCCGAGTGTGGCTTATGTTTAATTTAGCTGGCCCAGTCCAGGGGAGGTGTTACGTGCTGACTGTATCATTTAAATATATTCCCATATTTCCACTTACATACCATACACTGGAGAGACAAAAGGTGACTTTCCCACCAAATTCTGAATTGCAAACCCATTACAATATTTAACTTAATAAGCAAGGAAGTGTGGGCAGAAAGTGCTGGTTACAGTTTAAGCTTACAACATCAGAATTTCAACAACTTCTCTACTCAGGGAAAATTAATAACAGTGTTTCCCATTGGAAGGTATTAGGTGTCTTTAAAATAGTTAAGTTATTTGTTTTCTTTTAATTACTTCCTGCCAATATCTCTAAGTGTTCAAAACTAACTTCTAAAATCCAATATGAAATTGCTATTGTTTTTATATCATCAAAAAAGAAAGATTAATGACACATTTCAGTAATCCAGTAATAACTGGCTTTTTTCATTGTTCAAGCTCTATGTAATCCTCAGTGGATCTTAGATGTAGGTTAAAAAGGTATTTAATGCCTGTTTTTCAGTTGCCAAGGGTCAAACATCACCTAGCTTGTATAAAGAAAGAGGAAACATCTGTTGAAATAATTTATTTGACTAACACAGAGGGTAGGATTAAAATTCACTGATTTCTTTGGTCTGATACTGAATTTCAATTAAACAATGTAAGTATTTGTTTGGTTTGACAAAATTGCCTTGGCTTTACATGTGGGCACATGTATGCATGTCACTAATTACTGGATCTGACTAGGGAATACCGTGATTTGCAATTACTTCATATCTGCATACTCTCTGAGAAAGAGTATTCTTGTATTTTGACTTGATTCTTTTTCCCCGAAATATTTTAAAGAATTCACAAACCTTTCACAAATTCCCAAGACTCTTCAGTTTCCATGGAATTCCACTAGTAACAAGATTAAAATATGTCTTAAGGTCAGTGATTACACATGGACTTGTGATGTACAGCAACCTTTAGCATCCAAGATAATAGTCCTGTTTATAACACTCGTTTTTGTAAATAATAAATGCACGTCATCTGACTCTGGTTCCTTATAATCTTTACGTGAATCAAAGCTGAACCTTCAAGACTAATTGTGAAAATATTTCTTCTTTTACATCGCTATTTATATATTCATTTACATTTGCAAATTAAACAAAGACAGATATTTTATTCCAAACATGGAATATTCAATCTTTGCCTTTCTAGGGTCAGAAGGAATTTCAACAGGCCAGGACAGTACTCCAGCTTCCTAATAGGTGATTTTGTGTTATTTTTTTCAGGCAAAGAAGCTCCACAATTGAACAGCTTTTTAACATAATAGAGTCGACTCAGCATGCTTTGTTTAAAGGTGGATAGCAGAAGATCTTTCATTGAAGAAAATAACTCAGAGGTGCTGTACACACATGTTCCGTTTTTGTTAGGACTAAGGGACATGGTAAGTGAAAAGCTTAGTTTCATTCAGCCTGGCTCAAAAGACAAAATGCTAATAAAGATGAAGTGCAGGCTGACAGAACACTTGAGTGCATTAAGCTCATTTTAGCATTGAATTCCTGCAATTCTTGTTTTGAAACTTCTCCACTGCTACGTACCTTCTCTGCAGCAGGAAAAAAAATAATCAAGAATGGGCACATTTGTGAATTCACTTTCTTTTTAGGACAGAATATATCTATTGCCTTATGAAGAACAAAAATAACAATTCTAAAGGGATTTGTAATTCCTTTTCCCTTCTCAAAGGAAAGGCAGAACAAATCAGTAGGAACAAAAGAAAAAGGAATGGAAAGCGATCAGTTGATAAAGAATAAAATAGTGTTAAATGTTGCTCAATGAAATTTTCCAGCCTACTAATAAATTCTGATTCGAATGTAAAATACAATGCTACGTTTAATAATTTAGTTATGAAATAATAGCTCTGTCAGTTGAATTTATTTATTTTACCTACAACATTGCTTTATTTTATTTTATTTTTGTTAGCCAGTAGAGCTGATAAGTAACAAGAGTTAATAGTAATAATAGGTAATATTAAAAGTCTGGAAGGAGTGGTGTTAGATCCCACATACTGATCTAAACAAAAACACTACTACTGCAGGTTACACTGTTAAAACGATAGGTCCCAAACTGTAAATCCCTATTTGGAGATTTTATTCCCACAGTTGCATGAGAGCTCACAAGGATGCTGATATGAATAAGGAATACATATGCTAAACTCCAAATTGTTTAAGCTCATCTAATGTCTGAATGTCTGTAAGGCACAGACATCAGATTTCCTCTCTTGATTATCTTGATGGTCTTAAGCTGATGCTACAGGAAAACACCAATCAAGTACATAATACACTGGAACATGTCCATTAGAAATAAGCTACAATAATGAGAAGCAATGGTTTCTCCTTCGGCATATCGCTGTGTGTACGGTATCAGCCTTCACCAACGTTGCTGACAGTGACTGTACTTTCAAGAATTAACATCATTTTACCTTTGTTGAAGATGACAATCCAAGTTATACGACAAACTAGTAACACTGAAGTAAGGTTATTACCATCACCTACTCTGCTACACACTAAAATCTATTCTGTCTTTTACGAAACAAAGCCAACAAACATGACATCATTTTAAAAAGAAAAAAAAAAAAAAAAAAGAAAAAAAAAAGATTTCAGATGAAATTCTACCTTCATGTACTTGTTTTCCAACTGACTCAGCACGAACTGTACAAGCAATCACCAACAGCACAGTGAGGAACATACCTGAGTTTTCCTCTGATTTATTTTTTTTCCGTGGTTCTTGGCAGAGGTTCTCGTCTGCGCATCTCGGACAAAATTAAAAAATTTGGTTTTTGTTTCAGAGATGGACTGTAGTAAAAGGGAACAATAGGATACAGTGTTTCAAAGCCAGCTGCAGAAACCAAAGAAAAAAGAATTCAGTATTCCAAGTCAAACCATATCTATTTTAATATTCAGGAGGACTGGTCACAGGTTCTTATTACATAAGGTTAACATCTTATTTATTGCATAAAACAGTACAATAAGACTTAGAGTACAGTACCACAAATCTGATAATTGAGAATGGAAAGAACACTTCATAGGAAACTATGGGAAGTGCTGCAAACACTGATGAAGTTTAATATTCAAGCAGATATTCAGTCAGAGTATTGCAAGTGAGTTTACTTCTCTTGTCATTTCTCTTTAATCTTATCTAATAATAACCAGAAGTAATTGCAGTTAAAATATTACATTGCAAACACAAAATAGTCTTTTATCTTTTAACACTGATACAACTCTTTATGCTTTACTGCCTGAAAAATAATTATTTGCTCTGACGAGAGATTATAAAAGCAAAGACCAAACTAAAAGCCTTTTGACTTTCACTGGTTTATAAACCCCATGGGTACGAACCCATCACAGCAGACGAAAAGAATAACACATCTCTAGGTGATCAGGTAAAGCAGGACAGTTTTATCCAACAGAACCAAGAAATGGAGATAAATAAATCAGAATTCCTACAAGTTAAATGTCTTTAGTCTCACAAAAAGAACAACAACAAAGAGAGAATTCACACAGTGCTTTTCAGTTACCATAAAATGACTGGCATGAACATGAACAGCATTATCTCAAAGGGAATAACTTCAATTCCATAGCACCTCCCCATATTCAGAAGACAGAATATTACTTTCAGAACCACTGTGGTTCACATACAGCTTCCAAGCATTGAGCAGACTGCAGCTTTCTTGGGTCTCAGACTGACAGGCTGAGCACTTTTCACTCCACGTCTTCAAAATGAACTGATCTTCATGAGATTTCATGAAATAATAATTTGAGATGATATGGCTACAACGAACGTGCTTTCTCTTGCAAATTATGTATTGCAGTTTATCTTGGGAAAACTAGAGCGTAACTGTCACCAATTTTATTTTATAAGTATGGTTATTCAGATCATTTTGAGTAATTTGAAGTCTAACGTCTGTTTCCAGATCCTGCAAGACGGCAAGACATGCTGTTAAATCATTTATGTTTTAATCTGCAGCTAACTCAATTACAACAACAACCTCCACCCCACCTCACACCAATTTTTTAAAGACCCTAAAGTTTACTTCAGGTTTTGTTTGCATTTCAAAGCTAATTTGTTTTCCCACTTCAGGAACCTGCTGCCTATTCTTTTAGGTTTAAGGCTTTTTTTCTCAGATATTTCTTTTTCCCAAGGTTAAAACTTTTACTTCTGCTAGCCATGTATCTTGTAAACGTCTTTCACAGGATTGGCAATATAAACTGATGAAATAAGTATCAACAAAGAGTTTTTAAAAAAGTCTGCTGTATTTCATTCCAGAATGTGCCCCCCCCCCCCTTTTTTAAAACAAACAAACAAACAAACAAACAAACAAACAGATATGCAAAGCAATCATGGGTATAGGGTATTTACAAACATCCAAAACATACTTGCTGCTCCTTTCCATAATTCTGGGCAGCTGCAGTGGTGAACCAAAAAAAATCCATTAACTAGCACT
The DNA here is from genome assembly GCF_964035555.1 of Netta rufina. Taxonomy (NCBI): domain Eukaryota; kingdom Metazoa; phylum Chordata; class Aves; order Anseriformes; family Anatidae; genus Netta; species Netta rufina. Next base: position 123,346,302 of record NC_140124.1, read on the forward strand.
AAAATTAAATTTTACATTGGAAAAATCCAGTTGCTACTCGTGTGTTTTTGTCTTACCACCAGTAAAAGTCTCATTTCTATTATATTTACTGTTAGCTGCTATTTCAGAGTTTCTATAATATTGCAAAGTATTGCAAAGTCATGAAGTAATTGATTAGTTTGCTTACAAAAATGTTGATAGTCTGCGGGTCCATTTGTCATTCTTCCTCTGCTTTTTTTCCTGGCAGCTTTGGAGGCTTTCCAATTCATTAGGAACTGTCTTTCCATTTCTTTAATTTCCTTCCCATCAAGGAATTCTGTCAAAGGGAGGAGAACATTTTCTGTGATACCAGAGGTTAACTAAAAGGCTGAACATAACTGTATGCAATTTGTATTTGCTCTTTTTAATCTTTTGCTAAAAACATAATAATAATAAAAAAAAAAAATCCAGTGATACATTACAACTTGGTACTCACATTTAAATTAGCTGCAAGAGGGAGTTGACATGTTTTAACTACAAAAGAAATGACCTATTATTTTTATAGCTTTCAAGGGAAATATACATATTTATATTCAGTAAAGTTCTGAAGAAACAGCATGATCTTACACAAGATATATCCAGAAATTCAGGATACGAGCAAGCCTGTGTAGCTTGGTAAAGAAGGAATCCTACTGATCACGAAGACAGACAGATTTGTCTCTCTAAGATTAACTTTACTCACTTTGATGCCATGAGGCTTATGTTCTACATTGCCTCAGTTGCATCTGCGTTTTTGAGTCAGACCAAAACAAATACCTCATTTGGACACAGATCTAGATTGCATTAGTACTCTCTAAGACCCTGTTATTTTTATTGTGCAGATTGTCTTTTCCTTTCTATTAATAGTCAATGCTTTGTACTCTCAGAAAAAAAAGAAAAACAAATTCTGTAATTACTACTTAAAAGGTGCCCCCTCTATCCAAAAAAGTAAAAAGTGAGCAGGTATTTTTTGACTTTTTTCTACAGTATGAGTACTTGTATACCGAATACTAAGTTGCTTCCTTTTATGCTCAAATTGTCTGCATCACAGATAATAAGCTGCATCAAATAAACTACATCACAGGAAGGTTAAGATACATTTGAAACATAAGTGTTAAAAGGCTGTTACGATGAAGGACAAATGTTATATAGCAGGAATTCGACCGCAGTAAGGTATGAACTGAACAACTGTCACTGTACAACTAAAACACCTACGTAACTCCTATGGGCTGATAGAGGGGCAGACTAAAACTGTCTTTGAAAAATCAGTTTCACATCTGGAGTATGAACACACAAAAAAAATCGTACTGTTTTATAACAACCTCACTAATCACCTATTACTAAAACTAATGTTTACTATGACTACAAGCAAGAGCTGAGTAATAAACTTTGTGCAGTTGATGACACAAAGAGTTTTAGCTACATTACTTGTACGTAAAGTAAAAATTTATCATTTGACGTAAATATGTATGACAGTAATTGTGTTTACAGACAGTGCAATTCAAGAATGGATAATGGGTCAGTTATTTTATAAAAGAGTACGGGTTATGAGTGGGGTTTGGGGTTGGCTGCTGGTTTTATTTTTTACCTAAAGTTTGAGACTGTACAACAATCCTGTCCCTGTACTTTGGTTTGTGGCAGATGGGGTTTCCTGCAAGATCCATCCTGCGTAGCTTTGGCCATTTGTTTAATACAGCCTCCAAATCCTGCAATTAATACAAGAACAGAACGCTGCAATTATTTTTCCCTCGCCAGCATAGAATTCAACAGTAACGTAATTTGTTCAGTCAGGCCCAAATCCTGCATACAGAAGTAACTTGAGTGAGACCATTCATGTACTTTAATTAAGAATGTGCATTTTCAAATAGAGTGGCGTATAGCATTCCCTCAATATATCACAATTGCACAAAAGAAACAGTGATGCATTTGGAAAACTCTTTCCTTTTAAGGATACAGTAATGCCAGCTATGGAAAATTACTACTGCAGTCCCACCTGTAAGCACCTAAAACAGAAGAATCACCACCTGAAAGCTTGTATGATATATAATGTCTCTTAATGCATCCCCATGGGCTCACAGAGCCCTCAGAGTATCACAGCGACCAACTAGATTTTGAAAAATTTGTGGAAGAATAAATATTTTACAAAGAATGGTGTATATAAAAAAACATAAGCTAAGGTAGATTGCATCTCTATTTACACATATGAAAAATTGTATTTTACAGAAGGAATGGTAACCCCCAGCCTACAGTAACTGTGGGTGGTCAGTTATAGCATTGGCCCAAATAGTGAAATTTTTGAAATATACCTTTCTCCATCTGGGTTTCTGTCTGGTTACCCAAGGGCAGTATGACCCAGATGAAACTTCCTCTGTCTTTTAAGCACAATAAATTCAAGCTAAAAGGATGCAAAGCTTAGCAGATTGGTCCTTTTTACTCAGATACCCTACCTTCTGAAATAGATTATTTTCAAAATTTCACTTAATTGTTGTTCTTGTTACGCTTCCTTATATGTGTGAAAAGCTTAAGCAAGGATTCAAAACAATCTGCATGAATGCAAGGGAAGAGACAATTTATTTATGTTGTACAGTTATAATAATTTGAAAATAAAAATCTACTGATTGTGATCTGATAGAGTCTAACTTGTGAAGTCTACAGAACTTTGTAGCTTGACACCAACAATTATATTTATAGCAATGTAGATATCTCTTAGCTCCTTCAAATCTAGGAAATCACGTGGCTAACGTGAGCATGGAGAATTCTGGTTTTAGGCTAGGCCATTAAAAACAAAATAAGATTTTGCAATTGTATTTATTTATTCTTACCTGGCCATTCAAGCATTGTTTTTGAAATCTCTAACACGTTCTGGATTTCACTAGAAATAGATTTTTTCAAGTAATAGTTTTGGAATACAAAATTGTCTACTACTGAAATAAAATGTATACAGTTTAACTTTGATGAATGCATACAAAGAGTCCTGTAGATTTTTGTTAGCTGTTACTTACTTGATAAATGACCCAGAACATGCTTACTCCAGTGTATGTTTATCTAAGAGCACACTAATCCTTTGCTGAAATATGATTACCCTTTCGATACGCTCTAGTTGTTCATTGCCTTCCTGTCTCTAATAAAGTGCTTTCACTTCCCAGCCTTTCAATAAGCTGTACTAAAGGGACCAGACACTCTTCTGGGCAGTCTCCGTTTGATAAATGATCATGTCATGCTATCACTTTGAGGTCTGCTACAAAATACCGACGAGCAAATTATATTCCATCTATGGGGGGGAGAGGGGGAAGGGCAAGTGCCTTAGCAGGCAGCTGGGGTGCTGGCAATAATGTTCTTACCAATTAATGATGGCCGTTTACGAATTGGTGTTTGACCAGTATGCTGCAGTTTTTATCGGAAAAGTCTACTCCAACTGCCCTAACTACATCTACAGACAGCAATTTGTCACCAGTTTGACTGCCTGTCATAATCTGTTTGAGAAAATCTATACTTTCTCTCTTGTTCCTGACTCAATTCTGAAGTGAACGAATTCATCTTTTGTGATATCCTCTTGTCATAATCAATACCGGGCAGAGGTTGAATAAATTAAAGACTTAGGAAATACAAATTTTCATAGGTATTTCTAGCTATATTCTCACTATCTATCTATCCATCCATCCATCCATCCGAACACTCACATAAGTAATAATCTTCCCAAACCTAACGTGTAGTATTTATGTACACACATATACATACACTCTGGCCTTCTGTAAACAGGAATAGTTTATTAGGAATAGCTTTGAAAAAAAAAAAATTCCCCTTAGTATTCCTACCTAAATATACAAAGGCCTAGAAGTCCTCATGAAACTAACTGAAGTAAACAAGAAGCTCAGGGAGTTAAAATAATTGCAGTAGCAAGCAACAGAAAACAAAGAAAAGCCAATTCTATTAAAATTGATTATATTCTTGATAACTGGCATAACATTTTTTTAACTTGTGGTAGCTAGTCACAGTCAGTTATTTTGTATGAAGTGGGGAAAATTACTTAATTTCTGTTCTGTCTACTGTTCAGACTACATTATATAAACTTCAGTCATGTGAAACAAGGTCATACGCCTTGATGTCTGTTAATTATGCTAACAATTCCCTGAATTAGCCAGAACCTTAAGTGCCTGAATTTACTAGCCCTAATTTTCTACTATGCTGAAATCAGCATAGCATCACTGAAAATTGAGGGAGCATGGTTTTGATTTTTTTTAAATAAATATGTGAAAAAAAATAGATAAATGTTTAAATATAAAGTAAAAATACTAATTATACAGAAGTGAAGAAAAGTGAGGAAAAGTGTTTCACTCATTTGTTAGGGTTTCACATTTCCCTCTTTTGCACAGATTCCATTTTATTCCTGCATGCCATCTACGTCTGCTACACAGATCACTGCTGTGAGCATCCCTGCTAAGATCTGGGTGGCTCCTCTACAGCTTCCTTCCCGCTGGGTGCAGCAGAGCTGCAGACTTGCCACTGCTCCTCTGTTTTGTGGTACCACCGTGGTTTCAATGCCAAAAATTCCTGGGGATGTTCTTGATGGCAGTGATGGGATAGTGGGGATAGGAAAACAGGGGATTTAGAGCCTTTGGCATGCAGAGGAGGTGTATTTCGGAGTTTTGAAAACACAGCAGCAAGAGAGAGGGGTATGCAGGCAGATTGTGTCGGAATGAAAGAGCCTTTGCTGCAAGCAACAAGCTCAGCCTGTAGAAGCTATTAAGTGCGTGTAGTACAATTGTGTAGTCACTTTTTTTTTCTTCCAACTATCACAGTTGTAGATTAATGTAAGCCAAGGAATCATGAAATTCAGGAGTGCAAAAAAAATGAAACATACTCAAAACTTCTCTCAACTATTTTTTTTACAGTTAGTGAATGTATAAGAGCATTCTCCTGGTAGCTGTTCAGTATAAGTTAAAGCATTTAACCAGAGAGAAAATTGGCATTAAAAAAAACCAAAACTTTGCATGGCCTACTGCTTATTCAATGCTTTTTTAATTTAAATAAGAATTTGTATGTGTAATAACTAGATGTACTAGTATCTCTGAAACAGTAAATGTAGCTGGCAAGCTGGATATCCAGCTGTGTTACCCTGTATGTTTGTCACATTTAATACGGTCATTAATTTTAAAGGTCTCAAAGAACATGAATAGAAATACGCTACCTGCTCCATATTTTCAAAGTTTGGAGATTGTTTACAGAAAACATAGGACAATCACTTTCAAAATTTATCACAGCTTGATCCAAGTGTAACTGATAGCAGGAGTAGCAAATAACTCAAATGCTAACTACGTAATTTTCCAAAAGCTGTGACCTTATAACACAGAAATTTAATGTCTAATTGATTTGGATAAATATTAATTCTTGCCTATCTGATGATAGAATAATGAAATGCAATAATTAACTAAATACCATACACACAGTTACTGAATAACGCAGTCTTTTTATCCACTTATTCTGTTTCAGAAGATACCGTTTTTTTCCCTCTGAGACACTGAAAATTCTGTCTTTAAACTGGCAACCTCATTCTTAGTAACAATCACTTGTTTGGCTATGACAATCTTCTTTAAGATCATCACAACTGAAGTCTCTTGTACTTAAGGAAGAAACAAAGCCACTGTACTAAGCTTTCATTTGGATAGACTCATTTTTGAGAGGAGTCCTTTTTGAAAGACTACCTATTTTAAAAAGCTTTCAGTTATTTTGATGTAGCCAACACATTCAATATGGTTTTAATTATCTAGCGTAAGCCTACATGAATTGTACTTCTATATGAATTCAGTCACAACCACCAGCCAGAGACACAGCTTGAAATACAAGACATTAATAATGCTCTAGTAAGAAAAAAAAAAAAAATGCATCATTTTTGAATATTAAAATATAAAAAAATAAGGGTCCAAATAAAGTCTATTGACTTTATTTGCTAAATTATGCACTAGAGCACTAAAATATCCTCACTAGCAAACAGAACTGCCAAATTCAATATATAAGGCATTATGTGTTCTAAGAAGTAGTAACCATACTTCTTTTAATGATTACTAACCAATAAAAGTTAACTTTTTCTAAAGAAACAGAATGTACTCAGTTGATAGATGCATGCACAACTGCTCTTTGCATAGGATTACAGGACATTCGGACATCCTAGATAAATGGTTCTCTATTTTTAATCTCAACGAGATATTTGGATGAGAAAAGCATACTCGGAAAGTCAGAGGTTCAGTAACTGTAGAAGTAAAGTTTATTTTTACTCATCTTTATTGTGATAAAGATGAGTTTGACTATTGTTTTAATCATCCATACTAAATAGTACAAATATTGATTTTAGTACCTTCATATGTTGAAGTTGATTGTCAGCTGCTCTAAGATATGAAAGATTTTCCAGAACTGCCAGCTCTTCTAATTCATCAATGTTGTTATTGCTGATATTCAACACAGACAAGGATTTCTGGAGGAAAAAAAAAAGCAGAAAATTTTTTCATGCCATGCATGACTCAATTGTAAATTTTTACAGAAAATTGTCTTAACAAGCAAGTGAATGAAGCAAAAATGCATAAATGCAACTACCTCATACACATTGTTTTCTGTTGACTTTGCATCTTGTCTTAAAATGCTGCTCATTTTGATTTTGAAGTCAACCCAAAGTAAGATTATTTCTCTTTATTTATTATTTCTACTACTTCAGGAATTCTTAACAAATGCAGATTTTTTTTTTTTCCTAAACATGTTCAAATGCTTTACAGAGTTTTGCAAGTGTTGCTAACTTTATGTTTGAAGTAGGTAACAGACACAGAAATTGACTGTTTTTTCCATGGCTACATCTGAACCACCTAGAGCTCAAAGCCATATCTGATACCCATGTAGTCTCATTTAACAGCTGGACTATCCTGTTACTCATTCAGGCTTGATACTGCCAGCTTCGCTGTATACATCTCTCTATTCTTTGCCCCTTGTTTGGAACAGTAGTGAGTCACATAATGCACTTTTGCCTTTGCTAACAGGCAATAGTTACAGAGATCTTTACATTCTAGATAAGAAGTAAATGTGTTTCAGGTATTTATCTCAGGAAATACCTAATGTAGTTTCACATAAAAGCAACAAGAAGCTTGTATCTCCAGAAGATGAAAAAGAGCATCTAATCCATTGAGTTTAGAATTATACCAGATATAGTACTTACTGTTGGTTAGAAAATGTCTGTTTCAGCAGTATATATCCGGAAACATAACCCTCTTCTAAAATCTGAGCTACGAACAAGATCTGCCCTTCAGACAATATCATCCTGATATACATAGTGTAACGAGTTCCTCAGACAAATGATTCAGGATATTGTCATTAGCAAAACATTTGCTCATAGTACACTGAGAACTACATGCCCCTATGTTTCTGGCCCAAAACAGGAGAAGATGACAAAGTAAGAAGTGATGTCTTAAAAAGGGACAAACAGATAAGCACCTACAGGGTTAAAATAGAATGTTTTCACATGTAGCTTTTAAAAAGGTGTTACATGGTCAAGGATGAAAAGTGTTTCTCAAAACAAAACAAGAACAACACAACACTCCTCCCTCCCCCAAACTTAAATAAAAGCTAGGAAGAACAAAATGCTCCTGAGTCTATGCCAGGATGCTGCAAAACACTGAAGTGTATGAGTTACCATGCTGGGAAAATTGCAGCTGTATAATATCTCTCCTTTCATCATCTCTCCAGTATAGAGGGAACAAAATAAAAGTGCTGTCACAGGAATGGCCCATTTCTCTTAGAGGAAAATAGCAATACATGTCTTGGGTTAATTCTTTTCAAACCAGCATGAATTACAGCTAGGTAAAATGTTTATGATACACACATGAAAAGAAGTCACTTCTCAGTGAGCATTCTTTGTTCATCTTCACAAAACAGATCATCAAGCTCTGACTGCATTGGGAGATGCAGCAAGATGATTTTTATTGGAGTATAAAACTACAAACATTAGTAAATAAAGTCTACCTTTTTTTTTTTTTTTTTTAACTTCAACAATACATTTGATGTTTACTGAGCAATTAGCATGTTGACTAAAGCTGACTTTCCTGAAATCTTGGCATACTACAACAGAAAAACAGCAAAACTAGAACTGAATGCTTCAGATTGTGCTCTCAATATCCCCCCCAAAAGTTGTTTGCACCCTTTTTTGCCATTGCATTCTCTAGAGAAATGAAAAAGGTGGTGAATAAATTAATGTGGCAATCAAATCAGAGAAGCATCAATAAACTAATTAATTACAAACTAAGTAGACTAAAATAATTTATTCTGATAAATTCCGACCCCTTTTTTTTTGTTTATTCATATTTTGTTGGGGTAGTGCATCCATACATTTCCTTACTTCCTCTTTATTCCACCCTTCATAGAAAAAATAAATGAAGTTGTTAGAATCTGCTGGACTCCCTGCTCATATTACAACTGGGATGGGAGTCCCTTGGTAGAATTTTTAAGGCTGCTACCAATTAGCAGGAAAAGAATACACGCAATGATCAAGTCCTAATTACTTCTCCTAAAAATACTACCTATTGATTAACAGCCCATTGAAAACCTCAAAATGTACTTACTGCCAAGGACCTAAGAGATCTTGGATCAAAGAGAAGCTTTTCACCAAGGGGGAGATGTTGACTTTCAATATGCAGCTCCCTTATCTCTTCTAATTTATCCAAGCCCTCTACTACAGTGATGTAGTTACCCCCCAAATACCTGAAAAATAGAACCCAAAATAGATTTAACATCATTTGAGTGTAAAAGTGAACACAAGTCTTCAAAATACTTAAAAAAAAAAAATAAAAAAATAAGCACAACATGCAAGTAGATCATATAGATGACAGATCAAAGTCTGTTTTAGAAATTTTGTGCATTGATTCTATTATTAAATAGCTGAACAAAGGAAAACAGTTTAAACGTCAATAAGTATATTAAGATATGTTATTACTTCACTCATTATATCATAAACACTTCATTAAAAATTAATTGAAATGTGAAATTTAACAATTTAAGGGACATTAAAGGCTACATAATTTTTGAATTTCTTAGTCTAATAACTATCCTTTTACCAGTAAAATACATGATTTTCAACTTACAGTTTTTCAAGGTTTTTCAGTGATGAGAGATTTTCTATACATGAAATACAATTGTTTTGAAGGTAAAGGTGTGTTATATTTGCAGCAAAGCCCAAGTTCTGGATTTGACTGATTCGGTTATCGTATAAATACAGAACTCTAAGATTTCTACACAAAGAGATATCACCCTGAAATTAAAAAACAAAACAAAACAACAACAAATTAGTGCTATAAAAAGCATATGCACTACCTGCTTCTGGAAGCTGTTGATTGTTTTTATGTTTAAGTTCCACTGCATTATTTATACATTTTCATTTTTAACAAACACTTTAAACAATAGTTATCCTAGAAAGAATGACTTAGAGTCAATAACAATCTCTGGCATAGATTTATGACAGAAATCTGTCATTACAGTTCTGCTGTGCAGAAGCTGATGATTACTGCTGAGGATCAGCAGGTAGATCACATTCTGTGTGACTTCATTCCCTTCCTTGCCTTCATCTGAATGATTTCAGAAAAGCCCAATTGTTAGTGGAATCGTTTCCATCAAACCTCAGTGATGTAACAAAAATCATTTCTTGGCAAAGGAAAAATGATTCCTACAAAAACTTTCACATCAATGTATTTTCATATATTTCTGATTCTAAGATTTCACTCAAATGTCAAGTTTCTTTCTGAGTATCCTTCTTAAATAACCAAAAAATAGCATGTTTTTATAAGGGTTTCTCTAAAACTTCTCTATTGCATATGATGAACTAGTACTAATCAAAGACTGATCAAATTAACAACTCACTATGCCAAGGAGTGAGCTGAATAAAACCATTTGCTTGCATGGGTGTGTTCCCATGGAACAAGGTATGTAAATTTTGACTGAAATCACACTTTAGTCTTTTAAACAGAAAACCATTACACACAACAATTCAGTTTTTCGGTGCTCAGCAATTTCAAAATGTGCTCCGTATCTTCTTGAGGGAATTTGAATTAACTCGGGACTTACTGAAACCTTATAAATTTCACACTGTTAAGCTCAGAAGGTGGACTGGGTTAAATCTGCAGGCTTAGTCTTTGAAAATAAAAAAGGTCATGGATTATTTTGTAAATGAGTAAGCTCCAGGGAGCAATTAAAAAATGTAGATTTTAACTTCTCTGATTTTAAACAGCCTTTACACCAGTCCAAATCCGTTAACCTCACTTGGTTTATATCCTGTTCCTGAACTCGCCTTTCCTTTTTCAGACTTCCCCTGAAATCTCAGGAATAAACCACAGATTGAAAATATTTCACTGCAAATTAATAACTCTTTGTAAAATTACCAAGAATGGAAAAAATACAGCATTAGAGAAAATAAGCACTGCACTTAATAGAATATAATATTATTATTACATCCTCCAAAAAAAAAATCTGATCTGCAAAATTACTATTTTCTTACATCTCCCTTTATTTCACACTCTGTATTTTTTATAAATGTAACCATCAATAAATACAAATCTTTAAATCAAAAAATAAACTGTTGCTGATAATCTTTTAATTTTTATTTTATTTTATTTTTTTTATTGTTAAGCTCATACCTAAGGTCTCCAAAAGCACTACAGCTAGATTTCAGTGTGGCTAGAGCACTGCCTTCAAAGTCCTGCACCTACTGATTCAGTAGCAACAACCTGGCTGTGTTCAGTGGCTAAAGAGGTAAGCAAGCAGAGCTATTATTTGTATACTGGTGATTTCCTGAAAGGCCCTTTACAATGTAACAACTGTATAAAATAATCAAAATAGCAAATTGTTTACTTTTTTAGACCTGCAAATTTTGATAATAGCTCTGTGAATGACTGCAATAACATTTCACTTTAACACTTCAGTTCACCTTTTTCTTGTATCATTGCTTACATGGATTTTCTGTTTTTTAATGATCGGCAAAAAAATAATGCACTGATAATATCTTTCTTGTCTGCCACATAGTTGAATATATTTCTACAGCTTCCAGTAGGTAAAATATTTCAACAAGATTTTTGCAACAGAAATAAAAAAGTGTCAGGTCAAGAAATAATTTATTATTAATGAGTAATAATATTGTTGGAGTTATAGTCACTTGCTTTGATGTTTTATATAAAAATTTACAGCTAAAAAGTTGTTTACGTGTTTCAGATGCATCTGCATTTAAAATCAATTTATTCACTTTTAGGTACAAGCAGTTTGTTACAAAATAACACCACTTTAAGCAGTGTATGGTGAAGCATGTTTCCACACAAATAGGCTTAACTGCAAATAAATGTAAATGTTAAAAAACATGTAACTGCTGCAAAATATAAACTTTGCTTGCAAGTCTTCACAACTACAAGCAACTCATCAGAAGAGTAACAACAAAACATTTGAATAGACAGGTTAAAAGGAATAAAGCGAAATAAATCTTACAATTGCATCTATATTTTTATCTGATAAGTTCAGATGAGTTGTTTTTCGCAGGTACTGTCCGAAGTCCTCTTCTTTGCGATTCTTGTGACTGACGTTTTTAGCAATTAGGTCTGTTGTTAATTGAACCATAATTCCGTAATAGGCCAAACTGCTCTACCTCTTTTAATATCACTAAGCGTATTCCATGTGCTCTTCCACGTAGCTTTATAAAACGCCTTAAAAACAAAAGCAACATGTTACACAAAATGTTACACTACCAGGTCCTACGCAAAGCTGGTGTATATCCTTCAAGTCTGACATTTCCCAACTCTTTTTGCTTACCATGACACATCCGTGTAGTGTTTGCTGCTTATAAAAACCTCACCTTTATTGCTGCATTTTTTTTTCCAAATTTTTAGTGTATTCAATAGCATTTAAATGCATCATTGTGACTTTTGTTGTTTCAATGTTGTACCTTATTCTTTGTCTTTTTCACGTGGAAACCTGAGCACAGTGATCCAGGGAAGTAATTCTCCTCCATAACTAATTAATAGCAGCTGGGGAGCTGATAACTAGATAAAATCCACAGAGCTGCTTGTGGCAGGTTTTACAGGGCTGTGACAACTTGGAGGAGCGGGGTTGGGGAGGGAAGGCAAGACACGCGTTTTGAGCTGGCTGTGTAAAGTCTGGAGATGAAAACACCACAAGGAAGGGAATTTGACCAGGCAGTACAAACAGGCTGGGTTTTTTTTTGGCCAGTGCATGATACAGCCCCCCCCCCCCCCCCCCCCATCAGTGCTATCAAAACAACTGAGGAGGGAGCAAAAAGCACCCAAACACTCATCTCATGCAGCTACATAAACCAAGGCACGGAGAACCCACCTTATCGGGATTACACTGAGGAGAAACTGAGGAAAAGCGAAGATTAAAACCGTATAGCCGGAAGAAACTTCCTTCCTCCCTCAGCAAGGCTGAAGCTCAGCAGCCTCTCTCTACCACCCCCCCTCCGATCCACGCGCAAAATAGATACTTAAATTTTTTTATATAAAGGTGAAGAGAGCAGAAAGGACATAATTTCGTTTTATTGAGGAGCGCACTTCTTGTTTTTTATCACGAAAATACCTCCCGGAGCCTTTCCGTAGACCGGCTCCCAGCAGCGGCGGGGGTGGGCGCTCCGTGAGGGCTCGGGCCGCGCCGGGCCGGTTGCCACGGCAACGCAACGCCAACAGCGTAAGGTGGGGGGGCCGGTCCCGCCGCCCGCCCTGGCCACCCAATCAGCGGCGGGGAGCGCGGCTGCGCAGCCGCCAGGGCGCCGACGCTGTTTGCGTAACGGCTGTGGGCAGCGGGGCTGAGGGGGGTGATGGTGGCGGGGTGCTGGTTCTGTCAGCGGGGTCCCAGTGGTCAGGAGGTTGTCCAGAGGAGAAAGTGGAAGCCCTGAAACCCGTTAAAATAAATGAACGTTAAACAGTATCACTGTAAAGAGCTCGTTGCCTCGCTAGCTTTTTAATAAGACTGTGGGCACTTAGGTTTTGGTTAGCTGTAGGTTTTCCATCTGGTGTTGCCCCTTCTTGCTGTGTGTCAGCTGCTTCTTGCACGCACAAATTCCCGGCAACAGCAAAGCTAAACTTGAGGGGTTTTTTCCCCACCATGCGTAAAAGAGATAGACTGAATACCATACTTTTCATAATCATTTGATTAGAAAAAGGTTGGGTAATGTTTAATAATATGCTTTTCCAATGAGGAAACGTATTTTTTTAAACATACCAACCTTTTTGGTGCCTGTTTTAATGAATTAGTTACTTGCTGATGACACAATCTGGTATGCGATGCACTAGAAGGCTGTACTGCCACCCATAGCAGCCTCAACAGGAACCTCATAAAGTTCAACAAGAAGTGTAAAGTTCAGGCATCAGCACATGCAGGGGCTTTGCACAAAAGGCCCTGGGTGTCCTGGTGTGCACCAAGTTGAACACGAAGCAGCAGCGATGTGCCCTTGCCCCAAAGAAGGCTAAGGGTATTCTGGGCTGTGTTAGTGTTGCCAGCAGGTGGAGGGAGGGGATCCTTCCCCTGTTCAGTGGAGCCCAGTGACAGGACAAGAGGCAATGGGCACGAACTGGAACATGGGAGGTTCCTTCTGAACATCAGAAAACATTTTTTCACCATGTGGGTGACAGAGCACTGGCACAGGTTGCCCACAGAGGTTGTGGAGTCTCCCTCCTTGGAGATCTCCAAAAGCCATTTGGTCATGGTCCTGGGCAGGCAGCTTTAGGTGGCCCTGCTGAGCAGCAGCATTGGACCAGACGGCCTCCAGAGGCCCCTTCCAATCTTAACCAGTCAGTGATTCTACAAAACAAGCATATAAATAACTCACTGCAAGTCAAAAAAATGTATACAAGTTGTGCAGCTGTTGGATTGGAACATAAAAGTGCATCAGTTGAAGTCAGTGGCAAAATCTATTGCTTCAAATGCAACCAAGACTAGGACTTTATTTCTCTTACATCTTGTAAAGAGCAAGCGTGTTTTAGTTTGACCTTTGTTAGAAATGCAGACAAGGTATAAAGAGTCCTGTCCTTCCAACCTGGAATTTCCTATATTCTTCTTTCAGAGGACACAAAAGATCACAAGATGCCCTTATTTCAGCAGTGGAATCCAAACCGAGCATGCCCTGGAGCTGCTTGTTCTGGGAAATGTTTCTGTTAAAAAAGTACTTTAATATTATGAAAGTTAATTTTGGACTTAGTCTGGTCTCCCTCATAGCTGTAGATTTTGCAGGTGTCTAGGACTGTCTGCTAGTAATTTGATTTAAATGCAGACAAAGCTATGAGAAGTTTCGGAGAGAATATTTATTCATTAAGATCTGAAGTAGGATTCTCATCTAGTGGCATGGAGTATTAAACAATCATCTGTGTACTCTCAGTATGGCAGTAATTTGGCCAAGTACAAGAAGTCCTTGTCTTCAAAACAGCTTTTGGAAATACCTGTATAAAATCATAGATGGCTGTAATTCTCACAATTCTGGATTGGAACATGGAACTGAAATTTATTTCTATGGACATAAAACACCTTAAGAGTCTTCTTTGCATAAACCCAACCCAATTCCCTGTGCTAGGCAAGTTTGAGAAGCACTAGTTTTGAGCACTTTCCCCGCAGTGCCTTCTTCTTAGCATCCTTCCAGTGGAGGTTACATGATCTTCATTGGGTAGTTGACATTAATTGATTTTACTCCTTTCATGATCTAATTTTTGTTTGGGATTGGATAACAATTTTGTTCATACCGACTGCTGATATCAACAGAACTGTGCGAGCCTAAGCAAAACCTAAGCTAAGAGAGAAAATTTCTGAAGTCACTGAAAGTGACTTCTATGAAGACAAGTTGAGGGAGTTCGGGTTGCTCAGCCTGGAGAAGAGAAGGCTCTGGAGAGACCTTACAGCGGCCTTCCAGTACCTACAGGAAAGCTGGGGAGGGACTCTCTGTCAGGCGGTGTAGTGACAGGACAAAGGAGAATAGCTTTAAACTGAAAGAGGGGAGGTTTAGATGAGATATTAGGAGGAAGTTCTTCACTCACAGGGTGGTGAGGCACTGGCACAGCATGCCCAAATAAGCTGTGGATGCCCCATCCCTGGAGGTGTTCATCCAGGCTGGATGGGGCTTTAGGCAGCCTGGTCTGGTGAGAGGTGTCCCTGCCCATGGCAGGGGGTTGAAATTGGATGATCTTTAAGGTCCCTTCCAACCCAAACCATTTTATGTTTCTATGAAGTGAAACAGATTGCTGTTACAAAAGGTTCTGAAATGATTCCCGCAAATACAACTAAATTAAAATTAAAAGAGGTCCAACATCAGCATTAAAATATATTAGAGCCTGGAAGGAAAAATGAAGTTGAAAACTATTTTTGTTATAAGCATCTTTATGATGCTTACCGTGGGTCTTTATAAACATTGTATCTTACCTCCAGCAGAGACTACAATGTTGATTTGGGAAATGCAAGATTCAGTCTCCAAACATCAGCAAAATAAATGAAAATGTCCTTTTAGTTTTCCACCATAGAGAAAATAGCCATTAATTGTGCTGTAAATTTAGCACCAGACAGAGCTGAAGAAGATAACAGATTTCCAAATATTGTTATGAAGTTTGGTAGATAAATTAGGAAGAGAAAGTAAAACTTACTATATGCTGCTAATATTCAGAACAGTCAGAAGATGTACTGGTATCTCAGCATTATTTTGTCAAACACTGTAAAGCAAGTGATCATGAGTATTCACACAGTCTTTGTTCTTAAAGAGCTGTAAGATGTTATCTACATATTACTTGTCCCTGGCTTTTATATAAATATTTGTGTTAAACCATTTTGGCCACTTTGAGATTTTTACCTAATTGTCATAGGATTTTTTTTTAAAAAGGAAAAGGTAGATGTTCCACCAAAAAAAAAAAAAAGTATAATGAGGAGCTGGTTTGGTGTTTGTATCACAATAAAAAATGCACAAATCTCACTTAAGGGAATATTTGCTGATTTAGTACCTCCACATTTCTCCAATTATATCTGCAGTTTTGTGGGACTCGGACTGACAATATCTTCCTTATGAACAGGTTAAAAATACAAGCTTAATTCTAACCTCCAGTGATGTGTAAGTGAATGCAACTTGCCTCCAGCTGGAGAAAAAAATCAGATGGTTGTAATTACCAAAGATTGCATGCCATTAGATGCAGGCACATAAATTAATTTCAGTTTTTAATAAAGTAATGCCACGGCAGCTATACACAAGCCCTAAGGTAACTGTGTCTAAAGCAAACAGAGAAATTCACACAGGAAATGATGGACAAATTGCATAGGAGTTGAATGCATGTTTCAGCTGAAAATTAAGAGTTCCTAAAACA
The DNA here is from genome assembly GCF_964035555.1 of Netta rufina. Taxonomy (NCBI): domain Eukaryota; kingdom Metazoa; phylum Chordata; class Aves; order Anseriformes; family Anatidae; genus Netta; species Netta rufina. Next base: position 123,362,651 of record NC_140124.1, read on the forward strand.
ATATATTTATAATCCTCTCAAAGGGCTTAAGCACTTCCTATCCAAGATAATCTAAACAGACAAACTATGCAAAATAGAATAAATATTCTTTGCTAACAGTATTTTTGAGAATTGAGGTGGTTAATATCAGGCAAACTGGAGATGTGGCAATGTTTTTTAGTACATGAAATGATAATACTTGCATATCCTTGTTCATCTGTGTTTTTAAAAGGCTAACGATCAGTCTCATTATTTCATGGAGAGGAAAACAGACACTTGCTCTGGCAAAAACGCTTTGCTAAAGTTTATGCAATCCTGGTTTGTGAGAAGTCAGGAAGAAAACCCAATTCTCCCGAGATGGAGTCCTGTGACCTATCCAGTGGACCATGCTACTTCCCAGAATACTGTAGTTTTCAGAAAGCCCTGTATGAAGCAATTTTTCATAATTAAAAACAAACCAAACGTCACAGCAAATATTTCATATGTTAGAAGTTTCATCTGAAGGTCAACATTAACGTTCCTAAATTACATATTTCCTTATGGATATTATTCCTAGGCTCTGAAAAGTAAAACTACAGCTCATAAAAAATACACCCTGAGGAACAAGTTACTTCATTAATTCCTTAAAGGTTTAGCATAATTGTTTTTAACTCCAGAAAAATCCTTCAACCAACTGGAGGCTCTCTGATGTCTGCTCTTGAAGACTTGACACAAGCTGAAAAAAAAACCCTACATGCATGCAATTAATCTTATATATTATCACTACATATTTTAGCAATTTTCACCTCCTAGGGACCTGCACCCTTACAACAATGCTAGCTCAACTCTTTAGTATTGAAATTTTGCCTACTTCTGGATTCTTGAAAGCATTTGCTTTTATCGTTTTATCTTAACCTAGTTTTACAAAATCTTGTATATTAGGATTTCAATAAATGCTTTAAATATTAACATATGTATATTAACATACGATGTTAGCAGCATAATGAGAATCCAATTCTGGTTTGGACTCCTTGGGGCACAAAAATAAAAACAGAGAAAATAAATGATATGCTTATCAAACAGAAAGTAACATACAGAGCTTATTTTCAAACACTGACCTGAAATAAAGATCACCAAAAAAATCACCACACCCCCCAACACAAAAATTTACCAAAGGGGAGAAACTAAATGGGGTGATTAATGCCTAAGTCTATTTACTATATTTTTAACCTAATTTGGTTAAAATAGTAACATCAGCAATTAACTTTACACATTTTTTCCTTTTTACTAACAATCATCTTTTGTTTAAAAATAATTGAAGCTATAAATGTCTGTATATACAATACCATAAGAACTCCAAATAACCCTCAGAACCCAAACTGGTCCTATTATCTTGCTGCTGCCTAGTAAGCTGGTTACACTAACAATTGGAAAACAAAATAAAAAATACTTTTCTACAATCTTGTGTGAGCAAATTGCAACAGAACTGGCATTATGGTTCACACTAAATTGAGAAGTGCTATGGAAGCACCGTGTGCCTTGCAGCAACGTTCTACTGCTGTGCAAGAGGGATCCAGCGCCCAAGCTCACGGCAACTTAAAAACTTCACAGGCTATTACTGCATCTGTAGGAAGTCTGCCTCACTGCAATTTCATGAAGGACAAGGCAGGCTGAGGTAAAAACAGAATGTCCAAAACCAGTCACAAAGCTTTACAAAGACATAAGTGCAAGAAAATTAAGCTTGGTCTATTCAATAGGAAGATTAAAATGGCTCGTTCGTATTTAATCTGAGATTGTATGCATAAACTACCACTGTATCATTCTTGAGAGCACCTTTATTCATGATTTTTTTTCTAAGTCCCCAAACTTCTTGTTAGAATTATGGTATACTTTCTATGCCCGAATGATTCTCCATTGTTTAGGATCTGTGTATGTGTGAACACACTTGATTACTCACTTGTGGTAGCCATTTTCAATAAACAGAATTCTGATCTCAGTAAAAGGCAGAGTTCAGAACATTGCTAACATTAATGATGGTTGATCAAAGACAAGGGAATTCCTGAACACTGCAGAAAGGGTCCTATACAGGCCACAGATAGAGCCAAACTCACGGCTAATTGTAAATTTGCTGTATGCTCAGCAAGTAACAAAGCAAGTAACTTAATAGACAACTTTATTTGCATCAGCATTTAGGGGAATTAATATTGCTATAGTTAATAAGACAACTTGATATTTTAAAGCCAACTGTGACTAAAAACGTTCATTGTAAGCCTGTGTGTGTTAAATCTCAGCTTGTGGCTATTGTAAAGGAGGACAGTTTAAATATGCCCAATAGACTAATGAGATTAAGCTATTATTTTATATTTCAGGTAGCCACTAGATGTATCCAAAACTTTTGTACCATGTTATGCAGAGAATCCTACAAGGTGATAACCTAGATTATATTTCCAAGTAGGTATCTATCTCACAGAAGTTGGATACTTTATGAAGTATTCACATTCAGAGTGGGACTATGGCTGTATACTACAATTTAGTCTCAAAAACACCTACGGATGAGAGAAAGTAGGGAAAATTACTGGCTAGGTACATTGCTGTGTCTTCCTTCAAGGGTACTACTGTGGGCTTTTGCATTATGCTTGCTTGCATAGAAGGCTGTTCTTGCCATTCCCAGAAAAATTAATAACCTTGAATATTAAAACACCAAAGCATTCTTCTCCTGCCTCCCCACCACCACTGCCATGCTGGAAGAAACATAAAATCATCCTTGTATCAAACTGCACATCTGATAATTATCTGAGCTTGACTTGCTCTGATTAAATGTATTTTCCCTAAACTGTTAGATGCTGCTGCATTAAAACTCTTGATGAATTTCTGCTTCAGGGTATCTGTATTTCCTTGCTGAATGATGTTTCCATTGTATAACTTGCATCTTAGCTTCAAATACATTGGAATCCATTTGAATGAAAAGCCCCAAATGAGTAATAGCTATTAAAATTTCCAGACCAAAACAAAAACAAGACCCACATCAAGGCATAGTTAAGGTTGAAAAGGAATATTAGTTACTGAAGGTATAAAGCATAATGGCATATTGTATAAAGCATGTTATAAATTATCCCAAAAGTAAACATTCCAAAAAACCCAGGAAACTCAGGATTAAGGATAAAAACTTAAAAGAAAACCAAACATCTTGAATTATTGAAATGCAGTATGGAAACCTCCAAAACAAACTTAGATCAGCCCTGCAGCGGCACCATGTTGTAAGACAACAATTATGATTAATGCATTTTGGTATCTGTGGCCCTAAATTAAGCTAACTCATATTTCAGAGATACTGATTTTTCTTCTTGGTCCTTTGCAGGCAGCAAGTGACTACAACAAGCAATAGATGGTAAGCAGGAGAGAAATGGCACTATGTAAACTTCTTGGTAGTTTCATAATTTTACTGCCTACCTGTTTGTAGTTCATATCTAGAAATATAAAACGTCCATCATAACTGTGAAGCGAAAAGTAAAATATCGTTGTATCATGCACAAATGTTTCTTCAGGGTGAGAAGAAACCATTTCTGGCTGGGCCAGGAAAGCTAAACCAGGAATGGCTCCATTAAATTTAGTAACTTGTTAAAAGATCATCAGATGGGATTTCAATTCTTAAAATTAAACATAGGAATGAAAATCCGAGACGCATACTTCTTATAATGCATAGGTTACCCATTTAATCTAAGTGGACAGAGCTTTTCTACGGAACAATAAGAAAAAGAGATTAATGTTTGCCAAAAAATTCAATCCCCCAAACACTCGTTCATTTTTTAAATTGTTTTATTGCAGTTGGATAATGCAGATAAATACCTAAGAGCAAAATCCAGTAAAAGTCACATTTATTTTAATTTTGGAACAATTCTCCAAACTGGTTGTGTTTTATGATAAAGAACAAAAAGTTAAACTACATTTCAGAACATTTTGTTCTTTAAAACTGGTGAGACAGGTGGGAAATATTAAAGTACTACAAATTAAATGAACAATTTTCCACTCCAGCTCTGTTTCCCAAATTGAACAAGTCCAAGTGAAAGAAACCATGACTTTTTCTGCTTTGGAGATGCGTATCAGCTGGCGATGCACTTCAAGCTATATTAATTTGATTAAAAAGTTTATCCTTAATAACCTGAGACATCAATCCATGTATAGCTTCTATGGTGGTCTTGCAGCTGAAAAACAAGCATAAATTCAATGTTGGGTAAACACCGAACTCCACTGTCATTTTATTTGAAGATATTCAGCTGTTTTGGAAGTTCAGGGTGCCCATAACCCCATGAATCTTCCCAACTGCCCAGAAAGGAAAAGTCACACACAGCAATTTAGCCATTGTTGCCAATAGGTTTGAAAAGCCAACTGACCAGCTCTAGACACACAAAGACCAACCCCAGAAAACTTCCTTGTCTAGCAGTTTAGGACATCTCACATGAACAACAAAAAATGAGTGCTGTGGTCATCTGAACAAAAAATTCCCCCAGAACACTGGGGGTGAGAGCTACCAGCTTCTATCAATACCTGAAGGCTCTCCTTGTTCTCTGCTTTATCTCCTTTGCCCAAGCACATGGTAACCAGAGCTCCTCTGAGAAACCGTTTTACAGGGAGCATTCAAGGAGAGTTTATAGAGCTCATCAGGTAAAACATGTAATATGTATATTTTTCAAAAAATAAGAAACACAGAATTAAAAAAAAACAAAACACAAAACACAGCTGAGAGGATTCCTATTGATCCAAGTTTAATTCAATGCCTGGCTTAGAGAAAAGTACTGTCACACTAACAAAAAATATCCTGAAATACAACAGAAAAATACAAAAGATGTATCATCCCTGAAGGCATGAAGAATAGATGAAAAATTACTACTGGACAGATCAAGCAATCCTAGGCAAACGAGGCCAGTTTGGAGAACAGTTTGGCCAATGAATATGTACTCTTATAAAACTGCTCTCAGTAACATGTATGTACAGAAATAGAACATTTCATATAGCCAAGTGTAAATAGCTTTATGGTAATGTCTTACAATATTTTCCCCTAAAACAAGTACACCCAACTTATTCAGCTTTTAGCAAACTTTGCAGCCCTATTTACCCTCAGGGTAATTTAGGTGTCAATCAATCAATTGTTCTGGTGCCCCCACCAGGCTACTCCTGGCTTTTTTTGCTTTTCTTAGGACAAATAACTTTATATTTTCAGAGGAAAGATTATTAGCTGAAGAGAAAGGTGCATCCTTAAAACTTTTAAAATTAATTCTGGGAACTACAGTAGCCTATGTTACACAGGAAAGCAGCACTGAAGAAAGACAACAGCAATCTTTTCCAGTCTTACAATTTATAAACTAACTAGTAAGAAGAAAAACGGGAAAGAAAAACGTCTGCAAATGCTGCAAGAAACAGTAACGATAGGGGGATGCAAAAATACTTTTTAATTTCTTAAAATTTGAAAATAAAATGCTGTCAATCTTCTGGGACACCATATAGATGAAAATCAAAGGCAAAGCACATCAGCAACTCTTTCCTATTATCTTTAAAGTGTTGCTATTGGAACTGTTTCACAGCAGGAACTGGAAAGTATCACTTAACATGAATTAACTATAGCCCTAACTTCACTGGAAGGGTGCTCTGCAAGTGAAGTTGTCTAAATGGATATTAGCTTCTACAAAGCAAAAGAAAAAAAAAAACAAACCAAAAAGCAAACAAACCCACCAGCTCAACTATGTTTGTTGGAAAACTTGTCAGAGCTATTAACTTTCCATAACAAGGACACAGAACACACTGCCACAAGAACATCTCTGATTCCACTTAGTAATGACCATATTACATTTGCGTGCGTTCCTCCCACTGCCTACGGTGAAACAAGCCCTTGACCAACAGCAGTGTTTCAGACTCCTGCTCTTGAAGGCAAAGTCTGTGTTCAGCTGAGTTGTATTGAGCAAGATCTTCCTAGACCTGCCCAAAGTTTAAAAATCAGTCTCTTTACATAAGCCTTCCTTTTTTTTTTTTTTTTTTTTTTCCACCCACCATTAAACTCACTACTCATCTGGTACCTCAAAAATCAGTTTATTCCTTAGTAAAGTTTGTACTGTGGCACATACTGCCAACATGAAGGAAAACAAATAAACAAACATTAAAAAAAAATACAATGAAAACAAAATCATTCAAGATAAAAGGATGAGGAAGAGCACCAGAAACCTCCAAATCTGAAAAATGGAACCTCCCATATTTTATTCAATTTTTGCTGTCTGTTCCAAGTGATTCTATAGAGCTGTTCCTTACTAAATTGAATCATATCTCACACTGAACATTTTTAGGAAGCATGCAGGTGAGTCTTATGTATTCCTGCATTCTCCATAGATGGCCCAAATATTAGCAAGTACTTTTTGGTTTTCGGAGTCTAGAATATGCCAAATACAACATTGTTAACAGCCCACGATACTGTATAACTTCTGTTGGATATTTTACCCAGATTTTACCCAGTAAAAATGGTGACTATAACACTGTATGTTCTAGGCACGTGTATCACTTGACTGTTCATTTGGAGAGAGATGTATTTGTGAGAAGCCATTTATGTTTACTTTTATACTTCAAAACAACACAACAAACAAACAAACAAGAGATAATTACAAATAAGCATGAAAGGAACACTAAGGGAAAACACTGATTTCTTTGAAATAATGCTCTTACCCTATGATTATAATTTCATTAACAGACAAAAGATGATAATTTGGCGTCAGGCAAGGCAGTGAAATATAAAGGCTACAATTTCTGTAACTAGCTTACAACAAACAAACAAAACCACAAAAAGCAAAAAAACACCCTTCCCTATCTGTCAGGAAAAAAAGATGTAATAAGAAAAATGAAAAAAGGGCAGTTCTTGACTTTTAAATAAAAGTATTAGAGAAGTATTTTCTTAAACCTTCAAAAATAACTGGTCCTATTTGGAGTTTCTCATTCTTACCTAGAATCTAATCATTCTTATCCATAATCTTTTAGGTTACAATTTAATTGGTAGGTTAAAGTTAAAGTCTTGGTTATAAAAGTTTAAAACAAAATAACACTTTTTTTTTTTTTTTAAGAGGTAATGCATTCATTATCTTACCTGTCTCTTGTTGCTTTAGCAAGTTTGTCTTCTGATTTCTTATCGTGAGTTTCTAAACCCAGCATAAAACTGCCCCGGCCAAGCTGAGCTTCTGACTGTTCTAGTTTTTCAGACAAATCAAAGACCTGTCCAGTGGTGTAGTCAGCATTCTTAGGAGAAAGAGAGCAATAAACATATTTAATTCTAAGCTATAAATTCAAACATTTATATACAAAACTCAACAACACCTGGAAAGAGTCTGAAGTACTGCACATTTTAACTTGTATCTGCAATTTCAGTACTACAGAACACGAGTGGTACATGAGTGGTGGCTGAGAGAGCAGGAGCTGAACAGCTGAGAAATACTCAGACTGAAATTGGTACCCACCTTTCACCCACTCCCTAAGCAACAGGACCAAGAAAGTGAAAGTAAAACTCAGCCAATTTTGGCTAAGAGAAAAGTTTTCAAATTGGCTTTTGCAGATGGAAAGTTTTGATGCTGCACTGTTCCACTGAAGATCTACCTTCACTATTTCTCTTGCACCCTCATTTTAGCAGTTCTATCTATTAGGTATTAAAAAAAAGCCACAACAGAAGCATTTACCTATTCACTGACATTATTTTAAGGCATACTATTCATTACAGTGCTGTCACATCATGTAATGTTAAAAGGTAAACACTTTGCCTTAAACAAGATAAAGTCTAAATTTATACAGAACTTAGCAAAATTATACATAAGTTATTCCCACCTTTTAAAGAGCAGATATAAGGAACATTTAAATATTTAAGATTAGGGAAACCTTCCTTTATTGCTTAAATGTGACAAACAGAACCTTGATGTGGAATCTGTATGACCTGTCAGTGTCCCAGTAAGCATTTTATAGCACAGGGTCTGTCTTTCAGCACTAATTAATTAAATGTATGCACAAAATAACATACTATGGTACTTACAGTAAGCAAACTTGAAGAACTGAGAGTGTTCACCCAGTACTTGTTCCACAAAAGCTCAAGCAATTTACGATCCAAAGATGATTTAAAGTAAGAGACTTCTAAAGCATAATACCTTTAAAAACAAACATGCACACAAGATAAGCTTCCATGTACCTTGTTGGGCTCTGACACCCAAATGGCATCCCTCTGAAAAAGTCCTTATCAGTGGCAAGTATCTGCAGAAATTCAAAGCACTAAACAATAAGTTACCCCCAGTTCCAATTCTAACTCTACAAGATCGTCTGTAAGTACTTCATTTACAGCTTTAATGCAGGTTTACACTATCCCCATGCATACACTGTGTTCTACTTAGGAGACTGCAAATGCTTTTATTAATTTCCTAACAACTTCTTGTACAATGCAATGATGTCCCATGCTTGGGGTCTTCGGTATAGATTTTTTTTTTAAATAGATGACTAATTTTATATATCTCACCTCTAATTACCTTAGGGACATTTGATAACAGTAAATGTTACTAACAGACAAATAATCTTAAGTTCTATCACAGTTATTTTGAAAGTCAGGCTTTACTGATGCTACAGAATTCACAAGAAATGACAAAGCAGATAGAAAGCTGAGTCATGCAAAATCACTTGTGTAGGCGAATTATAGCAACACGAAAGCCACATGTTAAATTTTATTTTGATTAGGAAATTCAGAAGGGCAGTAACAGTCCTATTATATTTTGATTTCTTTGGGAAGTTCCTTTGCTTGACATTTCTCTAAGACATTCCATGTGCAATAACAACGCTTTACAATCTACCAACACGCTGCACTTTAATATTTCTGTGATAGGAAGTCTTAGATAGACTATCCTTCTGTGATAGATAGCCTGATTTCACATATGATAAGAAAAATGAAGTCAGTTGGTTCAAAGAAATGCGTGCCAGATTCAAAGTAAGAAATCCAACTCATGTGAGAAATAGTGAAATGAACTTAAAAAGACTAAATGGAAGCAGTTCCACATTGGACATTAAATACCAATTACGGGAGAGAAGTTTGACTAAGATTATCCAGACTGTTACTACAAGGCAATCAGTAGTCACTGGCATTCCAAACAGACAAGCTTTAAAAAATAGCTTTTAAGAGAAGTCTGCTTTCCCAGAAACACTGCCAACTTAAAAAATAAAAAATAAAAACAAAAATCAACAAACAAATTAATAATTTGTTTGTTAGACCACCTCTAATAAGGAAAGGATAAAACATAAGCTTCCTCTCACACATAGAGGTGTGGATTTATGGGCAATGCCACGCTTACAATGACTACTCTGAAATGACAGAAACATTACAGTTCAACAAAGACTTCTGTATGGCTGCTGTTTTATATTTTTTTTCAAATTATATAGGTAAATCAGTTCTCATTTAAGTTCGTCTCTTCAGGGTCAAACTCTACATGAACTATAAATGCACTGAAGAACAGATACCCATGCACCAAAACCATGAAAAAAAAATAGGCAACAGCCTACAAGACATGCTGGTGTCAATGAGATCTTCAAATTTTCTGTACACAGTCGCTTAAGCTGTACTGCTTGGCAAACATCTGAAGACAGAAACAAAAACAGGCTCTGTCATTGGAAGAAGCAGTCCCAGCTTTCCCTGGCTGTTCTTCCCAAATACTTCATCTTCACTATCTGCCTCTGTTTTCAACCCTACCAGAGCTTAACCAGCAAGAATGTGTGTGCTGCCACAAGTTGAATCAGATCAGGAGACTGACCTGGCAAAACAAGTGTCTTGCCAAGCATGTAAATGTATGTATGGAGTAAGGAACACACAGCTGGGGACAGAAGAATGGTTAAAATTAAACTGCCTTTTCAAGGAAACTAAACTAGCAGGAGAGACAAAGCTGCAATGCTTCCTGTTGCTGATGGTATCTGTGAAGCAGCTCCACCTTACAATACTACTAGAAACACAACTGAAAAACTGCAGCCCTGTAACTGTAGGATGAAGAGATGCACTGCAGTTGCCACCGCTCAGAAGAGCAGCAAGATAAGTCTACCTAGTCCTACTGCTATATCTACAGCTGACCCTTTCCTCCTTGCCCTAAGAAAGCACCACCACTTAAAAGTGTTCAAGAACCAGCTGCTAAAGCTTTTAACCAAGTTAAAAGTAACTTCATCTTTAAAACGGTTCTCCTTTTAAGCATCTTCTGATAAATGACAGTTACACTTTTCCACAGAACCAACACTGCTAAAGCAACGAAGAACTTCAAGATTTGAAACACTCCAAGAAATGCAGTTTTCCATAACGAATCACTAAGCTATATATATAAAAAACTTTATTTATATATATATATATAAAAGAGAACTTGTGCTGCAGTTAGTAATTTTTATGTTACTTACTGTTTACAATGTACACCAAAGTCTTCTATTTTATTAAGTGGAATAGTTTGGTATTCAGAGGGACCTTCATCTGGAGGCTTATACCCCTAAAATTAAACAAAGAAAGGGCAAAGGTGATACAGTAAGACTGGGACTTCTCAAAATGACGAAGCTCTTTGAAAGCACTTCACAAAATTCTCATTTATGCAAAGGAAGATACTTTCCTAAGGTAAATGAAATTTCTCCCAGTCGGGGGAATTTGGGATTTTCTTGGATTTAAAGTTTACAGTTGGCTTTGCTAGAAGTTACTGTATTTGCATGTCTATTGAAAAGCATGTTGGAAGCAACCTGGTGGTCATAGTTCAGCTTTTTCTGACAGGGCATGTTATGATTAGATCATTTCTTAGATCGGAGAAATAAAGAGTTTCTAAGATAAGACTTCTCTACCTATTCTTGGAAGTGATTTCAATCCTCTTTGGAAAGAAGATAGAAGGTATGAGAAGAGGGAAAAACTATGCCTTGAATATGCCCTAGGGATACCTAAAACTTCAGTTATTTAGTCAAAATAATGCCGCTCACAGCTACTGATTAGGCAGGAACTGATCACAGAACACTCCGTAACAAATACCCCTCGTGCATTTATAAACACCCTCTGTGCAAATACAAAATGTGCATTTTCTATACAGGATTTGGTTTTCAGGCACAGGATTCTTCTCCACCCAAATACTCAAAGCATTTATGAAGTGTTTTTGCCAATCGAAGTAAATACTACTCTGAATCACAAATTGTTCTAGGGAAATCTTTTGTATATTTATCAGCACAAAAATAATGCTTGAATGCAACTGGGAACCTCTCATAAACATTTTGTTAATTACAGTTTTACTGAATGACAGACTAACGTTCTTGATAAGCCAATGATAACTGGAAGTTTGAACAATACAGCTGAACTTCATTAGACTGAAGTAAAATAGCATGATTACATGAGTCGGAAGAGAAGACTGCAATTGGAGATCTAGATCTCCACTATTTATGTGATTTCTTATTTTTTAGCCCAACTCTTCCATGCTAATTAACCTCTTTTGTACATTACTTTGTGAAGATTCATGATATTTATTTAAAAGATTTAAGTAGACAGTTTCACATGATATTTTTCTAAAATGAAAAGCAAATTACAACACATCAAAACTTGGTAGCATGTTTTAGGTCTAAAAATGATAGAAAAATATTAACAAATACTTAAATGAATGTCACCTAGAACTATATCCATTAAAAAATTATATATTAAGGTATATAATTTTAGGACAGCTTTCTTATCTAGATGTCTATTTGATTTAAGGCTGCCAAAAATCTATGAACAACCTAATAGAAGTCAACCTTTCTAATGGTAATCAATATCCAAAGGCACACAATAACCAGCATATCAGCATGTCTTCTAGAATGAACAATGATATATAGCACAGCAAAGTAAATCGAACTGTTAGATGAACAAACCACTAATCTTTACAAAGAATCAATTACTTATTTAAAGACAGTTTATTGATCACACACTAGATTATTTTAAATATTTACCTTAGGATATGTCCTAAATGCGCCAAGATTTACTTTTCCTGCAGATATTGTTCTTGTTGGATCAATCTGTAAAAAATATAGGAAATGCTTGTTATGTAATGTTTTATGAATTACTATAGGCATAAATTAATAGTAATTGCATTTCAGAAGCATAATTAGCGTAAATTGGTTTAGTTTAGTCATTAAAAGTACTTTTTCAGTTGGCATCCATTGATGTGAGACTCTAAACACAGGGAGTATCAATGGCTATGGACCATTTTTTCAAACTCATTTCCTCTTTCCCAAATACTTTAAACAAATCACACTTAGAGCAAGCAACAAACTGCAACAGAAATCCACATTTTAATCTTATAACCATTAGAGCTAAGAAAGAGCATTATGCAACCTACTGTGTTTTGGTGGAAGAGAAAAAAGACTAATAACGGAGCCTCCTTGATAACATATTTATAAATACTCTGCTTCAACTTAGAAGTAATAATAAAAAAAATAGGTCCCAAGGGAAATGTTCTGTATCTGTGAAATGATGTCATAAAATAGGGAAACATGGTGGAAATACTTTTTAGGGGTGATCTATCCTTGTATCCTTGTCTAATGTAATTCTACCATCAGAATTATATCCTTTCTTTCTCACTAATTTCAGTCTTTTTTTCCTTTATTTATTTATTTCCTTTATTTCCTTCAGTAGCAACAGTAGTCCTAGTCATACTTAAAGTAAGGTTTACTTTGATTTAAAATGGGAGCTGATGCCTGGAAGAACTGAAGAACCTGAAGGATTTCTTCAGGTTTTTTCTTCAAAGACTTCCTAGAATCTTCTACCTTGTACTATGCCATTCATTTCATCTAAAAGGCATTTTAGCTTCAAAGTAACAGGACTCTGTGAACATGCTTCCCTCTACTCTTACAGAAAAGGCAACTAAGAGAACAAAAACTGATTTTTGTTTTATTGCGGGAGCTTGAATATGGATTGCTCAATGAATTTTTGCAGAAGTACCATCCTCAAGTTAAGAGTAGCGTATAGATTTTTGCAGAACTACAACATGTGGAACAACGTAGTGAAAACAGCCTCAAAGAACAAGACTACTGGCTTGACTAGCACGTGGCCAACAAAGCAAAAGGGTTGAAACTGATTTAAGTGTTGGATCTAACACTTCCATCATGCAAACCACACACTACTAGACTGTTCATAGACAAAACCCTTAGTTATTCCCCTCTAAGCATAACTTGCTATGCAGTTTTATCAACTATCAGGCAGTACTTACAACCACTGCTACAAAGGGTTCTTGAAACTGCTGGTTAAGCATCTGAGTACTGACATCGATCCCAGAGAGCCAGCAGCCGTAGCCTGGGTGACTGTGATACCAGCCGATTGCGTTTTCTAGACGACCAACCTAGCAGCAGTGAAGGAAAACAAATCCAGTGTTAATTTCCATCCTTAAGGTATCGGCTGCCCTCTGCTGGGCCTGCCAGCATATTACAACACAGTAAGAGAATAAAAACAATAATACACACAGGACCTTGCTATGCTAACTTAAAATACTAAATACACGGCTTATTTTGCTGAATTGTTTTCCAGAAACCATACATTATGTAGTATTTGCTGTTACAGCTACTATATGCTGTTATATACTACCACAAAACAAAGAATTTTAGCTCCAAGGACCCAGTAACAACTTCACTGACAGCTGAAATACAACAGAGACTCCACATGCTGAGATAAGTAAACAAAGTCTTGTCAGCATGGAAATTTTTTAGGGTTGATACGATGCAAGTAATATATAATCTCATATAATGTATAGTAAATTCACAGAGAATAAATGTTCACTATTTAGTGCAACAACACATCTCAGAGGCATATAGTGAGATCATTGGCAGGTTTGCAAAATAGCAGCTTACATAGATGCACATTTTTGACCACCAAAAGTGACAGAACTCATTGCCACAGTATGCTGTGAAAGCCAAAAGATGATTTCTTGAGATTTTTGGGAGCAGAAAAACTCACAGTAGAAGTTTCCAAATAATACTGCTGGATAACTCTTAGATTACCCTCAACCCCCCAAAAAAAAAGAAACACAAAGCAAGCAAGCAACCAACAACAACAACAAAACACACCATGGTTCATCAAGGAGAATGAATACCTATTGCACCTAAGTTTACTGTAATTCATTAGGATTTGTTTCCTGGCTGTTCAGTACTGAGTTGAATGATTTTAGTCTGACTACCCTACATGCCAGTTCTTAACCGAGTGCTTTATGTTTCAATACATCAGCTGCTTCATTTTGCCAAATACTAGGTATGTCAGGCTGAGATAGAACACACAATCTACCTACCGAACTGAACGTTTATTTTGTTTTTGAAGTGGTGAATAATATTTATATTTTCTTGCAACTCTCATTTAAGAGAGTCAAAGAGAACAACAGCACACTAATGCACATATATTATTTTTCAAAGCCAACTAACACTTTCTTTTTTAAAACCATGGCTATATCAGATCCTGCTGATAGAGAAGCAAATAACTGGAACGTTGACTTCTGTGAAGTACTTATGCAGGGGGATATTATCAACTTGCAAGCTAGTAAAAAAAGTTATTCCAGGCACAACTGCTTGCCAAAATCAAATGTGAACAGTTTGCATGCAAACTCTGTCAGAGCACCAGTAAAGCTGAATTACTGTATTTGCACACAAGTTCAATTTCAAAATAGTGAAACTATACCTGAAACTGCACAACATAAACAACTGGAAAAAAAATCTTATCATATGAGCGCTCCCACATAAGCATGCACTGTTTTCAAAATCTAATGAAGTAATTGCATATAGAAATACTCATATTATGATATATAGTTATTAAATTGAAACCCATTATTTCTACCTAAGAACTGGATACTACAAATACATCTTTAGATAAAAACGTCTTTTCACATTCCATACTTTTCTGCAACAGCAATATTAAAATCATGATGTTAAGTTCCCAGATAAACCAGATTAAATAAATTATTTTGAAATTTTCTCATAAACAGGGACGAAAACTTCCCTCCCCTCAAAAAAGCCCTAAAATATACTTTCCTTTGTATTGTTTACTTTTTTCTGACATTATGATCCAGCCTAATTCACATTTATTTAAATATCTTTAACTAGATATAAAGCTGTGAACAGAAGTACAACTCTACAAAATAACCCAAGTGCTTGCTCCGTTATCTCTAGTGACTTGGTAAGGGTTCTCTAATTTTAGCTGGTTTATAATACTTCTGGGATTAAAGGAAAATCAAAGGATAAACTAGGCCTCAAACTATTCGAGCTTGGACAGTTAAGAGGGATTTCAGTGCTTATTCATGGTGTAAGATTGCCCTGTAGTGGAAGAAGCATACCAGTAGGTACTCTGATATACCAGCATGCTGGTTTCTAGATTGGCCGCAGAGCATGTTTGTATTTCTGTCACCCTTCTGCACGTGAGATTTTTTATGGCATGCTCAGGCTTAACCTGACATGCCTAGGAGTACAAGGTGAGGAAATGGGGACAGACTTTGAGTTAATTATATACATTTCTGAAGTATAAATCTGGATAATTAGGTCGCACTGGAAGTTATTTATCCTTTCAGTGGCTTTTTCCTCCAGAATTGTGTTTTGTTTATAATGATAGAAAACAGCAGAGCTGCTAGGCAGTGAGACTTCAGAAAGCAAGAAGGTGCGAATAAATATCATCTTACTGATCTATAAATAATAAAATACTTTTTGCGAGAAAATTACTACGCTATATTTAATTCCGCAAACTGCTTTTAGAGAAGACACGCGTGATAGTTTAGAAACACGCTCCCTTCTTGTTCCGTTGACAAGCCACCAGCCACAGAAACACCTTCTGAGCAAGATGAGTTGTGAGGAAGGCGTAACCCAGGTCCTGAGGAAGGAGTAACCCAGGTTGTGAGGAAGAAGTAACCCAGGTCCTGCGGAAGGGGCAACCAAAACCGTGAGGAGGGCAGGCAGTCAAGCACCTGCTGACCTGCTAATGGAAACCAGCGTGTTCAGGGGGCCCTGCCACAGCTCCCCGGCCACATTAGGGCAGACACAAGGCAAATGGGCCACCGGAGCAGCACGGGGAGCAGGCAGGGGCTCCCATGGCACCCATGCAGGCGGTGAGGAGCGTCTTTTACCTGCTTGGCGTTCTCGATGTAGGCCGCCATGTACTCGTAGGCGGCCGCCTGGGCGTTGACGCGGGTCTCGGTGCCCTCCACCGGCAGGGCGAAGCTGTCCATGATGATCATGGTCTCGCCGTCCACCTTGCCCAGCATGAGCCCCATCACCTCCAGGTTGCCCCCGGACCTGGCGTGCATCACCATCTTGAGGAGGGCCAGCGCCGAGATCTTGCAGTACTTGAAGTAATGGTGGCTGAAAGAGAGGGGCGCTCAGACACAGCCCCAGCCCAGCCCCCCGCTCCCCCCCAACGCGGCCCCGCTCTCACTCCTTGGTCCAGGGCTTGGCCGCCAGGATCTCCTGCTGCTGCTTGCGGTCGTACTTGTAGATCTCGTCGATGCTCTGCGCCTCCTGCATGTTGTTGGCCAGCTCCCACGTCTTCTGCGCCATCCCGCTCCCGGAGCCGCCGCTCCCCGCGCCGGCCGCCGCCGCCATCTCCCCCCCACCCCTCCCCGAGCTCCCGGCCCGGCTCGGCTCGGCCTCACCGCGGCCACCGGCGGAAGCAGGAGCCGCTGGGGGAAGGCGGAGGAGGAGCGGCGGAGCCCTGCGCCCCCAGCGGGCGGCGGCCGCGTCCCCGTCCCCGTCCCCTTCCCCGCTGCGGGGCCCGCCGGAGCCGCAGAGGGCGCTGCCGGCTCCCGGCCGCCGCTTTCCGGGGAGGCGGCGACGGGAGCTGAGGGCTGCCGCCGGTGAGCGGGGCGGTGGGGAACGGGGAACGGGCACCGAGCACCGGGCACCCCCCCGGGGGTGGTTTTATGGGGCCGGGGAGCCGAGGAGGGCTCGGGCGGCCCCGGTGGGGGGCAGCGAGCCCCGGGCGGCTTCCCGGGGGGAGCCGCTGCCTGCGCGGCCGTTGCCTGACAACGGGGCGCCACCCCGCAGCGCCTCAGCGTGCCCCGGGCAGGGTCCGGTTTGCTTTGCTTTGTTTTATTTTGTCTTATTTTGTTTTGTTTTGTTTTCTTTGGGTTGGGTTTGTTTTGTTTTGGTTTTGGTTGGGGTGGCAGCAGCAGGCCGAGGGAGGGGGGAGAGGCGTTGCGCCGAGCTGCCGCGGGGGGAGAAGTGAAGCTCTTCCTCACCCAGAAGGTTTCCCCAAATCTCCTTCTTTTCGGCCCAAAAGGCGGGTTCTGGAGGAGGCAAACTCGTAGGGTGAGAGGAGGTAAACCGGTGAGGCTCGCCGGCGTGGTGCGTTGGTCATTAATGCCCTTCGTAGTTGCGAAACACCTCGTTTTTAATCGGAGTTTATTCGTGAGCATCCAGACCGTGGGTGTTTTGTGCTTTTTCAGATAAGAATCAGAAAGAAAGGAAGGTGAGAGACGCAAAACCCACTCTTCTGACAGCGAGAGGTTCTTCTGCGTGCTACTCAAAGGGAGGAGAGAGAAGCAGCCAGTGCTGCCTGGCCTTAGCGTTCAGGAGGCTCAGGGAAAGCTTTAAAAAATATTTCTGAGTGAAGCAATTATGAGGCCACGTAACCTGTAAGTAGAATTACTACACATGACATATAGCAGCTTCTTTGAAACACTTCACTCCCCTGCTGCCCTTGCTGCAGTTTATTTATATGGAAGGGAATTGCCACTTGTCTGGCTTTCCCGATGCACAAAGTAGACAGGATCTGCCCAATGACATGGGCTGATTTCAAGTCTTCTGCCCTTGCTTTCTTGAGCAAACACAAGAGGAAGAAAGAGTAAAAAGGTGATATTTCTTTAGGTGATAAAATAGATGCACAGTATGCAAACAGGTACAACACACACAAAATAATACATATGCTAATAGGTGGTTTGAATGTCCTGAATGCAGACATACATTATTAATTGTGTTTGGGTGTAGATCCAATATCCATCTCTGTTCAAACTTGAACTCTGTTCAAACTCTTGAATGTCTGTGTGCTTTCCACTCCCTGGTGTATTTGACCAAGTTGAAGTCTATGTAGCTGGCTTTGTAATTATTTGGAGTTGCTTTTATGAAACAATACAATTTAAAAGAAGTAGGCCATGAAAAAATGAATTTATATCTTCTTGAAAGTTAAAATATATAAAATATATGTTTTCTTGGGGGCTTTTTCCAACACTAGTTGAATAAATAGTATATTTAATGTAATTTTCATTTGAATCATACAGTGTTTTGCAAGTGAAAACGCAAGTTTTAAACTGACAGATTTTTGCTGTCAAAAATCTATACTTTGAATAGTATTTACAAAAATGCTGTTTTCCAAAAAAAACAATGAAAAATCTGTTGTTTGCACCTAGTAATTTTGGGGACTTGCAGTTTATTGTTAGGTTTTCACGTGGTCTCACTTTCCCTTCTGTTCTGCACACGTGCCCAACAAGCAAGCAATGCCTTCAAACTTAGTTTTGAGCCTGCTACTTTTGCTGGTAATAATTGCAGGGGTCTAGAAATTCACACAGTCCATTCAGACACCTTGCTGGACTGAAAATAGACTATTTTATTTAGAGGTGAATTGGTTTTAAGGTGGCGGGCTCTACCTCACTCAGTTTCTGCAGTCATATGAGGCCAGTTTGAAATTAATAGTTCACTGTGAATTTAGCACAGTAGCCTTCAATGTAGTTCATTGCGTAACTGGGGGCTGTGATAGCACTCTTTTCAGATAGAAATATATAACTTCTAATTTTTTACTCTTATTAATCAGGATCTCTTTGCTTGATACAGTAGGTCATAAAAATATAATTATTCAGTAAGATATTTGCTTATGTATGTTTTCTGAACTCAGCAATGTGTCACATTCCAATTGTCAGTGCTTTGCTGATAATATATAAGAAAAGGTCTTATTTTTTTCTTTCTTTTTCATTCTCTATCAGCATAATACACTCTTTTCACATATCTCAAAGTTTCCACTCGTGCATGTTGTAGGAAAATGAAGCAGAAGGATGTAAGACATAAAACATCTAGGTATTTTCTGAGATGCATTTGGCCACTTTTCCTTGTTACTTAGCAGGTGTGCTGGACCATCGGTGTTGTAGCGTTAGTTGTCTTAGTGTTCTTTAAGGCCTGGAGTTGTGAGCTTTCTTCATGTCAGCTGAATGTGTAGTTCAACTTCAAAACACAAGGACAAAATAGTTAGGGCATTATATTGCTCTTATAAGCAATATGAAAAAAAGTGTGGAGTGCTACAATATTCGTTGTGTTCCTCGTGCCAGATAGAAACAATGCTGCAAATATTCCTTTCCTTATGTAATAGCTCAGGTTAGGTTTGGTACGGTACCATTCTAATATGAATGTTAGTGTAAATAGAGATTAAAAATTCAGACTTTGGAGTCACTGAGCCTTTGGGAAGTCTTTCTCACAGTGCCTCCTCCACACAGTAATTTATTTTCCTGTTGGTGGGTAAGTGATGGTACCAGCTTGTAAGCTGTTTAATATGACAAGTTGTTTTTTTCCATTCATAACAGGTTTTTCATTACTCTTATGTAACTTAATAGGCTAAATAAAAGTCATCAGTGCCTGGAAACTTATTTTCTTTCAGATTTCTTTTATCTGTTATCACTAT
The DNA here is from genome assembly GCF_964035555.1 of Netta rufina. Classification (NCBI taxonomy): domain Eukaryota; kingdom Metazoa; phylum Chordata; class Aves; order Anseriformes; family Anatidae; genus Netta; species Netta rufina. Next base: position 123,382,263 of record NC_140124.1, read on the forward strand.
TCAAAACTAATGAGATTAAAGATTTAGGACAAATCAGATGGGGGAAATTTATTTTTGGATTTGCTTGTCCTGTATTATCACTAGGAGTTGTAAATAGGCTGTCCTAGTTCTGCCTCCTTTGTAACAATGTTAAATTTCATATTATGAATCAAAAAGAGCACTAATGTAAGACACAAAGTTTAAACCAGATGTATTCCTTAAATTCAAGTAATTGCGTATTAGCTTCATTTATCTGCAGAGGTTTTGACATTTTCTCTTCATCTTATTTTTCATAGAAAACATTTATATTATCCTCCCTGAACACATTATTCTATGTTTTTCTATTTAGTGTCTTATTCTGCTGGGCTTTGTGTCTGCGTTTTTTCATTTCCTTGATTTTCTTCCTGAAAGTGTCTCCTAATATGTTCTTATCATTGGCTTATTGCTTATTTCATATGATCTATAAGCTTTAGGAGATACTGAATTAGCCTTAATAAAACTGCTCTTCAGTCTGTACTTAGATACTGGATGTGATGGGATTGCTTCCTAAGACCTTCCTAAGCCAATGCTGGAGTTGTGTGGTTAGCATTAGAGGGATGTAAGGGTCTTAATTTTCTTCTCAGCTCCATTCTTCCTTTAAATGTAAAATATAACAGATTTTTTTTTATATCCATAGGCTTAGTTTCACATGACTTCTCCAGTGGAGTTGGTGAAAAAGCTGAGTGGAGATTAGGATGAGTGGGCTTCTGTGCAGTGAATCTTCTTTTTTCTTTTTTCTTTCTTTCCCATGGTTACTTAGCAAGCAGTTTTACAGTACTTCTCCTTCTGATAAGGCTGTCTAAACAAAGGATATTTGAAGTCTTTGTGCATGCCCTAGCTTCTGTGCCATTCCATTTTCATTATTTCTAGTTGCATTGATTTTTATTATCGGGTTATCTAGAGGCAGCAGTGTACAGTAATACAGTGCTAAAATTTCAGCTCTGAAGAGCTTTCAAGTTGCATAGGCAAGATGCACAAGTAATGGAAGAGAGGTAATCAGCTGTTTCCCCAGTACATGTTTTATTACAGATGAGTGGCTTGTCTGATTGTAAGGCAATGCTGATGATATCCATATTACAATTAGTGTAGAATAGTAGCTGTTCTTATTACCTTTGCTGTTTTATTGATGCAGAAGGTAACAATACACTGTCAGCTCCAAAAGATTAGAGAAATATCTTCAGACATCATGATTCCTGATTTTACTTTTTTTTTTTTCTGGTGAAACATCAAGTAATATCCTCCATAGATGGGTTTCGTAAGTCTGTTGTTTATTTAACCCAGCAAAGATCTGAGGGCAATACATGAGCATAACTTAACTACTGCCTTAAGCAACTGTAACAGAGCTTTAAGTTTCTGCTGTTCTGACACAGATGCCTTGTTCTTTGTTGTTTCTATAATCTTAGAAATGATGGCAGAAGATTTAGAAAAATTCATTGAAGATCAGAAGGCCAAGTTGGCACAAGATAAGGCAGAACTTGAAAATGATCCACCGTATATGGAAATAAGGGTAAGAGGATTAAATAGCTTCACTTAATTTAAACGCGTTTTGAAGGTCTTGATTTAAGTTTGCTTTTACTATGCTCTTAAAATTGTATTTGTTGTTAAAGTATATACTAAAGATCTGTCTAGGCAAAGACAATTCTACTATAAATGCTCTGTATCTGCATTTATGTAGATTTTTTAAAATGTGTGTGCCACCAGGCATACACAATAACATTTTTTTTTTTTTTAAACAAGTGGGAAAACTCTTGTAAATGCTTATTGTTCTTCCTTTCCCCTGCAGTGGAGTTGACGAGCAGGGAACTGCTTTCTGCCCACTCACAAGAATGGGTGGTGGGATGGAAGGTGAAAATAGTCTCAACATTTCTGATAAGTCAACTAGGAAATTATAAAAGTTAAATTATTTAATACAATCAGTTCAACAAAATCTGTCCTTAGCATGATTTTCCTAACAGAAAGTTTAGTAACTAATTCTAAAGCTATAAAGATGTTGTAATTTGCAGATCCCTGTTGTGTAATAGTGCCAGTACTTGGTAAAACGTTGCACCTGAATTATTTAGCTACAACATCTCTTAGCTAGCTGGAATTAAGTCCTCTGTTTAAAATAACTAAATAAATATGCTTTTGGGGACTTGTCTCTTTTGCCTCCTGTTCGACTCAGCCCCAAAGTGTGAGCTTTTAACAGCAATTATCATATTCAATTCCTGGTTTTGTTTCATCAGAAGGTTATGGAAATTTATTTCCCTGTGTATGGGTAATGTAAGTATTTTTACCTAATTATAATACTTTTCTCAAAAAAGTTAATTCTTAGGGGGCTGTTGGACTTCATTTTTGCGTCCTCTGCTCAGAGCAAGTTTAAGGAGAAAGAGAGTGTTTCCAGCCTATAGTTTGATAAAGTCTTAAGCTATGTGATGGAAACATAGTTAAAGGGAGCAGATACTTTCATCTTGCCCTGTAATACATTGCAATTCTTTTTTGTTTTCAGGCAGAATGCAATACATCAATTCTTCCTGCACAGGAAACAGAGACAGTATGTGTAAGCTGTGAAAACATTGTGGAAGTATATTTTAGAGTGGTTTATGACATGCAACTTACTGAAGTTATCACTTAACCTGTGATATAGAGGAAAAACTACTTTTTTGATAGTATCAGTGAAATTTATAAGCTGTTCTGTATGTTGCTATCCAACATTGTTTTCAATATTTCTATTCTCAAGTGCTAATAATTATGTTAATAATGTTGTTTTTATGTGTTGTTTCTTTCACTTTGTGATGATACAAACTTTTTTTTATTTTTCCAGAATAAGGAATCTGAGAAGCTTTCTGAGACTAGCAAAATGTTAATCTCCATGTCTAAAGAAAATATACCTCCAAATAGTCAACAGAACTGTCCTTTAGGTATAGTATATAATTTTTGTCTGTCTTCAGGGTTTCAATAGCATTTGACTACCTTTGAGAATTTTTGGAAGGGAATTACTGCTTTGGATTTTTAATTATAAGAAGTTCATTATAATTGAAGTGCTTACGAATTCTTTATTCTTCCAAATGTCTTGGGATTGTGTGGCTTTTTGTTTTTGTATTTAATTAGTTTTTCTGAGATTTGAATAAGGAAAATATGCCAAATACTTTTTTTTTTTTTTTTTTTCCACCTTCTTGTAAAGGTAGCTCTGTTTAAAAAACAAGACCAAAAATTGGTTGCTCGTCTACAGTAGATAATCTGTTTATTTCCTGTTATGTTTTGGGTACTTGGAGGAAAAGCTGTGGAAGTCCATCTTTCATACAGACCATCAGCTTGCTGCCAAAGGGTTCTTTCTTTCTCTGTGCTTTGTGCCAGAGAAGCAAGCATAGCTTTTCTTTCAGCCTCGAAGCTTAAGAGGCCCACTCCAACTTGGCTAAAACAAACACAGTTAAATTAATTTTTCTTTTAAATGCTAAATGCCTTTTAAACTTCTAGGCTTAGAGTACTAAACTGGTTTTGTTGCTTTTATAAGAAGAAAAAGTTGTAATGTAGTTACGCATTATCCAAGGAAAGAATAAGCACTGAGTTTTGGCTGAAGTCTAAACTAGTGAAATGTTTAGATTTGTTTTGCGGCTGTGCTGTGACTAGACAGTTTAATCACCGTTTTCTTTAAAAATACGTATTGTCTCATTTTCTTTCTTTTCTCTGTGTCCTTTGTGACTTCTGTTTGAAAATGTGTCTTGGTGTTCGTTTCTCTATTTTATTCTGTATTGCGACAGCCTTGCTTTCTTGTCAAACCATCTGCTTTCTTTAGGCACCGCTACTTTTCCTTTGTTACAGTTGTAGCTCAGGTTTGTTCTGACAGCTGTTGTGTATCCTCCTCCTTGTTGCGTGGTAACTCTTTTCTTTCCTATGTAGACTCTTTGGCTTTGTACCGTTAATTTCCATACTGTATTTCTGGTGTAATTCTGCAGCATCCAGTAAAAGATTTTCTTTTATTTTAAAGAACATGTGTCAATGGATGTTTGATGTTATTAACATAATACCAATCTAATCTTTTAAATAAGTACTCCTACTACGCTTAATGTTATGTCCTTTCTATAATTTTAACAGAATTTGTTACCAGAAACGCTCATGCCTTAATTTAAAAAGGGAGCTGAATGTTTGAATATGAGGGTTTGAACTGGTCTTAGGTGCATAAATAAAGCCATCTCTTTTATGAAGATGTATAATTGGAACTTCTGGCCATCAGCAAGACAAGCTCTTCTAAAACCTTTACAGGAAAAATTCACTAAAAATGACCTGAAATGATAAATGAATATTATTTGCTGCCAGAATTCATAATTGATAGACTTGGTTAGAGGACAAAACACTCTAATAGTGTCTGCCTTACATTTTGGACAGTTTTATTTTGATCAGCAGGTTAGTCCAGGTGGTGATATTTCTTTGCTTAACTGTGGGAAAACACAATGTGGAAGACAGAACACAGCAGGCAGTGCTCTGCTTTTGTATCCCAATGGCTGTGACAGGCCACTGCATATCAGGCTAGTTTAATATTAAAATAATTTTCTCTCTTGTTGGAGGTCCATCATAACACACACCATGATGTGTTTAGTATTATAAATTGTTTTTTTTTATGTTGATATCTAAATATGTTAATGCACAATGAAATATTACAGGTGAGGGACATTCAAGTGATCTTAAATGAAAAGCAGCAAGTAGGTATTGCTATAATAATCATTTGGATGCTGACCACGCTGGGTTATTAGTGGATTGTTATTAGTGTTATTGGCTGGTTCTGGATTAAAGCAATGTAATTTCCTTTGGGTTAAGTTAGATAGGAGCTTGTTCCATGTTACTGCTATAGATCTAACAGTACATATGAGAAGCTGGCAGAATTGAGTGGGGTTGTTCAGCACAGTTATTTCTCAACATATTAAATGCATGCAAACTTTTATGTGAAAATGCATTTGAAATCTTAACATTTTCCAAAAAAAAAAAAAAAAAGTTCAATATGAGTGTGTGCAGTTAATGGAATGTGAAATAAATACAGTAAATAGAGTAGACGAAAGCAGAAAACTATTGAAAAGTAAAATATCTCCTAACAAAAGAATTCAGATAGAAACGCACACAAGTTTAGGATGAACGTTTGTGAAATGGAGTATTTTTGCCCTGCTAGCCTATCTCCCTTAACTTTTTGAAGTAGGTATTTCTCAGCTATCTCATAAATAGGTGAGATAATTGTCTTATAATTGTCTTCTCAGTGCTTTCCTGATGGCCAACCAAAAAGGTCTGCTGTAATAAAATGAGCTTTAAACCATTTTTATTTGAATCGAAGCACCTGCTTCTCACTTCTTTTTTTGTACTGTATTTTACTGGGTTCTTTGAGGTTACCACTAACCTTGAAAATTCCTCTTTTCCCTCTCAGTCCCTGCTACTTGTTTTTACAAAGACCACAAGAAATAGAAATGCTTTCAGTGAAACATCAGGCAATTAAAAAAACAGTCGCAACCTGTTTCTTGTGTGGTTTTCTGGAATTCGCTAGGTGTCTGTGGGGAGTGGTGAAAATTTCAGCAGAAGTGGCCTTCTCAGGCAGAGGGTGTTTCTTATAAAGTAGTTCAAAATGTATTTTGGGAACAACAAACAACTTCCCCAACATTATATTTTAAGAGTGCAGCTTTTACAAGACAGTAACCTTGGAAATGTACTAAATGTATGTTTTGGGCCTGTTACAATAAAAACACTGAAGTGGGAAGAAGTGAATTAAGAAACCACACAGATTTCATGTGTTTTGTGCTGAAGGAGCAGCTTGTTGCTTTCTGGTTGCTAAGTTTGTTGTATCTTGTGTGGTAAGCAGTGCTTAAAATATCAGAGTAATTTAAGAAGTAACATATCAAATAAAAGAGATTCCTTTGAAACATATGTCGCTAAAAGAAACTATGTAAAATAACCTGAATATTGTAGATAGTTACCCTATTCAAGTTATGTTGCTTGTTTTTTTAGTGGGGAGAAAAAAAATGCAAGGATTAGAGAGAAAACTAGCATCCAAAAAAACGATCCGTTCTTCTAGAATGCATAGAATGCTTTCCACCTAAGTAGTCATACAGAGATGTTTTTTATTTCAGTTGTTTTTTAATTTCTGGTTGTATATTTTTTTTTTTATTGCTCATGTCTAACAAAAATCCAGATGTGTCTTTTGCATTATGTGCTTTGTATTGATACCAAATAGTATGATAATAATATTTAAGAGTTAAACTTTCAGGTGACTATGGCTTGAGTTTACCTCTTGGAGAAGAATATGAACGAAAAAAACATAAACTAAAAGAGGAACTTCGGCAAGATTATAGGCGATATCTTTCTCAGGTAAAGGTTCTTGTCTGGTTGCCTGAGTTTAATGAGTCTTTTACAATGACTCTCTCATTTTAATTGAATATAACAGAACAAAATTGTGGAGAATCTTTATAAGAAGTCACTTGTTATGAATGATGGCTGCTTTAGAAAAGTTTTTGAGTAAAAGTAATTTCAAAATGTCACCACTAGGAACAGTTAAGTATTTTAGTCTTCTACAGGTCTCATTGCTATGAGATTACATATTACACAGTGCTTTTTATTCTGAATTCCTTTATTTGTCTCTTTACTTCTTTTGTAGTTTCTTAAGAATTTAAAATATCATTTGTTACTTCCTCGAATATTCTGTGGTCTGTAAATCAGCTAAGGATATTGCTGTAATCAGTGTGACTCCATTTCCTGGCTTCATTTCAGTTTTAGAAATAAAATAACTTTGATGCTCTGCTTAGCAGAACTTATTATATGCAACGATAGTAATTTAAAACTGAAAGGGTATGAAATGAAATGTCATAATCTTGGGAATATTCCCTATCGCTTCTTAATGTACCAGATCTTAGTCAATCAGGAAAAACAAATCAGGAAGCAAGTAATTTCTGTTGGAAAATGCTTATTATTGGTGCCTTTAGTTCTTAAAATGAAAGAATGGATCTGGTCTAAGAAAAGAATTATTTATTGCAAATTCAAATATTCTTGAATAAAAGACACTTGTTGAATAGTATCTTTTCCCTGACTTTTAGGGTATTTCACAGGCAAAAAGAAAGGTAGGGTGCCTGCAATATCTTGTTTTTCTTTTTTTTTTTTTTTTTTTTTCCTTCAAATTAGTGGCTTTTTGCTTTGTTTGAAAGCTTCATGCTCTTTGAATTTAAAACAAAAATCATTACTTTTTTGTGCTTTGTGTATTTGTGTGCTCTGTAGTGATTATTTGTGATTAACAGCATTGTTTGTGTTGTGCAGAATGATTGCTTATTTATTATTTTCCATTAATATGATTTAAAAACATTTACTGATTGCTCTTTTCCTTTGCAATGGCTATTGTTGCTATCCAATGCTAACTACGCAAAGGTTTATTTTAGTAGACATTTGCTGCAAGGCCTTTTGTAGGTTAGATAGGTGTTATAAGGTCAGATAGCTTTAAGCTGGGATAAAATAATGAGCTCTCAAATATTATAATGCCATTGGAATCAGAGTTACAGCTTTTTCCTTCACTATGGAATCTTGTCAGTGGTGCACAGGAGAGCGGTGGAGCCAGTTATTCATCACCTAGTGGTTCAGAATGCAAGAATAAAATACCAGAGGAACATCTTTATGAGCTTTTTTTTACAATTACAGTAATTTTGTTGTATGTTGTTATACAGTCATGTATATAAGATATTAACTTTCATATTTTTAATGTTGTGTGTCCAGGTTGTTCAGATTAAGCAACTTCAATAAAGGACCAGGAGCTAGTGTGGTGGAAAAACAACCTTCTGTTTTTTTTTTTTTTTTTTTTTTTTGAGCTGTGAAAACATGCCTATGATAGAAATTAACTAGATTAGCACGCACTGACTAACAACAGCAATAACAAAATTAACTGGCTTCTTAACTTTTAATCAAAATGATGCTTACATAATTGTTGCTTCTTGTTTAATCTGAAACTTCAGGTTATTTTCCGAATTAGAATATTGTGTGAAAACCTGAACTGTTTTATAATTCCCACCAAAGTATCCAAATAGCATCATATTTATGTTGACTTTTAGTATTTTATTCTCAACTGAATTTCAGTTTTACAAATTTAGGTATACAAGCTTATTTTTTTGTAAGCTATGAGATAATCTTTTTTTTTTTTTTTTTATTGCATAGAGAGTGAGTGCAACTCTTAGCAGCTCTCACAGTGATATTTTGGTTAGTAACTCACTTAGTTGTGCTTATGTAGAAAATGCAATTTCCATATCAGTTTCTGTGTTTTGGCAAATAACTTTTTAACATCTGAGGTAATCTCTACAGATGTTTGAAGTATGAAAAGAGTTATGGGGTAGAGGCGATTACCGTTCATTTCTTTTTGTCTACTAAAAATACTTAGTTCTCTATTAATTTAGTTTTCTCTGTGTTTGAATATTTGCATAGTTATTAAATCCCTTAGATCTTTTAATGTGAAGTTGTGGAATATAATTTATAGTGTAAATGTACCGGAACAGGTAGAGCTCTTACCTGTTTACATGCCTGTAGGTTTTCAGGCTAAGTTACAGCATAGATAATGGAAGGAAACTTCCATTCTAGTGAAATGCCATAACTAACACATTCCCATCATTGGCCATGCCACAGAAGTAGACGATCTTTTTATTAAATGTAATCAGATTTTATAAAACATTATTTGATCGACTGAGAGTGGCCTGAGGATGCTTTTAGTAAGTGAGTGGTGTACGAAGGAACCACTAGACCTGGAAACGAAGGATGTATTCCAGTATTGATAGGTGTTTGGTTTGAAAGGCTGGTATTTTGACTAGCTGTGCAGCCCTGATTCCAAGCTGTGGCCTGGGGAGCTACACTGATCCACAACACAGTGTGTTCAGCTGGAAGGTCTGTTCTGAAAGTGACTGATGGTCCACAAGGAGCAGCAAGGTTTGGTGATGGATCATTATTATGAAAAGTTTGGCGACTACTGTTGCAGAAAACAGATAGTATCGATACCTATGTATATCAAGTGGTGTCTGTGCTGATATTAGCATGGATTCCATTTGTTAAAATAAGAGGTAGGTGTACATCTGAAGTTAGAGAAGTCAGTTTTTCATCTTAAGTATGGTCATGTCTTGGAAAATTCCTCTAATGCTTGTAATTTTACCCCCCAAATCAGTAATTTTTTGAATATCTGATACACAGGCTACGTAATCCTTGTAATAGTGTATTAACAAAGCCCTTTGCTTTCCATATTCCTTCACTTCATTTTTCTGTTCTGAAAGCATCCTGCATTTTCAGAATGTGAAGCTCATCAGTCTTTTTTCATTAAATCGATCAGATATATTTCAAAAAATATAATTTCTAGCAACTGTTTAGCAATAAGATTTGGTATTTTAAAATATATTGAAGGATGCTTATTGTTTTTTTTAACGTAGAAAAATTACCTGACTACTGGCGAAGTAGATCCTTATACTCAGGGATTATCTCTTCCTATTGATGAGCGAAGGTCTGCCAAGGTGAGTGCCTGGAGGAAATTAAGCTTGTGTATAACCTGAAAGTGAACCCAGATGTTTTAACTGACACAAAATATATTTCTACATAAGATTTTTCATTTTTACATCATTTTTCCAAGTGAACATGTTGGAGGTCATAATTAGAATAATTTTCAGAAACATAGTCTTTAAATATTGATATATTTTTAATACCTATCTGGCTTTTTTAATCCTAGGATACTTCTAGTTTATTTTGTATATAATTAGATGTGTAATTCTATATTGATATCAGCTGGAGGTTTGCTGCTTCTAATTCATACATACAGAGCACTTGCTGTGTTGAAAAGCTCTTGTGGTTGTGCTTGTTCTTTATTCAGCAGTCCATATTGATCAAATAAAAGACGTTGTTCTTATGATTATGTACACTTTTCTAATTTGTTACCCTTCGTAGTGCAGTCTGGGGATAAGATCAATTTTCTACAGTGATACTACTGTCACTTCCTATCAGAACAAAAAGAAGTATTCTTTCTGCTATACACAACTTGTTTTGATTTCTTCCTTTGCACACTGCCTGCTTAATCTTGTGTCATTTTTCTTTTTGTACAAATAAATCCAAGAATCTAAATAAAAGCTGATCTTTTATCTCACATATTGCCTGCTGTTAATATAAGTGTCTTCTCACTTTCTGTTTTTCTTTGAGCTTACGTGTATTGGTGCGTTTTGAGAAAAGCACGTGTTCTCTCTCTGCGTTTAGCCCCTTTTGATCTCCCTGAGATTTCTTATCAGTTTATAGTCTTCTTTTCCTATGTTGGAGAAAGATATCAGGCAGAACAGTCTCTCTGTTGGTGGAGGTTAGTTATGAAGATGCAATATGCATGTGTGGAATTTATTAACATCTATTCTATTCTTCTGATGCATCGTACGATTCATTGAAAGCCTAAATAAGTCTTACAGGAGTCACTCTGCTCTTTCTGCCCTCACACAGTTTGCTTTATATTCCCTGTTCCTTTCTTGTGCTCTCTTGGAAATTGATCCAGGAAGTTGAATCAGCAGAAACATAATTTATTAAATAATTTTGCTGATTCAGTATGTAATGATCAGTGAAACTCTAGTTGAGATGCAAGAAAAAGAGAAACTGTTTCTGGATGAGGACTGCACTGTTGCACTTTTAATCTATAGCTATCTATTTTTAAACCTCCGCTGCTTTGGAATTGCATTCTTACTCTGTGTTTGGGGTGACGCAGTCACTGTAATACGGCACAAGACTTGTTAGGGAACGTGTTGGTCCTGCCCTTGCTGTGCTTATTTGTTCTTTCTGCCTCTCTTGTGCTGGCAATAATGTTTGGCCATATGAGGAGCCACATGATATCTCAAACAAATGAAAACTACTGTTATGAAAAAGCCTCAAATCCCAAAATGTATTAGTGTTTAAACAAGGGAGGCAGCGAGAATGAAATGCCCTGGAAAGGGGAAGCATGCGGTTTTGTGCCAAGCTTATGCTGAGTTTAACTTGGCTTCAAGTCCTTCTGAACTTTGTGTTAACCCTTGTTGACAAAACAGTGAACAATAAAGTATCTTAATTTTGTGGAAATTAAAGACATATCTGGACTTGGAACATGTCTGATCTTTGGTTTTATATCATAGCTGTTCAACCTTGAGTTAAGATTTTCTGTACAAGCACGTTTTATCTTCTTTATCCATTTATTTATTGCTATTGTAGAAACTAAAAGCTGCCAGAAGATGTCACACTGTGCCCTGCTAAACAGTTAGTGTCTGCACAGATGATGATTAGAGGCTAACACTTGCATCTTTGTTTTCTGTACTTGGTAAAATGTGCCGTCACACAGTGTACCGAATTTTCTGCTGACTGTTTTTGTCAGCTTTTAACCTTTTGAAGACAATGCTAGTTTCTCAGCTGTGGAGAATATCCCTAGGGCAGCTTTCATAACTGTCCTCAAGTTTTACATTGTCAGTGTCAGAAACCCATTGGACACAAAGATTGAAATGAGCCATTTTTGGGGAGCATTGGTTTTATTTGTAAAACTATTACTAAGCTGGTATTTCTATGCTGATGGAGGTATAAATTCTTTTTGTTTGAAAGCTGGTCATGGGAAAGTAAATTTATACGTAATGTTGAAATTTTTTAATGGCTTTTGCCTTTTATTGGAAAATTCTGCAGTGGAGTGTAGAACATGGTTCATAATACTGTAGTATAATTCTCCTTTTCCTCATTCACATTATACAGGTTGGAATTAGATAGTATAAGAGATGCCCCTTGCTCTGAACATAAAGTACCAGTATCAGAAAACAATCCAAATTAAAGGTTGTTCTCCCTGAAGACTGGTATATTTCTTAATATAGTAAGTTATTAGTGTACAATTCCTGCGTATTTTTAGACCTGAGCCAGCTGTTTATAATGTCACCTTGCAAAAACAGCTAATAATTCTTGCACAAGGTGAAGACTGATTTTTTTTTTTTTGCATTTTTGACACTTCTTGCAGTCAGCTTAACTGCTCATTTAAATTTGACAGTTCAAATTATATCCTAAGCTCTAGTTGACACATCTTGTCTGTACGTGTATTTGTTGTCTTGTTTTAATTGAGTGGGGCAAGTGACAACTAATCCGAGCATAAAAAATGGTGTGTTTTAAAATCACCTTTAAATACATTCATATTCACAATTAGGAATTAACTTCTGATTTCCAAAGAACTAAGGCTCCAAAACAATTTTGGAATAGATGTAGCAGGAGGAAACCTACCTGGTTTTGAGGTGCAACTTGATACACAGTGTTACTGGGGACTAGACTTCGTGTCCAGGAAGCTACCTTATGCTCTGGAGATCTCAAATTAAGAGCAAGTACTATGTGCTGATAATGAACAGCCCACCCCCCAAAGCAATTCAAGTCCTATTTGTGCATTGCAAAGAAGAGGAGGGGGGTTTACAGCTTGCTTGTATTCATTTAATACCGTACTGTGAAGTTAAAAGCTACTTCTCAAAGTGCAAAATTATGATTTACTTCTCAATGTCTGTTTTAGGAGAAACTACGGCTTGAAAGAAACAAGGAGTACAATCAATATCTCAGGGATAAAGAAGAATGGAATGAAAAGATAAGGAAATTAGGGAAGAAAAACACAGAGGTAATACAATTCTACTTATATTGATACAAAAGAGAGCATAAATGATCTTGCTGGTTGTTTTGTCATTGACTAAGGCATACAAAGTAAGATAAAAGAAGCAAAAAACATTGTTTAATTATGCCACAGCTTTATATGTATCTAAGAAGTCCTGTTTACGAGCCATGCAGTAGAGTTCTTGATTCCTTTAGTCATGTCTGTCTGATAGAAGAGTGCTTTCATTCTCTGCATCTCTGAAGGAATTCCCCAGATTGTTCTTGGTGGTGAAAGTGATGGCCAAGGAAGCTGTCTCTCAGGAAAAAATACAGAGTCCTGCACAGTGCTCCTCAGCTTTTTTTGTAGCTGCCTTTTCCTCAGCCCATGTCCAGTCCATGAGAAAGCAGATTAGATGCTAGCTGTCCAGCATGTGGTGCTGTGCAATTGTGAATCAACAAAAACTCATGAATATAGACTAAGTGCATGCATAATTGAACTCAGATTCTTAGCTGAGGCCTTTCATTTATATGTTGATGTGTTACGATGCCAGGGACAGATTTCTCTTCCAGAGATTCTTAGGTTATAGGCACCCATGAATTTGCCACCATTGCCCCATCCTTAATCTATTAGATCTTAGAGAAGGTCTAATGGCAGCTTTGCTTTTCTTTGTACTTTGTCAGACATGGAAGGGAAGGAGTTCAGACTAAACTTTATCCCCCTTTGCTCACCCCCTAATTACTCAAAATCTCAGGTGGAGGACCTGTAAAGATGCAGCTGTTATTACCCACAGCCCATTTGGTGTTTTTGTTACTGTTAAGCTGTAAATAGGTGCGTTCTCTGCAGAGACCTGTTCTGGTAGAAGAGACTATAACTGCATCCAGTGCTTGGTAGCATCTTAGAGGTTTACACCTGCTTGTTGAGATCCTTGCTTCACCTACTCAGTCACCTCAAACTGATTTAAAATAATTCAAATAGCAGAGGCCTATTAAGCTGAGTTATCCTGACTGAATTAGTGAGTTTGACCTGCACAAACATCTTGGCCCATGGATCTTAGGGAACGGTATTCTCTAGCAGGAGAGAAGTGGCACGTTGCTGCAAGCTTTTTTAGTCATCATGCATGGATCTAGAAGGACTGAATGGACTAAGACTTCATAGACTAAAGGAAACAAAGTGCAGATTTAGTTAATAAAACATTTACGCATAATTGTTGCAAACTTAAAACCAATTATTTCAAGAGACATATACATTTGCACAAGAGGCAGGAAGTTCAGATATTCATTACTTCTTACCTGCTGGTGAAAGTTGTGCTGTGGAGTTAAGAATCTCAGAGCCTGGCTATCTCTGCTGTTTTGTTCAGTACAGTTCTCTTCTTTGCTCTCTGGAAATGCATCTTTCAGTAGGGTGCCCGTGGCCTAATCTTTTTGACTTTGAGTGTTGTTCTTCTCCCACTCTATTTCTAGTTATTGTTTGTAAATGAACACAAATGCATCCTCCATTCTACAGGAAACTACCAATATAGAGAGCACTAATTGTAATCAAACGAGATTTTTTATGTCTACTAAAACAAAGGCTCTCACAACAGCGGTAATCTGGAAGCAATATATTGACCTGAGAAAGCCTCCATGCAGTTTGTTAATTTTAAAATCTTGCATAGAATGTATTTTTTTAAATATACTGTTGCCTTGCTTTAGTGATGGACTGTGATAATATTCAAATTCATCTAATGCAGGTTTGCTCTAAGAATCCCATTTCTTTTTAATATGGGGATTCTTATGCATACGGTACTGTGAGAGCGAAGTGGTTCTGTAATGGAACTTGCATTTGGACTCACAGCAGCTCAGAGTTCATTGCCTTTCTCACAGCAGTTAGCAAGTGCAAATGCTCATGAATTTGTAAGTTCTACCTAGAATAATGTTTGTTATCTGTCTCCAGAAAGATTATTTGCTTATGAGAATGATCTTTCCATCCAAGTGCATTGGAGCATCACATACTTAAAAACTATTTTAATCTGTAAAGACAGCTACAAGACAGTATTTGGGCATCCTTGAGATGCTGGAATTCTGTATCTATTTCCTACTGGCTTATTCAAGGGTTGGAGCACTTTGTAACAGTGAGCCTGAGGAAATAGGTGGCAGAAATGCAGCTTTTGTTTGTATAACCGGGTCTCTGAAGTAGGGGTTCATGCATCTGTTCCCTTTTGCCATCTTTATGCTAGAGATGAAAGATTAGTGTACAGAAATACTACATGACTGTTCCATGGGGAAACCCATGAGAAGAAAAAAAATAGGTTAAGAAGTGGTTAGGTTAAAATGTTGTGCTTGTAGCTGAGGTATCATAAACTTGTCTCAGTGTGGAATAAGGATATATAGTGTTTTGATCAGGTGTGAAAAACGGTTTTTGATTCTTTGTGCCCTTAAATCTGAAGGTCAAATCTGTTACCCTTTGGAGTTTGTAAAAGGCCTGTTCAGGATTCATAGCTATTCTTCTGGAAAATGATAGGTAAGGGAAAGTGTGCTTTCTTTTCTTGAGGAGGGAAAAAAATCATTAGCTTTTAAGTCATTGAGGTATTATTCTTATTGCTTACATCGTGACTCTTCTCCAATACCTATTTAGGGAATGTTTGAGCAAAAACTTGGTTTTGTATTTCTTCAGTGTAATTTGTTTATATTCAAATCTTTTAATTTTTTTTTCCATTAAACAGCGTGAGACGGACAGGAATAAAAAACTTATTGCTGCTACCAAGCTCTGGCCAGAACCGCGTACAGAAGTAGAGCCCTGTAGTACAGCTGCAGAACCTCCCAAGAAAGATGCCTTTACTTCTACAGAAGGTTATGAAGAGCTGCTAAATAAGAGACGGCTGGAGGAAGACAGGTACCACAGGCTAGATGATGAGGTTGAATTAAGAAGTCGATTATTAAGTAAAAGACTTGATGAGGATTTGGATGTTCCCAGTAGAAGACATCGTGGATTTCCTAGTCAATCTGTAATTCCCGTAAGAAGGTATCACAGACTTGATGAGGATCGTGATTTTGATCGAAGATACTACAGAATGGACTATGAACCTGAGATAAGTGAAGAATTTGACCCTAGATTTAGATGTGAAAGCGCTTATGAGAGAAAACCTCCCCGATATTTTTATGCTGAAAGGTATCTTTAACTCTGTTTTCTACTTTATTTCTGTAGTGCTTGTTGACAGCCATGATTTGCTCTCAGTGAAAATTACACAAGATTCACAGGTGAA
This sequence comes from Netta rufina, assembly GCF_964035555.1. Classification (NCBI taxonomy): domain Eukaryota; kingdom Metazoa; phylum Chordata; class Aves; order Anseriformes; family Anatidae; genus Netta; species Netta rufina. Next base: position 123,398,084 of record NC_140124.1, read on the forward strand.
AGCAGAATTTTTGGTCTTAATTTAAAGAGGACTTCTGTCATAGTTTTTAGAAAAGCATTTAAAAATTGGATCAGTACCTAAGAATATAAATCATACATTAGGTAGGTAGCATTTTATATAGCGTGGTGAGACAAGGGTGCTTGTGAAATTACTTGAGAAAAAGAAACACACAATTTACATAAATATATCTGGTAAATCTACGTATTTCCCAGAGTACAGTAGTGTTTGTTAGCAAGCCTCTGTATTGTGAACCGAAGATAAACATGTATGTCCTCATTTTTACTGTATGTCTTGCTAAATAGCAAGGTCTTTTAGACGTGTAATTGAGTTGAATCCTGATGGTGTTAACTGGTCCTAATCTCAGTAGAAACTACACAATATGAATAACGCATTTAAGGACTGCGCCCAAACCAAGCAAAAGAGAGTGTTAAAGGTAAATCTTATAATAAAGAGCACATAATACTTGGTTTATATTAAATATTCTTTACACTGTGTTAACTGATAGGTCAGTTTGGTTACTTTGACATAAATTATTAATCTTTCTTTTCTAGCTCACTGATTTAAAAAACAAAGAAGTGAGCCTTACCAGTCATTCAGGGTTTGGCAGTCTGGCCACATTAGATTCTTCTGTTGCAAAAACAGGTTCCTTTCAAAAGTGGAAGGGTTGTGGTCTGAAATAGTAACAAACTTGAAACAGGCATGTTTTATACAACTACATTCAAATGAAATAAATCAGTAAAGTTTCCTGTAAATAAACTTTAAATATGTGCTTAAGAGTGTTCATTTGTTCAATTTGCAGTTCTTGGGCTAGCATGGTCTTTTTTTTTCTTCATTTTTTTCCCTTCTTTTTGTTAAGCCTGTTGTCAGAATCATTTTACTGCTGTTTCTTCCGTGAAGGAAACACCAGCATTTCTCCCATGTTAGGGAAAATAACCAATTAACACTTTGAGAAAAAAACAGAAGGCAAATTCTACCACTCAACAGCGTTAAATCCTACGATCACGTTTCATTGTTAATTGCTGGTGGACTGGCTAGATGATCTTTTGAGTCATTGTTTACAGGAATAATTTTCTGGATAGTTTTCTGGATAGTAACTGGAAAAAACAAACCAAACCTCTTCTACTGGAAATGCATTTTCTAAATGGAATGAATCATACTTCTCTTCCAGTTTCAAATAGCAGTCAAGTACAGTTACCTCTGTACAAAAATACCTTTCAACATTCCTTCTCAGCCCTTCTAATGTGAAAGTAAATAAAACCATAAAGAAAAGAAACAAGTAGGTATGGGGAAAATGAAACATCTTGAAGCGTTTCTGAGATGCAGGCTAAGTAAATGGGTTATTTCAGTGTTTCAGATGGTATGCTCAAGTGAGCTTCTTAAAAGCCTGGATTTATTCGTATAGTGCTTCTGAAAGAGACTAGCAAACGGAAGCGGTGGTTAAAGAGATAGCAGGAATCAGATTACCTCTTTCTGCTGAATGCAATTTGGAGAAAAGCGCAAAATGCAAAAATTGCTCTTTTCTGCCAGTGTTATACCATGAGATGGAGAAAAGAAGGTTTTCAGGTGGAGTCATCCCATCCGACAACTTTTCAGAATATCATAATGAAACTGCAGAAGCTTGATTCTGTGTCTAACAAAGGTAGACAAAATGTCCATGTTTTTTCAGAAAAAGGCACTTGCTGTTAAACCTGTTAATTAACATCCAGTAATTACCTGTGTGCCTCTGTTTATGCAATTGGATGTAGAGTCTAATATTGAAATAATGACCAGCTGATAAAGTTTGAGGGCTTACTTTTGTTTCTCAAAGAATGCCTTTTGAGCCAAGGGTAGACAGTATTATCCTGCTTCAAAGTTTACAAGTCCCTGGTTATTCCAAGAACACTGATGCTAATACAAATGTGTGAGACCAATATATCACCAGACACTACATTGCTGCTTTGGAGAGACCTCTGAAACAGTTTTTGTTCAAGGTTTATTTTAAAATAAAGTACAGAAGATAGTCTTATCTTTGTTATAGACAAACTTTGTACGTCTTATTAAAAGAATTTGCTTAACCATCACCTGAATTGCCTGAACTTAAAGTTGAATGTAAAATTAAGGTTTATTTATTAGTAGTTAATCCTTTTTTAAATGGAAGATAACCTTTCATCATTTTTATATTAAATGTATTTTGTAATCCAGTATTTTTTGTCCTTCACAGGGAGTGCCACTTATTCTTTTATGATCAGTCTCTCTTCAAGAAGGAAAAACACATCTTTTAGTTACTGACAGCTTCACTTCTTAAGCATTAGTATTTTATTTCCACATTTCAGCTAGTCAGCCTTTTCCAGATCACATTTGATTTATAACACAAACTAAATAAGAAGGAACACTTTTTTGCTGCACTGAAGTTTTTTTTTTTTTTTTTAATGGGTTTTATTAATTTGAAGAGGCAGGTGTTTGGCAGGATTTTCCAGAAAGGTTTTTTATCTGATGGAGGCGTGAGGTCTGTGGTATTTCAGCAAATAGAAATGGTGATGGGAGAGTGAGAGGAAGAGCCAAAGTTTTTTGTTCTAGTCATCTGATTGCTTTATTCTATCCCCAGCACCAGGTCTATCCTATATACAAGGTATGAGAGTTTCTTGATTGAATTGAGTCAATGTGTCTGGGCAAAACAGAGCGGTTTGTCGGAGACCTGCCATGCTAAGTTTGCTGCTTTTTACAAAAAAAATGACCAAAGCCGACCAACCAAAAACCAACACCCATTCCCCCCACTCCAAACAAACAAACAGGTTGAATCCTGGGCTTTGGCTCTTTCCTTCCTCCCTCCTTCCTTTCATCACACTGTGGACTTAGGCTTTGTATTCCCCAGTTGTGTTTGTTGTGCGTGACCAGCCTTGTAAGTAACAGGTTGATCATTATCAAATAGATGATCTGGATCATGAAAGAAGACCGTGTTATGCCAAGAGGCTTTCATGCTTGCATCCTTTTGCCTCTGATTATTGGCTATTACTTAAATTGCAGGGATGGGCAGAGCTGTGGCTCTTACATGAAAGAATATAATGTTTTTTTCTGTTTACTGTGGATTTTTGTGGTTTGTTTAGTAGTAAGTCCCTGTGTTTGCCTGGCGTTGGAAAATATATCTTTGTCAGCATCTATTGCTTACTTTTTCATTAAATGTCTCTTCCTGCCTCATTTTATCAAGATAACTTGAAGTCCTCATTATAGAATAATTAGTTTGAAAGGTTAGAAAAGCCTGTACGTTCAACTACCCCAGACCTTTTCAGGAAAAGCTCCCTTGTGTTCATGCAGTTTTTAGCATCTTTGGAATTAATTGAATTTTCGTTTGTATTACTTTCTTCAGGTGTAGTTGCTTTGAATTTTAGCTCCTGAATTCTGGTATTCACCACATTACCTGTCTTTAATCTTGATCAAAAATCACCTCTCTCTTTTAAATAGTATCAGATACATGGTGAAGGACAGGGTGTCATTAAAGAAGCTTTTCATATCTGAATCAACTATTTCACCAGGCTTGTGCGATAGTTGTTGGAGGCTTCGTTGGCTCATTAAGAGCAAGATCAATTTCAATCAATGCAATCTGAATGCTAAAGTGTGTGATCCTGCATCACTTCCAAGATCTGTTCCAGGGGTGCCACCAGGGTTGTCAATTTGGTCACGTTTGTATAAACAACAAAAATAATAAGGTTTATCAGGGAAGCTTGCTCTGCAATGAAGAATTAGTATGTGTTTTCAAGGAAAATTGAATTCTACATGGCAAATTCTAGCTAGCATGCAGTCAGCTAGACCTTCAAGTAAGAGGTTTTCTGGGAGCTGTGGTACCCCTTCAGCCTGGAAAGCAGACTTGGGGATCTGCATTTCAGATGGAGGTGCTTTAGCAATGCTAATGAAGTGAATTATTTCTAGAAATTTTGCACAGTATTTTCAGAACTGGTTCTGTTCCATGTGCTGTCAGGCTGAGGATCCATCTGCATGAAAGTGCTGGACCTTCTATTTTGGATTGCATGTTTTTTGGCAAGCATGGCTAAATATTTTCTATTTCTTTAAGGCCCAATCTGGATGGAGTAGTACGAGATCTACCTGCAGATTATGAAGATGAATTAAAGGAAAGATCACATGTGCAGCAGGTTCCAAGAACTGGAAATTTTAGGTCTGGTATACAATGTATTTTTCTGCTAATTACACTACAAATTCATGGTGAGAGGAAAATGTTTATTTACAATCCCTAATATGCTATCCAAAATGGTGAATTCTTTTCCTACAGCTAGTGTAATATAGGGCAAGAATGATGCATTTGCTTTGAACATAGCTATGGAAGATTGCATGCCAGTGTTGTTTTTTGAAATGACAGATCACCTGTTCTCTAACTGAGGTTGAAGTTTTAACTGATGTTTTTTTTTTCTTTTTTTTTTTTCCTGATAGTAGTTTTAAAATTCCTTTTTTAGTTTTCTGGACTTGCAAAATTAAGACATGATCTAAGAGGCAAAAGCAAAATGTGTGTAAAGACCTTATATAAACTCTTGCTTGGCACTGCTTTTGTCTGTCAACACTTTTAAGTGCTCGACTGCGTCAGTGTTTCTGAGAGCTTCAGAAACCACAGGCAAATGAGAACTGTGAGAAATGCCTTCTTTTCCACAAGGCTTCTTATTTTGCTTGCGATGTTTCTTTGGATTTTAGAAAGGTCTCTGTCATAAATATATCACATAATGTTGTAAATCTGATCTTTCCATTTTCTTTTTTTTGTCTTTGCCAGAAATCAGGCACAAATTAGCTCTTCAGCTAATGAACCTTCCAAGTCTGCTCCTGAAATGACATATGCAACAGGCCTCGTTCTTGGTACGTATAGAAACCTAGCTCATGACACAAAGTTATTCTTTCTTTGCATATTTGACTTTTCTTTGGGAATAATTAAAAACCTTGAAAATCTAGCTGTTTCTTCATGTTAGTTTTCCCTGGTGCCAGTAAATAAATACTATTAACATAGAAAAAATTGAAAAAGAAAAAAATATTCCTTCTCCCAGTTAATGCAATATGGCTTTTGAATTAATTTTGAAGAGCCTGAGTTTCTTCTTAGTTATCATTAACAGTGTAAGGCCCATATACCTTCTTTTTGATACTAATTACTGTTTTTTTATTAATGACTAATGTTTTTGATACTAATATCAATTGCAGAATTATGAGGAATAGCAGTGTTCGCAACTGTGTTCTGATTATCTCTTCCTGGTTAAATGTAGCTATTATATTTAGCAGTGAAAATTATTGAGCTTAGTGGAAAGAAGTGTTGGTGAAAAAAAAAAAGCATTCCTAGCATAATTCAGAAAATAAAGACGAGTGAGAAAACTAGTTCTTCAGATGCAAGCCTTTGAATGCAAGGTAGGTTTGAGTTGATGGGAAAATTGGCTAACAGGTGTGAGGTGTACTTCCTTTTTATTTTTATATTTGAACATACCTGATCTTCAGTGCTATGCATGGCAGGACAGTTTTCTGTTTGAGGACAGCATTAAAACCATGGTGGTGTAACTGTCAGTCTCCCTGATCTGTTCATAGCCATCTCACTGTAATAACCTACAGTACACAAAGTCATGAATTAGTCTTCCTTGCAGTCTTCGTTAGAAAAAGAATATTATGTTTTATAAAGATATGATTTTTTTTTCTTTTAAGTTAGAATTGATTTCAGACTCCCCCAGAATCACAAGCCATGAGGTTATCTTACCTCTTTTGGTTGCTTTACAATCCTGACATAATAACTGAAAAAAAATAATCTGTCATGAATCATGTAGGTGCTTTTTTCCTTTCTATTTCTTTTATTTCTTTCTCCTACTTTGCAGCCTACTTCACTTTATTGCTCAGGTTTACTTCATTTGAAATCTACTGAGTCCGTTGTGTCTGATGGTCATACAAGTGGTGTTTTGTTTTTTTTTTTTTTTTTTTATTTTTTTTTTTTTTTATTTTTTTTGTTTATTTTTAATAGAAAACACCACACATACTGTGGGGAGACCTACCAAAAGTTGTAAGGGCTTTTTTGGGTTCCTCAAAATCCGTGTGAGTTGTGATCACCGTTTCCTTTTACGCACACGTATCAGCCAATACTTTTCTAATTTGTAGTAGTCATGGAAACCATCTTAAAAGTGGAGCACTTTGCTTTCCTCCCTGTGGGTTTTTAGTTTTACCTTTCCTTTTTATCCAGAGCAGTGCTTCGTAATTTTGGAGTGCTGTAGTGTATCTTCCTTAGTTGAGCATTAGAAAGAAAATAATAATAATACAACAATGAAAAAAAAAAATATATTTTTTGTCAGATAGCTTTGAAATTTGTAGCTCCCTGACTGTACAGAAACAGGCAAACTAGAAAAATAACAATGAAAATTATAGTAGTTCTTATTGTCATATTCAAAACAAACTTCAATATTAAAACCTCTTTTTAATCAATAAGGATAGCGTTGTTATACACATTCTCTGATTGTATACTCTGCTGTCTTTTATGTTTTGACTTGACTGAAATGCAGTGTTTTTATCCAGTATGTTTGTGTAGTTTGTGGAGCACTTACACACTGTACGACCATTTCCATTAGGTGGTCAGGACCTAGAACTTCTCCAAAGGAAAAAAGAGAAATACAGGCAAGAACTAATTGAACAGATGGCTGAGCAACAGCGAAATAAGAGACGGTAATGGAAAGTTACTACATATATTTTTTAAATAATAGCTGAACTTTAAAGGAATTTAATATGGAATATGGTACAAATAATTTTCATAAATAAGGAACTTTAGCTAAATAGCTAATACTATACCTAATTAAGCTAGTTGGCATGAGAGCTTTAGTTTTTAATAATAATAAAAAAAAATCACCAGCTTTCAGTGAAACAAAGAAAAAATTGATTTTTCATTTTAAAAATTGATTTTCAGTTTCTCAGGGATAAAGAAGCTCTAGGTGGATATATCTTTCTTGGTGGTACAAAATTACTTTGCAAAGTTGAAAATGATTTTTCATTTCACTTTCCAGTTTAGGAAGGGAACCTTTTGCTTTCAAAGTACTGGATTTATGCAAAATAATAGAATAAAATTTCTTACTTATGTATTAGTAGCTGCTTGCTGAATGGTAATAGATATAAATATACAAACACACAGTTATATTAATGAAAGGATAATGAATGAAAGTTACTCTTGACAGCTTCGCTGTGATTGAAAGCTACACATGCTGAAATTGCTTGAGGCTTGAAATTACAATATAGTAATTATTGTTATACTTCTGAATAATTTGAATACATTTATTATAAAGTTTATATCACTGTGATGTGAATAAAGATAGATTTTTAAGAAATAATCTGAAAAGTTGTAGTAAAAAAAAAAAAGCAATGTGTGGTTTTTCATTTTTTGGTAGTTGGAATTTAACTAGGTGGAATAAATGATGGCTGAGTACTTCTTGAGTTCCGTTTATGTACAAAGGATATACAGTATCCTTATTCCCTGACTCCAGAAGAAGTCAAGTAGAAGCATGTCTTGTTACTCTGTATTTGCAGAGTTGTGAGGTCTATGCTTTGAAAAAATGAGTATGGCTTATTGCTTTCTGATGTGATTTTTTTTTTTCCACAAAAATAGTGAGAAGGAACTTGAGCTCTCAGTTGCTGCTTCTGGAGCTCTAGACCCAGAAAAGAAGGTGAGGAGTTTGGATTTTTTTTTTCCACTTATATAGACTTTTTTCTTATTATATGTACATTATGGTTGTTGATTCACAAAACTATAGGGCTTTTATAGAATGATAAATGTGTATCTTTTTTCTAATAGGGCACTAGGATAGAATAAAACTCAGGCCAAGGATGATAAGACTGTCCTCATTGCACATACTTTCAGCTTAAGAGGAAAATATGTTCAAGAAAGTTTTAAAACATTTTCTTTTTTCTCTTTGACCAAGTGTTCTGTAAAAGCACTAGATGTCATGGAAAAGATATTTGGCGTGCAGTGGTAGCCTGTACATGTGCACAATAGTGAGTCTTCTAGGGGAATGTAAAGTTTGCTGCTGAAAGTTTTTCTCTGTATATTTTGTTCTTTTTCAGTTAAAAAAATCCAGTTGTTTTGCAGCTGATTTTAACTCAGAGTGATGACTTTTTTTATATTTCAAAGTTGTATTTTTTTTTTTTACACCATCAAATATAAAAAGCAAGATATTTGTTGTGTTACTTGTAAGAGTTAATGCAGTTAACTCTTGTTAACATGTCTCCATGTCCTTATTAAGGTGATTATTGTACCAAGAATTTTGACCATCACGTATGTAGGAGTAAGATTGTCGGTGCTAGCAGCATTAATAGCAGTTTGATTGTCACATAACTAGTATGATTTGCATGGGTGTGTTTATTGAAGTGGCCAAGGCCAGTGCATCTTGGGAACAGTAGATATTTGCAGTTCAATATGAAGGACAGATAATTTGCTCAAGAAATAATAAAGTAGTTAATGACTTAACTGGTTGCGAGTTTAAATGATCAGTGGTGCTGTTTTTTGAGGGAGGCTACAAAACAGAAGGAAACTTGAGCTACTACTTTTGGATGTGTTCAGTGGATGTGAAAGGAGTGCTCATTTTCTAGATGAAGATGAATGAATTTCTATAACTTATAATCAACAAAGCAGTCGGCATTTGAGGCAGGCGACTGGAAATGCACATAGATAAGCAACTAAGCTGAATCAATTTTTGCTTCTGAATTGAAAGAAGGTGGTCAAGTGGTCTAGCTGCATGTTCCTGCCCTCTCTACTTAAGGCATCTGTGGCATGTGTTTGATCCCTTTCTGTGAACCAATTTGGCTTGGTTAGCTGGCAAAAGTCTGAATCGTTTGTTGTTTGTTAGCTTAGAGCTAACCATGGATTCAGATGGTGAAAAGGAGAGGAATGGAGTACATGGTTGGGAGCAAGACAGGAAAAGAGGTAAAACTGAGCAGAGGATGCTGGTGCTTTTGGCTGCAGCAGGCTGAAAAGTCAGCATAAACAATCATATCTGATCAGACGTGAACAGCCAGAAGCATGCTGTGGTGAAGCATTCCACATACTGCATCTTGCTCAGAGACTGAAAAGTGCTTATTGTATGAGCAAAATTATATCCAGAGCAAGTCCAGGACATGTATATTTAAAACCATTAATTTGGCTGAAAGCCTTCAATTAAGTAGAATTGCTGCATTCATTAAGCAACAGTCACTGCTAGCTTCAAATTGCTTCTTGGGGAGAGATTCTAATTAGGTGGATTTCTTGATTAATTACAGGTTGGTTAAATAGCAATGCCTGTTTCAGAGCATGTAGAAGTAGACTGTTGTATATACTGCTTGTTTAAAAGAAAACAATCCCCAGGATGAACCTACTGCCATAGTTACATCTTTAATTAGCCACAGAGCTGAAGTCTGGGGCACTTTGGGAACAGTTGACATTAGGCTTGTTAGTAAGAAAGACTGTTTAAATGTTCTCCTGCTCAAGATACTGGATTTGAAAAGATAAGTTGAAAGACAAAAGTCTGTAGACTTCTAAATAATTTTAAATCACTGTAGTTTGTATGCTATCAAATTTCATTCTCACATCTGGAAATATGAAGTTAAATATTGTAAATGAATATTAATGTCTGGTAGATTTTGTGAATTGTTTATCTTAATGCTGTAGTTCATGATTGGTGAGTACTAACTGCCTTGTATATACTATCTTGCAGCTAAGTGATGAGGAGGTAAACATTTAATATTTTGCTGAAATACTTTAGGGTATACAGTTTGCTGTTAGATCTTAAATATGTAGTTGGTGCTGGTATCACTGTCTCTGCATGCATGTTAGTTGAAGCACTGCAATGTCAGGACTGGTAAATTCAGAAGCATAATCTGGTTTTATTTATATGGTGTATAGTTATGTTTTTTTTTTTTTGGGTCTTTTATAGGCTCATTTAAACAGAATATTTATGCATAGAAGCTGGTGTAAGGGCTTTCTGGGTGCGATAGGATACCTCTGAAACTAACTGATTTGCATGCCTTTGCATTACTTGCATGTTGCCTTTGAGTAGTTTCTGAGGCTGCCAGTTATCAATAAACATTTGAAACTTTATTAAAAAAAAAAAAAAAGGAAGAAACTAAACTAATTTTGTTATGTTTGTCCTTGAAAAACTCTAATCGAATCAAAGGAACCTGAAAAATAATGGTACTGCAAGGAAATGTTTATTGGAAAAAGTCTCAGTGTATGTTTGTCTTTACTCTTACTGATGATGAGATGTTTTAGTAGGGGGAGGGCATTCATAAACTTTTTTCCTGTGCATAATATGAGAATACTGTCAGCGTAGGAACTTGGCAGCTGTAGATAACTTGTGCTACAGCCAACTGAGTAAATGCTTTTATTTTTTTTTTCCCCCTGGATCCTTTTCCCCCCACACACAACCATATACTTCTTAAAACTTGCCATGGAGGTTTTTTTTTTTTTTTTTTTTTTAATTCTGTGGTAAACACGGTAGATTTCCTTGTAGCAGTAGATTTCCAGTAGGTCCCTGTGAGGGGAGAAAACACAACACAAAAAAGCAGTTATTAGAAATTTGAACAGGTAATTGAGAACTAGTAGAATATTTAATGCAACCTAAATGGAGATTCAGAGTATTTCATGTTAATAACAAGTTAACTGCTTTTTTCTTCTTTTCTTTTCTCCTTCAGCCAAATAGATTGAGGCAGTTTGGCTTGACAGCAAGGGCTTCTGAAGAGAAAGTGCCCCCTGAAAGGCCCAGGGTTGCTTTCCAAACTCCTGTGTCCATGCCTTCCGTCTCTCCAGTGAATGAAGACTTTCACAGAGGGCTTGCCAGCACTCTTGGTGAAATGGCAGCTCCCAGGTGCTTCCTAATGTCTAATCTAAACCTCCCCTCTTTTAGCTTAAAGCCATTCCCCCTTGTTCTGTCACTACACTCCCTGACACAGAGTCTCTCCCCAGCTTTCCTGTAGGCCCTTTTAGGTACTGGAAGGCTGCTGTCAGGTCTCCTCAGAGTCTTCCCTTCTCCAAGCTGAACATACTTGAATACGGCCCTCTTAGTGAATGTTTGTGTAGAAGAAGAGTTTTACTGTAGAAATAATGTCTATACCTGGGACTTTAAACTGTGTTGTGAGGGTGCTTGGGCACATGCCCAGCAGTGTCTGTATTGCTAGGTGGCTGCTCTGGCATGAGCTTGGACCATACCAGTTTGAGGTCTCCCAGGGCTAAGGTCAGGAATTCAGGGAATTCCCCTCGATGTTGTGGCTGAGACTAAACCGTTTTGGGAGATAAAGCTTTAGGAATGTGGCTGAAGCTGTGCTGTGCCACTTGCCCTCTAATCAGAGACCAATCCTTGGCTTGTTTTATTTACTGTTACAGATGTAACCCGTTAAGTGTCATCAACTGAACTAGTTAAAGAAGGTGTCCTTGTTTTATGCTCCTTAGATCTCTGGAATAGTGTGGGTTCATGTACGACCCCCTAAAGGAAGGTTAACCCCTTATTGAGGTTTATCATGTCTCATTCCTGCATGGCACTAACGTTAAAGAGGTCTTGGACTGAGCTACATCTAGAATTTTTCCATAGTGATTTTTTTTTCTTTGAATGATCTTTTTTCAGTTGTACAACAAAACAGAAATTGTTCCTTTTTTCTTTAAGGCTTGCACCTATGCCACCACCTCCACCGCCAGTTTTGACAGACAACTATAGAACACCTTATGATGATGCTTATTACTTTTATGGGGCTAGAAATCCTTTGGATCCCAATCTTGCATATTGTAAGTTGATGATTTTGGGTGAATTGGTTGTTAGCGATTCAGATGACTGCTTTTAATCTGTTTAAATGATGAATAATATAAACTAGTAACAACTATGTATACGGAGTGCAAAGTTGTGTATTGGTACCTTTACAGAAAACTTAAAATGCAGGACAAAGAAACCTTGCAACAATAATTTTTTTATGTATTTATGTGAATGAGATTTGCATCAGTTGGTGATATTAAAGAATGCTAGAGAAATAAAAGCAAAAGTTTTTTTCTTGTTCTGCCCTCCCACCTCCTGTAGGATTTTTGAAGTTCCAAAGAAAAGGTAAAATAGGAGCTGTAATCTTTAATTCACAGAAGCTTTTTTTAGCTTTGTTATCAATGCAACTTTCAGCATAAAATGGCTTACACTTCAGAGTATTAAACAAATTAGTACTTAAAATTGACATACAGGATCAATTTGACCTCAAGGTTGTTATCACAGAGCAAGATTTCAAAGCATGGAATTGTTTTAGAGATGCATCCCATATTATCTTGAACATAAGCAGTAGTAGGTACAGTAATTTCAAGCCTTGCTGTGGCAGAATGCTGTCATTCCTATTTCACTATGAGTACAAGTGTCAAATACACTGTAGTGTATGGTGTAGTGTGGTTCTCCTCACAGTACAGGATGCATTTTGAAAAGCATGTGGTCAAAAGCTGTTAAATTAGTTACTTTTTGTTAGTTCATTGTAAATTATGCTAATGAAGACACTTGTAAATTTACAAATTTAAGGGGTTTAGCTGATTTTAAAAGTAAGAAATGGAGTTGTACCTTTACATTGTTTTTCTTGCTTTAGGGGCATTAAGCTTTAGCTGTGTTTGATGTAGAAGTTCAAAGTCCTTGTGGTAATCATGCAGCTGGTCTGAGCACTGAGAGACATGCTTTTAAGTAATAGCAAATGCTTATTTTTAAGCATCCAAAACTTAAAATAGTATTTTATTTTTATTGTGCAGATGGTACAGGTATGATGGGAATGCAACCCACACCTAATCTGGATCCTCCATTAGTTCAAGCCCCAGTAGAGCAATCTCTGTAAGTATTAAGTGTATTCATATTCTTGTATTTGTATCTGTATTGTTGTATTTGTCTGTATTGGTATGCTTCTCATGTTGGGAGTATTTTGCTAATGAGGTGCCTTTGTATTAAAGCACGTTAAAGACAACTCTTCAAAATTCTAATTAAGAAGTCTTATCTAAACAGTAATTCAGTGATCTCCTCTGTTTTGTATAGATTTATGAAAATGTTTCAGACTATAAACTGTCAGGCTATGGAAAACAAGATGTTACATATTTCAGGCAGGGATTTTTTTTCCTTTTGAACCTGTGATGTTTTCATGATGTTTTCACATGTGTGGTTTTCTAATTTAGAAGTAACATTGGACAGAGGAATACAGGAGACAGACAAAGAAGCAGAGGAGTTTTTTCTGAAGAAAAATCAAAGCCTTCCAAAGAGGCAACATTATCTTATCAACAAGAATTGCAACAGCAGGTACTGTGTTATAAAGCTTCTGATATTTTCTTGTTGTTAACGATATAGTGGTTGTAACTGTAATACGGTTTCATTTCATATTCATTCCATACATATGCATTTAATTTACAAGTAAAAATGTTTCTTAACCCTTCCTTCCTTCATTATTTACTTTCTTCTGGTCCTCTGACCTTTCTTTAGTTCATTTTAGATACTCAGTTGAACAGCAATCTCTTCAAACTTATTGTCTCTTCAAGAGGCAGAGAAAATGCAAAGCCTAGGAGCAAACACATTACTCCCACAGATCAAATTATATAAAATTATTTTCATAAACATAAGAAGGTGTAGCTTAAATGCAATGAATTGTTTTGCTCTGGTATTTTCATTGAAAGATTGCTTTCAAGCGTTATTGCTTTAATAATTAAGAGCACTCTAATTTCAATAAGTTCTTCATGATTATTTGGTTACTAATTCAAATGCCTTGGTTTTAGTGAGTTTGTATGTGATGTCTCATCTCTTTTCAACTTCCTTTTTGATAGACTAGACAAATTTGAGTTCCATGTCTTCCAGTAGACATCCTAGTCCTCTGCTCATTTTAGTGGCATTTTGTTGCTGCACCTACATTTATAAAATGTATTTGACCATGATAAGGACACATTTCAGAAGAGATTTTGCTAGAACCCAGTTCAGTGGCACTAACGTTTTCCTATCTGATTCATTATGCTTTTCTTCAGTTGAGGCAAATAATTGCTATAAAAGTGTTATAGTTAAATTATGATTGTTTGTAGGGATACTGCCAGCCTCTACTGACAGTAGAGGCTGCCAGTCAAGGCCAAATTAAGAATAAAATAAACATTTAGGAATAGTGTTTGATACTGCACTTGTTCTTAGGCTTCTCTGAAGGTATTTTCTCACTATAGTATTAAGAAATAAATTCTATTTTGCCATGTGAGGGACGGCACAGCTTGATGTAAAGTTCTAATAAACCTGGCACAATACACCTTTTCAAAGCTATTATGCTGCTTCTCGTTGTAAGTGAACAGAATGTTCAGAACCATTTTTTTCCCCTATAGGCAAGCCTGACTTACCATTTTTGGAAACAGTCTCCAGGACTAGACAGGTCTTTGTTTTGACTCGCTGCATCTCTTATGAAATTGTCTGACTATGAGATAAAAGGAAACATTTATTGCACAGAAGGAACAAACTTAAGAAAATACGTTAACATATTTCAGCAACAGAAATAGCAGCTAATGTTTCAAAAGCTTTGAATGGAAGTTTGACTTTTTTTTTAACAGCTGTTCATGTTATAAATGCTGTATGAAGTAAGGAGTTCTAGTTGCATACATTTAACCTGTTGAAAAAAAGAAGGAACAAACCGTATGAGCAGTTAAATGTTCTGTATTGCTGCACAAAAAATATTTCATGAATAGTTACAGAACTGTATCACATTCTCTTAAAACATTTATGGGTAAAAGTATTTATCCCATCTCTACTCTAAGTTTAGGCTAAACAAAATCAGGTTGAGAGAATCAGGTGCTGTAATGCCGTGGAGCTTTGCCTGTTTAAATTTCAGGCAGTACAGCCTTCTGTACTGCAAAATCCAAGGATATGGAACTTTTGATCTACTGGAAGTGTCAGACGTGAATATTTGGAAGTCTTATAATGTGTATCTCTGTACGTTGTGACACCAGTGTTCAGTGCTCTGTCTGCAGTAAAGGCAATGAAATGTTTGTGATTTACTAGATACAGATGGGATAACAGTAGCACTCAGCTTGTTCTGTTAACATGTTGTTAAAATTATACTTCATGTGATATTTTTATGCAACTGACTTGGGACTGCTTCTTCTTAGATAAGAGAGAGAGAGGAAAGACGTAGACAAGAGAGAGAAGAGAAGGAACGCTATGAAGCCAAGTTAGAAGCAGAAATGAGGAATTACAATCCCTGGGGAAAAGGTGGAGGTGGCGCTCCTCTCAGAGATGCAAAAGGAAATCTGATAAGTATGTTTGCCAAAACTATGTGTTGTCTTTTAAAGATTTTTTTTCTTGCTCCTGTAAAAGCTCTATTCAGATATGTTTCCTTGTTTTATAACACTGATAGCACTTTATTGACAAATAGAAATACTTGTTTTAAGCATATGTACTCTGGGAATATTTAAGTAATTATTTTGGTTTCAGAAGAATCAGTCACAGGGCACAATTTAAAAAAAAAAAAAAGAAGCAACAACAACAACAACCAAAAACAGGAAACAGGATAATGTCAACTATAAACAAAGTAAAAATGCAATAGTAAAAGGAGAGGGAAGAAAAGAAGCTGTTAGAATCATCTGCAATGCAAATATGCTGAAGACTGTTGTGAAGACATTTATGTAAACATTTTCCAGGAACAGTTTATTTTTTTTTATGTTATTAGTTTAGAATCACTGCTAGTCTTAGAAAGTTCTACTTGTGACATGGAAAATGGAAACATATTTGAATAAATATATAAAGCTAAATGGAATATTTAAATCTCCCCAAGTAACACTGCTGGCAAATGAGTGTTTAAGTAGCAGTCAGTCAGCAGTAATGTTTTTAAGCTTTATTTCTTTCCAAGTGCTGTTTTATAGAAGATGGGAGTACTGAGCTGGGAGATAGATAAACAACTTGCCCAGATTATAGCTATCTCTCCAGTAATTTGGAGGTAGATGTAAGATTAAAACTCAAATTCCTGATTGTGTGTCCTGGATTTGGGCCTTGTATTATGCAAAGCTTTCTCAATTTGAAGATGTACAGTTTAGGTGCTGTAGTGGACCCCATGGCAGTATTTTTTGTATAAATAAAAATAGTACTCTGTAGTCACAGTTAGATTTATATCTCTCAAAATAAAACTATTAACATTAAATTCCCTTAAGTGCCACAGATTCTGTTTTGTTGAACACTCGCTCCCACACAGTCTACAGAACAGCTTTGGAAATCCTCTTAATGGTGGCTGCTTCTTTTCAGCTGAGTGAAGGGTATTTGCATGTTCACATTTGATCATGTGGCTTTAGGACCTATCCTGCATCTCACTAGCCAAGTATTTATCTCTTGTTGGCCTGTGATAGCTCTTTTCTTTCCTTCAGCGTCTTGTCGTGAATACGGCTCTACTGCCTCTTTAACAGATTTGTTTGAGATGGATTTGTTTAAGACTTAGCATGATATATGGGACTGAATGTAGGCTTCCTGTGGGAGGATTTTAATGCCATGTTAATTCTTCATCAGATAAAACCTGATCTGAGTGTTATGGATTCAACCTCCTTCATGATTCAATGGTTTATTCAAGAGGTAACAGTGGTTAGAACACACTGAAACCATAAGCCAAATGGACTTGAAACTTTTTGCTCCACCTCTTCCCACCTCCAGAAATTTAAATGTTTCCAATTAATCTGCAAAATAAGAGAATTCTTAATGAATTACCCAGAGGAATTTAAACGGGGTCTACGAGACGAGCATTTCTCATGCCTGTTCAGGGGTATAGTATCAGTTGGTTTCCTTCTGTGGAAAGCTGAATAGGTTAGTAGAAGCAGTAGTAGTCCAAAACAAATGCAGCAACTTTTAAAGTCAGTGAGACTTCAAGCTTTATAACTGTTGATTTCTAGTGTTTCTAGTGTTCTAGGTTTTTAAAATGTTCTCTGGTAATAAATTATAAGAATTTTCAATGCATGGAACACTTACTGGATAACAGTTTATATATAACGTGTGTATATTTATATATAATTAGTGTCTGTTTTATGATACCTTAGTGGCATGTGGTTAAATTCACAGAGTAGTTTAAAAGTCTAAGGGTAAAATTCAAAGGCTTTGTGTTTTAAAAATAATAATAATAAAAAAAATTGTGCCCAAATAGTAAGTTTAGAAGCTTATGTTTATCCCCGGAGCAGATAAAAGTGATGACACTGTCAATCGATAAGCAACACATTTGAGTGTCTGTCTTCTTTCTCTGTGTGTTATGATAGTGTGAGTAGAGTGGGGCAGAGGAAAAGATGGGTAACTTATACTAGCCTGAAGTGTGTATATGCCTCTTGAGAAACTTATCTCTGTTTTTAAATGAAGAACCAAGAGAAAGAAGTTTCTTAACCTGTTTTCCTGAATTACATACATAAAGCTATTTTTCCCACCCTACTTTAGCAACTTGATGGATAAGCTGTAAGTCAAATGTCATCAAACACAACGTGCTGTTTCTCCCAGGTCTCTATTTCATGCAGTGTGACTTGTCTTTTATCTTCCCCAAAAGGGCTTTTGAGACTCCGATGCAAAAGCTGCTTTACAGAGAGAGATGTAGTTTAAAGGTTTTGGAATCTGTGTTTAAATGACTACAGTAATTCATGTTTATCATAAACACTGTTTAAAAAGATAATTCAAAAACTGCATGTTGGTCTTTTTCTGTTTTTCTTTTTTTTTTTTTTTTTTTAATTGGCCTTTTGAGTGTAGCATAATGAATATTTCAAGGTGAAATTAACATCTTTGATCAGGATTTTTATGGTACAATTTTGATGTAAATTTTGATGGAAAAGTGTTTTAAAAAACTATTGGATGACATTGTTTTGCTTATGTAGAGACATCTACACCTGGACTTTTACGGAATACATGAAGACCAAAATACACCTTTATGGTTTACTGTGGTTATTGCCCGTAACAGATATCAAATGCAGTAGAGAGTCAGTACTTAAATGCCAATACTAACCTGAAAAGTATTTTACAGCTCTAAGGAAATAGAAATGGGTGGTTTCTAAATACATACTTGTCAACACAGACTTGTCAAACTTTTTTGTCTTTGAGCTCTTTGTCTTCCCATTTCATAGCTTTTGTTGGGGTGGAGGTTTGCTGTGAAGAATCATTCCTGGTAAAAGAAAGCCAACAAAATAAATACTTCAATCAATGAATCCCTGACAACTGATATTTAACCTATAGCATATATATTCTTGCCTTTGCTTAAATTATTTGTTCCTGTAGTTGCTGTGACCACAAATGGTGGAGCTGCTGAAGCAGACCTGTATTTTGGGGAATCTGTGGTGAACATGCCTTTTATGAGAACAAAATGCTATAAACAGTTATTTCCCCTTTCCTTTAGCTGACTTGAATATGATGCACAAGCAAAATGAAGATGCGTATCATAATCCAGAGGCGAGACTATACGAAGATAAAAGGGCTATTGTATCTGTTGACCTAAGTTTGGCCTCCCCAAGACCTGAGAACGCAGAAGCATCTACAAATAAAATAGCAGGTTTTTAAGAACACTATTACAGCTCTAATTACTTATAGGTCTTAGTGATCAAACTCCTCTAGTTTCTTTACTCTTCCCTTGTAGTCCTATAATAGACGTAGTGCCTTCCACCACTGAAGTCAACTATCATGATTCTTTTGCAGACTTCTCTGTTGCTATCATTTGTGTGCACTGAAAAATGTACTTTCTGACCTGTATCATCAATAACAATAATATTTTAGTACTTGACAGTTAGGATTAGTACATTAGTTTTCTGGGTTCAATTTTATCTAATCAAATCTTGATACATATTTATTTTACTTTCAAATGATACAGTGAAATAAAACTGTACAGTAGGAGGAAAAGACGGAATAAGAGGATGGAGGAAGGTCTGCAGGTGGATGAGGTTGTAGGTTAAGATGAAACAGGTACGCTATGGTGGTTAACAAGTTCCAAAAGGTTACAGGTAAATTAGGTACGCGTGCAGCCCTGTGCGCTGCCTCCAAGTTTTAGGGATTTTGTTTTATTTCCTACTAAAAACTAATGCATCTTTTTTCTCTCTTCTTATGTTTTGTGAGATATCTAAGTGAGAGCTCTTGGGTACCAGGCCTGTCCCCAACCTGGGATGGACGAGGGTCAGGATCTGTCGTGATGCCCTTAAAATAGCCTATATGCTGTATTTCTTTCTCCTGTGCAAATGGTTTCACTTCTTTGTAAAGAATTACATGATCATTGGAACAGTGTGCTTACTTGGTTCTGCAAGCTCATGCTTTTAAGGCTAGGCTGTTGCAGTAAGCCTGTGCACTTGTATGGGAATAAGTGGATATATTATTTCTGCTTTCATCTCACTTAGGTGGTAAGGCATTGTGTAGGGAAAGGTAAGGGTGGAGCATGAGAACAGCTAGCAGCTGTGTTCATCTCAGCTCAGTGGAGCTATGGTGTTTGCACACCCCTGAGGCACTATCCCCTGGAGTAGACTTGGTAAGAATGAGGAACATATTGTGTCAGGTGAAATGTTAACGCAACTTCTTCTTTTACTTCTTTCTCCTCTACTTCCTGTAGAGATCCTGTCCTGCAGAGGCTGTTCTGATTGTTATCCGAGTTAATCACCTTTTGTAGCGCTTTTGGGACTGTAAGGTTATGACACATTCTTACCTCAGGGAGAGTAACTTGGCAACTGGTCCCCAGTGATGTTGTTTCCAGTACAGTGGAGGAAGTTGCAGAGATGGAAGAGACCTGACACTTCAAACTTCAGAGTATAGAAGGTGCCTTATAATGGCAAAGTTCAATATTCTGAGTGCTCAGAAGTCTATCTGCCAGATTTTGGCCCTGTTTTTTTTGTAGCATCCATTGCTATTTTACCTAATATTCCATGTCTAAAGATTGAATAAACCTAAGGAGCAGTACTATGTGTGTTAAGTCAGAGTAACGGCAAGCAATTAAGTTATGAAATGTAAAATCTTTGCTATTCTAATTAATTTAAATGTGGCATTTTTTTAAGAGATATATTCTACTGTGCAATCCGCAGTTTAATGTCTTGCTTTATGATATCCTGTAATCTTTTGTAGATGTTGTTTTGTAAAAAGACATCTGGCTTAGACATTGTTAATTGAGCAGTTAAAATGTTCTAGGCAGACAATGTGAAAACTGTTAATCACAGCTATTGTTTTCAGCTAAAGCCTTGAATTATGGCTGTCATAAACTACCTTGTGAAAGAAGTGTTTCAGATTCCTGCTTCTTCAACTCTGCCTTGCTGTCTTAAATTTGCTTTGATTTTTATCTGGAAACTTTTTTTTTCTCCCTCCTTAGGTTTTACATTTGCACAGACCTCTCCTTTTGCTCGGGGTAATGTGTTCAGCGAACCCCTATCTCCACAACAACTTAAGCGACAAGAGTCATACAAGAACTTCCTTCGTCTACAGGTGAATATGTACACCAGTTGTCATCTTAAATAGTAATAATAATAAAAAGAGGGGTTACGGGCAAAGTAAGTCATCAGATTCTGCTAACCAAAGACTTCCAGGCATAGCCGATTCTGTACAGAGGATGTGTGCTGAGAGCTGTTTGCTATTGAGTCTCTTTGGTTTTGCCTTATATGTAACAAATACCTATAAAAATGATGCTCTTAATAGTTGGCTTCACTAACTTAGATCATCATTTTTCCTAAATATGACTCTCTAAATATAGTTTGGAGCTCTCAAACTTTGCATACAGTGGAAATTTACGTCCATAAATATATAAAGAAAGAAAAACATTTGCCCTTAGATGTCAGCGTGCTACAAATGCATGTTTGTCAGAGTGAAATAGTGATCACTGAGACAAAAATGAAGTGAGATTGTTGTTCTACCAGTTCCTGTCTTCTGTCCATAAAACATTGCATATACTTCCATGGTATGAAAATTAAATATTAATTTAATTAAATGTCAATATCAAGGAAATCCTAGATAATTTAAGAGTAGAAATGTCATACAGTAGTTTGGTATGAATCTCCTTATAAAGAAAAGATTGAGTCCTTTTCCATGTACAGTGCTGCCAAAAAGAATAAAGAATAGGCAGACCTTTAGCTTCAGTAAGTCAGTACTGTGTCTATAAATATAATTGTGGAAATGCAAAAGATTATTGCTGTGTCTTTTTTTTGCTTGTTTGTTTGGGTTTCCTGTCTTCCATTATTTATTCCATTAAAAATGTGTTATTCTGGCATATCCAGAGAAGAGTAAGTGTTAAGGAATGTTCAGGTTTTACTTTCACTTAAAATCACTGTCCCTGAGGGTGTGCAAAGAAGGGATGGACCTGGTGCTTAGGGACATGGTTGACATTGTTAATAGGGAGATGGTTGGACCAGGTGATCTTGGAGGTCTTTTCCAACCTTAACGATTCTATGATTCTATTGTGGTTACAGTATATAAGAAAGAAAATGACCAAAAAGAAATGATAGAATATTGTCTCATTTAAAATGAATTTTGAAACTGAGTTGTAAGACTGGCTTTAGAATTCTTTCAGTTGATCCTTACAGCCTTTGATTGCACAAGTAGGGGTTCCAAATTCTGTAGAAAATCATGGTGGTAAACATTGTTTATCAGATTTTTGCTGTCTATTGACAGCTGAATGCTTCTTTATTTTCTAGATTGAAGAGAAGAGGCGTAGGGAAGAAGCAGAGCGAGAAAAACTTAGAATAGAAGAAGAAAAAGAAGAAAAACGACTGGCTGAACAGAGAATGAGAATTCAAAAAGCATATGAAGATGAACAAGAAGAGAAAAGAAGGAAAGAGGAGGAGGTGTAATATTTTGATCCCTTTTTTTTCACCCTAAAGTAACCCTTTGTAATATTTGCCCTCTAGATTAAGGAGGTAAACTGAGAAGTGTACTGTGAAATTCTTTGTTTTTAAAATGGTCTGTTAGCCAGAGGAGAGGTGGAAAATCGTCAGTATTAACAAACATATTCTTCACTCTTTATGGTATGCTACCAACTTGAAATACTGTTAAGTCTTTTAAGGAAAATTGCAGTTTTGTAATTGACAGTGGTGATCTCCTATTTAAAGGAGATTGTTAATGAGGCCCATAAAAAGCATTATCAAATCAATGAATTAAAAATAAATGCTTCTTTCATTAGTCCCTTACATCTAGCTCTCAAGCAATTATTTGCATTCTTAATGTAGCTTATTTCAGAAAGAATTATTTTTTTGAATTGACCAGGATGTATCTTTGAGATAACAATACCACTTGTTTTGGAAGAATGCCAAGGAAGTCTAATGAGTGCTTTTCATGGAGGTAAACTTGTGATTTAATTCTAATTGAAAAGCTTTATTTATCAGGTTTGGAAAAAAGGAAATAATCTGCATAATTCAGAATTGCATAAATAACTATAAGACAAGGACAATGTCATCAGAGTTGGAAAAAATCTTTGATTACCACGCGTAGTTTTGAAAGATCAGTTCAGGACATAGGACTTCAGAAATTCTAAGACAGAAATTCTAGATTCTTTTCTCTAGTATGTGCAATTTAGTTGGATGAGTTTTCTGGATAAGTAGAGCAGGACTAGCATAGTGTAGGAAGCTGACTGGTATCATCTTCACAGACACAAGACTAAAACTGTGACTGGATGATAACTTTTCTCTGTGGGCACTACTATTTTATAGCACATGTTTTGGAAACGACTCCTATGGTTTAGCTTCAGCTGGGGACACAAACTGGTGTTTATTGAAGTTATTAGAAATTCTGTTATATGTTCGCTGGGCCGGGACTGCAGATGTTTAATATTTGCATAACATGGTTTTTTATTTGAATGTTTGAAGTCAGCTTAATGAAATACGCTTTTCATTTCATGCTAACCACTTTGATGTGTAGCTTTAACTTCTCAAAGACAAACAAAGCAAAACTTTAAAAATGTTGAGTCTTTATAATGTAATAATAATGTTTCTATTACAGCGAAGATTGAAAAATAAAGAAATAATTCGATTAGATGAAGAGAGACAAAAAGAGGCAGAAAAAAGAAGAAAAGAAAAAGAAGAAAAGCAGGATGAACAACTTAAATTATATCTTGAGAAGGAAAAATTAGCAAAGATGGAAGAGGAAAAAAAGATGGTATGCTTCAGTTACTTTCTAAGATACAAATATTTTTCCTAACTTTTAAAATGACTGTTTTAATGAGAGAGAATGATTTCTTAGACCTCTGCCAGAATCGCTCCCCTGTTAGTCTCCCCAGCTACAGTATACTTAGCACACATGGAGAACAGCTGATTGAAAAACCAGACATACTACAGTGGAATGTTATCTTGCTGATCAAGTTTACATTAAAAATACAGTAAAACCATATACATATGAGTAAGCTGCACTACATATTTGATTTTTAAATCTGCTGTGAAGTTCTGTGGCCTGTTTTTGTTGAGGCCCAAACGCAAAAAGTTACATAATTTAGAGGACTAGATGGGACTGCTCATTATCAACAATGATGCTCTTTGTAATTTAATTATTTTCCCTTGACCTGAATGACGTACAAGTCCATCAGAGAAGTTTGACAGACAAAATCTGTGTAAAGTACAGAACTGTTTCTCTTTTATACATAACGTTTCTCTTAAATGGACAAATACAATGGAAGTAACTAGAGGAAAAAAAGAAGTATAACTTAATCATAGATGAATGAAAAAAATGCATCACAAAAAAATAGTACTTTTTTTTCTAGGGAGTAAATGAAATCTCATGAAATAATTTTTGCAATCATTTTATGAGGTTAAAAATTGAAAGCAAATTAAATACAAATTTATTTCAACACATAAATAAATCATTTTCCTGTCAAATGAAACATATTAACAAAACCCTTCCTGTCCATAATAGTTTTTTAGAATCTATAAGAATGTATTTTATCTTACTTTTCTACTTGCAGTTCTCAAGGCAGCCATCTCCCATCATTCCTGCTCTTCAGAACAAATCAGTAAGAAAAGAAGAGAGGATTCCATCTGCTGAAAGCCACATATCTTACTATACACAAGTATGATTTTTCTAGTCAACATATACTTATTTGTGTAAGACAGTGAAGTGTGTGAAATCCTACCAGGTTTTACCTGTTTGCAGCTTGTTCAGTGGAATGACTAGAGACAGTGTTTACTATTAGCCAGTCTTATACCTGTGATGTGTCATGTTCAATTTTATTCAAAATGTAAGAATTTTTTCGGGATGTCTGATTTTATTTTTTGCATGTGTGCACATTTTCTGTAGAGATGACCACCTCATTTTTTGAGGAGATGCTCTGTTCAGCTTACCAAGGGTCTAACAATCCTTGCTATCCAGCCAATGGAATTGATCGCCTTGCTCTGTGCTGGTGTGGCCTCACCTCAATTACTGTGTGCACTTTTGGGTGCTACAATATAAGAAGGACATAAAACTATAATAGAGCTGCCAAAAGAGGGCAGCAAAGACGGTGATGGGCTTAGGGGGGCAGTTACTGAGGTACCTTGGGTTGTTCAGCCCAGAGCAGAGCAGGAACTGAGAAGATAACTTAGCTCAGGCATGAAGTTTAATCTTGATTTCTAGCTGTGCACATTATTTTCTATTTCTGAAGATACAAAAAGATTATAAATCCTAATACAATTTGCCTTTCTTTTTTTTTTGCATCATAAATGAGTTACAATAGTGGTCCCAAGTCCACTAGATTCTTTCACTTTATTTAATCTTTCATGTGACTTTTTTTTTTTTTTTTAACTTCTTCCTGTGAGGAGTAGAGTAGAATAAATAATTATGATATTTGAATATCAGGCTACACTTCTGACTTTTGATTGAAAACTGTTTTTTAGTAAATGTACGCATGAACTGGGCTAAACGTTTTTAAAATGATTATGTCTGGACATGATACAGTGCAATTTCAGAAAATGTTTTAAGTCTTCTTATTTAAAACTGTTATTTTCCCAATATGTTACGAAAGTTCTGGAAGAAAGTTGGTTTATTTGTATGTCCTTGCAGCACTTAGTATAGCTGTGTCCAGATCTCTGAGTAGTGTCTTGTTAGTATTATCATAATGACTTGATTTATACTTTTAAAGTTCAGATTTAAAAAACAAAAACAAACAAACAAAAACAAACACAAAATAACCCTACATATTAACAACCTGTTAGGTTACTATTCTTTCTTCTAGTAACAGTGATAGTTAATATGAATTGAACATTTTGTTTCCTTATTTTATGTCTGTTATAGTTGCTTACTTTGACACATTAACATTTCATATTTATTATGGTCACTAGGATCCTCCACCTCCAAGGGCTCCTTCTCCACCTGTCCCTGCTAGAAGAAACCAGTTGCGTGCACTTGGTAGGTATTGCCTTTATTGCAAGTTCACTTTCTATTACAATTGAATTGGTCTCAGTTACAATTCTCATTTCTTTCCCTCAAAGGAATTCTTAGGAAGTTTTTATATATAACTGTGTATTTATTATATGACTTCATCAGGAAATATTTTTTCTGTTTAAAAACAAAACAAACACTCTTTGATAATGGAGTAGTGATCGTGGTAAGTGCTGGAATCTTTCAGTGACAGCTGTGGTGACTGGTTCTGTGACAGAACATTGCAGAATGGGAGAGTTTTGTATTGGCTGAGTAGTGGATTAGACTAGCAATCTGTAGAGTATTTCCTTCCTGATTTTTAAATTCTTATTTCCTTCGTTTATCTGCCTAATTCCTCTTTGCTTTCACTGGTAGTTTTAAAATTTAGACATGCAGGGAGGATCCTCTTTGCTCTCTCTTGATATGTTAGTTGTATTGGGAAGTAGCGGGTAGAAAGCAGTAATTTTTCTTCGGATACTTTTACAAGTATAAAGCTAAAAACCACATGGAATATAACAATGAGTGTTGTCCTACAGATGCAGTCAGCACCTGGGTCCATTATGGGGAGGATATGGCTCTTCCACTGTACAGAAGGAAAATGGGTTCCCAGTACAACTTTTGGAAATTGAGTGACAGACCATCTGTCATGAGAGAAATTAAGAAATATGAATTAACACGTGTTGGAGTATTTAAGCTAATAAAACTTGCTTTCCTACTAGGTTCTGGATGTGGGCTAGAAAATGGTCACCAAGATTATTTAGTGTGTTATTTTGAAAACCAAGGAATTTGTAGAACTTTTAACTTTTGAAGGAATGCTGTCCTGACTGCAAACAGACAGCTTAGACACAAAGTAGGCTTAAAAAGTCAGCATGAACACACACTGAAAGTAGGTGTTGAAGTCAGAACTTTTTAACAGTTAAGAGACTGCACTAGGCAGATCGATCGATCTCTCTTTTAAACTATCCAGTGGGAGTCAGGAAACAGAAATGGGTTTTATGTGCTGATAACCACCTCAACTCCTGTCTTCTGTCTCTAAGGACTGTACATTTGCTAATAGCAAAATAAGGTTATTTACTGGCAAAACCACTTGCCTCCTAGCTTTTCCTGTTTGAAATACAGTAAAACATTTCTATTGAAGTTGGGATGCTTTCTGCTGTTGTGGTGATCTGGTCCTTCTGCTGTCTTAAAATTCAAGCTCTGCCCTAATTTCTAGTTTACAAAATTATTGTGTTTATATAATCCTTGTTTCAATTAACAGTTTATCAGATTTTTTTTCACCTCACACTTCTGAGGTAGGCGGAAAAGTGTCTCTAGCACTTTTTACATTATTGGTGTTAAATTCCAGAGGAAAGAAAGAATGTGATAAATGAGTTATCAGAGATGAGGAAACAGCTCCGTAGCGAAGAGAGGCGGCTGCAGGAACAGTTGCTAAATGTGGCTAGTGATGATGATATACCGATTACGCGGTAAGAATTTCATCTTAATTTTTAAAAGTTAGCTTTTGCACAGTAACTCAAAGCTACTGTGTATTGGTAGCTAGTATTAGTTGGCTAATATACACAAGTGAAATGAAAACATAAGGGCATGCATAAACTTGTATAGAAAATTCTCTTCATTTTTCTAACGTATGTGGTTGGTTGGTTGTTTATTCCAAGAATCTTTCTAAATTTTAGTGTAAGAATGGCTGTACTGGTAACACTGGAAGTTATAGTAGTCTTAGAGAATGTTCCAAAAACAGATGTCAAACGTAGAATTTTATTGCATTACCTTTCTTCCTATAGCTTGTATCTGGAGTCATATTCCTATGACTTGTATCTGGAGACTGCATTACCTGATGAATAGTATACTGCTGTGGAAGTACTTATTTCCTTACAGAAAATCCTGCCTCTTTGATTTAAAACTTTTTGGTTTGCTTCCAAAATGTATTAGGTAATCATACCAATTAGTTGGAAAAGACTCATCAGATCAGCAGTATTAATTCCATTCCATAAAGAGGATTTTTTTTGTTTGTTTCAAGTAGATTATTCCTTCTTATAATGCAATATATAGTGTTGTTATTTTCAAAATTATTTTCTTGTTGCAATAGCTTTATTTAAGGAATTATACTAAATGAATAAATGATATAAGTAGTATTAAATTATGTTTTCATGGAATTCATGAATATCACAGTTTTAAACTATATTTTGTTTTACGCATTTTTCAAGTGGGAAGAGAGAGAAGAATCCAAAAGACATATTTGAAATGGCCAGACTTCGTCTGCAGGCTCCAGTAAGGCGACCTTCATCAAGGGATGCACAAGATCCTGTCAATATACAGAACATCTGGGATTTTAATGAACTTAAATACAAAGGTAGGTAGATCTTGTTGAGGAAGGAAGGCTGTGAAACATCCGTTATTATCTTCCATGCTACCCAGCATTTAAAGACAAAAGCCCAAAGCAAAAACCAGTCACTTCACGGCTTCTGCCCATACACGACACACTCTGTGGACAGCATTTTGTATGTGTGTGTCTCTGTGTGTGGCCATTTCTTCAAGTGTCTGCAGTTTAACTGTTGATACATAGATACTGCACCATGAGATGGTGGCTATGGCCAGTCACTGCACATCCACCTGACATTTAGTTGATGAGGAAACCTTTCAGATTTTTTTTTATTAGCATTTGTTGGCACACTGTATGTGGTCTTCTAAAGAATGCATGTAATTTTGATTGAGAAATGTTTTTTTCTTTTATAAAATAATTGTAAACTTCTATTAAGTTTGGATTTATAGAATACCTTGGAAATTTTGTTAAATTTTTATTATCTGATTCAATCAAGTCACGTAAAATTTATAGTTAGATTTTTAGACACACTCTAAATTTCTAATGCATTCTAGATTTTGGGGGAAGAAAGTATTACTCTTTTTCTGTAAGGGCCTTGTAACTAGATATCACATCCTGAAATTAAACAAGAGCTCAAGCCATTTCAAGTGAAGGTATGTTGACCTGCATCTCTTACACCTATCATAAAAAGTGATATATAGTGCCTTGTAACACTCTGGGAAAGAGCACACCCATCCTTCATTAGTTCTGCTTCTGGAGTTGGACTATTTTCCTGTCACGTACATGAGGTCCAAAAGAGATTTGGCATTGTAATATAGAATTATCAGTTAGGACGTGCACTTAGCTTCCAGTCCTTGCTTCCTAGATTTATTATGCATTTGGTACTGTGATGTTATTGAAAGTAGAATGAATTTGATTTTTACTCCCCAACAAAATATGATTCTATGTAACTTTGTTTCTACTCCAACAGAAAAAAATATTTTTGGTATTGTAGTAAAGTTATAAAACTGTTGCTAGGGTGGCTCATCATCTTGGTCATTGTCACCATTTAAAAAAAATGTTTCTTATGGCTTTGTGTCTGTATATGCTTCTTCAAAGATGTTTTTCAGAAGTATTAGTTTAAATCAAAATTGAAATTTCCTATTTTGGTTCTAGATTCTGAAA
This sequence comes from Netta rufina, assembly GCF_964035555.1. NCBI lineage: Eukaryota > Metazoa > Chordata > Aves > Anseriformes > Anatidae > Netta > Netta rufina. The sequence goes on from NC_140124.1 coordinate 123,426,821, forward strand.
CGCGCATAGGCTTGAGACACATGTACCCTGACCCTCCAAAAGATGATCAGACGCTAGAGATTCAACAGCAGGCACTGTTGAGGGAGCAGCAGAAGAAACTTGACAGAATGAGAATGAGGAGAGAAACAGGAGGTAAGGACTGAGATAATTTCAGTGATTTTGTTTATTGTTTTTGTGTTTGGTGTTTAAAAAATGCCAGCTCTACTTTTATTTCCTTGATGTTCACTGTCAGCACTGCAATACAAAAGAGGAAAGCACCAGAATGCTGAAATTCTGTCATAATGTAGAGCATGGAAGTATTGAATGGCTTTGTTTATTAGTGTGACTGCCTACTTTAAGTAAATTAAAGTAATTTAACTACCTTTTTGTGTTAACTTCAGAAAAATGCAAGAGAAAAGTAGGCTGGTAACTATTTCATAAGGAAAAATGTAGAGCAAAAAAATATATGATTTGTGATAGAAGCGTTAGCAGGTAAGTTGGTAAGTTCCTTATGGCATTTCTTCAGTTCTTCACTGAAGAAGTAGATGGCTTTGAAACTGAATTGGTTAAATTGCAGCCAATGTGTCTCTTTTTCCTGCTTTTTGTAACATATTAGATTTTTTGTAACATATTATTTTCAGTCATGATTTCACTGCTTCATAGTTTCAGAAATCTGTATCCTTAAACAGGTTTTGCTTTAGAAACCATGTATAAGATGTCATGGCAGGCTTGAGGTTCTGGAATTAAATGTTCCTTGTCTTGCTTGACAGAAATCATCCTATTATAATAAAATTTTAACAGCCTAACATAGTAAAACTTTTTTTGTTGCATATGATGAACAGTAGTGAGAAATAAATGTAATGCCCTGCTCTTGCATGCTTTGTTTAACTTCAAATGCAGTGTTCATCCAGATATCTTTTACAGTCGTGAAAAGAGTAGTATCCCAAGTTATTATTAATTAAATTAATTCAATAATTTATTATTAATTCAAATATTTAATTACTGAGGTGGGGCAGCAGGAAGTAAATGATAAACATTAAAGAGCTTTATGGAATACGGAAAATTGTGAGATGTAAATACGAAAAATATTCAGAAAAGTTGAATGCCTCTTACTATTGGTCATGCTTTGAGGCTTGGTGGTGGTGTTAGCAGTTCATATACCCATAGATGAGAGACATTAACAAAACAGATACCAAGATGTAGAAGGTGAGAGTTACTTGAAGGGTGTTTTATTTGGTACCCTGGTGAGCGTTGCAGGGTGTCCTGTTTCTTGGACAGAGGTTTTAGTGTTCAAGTGATGTGTGTAATACTGCTAAAGGTGTAATAGAACATTGCAGTCTCAAGTAAGCCTATCATTGTCATCATCTGAGCTGATTACAAGCTCTCTGGTATCACGTAGCATCTAAATTTTGTGTATAGGGTTGTCTTCAGTCTTGCCCTTTCCTGGATTGACTGAAACGATGAAAAAGAACTTGCTACCTTCAGCTGAGAACTGTGTTCTTGATTTTTATTTATTTTTTTTCTCCATTCGAATATTTTTCAATAGGCCAGTCTGAGAAGGCTTCAATCTAATGTTGTCTGGAGAGGAACCTCCGCCAGCTAGAAAGAAAATTTGCCTTTTTTCATTAATTTTAAGGATGAGCAGTCATTTTAGACAAAAGCTAATGCTAAATGGGTAATGCAAGCTTGAATGGTTACAACCTAAACAGGCATTTCCTGCAACAACTTAGATTAGTTACTCAAGCAGCTGATTTTTAAAATGACTTTCCACTGATGCTTATGGGGGATCCTTGAGCAGCCTTTCCTCTCTCTCAATCTCTCTTACAGCTTTACAACATCATTTAGCTTTATGGCCTGTCGCTGTGTACTGAGCGAGGTAATTAATTAGTTACCATGTTATCTCTATATTTCCAGCTCATTTTCCTCAGAGACAAGTTCCTCATCTTCCCCTCACTGAAAATAGATGAGTGGTTTTATTGTCTGATTCGAGGCAGAAAGGAAGATGAATTAAAGCAATATGTGGTTTTGTACTGTGGGTAAGATGCCGTATTGTAGGCTGTAGTGGCAGAGGCTTGCCTGTTTTCCTACGCTATATGGAAATGTCCTTTACCTTACATGCTTACTGTTATGTTTGTTTTTTTTTTTTTTTTTTTTTCTCTTTACATTACAAGAGAAATATTTTGACTGTTAGTGGAATCTGAAAAATTAGTATTTTTTATATGTCCAAAATATTTTTAAATGTTTGGTATTTCTCTATAAACAAGGAAGTTTTTTTTTTTGGTCTTCTGGATGATTATTTTTTGGGGAGACGGGAGAGGAGGCACAGGTTTGACATAGTTGTACTGAAGCTCTGGGCTCTGCTTGACTTAGGAGTGCCTTAGCAGGAGTGGGCTGTTGGTCAGTCCAGGAGGAGTGAAAGCCAGTGTGCTGTGATTTTGCGATGCTAGACAGGGTCAGCTACACACTAAGTAGATTTGCTAGACAAAGTTGCAGGAAATAGGAAAGGCATTATAAAATCTTCAAATTAAATATTTAAACTGTAGTTTCTCCTGTTGCTTGGGCTTGCTCCTTTGTATTTCCAGTCTGCATGAGATCCTGTTAGGTTAACGTTCAAGACGGTCACCTGTGCTCTCCAGACTGGGGATTTTTGTCCTTAGACAGGTACTTTTCTCTGTGAAATGATATGTATGCTAGGGAAGGGAGGATAATGTTTATTGGAACTAGTTGGAAGACCTAGTACTCGGAGTTCTTGTGTATAGTTTGGAAAATTTAAATTCTGTCTTATCTGGACTTAGTTAACCTGGTGTGCTTTCTCAGTTCCATGTTCTAGTTGCGTTAGGATTCAGCAGGGTGCAGAACATGATTTTATTTAATTTTATTTTAAAAAGTCTTGCTAGCTGTTCAGCTGGTTATCTTTTAAGATGCGGTAATTCAAATAATAAATGAGGATCTTAAGGTCTCAGTAAATGAAACACGAGAGGGTAAAACAGAAACCCAAGTGTTCATGCAGCAAACTTTTGCGCCTTAATGTGTTGATTTGATGGTTTAGGCCATGCTGCCATCTCACAAACAGACATTTTTCTTACTATTTAGACAACACTTGGACATGAACCATCTATAACAAGTGTTTACAGCATTGTTGTAAACACAGCACTGAACCAGTTCTTACTGTTGCATTATAGAGAACTTTTTTTCAGAAATCAGTACAATTTAGTGGGATTTTAAAGTTGAATGAAGCATAATTCTGTCTTCTAAAGGAATTAATTTCCAGTAGTAACAAAAATAGTTATACTTCCTTCTGCCGAAAAATGTGTTTAAAGTCAACAAACCAGGTTTTGAGCGATGCAAGAAATGGCTGATTTTGTTAGCTGTGAGCCACATTGTTCTGGTGTGAAAAGTGTGCTTGCTGATTGGGAGAGACTGGTAAGTGCAGCCCTAACAAGGTGCACACGTGCCCAGCATGCTCAGAAATAACATACTACTGAGTTCTGTTTGATTTTTCTGATACTACTTAAATTGACATAAGGAAACTGCCATGACCATTGCATTCAAATGTTTTGAAATGATTCATTAAAATATACAGAATTCTTAAGAAAGCTGTAGTAATGCATATATATATATATTTGTAATATTACAAGTTTTATCAGCATATTATGTTTTGGTATTAACCGTTTGTTTTTTTTTCCAATATTATGATTTTGTCCCTTGTGCATGTGGTTGTTGATGAAGATGATTCTGCTTCTGGCTGTAACCTACAAACCATGGGACTGGTAAGAATAAAAGTTTTTTTTTTTTTTTTTTTTTAAATCATATTACTTTGTTTTTTTCAAGTGTGAGACATAATTGTTAAATTCTGTGGCTTATATAGAATTTGGAGGAAAGAATAACAGGCAGGTAACAAGACAACAAGACTACTTATTTCTCTTGCTTGTTAATACAATGAATAACAGCTTCGTTACATTTGATGTACAAGTTGTTTATCTTTGTATACAGAGATAGTTCGATACTCAAACTTTTTTTTTTTTTTAATATTCATCTGTACTTTGTATTCATGTGATCTGGGGGCGTGAATTAGTAGCAAAAGCCAAGCCAGTAGCAGTTGCTGTGAATTTGGATGACTCAAGTGATTCACACAGCAGTAAATAATTAGACTTAGTGTCTCAAATTAGATGTTTATATTCTGATGTAGTGAGAAGAGCACAATAAAGTGCTGTCAATTTGGAATTTTTTTTACTAACCCAGCTATAGAACAGCAGAGTTCAGTGGTGTCTCATGGGATTGTGGGACCATGCAAGATAAAAGACTGTGCAATAGCCAAGCCATTCGCCTCAAGGATAATACTGTAACCATATACAGAAGGGGAACATTATTTAAATAAAACCCAAACCTTAATGCATTTTAAAGTTGTAAATTATTACCTGGAATTCTTCTTCAGAGCAGTGATTTACCGTAACAATTTTCTCTTGTTCCATTTCCTCTGATAGTTCCCATTACTTTGATTTTGGAGTGATTTTCAATATAAATTTTCCTAGTAGAATTCCTGTAACAAATGGTTGCGACTCTGCAATGAGCTGTAAGCCATGCTCTTAAGTGCTTGTTATTACTACACAGATATTTGCTATTTTAATGCCAGAGATTGTATGTGGTGGGATTAGTGAAACATAAGGAATCTTTCTTCATTTGATCAGAAGTTTGTACAAACCTTGGAAGCTGTCTTTAGGTTTGCACCTAGCGTTGACTTTTCTAAAACTCAAGCAGAGTGACTAGGGTGCATTTATTGGTGGATGTGTGGGTTACACAAAGCACCACAATAGTGGCCATGTGTAGATGGTTTCAGCGCATGATGTTGCTACAGAAAGTCAAAAAAACCAATGCTTACAGAGAACTGAACTATATTTAAAAAATGCATTGTTTTATAGCTATGAAGTAAAGCCTTTATAGCCTACAGAGCACTGCATAGCTGCTATTTATTTTGCAGAGCTTCAGCAAATGTTAAATTTCTATTATTTATCATTAGGTCTCCAAAAGACACAGCGACATCTGACTTGGCATGTTTTCTGTTTCCCTTTTGTAGTTCAGAAATGACTCTGATGAGTTTTTGAAGAATTCCCTGCTGGAATCCGACAGCGCTTTTATTGGTGAGTTTATAGCTCCCTTTAACTGTGGGATGATGCATGTACAAACACGCCGTTAAATATAATGATGTTTCTCTACAATGGTTATTGCTGCTTTAAAAGTTGCAATGGGTACAGCAATTGTGATTTTTAGTGTTATAAAATTACTACTCAACATAAAAATGTAGATCTTTATGGGGTTGTACTGCAATAAATTTGGGTAGATCATGCCTAAAATTAATGGTGCTGCTAAGTAGCCTCACACTACTTCATATCTTTTCATGAGAAAGCATCTTCCTTTGTAGTGCTCCGATTGGGATCTTAGTCTTGTTGAGGAACTTTATCTGTTTTGTTTTTGTGGGTTGTTTTTAGTGGGATATTCTGGGTTTTGTTTTTTAACTAAAAATCAGAAATGAGGAAAAAAAAAAAACACAGCTGAGGTCTCTAAGTGCTATTTTTCTATTAATAGGTATTACAGAGCCTTGAAATTCTCTTGTATCTTCAGTGGGAAATAATGTTACAAGGCTTTTTATTCTTTCCTGTCAGGGAAATGCAGTTGGTTCCTGCAAAAGCTTTTTAATGAAACTAGATATATTTCCATATCCTGATGATTATAATCTCTGCTTTTGCTTAAGAGCAGGATTTTTCGTTTGAAAAGTATTTCTAGCAGGTGCTGGAGTACACAGCAGAACCTGGCCTTAGGAAGGGCTTTCAGGATATTGCTTTTAGACTTTTCCAATGTATTTGGTACTCTCTTTAGTCTGCATTAGACTCTTCAGATTAGGCAATACTAGTTGTTATCTGCTGCCCAAATGATGAAAAGGTGTTTAGTGTCCCTTGATAATGAGGGTCTGGAATCTGTCAAAATATCCTGTGTCTAATAGTAGCCAGAAGAGGTGCCTGGGGAAGAATATGAGGAGGGCAGGCGTGTAGCGGCATTACAGAGTACTCTTCAGCCTCAAGTGCTTCGTGGCTGAGGGGCTTCCCGAATCAAATGTGTTTGCATTTAGTAAGTCACGAAAAGCTGGGTCCTCAGCAGGTTGCCTGCCATGAATTGGGATCAGAATTTCTGAATTCCTGTGGCTGTTTAACATCAGCAGCATGGTGGGGATGAACTTCCACATCTGTCACTGTGTCTTGTGTGAAGCATCTCCTGTCATCTGCTTCACCTGTGCAACGTGGTGCTCCCCGTTCTTTTATTAGCCGATTTCATGAAGGTTCATGGATTTTATAGTCCTCATTCTTCTCCTCCTCCTCCCTTTCCAGTTGATTTCTGCAACTTAGTGAGGTGGTGGAGTTAATGTAGGATACTATTCACACTTTTTTTTCTTTTTTTCCCCATAAATCATTTAATGGTTTTAAAAAACGTGTTCTGTGGACACTGACAGAAACTTTTTACTCTTTGTGCTATCTGGCTTTTAAAAACAGCTACTGAAAATTTGAATATGAATCTGGTGACTTCTGTCCCTGAAATGAAGATAAAAAAACGTTGTTATCAGTAGGCTACCGGCTCAGTGAATTGTGCTGACGTTTTCTGGGGGCCTTTTGGGAAGCAGTTTAACTTGGGGTGCATTTTAATAACGCTTTTCATTTCCTAGGAAAAGCAGTAACACTTTATTTTTTTTTTTAACACAAGATTAAAATATAACTCAATTTGATAATAGGTAGCAGCATCACAAATGAATTTGTCTTTCCTACAGTCAGAAATCTTAATTGGGAATAAAGAGGGTTATCAGTTTTTTTTTTTTTTTTTTTTTGGTCGCTTGAAACCCTACAGTTCGGTAGTGTTAATGCAGTGATTTGAAAGCATGGCTGCACAGCAGAAGGAAAGATGCTTAAAGGACCTAGTAGCATCTTACACTGACAAAGCACTAGGGGTAAAAATAAATATTTCTGTAGCTTCTTGTTTGTTTCTGTTGTGATAAATTCACATGCTTAAACAAACTGTTGTACTCTAATAGCACTGTCATGTTACTTTCTGACTCAAAGTCTGATAAATGGATTGTTAGCCATGTACCCTTCAAAATTATGCTTCGTGCTCTGCCTCTGGTGAAACTGGGGGGGAGGTAGAAGAGGAAAAGGGACTAAAATCTTTATTTCTAAGAGGAAAAAAAAAAAGTAATATGAACATTTTTTTAAAAATTACCTGTTTTTGTGTCTATGAACTTCCTTGTTATTAGTAGAGATCAAATTTGTTTTTCAAAACATAAGTATTGCAGGCTTTAACCATAAAAAGTTAATTTCTAAATTTAAGTTGAAGGTTATTGAAACTCGTGAATAATGAAATATTTAATATTTCATCACAATTTTGTTTTGAAATTGCTAGCAAATGAAAACAAACGTTACTTGCATGGTTGTGGTTTATTCTTAATATCACAGTGTCCATTAAAAAAAATAATTTAAGACATACTGCAGAATTGTTCTTTAGTGTGTGTACATGTGTATGTACATAGATATTTATCTTGTTTTTAACTTACTGTGTCACACTAGACTAAGAGCCTTCCCAAAAAAACATCATTTCATTGTCACAAAGTAATTGGTGGCAATGGGTTCTGTATTCCCCTTCATTCAGGATCCTTCCCTCTTTGTGGAGGCTGTGTTTTACTGGGGTATGAGAGGGACTGAACTAAAGCACAGAGCCTGCTGACTGCACCCAGCCAGCAGCAGAGCCACAAACCAGCACTCAAGCAGCAGTTACTGGTGCAGGAGAAAAAAACACTGTTTCAAACAGTTTGCATTTGAATTAGTTTCCAGAATTAGTAAAGGAAGGGGAAATCAGCAAAATAGTTTGAAGCAGAGACATCACCTTTGGCTTCATTTATATTATAAACATGGATTTAACCCCCCATACCACTGCTGTCATGTGAGATGTGATCAAAAAATTAGGATTTCTTTTTTTGTATGAACAGATTCTAACACTTTATTTCATGAAAAAGCCAGGATATGACTAAGATGTGATTAAGGAACTGATTACATTACCATAAATCCCATGCAACTTACTTACATGCATAATTTAGTACACTTGTAAAGCAAGTGCATTACTGAAATGCATTGCTGATTTCATTCCACCCAAACATTCTTGCCATCTGATTATATCTTTTGTGCTGTCAATTTGCCTCGTGTTCTCCCTTGTTCTCACTTGAGCACTCATTGCTTTCACGAAAGGTCTCGGTATAAACAAGATATGGTGAAGTCAGGCACTGGATTTGTGGGACGGGAAATGCCTGCTCTCTGTGGAAGCTATTCCTTGCCTTTGCTTGAAGCTCATCCCTTGCTGCTGTTGTGCTACCTTGGTCTTTTTTGTGCCTCTGGGTAGCACTGGTGCCATGCAAGAAGTCCGTGTTAAATATGTGCCTCTGATACCTGTGGTTAGGTCAAGCACAATACACTGACCTGTTTTGAAGCATAAATGGGTTTGAACACTGTAGAATTTTGGTCTCTTTGAAAATGATTTCACCTTCTTGCAGGTGCTAATGGAGAAACATTTCCAGCCTTAGGAGAAGTTAATTTATCATCACAGCCTGCACCTTCTGCAAGGGAGAGGAGACGAATAAGGAAGAAAGCATTGGAGTGCACTGTAAGTATGATAGCCAGATGGACTTAAATACGGAGGTAGAGCCCAAATCTAACCTGGTCAGACAGCTCCTGTGGTTCCTTAGTGGCTGGATGATACGGGTACTTTTAAAAAGGACAACTAGCTTATACATGTGCATTATTGCTGTGGTTTAACCCGGCAGGTAGCTGAGCACCACACAGCCATTCACTTAACTCCCCAGGGTGGGATGGAGGAGAGAGTTGTAAAAGGTAAAAGTGTGAGAACTCATGGGTCAATGTTAGGACAGTTTAATAAGAAAAAAGAGTAAACAAAACAAGAGATGCCCAATGAAGAAAATTAACCCTATCCCAGCCAAAAGCAGCTTTACTGAAGGATTTGTGTATGTTTGTGTTTTCGGCAGGAAGATGTTCCACGAGACCAGACCCCGTTGCTGCAGCCTGACGACTTCTCTTTGCACTCCAACTTCAGCCTTGATGTCGATCAGATGAAGGGCAAAAATGAGGAACGATTGCGCAGACTGACTGAACTCCAGCAGAAGTCTGCTCACCTAGGTATGCTCTGTGCATTAAAGCTGATGTAGGAAATGCTAATATTAAGTAATTACATTAGCTAGAGGAACAAACATTAATATATGGCCTGTAGTTAACAGGGAGCATCTGCTTCAAACAGGAATTAGTTACAGAGTGCTGTACCTGTTGCAAGAGGTTGCCCAGAAAATTTCAAGAGTATTTTAGAGTAAACTTAGAAGAGCAACTCCTGTCTGATCAGCCTGGACAGGACTGTGGTACAGACAGGACTTCTACCTGTCCTGTGTATATTGTACCTCACGTGGCAGTGTGTCCCTGCTACCAGGAGGATGTGGGTATCCAGCTGCATAACTGAAATGCTACTGGAAAGAAATCAAACTTCTGACTGATGTTGACAAGATGCCCAGCCTTTAATTTAGCTGATGCAATTTGTGCTAATGAATTCTTTCATATGAGACTGAAATCTTTTTTTTTTCTTCTTTTTTTTTTTTTTTTATTCAGTAGGGCAGTTGCTATGCTGTCTAGGTAATTACAGTATCAGTGTCCTTTTTCTAAACTTAATGAGAGTGTAGATGATGGCAGGTTTTTTTTCTGATTCTGTTTCTATGGGTACTCTTACAACCAGCTCATTTTTTTTTGTTTATTATAGCCATTTTACTGTGATTTTTCAGTTCTTAAAAAAATAACAAACACAACCCAAACCACCATTCATATTCATTGCTTCTGTATTCTAAACAAATGTATTACCCAAACCCTTCACTACTTTTAGTCCATCCAAACATTTTTGCCCTGTGAACTCCTTTTGCTTCTCTGCCCTTGTTCTCTATCATCTCTTCTTTATAATTGTTCTTACTTCCAGCTTCTGGAAAATTTAAATAATTACTTTATCTTAGGATGCTTTTCAGAATGTCTGTGCCTTAGTATTATTAGCTGTGCTGCAATGTGATGTGTACATTCATTTGCATTTATGCTGTTTACCAGTGTTAAAATACTTCTCTTTCTTGGGCTTAAAGAGGCTGTCTCTACAGGAGTGGCTGTAACGCTGTAATTTAATGGCTTTATATTTATATAGGCATATATGCAGTAGCAGATCTGAGTCCTCTCTGCAAGAGGAGGCTTTAGGAAAGCAAGAAGTCTGCCAGGTGCATGCCGGTTGCCTGTACCTGCCCCGTGTCAATCTGATGTGGGGAGGAACGGTTGGCATTAGCCATGGAAGGCCTGCAGGATTTACCGACTATGCTGGGCCCGTTCCCCAGAACATCTGAAATGTGTGTTAAGTAGAAACAAACGCCACCTGAAGGCATTATGCCTTGTGCCTTTATTCCAGATGACCATGTTCAGTGTGGCAGTGATGTTGTGACAAGCTGCGTTAAGCTTTTTCTCCTTCAACATGTTTGCTGCCCTCTTTCCCCAGGTGACAACATTTCCTTAGGGGACACGGACGACCTGTTGAAGCGCTCTCCATCCAAGGACGGCCAGCGGCCCGCTTCTGGTGACTCCATTGCAACAGAGCCCTGGCTGCGCCCGGGCACTTCGGAAACGCTCCGAAGGTTCATGGCCGAGCAGCCGAGCCCAGCAAAGCTTTCCCCCGAGAACACGCTGCTGCTCAGCTGGCAAGGCCTCTCAACCGCGCATGGCTGACCCAAACCCGCCTCAACACCAGCTGTGCCTTTCCACGGGGAATGGACTGTCCCGGCCCGTCACTACTGCACTTTTATGGTCTCTCATAGGGGTAGTTCTACTTCATGTAAATAGCGGGGAGCTCTCTGTGTGTAATTTAAATGATAGCAATAATGAAGAAAGAGACGCTGCAGCATAATGGAGACTCTCAGAGCAGGGATGTTTACGCATTACATCACAGTGGAATTGGAGTCATAGTCCAGTGGTTTTTGCACTTTTTATTCGAGTTAGTTTCAGCCTCAGATGATTTACCAGAAAAAAACTGTGTGTGTGTGTGTGTGAATTTGATATTAAATCAGAGTTATTTTTTAGCTTTGTTTATAGCCTAACTCAAAAACTGTTTGGAAAGAGGAGCCCAGCAGCAGGGGTAGAGGTTAAGCTTTTACCAAAAGAGTAAATAACTTGCGAGGAGGGCACTTGCTCCTTTCATAGTGATGAGTGCCTGCCCTGCTCAAAAGGTCAGCAAACAGTTTTATGGAAAAAAAAGTCTATTAGCATTGTATCGTATGTTTCTAACTTGTTATGTGCTGGAACTGCAGATAGTGTTGCATATATTTAATTTATGTTTCCGATTTAAGAGTTAATAAATTATTTTGTTACTAAAGACTGTGAAAGACAACTTTAATTTTCATTTATCACTTGCTTCAGCTTGCTGTTACTAATGAACAGACTAGAAAGGCCAAGGCAGTTCTGTGATGAAGGCAGGTAACAGATGCTTGCTTAAGGTTGTGGTGCCAAGCTTCTTTGTGCATTTAGCATGTTTCTTCCCAGCAAGAAGTGCATCAGTGTTACTCATCAGCCCAAACGCTTGTCACATCCATCAGTTTGGGTAGGACAGCAGTGGCTAGAAACACATCTTACTAGCATAACAGGATACCCAGGCCAGCATATGAATTCTGTACATCAGGGCTGCCTGATTCTGAATTTCCCAGAAAGGTAGGAATCCCAAAATAAGTTTAAGCAAAAAGAAAACTTTTTACAATAATCAGAGTCCCTCACGCTGAAGCCCACCTTACATGTCTCGTAGGTCAAAATACATCACGTGCCAGCCTTCCCCTGAGTTTTGATACCTGCTAACTCTTCAGGTGCACTGCAAGTTGGTGCGAATCAGTCACTGTATAACCTCTTGGTCCTTCAGAAAGGATCCTCCCCATCTTTCCTTCACCTTTTTCTGTGTGTCAAAAGTTCAGTTACTCTTGCTTGTCAGGATTTGAGAAAGAAAAAAGTAGGGAAGTCTACTCTGCAAAATAAATGCAGCTACAACCCCCTGACCTTCCCTCCAGTTCAGCATGAATAAAACAGTATTCCTGACACCCAGTCCCCTTTGCTGATAATGACTGTGGCTGTGAGCTTGTAGAGAGCTGCACGTTGAACTTGAGAGCCAGAGTAGCTCATACAGTTTTGGTACTTCAAGAACTAGAGAGGTAGGCAGAAGAGTAATAATACAGGGGCTCTGCTTTCAGCGAAGAGAAGGCTAAAATGGTATTAGACATTTTCCACTCAAGCAATAAAATAAGATAGGGCATGAAAAGGCCATCTACTTAAAAATCATTACTAAAACAGGAGCTGCACAAGAGAACAATAAAGCAGTATGGATTAAATCAATAAAACCCTCACCAAACTCCAGTAGCTATTGTACTCAGTGACACTGCATGCTGAATCTTGACCACAGATTTAAACAGGAACTAGGCAGATAACATGGCTAAGACACATGAAGGGCTGTTAACAGTGCCCTGGCTACCAGTATTAAGAACACATCAAAAACGGTACCAAGGACAGTTTGGTACAGGCATGAGGGACAGGAGGACATGATTAGGGATGGGACACTTTGGGCTTGCTCTAAGAATTATCAGTGGTCACTGGCAAACAGGTGAGCAAGACCTCAGGTCTGGCCCAGTAAGGTGGTTTGAAATTGAAACATTACACAACAAATTGGAAAATAATTAAAAAAACAGCCCACTAGGACAGACTGTTCAATTAAAATTAATTAAACTCACCTCAGTTCTCCAAGACCAAGAAATTCAATTTGCTTTTGCTCCACCCCAATTAACATTATGAGGGAAGAACTACTCACAGGTCATACCTTTTAATTCCCTTCACTGGCTCCTCCAGAGCTATTCCACTGAGCTGCTTACGCTTGCTTTCAGAGCCTGCTGCAACGTGCTACATTTCCCTCCTCTCTCAGTTCAGCAGGGAGAGACAGGTTCATCCCACGCTGAGGTCAGGCTCCCTCATCTACCTTCTCAGTCTCCATATAAGAACTTGCTGAAGAACAACCCAATTCCACTCTTACTTACAAACCAAAACACCCCCAATGGCTGGGGTTTCGTCCTGGGAAGCATGAAAAGCACAGGAAGCTATAAAACAAGTGCTGTGGGTTAGCCTGGTTTTGATTGCACTGATGAAAGAGTTCAAAAACTTTATTGACCTATAACCTGATTAGAATATGCCAGATGAGAACCAAATATTGTACAGAAAGTTGTACAGAATTTTTTTTTACATAGAAAACTTTACATATCTGTACCATATACATTTTGTCCATCTGAAAAAAATTTCTACATCCATTGTAATACAGAATGCTTGACAATCTTGTCTTTTAACCATCAGAGCACAATTCACAGTATGAATACATTGCCAATAAATTTAACCATCCCCAAACCATGCCAGATTTGTTACTTGAATATATTCAACATTAAATTCTGTACATAAGAGTGAAATCTACATCAAACAAAAAACATGTGACAGCAGACACAACCTAGACTTGTTTGCAGTGATTCAAGTTCCAGTCCTTGAAGGATCATCATTTCAATGGCTCATTATATTGAAAAGCCCTAAAACAAGTATATTACAGGTAGTTATGTCAGTCGTGATATTTCTACCTCTGTTCTTGACAAAAGTCAGCAACACTAACTGCTGGGCTACAATGAAACAAAAACAAAAACAAAGAAAATCACAACCCCAAAAAAGAAACCCAAACTTCTAGTGCATTTGGTAAACAATAAAGTGTTATGGGTTTTCAGCAAATCAATAATACAGAAATAAAACAATTCAGGAAGAACTGTATAGTGTTAGAGAGTTTATATTACAGACCTGCATCTCTGTACATTTTTCACAGAAGGATGATTACCAATGTCTCAGACAGCCTGAGTGTGCAAAAATCTTAGAATAAGAATATCAGACATAGTTGCTAAATATCTTTTACCATGAACAATAATCTCCATTTTCTTTTCACTATAAACATTTTATCCTTCAAAATACAGCTCTCCTGAGTTGTACTTCTTGCAGAAGCTCAAACCTTTACATATATAGTTCTTTGGGTACATTTTCCTTTCACACCCTCCATAAACATCTGTTGCTATACTGCTGTCTAGGACAGTAAAGGATATTGCAGCCCGTGCTGACGAGAGGACTGTGCTAAAAACCGGCTCTACGCTCAGCATGAGCCAGGTAAGAGAAACCGATAGAGATAATCCATCAGGAAATAAAGGGACTGGAGTGTTGCAAGCCTTAATTACAGTTGTAAGCATCTGTACCATTAATCCTCGGATACACACTGCCAGACAAAGAAACCATTGTTATGGATACCCAGACAGAACGGCTCAGCTACCTGGTCCTTTTATTTAGCTGAGGAGTACAAACTTCTAAACAGAGCAATACCCAGTCACTCTCTGCTACTGCTTGCTTATTGCAGACTCTTGTTCTGGGGGTTGGGATATCTGAAAAACCACACCAATCCGCAGAAAAAACCTTCGCAGAACAGCTCGAAGTTCAGGAATAAGATCAAACTGCATAATTTCACACAACAGGGGATAGTAGAACGATGCATGAGCCTTGAACTGAGGAGAAAACAGACAGAAGAAGTTATTCTGATGCATCAATACACCTCAGAAGCCCCGTTCAAAGTGAAGAATTTTAAATACCCTCCCAAGTCGAGGTGAGAAAGCCACAATGACAAGCAGGAACATGGTTATAACTGAAGCTGGCAGTGCTAGAATAAGACGGCTGTGAAGCATTTTGACAGATCGCACTAGCTACACACAGATCCCTACAAATCCTCGTTCTGCAAAGGAGGAATTTTTTCCTTATCAGTTAAGTTTTTTTTGTTGTAGTTGCCCCCCTCACTGGTAACCATCAAGTGCTGTTGCAATGCAGATGTAGATTCCCACAACAAACACTGCCTATAGAGCAGCAGGAACTTTACAAGTATGTGACTGTGTGTGATGAACCAGTCTTGAGCTACTTATTACCTGAATTCCAAAGTTACTTACCCTTTCATCACTTATCTTCAGGACTTTAGTCAAAAATAGCAGTAGCAGATTAGTCCAGGCTTCCCGATGACTTTCTGATGTAAGAGTGAGAAAGTAACTCAGAGCCTCACTGCAGACACTGGAGAGAAAAGACAAAAAACTAGTAAGTAACATTTTATTTTGAGCTCTACTCCAAAGAGAGCTTTGGCATTTTAACTACACCAGTCTAGAGCACTGGTGTGCAGCAGCATCATTTTATGAAAAGTACTGCAAGCCTGACTATTGATAAAATATGGTGATTTTGCTCAACTGAAAACCAAAGTCTTAGGACCTCACTGTTTGCAGTACACTTAATGAGGAGTATTTAAATGCATGTGACAAAATGATATGTAGACTTTAAAAATTAAGCTCATGCTGATGTAATTAGGTAGTTTTTCAGCTTTGCTCCTTGGTCTATAAACCTTAAAATACTTCCATTGTGTTACCACCATGGTTTCAAGCCCTCTGTTATCCCAACAATTGCTTGAAGGACTTTGTAAACTAAAAACATTCAGATGAACCTTAGTATTCAAACTCATGAAAAATCAACAAGCCAAAAGCTTGTGTGCCCACAGGCTCCTGAAGGCCAGTGTTCAGTTCTACAGATGAAAACAAACAGCATCAGTTCCCTAAAATTGCCGAGGTTTACTAAAAGGAAAAAAATCAGACAGCAAGGTTTAAGTGATGTTGTTTTTTTTTCTTTTTAAAGAACAGCAACCTTTTACAACAATCTCTCAAGTACCCACACGCTATAAAAAAAAAAAAAAGACTGTGATAAAACCTTTTTCTCTCACGCAAAAGGTGTAAGATACAAAAAGGACAAAAAGCAGAGACAACATTAGTAGCTGCAGGCACCCTCCATACAACATAAAAGCTCTTAATATTAGCTGCGACCACCACCATATAGTGTTAGCTCTAGCAAGTTTACTGCAAACAAGAGTTAAAAAAACAAACAACAACAAAAAACACATTCTTTTATAAACCAGAGATAATACAAACAGGTTCAGCTATGTGGCCCTTACTTTAGTAGTCTTTGCTGGACTTCTTCCCATGCGCTGGTACGGCTTTCATCCATGTACATACGGAACAGAATGCGCAGCCCACAGGCAAGACTACTCGTCTCCTGTTTCAGAAGATTAGGCTTTGATTTGCCTTTGAAACCTACAGAAATTAAAAAGAATCCATTTAGATTTTTTATTTTCATCTTCCATGTTTCCTAACTGTCCCCTACCTCTCCTGAGTATGGTCTGCATATAGTTAGAAGAACCACCTCAATGTTTTATATATTATTATTATGTATTTATACATTTCATATATTTCTATATTAATACAGCTAACTTTGGTGCAAGGAATAAACCACAGGCTACAGAGATTCTATTTTAGATCTATTTTGGAAAACACCATATATTTCAAGCTTACACTTGTAAGTACAACAACCCTCCTGAAATGGTTGGGGGGTTTTGTACCTGCAGCTTGCAAACACGGGACTCACAGCTACAGTGAGCGATCAGTTCAGCAGTTGTATACACTGAAAAGTAATGCAGCGAAACCTTAAATTTTAAGAAATTAAAAAGGTATTTGCACCTGTACAGATGAGGTCTCCTCTCCTTAAGGATTTCTAAGGTCATAAATTTACAGCCTCATTTTGAATATTACATTTCAGCATCACAGCAATTTTTGACCTATTTTTGGGGTGAATTCAAAGCACAGTAAAATGTTCTTGCAAAAATATTTCTCCAAAGAGACTGACTCACCTGCTTTCCAGAGAGCAGTTCTTTGTTCGTTGTTTGAATTAAATGCTTTAGCAAATCTGTGAGATTCCAGCAGACAATCGAGAAGTTTGAAAAGCTGCTGTGATGTTAGGAAACGATACATCCCTTGATCTTGTGTATCCACATGGACATCAAAGTCTACTGCATCTCTCTATTAAAAACAAAAGAGAGATTTCAAGTCACAATTAAAAAATGTCTTCATCAAGCTCTTTGATAAATTCATCCCACCCTGTTTTCATCTGTACCTGTATTTAAACTTAAAACTGTACTAAGTTGTATCCACAGACCAGTTACTGAAATCTATGAACAATAAATGTTTAAACCTCCACAGCATGCTGTATCAGCATAGCAAATCCAATATAACACAAGTTGTAAAAGATCTCAACAGTTTGCTGAAAGTTCTCTAGCACTTCTAAAACTGTAAATTCGAAGATGTTACAGGAGTTTATGAAAACTTACCCACTACAGAAAAGCTGTTAGACACCAGTAAATTCTACTTACTTGTGCTGCTGCTAGATTCTCTGCATCCTCTTTTTTGCTAGTTGCTGGGAAGAACACAATATTGTCGATAGTCTGAATGAGTTCCAGCTGTACAACACACTTGATCAAAAGAGCAGCAAATAGCTTCTGTTCTGGAAATTCTTAAAAAAATAAATAAAAAAGATAAATTGCTTCTTATCTTAAAACACTTCTGTATTTTTTCTTTTGTTAAAGCCATTCTTAACTTTACCCCTAAAATAGCTCAACTTCAAGGATGTTCAAAAAACAGGTCTAGAATCCACCCATCCACATTACTTTTTTGAAAACAGGGCTGATCACCATGTTATCAACTGGCAGGTTTTAAAAAATTATTTCAGTACTTTGAAGTCACTTGCCATATACTGGACAAATATTACACAAAAATCACCAAAATCAGTGACCTTATTGTTAGTATCACTGCAATGGTAAGAAATTCTTACCAATGGTAAGGAATTCTATCATTCTACACAGAGTCAAAAATGTAATCGATATAATTTTCTCCATGCCTTGTTTCTTAAATTACAGTTGGGGCTACAACTGAAGATACAGATATTGGTAAATAGTACTCAACAGATACAAAATACCAAACCACTAAGAAATACGCACTTGCTGCTGGCCTGGCTTTACTCATTTCTTCCCCTGCTGTGGACACTGCACTGGGCTGAAGTGGACGTCCATCAGAAGATCTTGGCTGAATAGAATCATGAATATCTACAGACTTCTGAGAGATAGTATCCTAAAAAGAAACGCCCAAACAGTTACTTACACAGTGAGAACAAATTAACTCTTGTGAGCTAATCATTTTTATAAACGTTTTTCTCTCAACAGAAAGTACTAGTATCAACTATAACATCCATTGTTTTCATTTTGGAAAGCATTCATTGGAACAGGGAAATATAATTATTGTAATTAATAATAAAACATGTTATATTAGCTACAAAGTAGTTACATATAGCAACTACTGTCCCTTTCAATAACCCAGTATTTCTAAAGGCATTTCTTCCATAAATGCTGCTGGAGTTGCATTGTTAGCAAGACTTAAATCTAGGCATACTGTTCCTATAAGGATGTATCTTCTAATACCAATAAATAAAGATTAAAACCTTGGTCATTAAGCATAAATATACTTTTAATGGATATTACGTCTATACATAGGCTCAAATATTACTAGGTATTGTACTAATTGGAAGAAAAACAAGATGAAAACACCTACAGCCTTCAAAAATTCTTTTACCAAAAGAAAGCATCCAAAATAACCTCCATTAACACTATTCTACAACTTCTGTTACTTTTGAAGTAAAGCTGTAAAGTGTCTTTTTACACTGATGACAAAGGATGCTTTGAAAACAATAACGCTAAACTATTTGAAAGAGAAAGGATATTTCAATTTATTCAAGATTAAGACACTTAATGTTTGCCATGTTTGTGTGCTATTATATTTGATATAAATGGATCAAAAACTTAGTCAACATTTAGATCAAATGTTTTATACATTAAACCACTACATATGAGCAAGTGAAGATGTAACAAGTTACGCTGATGTAAGATACTTGTACAATGAGTATTAAACATTTACATCCTGTTGCAGTTAAATTATAATGGAGAGAGTTAGTCTCTCCTAGTAGAACTGTTTCAGGACCCTATCCTCAAATGTTTTATTAATCTATACAGAACTTTCACCCATAAGTCTCAAGGAGCTTCACAGACATCATCTCCACTACCATTTTTTGTATGCTGGGGAAAGAAAGTAAGTGGCTTGCCTGAGAGAGACATGCATCACAGAGACATGTGAGGATGTACAGGAACATTAGGCAACTATTCGTGGGAATATCCAAAAGCTACGTTATTTGTCATCAGTGGTAGCTGATGCAGGTACAGGACTATCACTTACAGACAAATCTAAACTTTCTATCAGTTTATTCAATAAGTGCTAAGAAATCTGATGGTTCTATGTCTTTTGATGGATCTATGTATTTTCTGTTTTAAACACTGATGTTTGAGTTTTTACTACAATAGAAAATTCTGGGGGAAAAAGTCCGTCTGATTCTGGCAGCATTTTCTCATCATGCTAATATATCAAATAGAATATTTAACAAAACAAATCAGAAAACAGCCCCTAAACCAGAAAACAACCCAAACCTTATGGTATTGCAGTACTACCTATGATGAAGACCTGCCAGACACAGGACATTACCCAAAACATATGCAGGTAATAAACTATAGTCAACACTCAGAAGTCTACTTTGGACACTGCAAACCAACACAGCCTTTTCCTTCTCAATTCCTTGCCTATTTTAATAATTAAGCAGAGCTTTAACTGGAAAAACGTCTCCAACTAAATCAAAACTAAAAGGTGGGTTTCAACTAAGTATGCTTTCCACTTACTCTATATCACAACACATTGGTACTGAACTCTTGCAAGCTTTTAAAGTATTTATTAAGCAACTTACCAGTTTTTCTTTTGCATCAGAAGGAGATACAGGGCCAAAATCCCCACTGACTGGTTTCCAAGTCAGAAGCCTTGAAAACAGAAAAACAGTAATAAATAAATAAAAACTAGTAAGTGTAAAATAATAATCAGCACTGACACTATAACAGGCTACTTAACAGGGTGGTTTGTTTGTTTTTTAAAGGAAGCAAGCCAAAGTTAGAGGTGAATATAGATACTTCTATAAATTAAAAAAATAATTACTATTTTTTAGCAGTAAAATATATATTTTTTGGTCTCTCACAGGTACTGAAAAATGTAAATATTGTGGTTTTGGAAGTAAACATTTCTGCCAGTTGCCTTTGATAGACAGCTGAATTCTGTGGAGGTGGATTAATTTTTCATCGAAATACTAGAGATTTGGCTCTAGGCAGAATACCATCAACTCTAGTCTCATTAGCGGGCCTTGTTCCCTCATACTGCCATAAGCTTGCACTGGAATCAGGAATAAACCTACCCCAGGCCAAATCAGCATGTTGTAGAGACACTGCCATTCTTTATTTGGGATATATTCCAGCATTGTGGTTTGATTTCCACTTAAAAGCAAACATTTCTTAAAATTCAACATGTCCACTTCATTGGTCAAGTTCATTGGTCTTTGGAGGGACCAGGACACTGACAGTATTTCTGATCTTTCCTGCTCTTTTCCTATAGCCTGTTGCTGTCTTGAGGCTCATTGCCTTAAGCACTAAAAATTTTTGTATTAATTGTAATTTATTGAGGCTGTCCGTGTCTGCCAAGAATTGAACAAAATCAGATTAAATAACCTAAGTGGTCACATCCTTGCTTGTTACAATATATTTATTGCTAAAAAGTAAAGTTATTTGTCATTGTTAAGATCTCACACTATTTAGCAGGCATTTATGAAATAAGGCCTCTATCTGTGTGAAGCAATGCTTCATGGACATTTGTGCCTGCATTTCATGAGATCTTTCCCACTATATAAAGGATCCTAACTTATCCTAACACGTCACTGATCTCCATAGAACTAAAATAAGATGAACATGAGAAAATGAAAAGCTAAAAATCTAGAGGCATGTAGCAAGTCCACAAATAGAGTAGAGCAAATGTAGAGCAAAAAACTGAGCTGATTCTTGAAAGCTACCAGGACACAACTTGCAGATTATTCTGGATCAGAGGTTAAGACTTTATAGCCCCAAATAAATTATATTTGATTTAAACTTCCACCTGCCCAAGGCATGTATTGAAATATTGAGTGAGATCATCACAGTTTGTGCAGGGAACCACCTTCCCAGAACAAGAGGGCATTCACCCTGGCTTTCTTAGTGCCAGCAAGCCAAGACTTTCTCTCATGAAGCTTCAAAATATTTCATTAAAAAAGAAGAAGTTATGAACAGAACTGAAGTAAAACAAGAAACTGTTAAAATCAGCTGTTGAAGTTTGGGCTGGATGAGCAGACAGTGAGGTGCACTGAAACCTGGCTGAACAGCAAGGCCCACCGGGTGGCCATAAGCAGCACAAAGCCTGCTTGCAGGCAGTATACCCCCAGCAGCATACCCCAGGGGGATGGATCAGGTCTGCTCCTGTTCAACACCCTCATCAGTGCTCTGCATGAGGGGGCAGAGCATGCCCTCAGCAAGGCTGCTGATGACACAAACTGGGGTAGCGGTGGATATGCCAGAGGACGTGCTGCCATCCAGAGGAACCCCACCAGCTGGGACAAATGGGCCAACGAGAGCCTCATGAAGGAACACAAGGAGAAGTGCAAAGTCCTGCACCTGGGGAGGAATGGCCCCAGCCACACGGCTGCAAAGAGAAGACCCTGGGGGTCCTGGTGGCACCAAGCTGAACACCAGGTGGTGGTGGGTCCGTGCCACACAGGTAGTCTGGGCTGTGTCAGGCCAAGTCCTGTCAGCAGGTCAAGGGAGGTGGTTCCTCCCCTCTGCTCAGCACTGGGGAGGCCACACCTGGCAAACTGTGTCCAGGTCTGGGCTCCCCAGTACAGAGAGACGTGGAGCTACTGGAGAGAGGCCAGCAGAGGGCCTCAAAGACGTGAAGGGACTGGGGCACCTCTCCCGGGAGGAGAGGCTGACACTGGGACTGCTCGGCCTGGAGAAGCTGAGGGAGGGTGCCATGAGGATGGACCCAGGCTCTGTTCAGTGGTGGCCCCTGACAGGAGAAGACGTGACAGGCACAAAGAGGAACACAGGAGGTTTCTTCTGAACACCAGGAAGCGCTTCACTGTGTGGATTACTGAGCACTGGCACAGGTTGCCCAGAGAGGTTGTGGAGTCTCCCTCCTTGGAGATACTCAAAAGCTGCCTCGACATGGTCCTGGGGCAACCTGCTCTGGGTGGCTGGCCCACCTTGATCAATGGGTTGGACCAGATGACCTCCAGAGGTCCCTTCCAACCTCAACTATTCTCTGATTCTCTGACAGTATCCGCAGCTATTAACACCTCAGTGAGTTTGTGTAAGCTTGGCAGGCGTACTGCTGGGCTTTTCTCTTAAGTAATCCTTGCTGAATGTGGTAGTTGAGTAAATTAACACATTTTCAAACAAGGAAATAGTATTATCACACTACCATCTTTCTCTTTGCAAAAACGTAACTTGCCAAAACCCGGCAGAATCTACTACTGCAACTAAGAACTCCTACAGCCAATAAAACAACCCTTAAATCAGAGAAGCATGTTACACAAATATGTGGAAGATGTTTTATATGAATGCTAGCAGAATAAATGCAATCGTACCTGATGAGATTAATAAAAAAACTGTCCCAGAAGATACTTCGCACTCCAAGGATTCATAGCATCTTACTATTACAAGACTATTATCAACAAAGCACTCACTCATAAAGCTGTCATATATACCTCTGTGCAACTTATCTCTGCCTTTATTTCAATGTAACTATTGTGTCACTTCCAGACACAGTAGGTAAAAGGAGTATCTGCCTTTTTCCCTGAGACAAGCTCCACAACAAGCTGGGTACTAAAACTTTGTTATTAAGAAGAAAAATTAAGGGATGGAGGGCAGGAAAAGCTCTACTGCAAAAAAAGATGGCTTATACAGGGACTAAAAAAATACAAATTTGAAATGCAAGCCAAAGCAGGATTAACAGGAAAAGAACCAAATCCCATAAAGAGAAAGAGAAAAGGAGCTGTACAGAAGGAGAAAGAAGTATTCTCCTAGGGCTCAGGAAAAAAACAAACAAACAAACAAACAAAAAGTACAAAAGTCTCCATTAAAAATAAGAATAAGATACCTACATATTATTATCGTATTTTTTCTTGCCCACATGAAAGCTTCTGCTTCATCAAAGCTTCAGCTTTAATAAAACATGGTAAAGGCAAGAGACTGTTTTGAGTAGTTTTCTGTCACCCAACAAGTGTTTGGAAAAGAGCAAGCATACCTTCACCATGGGAAATGAGACTGATTACATATGCTCAGGGGAATACTATGCAGAGAAAATCCAAGTATGATTTACTTTACCCTGCAAAAGTTAAATCTCCCAGAAATATAACGTGAAATAATGAAGTTAAAGAAGGCCTAGAAAGATTTAAAAAGATGGAAAATAAATAACA
This sequence comes from Netta rufina, assembly GCF_964035555.1. Classification (NCBI taxonomy): domain Eukaryota; kingdom Metazoa; phylum Chordata; class Aves; order Anseriformes; family Anatidae; genus Netta; species Netta rufina. The sequence continues at coordinate 123,450,283 of NC_140124.1, forward strand.
GAAATTTATCAAAGGAGTCAGATACCCTCCTAGGAAAAATAACTCGCCTGAAAAGCAGAAATGCCATAAATATCAAAGGGAATAATGCACATTTTCCAAAACACATCATATAGCTAAAGGGAACAAGAACATTTTAAATGTGTCTAAAGCTTAAGATATCCCGAATGCTGCTCTAAAAGGGTTCCTAGTATTCAACTATAAGAATACTCCGTAGTGTAAGTTTTGATCTTATGTGGGAAAAAAAGCTGGTGCTCTGCTAGAAAACATTCTGCTTTTCAAGTACAGGTTATAGTAAGCTAGGGCTAATTTAATCAGACTTCTACACCTAGAGATTTGGTTTCCAATTTTACCTTTGGCAGTTATCAAAATGCACACACAAAAAAAGCTCTAACATAAGGGAGCTAGCAATTTGGTATTACTTTCCTGGATGCAATTAATTCATAACTACTCATGTAGAAAAGCAGGTGAGGTAACATAGGGATTAAATTATGTTTTAAATATGAATGAAGCTCTCTTACAGTGCTATCTGATACATAATATTGAAATTAAGGAATGCCTGGCATGGAGAAGATTCCCTTTTGATTCCAGTTTCTTCAGGCCTGAACTAGGTGATACCTGGAAGTAAATGCTATGAACTAGCTCACAGGCAAAGAACAAGCACTAATGTAGTAGTTTAACATTAAGACGATCAGATTTGAAAATAAGTAGTGTTTCACCTCAGTGGTGACTGTGGAAAAAAATAGACATGTAATTACAAATTGCAAATTCTGCCTATAACTGGTGTTCTTCTATTAAAAAGATGATGACCAAAAAAGCAGGTAGTACACTTCTCCAAACAGCGACCATTTTAAAATTGAATAAAGCTAGAGATACCACAGGTCCAATAAGGTGTTTCTAGTTTTTAACAGTTTATCATGTATAACAGAAAAAATATATCTATCAGCTAACAGTATCTAGCACATAATTTATGATTATATTCTGAGACAGACTGCTTCTATTCATAACAGTTTTTTGTTCACCTCACCTATTAGATATCAGTTTGAAATCAGTAACAGTCATCTAGCTAAACTATTTTACAAAGTGTAAGTATTAAGAGTCCTCTTACGCATGAGGGATTGTAGTTTTGAAAATATCCAGCATGCAAGTGCAAGTTTTATCCCAGATTTCTAGGGTAAACTTTTCACCATTTAGGATGACAACATTCTCCAAACAGTTTGTACCAGACCGTGCTAGTTGTTCATTGTCTGGAAAAGAAAAACAGTTCACTTGTTTATTGGCATTCAACGTAATAAAATGTCAGCATTGTTTAACATAATTTGGTACAGTCCTACCTTGCTGCACACACCAGTACAGCTGTGAGAATATATCATCCAAAAGAACATCACTAAGCACTTCTAAATACTGCGTGAATACATCACATATTGCATAAAGTGCATGGTTGCAAGTAGTCGTCATCCATTCAGCTTTCTAGAAAGGAAGGGAAAAAATAAGTAGTAACTTGGTTTAAGGTGCAACCTCTTCAGGATACACCTCCCTGCAGGTATACAGATACACATATTTATACAATTTTAATTGCTTTATAGTGACATGCCATTCCTTTCTATCTCAAACCCCCCAAATTTAAAGGGTTCTCTAATTTCACTTCGCTAACTAGCAGGTTTAAAAAAAAGTGGAAGCAGACAAACAACTATTCTCAGAGACCAGGCTGCAAGACTGACAAATATTTACCCTTGTATAAGACACAGATTGAAATCAAACTTAGTATCCACCCTAGCTCAATAGTTTAACACCAAGCTAAGCTTTTTGTGTATATTCTATATATTTTTCAGAGAATAAAAATTTAGGAAGTGAAACTTGTGCTTCTATAAGTAGTCCAATACGGACTTCTAATCAGTTGACGATTTTGATCAAACTTCTAATACTAATAATTTACATCTAGTTCAGCCATTTCTGTTTCACTTTCTTGTCAGGACAGTACCTATTTTCAGGGTCAAAAGGTGCAGTGAAAGTACAATGTTTTTTTTTTGTTTTTTTTTTTTCCTAGTCATCAAGAAGTTTTGGTCTAGCAGAATTCACTTCTAATTGTGACTTCACTCCTGATTAATAGCCTCATCCATTGAGCTTGTTGCCATGAACTGTTGTGTGTATCAGATTCAAGACATCACATGTTGCACTTCTTACAAACCCTAGGTATGTTGCATTTTACACTATTCTTGTACTGTGAACCGCTGCTACTTTGACACATGGCTTAAAAAAAGTGAGATGACAATACATCTGACAGAATGGTAATGAGAGGCAACTAGAATCACAGGTCAACCTTTCAAGTTTTGAGGGCTGCCCTTCATTAGTTGATAAACTATATTACCCATCAGGTTTTCTACCATAACTACTCATCTCATGTAAATTCTCTTCAATTTTTTTCTCACCTCAGTCTGCTGTTCTGGCAGTTTCATGTTGTCAAATATCCTAAAGACAATACGAAATAAATCTTGCCACCAGTGCTTTTCGTAAGTATGGCCGTATGTCTTCATTATCTCAAACATTACTGTTAAACCCCTAAAATGAACAGAGAGCAACATTTAAGAAGACTTATAAAAAGATGCGTGCTAGACCAAATATGTCAAAAGCTGCAACAGCAAGAGCAAACTCAGATATTGTAAAAAATGTTACATTTTGATCTGCCAAATGTGTGCTTCAGTCACACTAATACACTAACTATAAAATCAGTTTGTTTAAAACATACTTTAACAGGAAACAGCAAGAAAATACTTTTGAGAACTGTGGTCATCTCAAAGAGGAATACAATGTCTTTGCAAAGACCACAAAAGCAAAGAAACGAATATTTCTAGAAAAGCAATACATATTCAGCATCAGAACGAAGACAGAACATAAATTACAAGCAAAAAAACCCACAAACATATTCAAGGAAAATAAGCAGGTTTTATGTGAAATCAAACTACAACGTTGCTTTTTCAAGTGTCTCTGCAATCATCAACCAAATAATGAATCTCTGCATAAAAAAGTTTTTAAATCTTCAAAGTAAGTATGAAGGACAAGGCAGGAAAACAGGCAAGACTGCCATTGTGAGCTCTATTAAAACAAAAAACATTCCAACAGAATTTAGCTGTAGGGTTCTAATAATACAAATCCACTCATTGCATGGAACATTTTACATTTGTATAGACAAAAACAAAACCAGAAATGTGACAGGAGGCTTAGCAAGGTCAACTATTACACATCACTAAACTGAAATGTGTAACAGGAGCACCTATTATGGAATCAAACATCACGCATTTATATTTACTAATGCAAAGAATAGAGGATCAATATTACTGCTAAAAAATATGGGCTTGGATATTAATCCAATATAACACCTTACTTAAAAAAAAGATTTAATGCATGTTCAACATTTACAGTTGACCTTCCACATCTAAATAATGTTTGTTAGATATTAGCAAAGTTAAAAGGTGAGTGCTACGTTTTGTTATGTTCTATGTTTAAACTGCCTCCATACCATCTAACGGTAAATGTTGAGCTGAGCTGTTTTAAATAATTTACAGGTTCAATAATAAGTCAACTGTTATCGACTGCTTCCTGTTGAAATTTGAACTTTTTTTCAAATTAACAATTTAAACAGTTCTTGTCTTTGAAATTTTATGGTTACTCATCCTAAACTGCACCAAAAACATGCTCAAATATTTAACTTCAAGAACATATCATAATAATGTGTTTAACATAATGCAATCACAACCATGTAACTTTATTGTTTGCTACAACAGGGGATAAAAACGTCTTATGATTTAATTTCTACATTCCAGAATCTATTTAAAAGGTGTTTTTAACAAGTCTGGTCTTCCCACTTAAATACGTAAGTCATTTTAAGCTCGTTACATTTACAAAGAGAGTTGTTTCTATTTTAAAAGTGCAAAGTAAGCCTTCTAAAATTTGAATTACAAATACTGATTGTTACCTGGTTCTTACATCTAATTTGCATCTATTGATGATACAGGATAACTCAAACAGAATTGGGAACCATCCTCTCACCCACACTCTGTCTTCAGGAGCTACGTTCATATCATCACTTGTGTATTCCTTGAATGCCTTTAGAAGCAAACACAGGGTTATACAGAGCCATATGAGAGAGATTCTTCAAAAATAAAACAAGCTGGACTGCAAATAACAACCTCTACTGTACTGGTACTGTACTGATACTACTGTACTAGTAGTACAGCCTGATACCTCAGGTGAGCTGGCAATCACAATAGCAACACTGAGAAGGTAAATTGTGTATTTGAAGCAATGCTTAGTACACTATGAAAAATAAAGTCAAAATATAAACTGGCTAATACATTTAAGACTGTTCAGTCTAACACTCTTACTCTGCTCTGTAGAGACAGCACTGGAAGTAAGGATCTACTGTAATTTTTTTGTAAGGAGATCAAATGGTTTTTGCTTATGCCATTATCCATTCTAACAACATTTCTTAGGAGAAAGAGATATGTTGATCTCTGGCAGTTCTCAGCAAAGTTACCCAACAGATGGACTGGGGAAGATGGCAGGATGGAGATAAGAGAAAAGAAATTTGCTGATAATTTTAAAACCAGTGGCATTTTTTATTCCTGTTCTTTATGAATAAAGTACATTTCTCATTAATCTCTGAAAAAGCGAAGGCAATAAGGTTAGCACAAGTGATTTTGTCTTTATAAATGCATTGTTCATTAAAGCACTCATAATTTAGTTAATACAGACTATACCTGAGGTCTATCAGATACGTATTTTGCACAGTGGCGAATGAGGCGGATCGCTTCCATACTGGTATCTGGAAATGCTGCATTGCAGGCAAATTCAGACAAGCACTTTACTGCATCCTGGAAAGAATCTATGGTTGCTGGGAAGTGTTTTTCAAATACAATTGCTGGGAGAAAAAGTGTGAACAGAAAAGAAATGTCATGCTTTAAAAAAATCTATTAATTCTAGTATGAACTGACTGTAACAGAAGTCACGAGAGGCTGGTTCATTGATTGGTGTTGTCAAGTGCTTGAGTATTAATAAAAACTAAAAAATGAATGCTCGATAACAACAAAAAAGTCAGCTAGAAGGCATTCATTCGATTTTAAAAGCAAGTGTCTAAAATAAATCACGGTAGTGCCTGATCTAAAGGAGGGTAATTTTACAGTTAAACAAGAAGAGAGCAATAGGTTTACTGCTTAACACTAGATCTATGTTTACAGCTTAAGAGGGCTACCTAAAATATTGAGTTTCATCAACCAAAGGTCATCCCTTAGCAATTTAGTCCTCTTACCTTCATTTTAAAATAGTCACGTTTCAAGGCACATTCTTAATCAATGCTGAAAAAGTTTTAGGAAGTTGCAGAAGTTGTGACATAGTAAGAGATCCCTTATGGCACTTAAAGCCTGAGGGGATCTAGATCAGGATGGAACAAAATCATAGTTCCACCTATCTCAGCTAAATAGGATCATAAACAAGCACAATTCAGAAACAAGGAAAAAGATAAGCAAACAACATAATAGTAAAATGACTTTTTTTTTTTTTCCTGGAGAAAAAAAGAATTGCTTCACTAAAATGAAAATGTACACAAAGAAAATAATCTAAGGCTTGACTGATTTTGCTATAGAAGATTATAAACAGTGATTTTTTTTTTAAAGGGGTAAGGGAAGACAGATAAATTTGTGAATTATTACAGACAACTGTTACAGAGAATTATTATTACAGAACTATTTCCATAAGTAGTTTCCCAGAAGATCATTTGGCAAGTATAAAATATTGCTTCCAAAGTATGAAGTGAGCTTTACTATGCAGGCTGTAGAGCCAACAGAAAAACAAAGCTACTCAGCCTCCAACAGAAATACAAAGCTTCTCAGCCTCCAGAGTCACAAACGCTTTCATGATGCTTGAACATCATCAGTACTTACTGACAATGTGTCCTGTAGTCTGGAATGCAAGCTCCACTATACTTTCATCCTGATCTGAGGCAGCCAAATGAAATACTGAAAAAATGTTCTTCCAACCAGAACGAATGTTAGCAGCTTGGGAATTTACCATCTGTGCAATACACCGTACAACCATGTCTCGAATAGTAGGAGACCTGAATTAAGATGATAATAAATAGTAATTGTTTAAACTAAATTACCTAATCAATTAGAAATAGCATAATTCTCCAGCAACTGATTTTACAAAAGCAATTTAAGATTTTAATTGCAAAAGTTGGTGCTTATGGTCCCAAGTGATTGAATTAATTGAATGTTATTACCTGTTTCTCTTCATTATATGTTCAAATGGTCTTAAGAAGTCCTTCTGGAATCGGAAATTAGCAAGTTCTCCTTTTTCTAAGAACTTCATTGATAACTGCCTTAATGAGTCTACTGCAAAAATAGCTACATCTTCATTGGGATTGCAGCCAACCTGACAACACCGGGTAGAAACGCACAGTAAGTTTGCATCAGAATTCTTATGGATTCAGCCCAAGCTGTCTTTACATTTGGTAATAGAAAACTGAGCAGTACTGGAAAATTAAACAGTAGCCAATTCCATAAACCACACTATTAATGTAATTCAATAATCCCGTATCAATTCCAACCACTTTCTACATTTCATATACTAGCATTACAGCTTTCTCAAACAAACCACCTAGGAAGACTTCAACACGCTGATTAAAAATGCTTATCAAGCATTTACCTTAGAAGGAGTCAATTTAGACTTGAACATAAAACAACCCCTTATCCCGAGCTTCATAAAACATCCACACATACAGAACAAAGAATTAAAGGAAACCAGTTCTAGACTCAGATCATGATAAATAACTTCAATGTGTACTCCTGCTTTTGCATTAATTATACTGTGCACCTCTGCCTTCTCACAGGTCTATCCAGCTTTACAATTTGTTTTTTTAAACTACTTATAGAGAAGGACAGAAAAATTGGTATAATTCAGATGCGAACACGCTTTTCCATCAAATCTTTAAATAAAATTTACTTTTATCAATACTTCAAGCAGTGTAATTAACAGAGATACCTTATTAAAATGATCTCCAATAACTTCCCAAATTCTAGACCACTGTAGCCTTATCCGACCCATGTTGTAGTAAGAAATCTCTACTATCTTTTGCAGGCTAAACATTCGAGGGTGAGTAGCAGACAGCAGTTCATCCATAGACACAGCACAAAGCCAGCGAACGAAATCCACTGTTAAATGACCACAGATATTAATATAATATTTTTCCAAGTTTCATCACAAAGCTGTTTTGTAGTTTACAGGGGAAAAAAAGATAAAACCTACCGATAGCATTTCCATCCAACCTTGTAGATCCTGTAAATATTCTGTAAAGTAAAGTTTCTGACATTATTACTATGTCTTTAAAATACATCTATTAAATGTGTATGCAAGATTTTATATCCCAACTAATTTTATTTATTCAAAAATAGCAACTGTGGAAAGAGACTGAACAATGAAAATAAAAGTAGCAATATTTCAGTTACTTCTAATATTTAAAAATAACTCCACGCATGCACTGAGACTGGGGGGTTAGCTGTTATCTGCTGTTACCTGCCCACTGACAGTGACAGATGACTAACATCAACAGCTTTATAAACTATGCAGCCCTGCTCCAGAGAAGACAAACTTTTCCAGAGTACACAATTCCTACTTGCCATGACAAATAGATACTTGAAATACGGCCCATTATGAAGTGCTGAGAAACACTGCAACCCTAAAGAGCTATTATGTGTTTGACATTAAGCCTCCAAGTAGCTTGATACCATTTCACTGCAAGGCAACCTTCATTAAACTGACATTGATCTCGCTGCCTATACTGAAACACAGAAAGCTTGTAAACCTTCAGAATGTACTACTTTGTACTGTGATTGTCGATTTTGACAACCATTTAGAAAATGATACTTTCTGATTTCTCATATGCTGAGATAGCAAGATCCATTAACACCCCAGTCAGATCAGTTCCATCAGCTATAAACAGGGAATTTTTATGATATGTATCAAATCCAGTTAGCATAAATATGATTCACAGAAAAGACGACTAGAATAATAATATGGTAATTTCAGACATCATCTACATATCCTGGAGGAAAGCAAGAAATCGGTAACTACATTTAGGAGAAAAGCTGTCTGTCAATAATGCTCCCTATACAAAGGTAAAATAAGATTTGCTCTGTGTTACTATATATAACAAATCGAGATTCACCAGACGGTAGAGCAGTCTTCATTCTGCAGCTTCCCTGTAATAATTTTATAACAGTAAGAGGGCTTCTTGTCTCATCTTTCTGCTTCTTCTTGAAAAAAAAAAACACAAAAACTTCTGCTCCATAAAAAAAAAAGGAAAAACCTGACAAAACCTCAAAGCACTTTTATATGGTTATATTTATGTAGTGTTTTGCAAATAATGGTAAACTAATAATTTCCTATTATTTCAGCATGGTATTCAAATACTGTTAGAAAAAAAAGATGGAAAAAGCAAATTCAACACAGTACCTGTCTACAGCAACAACAACACTCTGGGAGCTAGTTTCACCAATGGATTCCTGAATGCTTGCTATTTGCTTCCAATCCACGTTTCCACCAACTACAGTAAACAAAAATTGAAAATGGATGAGTGATAACACAGAAAGGGCAGGGAAAAAAGAGGAAGAGAAGTCATGTCACTATAGTGTCTTTAAATATATTTCAAATTCACAATAAGAGAAGTAGGCTATTAATTTCCCATGCATGGATGGGCATCTCAGTGAACTGCTGCATACTTGTAAGTCCTAATTCTCTAGATTCTCTATCTGTGTATAAGTTTGTTAGTCCCATAAAATTGTCCACATTTGGAACTATTATATGAATAGATGCAAGAGGAAAAAAATCAAAAGCATATGAACCACCTTTTTCTCTCCATCTTTAAATGGATCTTTGGTAATTCTGCTACTGGAAAAAAAAAACAACACAGCAACGCACCATATGACAGAGAATACTACACAAAAGTGAACTTTTCACACTTAACGAGCAGCAAGTGAGTAAATCCATCCTGATAGGTTTTCTTTTTAATCATTCATTATGAATGATGAAGGAGAGGGAGAGAGCAGCTCCCAGCAAAACCGCATCTTAAAGGTATGTCTGAAGTACAGCAGCGTTATCACTGAACAACAGTGAGGCAAAACTGCAATACAGAAAAAAAAACCTGCAAAACAGAAATATCTGTTTTGGAAGCTAGAAACTGTAAACCACACCTGGCAAACCTCATGCTAAAATGCTAACTTCACAGTGAGCAAATTTCTGAAATTTCTGCTGACCTCTAAGCTTGTTTCTCCCTACTACCCCCCCAAAAAAGAGAGTAATCTTGCAATCGTTCTGGGTATTTCTACCTATGCTGCACACAAGTTTTTTCTCTTAGGCAACCTATCAGAAAGATAGGGGAGAACAGAAGGCTCAAAGGAGGCCAGAGATTCTATTCTCAGCTTTGCAGGGACAGGAAAGTTCCTCTGTTTCAGACTGCCTCCCCAAAGTCTGCCACTTAGTCTCGCTGTGCTCCACAGCTGGAGGAGGCTTGAAATGACTGGCTGTCAGATCGAGATAAATTGGCCCATCTGAAGATTTTTTCCAGGACTTTTATGAACTAGCCTTTTCTGTACACACACAGACACACACACACGTGTATATATATATATATATATATATATATATATATATATATATATAAAACCTTACGCTAGTCTTTCAGCAACTTGTAATACTGTTGGATTTGATCAGTGTTTCTTTTAAGCACTTGGGCTGCCAGGATCAATTAGTTTGAATATCAGTAATGTGTCAGCTAAGAAACACATCGCCCTGTGTGAGGTTGGAAGGGGGTATTTCCAAGCAGTCAGATAACCCTAACCAATACTGCCAGTTTACGTGAAAATTCATTCCTACTGTAGTGTAGGATTTATGATCAATGCTGTAAAGATGCCACAGACAGCAGATTTCTTTGTTTATATATTTCCATTCCAACATTTCTGAGATCTTTTACGAGGAAACATAGTCAGCCATATAATTCTGCTTCAATAAAAACTGATCCCTCAGATTCTCGTTGTCCAATGAGGATTTCCAGTTACCTAAAAACTACAGTTTGACTAAAACTTTTTCACAGCAGCAGCTTTTATCTTACGACTTTGCAAATAGGAATTAGAGTAGAAAAAGAGCTGAATTTTCCAGTTACAACTCCAAGTAAGATGACATTCCTACTAAAGAAGAAAAGGAATAGATGCTTATTTCTTTACTTTTTCAACACAAATGCATGTGATGTCTTGAATTCTCAAGTAAAGCAGAAAAGGTCTACAGCAGAGAGATAATGCAATGCGATGACTGAATCAGTAATGCAGTAAATTAGCCTTTTTGTTTTGTTTTTAAACACACACCTCTAGTTCAGCAGGAAGAGTGAATGCTGCTGCTTATGTGAGCGTGATTTTGTAAGCACATTTCAAAGACAAGGCTTCTGTTTCAGCCTGCAGCTTCACTTACTCTAATTAAACAGCTATTTTCCTGTAAAACGTATGTCTGATCTACGGGCATATACAGGTTCTTCACATGAATACAGGTTTGTAGGAAGATTGCTAAAAAGCTGTAGTTTTAAATGATACTTCAGAGTCATCACAGAAAGAAAATTTAAATATCTGCGACACCGGATTTGTGGAGAAGAGTGGAAAACACTGGAAACAATTGAGAAAAGGGCTCTGTTAGAGCATACTCATTTAGCATATAGTAAATTCCAGTGAGATTGGCATTTTCCTGTAAGATTAAAATGATATTATTAAAAGAAGAGAAAATGGTTAAATTTCCATGTGTGTGCTGTAACAAGCATTCCAGAAATTCAATTCAGGCAGAAACATTTTTATGCATCTGGGCACAGGCAATCTTCCTTAGAAATTAAGTTGACAGAAGGAAAGAAAAAAAAAAGAAGGTCTTTATGAGCTGGATCTATACCAATGACTAGCAAGTATGATTTAGAGACACCTGACTACAGTTTACATTCTTGAGCTATTAGGACTTAAAATTTTTAAAGGCCAGTCACTTCAGCACAGAGAAACTGCCAATACTTGGAAACAGCAAAGCTGGATGGGTCATCGGGGAGCACTAAATGGGAGGATGCATATTAAAAGGGCAGGGAGAAGCTCAGTATATGAGATGTTGGCAGATGCAATAATTTCCAGGGATAAGGTTTCCCTTCAGCAAATCTTGGCAATGTGAGGTGAGCACATAAAGGCAGGCCAAGGCAGGGCACAGTGGAAAGAATAGGACTGACTGCAGAATAGGAACAACTGTATTAGGAGGACACAAAGCCTGACAATGAGGATGAGTTGAGGGGTAAGGTCAGAGAAATAGGTAAAATTATCATTACTACTCTTACTAATGGACTTCATTTTGGCTCTTGGGCCAGCCTATAAAAGGCACTCGCTCACTACCAAAATAATCAAAAGAAGAAAAAACAGAATTTCAGAATTTAAGTTGATTTCCCCTCTGGTTTGAATGCTGCATATTTCTCATGAAGGTACGTAACAAGATGTTTTACCTATACATATTAACTTGCCTGTTTGGTAAAATATTTGGGGCACTGACTCTGCAGTATTATTAAATCTGATCATACCATCAGGAATACATCCTTACTTGGTCAGTTGTATTTTAACGGAAAAAAATAACATTTTCTTACATTTCACACTCTCCCATCCTAGCGGTAATACCTAACAGAGCAAAACAAATATTCCAAATATGTCTATTCAAAGTGTAAGACAAACGTAGACAATTTTAGACTACTTCACAGTTACATCTCTGAACCTCATAGTCACCAGTAATAAAAGCAAAGCACAAACCAGTATGTTCTTGCACAAAGACATTTAAATGAAATACTTCGTATCTGTATTACTTACCCAGTCCCAGCCCCACAAATTCATCTGGTGCCTGATCTTTTGTTCCAGTAAAAGAACCTTCCCTGCCACGCACTGTCCCTGAGATGTAACGAGGTTTTACTCCAGTTCCTATTAACTGTGCCAGCTCAAGTTGACTGATGCATTTCAGAATCTAGTCCAGAGAGTAAAGAAGTTGTTTAGCAACAAAAAGTATTTTGAAGCAGTAAAAAACAAAAACCTGAAGGCAGATCTTTATTTATATATTATATATATATTTTAAGTACTCAAGGTTAGACAAATATTCCTGTTCTTCCACCTAAAATGAAAAGTAATTTAAATATTACAGCATTAGTGTCTCATAATTTTATTTCTAAACTGGACACATTTTTCTACTTTAATCAGCTGCACAATGAGTTCATTATTATACATAACCTAAGTACGAAAGTTTATACTTGACAGTTTTCTAAAAACACTGTATTTATGCACAAGTACATTCAAGATCACAACTCATTTTCTTACAGTTTAAGAACAAATGACTTTTGTACCTCATGCCAGGAATTTCCTAAATAGTTTCCATCTGTATGAGCCACTGTGATGAGAGTTTTAATTGTGTCAATATTCTTCTGCTTCATTTCAGTAATACCAGAGCTCACTGTAAGTAACGTAAATCTTGCTAGTGCTTGGACATACGCATCTCTTTCAAGCTACAAAAGAGAGGGGACAAAGGAAAAAGAAAAGATGAGATTTACCTTGTATTTTCTTGGCTCTTGCTTTTAGTAGAATGTGTAATTTTGGCAACTATATCATTTACCTTTCTCTTCTTAAAACTGAATTTCTAACGTTTTACAAAACAAAATTCCCTCCTGTTTTCTGTAGTAAGCTGCAGGATAAAGTCAGGCTCCCTCTACTCAGGAACACCAAGTGTAACGTGTCAGCCTAGAACACATAGTTTGTTCTCAACTTTCTGGGTTTATTTTTCAGAGCCTTTTTTTGGAAAGAGGATGCTGTTTCAGAAGAAACGTAGCTTCTTAGCTAAGCTTTTTCTATTCTTACACTGCACCTGAATGTGCTCTCATAATGCTGCCTTAGCAGATTCTCCCAAGTTTCATGATTTTTGGCAACAGAATCCAAATAATATATCTAAAAAGCACATTTTTCCAATCCCACAGAACTACTCAAAACGTATTTGATTTAACCTACACAAGCTGGAGCACCTCAGAAGCTCGTGAGATGACTCACAGCTGTGTGAACAGCAACTGACCTATAATCTAAGCAGATGAAATCGATCAATAGGGTACAAAAGTGAGCGTACCACATACAGGTACCTGAGTTATGAACAGGATATATATAAACACCAAATGAAAGTCCTCAGGTCTAATATGAACCTATTACAAACACAGAAAGGGGACTACAGTTGAGCTCAAAAGCTAAATTCATTCTCTTGTTATGATCTGAAGGTGATAAAGTGAAAGTCGTAAATCAGAGAAACAAATGACAGCTATGAAATACATTTAACGATTTGGATATTTTAAACTGTTTTGAAATCAAAAATCCTTCAGCACATAATAATATCAAATATAAAATGTTCAAAAAGAAATCAAACCAGAACATCTGTTTCATAGGGAAAACACTAATATCACGACAGTGGGCAACAGTACAAGAGATGGATTCCCACGGAGCCACATAGCATAGCTGCCACAGTCAACCCCAACTACTATCACAGCACATGCTGGTAAAGGCACAGCACAAGAAGTACAAGCACAATAACGAAAGTTTCACGATAAGAGTAACAGCAAGCAAATAAGATTTGGAGTCTACAAAGCGTGCGTGTATCTTCTGAAAATGGGCGAAGTTTTCAGTCCTTCCATCCTGCTCTGTTCCATACATATATTACTCCTCTGAACCCTTTTCTAAGCCATCATAAAATAGAAAAACTAAGCAACGCATCCATCAAACAAAATTAAAATAGATAAAGTAAGCAAATTAAGCACATAATTTTGATGCACATCTTCTCCCAGACAAGATATCTTGAAGGCAAAACCCAAACTGCGTGACAGTTTAAGACTGAAAAGATAAATAATGAAAACAGAATTTTTAGTTGAGATTTTATTGTAGTCAGAGGTGAGCATGCATAACCTCAACTATACTGTGTCCTTGTAGATTTTTTTTTTTTTTAACACTAAAAGTGTCCAGCTCCCTCCATCAATTCTCAAGGTACGTAAAGTAATGGTATGTGTTCTGAGACACTGATCTTAACTTTTGTGTGTTTATTCAATGAAACAGAGAAGTTTCCAGCAACAATCAATCACAAGGGAATCATTTACTTCCAACAGCAACAATCCTTAAGTTAGTAGATGTACAGATTTGCCAGACTCCTTCAAACCACCACAGTTATCTGGCTCCTGCAGTCAGACAAAACTTGCATCTCATCAGGACCCTGTGCAATGGAATCAAGTCCTGTACTGCACTGAAGTCATCAACAAACCAGTACTGTTTAAATGGCATCAACAAAACAGAATTGCCATAGAGAACCAGGAAGGAATATCAGTTCTGAATTGAAATACAAAACAAACAAACAAAAAAATAATAAAAAAATTTGAATTTCAACAAACGAGAAGAGTTGCTTTTGGGAACACCAAAAAGTTCAATGAAGTTTGTGCCAAACCAATGGAAGGTGCAACTGCTTCTGGTACATTCTTGGAGCACGGGAATCTTACAGCAAATGTGTCCTTGCCCTCCCCAGCCTGGGCAGACCCCTGCAGGACTGGGAGATAATCTTTGCAGCTGCTGAAAATGATATTTGCACCAGATCCATGTTTGCAATTTAGAAAAGAGAAAAAAAAAAAGAGGAATGTGAATTTCATTGAACAGCTGTAGGCTCCAGGGAAGGCTCTGTTAATCAAATTTTTAAGTCCGTTCAGTTCAGGAAAATAAAGAAGAAAAAATGAAGTGAAGGAAACCTTACATGATCTCAAAATGGATTTTTTAAGCAGCTGTATCAGAACTCCCAATGCGCCTTACCACATCAGTTATAAAAAATTACCTGATTTGTTGAATTAGAGTACATGAATAGAAGTAAGAGAAGCATTCGCTATCGTATCATAGTTTAACAGTTTTTACTTCAAGTTAATCTTACATGTTGTTTTTTTGTTTGTTTTTAAATGTTTTCAATGTAGACAAGAAATAATACAATGTCAAACATGAATTCTGCTTACTCCTTTAGTTATTCCTACAAAGGTTTTTAATTATCCCTACAGAGCATGGCAGACTAGCACATCTTTCTGTATTTGAGAACAGTATTTCAAACAGTTCACAGCAATGCTATTTTACTTATGAAACAGCCTAGAAAGACTTATTTAATGTAACGTCACTTAGTAAAAAAAAAAAAAAAAAAAAAAAAAAAAAAAAAAGCTAAAAAGAAAGTACTCTGACAGAAGAGCAGCCACTGGTAGGGAAACAAAAAAATAAATCAGTATATGGGCATGACAGCACAACAAGCAGGAAAAATGTTACTTTATTTAAAAAGTTCTTGTGAAGTATCACAGAATCATAGAATGATTTGAGTCAGGAGGAACCTTTAAAGATCAACTGGTGCAAGAATGCACAGAAGTGAGCAGACTCTAGGTACTGACATGCATAGCTTCAGCAAGAAGGGCTCTTTGAACTACATTAACACTATGGTGGTACATGAAGTATTGTCTCAATTTTAAACTTTTTTTTTTTACCTGAATGTTGAAAATGCAGGCAATCCTGATAGCACATCGTATACCCTCCAGACAAAGAGATGCAACCTCTGTGTCATCGCAGTCTTGTAGACCCACACTGAATGCGGCTAGGAAAGGTGTCCATGCCAACTGGAACACATGCAAAATGAAAGTTACATTAGCACCTGCAAGCACTTGAAAGGAATAAACATTACAGTTTCAACAGCTTGCTGAAGCTTAAATTTAGACCTCAACTCATATAATTAACCTTGAAGTTGCCTTTTGCCCAAGGGAACAGTTAGGAGAGACATCAGACAAAGACCAGAAGTAATATAGATAGACAATCCCCACAAAACCACTCTCCCTGTGTCCAAGCAACCCACAAAACCCCCGAATTTATGTTCGTTAGATGTCTGTTGCAGTTTTGGTATGCCCTAGATAACTTTTATCTGTTCTACAGGAACACTTCACACAGCAAGGAATAGAAATAGAGCCAATAATTATGGCAAGAACCAACATGTTCAATTCCGCAGTGTGTAATACTTTTCATTGTAAAGAAATCTATGTACTTCAGTAAGCCAAATTTGTCCTGGGAACACAGGAAGAGAAAAAGAAAAAGAGACAGGACATGACTCTGATCTCACCACCCTTAAATTTGTTGTCTTCAGCCTCTTTTTGCCTCTAAGGCCACTGCTGACGTTTTCTCCTGCCTTAGGTGGGACTGAAAGTATATTATACTCAGCTAAAAGTTATTGCACGAGAGACCTCACAGTCTTGTCCTTGGGGCCAAGGCTCCCTCTCCCACATGCAGGAAAAACAAGCAGAAGATGCAAAGGATCCTGACATAACTACATGTGGCTATGGAGAAGAAATCCCAGGGTATACAGAAGGAATTTAAAAATAATTACCAGAAGTCACCCTGGATGCAATACAGAATCGATGGCCAGAGCAGGTAGCAATAGATTGCACACTTTATTTCAAATCAAAATGATGTATCGCAGAGCTTCGGTTTTGTTTAAGCCAGCAATTCCAACAGCACTACCTCAGAAAACTGTTTAAAACTTCATCAGAACATAACCCTAGTAGTGCATTAAAGAATACAGACAAACTTCTAGATCCAGCACTTAACTTCCTGATGCACATTCCAGAAGTGTGTATTTCTTTTGCTTTTGTCCCTTTTTAAATTTTCATTCCTAATGAAAACAAAACTAATGTGAAATATTGCGGAATTGAAATACTTTCCCCTGTTAAGAACTCTTTAGAGGCCTGTATGATATGCTGTATAACTAGATTTAGGCTGTTATTTATCACAGACTTTTGTCACTGAAGGTGAAAATTGATCTTCTAAAGTATGCATTCAGTTTTGAGGGGTGCTCAGATGGTTACATAAACTACATTTTTTGTTGTTGTTGTTCTGATTTAATTATTTGGCAAATCTCTCTCTAAATAAACTATTAATGGTAAGTTTTACTGTAGCATCAGTGGGTGAAGGAAGTATCTATAAATTTAAAATGTTTGTTGAAAACTAAACTAAATAGTCTAAATAAACAATGCAGGATTAGATATACGTAACATCCATAGCTCTCACTTTTGAGAAGACAGTTCTCACTTCAACATATAACACTGTCATCAGTACGTTAGTTTACGAACATCCTAAAGCAAGAGAACTTCTCTTATCACCTTCACAAAACATGTTTAGGGTGTTAATTTACCCACATGCTTCATATTTAGCTCCTTTGAAAGAAAAAATGGATTTTGCGAATGTACTTTTCAGATAGTAAAGGGTAGGAATGTTAGAGAGTAACAGGGCTGGTATTTTAAGGGAAAAAAATAATCTGTGAGTATTACAGATGCCTGTACACAAGTTATTTAATTTCTGCCTTTAAGAAGACAGTAGAGAAATGATGTACAGCATACCTCTGCTAAGTCATCTCTGAAACCAGAGCTTAAACAAGGGCTTCACTGAGTATTATTCTATATGGAGTTATGAACCTACTTTTACTAATATGGTGATACAGAACTTAGAATTTTGCCTCACAGACAACAGTCTTACATGCTCATTCCCTCTTTAGCCAGGACTCAGAGCTCAATCTGACCTCACAGCACACCATTTCAGGGAGCTCTGTGTCTCTTGCAATGGTGATCTTCTGAGAACTCCATGGAGCAGTTCACAAAGGGGTCACACAAACACCACTACTGGCACAAGGGCAGCAAATGAGAGCACATGGTGAAAGCAATCTCTTCCAGTGTCCATTTACCAGAATGAATTAGTTACGCCAAAGATCATACCCAATAGCATTCTCAGACACAGTAAGCTATCGAATGCATTTTATAACTATGAATAGTAAGCATTGGTATGAAAAAGGCATTTGGGTTGCAGGTAGTTTTGTACCTACGCAAAGGTGATGACAGGTGTTTAGAATGATACAAATAAAAAAAAGACTCAAACACCACTCAAGTTTAATACAGGTCTAGCTACCTCTCCCTAAACTAGATGACAACCCCTAGACTCCCTGAAATACTCATTTGGAACAGACATTAGCCAGAAGCTTATTCTGACAACTGCTACCCCAAAATGCAATGAAGTAATCTCTCTTAGGAGCAGCAGGGGGGACTCAAACAATGCACCTGAGATTGTTTTGACTACACCTCTATACCTGAAATAAAAATTCTATTACTTCAACTTCTTAATTACTCTTTATACTTATGTTCCCCCATTGTACTCTTCGTAACTCCCCCATTATTAAATCATAAAGTTATCTCTATCAGCATAGAGCTTCTTAAATCCCAGTGTAAGTGAAACTGCAACAGAAGGCCCAAAGTCCATCCTTTCCTGTTACAAGCTAAATAACCTACAAAATAATCAACACACAGCTGATACAAACCTTTGGTAGTATTTTCAAGAATTCATGTCAGTCAGCATTTTGTATTAAGAAGAAACTAGGTTAAATATCTAAACATGCAGCTCACCTTAAACATGGGTCTCACATGCTCCAGGTGTGTTGCACTGGTAAAAGGTGCCTGGACATGGCTCACTGCCTCCATAAGAGCCTTAGCTGTCTTAGCCATTTGTTCCATTTCCAGATTATACAGCAGTCTTCTCTGTTTTT
Organism: Netta rufina; assembly: GCF_964035555.1. NCBI lineage: Eukaryota > Metazoa > Chordata > Aves > Anseriformes > Anatidae > Netta > Netta rufina. The sequence continues at coordinate 123,468,988 of NC_140124.1, forward strand.
CACTAGCAACACCTATAAAGACATTTGTTTCCTCTTTACATTTGTGCATCTTTAGCAGCTTCATCTTCAGGAATAACAGAATTTTAAACATTTAAGTGCCATACTTAAACATGGCTTTTTAAAATTCTTTACTTCTGAAATTGCCACACAACCAAAGTATTTCCTTTAGAATATTGACACAATTTAACTTAAGGCAAGCTTATGTACGAAAAGTAACTGAATTTTAATCCTAAATGAAAGCTTAAAGATTTGCTCAAAAAGCATTCCTTCTCTATCACCTCAACTAACAACATAAACGTCACACCCACTAAGCTAAATTCACACTGAATCGAAGTTTCAGAGCAATCCATCACCACAGAAAACACCAGTAAGCGGACACACTTTTCCTTGGAGAGAACTACTTTATCACTTTTTCATTTCAGTAATGGAACCTCCATCTTAGCAAGAAAGAAGAAATGAAGCCAAATACAAGCAGCTTCTTTAAAATTATAATAAAAACATTAACAGAATGATTACTGAAAATTGGATGGGTACTTTTTTCCAGATGCAACTTTCCTGTGAACAACCTGTTCTTAAGACTAACCTAGGACTTGCTTGAAGCATACAAATTTGGCTACACTGGGAAAAAGCCAAGTCTCTTAATAGTCTCCATATAACTAGAATGAGTAACATCTGAATCTCCACATTGCAAAACACAAAAATTTTTGTCCGGTATTTGAGAGAGAAAAACATAAGTAAATTAGGGCCCTGTAAATGAAGCAATGTAAGATTTTTGAAGAAGCCTGCTTATCTGAAGGGAAACACAATGTTTTCTCCGGAAATAGAAGGTACAACTACTGTGTCTGTTTTGCACAATGCCTATCAACAATACTGCTATTCAATGAAGTCCCCATATACACTTCCCTATGTTGCTGGTCAACGGCTAAACCCGTATTTGTATCACCAGTGCACTAAAAACTGCAAATTCAGTAGCACAGGGAAGCGAAAATAAACATCTGCACTTAACACACATTTGAAGGTAGCATCATGCATTTATGCTAAAAGAAAAAGGATATGAAATTAAAAGTTAGGACTAATTTTGAGTTATGCAAGTCACGCTGGTTTCATTCATCTCTCATTTTAAACAGGAAACAGAGTGCCAGCATTAGCTTCGATTACTTACTTTGCTTACTGGATTTTGTAGGTATTGTTAATTCCTTTGTTTCTTTCATTGAAATCTTCTTTCCAGCTATTTCATTATAGATGGCAGACAAATATTCTTCAGGGAGATCTTTACTGTCATTGATACCTCTGTTCATTTTAATATACTGTTCTTTTGTCATCTTATTCTTAACCTGAAACCCAGAAGGAATCTATTAATATGAACATGAGGCATGTTCATTGCAGTTAAAATTCTGCCTACAAAGCAGCCAAACAGACGAGTAGTTACCATGAAGGATGAACCTGCTGACTCTCAAAAGAAATTTTTATGCAAGACTACACCGACAAATCTACAAAATCAGCCATGGACATGTGGGCATTACAACACTCACAAATATTCAAGTAGGATCTGCAGATTTATTAGCCATATGTTAAAAAAAATAATTGTTTTGTCATAGACCAGGCAATTTTAAATATAATTCCTGAGTTCACTACTTTTTCCAGATTTATTTGTTTTTAAATAAATGATGGTAATTACTACCAGTTTGAAAGTTATGTGCTGCAAAATTGAGATTTATTGAAATATGTCTGCATTATTTCTTCAAACTGTCTGAAATAAGGAGCAGATCTGTGTTAAAATCAATAGGTAAGCAATTATGTAAGTCCTGCCCTTTGATTGTAGGCTAGAACACTACTTTGAGCGTTGTGTTCAACACAGGGTAGGCAATCAATACCTTATAGCAAGGACTAGCCAAAACAACTTAATCCCAGTATCCATGGAAAAGAATACTGTTATTTAACAGGTGTACAAACTTAAGCTACCACATTTCTTACATGCATACTGGTGTTAAATTGAACGTCAAGCTTTTACAACCACACTGTCACAAAGCCTGAAAGTTAGACATCCATAGAGTAGACAAATATTCTTCTAGCAACATACCTGTGGACTGTGAAGATCTGTTGTCAACATGATGATTGAGTAAGCTAAGACATATGCAGTATCTGCACTAGCAAAAAGAGTTTGCCTGAGTTGAGAAAAGAAAAATAACATCAAGTTTAACATATTACGAATTTTACTTATTATTCAGCTTTCTGAAATTCTTTAGATAAAGTATGGCTTACCCTTGGTTACATTCTAAGTATCTAGCAGCAAATTTCTCCATTAGGCGATCAATTTTTTGAGCCTCTCCTGGAAGACGAAATCCCTCTAGAAACATGCGTAGAGCTGAAACAAAATCCTTTCCTGAGAAGTCGTGTTGGTCTACATATGCATACATGACTTCTTTGTTAAATTTATCATTGTCTCCCAGGAACTCCCCAACCTGAGTCTAAAATAAGAATAGAAAAGACAAACTAGCACATTTACTCTGGGAAAAAGAAAAGCAAGTTAAGCGCACACTGATACTGCCCATGCGTCACAAAAAGAGAGGCTCATACATAGCTAATGAAGACACACTGCTGCTTCTTCTCTACTCTCCAAAGTAAAGTATTTTGTCCACATATTCCAATGGTCTCTTACATGCTCTATATGCCTGCTTTTCTCCTCTGATTTTATTCATGTACAATTTGATTCTATTAGATACATTCCACATGTGCAAAGGACAGTTGGTATTAACAGTGAGTGTTCAGTTTCCTGCTGTAGTGCTCTTTGTAGTTAGGAAACTTACTGTAGGAATGAAAACTACTGAGCTACAGTACAAACCTCAAAAACCAGCAGGTGATGCCTAAATATATGCAGCTGATACTCAAATACAGCCCACTGATCACTCTCAATGCAACACAACACACGGAAAAATACCTAACGTTCAGATAAAGGTGGCTATGTATGTAAACTGAGATTAAAATTTTGTTTTGATGGCTGATTCTAAATTTTAATATGGAGATTTGTGACTGCAGCCACAGCTACAATGCTATCCATAAGCTATATGCAAGCCTTTCCCTGGAAAAAATAAAAAGGGTGGCTAGTAAGCATAATGGCATACACTGCTGTTTCAGAAAGCTGTGTCTTTCATGACAATACCAACGTAAGATATTCCCACCCTCTTCTGCCAGACACTGCAGGACCCCCCCCAAACCCAGCAACAGCTTTTAGCTGTACATCATATCAAAGAATGAAACTAGATTAAGTAACTTCCCATTGGGAGGCAGCAAAAATGCTTTTCATGTTGTAGTGCCACATTACTTTTTAGCTGCCTATTAACTGCAGTTAATTCTAGCAGACCCTTTCTGGACTAAAGTAAATACAGTTTAGTAAACTGCTCCTAGCAACACTAGCAAGTCTCGAGTCAGCTCAAGTAGGTCAGTCTTTTCCTTTACACCCTGCTGAACTGCAGGATGCTTATACTACAGGGTACAGCTCTCTCACATATTCTGTTTTAAATTCCTTGACTTCCCAAATTATCAAAGAGAGAAAAGTTTCCTTTTTTTCTCATTGTACAAGAATGCTGTATGTTTTAAAACACTCGTGATTTGCAATTAAAATAAAAACATCACCATGAGCAAAAAAAAAAAATCAGGAAAACAATTTTCTTACTGAATCTAATCTCTCCTCTTGATGTAAGAACTGAGCAATATCTTCAGGGGTAGTGCCAAGCATTCCTTGTTCTTGCAGGTACTGAATCCCCCTCTTTGGTTTCTTATTGAATCTGTACAATCAAGACCAGGAAAGAATGAGAGTTAGCACTTTTATGTATGTGCACAAAACCTTACTTGCTTAATCAAAGAAGATTCAAGAGTTTTGGCTGAGATATCAAAAATCTGTATATTAAGTATTTTTCCTTTATCAAGCTATGCATTAGATAGGAATAAGCTACTCCCTTCTGCGATTATTGCCTTCATAATTTTTTATTTTTTTTTGTCTGCAAACAGCCACCTCTTTCTCTTTCCTACACAGCTGCCAGCATGGCATCCAAGCAGGTCTGAGTAAAGACAGCTAAACACTATCATTTGCTTTGGGACACAGTTTCTGCTCTTCTCTGATCTAATCAAAACCAACTAGAATTCCACGTCTATTGTACATCCCTGAACCATGTATGTGTGTATACATATATATGTAGATACGTTAAATATATACAAATATATACACAGAGACAAAAAATAGATAGATAAATACATAATAAATTGCACATTTTAAAGTGTTCTCTCTGTGAAGAAAAAAAATACTCCACAAACCCAGCAAATCCGTAGTTTGGAAACGAATAATTATGCTTCATTGTTTTTTGTTTTAATCTCAATGAATCACTCTAGAAATCCATGAGTTAAGGTTGGACTAGGTGATCTTACAGGTCTTTTCCAACCTAAATGAATCTATGAAAGAGGTGCCTGTAAGAATGAAAATGCACTAGACAAGGAACTGAAATAAAACTGAAGCCCTGAAGGACTAAGGCATGTTTGTTCAAGGTCTGAAAACTCCACTACAGAAAACTTATTTTTGAGTGATTGACCTCACTGAGGTGAGGTGACTAGGCTGAAATCACATGGAAGTTTCATCTCAGAATCCACTGAGAAATTATACCATCCTACAGTTCAAATTATGAAAAGTTAATGAATTAGGAGAGAGCAGTATCTTAAACTATAGGCACTTCCATCAGTAATGTGCACAGTAAAATAGGTAGTATTCAATTGATCGCATGAGTTCAATGTTCTTTTTATCCAAATACAAAAGTCTTATTTTTAGACAAGCAGGTCTGGAGAAAAAAGAACAAACATTCAGAGTACTCATCTTCTAGCTGTGAGGAATTAGGTTAACACAAAACACTGTTGACAGGCTCCAAAGGGGACACCATTCAGCACTCTTTCACCAGAGGAAGTGCTGTTACATCCAGAGTTTTTTTCCTAACACAAGATGAGTATCTATGAGGAGAAGGAAGAAAAACCCAGGAATCTTCATAGCTCCAAAAGAATCCACCCTCCCATGGGTGATAAAAGGGCACTCACAAGTCAATTCCTTGTTCTATTATTTCCTTTTGTTGCTTTAGGACCTCAAACTGCTCTGGGTTGTCAGTGCCAGACATCTGTGTGCTGTAACTGCCAATTCCTGATGAAGCAGTAGAATCCAAGGAATTTAAGCTTCCATATCTATTAATTGTCTCAGGGTGTTTGGTTTCATTGCTGTCTTGTTCTGTGGGTTTTTCCTGGCCTATAAATTGGAAAGGATTACATAGATACAAAATACATACAGAGAAAAGAAATTAAGATCACAGGTTACTCTTCAATTATTTTTGAAATGCTCTCCAAAGGCTTCTGAAAGTTACTAGTTATCTTCAATGACCTGTTCATCTTTTATATAAATATTCTGGTTTTGTTTTGGTTGGGGAAACAACCAAAAAATCACTACAATATATCAAGGAGGATTCTTTCAGTACATCATGTATCTGAAATGTAAGCCATAAATTGCAGCTATAGTTTGTAAGCGCTTGGGAAAAAATCAGAACTTAAGAAATCTACTTACAGATCTTTTTATTGTCAAGGCCACTGTTACTTTTGACATGAAGCAAACCACACTAGAAGGTTTTGAAACTGAGAACCTAAAAGTGTTTATAATCACATCAGCCAAGTATCTGGGGCCCTCATTCAGTTCAATGATAGCAGTGCTAACCATGTCTAAATTTCAACTTCCATTTTAAATTGGTAATTCAGCTACCAACTTTAAACCCTTAATCTGAAAATTCTGGTATAACTTTAAGACTTTTAATCTGAGGTCAGACAGAAACAAGATTAAAGCAAGTAACGATTTAGTTACTTCACTGCTTGCAACATTGATTTTTTTTTATCTATTAATGCATAGCTATAGAATTTCCACTCCCCATCCGGGTTGCTTTAGTAGTAATTTAATCAATAAGAAATTAGAAGTGCTTCAAAGTACATTTTATAGTCCCTTTAAAGTTAGAAATGTGTGAAATAACAGCATTTAGTCATTTTCAATGTAGTAGCATTCCAGGGATTCAGACAATTAAGAAAAACAACTTGTTCAAATGACAACAACCAAAAAATGTGTACTGTATACTACCCCAAAAATATACAAATATTGTGCCTCCCCTCTCCCCCTCCCCCGCAAGGGGTTTTACCAATCTAGAAACTAAAAATATCAAAATACTGGAGAAATGCACTAAGTTCCTGCAACATCTCATTACTAAAACCATAAGAAGGGCATCTCATGTCTTACCAAGTGTTGTCTGAGAATTGGGATTTACGTACTGATCCTTACTCCATTCCACCATGCACTTCAGGATCGATACTAAGCATTCCAATCCTTTCTTTCTCAAGCTTAATTCCTAGAATAGATTTCAAAAGAAATACATTAGTTGACTGAAGAGTTTAGCCCTAATTTACCATTCCAAGGAACATGAAATTTCATAAAGTTTGGCAGAATTTCTTTTACCTGAACATTGGACATGCCAAGCTCTTGGCTACCCCTTCCTTGAGCAATCTTCGACAGGTCATTAACCAGCCTTTCAAATATGTTTGCAGCATTCAAATCACAATCATAGTTCACGTAGATGTCCACTACACTCTGGGCATCTATAAAAAAAGTGACATTGTCAACCTTGGAACAAAAACTACGTAGCTCGTTGAAAGGCAAGTACAATTTTGTTCTTCAGCATAAAAATGTAAAAACCAGAGCCAAGCAGTCCTTAGTACCTGCACATATCCGTGTCAGAGTTTGTATAACCATCCATTTATGATCAAATGAGCTAGTAGAGGTTTCCAAGATATACAGGAAAATTTCTTTGAAGAATACCTATGAAACATTTCACGAAGAGGGAAAAAAAAATCTATTACAAACATCATAATGAAATTTGACAGCTTACATTCTGATGCATGTAGTTGTGAAAGCATACAGACAATATGGAAGAAGCATTCTAGAAGGACAGGAGAGAGGGGTAAAAACTGAAAGGTGGAAAAACAACTTATGTCTGACATGCTGAAATTAGGACTTCGCTACTTACATACCAGTGCTGTGAAATCATTAATGTCAATTTAGTCTAACAAGAATTCTACGCTGCTCTCAGAGTTCAGTATCATTTGAGGTTTGGAAAGAAGAGATTATTACCTTACCACAAAAGACCTTCCCTACAAGATGATGATATGGCACAGATGTAATAAACAGCAAATCATGCCAATTTAAAGTATCAGTATCATTAGAATGGGAAACATCTTGACACAGAATAATCACTCTATAGTATCACGCTGTTCTAAGATGAGCACTGGTCAGGCACAGCATAAAAAATGCAGCACGTCCATTAATAGGATGACCATCTTCCAAAACGGACAGTAGTTTTCTCTGAAATTGCTTCAGTGCGGATGCTTTTATTCAGAACAGTGACTATTTTACTCTCCCTTAATTGGTTCCTCACCAGATACACTAGTATTATACCCTGCATATTTCAGCTGAGCATGCTTAGCAGCTACAGCAGGCTTTTTTCTCTTGCTTCTTCCCTAAGCGGCGGCAAGAGCTGTGAGAGCATATGAACCCAAAATGTGAACTGCTCTATGGTGTTGCATCACCATCCCACGCAGCGTTACATCACTGCTCTGCACCCCTGAGCGCTCACCTCTCCGCAGCCAGTTGTGGCTACCAAATCTATCAGCGGGTTTCTTCCAGAATGGTGCCAACAGCCCCAGGCCTTCAAGCTCCTGTTCTCTGAGAGCAGCACCCAAACATCCAAATACATAACTACCCCTGCTTTTAATATTAGATATTCCCTCATATGACAGTTTTGTGTATGTGTATGTGTTTTATACAGAGATTTCATGCTATTGGATAGGTAGAGATAAGTACAAGGCTAATTTTGCCTTGTCACATGTTTGGGGAAAACTGGCAGCATTGATTTTCAAACATCCTTGATGGTACAGATATCGCCCCAAGCAAAATTCACTAGCAAAATTTACATTTTGTTGGCCTCCTTGGAGGAAAAGCATGAATACACTGCAATCCCAGTTACTTTTTTAGTAAGGATCCCTACAAAACACAAGGAGTTCAACACATAACATACCAAAGACTAATTTAAGTGGAATATAATTTCGAGAGCTTAAAAACACTCAGAGTACTGATTTTAGCCACAACTTTGTGAATTCAACAGAGGAAGACAAAATTTTAATAAAGATCATGCTAAAAGCAATCCTTAGTTACATTTTTATTTATTTGTTTGAAAGACCGTAATGTTATATACACTGTAGAATCAGGAAGACTATTTTTCTTGTAGAGAGTTTAAAAAAAAATCACTGATGAAGCAGAGAAACATTTCAAGTATAAAAACTAAGCCCAAATCTTTAAGCTACAATTAAATGCATGGGCTGCATACTACGGTGACACTTTAAATCCCTATGCTTCTTATACAAGACTTCTTGCTTTTGGTATCATCTTTGGACAAGAGTATCTTGGGATGAACAATTTCTCCAAGCAGTACTAATTACGTATATTTAAGTATTTAAAAATAGTATGTAGCACTTATTGCAAATAATGTTGAGTCGACACTTTATTTCTAGCATATCATGAAATTAAACCAGAAAAGAGCTCATTATTTAGTTTGGTCAACTGAAAATAGAGAAGTGATAGCTTATTTACTGTTGCTGAAAAATGGTAAGTACAGTCAAGTGACACCTGAAATTCATTGATATGATACCTATGACTGGATTTGCATGAAAACCTTTAAGCATAAAAGTGGGGGGAAGGAAAAGTGTGTCAGAGTTAGCCCATACATTACTGCAAATATAACCAGTGACCCATTTAAGAAATACAGTTACAAAATAATTCAGGTAAGACCCGCTATTTTAACTGTCAGAGGACAGCATTAGCTGAAAACTTATGTCAAAAGACCACGTGAGGGTCACTTGCAACAGAATCTGAAATTACATTTTAAAATATGCCAAGAATTTCTTAAACAGATGAAGAATACTGCCTCAATCCCAAAATATATAGATTTTGCATATTGTAAATCAGAGCATATGGCTCTCCTTACAGCTCCAAGACAAAAACTGAATGTGAAGATATCTACTTGTCTACCCACATCTTCCGAATAACCTTTAGGATCAGCAGCTGAAAGAAGAGGAATTCTTTATTCACAACCAGGAAAAAGAATAAATTTCTTGAAACTGCTGTCCCCTGTACTTTGTAATAGATAATGAGTACCATCAGACTTATGAAAATTAGGTTCTTCCTCTGAAGCTACCATGACACCAACTCATACACTGACATCCATGAAAGAAGAAATCCCTGAAAACAAGGTTCTGTAACAAAAACATTATTGACATTCCCAACATCATTTCACACTTCACTTCCACACTTATGAGGCAATCTGTAAATCAAAGCACATTTTGCACAGTAAAAATTATTAACTTATGTAAATGTCTACTATTAAGTGATGAAATGGCCTACTTCGTTTTAGAGACTTCATTTTATGTTTAAGTTAAAATATGATGGATTTTATTTCCTTTGAACAACCCTCCCTACAAAAGTTTCCCATCACTTTCCACTTCACCAATGAACTTGTCACTGCCTCAAGTGTCACTTCTGATGTTACAGAGCAAATCTTATTTAATCTGTAAGTATATCAAGGGAAATGCTGCTGGTTTACTCAAACGGGGTTTCAAGGGCATTTCACCCATTACCACTGGATGAGAAAGAGCTTCTGTGCATGGGTAGATCTGGCAAACCTTATGCAAAAGCTGAGATTCAGGAAGAAAAACAAATTTCTCTGAGCAAGACATATATCAATATAGACTTAACACCCCTCCCTCCCCTTTAAAATTAGAAAGTCATGTAACGTACCTCGATCTGCATCTTTAGATGAGTCTTGAAGTTTGAGAGGAGGGTAAGAAATATGGAAAGTGAAAGTTCAAAAACTTCTGGAACTGATGAGACTCCATTTTTTGACAGTGCAACACAAAGATACTGCTTAATAGCATTAATGAACATCTCATTTGTCCTGAAGACAGGTCCTGCATTTTGCAGAATGGACAGAAGCAACTGCAATGAAAGAATCTTTGATCGCAGTTCATGAGATCTGGAATGAAACAATACAGCATGTGTCAGCCCAAGGTAAGTCATAAAACAAACAAACAAACAAACATTCTTTTGAGAAATCAATACTCCACAGTGACTTTTTATGTGGAACACTCATGCAATAATCACAAATTTGAAAAAAATATGGTATAGAAAGAGTCATGAAAAGATGATTTTTTCTGTTAGACTAGTCACCCTTCAGCCAAGAGGGTGGGCAAGAATAACCTTTACCAGTTACTGTTTCCTACCACTACTACCAATCCTCTCTTCTATAACACAGCACACCTCTTAACAGTGGCAAGAGCAAGCAATGCTGTCCTTTCTTAGTCAAAGGATGAATGGAGTACTTTTTTTCCCTCCCTTTTAATAGTTTGGAAGATCCCGTATATAACATCCATCCTATCTACAGAATCCTGAGTACTGAAAGGTGAGAAGTGACTTTAGAAATTCATTCTCCTTCTCTGTTTTCACCAGCATGGGAAGAGAGCTGAAGGACAACAAAGACAACAGCTGTAACTGCCTGACCTACTTCCTCCCAGCACTGACATCTCTTTCCTCTAACTGTGGTATTTTACATTATGTATCAGTCATTGGCCCCATCCCACTCCAAGAGCAGCTAGGATGCATTACGTGCCTATTTTAAGTGTGGCATTAGCAAAATCAGGCAACTGTAGTGTAGTCAAGAGCTCCACGGTAACACCATGCTTCATTGCAGACTGAAAAAAAGCTAGATTTCGTGTCAGAACAGAGCTACTATTTATGGTAAAAACAACAAAAACGTGTAGAGGATGGAAATCTGTATCTATGAAAACATAATGCAATTTAAATGGCATTCTGGGAGAAAAGCTTTCTTTCCTCAGACTCCCAAAGCTCCTTCCCACTTCTGATCATCTCAAAAAAAAGTACAGACAGAAATGGTTTTCCCAACAAGACTGCCCAGCTTTTGTTGAACAACCACCCACTGACAGAGGACAGTTATGAAACGTGAGGAACAATGAAAGGACATTTTTCAAATAGTACAGCCCAGATATGGTACGGATCTCTTCTCGCCACATGTCACACACATAATACTTCGTTATTTGCTCTATTCTGCAAAAATACCAGCTTAATTGAAATAGACTGGCTAAAATAAAAGCTCAAATTCATAACAAACATCTTATGAATAAACTTGATGGGTCCTGCATGCTGGCAAACAAAGCAGGCTGGAGAAACAATCACTTTGCCACCACTTCAAACTCCTTAAATACAATCCTGAACTTAAACTTCTTGTCTGAAGACACTTTAGAGTAGACGAAGTGAGTGAGGAATTTGCTCCTCTTGTTTCTCCTAATGACCCCAGAGTCAACATAAAAGCCCCGAAACAGCTCTCAGTATGAGTTCTTCATGAAAATGCCTTTCTTCAGGGACTGCGCAACTACATGTAGCCTAATATAACACTCTTCGATGCAAAAAGGCTTTATTTTTGTGTGACATTGCATTAATAGTACAGACAGCACTTGACCTTGTCTTACTTTGCTATTCATTTAAGAATTTAAGTATAAAGAGAATTTAAAATGTAAATAAAATATTAAATATTGACCATTTCCAGTGAGCATCAACTCATAACCCAAGTCTAAATTTGTTGGCCTTATCAGTTCTGTAGGGATGCATAAGCCTACTTAACTTAAAACAAGCTTAAGGACTGAAATCTAATGCACAAAACTTCAGGATATTTCTCCCACATCTTATTTTATTGTAGGGAAAAAGGAGACAAAAACATCAGCAAGTTCCCAAGGAGCACAATCCTGATCTTAGCTCGCAGCCTTGTGACTACGCTAAAGCTCTACATCCAGTTAGCTAAAATTTTAAAGTAGTTTCATTAAACACTTCATGGCTAATTTCACTGTCGAGAGGCAGACAGATTTATTTATTTAAGCTCTGTAGGTATCCTATGCCTCCTTTTCCAATTACAGCATGTTTCTAATAGTTCAATAAAGCCATCAATGCCTCAGAAGCACAGAAAAATTCTAGATGCTTCTCCAAACACAGGACATCTTTGAATGTCTCTGCAGATAATTCCTGTTGTCCTAAACATCATTTCCTCTCATTTGTTCTAGATGGAGAGCTTAATCAGGTCTACTATGAACATCAAGGACTCCATTGATTCAGATGAGATGCTCTAAGCACCTTATTAGCTATTGCTGCCCTTCCAGGGTGAGCTAATCCATTAAAGCCTTTTATAAATGGACATTCTCAGTGTCAGAGAACTGACTAAACCCACAGGATTTTCATGGCACTTCCTGGAAGACAAATTCTCAAATAATGGCGAGGAAAAACCTCATTGTTTCAACCTTCGCTCCTGAACATCTTGACTTTCCACAGTGCATTGGCAGATAACAGTTTGAAAAAGGTTCCGGACTAACCCTTCAAACCCCTTTCTACTATATTATAATTTTCAGTTTATTAAACCTACCACATTGATATTGGTGATTAAACTAAGCCATCTTAAAGTTACCTAATTTATAAGTTAGACCCTGGAACAGTAAGCATGACTTTATTTTAAAGGATTTTGGGCCTTTCATCACTGCTCATTTTACAGTTTTAGTACCTTCGGAACAAAAAAGGAATCTTCTTGAAAATTATTAGTAAGTTTTTCTAACATGCAGAACAAAAGAGGCATATGGATTCCATAAGAGATCAGAAAAGCAAAGTTCATTGCCACCAGACATGATAATACTGGCACCCAACCATAGAGGACAATATCTTATTTTTGTTGTTTAGCAGCAAACATGTAAGAGAAAAGAGCATGTGGGGTGTAACTGACTATGGTTATAAACATATGTATTACCTAAAAGCAGAGTAACAATAGCTGAGACCTAAACCAACTTAAGACCTTCTTTACAGACCCTGCTGAAAATCATTATACAGGGGAACTAGGAAGAACACGATGTACTTACAGGCAGTGAAGGCATTATTAAGAAACTTCTAGAGAACAGATGGGTAATAACAGATGCTTTCATTTCACATACAAAAAAAGTATTAGAACATAGAAAGTACCTTTTTGAAGTTTCTTTAACCATACTGTTCTTCTTTCAGTAACTGTGGAGCCTCAAAAACGTTTAAAATATATATATATTTTTATTTTCAAATTTAAAAAAAGATTTATTATGAGAATTCTTAATTCTACTTACTTTGGATCTGGTGGTCCATCTGACAGGGGCTTCATGGAGAGTTTACACAGTGACCTGAATACAAGGAAGGCATCCTTTTGTAAAATGTGGGAAAACTTAGCACCAGGTGTAGGTCCTGAAGAATTTCCAGATTCCTAAAGAAGTTAACATATTTCAGTATTCCATTTTGCATTAGCAGGGTGTGTAGGGAAATCCCCACCTCCTAGCAACAAGAAGTTAAGATATTATACAAATATAACCAGTTCACTATAGATTTATGGTCTCAAGACTAAATTAAAACAAAAAAGAATTCTGCAGTCCAGTTAAAATGAATAAATTCCCTAATAAAATTTGCTATCTTGATAAAATCCAGAATTACATTAAGCTGTAATGTCATGAAGCTATGTGGGTCAAGTTTAAAAAAGACAACTTGCAAGGGAACTGCCTTCAGTCATTTTTACTAGATAACTAGTTTAAGAAAAACGACTGACATTCACATAGAATGCAAGCAGTTACATATCTGTGTCAACATACATCTGGCAATACTTCTATTGTATGATGCATTGCTCTAAGTTCATGCCATTTGGTATTGTTTTCCTTACATCAGCAAAATGCTTAGTGTTAATCTTCCACTTATATGGCATGTGTGACTGTTGGTTTTCAAGCTTGCAATCTATTATCCCCAAACATAATTATTCAGTACTTTGATAACAGAGACCCTCCGTCAGTTGATACTATGCATATGCTGTTATCTGATACCACAGTAGTAGTGTGTTCTCATATCTCTCTTCTTAATGGAAGAAGACAAAGCTTTTTATCCAGAATCATAGCAGTACAGCATGCTATGGGCTTTCAATTTATATTTATCATGTGAAAAAAGCATGTGAAAATGATCCAAGTATGTATATAACAGGTTACACTCTTTACTAAATGTGTATTTGAATGCTAGTTTTATTGCTTCTTAGGAGCATTTTGAAAAACCTAACAGTTCCTTAATCTTGAAACACTTCTAATACTGCAGCTAAAAATATGGTAGTCACGATAAAAAAAGTAATCACATACAAATATTTATTTACAAAAGATAAATGTATATACTGCACTAAAATAAAATTATGTTTAGAACACCACAATACTTGTACTCATCCGAGTAACTTATTTTACCGACTTACATCAAACATTCTCTGCACAAGTGTTGGGCAATACTTCAAATATCCTACTCCTTTTCAGTATTTCCTAATTTATACCTGCCTGTACCTGAGTATCATTGGAAGAGACAGATAATCTGTCATCTGGTAAAGATGGTGTATAAGCAACAGAAATTGGAGTCCCTGGAATTCCATTTGCCTGAATGTTTTCACTGTCACTGCCGTCCTCTAATGTTACAATCGTGCCATCACCACTCGCACTTTCAGAAGTCCCTTCTATATCTAGTAGAAAAGAAAAAAAAATTATAAGAAAGGTTAAGTAAGAATGCAAGGTAAAAAGAGCTTAAATCAAATGTTTAAATACAAAAACTACCAGAAGCAAAAGTATCATAAGGAGGAGCTGAAGGCAGAATTTATATGGCTTTATATAACTAAAAAAAAAAAATCCAAATAATGAAAATTATGATCAAAACCAACTTAGAACTTTACATTGCCAGGTTCACTATTCTAACAAGTTTCCTACAAGTATCAGGAAAGAAAAAGTCACAGATTATAGATACAATTCTCAACAAACTCAAAATTTAATGCTTCTCTGCTACTACAGAGACGGACCCATTTTTGAAGAGATTATGCAGGAATAAAACATAAAAATAAAACAAACTAGATTTTTTTTTTTTAACATAACATTCATCTTCAGTATAGGAAGTGTAAATTAATGCATGAAATCTTGCCCATTTAACTGCTAAATAACACACAACTAAGGTCAGACAACTGAAACTATTTTCTTTAGCATATAAATATTATATAAACAATGATGTATTTTAGTTAAATATTCATGTTAAAATAATCTTTAATGTCAAGATTCATACTGCAGTCATATATTAATGTAGTACCTCCAGCTACTATGTTCACCATTTCCTGCACAATACTTTCCACAATTTCTTGCGCCTTCTCTTCACACTCATTGCTTTCACCATCATATGTTCCTCCATCAGCTTTAGAAAGATCTTAAAAAAAATAAAAATGAAACACTGAGAAATTAATAAATTAAACACATATTTTGCTTGCATTTAATACTTAAAATTCAATTACAAATCTACTAATAGAAGAGTATACATTAAAAAAAACAACATAGTTTCTGGATGTTTTGAAAGCAGTATTTGTAGAGCACAAACATTCCAATGTTTAACTTGTAAACATTGTAAACGCAGGCCTATGCCAACAGAAGACAAATACATCCGTTTTGTATTTTCACATACATTAAACACCAAAAGCTGCTGGCTTTGAGATGTTATTTTCAGAACTTTCATAACACCACACACGTGCAAAAAGGCATCTGCTTCAGGAGTACAAGAGCCTAAGATTAAAGGATACCAGTGATAAAGCTTAACAGTGATTAACAAGGACTATACTCAATTATTAAAAAAATATCTATATGCCTGACTCTAGGCTTGGGAGGTGAAAAAGACAGTCCTCAGCCTTTCTTTTTACAGACCTTTTCCCTCCCTCCATGAAACAGAAATACACACTGATTACTTTCTGCTGCTGTGGCTTGGTCGGCTTCTGTCTGTTCATTTTCAGCACTAGAAATATCAGATCCATTTTCTGCCTCTAAATCTTCCTGAAGGTTCTTGTCCACATCATTTGTGTTGTGGTCAAGCTCTCTCTCGTGTTCTTTAGACAGCTGATCAGTCTGTGTTGGAATATGTCTCAACTGAGGTGACTCAGGCTCATGATGGCTTACTGGAGACTGCTGTAGATGGTGTTGCTGCTGTCTGTGTCTTTCCTTTTCCATCTGTTTGGCTTCCTGAAGCTAGAAATACATTGCAATGACACAAAGATTTTATCATCAAAACAAAACAATGAGCTATATACACATTGCATGTTATTTAATAAACATGGAATCTCTACAGGCTCTGCTTAGACATTGCTTTCATAAACCTGTAATAGTTTAAGCACATATATCGTTTATGTTATTATGAAAAAATATAATATCACAGGCTAAAGTCTTTGCAAGAGGGCTGCTTCCCAACTATGCACATTACACTTACTGTATCTTCACTATGTATAATGGATAACCAAAGTACATTCAGTATACAAGGTAGAGTTGTCTGCCTGTAGAACAAGGAAGTTCAACCAGGAGGCGTGACAGTATACAAGGCTTGTATGGCGTAACGTAAAGGACAATTTCTTATTTTTATTTTTTAAAGCTCTCAGTAAAAGAAACACATAGGAAAACTTAAGATTCATTTTCTCCTATCCTGCAAACCTGTGGTGTTAATGGAAAAGAAATTAGCAAGCTGACTGAACATACAGGAAAAAATAAACTTAAAAACAGGAGATAAAAGTGAGAAGAAAGGGCTGCACTTCCACAGGACTTCAGAGGACAGATCCTTAGAAAGAAACTGCCATGCCAAAACAAAACAAAACAAAACAAAAACACCACGAAAAGCAAAACACAAAGGTTATTTTGAATTTAATGATTTCTCACACTGGAATCCCTGAAAAGAGAAGAGAATCTGCAATTTGTCTAACAGACTAAGACAACAGTTACTGAAGTCAAACCAAAGCTGGGTGTCCTTTGAGGTGTCCTCTAATGACTGGCTTTCTATCCCTGCAGAGACCAGCATTTACAACGTTATTTTGGCTAGTGTGATCTAAGCCCTTTACTCTTCCGCTTAAAGCTTTCTATGATGCATCTTTTGGGGTGCCCTGAGTAGATACTACCTTTCAAGTTACAGCTTAAGTAATTCCTTCCACCCTTTGGTAGCTATCATATTAAAAAAAGTTGCCCAGAACGAGCAAAAGAGCATATCAGCTTGCATAAAGACTAGACTTAGAGTCCAGCAAAAACAAAGACTGCCGGTGTAGGATAATAATAATCCTTTTCTTTAATGAGTTGGTTAAAAAGACAGCAACTACATTGATTTCCCAAAGCACGCGTGTAACTGGATGGCTTTTGCCATTACGTCTTATAAATGTATCATAAATCTCTGAGTGTGATGGCATTGTGTTCCAATAAGCAGTTGCTTCTGAGAGGGAGTCAAGTACAAGCTTCGATCCACTACATAATCTTAAAGAAAACTTATGAGTTTGTAATAGTACAGCAGAATTACTTCTACAACTAGATTAGAATTCAAGCAGCTTTCCTATCTGAGCATGCACTTTTGTTATTGAAATTTAATAGGAGTAAGGACAATCACTTTGCCTTATTGATCTTTATTATGACCAGCGGAAGCCCCAAGACATTTGCTGGAGGTGTTCCTTTTGACCACTCACTACAACAATTTCAGTGGCAGAAGTATCTGAAAGTGATTACATGATTGGGAAGGGTTCTGTGGTGTGCTTTTTTTTTTTTTTTTTTGGTTATATCTGTTTTAATTATGAATTACTTCTTCAGTGTTTATCATCACAACATTTGAGTATTTCACTAACACTAAATTATTCTATATTCAGTGTTAAGCAGGTAGCGTGGCACTTCTTGACAGCCTGAGAATAGAAACTGAAGTCAATTACATCCATTAAATATAGAGGCCCACTTTCAGAATTTTAAATCCTATACAACACCCCTCCCCCCCAGCACATTTCACACCTATTTTCAGAGAGCAAAATGCAGAAAGAATAATATAAGATGCCAGATTCTTTTTCGAAGTTACATAACTTAGGAAAGACCAGAAGCTTTAATAACAATGACAAATTTCTCAAGCTGGTTTTAAGAACCATTTTCTACATAAAAATACTGATACTCACTGCTTGGTTTTCCATACGTGCAAATATGACATTCAGCATTTGCGTTAGAGTGGCCTTGGCTGTGGTTTGATTTATGAGATTTTTGCTTGCTAGGTAGATATTGTAACATGTCCTTACGGCTTGCAGCACTGTTCCTTCGTGGATTTCTATGTGTTGGGATGTTACTGCAGTGAGTAACGCCTAAATAAACAAACACACATATTTTAAAGTCAAAGAAATAGACTGCGAAGCCTAAATAAACAAACACATGTATTTTCCAGTCAAAGCTTTTCTGTCAATGAAATAGTCTGCGAATGAATAAACATCAGTTTTGGATTACTTTTAAAATATAAATAATTACATATCTTTAGCTGTAATTTAATCAAGTTTTTCAAGGAATTTTTTTGCCATATCAGAACATCATACATACCAGTTATGTTAACATATGCTAAGCAGAGTGTTTTAATCAGTGTATATAGGAAATGTGTTTCACAGCATGTAACTGCAGTACGTAACCAATGGAGTTATCAGGTGGCTAAAAAAAGACACCCTAGAATTTTCTAAACACAGAACATGAATGACAAACTACCTGTGAAAACACAGAAAGCCATCCAAATTGTCCAACAGCTGTTTTACAAATAAATACAAATCTGAAGAACAGAGATTAAGTATATGCTTAGGCAGTTACGAGTGCAACAATCACACTTTCTAAACATTCTTTCTGGATGTATGTTAGAATATTTTATTGCTTTCTCCACAGAAATTCACTTCTTTCTTTCCACTAGAGCTAGTATCTGCTTTTTTTACTTCACAAAAAATATGCGTATGTGCTCCTGAAAGATCGAGTAATAAAGAATTAAAGAACACACGTGAGGTAGAGTCAGGCTGGACTGAAGAGCAGAAACAGAGACAGGTACAGCTGAGGACTAGATGCAAAGACACTCAGAAGTGTGTGTGGGAAAGCAGAAGGAAAGGGGAGATTTGTTTGCAACAGCACAATCATGTACACTGATCAATGGACTCCAGAAGAAGGTGCCAGAAAACAGGGAAGAGTTTAACGCACTGAAGACTTTGACAGAGTTAACAATTACATGGGATGTTTAGGGAAGGTAACACTGGGAGCACCAGAAAGCTCCTACACTACAAAAGGTATTTTTAACTTTAATCAAGGTTAACCTTTAATCAAAGTTAAGCACAGAAGTTCTTTGAAGTGCCGTGTAATTTATACATCAAACCATACCTAATTTCACTCACAGGATCATCAGCATCCCTGTCCACACACGGTGCCAACAAGTGGAGACAGAGCACCCATCTCTGACTCAAACACTTCAAAAATCAGAGACCCATCTCACCGAGCTGCCACTCTGACTTCTGCTCCTGGATAACCAGTTTGCTGAAGGTCCCTTCTTATTCCACGTGTGGTGCCACAGTTTTCTCATCAGTGGAGAAACACAAGCTTGACTGTGCTTGCTGGAGAAAATGCACTTATCTGCATGACCATTAAGGAGCATCTCATGCTACAACCTACAAACTAGTAGTACCTAAATGCCACTAGAAAGCTTTTCTTTAAATTAATAAAGAAATAAAAACAAAAAACCAACACGCAACCAACTAACATAAAGGTATCACATGGGCGGACGAACTGTAGACAACAGTTTCATTAAATGACCTGAAGTCTCTCATTACTGATACTATTTTTCCTCCCAAAATCCAGTTTACGTCACTGACTGACCTTCTAAAAACCAGGAGTCGTAAACTGAAATTCACAGCACCATCCTGAATTCGGACCCTCTCTGTGCAACAACTCAGTATCTCCACAGAACATTTAATGCCCTGCTTCTGCTACTGGAAAGCATAGTTTAGGGATGAGGACATATAAAATCTGTAACAAAATCCAGTGCCACCAAAATAAAATCTTCTGCCAAAACCTATTAATATATTTAAAATATTCACCACCTGTCCCATCCCCTCTGTCCCCATATAAACATATTCTATACTGCCCTAGCACACCTACTTCTATGTATTGTATTTTCCCTATCTTTCATTAAGTACTTGGTACTGCTCCACTTCTCCCTTCTAGTTTTTGGTGGCTTCATGAGGCTTGCATTCTGAGATACTGAGTTAAAACATGCTGAATCCCATTCTTTATACTTGCATGCCTCTTCTGTTCATGTAACATACCTACATGCTCTGTATTACAGGTATTCTAGCACTCTGCTTTTAAAGTCGTGTGTGTCACCGAATGAGGAGTCCTGAGAGGTCAACACAGACAGCTCCTCAAAACGTTAATTAATAATTCTGTCAGAGGAGTAACCTTGAAGAACTTTGTCTATGCTAGTTTAAAAAAAAGTAAGATCAGCAACTCTTCAGAGGACAACCTAAACAAGTGGAGCCCAGGCATAAACAGACAGCTCTGCTCTTTTTCCCCCCCCCTCTTTTCCGAAGCACTACTACGATCACAAAGCCACAAGCCACAAACAGCTTGTAGTTGTCATCCTTGTTAAACTCAGGTGATGAACGATTTGCTAGCTGAAAGTCCAGTTTTAACTTGCATTGCAGTTCACTGAAGCCTTAGTTTTTTCATCTTTGTGTAACAGGAGATGATGCTTACTAGTAGAAAAAGTTGACAAGGCTACAGATGGATTATGTACTGTTTTAGTTAGCTCAACAGCCTGAATTTTAAAAGTTTCTTCAGTATTCGTGTTACGACTACTAGAGCTTGGTTCTTTTCATGCCACATGGTAAGGAGGTGTAGAAACAAGGCACGTAGAGGCACTTTCCTCCTGACAGTCCAACATATTACCACAAATTCGCTGAGCAACTCCATCCTCTATGCCAACTGAGAAATCAGTCTTACCAGCAGGCAATCTCCTTGCAGATGCCTGTTAGTGAGCTTAACATGCCTACAAATGGTCCTGACGGCCGCTCCTCTGGCTTTCTTTCCTTCTCAGGCACTTGAAAAAACGAACCCTAATGACTACCATCCATAATTGTAAACTGACAGGCATTTTTAACTTTGATCTTTCATTAAGGGTTCAGCTCGATGTTCTGCCCTACATAACGTTTCCTCATTCTGTGTCACAGATAAGCACACCCCTACCACAACTGACGTGACAACTAACCCTGAGAAACCACAGGCTACCATCTGGAGCAGTGGTACTGCTCCTCTGAAACCCGTCAGCTCATCTGTTAAAATACCAATCCTTCCCTTTCTCACTGTATCAGTTCTCATCAGATTACTCTCTTACCTTTCTCCGTGGCCAACAGCTCCTAGATCCAATACAGGGAGCCAGACAGAGGAGCCCGATGAGTAGAAGACAATCACTGTATCAACAGCCCCCAGTTCAGAGGGATTATATAAAAACTCTAATTGCTACGTGGTGATGTAGGTCCTTGAGAAGCGCAACAACAAAAGGTCTGCTTTTCTCCCAGCCATGCCCTTACTGCTTACTTTGCAACAGGCATGAAGCCACCTGTGCCATTTTAATGACAATATGTTAATACAATTAAAAAAAGAATAAACTAAAACAAAACACCAATCGCCCTACCTTTTCTGGCAGGGTTTTTTGGTTTACTGTGTTTTAAATTGGGTTTAACTGGTTTACGATATTAAATGCATGTCAGAACAAGGGATGAGTTAGGGCAAGGGCAACAGCTGGGAGCAAAACCTGAACAGAAAAACGCCTCTCTGCAGGGAGAGACAACAGCAAGCTCCTGGGTTGGCTCTGCTGACTGCAGAGCTGAAGTATTTGGTTGCTCTTTTCTAGCAAGGTAAAGATTTGCAACCAATTCCCATTCTGGACACACTTAGCTTTACCTGCTTTCATTTAAGTACCTTCAGCGTACACTGCGGAGAGATGATTAAAAAAATGCATACTTCACTGCATTACTCCCTTTTGCTCTTCTGTAGGCACAGAAGAAATCATTGTACAGACTGTTAGCACTACCTTATTAATCTTCAGGTCCTTCCATAAAAAACTTTCTTTGTCACAAAGCCTGCAAAAATACCAACAGCAATCAAGCCCTCATTGTCCTGAGGCTACCGGCTATCATCCTGACTGTGAGATCGTTTCCTTCTGCTTTCCTTCCAATTGTTCGCACCTATTGTTCTGTGCTTGATAGAGACCCTATTGTTTTGTGCCTCTACCTAGCTCACAGCAACAAAGCTTGTTTATTTTTATGAACAACCATCAGGTGGGTTTGGGAAAGGAGAAAAATCTTCAGGATATCTGAGTTACAAATTACCTTATTTTTGTGACATCCACATTGCTTTTTCCTTCAGCCTGGAGCACGTTTGCATATTTAGTGAATTTAATATTATGCAGAACGAGTATATTAAAACTCTAAGTACTGTAATTTGTGATGCAGAACTAACTTAGTTTAAAAGGTAAACAAAATTAATATTCTCTGTTAAAAAAACATCCAGCAGCTATCTGCACCTGTAAGCTTTTCATGCCTTTCACACTGAATACTCTGCAAGAACAGAATGGTTATGGTAAAAGAAACAACCAGGAGAAGTGATTTAAGAACACACAAGAGGCAGGTACACCTACATACATACTGCTTGAAAGCTTAGTTTTCAACTGAGCTCATTCTTTTCATCCTCTCAGCTAACTATGTTATCTTTGGAAGATTTATGACACTGTATAGCAGTCATCTGATCAGCACAGACCTTTTTGGGGTAAGATACCATAATTCAGTTGACTGGGGACTCTCAATAACTGGAGACAGAACATAAAACACAATGGCCCTAATACTTCGCTGTAGTGGATTGGCCACTGGAACCACATCATTCAGTTTTCTTTGAGAAAGGCTATCGGGTTATTTTAAACTATAAACAAATACATTTTTAAAAACAGCATTATCTTTTTTTTTTTTTTTTTTTTAAATATCCAATACTCTACTTGAAGTCTGAACATCAATTTATAAAGAAATAATGTGTTATAATGTGTTACTAGGAACTGACTTCTGGAGAAAAAAGGGGGACACAAATACTTAAAGCACAGAGCAGCAAATACGTTGAAAAACCTTCAAGGACAAATCATTTTTCAACACGAATGACACCAAAAATCACACAACGCAATGTTTGTACAAACCACATTTTCTTTGTGAGGAAATAAGATGATGTCCTGCTTTACCATTCCCAAATTATTCAGTCATATATGTTACACATTCACCATAGCCTTAGAGACCTGTTTTACCTAACCTAGTTTACCAACTTTAAAGTCTTAAGGACACTGTAAAGATGTGAAAAATTGAAAAACAGTGTTTACTTCCAGAGCGCTTTCACAGTCAAGACAGTGATTTAAAATCGGAGTTGTATCCTAGATTCTACACCAGATTCCAGTAATAATGGATTCTTAGTTAACACATTGTATTTAATTAAAACTAATTTTTTTCCCACGTAAGGTTAATCTTAAAAAAAAATCCACCATTCACAAGCATGCAACCAGCTACCAGTCTGGAAACACATGAAGGATTAGGACTGTGGAGACTGCAAAAGAACAGAAGAACTATGTGCCAGTAGGAGTTGTGTGGAAGAGGATATAAATAATGTAAAGTATATACTTTATAAAGCATATATAGATCATAAAGTTCTGTTTGGTTTTCACCACTGGAAGACTGGGTGTTCAAAATTAGCTAGAACCAATGGATATGTGTTTTGCAAAACAGAAGTCCAACCAAGTGTA
Source organism: Netta rufina (assembly GCF_964035555.1). Lineage (NCBI taxonomy): Eukaryota > Metazoa > Chordata > Aves > Anseriformes > Anatidae > Netta > Netta rufina. Next base: position 123,492,845 of record NC_140124.1, read on the forward strand.
ATCTTCTAAAAAAGGCAAAACTACAAACCGGCAGGACAGCATTTGCAGGTTAGGTAACCAGTCCTAGCCTTGAACTTCTGATGGATGCCTAAAAATACAAAGAATCCAAAACAAACCCTCCTACACCATTATTTTGATTCTCAAATCCTTCCATAATCCACAGCTTCTTTTAAACTCAGCAGGAAAAATTAAACTTTCGATGACCTTTTTATAGGAAATAATAACCACACAACTCCAGGATACTGCAGATGAATGAGTTATTTTGTTAGCATTTCACACTACGGGAACACAACAGGATATTGAGCTGAGAAGTTTTTTTTAGGGTCTTCTGGAATCTGCTTTCACACAAATTTCAGTAAAATTCATTCAAAGCTATAACCATTCTCCTTATTCCTCTGAATTCGTCAGCGCTTACAGTTTTCCCATTCTGTAAACCAACCATTCTTTATTTTTTAGTTAGTTTCAAAAGGCTGTTTTTGTGGTCAATGTTTGATTCAACTTTTCTTCCTCTACTGATACTGGTCAATAGAGAGCATGAGTGCCGGGGCTGACCTTACAGTTTACAGCACACGGAGGACTCAATAGGCAGTCATTCAAGTGACATTTAATTTCTCAAATTTCAGATATCAAGCAAACAAGTATTTTTTCTTTGCCAAATATGATCGAGTTGAACTGGGAGAGTATCTAGTTAATAATACTTGCTATACAGCACGCCAAAGAGAACACTTACGAGCAAAGTTGATCTCATCTTCTTCCCCTCCCCTATTGTTTTTGTGCAACTTGTTTTTTGTCACACGCAGTAGTTATTCAGGAACAGTAGGGCCAGACAGAAACACAATTTCAACGGAAACCTCTGCAGGTGTCAGGAGGAAGTTTAGGGACACAAACCACAAATACCATAGCAGCCCCAGCAAAACAAGCCTGAAGGCAGAAATGTTTGAAGCCACCTCTCTTCCTAGAACCTAATTTTAACAAACACCTTCCAATGGCAGCACTAGCCTAATTTCTTGCTTTCCTTCTGCTCCTGGCAATCCTCACCATTACAGCTGAAAAAGCATTTACGTGGCTTGACATCAAAATTACATTAGATCAAGCTGAACTACAGGAGGAAGGAGGGGAAAAAGGCCAATTTCTCAGTGTGGCTCATCGTGGAGCCTGCAGATGAAGAACGAGGGGATTAGAGATGAGACCAGATGAGCAGAAACAGGCAGATAAGGTAAGCTGCCCACCCACCGTCAGACATACCTACACCGAGACAAGCTACACTCCTCAGCAGGATTGTTTCCTTGCAGGTCAGCAGAAAGGTTATTTCAGAATGCCTAAGCTGCTCTGGTTGCTGGGAACATGCTTAAGATGACTCTGCCACTAGAAAGCCTCCCAGAAACTAGCAAATAGCTCCAGGTGTGAACTCTTACCCAACCCTGGCTCACAGGCCTGGGGTGGATGGCAGCACACTCCGTAAGGGCTGTCTACTCAGCATGCAGAACCAGGATAATCCTCCAGGGAGGAAGGTGTCAGGATGATCAGCGTCCTGATTTTACAGTGGTGCTGGTGATGTAGCTGCCACACAGAAGCACTGCTCATGTTATGAACAATATTTTGGGAGTGCCAGTGCAAAAAGTGGGAGACCGAGGTCCGCCACCTTCTATCTCCCTGTTGGAATTTAACTTTTTCAAAGAACATACTAATTGCCACAGAACACTTTAAAAGGCACGTGATCTGTCCTTCATCTCATACAGAAGAAGCTGGGTCTACAGACAGCCTGGACCCAAAGAGTTATGAAGCCTAATACAATATGACTGACTATTAAGTTTCATTATTGCCCATGGAGGAAGTCAAAAGCTCCAGTCTTCACTAAGATAATTCATTTTGATGCTTTTTATAGTTTACAGTCACTGGACAAACCTGGAGCCAAAGCAAGACTCTCCAGCTGGCCAGGAATTCCAACATACTAATTAGCAAAGTCAAAAAAAGAAAGCGCTAAGTTAATTTATATGCTTAATGCATTTTCCAATTGTTGAAGAGTTGACTTTCTCAACTGTTTTCTTGAACAGAAAGAATTCCAGCTCGCAGACATCCCCTTTCAGGCAGGAAGTTAATTTTGTTAGCATATTGGCCCAGGTAACAGGCTAAGGGCTGAAAGGACCAGAACAGGAAAGCATCTGGAGAGAAGGCAAAAGGGAGATAAAACGGTTTCAGCCTTTGAAAATAAAAAGCAACAGAAACTTCCCCCTGCAAGACGAGAAATGTCTTAAAATGCTTGGGCAAAATGCAACAACAAACTTAAGACAACTAGGAGCAGAAACACTTTTAACAACCACCTGGAGAAGCGGGGTGTCAAGAAAAAGGAAGATTGGAGCAATGAAAAGGAACAGGAGGAAAAAGTACAATCTTTGTAGTAAAACAAGTAAATATAATCAGCAAGATTATCAACACCTCAGGACACCTATACACAAGAATATGAGCTAATAAACACTCCATTCCTTTTAACTGCTTTTTACTGTATTTTTTCACTACTGCTCACATCACAACCATTCCAAGACTACTGTTACGGGGATAAAGTACGGTATTTCCCTTAGCTAAACTCCATTATTTGGTATAATTTCCCATTGTAAGTTCCCATAATTAATCAGTGCAATCAGGAAACAGCTAGAGTCCCCCCAAAAAACTTATTTGTACAAATTCCACATGTAGTGTTTCCGTAAGCTATGGAAAGAAACCTTAAATCTCTTTCAAGCACACGTCTATGACACAGCAGCACAAAGCTACCATGGTAACAACTGTCTGCCAGGTCTAATTGCATTTCACAAAATAATTTCAAAATGGATTTAAAAATCTGTTTCTTAATTACCATCTTCCCCACTGGGAGTACAGGATTATTTGATAGTAATTCTTTACAATTAGAGAGCTCCACTGATTTGCTGTGAATGAAACTTCATCCAGTGGTCTATGCACAAGACTTCGTGTCACAGCCACAAATTCACTCGACATGCAACAGCAGAAAGTAGGGAAAGGAGCATAATATAGGGAGTTTCCATCTCAAGCAAACAGAACCAAGGAAGCACTTAAAAACTATCATTATATTTACAAATTAAACATCTCTGCTTTTGAATTCTGAGGTCATGAATCTCTTCCTGTTGTTACCACTATAAATACTGGAAGTAGTGGTTAATTGTATTACCTTTATTATTTGTAGTTGAACCCCCTCGTCTGTTTGAGGACCTTGAAAACAGCCACATATTGTCTCAATAATCCTATCAATTAATTTTTTGCCTGGAGCTGTACTGTCTGGAGCATTCCCTGTCAGGTGCCCATATGCTATAAGTTTCTGAAAGAAAGAAAAACATAAATTAAAGCATAAAAAAATAAGTCAGCTTTTCATTAGAATAAATAAATGTATTTGATAGCTCTAATTTGCACCTTGGAACCAAAACTACCCCAACTCTCAGTAAACATAAAGGATGTTTTTTTAAAAGAAGGTCCCCAGATTTATTCAATTTTCACTGAGCATCTGCAATACAAAGTTTGTCAAGAAGCTTAACATTAAAGCTTTTGGTTCAATAATTAATAATGTTTTAAAACAAACAGGATTTGAAAAGAACAACACCACATCACACAAATCAGTTGTCACCAGCACACGTGTTTTTAATAACAGATAAACTGGCTACAGATGTTTTCTATTTAAGCCACTAGCTAGCCTTCTCTTTTTAAATGTTCTCTTTCTCTCTCTAGGTCTTCAATACTTCAAATATGAATATATTACAAAATTAACAATATTCTGTGCCAATAGGAACAGTATTAGGCATGACAGTATTTATAAATCCCCATGGCCTCCCCATACTTTAAGGAACAGAGTAGCAAGGCAGCACAGTGAGACAGCACAGCAGGTGTGTATGGATAGGCCTGTGAATGTAAATAAATATATACAGGGAGTTCAAGTTTGCTGTTGTTAGGCCACTCAGGAGGAAACAGTGACTAAATTCTGTGCTGAAAACATCGTATGTGCCGATGAGCGTTGAGAAACTAGACATCTCATATTTACAGTATTTTATTGCAATTATAAATAGAATAAAGGGAAACTGGTAACTATATACCTGCAATTAGTGAAGCTTCAGTCTTTCATTTAGGCTATTGACAGTATTTCAATTCATAGATATATAAGTGAAAACAGACAGTTGTTCACTAACATAATAAAATTGATCCAAAAATGCAACTAACCTGTGGCAATATGTATATACAAAAATAAACATAGATGCACTACATTATAAATAGGACATAGTCACCTATTGTCAGATATATAGTTGATTTCACTGTGTGTGCAATAAGGTAAAATAACAAAATCAACAATGTTATTTGTTACATATAACTGTTACTCCCCCGTCAAATCAACACGATTTTGTAGTTGACAGTTGAAACATCTTCATACAGACCTGTAAACAATCTAGAGATGTGCTGACAATCCTGGGGCACTTGGACTGGCATGCCAACTCAAATGGTAGGAAGTACTTGTCTGCTTCAATAAAGCTCGTCTTTGATTTCACCGGTGGAAGAGTGCTTGAACCAGGCTTTGCTTCTCCATGAGGGGGACTAAACAGAAAGATTTAATTAGGATGCTGTAAGTCACCGCACAAATAGTTCTCTCCACTGCAACATTTATGAATGAAATGAAATATCAAGAAAGTCAGCATTAGGAAAGAATAACTGCTATGAAATTAACACAAAGGTAATATGCTCATATAAATATTCCTTAAAGCTTTTATACTACATCTATGTCTTTTATGGATGAGTGCCGTGACATACTTGCACACTAAGTAGATGTTCAGTGGTCCCTGCTGGTTTGAAGGCATAAAAAAAAAAAAAGACTTATTTTCCCTGAAAACCAGAAAAGCCCCTCCTCAAATGGTGGGTAAAAAGTGGGGAAGGCATTCAATAGCACTTCCACAGTCAATGATAATTCCTGGAGAAGTCTAGGAAGAAGTTACACTGTTGGAACAGATCAAATGCCAGCTTGCCAAAATAACAAAACAAACAAAATCCAGAAAAAAAAAAAAAAATCTTTGCTCTTCTTGTGCTCCAGATGACACCACAGGATTTCAAAGTTCAGTGGTTATCACTGTATCTCACATGGGTGAGGTATGCAAAAAAACTGTAAGTGTACAATATTTGAGATGATTATAAAATGTCGAAGTCTTATTTCCTAAAGCATCTTTAGAAGCAATGTGCTTATTAAAACTAAGCAAAAATGGACAATTAAGGGTAGGTAATTTTTCATTAATTCGTGTGCATCAGTGTAGTCTGCCTTTGACTCGAAGCAAGATGTCTGGGTTTTTATTTCATAAAATGGCTCATCACCTTTATAAAAGCATTCTTGATAATTTTGTGCACACATCTTTACACTACAGGTAAACTACAAAACTACAGTGTCTTCCACAGATTTGATAAACGGTATGAAGAAGAAAAAAGAACACAACCTCCTATTCTGTAGTGAGAGACTACAACATTCTCATTCAAATGTGTATTTACAGAACTAGTCGAAAATGAAGGTCCTTCACATTTGTTGCAAATTAAAGCAGACGCTTCAAGGAAATTCTTCATACCCAGATGGAAGAAAATAAATGTTTTTCACGTTGATGAAATAGAAGAATGAACTGCCAAGAGCTTATTATGAATCCAAAGAATGAATGCAATCCCATGCATCACGGAGAAAGCCTTAAACTAACTAACGTGATAAAATATCAGTACTCCAGCTTTTCAAGGAGCAATCTGGATTGTCCTTGAGAAGATGTTTGGTAGCACGTTCAAACAGCCCTCCTTCTGTAGGCTGCTTTAAAAGGGCACCTAAATTCTAAGTCTTAATAGTGAATAATTAGCGTTAAGATTTTACTTTTCTAATACATAATTTCTCTTTTGAAGGCTTAAGGATTTCTCTATATTTTTGTTGCAGAAAAACAGAGGTTTGTTTTTCCATCATCAGCTACATAACTTTATTTATTGCCCAATATTGTTTTGCTGGAAACAGAGCTCTTTTGGACAAAACCCAGACCAGATAAATTGCAGAAGAAGAACATGATTCTTCTACGTTCTTCAACCTTTCCCAAATTCCTATAAGAGCTTTTCTGTGAAGAATGGCAGGGTGGTATCTCTCGCTCTTGTCTGATGACAAACTGTTCTTCATCTGTTGATTATGTCTACTAATATCACTGAAATTAGGTTAAAAAACCACTCCAGAAATACAACTGGAGTTTTTCAGAAACGAGGAACAGGCCATAATGTGACTCAGAAAATTAAGAACCTGTGCCACACAAAGCTACTGCAGAAGCCTGAAGCTTCTCTTAACTGAAGGCCAGAAAAATTCCCCCAAATAAGAAATAAGTACGGTGACATTACATTTGTCTCCAGAAAGATAACTCAGTAAGTTCATCACCTCACTGATAACGGAAAGGAGGGGGACAGCAGGGAGTGGGGAGCAGAGTAACCCAAAAGGTCTTTCCTTCTTAATGTCATTCAAGAAATCACTTCAGATCTTTTTTTTTTTCCCCCTCCATCAGACTGTGTAACCAGAAACTGTTCCTAACAAAACCTTCTTCCACCAAGGGATCTACCAAGCATCAGGAATATGAAATATGCTGATATTTACATATCAGTCATAGAAACAAGCTAACCTAGGTATCAAACAATAAATTTTTAAAAAGATTCTGGCAGCATCTGCTGTGTAATGGTTACATAAATCAGCTCGTCCTTTTCCATTCCATTCCCCTCTGTCCCACTGCCAAACACCAGTCCTGTTTAAAAACAAAACAAAATAGGCAGTATTCCATGCGAAATTCTGGGGAATTACAAATGATCTATTTTTCAGCATATACCAGGTTAGCAGTGAGAGCAGTTTCCTGTATCAGGGACTGGAAAAATTATTGCTAGAAGTCCCTTGTTAGGATATTCAAATCTCAATTACAGAAATAAAAAACTGAAAATACTTTTACAAACTAAGAGGTTTTGCTATTTTAAGACCTAGAAAAAGAATGTTTTTTCCTGCATCTAAAAAAATTGACTATACAGTAAGAATGGGGTAAATCCATTCACATCAATGCCTTCAGAGAAGTAAAAGGCTACTGTCAGATTAAACACAGTACCTTAGAAAAAAAATCCAAAATCTATTTTAAAAACGTACATGGACACATAAGACATACACATTATACCTTGAAATCACAACTTTGAATATTAATTGGACAGAATTTAAGCACTGGAAAGTTCAGAAATGGCTGAACCATGCTTATATACGTCATGATAATTCAGCTCTGCCATTAGTTTTCATGTGGTATTTAATGACAGGACCAGATATTATTTTTCTTTATTTAACATTATGCATTTCTTTCTTATCATTCTTCAAATTTTGTACTTTGACTTTATTTATACTACTTTAAATAAAGCTTTTTTTATAAAAACACATCATGACTGAGACTGCCTGTGGCGCTTTGGGCAATGTTATCTGAACACTACACAAATATTAAATTTGTTTTTACAGCCTTACTATGAGCTGATAGCATAGACTTTATTTTGCAAGTGGGAACTGAAGCACAATGACTCAATCAAATGCATCCATTAATTTTTATATGCCCAATTTGAAAAGCTGCGAGAATAAATTGTTTATGTATTTGATATTAAATAGTCCTCGACATCTTCTGAAATAAAGTTCCCACTTGTCTTCTTTCCAGCTAGAAGTGCTTGAATTTCCCAAGCCAAAACTTGTAGCTCTCTGCTTGAATGCCCAAAGATAAAGCACAAATCACCAGCAGCCAGTTTTGACATTTGCAGTTTAAATGATTTGCCTAAAACAGGAATTCAGTTCCCGGGCAGAATGCAGGCCCCCAAACGGCATTCAACTGCTTAAGCTGTAAGACAACTTTCACCATCAGTCTCATCCACTGAGCTGGTTCTTTCAATAAGTAGGTACCACAGCACTGCCCTGACTGCCCTGATGATTAATAATGTACACTGAATGATGAAGAAGATCCTGTGGAATGTTTAATTTCAACACTAATAATGTTGAAAGTCTACCAATATTTAAAAACTTACTTGCTGATAGGGGAAGGGTGCTGAATGCCAGTTTTTGCTTCTGCCATCACTTCTGGACGAACTGACTGCAGGAACCTACACCTATTCCCTAACAAGATCTCTTCCAATTACACTAGTCTTCTCTACCTGTTCCCACTTTCTCACCTCAGCTGCCCTCCTCTTGCTCACTCACAGTTCATGTTCTTTATTTGCATTCCAGGCCTTTGCCTTCCTCTAAACCCCTTTCAAATCATTTTAAACTCAGGCCCCTCCACCACTGCCTTCCCTTCTGCGCTTCCCACAAAGTCCTTTTCTAATCCTGACCCTTCCTCTACCCTCCCCAGCCAGCTGATTGCAGCCCATTCCCTCCCTCTAAGCCATCTCCTGCCTGTACTCCCAGGTCCTGTGCCTTGCATCCCAACAGCCAGTAACAAAAGCTGCACTTTTAGCACATTTCCAGATATCACCAACCTTACAAATAATGTTGAGAATGCTTTTCAGAGTGAGCCATGTTCACAGTTCAGAATAAGCATGGTACACGTTTCAAGAAGGTAAAGCGCGATCGCTCAATATGATGAACTATCACATACCTTTGTTTTTCTGTTTCAGCCTTTATTTCCTCTGTAAAATGAAACAAAGGCAGAGTTACAGAAATGGAATCATAACCACAAACACAAAATGAAATAACGTAAAGTGATTGGAAAGCAAAACTATTTAGGCAATCATCTGAAAACAGGATTAGTTTACAACAGTACATACAAGGTTACAAGCAGTTTTGTGCAGGTTTCTACTGTTCAATTGCACACGTTGCAAACTATATAGAAACTACTTTACAGATCTATATTACAAACTTAACATTTAAGCTTGCATCCAGTCATGTCAGCTAAACACCACGTCCCCAGAATGTTTCTGCAAACATATTTAGATTAATAGGCCTCCGTAATTCCCTCCCCCCTTTTCACAGTTCAGGTATTTTAAAATGAGGAAAACTTGAATATTGAAACTATTCATCTACATGATATACCACTTGTTAAACCTGGATTTTTACAGACAATAAAGAAACCACCACTGCTGGTTCATACTTAAAGCCCTTCATGACTAATAATTGTCTTTGGTTTTAAACACCTGTAGACACCGAATAACTGGAGCTGGGAGAGTGTCTGAAGCACCTCTATTTCATACTGTGTTATAATGAATTAAACAAGAAGACTAATAGCTTAATGCTGCTGACAAGACTTTTTAAGTACCTTTCTACAATATGTTTTAAAAGTAGTTTAAAAATGCTGAAACTGACTTTAGGAAACATCTTCCATTTCAAGAGTACTCGTGTTTGCATTCTCTGTTTACTAAAACACATGAATCATATGAAGAAAGTCTACAAAGACTAGGATTTCCAATGCTGTAGGAACACATTTTTATAACAAAATCTACAGAATCAAGCATGACTATGTGTGTGTGTGTGTGCATGTGTGTGTGTGTGTATATATATATATATATATATATAATGTTCTAAAAATGATCTCAGGAAATCTATTCTAACATCAAATGCTTCTCAAACATGCAAAACCACAATCAGCTAAAACAAACACTTCACACAGATTTTTGTTTATACCTTTTGAACTAGTGGCATGGATTGATTCTAACAACAAAAAAAGTATTAAATATTTCAAACTAAGCTCCCATACAGCGAAAGTACACTATGTTTGTGTACAGTTTACCATTTTACACATCCATTCTGTTTCACTTGCTAAAGACAGGCTCCTAAGTTTGATTGTTCACCACAAATCACTAGCATTGCGCCAACTATGCTTACCAACAGACTTGCTCAATGTAAAGAAAGTGAACATAACCCGTGGACACGAACCCAAAATCTAAGCATTATTTTTGATATGATTGGTATTCTTGTTTAGCCCCAGCAACACCCAGTGGTTAGCAAGCCAGTGGTTTAGCTGAGAAATTCTAGTCTGGGTGTAGTTCAAATCCATGTTATCCAGGACTAGGAAAAAAATGCAAGTAATTCCATACTGCAGTTATCTAATATTCCTCAACATGTAACAATCATAAATAGAAGAAAAAATCCACAGTCAAAGTTTCAGGAAAGTACACCTTCCTACCAGTCTATGAAGCTTCATCTGCTTACACACTTGAAGATAAACTTCTGACCAACAGAAAGAAGCCCTCTTCTTCCCTTCCAGTGTCTTTGCATCTTTATTTTACCTTCTGCCTCAGCATTCACACCCAGAAGTGATGCTCTGTGAAGTCTGTCCAACAAACTGCACTGCCAACCTAAAGGTACAACTGCAGAATGGCTTCCAAGGTCAAAGTTTTCAACTGAAGTGGCAAAACTGAGCAGATTCTTGCCCAATACCTTATTATTCAGAGCACAAAATGAAACAGTGCACAACAGAAACTAATGGTATCTTAATGATCTGCTTAGACAGTAATCTTAATAATGCCAGCAAAATATTAACAGATTCTGGCTGTAAGATAACACACGGTATTAGTGTCATTGAACAGTAGGGGACAGACACTTAACACTGAAGTAGAAATTCAAGTACTGAGCTTGAATTAATTTGAGCACACAGAAGACTTAACAGCACCACTCTTTTAAAACCTCATATTTATTTATTTTTTTTTAAGATTAAGCTCACATTGAAAACAACACAAAAATTTAGACGCTTTAGAAGAAGGTGATCTGGAGTGGTCAGCATGAATTCATGAGGAGGACCCATGCCTGATCATCACCTTCTATGATGAAACGACAGGTGAAGGGAGAGTGGTGGACATTGTCTGCTTACACTTTGGTAAGGCTTTCAACACTGTCTCCTGTAAGATTCTCATAGAGCAGCCGATGAAGTTTGGGCTGGCTGAGCAGACAGTGAGGCGCACTGAAACCCGGCTGAACAGCAAGGCCCATCAGGCACACAGCCTGCTTGCAGGCCAGACACCAGCAGTGCACCCCAAGGGATGGACCAGGTCTGCTCCTGTTCAACACCCTCATTAATGCTCTGCATGAGGGGGCAGAGCATGCCCTCAGCAAGGCTGCTGATGACACAAACCGAGGGAGCGGTGGATATACCAGAGGGATGTGCTGCCATCCAGAGGAACCCCACCAGGCGGGAGAAATGGGCCAACGAGAGCCTCATGAAGGAACACAAGGAGAAGTGCAAAGTCCCGCACGTGGGGAGGAATGGCCCCAGCCACCCGGCTGCAAAGAGAAGGCCCTGGGGGTCCTGGTGGCACCAAGCTGAACACCAGGTGGTGGTGGGTCCATGCCACACAGGTAGCCTGGGCTGTGTCAGGCCAAGTCCCGTCAGCAGGACAAGGGAGATGGTTCTTCCCCTCTGCTCAGCACTGGGGAGGCCACACCTGGCGAACTGTGTCCAGGTCTGGGCTCCCCAGTACGGGAGAGATATGGAGCTACTGGAGAGAGGCCAGCAGAGGGCCTCAAAGATGTGAAGGGACTGGGGCACCTCTCCTGGGAGGAGAGGCTGACACTGGGACTGCTTGGCCTGGAGAAGGGGAGCCTCAGGGGGCACCTCCTCAATGTACACAAAAACAGATTAAATTTCAGATTACAATTTTATCATATTTTAATAATCTGAAACAAACACAATAGTTTATGCAACAGTTTTACTTCAGGTCACTCAGGTACAAGAGTCAACTAGTCTTTATTGATAACACAAATATTTATGTATTTGCAAGTTACTTATGTATTTGCTAGTGGAAGCCAAATAATCTATAATAAGAATCAATTCAAATTTGTACTATAAACAAAGAACCAAGCCAGACACACAGAAAATTTTAGAGAAAGCAAAAAAAAAAAAATAAAAAAACTGAAGATGGAAAATGAGTATTAGTATTCTTCCATGCATCAAATGGCAGTAGTAAAACCCTTCTTAAATAAGAAAGGCAAAAACTCCATGATCTTCTCTAGAAATTTAGTTTGGGATTTTTTTCTCTTCTAAGAAAGGAAGCAGTTAAAAATAAGTAAAATCAAAAACCATAAAGACTGAGTCCTTTAAAAAGGATAAATCAAAAAACACATAAGGAATCAAGTGTTCTTTCCTTTCCACAAACACCAGAATGCAAAGCTCTGCTTCAGCAGCTCAGCTTGCACCGTACCGTTGGCATGCTGCACCCCTTAGGCTGACTACTTGCCCTTAGGAAAGGAACAAATTATAGCTGAACTTTTCCAGTTTTCAGAATAGAAACAGTTATGATTGTTAAACAAGTGTGAAAACTGCTTACGGAAGAGAGCCAGCTCTCAGCTAAACTTGTGTGTCCCCAGCCTCTCCCTTTCCCCATGCACAATAATAGTTTTTCATTAAAAGCACATCTTAAGCGCAAATATTCTTCCTGTACTATTTAAAGCAGATGTGACAAGAGGCAAGTGTTCAGCTCCTCCAGGCAGTTTTGCAAGTTCGAAAACCTGTGTTCAACTGTTACTTAAACAAATTTCTTCCCCTGGAAGCACTGCACGAACAAAGACAGCCGCTGGCAAACAGAAACATGAAATAACATTAATGAAAAGATAGATGAGAATTAGTGGCTTCTCTTTGCATTGAGTCCTTTTATTCCTAAACTAAAAGAATGTATCAAACCCAGCAGGCTTTCATCGCGGTGCTACATGGGATTATTTGAATTTAATCTCTTATTTGTAAATCATAACACTACTTGCAGACATGACTAAAATTAAAAAAAAAAAAATCCAACTGATTACAACCCTCATTGTACTGCTGATACACTAACATATTATCACTATTATTTATTGAAATAGTGCAAGAGGCTGTCTTCACAATAGGTCACAACAATTCGTAACAGAAAACAGCAGCTTTTGCAATTGAAGGAAGTATACTACAATTAAAGGGAAACATTTCTGCAAGTGTCAATCTAATTAAATGTTACTGCTATTTCAAGCAGCATTGCATCACTCTAATGTGAAAGCACAGGTTACATAACCTTAAATAAAAACAAAGGTTCTTTACAGTAGCCAACAGCAATTCTTTCAGGAGGCTAAAAGATTTTAAATGGCTGATAAGTACATGACAAGATACCACGGCTTTTAATGAGGCAGGTATCAGACTTTGAATTCACTTTTAACCTTGAGAGTGGGGAAACCCTTATTTCCATCACTGCCTGACTGCTCCCCTCACCTCTCCGCACCAAAACACGAGTCAATCACTGTACAATTTCATAGTCATGTAATAACCATATCAAATAGGAAGCATACAGAAATTTGAGGAGCATCAGCAGAAAAACAGATTACAATGAAGAAAACTAACAATTCTTAATGCTAGCTAAATAATCTACTAATGGCAGATGAACCAAAACACCGAGATATTTTTTGTAATGTAAAAAAGTACTCCTCTCCCTCCCCCCCCCCAAAAAAAAAAAAACAACAAACAACAACAAAAACACCTACAGATGATCTAGAAAAGAGAGAGGAGCCAACTGTGAAAACATTGTCTGCTTCCTTGTTTTGCTCTCTCCCTCTCCAAAGCATACACACAAAACCACGAAGGAGTGGAGTCAAAGGCTGGAAAACCTTATTGCCTGAGGATCACCATTCATTTTGAGAAGGAAGAGCAAGAGAAGATATAAGATGCTAGAATAAGGGAGGAAGACCATAGAAAAAGACTACAGGTTCCAGAGTCTCTGCGTTACCTGTGATAAAAATACAGAAAACACACAGTGGGTATCACAGCTCAGAATATTTTATGGCATTGAAATGAAGTGCAGTAGAAATATCAAAATAAATCCCTCCTGAAATCTCACTTTCATACACAGCTCCACAAAAAGACCTCTTTATAGAGCTGTTTCACAAAATCAATAGAATTGTGGCTTTTGCCCACAGAAAAGAGAGCTGATTAAATAGATGCATTATTCTGCAGTGTCTTGCAATGGTATACATCAAATATGCCACAACGCAGGTAAAGTGTGTAGTGCAAGTTTCAACATAATGTTCCATTTCATTTACACTTAGACTATCACCACTGGTTGAAAACTGTTGTTGAACTGTTTGAAAAGACCTAAGAACTTAGATTATTGTATATTATTATAATATATATTATTCCGTTCTCATCACTCCAACTTCACTATTTCAGCATGTGATAATTTTTAGTGCCCTCTTCAGAGTGTTAATAGTTTCTACTAAAAATCCAAACCAAACCAAACCACCCCAACCACCTAGTTTCTCGTTTTCTCCCTTTAATGCCCTGTAATCAGTTAATCTTATCAACAACTATGTCTGTAATGACAACTGGTAACACCTAAGCACCAAGGTCAGAATGGGCCAAGTAGGTCAAGCAGGTGCTGTGGGCCATCCTGACCTGTCTATAAGGCTGATCAAACTCCAACTTAGAACTAATCAACTGTTTGCCCCACAGATTTGGCACAATGGATGATTTACACCTTGGCTATACAGAAGGATCGAAGCTCTTCTCCAATTCCCATCTGAAATTCAGTTATGACCGGGCTGTTCTCTGGGTTCCTGTGCCTCAGTTCTCCGACATCTCAAATGGACCCCTCTCCTCCAGGTTATCTTGAAGTTCCACGTTTCTATATAAAACTAGTTCTGTATTTCTTTCTTCATTCTGCATACCTCAATATGCTGTATTTTCTCCTTCAGTATCATGTAAAATTTAAATATTCTACAGTTGTATTTTGGCAGAGGTCATGGATGGTCATTGTTAGCCCTGGGAGCTTATGAATCTTGCTATTTGGAAAAGAGCAAACTATTTACTGTAAAATTGCAAAGTACATCACAAGTTCATTACACAGTACGATGGCAGAAAAAAACACATACACTTAGAAGCATTTAATACATTTCTCACACATTTTTCCATTCTCACATCAGACTTCTCACATCAAAAACAAAAGGACATGCTATGTTTCTGCAACTCCATATTCCAAACAAGTGATTTTGCCAGCCAGAGAAGCACATGTGTAAGTCAATTCTAAAAAGATTTGTACATCTGAAGACAAATATTTAGAGTAAACAGCAGAATTCAAGCTTATTTACCTAACTGAAAGTCACCTGGAACAGGAAACATCCTGTATTTCCACTGGAGGAAAAACTGTTGGCTCATAAAAAATCACACCCTGAATTTACACACCTGTTCCTATGCTCACTGGGGCAAGGTAGAAGTAGCTTTGCTTTCACTTAGCATTGAAAAAATTGGAATTTCCAACTCTTCTTAATGCCAAAAGTGCGTGGAAATTACTGAAATTCATAACCCTATTACAACTGGAAAAAAAAAAGCTATTAACATAATGAACTGATGATAGTGGGTAGTGGCATTTTAAAGAATTGTAACCATCCTGAGTAACCAGAAGATAGAGCTCGCCAAAGCAGTGCTGAATGCAGTCCTCTAAGGAAACAAGTCAATGTTTGGAGTTCATATTACTTATGCCATAGAACATTAACATGAGAAGAAAGCAATTTGAATTCATTTATTTTGAGTCAAAGCACATGAATGAGATCCAAGGAATGTGCAGCAAAGAGAAATTTAAATTATATTAATATCTGCATTAAAAAAAGCTATTAAAATATTAAAGGCTTCGCTTGAATTGACTTGGCTTGCTTCCTTCTATGCAGGTATTAGTGATTGTCTCCAGTGTCATGCAAAACATTGTGGAAATTGAGGATTATGAAACCCACATATTTTTTTTTAATCATTAATAATACTGAAATTGTCCTTCATGTCTGGGTATATGGAAGCCCTCAACGACCAAGCAGTCTAAAGGTACACGTCAATATGAAAGCACAAGATAAAGTTAGCTAGACTGTAAATAATAAAAAAGTATAAAATTTTATTTGTAGACAACTTTAATGAATGACATCCCAACTATGTAATATGATTACAATATATATGGTGATAGTAGTTAAAGAAATTTTACCAAGTTTCAACTCACAGAAGATGTATAAACATAACGGGAGTGAAGAAATTTCCCCCTCAACCTCTCCCTCAAAGAGAAAAAAATCCGAGCAGCCCATACTGAACGTTCTTTCTTTCAAAATAGGATGTTAGAATATATTTCTAGATATACATCCAAAATGTGTTTCTTTTCTTGATATCTGCTACTCAGTTATTTCAAGCAGTATCAAAAAAAATAATTCTCTGACCTATTCAGCTGAAGTAAGGAAGCATTAACTCCTGAAAGTCAACAACAGACTTCAGAAAAAAATAAATAAAAAATAATTAGGACTGAGAAGTCCAGACAATAGAACAAGAGAAACACCCAGCCACTTTTAACTCAAGATCCCTTGCATTTGGACAATGATGACTCGCGGATGATCTCCATGGGACATTTCTGCCAAGTTAGTAGGTCTGAGATAAAACAGAGAGCACGGGTAAAGGTATGTGTAGCAAATCTGGCACTTGTTCTTACCTAAACATTGTTCCTAACATTTAACCCCCCTGCAGGTCTTTCAAATAGCTGAGGATTTGCTAAGAGATGAACCATGTCAAGCACAGACAGCACAAAAGTCTTCTTCAGGCTTCCAGCTCACCACTTTTCTTGCTCTGACAGTCTCTAACTAACTCCCTACCTCTGAACTACTCCAGTTCCAACATGTTTTCTTGCACTGACGATGTATGGAGAGTAGTAATTGGCATACAGATTATGTTATTTTCCTCTCCCATTTCTTTTTTAATTGTATAGGCATACTAGACTTCCAGTAGCTTTTAATAATTCTCTTCCAGTAACTTTTAACAGATCTATCTGCAGTGTTAATTTCTTTCAGTGTATGTAAATAGCAAACAAAAAATTAAAGCTTTATAAAAAGATTCACTTGGACTCCAAATTACCATAAAATAATTAAACAGTTTAATACAACACTGTTGTTCTCGCTGATGATCAAATCAAGTTGACCTCCCTAAATCTGGTAGAAGTGTATGCAAATTCATTATAGGAAGATAGTACCAAAATGATCTGTATTTTACCCTCTTCAAGAGATGGTTATTCACAATGAAAGTTGATTTTTTTTCCTTAAATGGGATTCCCAAGATACACACCATAGCAATTTGTCCTCCTGTAAGCCCTACAAACAGCTTTCCCTATCACACCTTCCAAAATGCAGACACCTCCTCCCTTCCCCCAAATCCTCCCAAACACAGAGACTATGCAATGGCCAAAAGTCCTATTTTGGGGGTCCACAAAGAGGCTGATAGCAGCACTGGACCTTCAGGGGTGCAGTTTTTGTTGTTTTAACCTAGAAAGCTAACCTTAACCTAATGAAAAACAGGAGTGGAAAGAATACAGATAGAGATACATACATAGGACCAAAGTGTGAATTTCAACTACGTGCACTCTCCCTGTTGTAGGATACCATGTTTGTTTGTTTCCCCTCAAACTCCTGAGCCCACACCTTAGCACAGACCCTCAGATTTATTTTATTTATGCATCTGCTCTTCTGACTGCTGTTATTTGTTGTGGTCCATTAACTTTCTTTCTTCTCTCCTTTGTCTCCTCGGCAAGATCACAGCTCACACGGCTACAGTACGAGGACAGAAAAGAGCAAAGCTCTGTGCAGATTTAAGCAAGTCACGGCTATGGTCTTCATCCAGCATATGATTGAGGCCATCAAACACATAATAAATAGCAAGTAGTTCTTGCATAGACTTGCAAAGCAGACATAAGAGTACAGTTGAACACTTTACCTGCTTTCCATCACAGCTTATTACTCCAATTTCATGTTTACAGGTATGGAGGGAATAACTAAGGAAGCACCAATTAATCACACGATTTAAGAAATGCTCCAAACACCAGTTATATTTCAAGTCTGACAACTCTTGATGAAATTCAGTGTAGATCCTCCTTGCCATGCTCTTACAAAACCCCGAAACCTCGAACCAACTGAAGTACTGCAGATTATCTCGATAGGTTAGAATATAGGGAGTGGTACCCTCTGAAGTGTGTAGAGATGTAAGAATGTGTATGTGTGCACACATACATAGGAACACAAAAATGTGTACAGGTGAGGTGCTTAAACTTCAAACTGCACTAACCCTCTAAAGCAAGAGCTAATATAAGGAAGGAACATGGTGTGTTGTCATGTCCTATGCCCTATCTTCTGATCTGTTGGAGGTTTGCAGCAAGTCGCATTGAAGTATTTTTTTGCTTTCACATCTGCAACTCAAAACACAGCAACTGTGTCTGATGGTCCTTGTTGGGCTTTTCATCTGCAAAGCAATCTTCTGAACTTCATTTACAGACTGTCATTCATACAGACAGCACCAAGCTCTCAGCTCCATTGCTCATGATAGTTATCATTTGGGAACATGCAACTGATGTAAATTCAGAAACTCGACCTGTCTCGATGCAGCCAACCTCACTACCTACTCCTTCGGGTCATTACGTACGACATTTTCAAACAGAGCATCACTGGCAAATCTCTTCAAAAGAAGAAGCTACTCTACTGGCCTCTTTCTGCTTAAAATTAATTCAGAATAGTTCAATCCAGGGTGTTTCAGGACTAGGTTTTCTGTAATAACCTTTCTACTTGCTAAGCCCCAAGTCTAAAATAGTGTCAACTCAAGTTGCTTCACTCTTCTTCACAGGGAAGGGGGACACAGATGTAGGTCACGCATTGCCGAGAATAACTGAATTGCACTCACTAGCATTTCTAGTATGTGGCAGAAAAGCTCATTTTCTGTAGCAGCAAATCCCTCTGCTTCCCTCCAGTAATTTATGAGTCCCCATCTTTTCTTAAATACACAGGAAACTCCCAGCAGTATCCAAACTTGGGTCTTCACTCCTCAAAGAAATTTCTTAGATCAAAATCAAAGCATGGAAGCAGATTTTATTTACATCTTTGAAACACAGTTAAGAGGATAGCAACAGATCTTTATTTTATCAAACAGCACACACCTTTAAACTACACCTTGTTCCAGCCCTTTGTGGTATCTCTTCCCACTACCCCCAGACCCTGGTTTCACATTCAGAACTGGCAGCACAAGCTGCTCAAAAGATGGGTTAATATGCAAGCAATTTGCTTTCTTACCAAATCCAGGCACCTAACGAGATTATAGAAAAGATCTTGCTGAGAGGCTCGGTTTCCCAATATGCTTTACCCAATCCAACAGAGGGTGACCACTGAAGAAGGCGGTTCCTCCTAACTGCGTGCTCCTTACACAATCGCTGCCAAGGCACGAGGCTTAAATAGCTTGGTAATTTGGGTTTTCATTGGGTCTTCTTTCTCACATACTACGTTAAGGTTCTTGTGAGGTGTGTAAGTCCTCATTCCGGAGGCTTCTGCCCCAGCACACAAACACAGCAACAGCTATACAAAAAAAAGAAGCCAGTAGCAGTCTGAAAACAGTCCCCTCAGATATTTTGATTTTTTTAATATTTTTTTTCCTCCTTAAACTAAACAACATATTGTGTATAGATGAATCAAAACACTACACAGGCCAAGCAAAGACTTCTCAGAAAGAAAAATTTAAGACTATTGTTCAATGCATCAAATGGCACAAACCTTTTTGCTGCTTTATGTAACATGACCTTCCTCATCACTGCAGCAGCTGTAATACGGCAGTACGATTCTGTGCATGTTTACACAGGGCCCTTACCAGTTGAAAAGCAAAACAGTTATGCTGTATTAAAAAAGTAAAAGATGAAGTTTTAAACTTGAAGTTCAACTTTTATTTTTTTATTTTTATTTTTTTATTTATTTATTAAACTTGGATTTGTTCCTTCAGCTGGTTTTACCATGTGTCTGAAGGTAAAAACACAAGAGAAAATAAGTGCTTTAGCCAGGATTGCTGCTACTGATGGGGAAATGTGGGGTGTTAATTATAACAGAAATCACAGAAAGAACAGAAAACTAAATTCAACGTGGAAACATGGAAATGTGTGCCGAGGGAGATAATTTATTTCTTTACTATGGAATATGGGAGGACAAAATACTGCAGAGATACAACCAAATTAAGACAGTCCCCTAGAAAAGTCTGATGAAAGGATATACTACAATTAGACTGGAGTAACTGTAATTTAAAGAAAGCACAATTCTACTGAGTGTAATAGCATACATTACACTGATTAGAGTATGAGAATTTGGTTACCATCTCTCTTACCTAGTACCAAGTTGCTAGGAACACCACTGCAAGTCTTCTGAGACAAATAAGCAGCTTTTCTGCCTTAATAATTGATTTGACTTTTCAAATACCCTTGCCAAGAATTGTAAGTGCTGTCTAACTAACCCATAACAAGTTAAGAGAAACTAATTAAGAATTACAACTTCTATAAAATTGGAATTATAAATCAACATAATTATGTCTTCAATGAAATGAAACTTAGGACAGACATTATATCCACATCTTCTCAACACAACATTATAAAGCACTCTGTGTGTATGAGGCTCATGGAAATACCTAACTCCACTAGAAAGACTTCATCTACTCACAAAATTAGGTTTCAAATTTGAGGAGGAAAAAAAAAAAAAAAGAAAGAAAAAAACAAGCCTTAGGCCGTGACAGAATTTAATGGTTTATAATACTGCATAATTGTCCTAGGTTTCGCTAGAGTTGTTTGTACACTTAAAAATGACAGTATAGGGGAAAAAAAATGCTCATCTGATTCAACTGATGTGATGCATTAGTTCCTCAATGTATTTATCAATGGGAAAACAGAGAAATTACTCAAAAACATCTAGTCCTCTATCGATTTTCTCAGCACTTCATCTGTGTGAAGATTTTCTTTCAGTCAGCAGAAGTCCAGCTTGTGCCATGTGTAAGAGCAGGACTGCAGACGCTCTCTGAACACGTTGGCTTTACGCTGCCTCAAAGCCAGCAGGAAACCTAAGAGGTCCTGCTAAGCAGTTCCTCTGCTGTTTACCATTGTGCAACATTTGCCTGGTTCTAGAGGAGATGAATCACAACTCTTCATGTGCCACAACAGCTTGATACGTTGCCCTCATGATATTCAGAGAAATCGAAATCCCTCAGTTTTTCTGATGCATCTTTTAAGAAATTAATTTGGATCTAGGTCTTTATACTTTCCTTCGTGCACTGAATATAATATAGCTACTTCACAGTAAAAAGAAGTTTCAGGCTATACATCCCTCCAAAATTCGAGTGCAGGTATATATATATATATACACACAATTTCACACATACACACCTCTTTATTTAATGCGTGCCTAATCTAATCTACAGCTTGGAGAGGAAATTTTAATGCAGCAGAGCACAAGATAAACCACAAACATTTAACTAATAGTTTGATTCAGAAGATAGACCAGGGCTGAAACTGCAGTCAGAAGATATATTTCTAGCCTCTTCCACTGTTTATCAGGCATCCTGATAAACTTATGAAAAATATGCCTATCTACTCAAAACCAACATATACTTTTTTTTTTTATTTTGGAAGTTAAAACTGAAATTTGTAACGGCAGGCAAATATACAAATTGTTTATATGGTATTCCTGGTGAAAGCTATCAGAAACATAGCACAATTTCTTGCACAGAAAGAGAGCTTATGGTAATCCACATTGTCCCTCCTTATGTCAGGCCAGACCTTTTTTCTCCCTTAATACAGTAGGCTATTTTCCCTCGTTTTTAACATCAAAAACTGAAGCACATCCCTCACACTTTGCTTTGAACAACATGAGTTTCTGCCAGAATACAAACATGAGAGACAGAAACAAATTTTGCAGAAGTAAAATTACATTAAAAATAGGGGAAAACATTTTCAATCCCATCACTTCTGTCTGTCTGAAAACCGTGTCTGAAATCAAACACACACAGAACAGAAGCTTCCGAATCCATCCTTCATCTGAAGGGACACAATGAGCTGCTTCTTTCTGAAGATCATCTTTAAGTCTGACCTTTTAAGCTCAAAGGAGGCAAACACAAGCAGCTTGACTCAAAAAAAAATATAAAAATCAGAGACTTGATAGGAAGAAATTACCTCACCCATGTGTAATATAATTGCTGGTGTCTTCTGTTGTATACATCCCTGTGAGAGAGAAATTTCTGCATAGGCTGATGCGCTGCTGGCACTTTCCTACCTTTTTGTAATAGGCTGCCCAGAGAAGTGGCAGTGCCCCACTGCAAATACACTACTGCTTGAGACAGCCCTCAATCTAATCTCAGGCCCTGCTTTCAACACAATCAACATTTCTCTGTTTTTGCTCTATACCTTTCTAAAATACCTCTGTTACACAAGAACACTTCATCCGTATTCCTTTGCAGTTGAACAGTGAGATAAATAAAAGGCTCAACAGAAGCAATTCTCTTACGTATCTGAGTAACTCTTAAAATTCAATTGATATTAATATTTTTGTGTGTATTGATGAATGAAATATCATCCCAATCACTTAACAGAGCCCACATCCAGAAACACAAACTATTCAAGGTAGGATCTGGTTTGATATTAAGATATTTCCATCTGTGTGCTTCCACATAAGCTGTCTAACCTCTTGTAAGGCAGGTTGTCCCAGCAATCAGCAGCCGAGAAAGCCACGTGGTGTGCTGTAGGACTTGCCGAGCCTTTCTCCAAAGGCAGCACAGAGCCAACCAGGACAGTCAGGGACATGTGGCAGACCCGATGCACACGAAGACCCCCTAACCTTCAGCACCTTACTTTTTAACTGAGTTGTTTCAAGAGCTTATGGTCCTGTGACAGGACCAACAACACAGGAGCAGAAGAACAAATGACAGATAACGTGCATTAAAGTCACAAAGCCAACTCCTCAGTTTTTCTTTAGCATCAGTCCCAACATTTTAACAACAACATTACAGCTGCAAATGCGGGATTTTATGCAAATACAATACTATATAAGATAAAGTCATATATATATATATATATATATATATATATATATATATATAAAAAGATCATTTCACCTATGTAGTTGGCTTATTTAAGAATAAAACTTTGTGATGAAGTATTAATTAGAAAATGAAGCTGTAGCATATTTTGCACCACTTCAGCTCTCCTTGCATTACACAAGCATCCTGTTCTTCCTGCTTCAGATACAACACAGCTGTTTACACCTACATGCAAAGTTTCATTCCAGAATTAGTATACCTTCAGCTCATGATGCCATTCCCAGAAAAGCAGTGTTTTTACTATAATTGCATGTCACGAGACAGGAATTTTCATGCAGGAGCTTGAATACATTTAGCTAACAAAACACTCTTTCCTTTGTAGTTAAGCGTGCGTTTTAATACATAAAACAACAAAAAACTCAAAGACGATTTAGTAACAACAGTTCTGAACTTTTGCTCTACCCAGCTCAAAAGCTATTTCACCACAGACTGCAGATGTAATGAGCTAAAGGAGCGTAAATTTCAAATAAGAGGCACAATGGCAACTAATTAAGCTTGCCAGCCAATGAATGTCTGATGAGCTGCATAAGCAGAGCGGTGTCGTAAACTCTGAAAACTGGGAGAGCAAACCCAAAAACCAGAACTAAAGGCAGTGAACTGGATTGGCCAGAAAAATACAAGTACAGCAAATTGTTCCTAACCCCCTGACAACTAACCTGTAGTTTGCTGCCATGAGAAGCCAAGAGCATAAGCTTAAGGAAATGCGGAT
This sequence comes from Netta rufina, assembly GCF_964035555.1. Taxonomy (NCBI): domain Eukaryota; kingdom Metazoa; phylum Chordata; class Aves; order Anseriformes; family Anatidae; genus Netta; species Netta rufina. The sequence goes on from NC_140124.1 coordinate 123,516,440, forward strand.
GATGAAAGCAGGGCAAGAATGCTGCAGCTGCCCCTCCTACCAGCACCAAGCCACCCCTGGCTCACGCTCTTCTGCACAAGGACGGTTCCTTCAGGTTTGACAACCCCTGCTAAGTTTCCCTGTAATCACTTGAGCCATTTCGACTTTGGGGATCAATGTAATTAGAAGGTGCAGGCAATAGTGTTTTTTGTTTCACCTTAAATAAGCTGAGTTCTTTACAGGTTCTCCATACCTGCATAATGAGAAATTACAATTAACCATTCTCCCTTCTTGTCTGTGCCACTTACAATCTCACAGACTTCCTCTACCTCCATCTTCCTTGCTTTTTAATGCCAGGAAGCAAGAGGCATAGTCTACTCGATACCTTCTGGAATACTTTTGATCATTCTTGTTGACCTCCTATGCATCTTTTCTAACTCCACCATCTCTTCAGCTGACAGCAGCGAGCAGAACTACGTATGGAATACATGATATCTTTATAAAGCCATTTTACAGCTTCATTTTTTTTTTCTTTCTTGTTTTCCTATTTGTCTTTTTGAAAAAGGAATCAATATTTCCACTGAATCCCTCTCAGCAACTCCAATTCTTTTTCCACCAACGGATAAAAAGTCTTACTGAGAGCCCGTGCGTGCACACAATTTAGACCAGCAAACCTCCTTCCACCTCCCCTCTCCTGTGTGGATGGATTAGTTTGCATTTATCACCACTCCTGCCATTTTCTCCACAAATGGATCAGTGTAACACAACTACAGGTTGCAACAGATTGATTTTGCTCCTGGAAATATTTACTTTTGTCAACCTCTGTCGCCTCACAACTCACCCCAAAACAGCACGAACCTCTACGGAGCTGTAATACCACTCGGTTGGGAAAACATCACGTTTACTCCCCAGCAGCTCAGTACCTTCAAGAGCCGTGGCTGAGCAACCTGGTTATGGTTCAGTGGATCTGAGGGTACTGTACAACTGGACTACCACATGCTTATCTACACACTCGCTGATGCTGCCTTACAGGTCCGTGATGGTAAGGTCTCCCCCATGAAGTATGTGCTGATGCTTCCTCACTGTGGCACACGCACCATTCTGTTCTCCAGCAGCTTCATTCTTTGTTACGATTCAGATTTGCCAGTCCAAAGCTCTTGAGGTTTACCAGCTTTTTTATTCTCTTAGCACTTTTGGATTAAACTTCTAATTAGGAAAATTCTTCTAACTCATTGCTTGGAATTTCTCTGTGAGAAGCTTCCTCAGCTTCCATATACAACAAGGCAAAAAATACATGTAGATTTTGGTCTCCCTTTAAAACCTTTATATTCCTTGTATGCTTCTGTTATGTTATCATCATCTACAGGCTGTACAGACATAGGTCCATTTTTTTCTTGCTATTTATTCATACTGACTCTATCACAGGCTTTTCATAAGCTTTTATTAATAGCTGGTATACAGTTACTCTAAGCATTGACAAAGCACATGACAAAGAATCACTGTTAGCTGCTAACATTTTGCTCCCTTCCAAGTGCCCTCAATTCTTTATTACTTTTTAGAAATAAAAAGATGTGTTTTAATGTGTCGTTTTCATGACTATGAAGCTGGATTTGAGGATATTTTAGCATACACTTGAGCATGTCACGATGAGAAGGCTCACAATTACAGACCAGGTCTCCAGAAGGTACATCCTGAACCAGTTCCTGCTCGAGTGGGACTCGAGAGCTGCTTGTTCAATGTTACCTGTAACTGCAGTTTATTTATTTACCTAATATGACTAAGCTTTCTGTAAAGTACAGCACATGAAATGTTCATACCCACATAATTAACGCTGCATAACTCAGACTTTTCCATAGATAATCCCTCCACATTCCTGACCTCTTAAGATAGCATCTCATTTTAGAACCGCTGATATTCGAGGTGACCATTTTTAAAGACGTCTGGCATTCACAGGCAACTGCACATACATTTGCTTTTGACATAGTTACCTAATTATGAAAGTCTTTCTTGGGACTTCTCTGTTATTTTCTGCTTTGCATATTTGCTTCACTGGTCACAACTGAAGACTAAAATAAATGTTTTACTAATGCCTTGTACTCATTCTGGCAAGGACAGGCTGCTGCTGCAGGAGAACAAGACCATCATTATGCTCTTGGTCTTGTTTCTGGACCATTTGGCAGCATGCACAAAAGCCAGACATCCACTTTTCACAGTCCACCTCTTCATTAATACTTTGTCAGGTACCATGATCCGTCAAACATCCTCATTCGTTCTGAAAGTTTCTTTCAGGAGTAAGCACACGTGCATACCAATGATGACCCGTTCTTAATCCATACTTTAAAGAAACAGCTACCACAAGCTACTGTTATGTACACCTTCACACTTTACCCAAGGTAAGAAAAGCCATGTCCCCTCCATCAACACAAGTTATTAAATATGTGCAATAAGCATATAGACTAGGCTCATGCAATAAAACAAACCCTGGCATCTAATGATGATTATTCCAAGCCAGGCATGTGAACATACTTATCTTAAAGAAGCTGTTTATTTTGATGGGTTTCTTCAGAACCTTTTGTTTTGTTTAAATAAGATCCAGAGCCAAAACTGATCGAGCTGCTTTTAGATAGCGACCTGACAACAGGGGCAGTCATTTGCTGTAATGTTTTCAATGTCTAGAAGAAGGTTTCCCATACCTTTCTGTTAATGTTAAGCAACAAACAGCGTGAATCGTTGAAGACTAGACACAACCTAGGACAATAAATCCTGTGCAGTGTGAAGTGCTAGGAAAAGCTAGAATGAAACTGGAAGATCCCTTTGAAATATGGGAAGATCTACATTTTATTTTTAACCATTCCCGCTGTAGAGATGTCATTGAAATTTTTTGTTCTTTTAAATTGCCTTTTAAACTAGCTATTTCCAAAAGTCCCAGAATTTCTATTCTTCATTTCGGACTGGAATGAAGTTACACGATACCTTCAGAAATGGTCAAAATGCACAGTTCCCATTAAGTGGCCTGCTCACTTCAAAAGCAATCTACAAGTAGGAATGAAAAAAATGAGAAGCAAAACAAATGATGCTGCAAGACTTTTACTCATTTCAAGCACTGAAACTGTAAAGGTCACATGAGAGTCCATACATGAATTATGCTACTGGCACACTTCTAATTAAAAAGCATTCTGCCATTCCCCCCTCGCCATGGCTCTGAAACACATGAAAAGCATAACAGCATCTTTTCCAGAGATACAAGACAGCCATAACTTAATGATTATCTATAAACTTTGTCAAACCACATTTAAGAGGAAAAGAATATACTGAATAACAAAGAAGTGCAGACTGAAGTTTATTTTTATGTCTCTGGTATGCCTCCAAAAAAGGCCACAGCCATACCAGCTCTGTAATTTTCACTTGAGCAAAAATTCCCATTTGCAGTTGAAAGCTCAAACTTGAAATCAAAAGTCCTGATGTGAGTGAGATCTTTCAAACGAAGCTTTCAAAGCGATCACGCTATTATTAAAGATTCTGTGATTTCCTCATTACATTTTGATACAGGAAGCAGCTCAGACTAAGATGAATGAACACGAGAATTAAGAATATGAGCATGGAAGCGCCATGAAAGCTCCAGTGTCGCCCCTTTCATTCCAGCCCCATATGCATGACATTATTAATACAATGGAACCTTTACTTCCCCATCTCCTATCTCTCATTCACATCTCAAAGAAATACTTCGGAAGTCCAGGCTGCTTAAATTGAGCCAACTACTCATATGACGACTTTTCCTTCTTTTCTCAGGTTGAGATCAGAAGATGTGTGGAAGAATACTTACAAAAGGTCACCAGCACACGGTATTGTTAAGTCCATCCACGTTGTATGCTGTCTTACAGTGAAGTACTTCTTTGACCCCTGCTTACTGCAGCCATGAAGAACAACTGTTAAGGCATTCAGTTCAGTATTAACTGGGTCCACGAGTTCATAATAAATGACTGCTACAAACTATGCTTGCATTGACTAGCACAGCTGATTTTTTAAACGTGTAGCATTTCTGTGTAACAGCAATTACCTACACTTTCTACTGCACTGAGTTTGTGTCCCTCCTACTTGTTCTTTCAAGGCTTTGTCACATGCAAGATAAAATATACTCTGTTACAAACTAGAAAAAGAATTTCCAAAATCATTGTCTTTGTTATACAAGGGCATTTGGTCTTTCTAGCTATTTGCTGTTGCAAGAATGATGGAAGTTTCCTCATATTTCAGAAACCAGAGCATAATTCAGTGGCTATTTCTAGGCAGTCTATTTGGGATCAAATGCATACAAGTGTGGATCATCACAGACATCTATTAGATTATATCTAATCTCTGCTGTTCAAGCTTTTTTTTTTTTTTTTTTTAAATAGATATTGTTAATAAAAGGTAGATGAACTACTAACATTTTTAAAAAGCTCCTCAAAATTATCCTTGTATTGTTCTTCCATAGAAAAACCCTTCCTTTCATTGTGAAGATGCCTCACTCTGACCCCAGCCTTGCCTCTGATCCAGTTTCACAGAGAGGCTTGAGGCAGGAGGAGGTTTTCTGGTTTGGAGGATGTCATTCAAGTGGAATCCTACCCAGATCCATAACAGAAACTCTAGGGGTAGGTAGGAAACATCTCAGTGCAGTGCCACCTGCCTCAGGTTCATCATTGGAAGGACTGGAGAGCAACCACGCAGACAGACCTCAGCTTTTCCTTTCAGGTGAAATGGAGAACAGGGAACAAATGGCCCAAGAGCTGGTTCTCCTTCAATGTAAAGAAAGGAATGTTGAGAATTTTCATGTCATTTCTGACAGGAGCTGAAGTATACAGATTCTAGGATGCAGGTCAAATTTATCTCCTTTTCCTTTCTGCTTCTAAGGCACAATCCTACAGCTCCTCCAAACCGCTAACCATCACAGTCTATTTTCCCCATAGTTGTGCCAAGCGTGAGAGAGCATTTCAAAGAAGAAAACTCTTCACCGCAAAATCTCTAAGCAGTCTAGATCTATTTAAATGTGTAATTTTGAGCACACAAGCACACAAAAGAAAGTGTCATGTCCTAAATTACGAGGAGAAAACATTTAAGAGTTTCATTCACCGCAGCTAAAGAAAATTTTAATCATGCTTCTCAGGCACTTAGGCGATCTTTACCCAGCTTTTGGAATTTTATGCAAACACGGCTGTCCTATTCTAGCTGCTTTACATATAGCAGTTATAAAGCTCTGTTTCCATTTCAGAGTAATGAAAACAGAAGTTAATTAATTCCTATCCTCTTTCCCATATACCCCACAAGATCCAGCACTGCATTCTTGCAGATGTCACGGTCCATTAGCCAAATGAAGCACGCTGAGTTCAGACTGGATTTTCCAGCTTTCCTGAGCCCCTGCAAAACCCACCTGATTTTATGCCAGCTGCAAAGCTCCTGGTATGTGCAACAGCACCATCCAGACCTTCACACACACTGCTAGAACCTGAAAGGCTGTGTGCGAGGCATGCACTTGTGTGTTATGTTTTACACAACAGGACCACACCTTTGCAAAAAACATCTTGATTTCAATGGCCACTACCATTGCTTTATGCTTATTACCTGCATTAAAAATACAATTTTTTGTTCAAGTACAGCCATTTTAATTTGTAGCACGGTTTTAAAATTAATGTCATTTGGAGCCATCAAAGAAATCCAACAAGTGCCACCCTACTTATATCACAAAATGATTTCTTAAGTATTTAATTTGCAGAATTGATTTACAATTGTGCAAGCATACCTCAACTGTACCTGGACAGCTGAGCTCTGCTGAACGAAATGTTACTTAACATTTTCCTAGTAAACCCCAACATTTTGATCACAATTTAAAACTCTCTATGTATGTTCTCCCCAGTTTCTCTCTAACTGCAAAGCTGCACTTTGCAATCCTGAAGCACAGGGGTTATTCAAACATTCCTGGTTATTCAGAAACATCTGCAGTGCTCATGGATGCTCGAGATCCCTGCATTTACACCAAGTAAAAAAGTAGTAAAGCTTCTCTGTATCCAGCACTGACTGAAATCTGTTGCCATGAAGTATTTACACACCTAGTCGCACTGTTATTTGTAAGCAAAATGCAGAGTAACGTTCCAAAAACCTGTTAAGATTATCAGAACAGCAAGCGCTGAAGACGAGTGCAGAATTTGCATTAGCAATGGATCACCTTTTTCATATTTATCTCCCTTTGTGCTTGAGAACAGGCACAAAACACAGACTGAATAAACCCTGCTTACATGAAAACCTATATTATTTTCAATTCTCTTTAGAATATCTTCCTGTTTTTTCTGACCCAAGAAATACATGAAATGAAAAAAGATTAAGGAGTAGACCGCAGACATTGCACATTTGAACAAAACCTAAGTAGTAAATGGGGTAACATCAATAACCATGCAATCTCATACCGGATTAGTTTACGTAGTGCGTGGGGTACCAGAAAAGTCGGGGGGGAATAAAAATAATACATTCTGAACTGAAATCAACAAAAAAGAAAAGACAAGACAATAAAAGAAAAGTCTACAGCAGTCATGCCAGTGATCAGTGATGCCCTAAGAACTCTTGGTTTTGGTAAAATTTAGCTGTTTGTACGTGTATGTAATTTTACAGTAAAAATCTGGAGTATAAGGCAAATATGTGATACAAAAGACATGCATCACACACACAAAAAAAGCTGATTAGATAAAACAATTAGAACGAACTCTGATTAGCAGAAAATTAAATAACACAAGAGCAATATGCTTGCAGAAAACAAAGGCGACTTTGGTGAAGTGCAAATCTGTTTCAAAGTTTTTTTCTTTTCAAGTCTCCCCAAGATGCTATTGAAAAGTTGTGCTTTTGTTCAATCCCCCCAAATCACAGGAGGATAGCATAGATTAAAACAACTGAACGAGGAGGTATTTTAGAAATCTAATCAAACACTGCAATCAAACACATTACTGCTTAGGGATCCTTCACCAGCAAGTGTGTGTTTGATCACAGCTTAGAAAGAAGCTAGGAGTGGCCCGCTTTGCAGAATAAACACTCATGTGCAGCAGCAATCGCTCAGTTCAGGAAGTTGTCGGTATTTGTCAGCCTTGAAGAGTGGAAGATCAGTGGGCAGGTGACTAAGAAGGAAATGAAATTCCCTCTCAAAATGAAAGTTTTATTTGTTATTGTGTGTGTGCGAGTGCACACCCACCTCAAACAGCACCTCCCCAACAGATAAGCAAGCAAGCTTCTTGGGACTGTGCTTACGAGCGGAAGCACTATTTCATACAATTCCCATGAAATCAAGTGTGCCTTTTTTTTTTCTGGATTAAGAGGAAGCATCCAGTGGGACTGCATTTTACAAACTCCCACAGCCAGATGCAAGACAACTCTGAAACAATTTTTCCTCGAATTCAAACACACTTTAGGGGGAAAACCAAAACAGGACGTGATACTCATAAAACCAGCCCACTGTTTTCCTACCCGGAACAGAAGCAGCGGATTTAAGAAACTTAACTCTTGGGCTGTGTTTTGTTTTGTTGGTTTTTTTCTCCCTATGCAGCTCTTCAAGCGTGCCTCCAGATAATAAAATCCACACGCTGCTGGAACCAGGAGTAACATTACTCTAAAAGCTGTACCAGGTGTGGAGTCAGCAGAACCTTCCCATTTGCTATCCAGGCTTCAAAGCTACAGCATCATAGCAAGAGCTCATGTTTCTCAAGAGTTCAAGTTCTTTTAAGATCTCTTGCTCCCCCAACTTAACGCTCATCATCTAACCCAGAAGCCCACAAAGAAACACAAGAAAAATCCCCAATACCAAGAAGGGTACCTTAAAGCTAGGATACAGTGAAAAGAAGCAACATGGGGGGGCAGAACAAAATTTGTCAACATTTAACAATTCAAATAAAATGTTATCAATTCAAACAAAATGTTTCCTACCAGTTTGACAGTTACTACTTCTTATTTTGTAAAATTAAGAACTGAACAACACAGGAGTTACAGAAGACAAACGTGGAGGAGGTTCCTTCTGATTTATTCTAAAATCTTAACCTAGTAGAATTTTTTTTTTGTTGTTTTTTTTGAGGGTGGGGAGACAGGACAGGGGGACATTAAATCTTTCTCAAGTTGTTGCTGACTGGCAGTTTTGTTCACATTTGTGTCAGCTGCTCCGCTGCCCTGCCTAGGACCAACAGCAGGCCAGTCCCCCAGCAATTACCTAAGTCAACCCGTTCAGCCTTTTAACACCGCTGGCGCAGTAGTAGATTTCCTCCCGTCCTCTGGAGTTTTCTCAGTGTCCTGAGACGTATTGGAAATCAATAATGGAGTTCTGCCAGGTATTTCAAACTCCTGGGACTTGACAGGCCTATTTTTAGGGGCTCTTTTACATTTACACTCAAGATGTGAAGTAGCATGTAAGTATCCATCTACCTTATTCCTCAAAACAGTTATTTTAACAGTCCCCTGTATCCATGAAGATAGCTATGAACTACCCAAACAAACAAAAAACCCAGCATATATAAGTTTGAAGTACTGACACCAGGTGTGTTTCACAGAAACAAAGCATACCAGCACAGTTCAATTCACCCAAACTTCATTTTTTCGACTGTCCTTGTACAATATTCTCTTTCCATAAAATCCCACAAGAGTATTTTTTGTCTTCCCTGGCTATATGGAGACTTTCTGGATGTGCTGTATTTTACTTTGAGATTTGGTTTGCCCAACAATAACCTACAGTTTCTTCTGTTTACTCACGGAAAGGGCATGGTGGCACTGCCAGCTGTGCACAGATGACTTGCCCCGCACCTGTCTGACTGGCACAGCCAGGTCACATATTTTCTGCTTGTAGACCCACGCAATGCACTTTCGCCTCCTCTACCAGATGAAAGCTTCTTCCTTGCTTCTGTTTCTCTGATACCTCTCTCCTGCCTCCTCTAAATGTGCAGCTGTGTTTCCCAAGTCACTTCAGGCCCTGATGATCGCTGTCCTTCCCAGACAAGTGCCCTGACGTGCGTCCCTCTGATGCTCAGCTGTCTTTCCCAGACCAAAATACCTTCTCCCAGCAACCCATCAACTCACACACCACACAGGAAAACTCGATGGCTTGATGCAGGAAACAAAAAACAGTTTTGCTATGCTTTTTTTAAGTCATAGTCACTGACCTACTGTTGGCTTTCACAGAACTGAAGGAGATTTGTGGCAGCATTTGTTTCCTTTGAGGTACTAACTCAGCAAAGATTTAAAAATATGAACACCAGTGACAAACCCAAACCAGACAGCCAGGTTGCCCCCCAAAAAGTCAATGCTTCCTCATCTTGGCCTTTGCAAACCCATGATTTCAGCTTGGAGTTTCCCTCCAAACAGGAAAGAGACTGACTAAAATACCCCTGGCTCACGCTCCCTGTCTGTAAACACCCACGAAACCATCCCCCCTGACAGCTGAACAAGGTAGGGCATTGAACAGCATGCTATCAAAATGCTACCTCAATCCTGGTTATTCCCTGAAAGCCTCCAGAAAAGGTTTAAACATGTATTTGATGTCAATGGCTAAGTTATTTCTCATTTTTAATTTTATATGACAAAAACCCGCAAGAAGGGATACCATTGTCATGCTAAAAAACATAAATGAAGCAGTGGCGAGCTGGAGATAAGCAAGAAATACAGATGAAAACCAATGGAAGAGAAAAAAAAAAAAGAGATGACAATTAGAGGAATAACATACCAGAAAACGTTTTGCAGAAGGATCAACTTAGAAAAAAAATCCACCACCAAACGGGAAACACATTTCATTATAAGAAATAAATGCACAGCAGTCACATGACAACAACATTTCTTTTTAGGCTCCAACATTTCAATCACTGCTCTAAAATAAGCAGCAGAACAGATATATTTAAAAGCTGCCCTGTGATACAAAGATGTGTTAAAGTCTCTCACAGTTAGATTTTTAAAAGATAGTGAAAAACAGCATTAAAACTTTCAATATACCAAGATCTTTAATTGAGGGTGTATTTTAAAGTCAGAGTTCCACCTGAAAAAAAAAAGTACCCTTTTTTTTTTCATTCTAAGACAAAAAGCAATTATTTGCTACTCATTTGCCATTTTCCCAACCCAAATACGATCTACCTTGTTTTCTACAAAAACGTTTGTGAGCACACCCTGCCAACCATTCCCTTTCCCAAGGGAGCTTAAGGCTTGTCAGCACTGCCATTCTGCTCAGCCAACAGCTGATTACGTTTCCAACAACGACACTTCCCACTGTACACTGCTTCTCATAAATTAGCCCCATAAATTTGACATCAGCAGCACTTTACACCTCAAATGCAGAAGGCAACCTGAAAAGCAGTTTATGGGGCCACCTAAACCTTACTGTTACCAGGCCTGAAACCCCTGCAGAGTGCACGAGATGTGAACCACGCAAACCCTGCTGGTTAAAGCCTAAGCACAGCGTGCAAGAGGGACGGGCAGTCATAACATTAAGGATTTTTTTTAATGTCTCTTTTTATATGAGCAAAAAAATCTCCATTTATCCTCCTTGCTTACCCTGAAATGTGTTTCAGAAGAACAATTACAGCCAGCGAATAAACTTTGCGTGGACAATGGTGACTTGTACATTGTGAAAGTAAACGCCTATAGCGCACGCAGACAACAGACAATGGTACAATCCCATGCCGATCTCCATAGAAAAGAGCTCTAAAAACTCAGGGTTTGCTTCTAAAAAGGACAACTGATTTTGATAAAAAATGAAATGCAGTCTATCAAGAAGAGAGAGACATTACCCAAACTATGAACAGAAATTTTGCTCATTCAACACTTCTCCAGTAAAATTAAATCCAGAGGACTTTAATTGTCGTCAAAAAGGCGTCTTTGACTGTTGATGAAAAAACTTCCTGAACTTGCAATGCGCTCAGCATTGGCATCAGGTCCATGCGCTTCAATATTGACTACTAACCCAGCTTGCTTGGCTACTAGAGCATGAGTATCTATGTATGCACAGGACATGAGAAAATGACACTAAGAAGGGGAAAAAAAAAAAAAAAAAAAAAAAAAGAGCAACAGGGAAAATGATGCCGGTGACAGTCCCAGGCCATGCAGCAACCTGTGCAAGTAAAGATAAATCTTCCCCCTTCTGCAATCAGAGCTCTACTTCTAACTTCACCTTTTCTCAGAAAAAATAAGAACACCTTCCTTTAAAGGATGTACCAGTTCCTTATCTGTATCGTTTCCATTTTTTGCAGTTTGGGGTTTTAAAGCGAGTTGAGTTCCCAGTCTGCACATGATCGAGCAGCCTTTATAACAGGGAATTATGTTTTGCTCAGCTCAGTCCTGCTCTAAGCCACCTTTCCAGGCAGACAAATCCACACCCTGGACTCTGACAAAGCACTAACCGTTTCTGTTCACTCTATTAAAAACTTTATATTCAACTAGGGAGTTGTTTTTTTCGCCACCCCCCCAAGACCTTTTATGGACTACGCACAATGCAGTGTGTTTACTGTAAAGTTTCCTCGACTGTAGTATGGCTCAAAACCAACACAGAAACAGCAGTGCAGGGAACTGGCTGTGAAAGGAATTCTAATTCCAAACCTGCAGCTCGCTGCCTGATGCTCTGCAAATAGACAATTGTAAAGATAAACTCATTCCTTACATAGCTTAAAAGCAGCTGCTCTCCAAGTACAAAACGTGAAGTTCCTAATTACCTGTATTTTGTTAGGTGACCAGAGAAAGAAATGTTTCTCACACACAGAAAACATTTTTCATAAAGGACAAACTTGTATGAAAGGATCCATGAAAGCTGGAGTTGACTGTTCTGCATTAACTGACAAAACCTGGTGAATTGTTAGAAATAGGATGTGATAGATCCTGTATCATTAGATAAAGGCTTAATTTCCTATGTCATGATGTCAAAATATCCAGGAAAACAAACACATACACCTTTGTATTAGTAACTGCTGCTAGTCAGAATCTGTTATACTAAAAGTAAGCAACGTTTCACTACAGTTGTAAAGTTGAAAAAAAATCTTAACAGAAGAGTTTAGTACGACATCACAATTTCAGTGAAGACTAATCAATTAAATATTCAGACTGAAAAATATTATTTTGATTTGAGGATGTGTTTGCCATGATTTTTAAAAGCTACATTTTATTCAAGAAGCATTAAAAAAAAAAATCCAGCAAAACTTTAGACTGTCAGAGTTAATTCCAAACTCACTTTAGCTTATTATGTTATTGAAGGTTTATCATTACTTTCACTGGTCTATGTAAGAAAGCAGTTTCTCAGGAATAAGAAGCATTTATTCCTTGCTTAAGGTGGCAAAGTGTCCAGTCAAGTGTTTTTCAGGATGGAAGCAATCTGAGATGAAGAGCTGGATGGAGAGACCAAAATTTGGGCGTTCTATTTCCAACCCCGCTACAAAAGACAGAGGCACTAACACTCAGCTGGCCTACATGTGAAATAGGGAGGATATTTACTTTTATCTGAAAAGCTTTTTATAGCTGGCTTAGACGCGAGCACTGTAATCAGGAGTTATACATTGCCACTTCTGAACTGGGTATCCATGATACAGAAAACCAGACAACAGACCATACTACATTCACAGGCCATCAACGACGGTATTTAATTGTGCTATAATCTACCATCACTGATTTTCAGGAAGGCTCTGTGGTAACTAACATCACTTTTTATCTTTCTTAGGCTGATGATGCCTTTTTTAATACACATATACACATTAGCTAATACACACAATCTTGTATTTCTTTCTCCCTGCTTTGCCCTCTTGTAACCCCACATACCACACAATTTTCCTATTTGAGGCCCAATCATGCAATTAGATCCACAAGATTTCAATGAAGCTGTAGCACAGAGATCACTGGAATACGTGCTTGGGGGGGGGGTCTCCACCCACAGATCCCTTTAGAAGATAAAAGATGCAGACTGCACAATCTGGAGGGCTCGCTGCACAACGTGCGTGACACAATGGAGCCGTGCTCGAGAGGGATCTGGACGATACCTAAGACAGATCTGCCTACTGAGATAAAGTACAGCAGTAACTCAAGATTAATACTGGTGACTAATTCTGTGGATGACATACTGGCTGGATATTTCTCTGTTTCTAACTTGAATACGTCATACAAGGTCCATGGAAAAACCAAAGGGTTATTGGTTTAATCCCATCTGTCTAAATTGTAAGATTATTATGAATACATTCTGTTGATAAGTGAGAGATGTAAGACATACCCTTTCCAATCTCCTTGAATTATTAATAAATAAATAGTTGAGCTGCCACCATTTCTCCCCCTCCATTTGCCTGGGCCTTTCACAGACAAAGAGAGAAAGAAAACAACAGAAGTCCTGTTCTTTTTTTTTTTTTTAAACATGAAAAATGTTTTTAAAAAGATAAATGAATAGATTGTGTTAAGAACAGAGAGCCTGAAATTACGCGGGCTTCATTTTGCAAGCAACCAAGTTGCGTTTCGCATTCTCTCTTTGACCGAATCTATTCGAGCAGACATTGCTACTGCACAAAAAAAAAAAAAACAACAAAAAACAGGAATTCCTAAAATAATTATCTGCAAACCCAGGAGCCAAACAGGAGGCCGGGAGGGCCGTAACCCCTCTACGTGTGCTTTAAACGAAGCGGGCACCCCCCCAGCAGAAGCCTCTGCCTGGTGCTCGCCCAGGAGGGCCGCAGCCCAGCCAGGCAGGCTCTCAGAGCCCCGCTCCTCCTCGGCTCCGGCACTTGTCCTGCTTCTGCGGATGGTTTGGACACAGCAGCACCTGGAGAAGGGGGCGTCCTGTGTGTGTGTGTCCCTATGTTACCGCAGGGCCCCCCCCCGGGCACTGTCGCTGCCTCCCTCCCTCCCTTCCCCCGTCGCCGCCTCGCCTCGTCCCCTCCCCGCTGCCTGTCACCTGCCGGCCGTCTGCTTCCAGGTCACCTCGGCTCGGCTCAGCTCGGCGCCTCCGGCTCTGCCTATTCATCCTGCGAGCGCCAGCAGGAGGAGGAGGAGGAGGAGGAGGAGGAGGAGGAGGAAGGGGAGGAAGGAGGAGGAGAGCCCACCAGCGCCCTCACGGCCGCTGCCACCCGGGGGGCGCCCCGAGTTTCCCCCAGTGCGGATCCAAGCACCCCCACACACACCCTGCTCCCCAAAAATCCGTGTCACGGCTCGGCTCCCCGCGAAATGGAGGAAGGAGGAAAGAAAGGGGGGAGGGTGAGGAAGGCCCCTCGGCCGCCCGCCCGCACGCACCTAGGGCCACCTCGCAGGCTTTGCGCAGCTGGCTGTGGTGCGCCTTCTTCACCTCCTTGTCGGCCAGGATCTTCTCCAGGGCCCGGGTCAGGAACATGTTCTTCGTCTTCTTCCCTTCATACATGGGCGCGATCGAGGAGGAGGAGGAGGAGGGGAAGGGAAGGGAAGGGAAGGGAGGGGAGGGAAGGGAAGGGAGAGCGGGGCACCGGCCGCCCCGAGGAAAGGCTCCGGCGGAGGAAGGGCTCCCCAAGGGGGGGGGGAGGCTGTGTCGGCAGCCGAGCCCCTGGGCTGCGGGAGGGCGAAGCCTTCCTCCTCCTCCTCCTCTTCCTCCTTCGCCCCCCGCCGCCGGGGTGTGCGCGGAGGCTCAGTCCCCGAGCCGCCGCCGGCCCGCCTCCATTAGCAGCAGCAGCAGCCGCGGCGGTGGCGGTGTCGGCGGCAGCGACCTGCCCTCGCCATGTTGGAAGGAAGCGACGTCAGGGCCGCGGCTGCCGAGCGGGAGGAAGCGGCCGCCCTGCCCCGGCCCCCCGCGGGGCTGAGGCGGCGGGGAAGGAGGGAGGGAGGGGAAGGGAAGGATGGAGGAGCGAAGGAGGGGAGAGGGAGTGGGGGGGGGGGGGAGAGGCGAGAGGCGGCCGCCGCTCGCCTTCTGCCCGCCCCGTGGGCGCGCTACAGGTGGAGCGGAGCCGCGGAGATGGCTGCTGCCACCTGGGAGCCGGCTGGGGAGAAGGAGGGGCAGGGCTTCCCTTCCGGGCCAGCAGCGCGGGGAGGGGAGAGGAGGGAGGAATGGAGGGAGGGAGGGAGGGAGGAATGGAGGCTCCCCCCGCCAAGCGCCACCTGCCCCTGAGGGCGAGGCGAGGCCGGGGGGGCGCCGCCGTCCCCCGGCGAGAAGCCCCCGGGGCCGCCCCTCACGGAGCAGCGGGCGGGGAGGCTCTCTCCGGAGAGCTCTTCCAGTCCTACCTGCGCTACGACCGCCGGATTACTTGTTTATTTTTTAATAAAACGCACCCTGACAAAAGCGGGGATGTCTGTGGGCTCTCACTGTGTGAAATCACAACTTATTTCTGTCGCGTTGTTACGGTTTGTGTGCGCTCTCAGCGTTTACCCCTTGTAAAGGGGTGAGGGGGTCTGAGGAAAACACAGACCGGCCCTGACCCACTGGTAACCAGCGAGAGCATAATACATCAGGTTTTCTGCTCTAAGGTGCAAAAAGTAGAATTATTTCCAATAAAAATAGGAATTCTAGTGTCTAGTAACATTGCTAATAAAAGCAGTAGAATTTGGCATTAATCATAGCTAGTTCTGGTTTAGTTTTTTTTTTTTTTTTTTTTTTTTTTTTTGTTTAACCTTAACAAATACAAATTAAAAATTATCCTGGAAATTAAAGGATGTAATTTCCAGATCTGCCTTTCAGGCAGGTCAGGACAAGGCCGTAACAGAAAGCAGACGGCTGGGGAAGCCAGGGGTCATCTCAGACCTGGCCGAACTGGGAGCCAGCACGCAGCCAACTGCTCCTGTTTGTCCTCTCCTCCTGTCGTCCTGCTTCATCAGGCATGACAACAGCCTCCAAGGAGGTTAATCCTGCTCCCTTCCTCATGGTTGGTGGGGAATTCTAGGGCCTGCCCAGGCTTTCATGCCACCGTGCTAAGGCCTCGCAAGCAGCCTTGCCTTCTTGACTGAATAGTTTATCTCAGCACGTGCTTCTTTGTCTGCAGCAGAGCAGTCGTGGCTGTATTAGTAAAAGTACAGCGAACCCAGTCCTCATAATGAAGAGGCAGCTAGTGCTTCCTATTACTGCTTTAACCAGTTTCCCAAATGGAAAATGATTCATACCAAAAAGACTTGTTGCCACAGAGGTATCTATACCTGGACTTTTTAAGAAATACCCTGGCCTGGGGAATTCCGTTAAAGCTATAGATGAATGCCAGACCCAACTATTAAAGCAAACCACATTATTATTATTATTGTTGTTGTTGTTGTTGTTGTTATTGTTATCATCATCATCATCATCATCATCATTATCATTATTTTCTGAAATGACTCAAACTGCTCCCTGAGCTTTTTCTAGTCATTCTCAGTTAGAAACTGAAGGCAATTTTATACCTGACTGATAAACATTACTGAAAATATTAAGAGGGTAGATCTGATTTTCGCTTTAGAACACCTCTCATCGAAAGTCACATTACCAAGCACACCGATTCTTGCAAAAGAATACACAAGGGTATTTGATGACCGTATTCAGGTTAGGCTGGTTTACTGAGAAGACCGTACCTTCAGCAGCACAGTTAGAGTATACTTGAAATTATTTCCAATCCTTCATTTAGGGAAAAACATTTTCCCTGGTGGTCAAATCTCAATTTTGTTATACAGAACTTCGGATGTCAAAATGACCTTGGTCTTTCAAAGCTGACAGCCATGAACACATGGCAAGAATAAGAATTTTCACAGACTTCTTGCTGGTAGTTTTTACACAAACCACCTGAGTCCAAATTTCCATAGCCAAGTCAAAGCTTGAAAATGTTATTTAGCAAATGGAGTTTGCTATTGATTTTCACGGTCCATTTGGCAGAAATAGACTTGCAATTATAATATCATGAAGACAATGGCTATCTGTATTTAAAGAGCACCAAGGACTGAAGTTATCTGCTTTGTTCCTATTAATGCCTATTTTCATATGTTGTACACAGGATGATTTTGTACGTGTATTTTAGTCGGGCATCAGTGTTTTAGCTGGCATATAGAATTGCTGCTGAGACATCAGACTACTTAAAGAAAAGACCTGTCAAAAAGACACTTACGCATCTTTTTCTATTTTGCTCCTTCTGTAATATGAACAGATTAAACTTTTTTTTTTTTTTTTCTTTTTCTTTCTAACGTGGTTTGAATCTTCAGTTTCTGTTCTCAGGTTCAAACAGCTGCTGCTCATGTCACTCAATTTTTAGCTTGACACAGCTGGTATTCTACATCTCCGTGCTAGTCACAAGGCAACTCCTGCCTAAGCCCCACAACAGTGTAGAGCCAGTATGTCATCAAAGGACTGCTTCTGAAATTGTCCAGGAAGATCTTGTAAATCATCTATTGAGCAGGTTGACATCCAGTTTCCTTCCAAGAGCTGAGCCAATAATGATGGAAATCACAGGGGAACAATGATATAAGCACTGGAGATAGAAAGACAGTCCAGTGCCCTCATTTAGGGCCAAGACGTGAATGGTTGCCAGCTCATGTGCAGGCTCCCAGTGCTTTGGATTTGAAGTCATTTGTTATGCCAGCTTTATTTACCAGGAAAGCCAGGTATTAAAATAATGTTTGGGCAATTATAAAGAATTTTATGGACTTTGAGGAAGCATTACAAGGTCAGATTTTTTTGGTGCTAGAGACTACAAGCCATAAAGAACATATGTTTTGCTGATTACTTTAAAAAGCTAAGCTTTTATCTCTGGTGAAAGAAGAACAAGAAAACTCGTGGGAAAGAAAAAGCGAAGGTTTAGAATATTTTTGTTATACATGGGTTCCTGAGTAAATTAGAGACAGTCTTACATGAACTGGAGCCTTGCAAATAATTCCAAAATGGTTGTTAGATGCAGTAATTCCAGTGTCTGTTTTGGTTTCAGCATGCAGATTTCGGCTTTGCTGGGAATTTGCATCAGTCGGTGGCTGACAAAGGACTGGAACCATTGCAGCTGCAGAGATCCCTGTTTGCTGGCTGCTGGAGTCCTGAAGATACTAAACAAGAGTGATACTTGCCTTTTGTTCTCAAACTGTTAAGTCTGTGGGCAACACATATGAAATACTATAGTTGTGCTATCAAACTCGAGAAGTGTTTTCTGACAAACTTAAGAGAGACATGGTGCTAAGTATGCACAAAAGCATCACAACTTTGTTGGAGCCTTTATGCTTAAAATTAAAATAGCAGAAGAGAGAAAATGTATTTGAGAAACACCCAAAAAATAGAATTACCATCTAGTGCTTTTTTATTTACGAGTTACTTGGAGTGTTCCAAATGCTATTTATATTGTTTCACGTATTTAAAATATTTCCAGACTCTAAAACTCTAGAGAACTTTCTGGCTCACAGAGAACTTCTAGCACCTGGTTCTGATACTTTTATGTACAGCAATCCCAAAGGTGATTGTACGTGGTGCTTGTCTGAAAATGCTGAAAAGCTAGGATTGAAGCCTTCCCTTCAGACAGACAGTAAAATGTGATATTAAAAGTGCAGTTGCAGGCTTGGAACAAGCTGATCCATGAATGTTACAGCCTCCCAAAGGGAGCTCTTTCACCTGTATGAGTTCTGACACCCTTTGTCGTGTAGCTCTGCGTAGCTCTGCAATGAGTCAGTTCAGCTCAATGCTCCAGCTGAAAATAAGTCTTACAAAAAAAATAATAGTTTTCAGTGGGGTCAATGAATTGATCAGTCTTACCTGCACATTCAGTAATCCTTAGATAGGAAAGGGAGCGAGTAAATGTGGTCAGGGCTGGTAAGGGGGTTGGACTGTTGCTCATTATGGCACTGTGTTCTTAATTTGTCTTGACGAGCTTTGAAACAGCATGCTAATAGCTAGAGTCTGATTGCTTTAAACCAGAATAAGACAGAACTGCCACCAAAAGAAGCAATTGGTCTCCCTTCTCCTGCCTCTATGTTTCTTGCTTCCTTGGTCAGCACAAGCATTTGCACTGTCATATTGTGAATTATGTGCTGAATTATGTTCAGAATTTAATTAGGTTGAAACCAACCTGACAAGAAACAGAGCGTTTTTAATCCAGATATATTCTGTACCCTGCTTCATCAGGCAATCTCACAAAAGCTTGTTAGCTCAAGGGGGTGGGGGATAACACAAGGACAGGAACAAGAAAATGAGCAAGAAGAGGGCAGGCTTGCATTTTTTGGCAGCAATACAGGTTTATGCCGACTTAAAGCATTGTATACAAAACTACTGCTTTATATACAAAATTTCATCAGTATCTCTTTCGCACAACAGATGGCTCAGCGCTGCTCCTGTGCGTGAGACCCTGTGTATTGGACGCATGGGTCAGCAGACAGGACCAGTGCATAAATGCCCCTTTAATCACAGTGCCTCATTGCTGGCACCTTCCTTAGCTGCAGTACAGTTCTCTGCTCCCGTTCTGTTTTCATGTACCAGACGCAGATAATCAGCGCGTGATGGATCAGGGTCCAGATGGATCTGGCACATGGGAACATGGAACAGGAGAGAAGCTATGACTGCTCTGCAACTGCAGCCACCTTGGTTGAGAGTCTTGTACTGAATTTTTACCCTGTGGTGCTCTGTTATCTAATAATGAAATACAAAGAAGACATTTCTCTGTTTCTCTTTGTGGAGTCCTAGGCCAGCTACCTTTGTAAAAATAGAATAGAATTTGAATTAGATTAGATTAGAATAGAATAGAATAGATAACTGAAGCATAATTCTAAATATCCACTGTATCCATTATGACACTCACTATAAACATGCTTAGACATTTGTAGGATTATTATTATTTTATTTTTTTAGATAAATCCAGGAGCTCGGGGTGAGAGTTCACAGTTTGTTCATAGGGTGAATATTCTAACAGGTTAAAACAGGCTGCAATATATCTGCTGCAGCACTGAAAGAGCAAGTAGCAAATATTTATTAGCACAGGGAATGTTAATCAATAGGTAATTCCTAGGTTGCTTCCAAACATTTGTACAAAAGCATGTGACACCCCGGAGTGACCAGTAATGAAATAAATACCCATCACTTTGAGGAGGTTCTTGCAAAGTGACAAACCTATTCCTTAAAGCTAAAAAGTGCAGGCATATGCTGTATTGTAATACATTCTCAATACTAATGTTACCTGAGGATACACACTCGGAGTAAAGCATGACATTTTTCAACTTGTGACAGCTGCAGGAAAAACATCAGCAGTGAAGGAAAAAAAGCACCTCATGTGGTTGATAGAATAACATTCTGAATTGGGGCTGGAAACTGTGGAAGATAGCAAATGCTCCAGACTGTAGCTTGCATTCATGTGCTGGGAAGCTTTATAACACTGCATTTGTGGGAATGTGAGCCCTTTTTGCTAGTACTTTTTCTATTGGGAATACATTTTTTCTTCTAGCCTACCTATAGGACGTTTCAATAAGTTCTTTCCTCAGCATTTTGCTCCTGCCAGCAGATCAATAATTCACTTCCCAGCCTCCATGGCACCTCAGCATACCATTCCCTAATATTGTGAATGAAGAAGGAATATGACAGAAGGAAATAAATAGTTCTAAAATACGGTTTTATAGGTTTCCTTTGAAGTTTCTATAGTCATTTTTCAAACTTACAGACCTGATTATGGACAAATCAGCAACCTACTTCTGTGGTTATGGTATATGGCTACTGTTGTATGTGCGGCTGTGCAAATGAAAAGGGAAATTCAAGCCAATGTGGTACCCCCTGTGTAATGGAAAATATTCCAGGAACACAAAGTTCTGGCAATTTCCTGAGAGCCTTGCACTGCAAAAGAAGATGTATGGAGGATCTGTGGCAACGATAACACTGATTTATGGCTTCTCCTAGCCAACTCCAGCAGATAAAATTGCTAAGGAACTATTACTGGATATTAAGGAGAAACTGTTGAAGGGAGGGACCCACAACATGATTGCCTTCTTTCCTGGGAAGTGGTGTTGCTACTGTTACAGCTCACTGAGATTACTTTGTGGTGCGGAATCTGGTTCATTAGTTATGTTCCCAAACACCTGTAAAAGCAAGGACTACCATATGGTTATGGCAAATTTTTATCTCCAGTTTGGAGTTACAAAATGGGACTATTCTGATTGATGGCAAATTAGAAAAGTAACAAATTCCCTGAAAATGATGATCCTCCTACCTTTAAATCCTAGCTTCAGGCTCCTGCAGGTCTTTGTAACTGATGTGACACGACCAGCGTAATGCATGCTGAGTTGTCTTACAGATCAGGCATTGAATAGCCTAGCTACTGGAAGCACGAAGCATTAGCTTTAACCTAACTTTTGTGTTCTGAAAGACTCCCTTCCCCATGATCCGGGCTGAATTCTGCGTATCGCTTTAGAACTTGTGCATTTTCAAAGGTTTATGCAGATCTCTTTCAATAAGCTGATAATAACAAAAGAAGGTCTGAAAATGAAAAAGGAGTGAGAAAAGTTGAATGGAGTTTGGCTGGATAAATCTCCCTTGAATCTGCGGGTATGGTAAGTCAAATGAATGACAAGGATGGTTTCCAAGTAGTTTAATATCCGTGTTGAAAGGCAGGGACCGAGAGGTCATAAAAGTCACGTGAATTAAGGTGGCAAGCAATGAGGCTGGAGCAATAACCACTTTACACTGCCATCAAGTGATCTTTGAATCTGCCTGATTGCTTCCTCCAGCAACTGCAGTGGGTTATTTGCTGTCAAAAATGCAATAACTGATACTTCAGCCTGTATATTACAAACCGTGGGCTTCGTGGCAGGAATGAAAGATTTTGAATATGAATAACCAGAGAGATAAAATTGAATGGGGGTTGTGGTTACTCTTGCCTAGAAGAAAGATATTAAAGAAGTAGAAGGAAGATATTAAAGAAGCACTGTAATGGTGATTCATTCTAGGATCCTAGTTAACTCGCTAAATATTTGCTAGGTGTGTATTCACTCAAATAACTTCACAAAACATTTTGAAATACCTATGACAGTTTTGGTTGGACTTCCGAGATGTTTCTAGTTTCAAGTCAAGTGTCAGAGGTGATGTGTGATCCCCATCATTAAAAACTGGACTCACTGGTTCGCAGCACGTAGGATGGATGGCTTCTCATGACATTCAAAGCTGCTGCTGTCTGAGTTCAGAACCAGGCACAGGTGGAGTGGTTAGTTTTGTATCTGAAGGTCTTTATTGCATGCTGTTTCTTTCTAAAAGCTTTTTGACCTCCTCCTGCAGGAACAGAGATGGTGGCTATAAGGAAGTGTTGCTGTGCCGCTGGTGGGGCTGTTGAGGTGCGATTTATAATTGTTCACAGCTGAGAAGGCCAAACAGAACAAACGTTGTTGGGCTGGTAAAAATCTCCTTTTTCATGATTTGTGAGACAGCCAACAGCTAATTCTTCAGGACCTGTTTTCTACAAATCCATAGAGCCGTTGCTGATTTTTGTGACTGCTTCTGTGCTCAGTTCCTGAGGAGTGTGATCTGAAGTAAATTGTGCTTACCAGTACTGCAGTCCTTGCTTAAACAAAGTGTGAAGAGGGGTGTGCAGGGCCCTTATGATTGATACATAGTGATATATAGTCAAGACTAATGATAATGTTTATGGTGTTTCATACATGCTTGAACCAAACTTGCTTCCTTAGCTAGCACTGGGGCTAGATATATTTTGCAATGGAGGCTTACTTACATGAATTTAGTAGCAAGTTATGGCAGTGGAGCTTCAGTTGGTCGAGTTGTATATGCATGAGATGGAGGTCATGCCTCTGGATAGCTGCAGTTATAGTCCTTAAAAGGCTCATTTAACAAACCACTTCTATTCTTTGGTTAGCTCTTCCTAAACTTTTCCTTGCTTATACTCGTCAGCACATTGCTTTCCCTTTGTTCACCATTTTAGAACAGAAATAGAAGTTGGGATATTATTGTACACAAATGCACAGAAATGGCACGAACACAGATGTAAGAGGGAAACAATGTGGTATATTTTTTCATAATTGTGCTGGCATTAAGCTCCCTCACATGAATAAGGTCAACCAAATGTGGATGCTTCACTCTTCTTAGAAACCAGAACGCTCACCATGGGCAACTGGAATTTTCCCCTTTTTGAGCAGTAGTTTGTATGCAACCTACAAAATAACTTTCTTAATCTTAAGACATATTAGTCTACAGAGAAATAGGTAAAGCAGGTTAAACTGTTGTGCATCATTTTAAAATATCATTTTGAACTGCTCATATCACAAAATGCGTGATAAGAATTTTCCCCGATTTTGTGGAGATTTAATTTCATAGTTTCACTTCTTTTTATTGTAGTGCTGGATCAAAGGTAGAAGATTAACATCCAAATTGACTTTAAATTCACAGTATACTGTATTAGAGTGAGGCTGAGTCCTTTGAAATAGGTGTGAGTCCTCTGTGGAAGCTGACTGTGCTCTGTTTTAAAAATCAGAGAGGTAACAGCAGTGTCTTATAAGCAGGCTTTGTGTATTTGTGCATATTTAGTACATGTGGTCACTGTGTGAAATACAATGCCGAAACTTTCTGGTGTATTTGCAAACCTAAATGTTACTGCAATAATAATACAGCAAACATATATAGCAATACAGCAAACATTATTTTGTTTAAAAATCACAGAACATGGGAATCTGTATTCACTATTTCGATGTATAAATCTCTGATTTTGAGATTATTTTTACCATGTCACTTACTATTAAAATTTTAATAAATATTTTACCATGAAGCTATGACTGCATTTTGTTTTTCTTGCTCATGATAGGCTCTTAGCACAGTTTCATTCTAATGAAGGTATGATAAATCAATCTTTATTAGAAGATTGGATTCTGCAGGGGCAGGCTGAACAGGCCATAGCTTTCTGTGAACAGCTGTTCACTAGTCTTGATTACTGATTGCTTGCATCAAAAGTGAACTTCTGCATTCTTGTAAAAGGTAACATTCTCACTTTAGGTTCAAGGACCGCCTTAAACTCAGTAGCCTTTAAATATCATGTAATGCCTGCTAGAGACGGGAAAAAGAGAAAAATTAACAGAGGAGGCAGCTTTAAGGGGCGTCTCATATGGGAGGGAGCCAGCAGGGAGCTGGCAGCCAGTCAGCTGCCGGATAAAATCCACAGGGTCTCACCAAACCTCGAATTATCTGTTTTCACTGACAGATTTGGAACTGCCCTCTGATGGGTTTTGAATACTCTACACTGCTTGATTATTTATGTATTGGTATGTTGTGTGTCTTTGGTATTGTTTGTGTGTTGTGTAGTAGCATTTGTTTAACTTGTAAAAAATCTGTCCAGCAAAAAATATATATATATATAAATGCATCAAGCCAGCTAACTCATAGTCTCATAGTTAAATAGATGATCTTTATTAATGGGGAATACCAAAACTATTTGCTCTTACGATTCTGGTTCCCTCTCCAGCAATCTACAAGGCAGGAAGAGAAATACACATATAGAGTAACCTAAATTACCGTCAGGATTAAAAGAAGCATGAGAGAGAGGGATAGAAAGGAAGATGCCTTCATAGTCCACAGCACCAGCCTTCACTTGTGGTGGCTGAATAAATTAAGCCTGCTTGATTTACTGTTGAAATTCCACGGCAGAAATGCATGTAATTATTCCTTAAATGTCCCGCATGTCATGGACAACCCTGAACGAAAGAACTTCAGGCATCTGAATTGAGCCAGAGCTAGATCTACTGAAAATTAAGGGCTAAGTCCCATCCTCAGATGGAATTTGTCTCAACTAATTTTAACAGTTATAAAAGCTAAACTCCTAGTCTCAGCTGTCATTTGGGCTCTTGCTATGCAAAAGGAGCAACACATACAGTAGCAATAATGAGGAACACATACAGTAGCAATAATACCACGTCTATGGTAGATTAACATCTACATCCTTTATTTTCCCTACTCACTGTATAGAGGGAACCAAGTTGATTTAGTTCAGATGAATAGTTTCCATTCAATTTACATCAGATGAGTTAAATCCCACCTTCAGAGCAAGAGGAGTGTGAATTTCTTCTCCCAGACAGGTGAAACTTCAGGTCTGCCACCCCAGGGGACGTATTCAGGAAAAACAGAAGGTGAGTGGTGGCATAGGTAAGCCTGTAACTCTAACACCTCGAGCTTCCACAATACCCAGCATTATTATCCTCCGGGAGGAGGCACAAGGGCTGCCTGTTTTGTTCAGCCACAAAAGAATGGGTGGCTTTAGTGGGATATCTCAGAAATCTCAAGTGTGCTTTTGGCTGTAGGGTTGCCATTTGTTGTCAAAATGCTGAATAATAGTGAATGCTAAAGGCTTTGGTCCTTTTCATGGCAGTGTATATAACTGACAGGGAACACCTAAGGCAAAAGCACTGCTATATTTATAGTTGATGTGTATGTGAACTTTCAAAAGTAATATTCTTTTGTATGACAAAGTATTTTTCAGAGTTCAAAGACTTATTTATTTATTGCTTCATTTTTTAAATGCTATGCACTTATATCTTAAATAAATAAAATGACTTGCTGTGTTAAAATAATTTCCCACACTGAATAGCAAGCAAAATGATAGATATCCAGCAGTTTTCCCTTTCATTGTAGCTTTGGCTTCTATAGTGTAGTGGATTTGAGCATAATGTGCCATATAAATAGACGTACATTGTTAAGATTAGTCAAGTCTGGGAGAGCCTTCCTTGGAAAGATTCCCATATACGTCTCATCTTCTGGGTTCCAGTGATGCTTTTTTGGAATTTCTTGCATGTCTGTAACTTCATGCTGTACATTGACGGTGCTGCAACTATATCCTTTTCACTTACAGTACAAACCTATTCTTGAAAAGCTGTGTACTTACAAAAATGCATTGCAATGAAGAGGAATAGAGAAAAATCATGTAATGGATTTCTAATGAAAAGTGGAAAAGAAATGCTATTCTACTATGCAGCGGGATCAGTATTTCGATTAATTTTATGGCAAGCAAGGTTTTCTGTAAAGGAAGCTAATCTTAACTCTCTTTACTTCTCAGTCTCCAATATCTTGCAGCAGATACATGGTGATTTTTACACTTTTCCATGCGCCCCTGCGGAAATACGCCCCAAATGTAATGCAGATTACTTCTGCTACCTCTGTGTGGAATCTGCCACTCTGCTTCTTCACACAGCAGATAGGCATCCACTTCTGCTGTATTGAGGTTTATCCCCATGTACAGCTGGAGAGGTGGAGATAAAGGTGCCAACCTGTGCAGAGTGAGAAATGCTGTGATTGAGGGGGAGGCATTACTGTATTCCTTCACCTCTTTGCTAATATCCATAAGCATTAAAAATTAATTATGTCAGAGGATTCCTGAATATTAGTATTGTCCACATGGGAGTACTGCAATGGTAAGTTATTTGACATCATCGGATGAATGGAGAAATGATTTTCTAGATTTTAATGTCCTTTCAGTCCTCTGCTTTTTACCTTAGAAATAATCCCACCAGTATCCATTTACTTACATTTCTTCATGATGAAGTTATTTTTATGCTTCTCACAGACTGCAATTCAATCTAAAATGTTTAATTTTTGCTTGTTTGCTAGTTTTTGTCTAACTTTTGTTTTTCATCTGTTTCTAGCCATTTGCTCTCCCAGTAAGCCATCTGACCCAGCAGTCCTCTAATTATCCCACATAGTTGTTTTCCTTTCATCTTTCTTAAGTATTGGTGCTTCACTATTGGTAGTTTAAAATTAAAATGCCTTTTTATACTCATCCAGGTAATGTCTGCTGCTTTTGGGGCCTTGCTATTTAATTTGGACTTTTTCTCTTACCCCATGTTAGACTGCTGTCCTTTGCCTTTATTTTTAGTCTACCTGACAGCGAGTGAAATGGGAAACATGCTCCAACCGGTCTGCCCTGGGTCTGTGCATTCAGAATAGGAGTATGAAGATGATATATACTGTACTTAGTATGTCTGTGGATAAAACTTTTCACAAATCGTTTGCCTTCCAAGTTTTATTTAATTTTTTGTACATACAGACTGCTGATTTTCTGCAAAATGGAAATTGCTGAATCCAAAACAGGAGAAACGGGAGTTTTTAAGAAATCAGCTTTTTCGCCGCCCTTCAGCAGACACCTAAATGGACGGGAGTTACTCTTGTGCATATTCAGGCTTTAGCACTGATGGATTGTTTAAGATACAGAGGCAAAAGAAAAACAAGACAGTGATTCCAGTGATTTTAAATGCTGCTCTTTCTGACGGGCTGGGTGTCGGTGGAAGTGCAGCCAGGCACACCAGCCAAGGAGCCTTCCTTGCTGATGAAGTGCAGGGAAGTGTGAAATGAACGGGGACCTTCCTTGCTCTGTTAAAATTCTGAGGTAGAGTTTAACGTTTTTTTGAAAAATGCAGTCCTGACAGCTGTGGAAACATGATGTTCCTACTCTCTGCTCAAGAGGGGAGATTTATAGACAAACTTCCCCACATTCATCAGCATCAAAACGTCTCTCTGAAGAGTAGCCTGTTCTTCAGACAGGTTTGCTGTGAGGTCTCTGCTGAGACATCTCCTGAAGGCTGCAGTTATCATCTGCGGGGTCGGCAGGTGTACATTTGAAGGGAAGTGGACTGCATCTGCTGAATCCCTAAACATCCTTCAGGATAACAGCAGCTTCAGGTCACTTCTGCCTCAGCTTCATCGAAAAGAAGCCTCATTAAAGTAAGTGCAACAGTTTTAATATAAGAATTCTTTTCTTGTTTTGTTTAAAATTATGATTTTAAAAATGTGTAGTATATGGAAGAATTGCTCATGGGCTGAAGAAGACACAAAATCCTGGTGGCCTGTAGGCTCCCCCTGAAGCACTACCAGTCTCTACAGGAAGAGCTCAGACACCCCTTTGGTCACTCTGGGCAGTGACACAGGACCTTCTTTGTAACCCACAAGATAACAAAGGCTTTCTGGGATGTGAGTTGAGGATGTAGCAGCTTATCACAGCATCTGCCCAAAGCTGTTCAGGCAAACCTGACCACAGGCCATACCCATGAAGGGGATCTGTGGTCAGGACTCTTAGGTGGTAATGATAGCAGACGCACAGCGGCCCTGGGTGAATAGTTTGGGGTTTTGCACCCATGTAATAGCGCAGGGGGCTCTAAGGCACCAGATGAAGTGGCTGAACTGGGGTGCTCGCAGCGTGTGGAGGGGGGAAGCCCAGCACACGCCGCCTGCTACCCGCGGCCTTGTGTCTGCCATGAGCTGCAGCCACGCCGTTACGTAAACCCTCAGCCAGCACACGCTGTGCAGACAGACACCTTGTTTGTGTGTGAACCGAGCTGCGTAGGTATGTGGGGAAGTTCACACATTTTAACAGGTTCACCATTTAAATTTAGTCCCGAAAGTTAGGAGCTGTTAGAGCCCAAAGTCATCACTGACAGACAGGACTCACGTCGGTTTTGAAATGGAGGAGGAGAAATGGAGAAGCGCACAGCGTGATGTAGCAAATTTATTCTGTGAGATAAGGCTCAAGTACATTTTGCCTTTTTGACAGATTCTGTGCTAACAAGGCCAAACAGCAGCTCTGCTTCTCCTACCACAGAGGCAGGCATGCCACTCATTTAACCCTTAGGAGGCTGCCTGGCTCCCAGGAAAATAACAATACCTCAGCCCAAACCGTGTTAAGCTCTGTGAATGCGATAATTAAATTCAGAGTAAAGCAATTAGTCTGTATAAAGAACATAAAGTATACTTTTTTTTTTTTTTTTTTTAAGAAACAAAACAAAACAACCCCCCCAGCTATTTCTAGCTAACTAAGCACAGAACACTTAACACAGATTTTTGACTGAACTGCTTTGATTCAGCCCAGTCAACCCAGATTTTCTCCATCTAGAAACAAAATAAAATGAAACAGTAAGTGGATCAGTCATTTTGGCAGAGATTTTCAGACTGCTATACTTTTTTTTTTTTTTTTTTTTTTTTTTTTATTCTTCCAGTTATAGCATGCTGAAGAAAATGAGCCATCTAAACACTGGTTGTGATTCAAACAGATAAATTATTTTCAAGAAAACTGAAAATTCTGTTATAAAATGAAACTTTCTCAGACATATGTAACTTTGTATTCTGCTCAGAATTGGTTTAAAAAAAAAAAAAAAAAGGTTAATTATTTGG
This sequence comes from Netta rufina, assembly GCF_964035555.1. Lineage (NCBI taxonomy): Eukaryota > Metazoa > Chordata > Aves > Anseriformes > Anatidae > Netta > Netta rufina. Next base: position 123,545,436 of record NC_140124.1, read on the forward strand.
TTAAAAAAAGCAACACTCCCACCCCCTCCTGCACCCAGCATCAAGCTGTACTGGTAGGCAGAGGAACAGCCTGGCACTTAGTAGTCAGCACAAAAGACTAAAACACCTGCTCACAGTCATACCACAATATTTATTTCAGAACCAGTTATCTATTATTTCAGTTAAAGTATGCACTCCTACAGACCTGGAGAGAGATTAAAATAGCTCCCTGTTATGGCTATTCTGCCCACATCTTTTTCATTAATGCTAAACAGTGGTAGGGTAGCAGGAATCTCAGAGCAGACAGGAACTATGATGAACATTATCCCTTGTCTTTATTGCAAAGGATGGATCTTCATTGTCACAGGCATGCACTTTTTGCATGGCTGGGGACAGTGGCAGAATTTTTTAATTATCATTTGAATCTATTATATATGCGTGCATTCCCTGATGTCCCAGTCCAAGGGCAAGCCCTGCTGTGCTTGACTCACTCTCTTCAGAGAGCATTTGAAAGGATCTGCACATGCAGAGAGCTGCAACTTTCTGGCGGACCACTGCTGCCTGTTGGGGAGGGACAAGCATTTAGGGTTGTCTTCTGGGTTGAAGATACACTTATTGCACCACACACTTCCTTATTTGCTAAGAACAACCCTGTATGAGCTCACTGCTCATACGGGGGTTAACCCTGGTTATCCCAAATTTGCAGATACTAACAGAAGACCTTGTTAAGGCAGGCCCCTTTGACACCACTTAAAGGTGTGAGCTCCAGGTGTTCCAGGTGTGCATCACAGGTAGGGTGATGGGCACATTCAGGCAAGGAACGTGAAAGTCACTCTGGAGTAGTTAACTTTCATCCTTGACAGACCAACAACCAGCATCAGTACACCTGACTCCATGGTGCTGATGTGGATGGAGGGTCTATAGATATAATCAAACAGAACACAGGGGAGTCTGCACCGAGATTTCCTCCTACAATGATTTCTGTGGACAGAAGGTTTTTAAACAGGTATTTGGCATGGTGAGTGTTTAAAAATGTTTTCAAAGAAATATAATCAATGTAATGAGGTTCATATTTTAAAGCTCTCTCTGAGGTTTTGTTAGATTTCTGTTCTCCTTAGATTTCTGTTCTCTTCAGCAGAGGTGTAGTTTGATCTCTATACATTTGATATATTATTCTGGTGTTTTACCAACACTTCAGAACTGAATGAAACTGGTAACATTTGGCTTTTAGTCACAAAAAGAAAAAAATAAAATCATTATGTATGAGACTAACAATGAATGTGACTGCTACAACACCGAGCTATAGAAATGATACAGTAGTTTCACTCAGCTAAAGGAAAGGATGTCAAAAGGCTTATATACTGCTCAACTCATGCTACTGAATATCATATTCTTTGAGCAATGCCATTAAATTAAATATAAACATAAAAAGGGAGGGTATTGTTTAACATGAATAAACTAGAGCGGTTAAATATTAACCTGTTTTTGGTAGGAAATATGTTGCTTTCTTCTCAGCCTGAAGAATTAAGTGTAGTGTTTTCAATAAGCATTTTTGTGCAGTCCTCGAGTAGATAGTGCAATCTGCATGCTGCAATTTATTTTGTAGACAAACTGACTGGTACTGGTTATTTCCAAGTAAATGCGTGTTGGCATTCAAGGTCATTCTTAATCTTTCTGCTCAAATTTCAGACTTTTTTTTTATGCATATAAAATGCATTTTTCTGTAGGCTTTATATGTTACATGGGTAACCAAATGCGTTGGCCTTTTTGAAACAACTTCTGAAGAAGGTATGGGGAGCTTCACCCTATGTTCTTTGTTCAAGGCTTGCAATGAAACTCAGTACGTTTTTCAACATATAAAGGTCAATTTCTTAACAATTTATGAATGACAATTCAAGGTCACTTGGAATCTTTCTAAGTTCACATTTGGGATAATTTTTTTTGTGGTCGAGAAGGGTGACTTTCAGAGGCATAGGCCTGTTTTCTTCATGCTAATTTACCTGAGTTTTGTTTTTAAACATAAAAGCTATCAAAGAAAAGAGCAGATGTTCACAAACCTTGTCTGAGCATTTTTTCCAATTTACAGAAGTAGTTATAGTTATTCTATCAATAAGCAAAAGAACTGTAACTCCTGGATTTCACATAATGATTATATATTTGATTTTGACGGCTAGATTAATAACCACTGTTTTGCTGTTCATGTGCTTTTTATTTGAATGATAAACTATACCTATCATCATAACATAAACTCATTTTTCTCAAAACCAGCTATCAATTCCGTTGTCCTATGGGCAATAAAGTCTGCTGAAGAGAAGTAGAAAGGGAAGAGATGTAAGTAATTATAGAGATAAGAAAGAAATGTTCAGAGAAGTAACATTTGTAAGTCAAAAAGGCTATTGTTCCATATCCAAATAGCTGTTATAAGAATTCTTGCTTTAGGGTAAATTGCTCTATTTAGAATCACTCTTGCTGATTAATTTTCTTACAAATTCTTAATTCAGGAAATAGGGTTTACTCTTTTCTGGGGAGTGTCTTTTTGATCAGCTTTAGTGACCCTGAAATTAAAGGACTCGGAGACTGTTTACACTTGTATTCAGCTATGGGGCACTGAATCATCCTGCCATAGAAAAGTCTTCAACACTCAGCTCAGCTCAGAGATTTCAGTCGCATGTAAAGCAGTATTCAGCCTTAGTCCACCCAGATGCCAGGACATGGCTTTATTCATCAAATATTTTTAAAATCAAATACTTCTAAATGTCAAACCATCTTAGACAAATGTAGGACTGCCTGCAATTATTCTCGTCCAAGGTCAACTACATCTAAAATGTTAGGACCTATTGTTAATAAAAAGAGTTTTCATTTTATTTTTTCTTTTATTATTTTTTTTTCCAAAAGTTCAATTACTTTTCAGTACAAGTGGAGATGTGATGGTATGAAGATAAATCTGAAATGTTTCGTGTGATGAACCGTTATACTATGAGCTGCAATCAATCCATCACATCCGAATCTGGTTTCTTCTGGCCTGTATGTGGAAAAGGTTGTACTGTAGCAATCCAGTGATAAATTGTCTCCTGCTGATTAGGCATCTCTCACACCTTCTGTCCTTTACTTCAGTTCCACATGTCCTTATAACAGTTAAATCTTATTACTTAAATCCAGCATAACTCTTGACAATTGGTGCTAATATTTAATTTACACCACAACCAGGACTGATTGTCAAGAATTTGTACATAGCAAGAGTCTGTTGTTGTGGTCTTCAAAATATTTAGTGATTACGGTCATAAGCAAATGGGAGATGATCATTGGATAGATATTTTTTAGAGCTTCCGTTACCTAGATTTTAATTAAGGCATATTAGAAACTTGCGTTATTCAAACAACTCTGAACTAATCAAGTCTGGACAAGCTTTCAGAAAGTTTGCTTAAAATAAATACATTTTATTAACAAAATGTTAAACTTACATAGAATGGAATTCTGTCATCTTTGCTCACTGATTGCCTTTTGAAGTCCTGAAGACAATAGTATTCTTATTTAAATATAGTGCTCCCTAGTCTCATAAATGTTGTACATTTACTAAGTTCAAATATGTATCTAGAGAGGGTGTAGATTTTTTAAAGTATTGTATCTGTCAGATACAATATGTTTTACGGATGTTTTACAGATACAATGTTTTACAGATACGGAAAATTGTTAAAACCATGAACTAAGGCTTAACAATGAAATAGAATGTGAAGAATATTTCAAAAGCCTTTGATAAATTTATTAACAAATACATTTTATTTAACATGTTATGACATAAGATTAAACTCAGCATTAATAAAGTAAAATATATGCTTTTGCAGATATAATAAAATGAATAAAAAATAGTATTTTAATAGTACCCCCAAAACCTCAACAAGTTGTTATATTCTCTGTGCTTTCATTATTATTCTTTCAAACATGGTGCTTATTTTCTCTCTTTCAGCTGTAAAGCTTCTGATTTCACCTCCATCTCTCTTAACAATCTATTATTAATTCCTTTAAAGCATGCAAAAAATATGACTTCCAAGAAGAGCCGCCACATAGCCACAGAGTTACGGAACTCACTGCAAGAATACCGATGAATAAAACATTAGTTAACATTGTAATTACAGGTCAAGACTAGGTCCTCAGCTGGTAGAAATGGGCATATACTATGGCAAAACCGAGAAGCACCAGTCACCTGCCTGGTTCCAAGCTCCTAGTCATGGCAATTTGCTTTGTCAGCTATGGCCTCTCCATAAAGCAGAGTATTGTATAGTTCAATATTATTTCATTATAATTCTTACAAATCTCTAGGGAAGTTACATTTTCAAGGGCAGTATGTTGACTTTTAGTCCACCCCAATATATACATTTGAAAGTCGTTATTTCCGAACAGTTAAAGGAAACCTTGGGTCAAATTCCTGCATTATATGAATAAAAATCAGAAAAGTGCATATACATATATATGTATAAATGCAGAAAGAAGACACATTGCTACCTGTAGCATGTCCAGCTGCAACTATATACCGCACTGCCATTTACTGCTATACACACAGGCCTGCGTTGGGACACAGTGCATATACATGAAGGTTAATTTTATCCCCTTGTTCAAGAGACTCCACTGAGGGAAGTCCTGTTTGGGAAAGCAGTAAGGCCAGGGACACTCTAGAAAGTAAGTTTTCTTTCAAGCATGTGTATATGGGACAAGAACTGCCGCAGTGAAGTCCCTGGCAGAGAATCAAAGCTTTAATGCAAAAAGAACTAAATATGTTACACCAAATGGAAAACTAAGTTACTATATCAACTTCAGGGACTTTTGTAGAGTAAAAAATAAATTTTTGTTTTTCTTTTCCATTTCTGGCCAGGTGAGTCTGGTAGAAACAATGCCATATTTCCCATTACCTTCTATAGCTTCTATAGCCTAAGCTTACCCTGACAATTAAACGCACTGAAAGGCATTGATGCTGGAAGTAAAGCCCTTAATTTCAGATCATAGAAATAGCTCTCAATGGCATTTCTTCAGCAGATGAAGAGTTATATTTTTAACTGCAAGCATGGTCTCCGTGCAGGTTGGTTTGATCAGCGTCTCAGGAAGTAAAAACCCAAAATGGCCAGTGTCGCGCAGCTCAAATGCAAATGCATAGGGGATACCGTTTTTATAGGCCCAGTCCATAGAGCTGCCAGAACTCACATCTGAAAGAGAGAATTCAGAGAAAAGTATAAAAAATACAGTTCAATGCAGGTCATGTTGAAAACACTGGATAGTTATCGTGGTATTATGTCTAGAGCACACAGTGACTACAGCTACAATGCAAGCTGTTGCTCCCTGACCCAAAACACCCTTCAGAGAGAGGTATGGGCACCCAGCTCCTTGTGTAAAGTGCTCGGCCCAATACAAGATTAGACCCTAAATTTTCACATGAAAAAAGTAATAACTGAGTTCTCTGTGTAGAGAAACTTCAATAAAAGCAAACATTTAGTACACAACCCCGAACTGTTCTTGTACCAGAGCTTTGCTTCCATGAAGATCTCCCAGCTGGAACTGTGCTCTGCATGCTTCTAGTTTTTTTTTTTTTTTTTTCTCTTTTTTTTTTTTTTTTTTAAGGCAATTCCTTTTCATAGAGAAGGGAGAAAGATGATAAAGTAAAATACAGTCTCCTTTTAAAGAGCTTTTAAAATTATTTTCTCTTAATTTCTGTCTCGTCTCATGATTTCCTTACAGTATGATTGCATTTGCATAGGTGGTGTCTAATATTAACAAACCTTCCAGAGGAAGTGTGTTTCTTATGCTTTTCATTATCTCCATATGTTGGTTACCCAAGACACTTATATTTATATAAAGATCCATCTCCTATGTGGCCTGCTTTCTTCTGCGCAATTCTAGCATTAATTCACACTGCTCTTGCTTCGACACAGCTAACGACTGCACTGTAATGAGCACAAGACGATGACTGTGCTGTGAGATGGGGGCCCACGGCACGGTGTGATGTGTAGAGCTCCAACCAAAACACAGCAACAGCAAAGGAGATGCAGATTACTTGGTAAGGATCTTGCTATTTACTTAAGCTCCTCACTTTTTTTTTTTTTCGTAGCCTGTTGTTCTTACCAAGAGAATTCAGGCCTCATAGTTTCAGTAAAGAGAATGACGTCTCATTGAAACCTATTGAACTTCATTTCCTTTTTCCCATCTGCATGGGGAGCTTGTTTGACAAATGTTGTTACATATTTAAAGAGAATATTTTAAAATTATTCTGTTTATAGGGGAAAATGCATTTGAAATCACCCTCTGAAAAAACGGAAGATATCCAAGTAAAGATACTGTTGCTATCAGTTACCATCATCTAGACACTGAGGCATTTGAAACCTAAGTTTTATGGAGATCATCTTAAATTTTAGAAGGAGCTCATGAATAGCTGTATCTATCACAAGTACATAGAGGGAGAGGCAAAGTAATAGTGAAAGCTGAAAACTACTTTGAATTATTTTCTCCCAAATATTTCATAACGTAGTAATGCATTTGCAGTATCTGGTAAAGATATGCTTTTTCAGATCTTCAGATTTATTTATTTAAATCTCTTTTTGTATGTTCTGAACATGTTACTTGCTGGATTTCCTCTCTAAAATGCATTGCATTTTATTCTCTTTTATTGCATCAATTGACTTAATCTTACTGCAATCAACTGACTGTCAGTTACAAAACTTTTTCCGCCTTCTTCACCATCCACAACTGGAGCAAAGTTCACTTTAAACAGCATTTGCTTCCTTTGTAATAACAAAGGTAGTCTCCTTCTTACTATAATTGGGTGAAAGTCATAAACTTGTGTCAGAGGGAAACTCACACAAAGTGCTAGATGCAGGACCATATCTGTATCTTACGCCATAGGCAGACTGAAGAGCATTAACGGCATTATAGGCTGCAGATTCCTGTGTGGGGGAGAAAAACAAATGCATAAATTAGGTTCTGAATTAAATACTGCAGTGGAGTTGGAACCTGAGCTATGGATTGCTGATTTCCGGCGCAATGCCATGTTCTGTAAGTCTGCAGCAAACAAACTAAAATGATTTTAAGCAAGAAATGCATTATTTATCTTTATTGACAGTAATTCCCTAACACTAAGAACTTGATTCGGTATTTTCATGGCATAAAAAAGCTCACTGCACTGTGAACGGTCAGCCATTAAATATTTCTAATTATAGGTGTATATATACCATTTTTTAGGCATTTAAAAACTATGCAAGCATATTCTGCCAACATCTGCAGATATATTTCCCAGTCCACTAAACCTCATTTCTGCTGGTGGTTGAAGGTTTCATTCCACAGTAGTTCAGCAAGCAGGAAGAAGGAAAGAGGCAAATTCCACTCCTGAATCTCTGGTAGACTGGGGAATATTCACCGCTGGTCTAACTTTCTCTGGGACCAGGAAACATAGGCTTGGAGATCTATTTTCACTATTGCAGAAGTGCAGGTTCAGTGCTGTGTGGGGAAAATGAGCACCTACATTTCAAGATCCATATGGATACAGTCTGTTTAGGACGTTCACGGCATCCTTTGAAACTGTGTGCAGGAGGCCTGGTGCATGGCAAGTCCTGAGGGTCACACATGACTACTGCTTAATACTGCTTGCAAACCCATAGGAAGGATGCACATATTTGAAAGAAAAAGGAATATTATGATCTCAAAGGAAAGGACCCTGGAGAATCATAGACTCACAGGATCATAGAATCACTGAATGGCTTGGGTTGAAAGGGACTTTAAATACCATTTAGTTCCAACCCTCCTTGCCATAGGCAGGGATACCTTCCACCAGACCAGGTTGCTCACAGCCCCATCCAACCTGGCCTTGAGCACTTCCAGGGATGGGGCATCCACAGTTTCTTCAGGCAACCTGTGCCAGTGCCTCACCACCCTCTGAGTGAAGAATTTCATCCTTATATTTACTCTAAATCTCCCCCTCTTTTAGTTTAAAACCATCCCCACTTGTCCTATCACTATCTGCCTGTGTAAAAAGTTGTTCTCCATCTTTTTTTATAAGACCAGTTTAAGTACTGAAAAGCTGCAATGAGGTCACCCTGGAGCCTTCTCTTCTCCAGGCTCACTAGACCAAGCTCTCTCAGCTTTTCTTTACAAAAGGGGTGCTCCAGACCATCTTCATGTCCCTCCTCTGCACCTGCTCCAACAGCTCCACACCCTTCTTGTGCTGGGGGCCCCAGACCTGGATGTAGCACTCCAGGTGGGGCCTCACTAGGGCAGAGCAGAGGGGGACAGTCACCTCCCTCACCCTTCTGGTTGCTCCTCTGTTGATGCATCCCAGGAAGCAGTTGGCCTTCTGGGCTGCAGGCTCACACTGCTGGCTCATGTCAAGCTTTTCGTCGACCAGAACCCCCCAGTCCTTCTCTGCAAGGATGCTCTCAGTGAGTTTTCCCAGTCTGTGTTCATGTCTGGGATTGCCCCACACCAGGTGCAGCACTTAGACCTCATTATGTTCACACGGGCCCATTTATCTAGCTTGTCCAGCTCTTGCCAAATGGAAAAAGAAATTTTTACCCCATTATGAAAATCTGCTAGACACAACTGGATTTGGTTTGTTTGTTTCTCAGCACAAGGAAGATTGTGGTGGAGATTCTGGCCTGATATTTTCAGTTTGTCTCTTGTCTTCCTCTCACCACATCCACGAGAGGCTGCACGAAGGCAGGAGCTGCTCAAGTCAGTGCTGCCCTGCACTTCTGCAGGGCTGGGACCTGGGAGCCAGCTGACGCCGACGGGCAATTTCTGACTCACCCCACACCAAGCACGAGGAGGTGGCAGGAGGCCCAAATCAGAGGGAAGTACTGTCTTTAGGGACTATTCCTCCTCTTACGCATGCAGATGCCTCAACTTTTGTGAGTCATCACACACAGGACCCTGATGGGGCAGGAGGTGTCAGATCCTGTGAGGGCAGAGGGCTTTCATTGCGACAGTGCGCAGTCATCCCAGTAAATGTGCCATGGAAAGGAGAACACAGCTATGAGAGAGAACACTCCCCGCATGAGTTACATATCCTACAGCAACGACAGAAAACAGGAAAGCCCTGTCGAAATCATTCTGAAGAAATCCTTTGGCAATTCCCATTTTAAAGCAGCACAACAGCACTGAGTTCTGCGCAGAGGCAGCAACTGCCCGAAGGTCAGCCCAGGAGGGACCCAAGTACGTGTCTGGCATGTAGGCAGGTGTCCCTGCACTGCTCTTAGCCTGGAGGGATGCTGCTCACTTCCCCTCTTGGAGTTATGTGCCAAAGGGGGACATTTCACACTGTGCAGATCTCACTCTGAATAAACCTGGGCAACCAGCCCTTGAACACCCCCCCCAAGGAGAAAGCTTCACATACAATTGTCAGATTTTTACAAGGAGATACACAAACTCAGTCAGGCCATATAAGCTCACCGTAAACACTATTACAAGTGACTGTACAGGAGAAAAAAAAAAAAAGGAGTGAACAGTAGGTGAAATTTAAAACTCTCTAGGTAGATGAAGGTTTTTGCTGCATTTTTTTTTTTTTCTTAAAGCACACTTTCCTTTTAAGTATCTTAAAAGGACAGATTTCAGGAGAGTGTTAATAAGGTTCATAAGAGACTCGTGCCTAAATTAGCCCAGAATATGCATGTTGTGATCAGTACACAGCACTCCAGTTTCAAAGCAGCTCTGAATAATTGAACGCTTTAATTGAAATGGTAACTGACAGCTCTCTAGAATGACACGACCCAGACAGAAACATCCTTTCTTTAGCCTGGGATTAATTGTGGCCCCCTGTTAACACCAACTGCTATTTATCTGCTGTGCATGTGGAGTCCACGTGGACCAGCAAAGCTTGCTCCATCAGCAGCAGGAAGCAGAGACTGCCACTTCCCATCTTACTGCAAATCTCCAAGAGAACTGAAGAGTCTGGAACCTCAGCCTAAGTCACTTCAAATTTGAGACACTTCAAATATTAAAGATTATTCATTTAGGAGCTGCCGGGTGACGAAGCCTTTGGCTGGAGGCAAATATTAAAACACATAAATAAATAAGCTACACTATTCCATTCATTTCCGCTATAACCCTCCCATACCAAACTTTCTAAATAACAGGAAATCACTTTGGTTTCTTATTACAACCTCCCTCTCCTTTTTGCCCCACCGCAACAAAACCAATGCCAGAGTCAAACAGTGACAGAACATTGAGATTTGGTGTTTGACTTCCATTTGTCCAGGGCTGTTGTCTAAACCAGTGTCTTTGTCACTTTAGGTTCGCACTCAAACTCCCTCTGATGCAAAGCCTGGTCACAGACTCAGGGCACACCTATCACTCACCAAAGATGGACTCCTTTGGTTTAAAAGCTCTGGATGGTAAAGTAGAGTGTGTGCACTGAGGGGCAGTTTCTCTCTCAGAAAGGAAATAGCCGTCAAGCAACAAGAACATGTACTGAAGATTTATTGGGATGTATGAAAACTTTCAGAGATTCATTTTCCTTCAAATGAATTTCCTAATACTGTGTCTGTTGTCTCACATTACTCCTGGTATTGTTGATACCCAGCAATCATCTGGCAGAGGAGATGCTGATTCTTCCTAAGATCATGTCTTTACCTTTTGCTGTCTTGTCTGTTCTAAAATAAAAGGATGTTTGCACCTGCTGGTTTTCGAAGAAGTGAGATCCTGGGGTTTTCAATTCCCAGACTACAGTTTTTGGTAATTAATAGCTACCAGTTCATTTGGGAAACCCTTTGCTGTTCCCTAAAAGAGGGTGGAGAAAGTAGAATAAAAACAAGGTTCATGGATTTAATCAGAGTCAGTGCACAGTTTGATTGCCAGTCTCCACAAGTTCATATTTTTAGTGCCTTTGCCTGCACAGCTAACTTGTAATTTGCTCTATTTCCCAAGAATGACATCAGACAGGAGAAATTTTAGTAACTCATGAAATTAAGTGTCTTAACAGAAATAAACCAACAAAGAGGCTTCAGTTTGTGCAGTGCTGGCTGCTCAGTCTCCTGAGAGGGCAGCTCAGTGAAACTTCAGCGAATCTCCAGGGACTGACAACATCATTTATTTTGCACAGGATAAATGTAAGATGCAGTTAAGCTCCTTCTGGAGTAAACTAGCTTTAACTAGTAAGTTAAATGTCACTGCAACTTTCAAGGCCAGAATGAGAGATATATGGGCAAGGCAAAAGAAAGATGCTGGCTAGTGATTGCTGCAATATGTGGCTGTGAGCAGGAGCAAAGAGCAAGTGAAGCTTGAGCAACATTTCCCTGAGAGAATAGGCTAAAGGGAGGGTTTTATGCACAGGAGTCTGGCTCAAAGCAGACTTCATACTGCAAGCAGGGGGAATAGCTCTCCTGCATTTGGATGAGCATAGAATACATGAAATGTACATATTTGTAAATCAATAGGCTTGCATCAAAAAATATGCTATTAATTTATTCTCCTAATAAACAAAAGCTCCAAAGTACCTGATGTTAATTAACTGCTTGTCATCAAGTGGTAAAAATGCTACGTCTGAGCAGGTTGATACATATGGCAATAGAAGCTTTATTTTTGGTGAAATCTATGCGATTTCTCTTCTAATCAATAAACGTAAACCTTTTCAATTTTATTTTGGTCATAAAATTGAAGATGATCTTCTTTGTGCTTCAAGTGTTCCAGTTCTGAGCATGAAGGGACAGGATATCAGCTAGATGATGCCCAGGGACTTAACTACATAATTCCCATTACTGTTAATTAAATAAAATGATAATAACTATAATTAAAACCCAGGGATTTATCCTATAGGGTAATTTGCAGGGACTGATGGATGGAAGGCGCTATACCATTTAAATCAAATTACTGATGACTCACTTTGAGGGAAGGCTATCTAATCAGAAATGAGATTGTAAGCGGATCCAGAATAAATACTGCTCAATATTAAATATGTGCAAAGCATTGAAGAAACAACTCTCTTCTCAAAATGAAAATGTACCCAAAAAATGTTATATAGAGAAGTGTATTCTCCTCAGTGTTAATGTACTTACCACACAACTGAAGTTTGGAATAGTTTCATATTTGTAAGAGTAAGGGTACAGCAGCATCTGTGCATATGCGTGGAAGGACAAGTAGGCTTTTATTTGTTTCCGATGTTTGCGGAGAAAATGAGCAACAGCCTTTACTTCAGGCTCAGACTCAGGGTAGGGACCACAGTAGGTGTCATCGCATGGGTGAAATGAAGCACCTTCATCTAGAGATGGAATGAGAAAGCTGATGGTGAGCAATCACAGGCAATTTCTATGGGTCAGCCTTATGTGAGCCTCCGTGCAAGAGCATGAAAAGCCATAAAAAAATTGCTTAGTCTCTGTGCAAAAGCATGAAAAGCCATAAACAAGTTGCTTTTTTTGTGAATGATGGGCACGAGCTAGTGGGACCTCAGCACAGCAATCTGCTTGTTCATCTAATAAACACACCAAGTGGCCAACTACAAGCAGTTTTCCCCAGCGGATGTGTTTTTAACCCAAACAGAAAAGGAGAGCATGGCTTCATTGTATTTTCTTCACTAGATTTCCATATGAGGGGCACATTTTATGATAGCACTCTGGCATAGAGGTTTTATTAAAACTAGTGAGGGGTTTCAGTTGGTCTATTAGGAATAATGGGAATCTTTCACCAGTCACTGCCAAGACCAGTCTAGCCCTTAAGAGTAGTTTAGTGTACTAGCTTATGCAGTGATAGCTGCAATGGTAGGTGGATAACCTCGACATGCATTACCTTCGAGACTCGTTTAAAACATGAGAATAGTCCCTGACTACTGCCTATTTTTACTCTCGCAAACCTTATGGGAAAAAAATGATGAGCTGCATAGGATGATTGCTCAGTTAACTAAAATAGAAATAATCTCAGCTTGCACAGGGTTTATTTTTCTTTCAAAAAGGAGCAAGGGCACACTTGTGAGGATTTCTTTCACTGCATCATTGTGCCCATGTGGCAGTAAGCTACAGAAGTGAAACCTACATGTAATATCCCATGAGGTAGTGAAAGATGAAACTCAGAAAAGGAGGCGTGGTAGTGGCTCCTTTATCACATAGCAGTTCTGGTCCTAAGCCACCACCTCATTTACAGCTTAGGACTTGGGCCGAAAAGAAGAATATTTATGCAAATCTATAGCACTTTTTTATCCACTGTGATTTCTAAATGCCACATGCTTCACACTGACCTGCAGAATAATAATTGTTTGCTACATTTCCTGGTACCATCAGGGATTTACAAAAGCAGTGCTTTATCAGCTTTCCTTTGTATAGTAAGTACTCCCATCTTCAAATAATAAGAAAAAAGCAGTGTGTGAGGGTGCATAATAATATGAACTAAAGCAGGGTTATGCGATCATCCTAATGCCAAAAAAATAAAATAAAAAGTGGAAGGATTTCACACTGCAGCTTCATTTGTAATAGGAAAAATGAGGCTATCATTCAATGGCCACAGGTGGGGATATCAAAAGGTATTACTGCTTAGATAGCAGTGGGTATGGAAGGGTTATGTTGAGGGCAGATGGTGTCCTCCCTGCAGAACAGATGGCCACCAAGTCATCCACATCCCAAGAGCACCCTGCCTTGATGTCTTGTCAGATAATATAGCTAAAGGAAAGCTATTTAACAGAGCCTCCAAAGCTACTGCTTTTTTTTTTTTTTTTTTTTTTTTTTTAATGGATGCTTCATCTCCCATAACAGTGTTCTATGCTGAGCCATGAAAAAGAGCCTCCTTTTTAATAAAAAGCATAATCCTACAAGCTAACACTAAAATGACCCAGTGGTAAAATATGACTCAGTTTAGTGACTTTTAGTGAAGAAAAGATTCTCTAAACTGCTCAGCCTACTATCGTGAGCCACTTGTAATCCCAGCTGTAGTTAATGTTTTTCTTTAAGTGAAGCTGGCTGGTGGTAAAGAGACTGAGTTTCCATGGTGCCCATGGACAGTGTAAGGATATCCTGAATTTTCATACTGCAAGTTCTTTTACAGTAACACAAGAAATAAAAAATGATACAGCATGTATCAACAACTCCTGTGAAATTTCAAAGTTATATTCATGAGAAGAAAATGGAATTGTGTTAAATATCACCATGCTGCCTTATTTTTGTACCTGGTAGTATATCAAGGGTATCATCCAGCATCTATCATAAGATCAAAAGTACAAAGGAAGCATGTGCAGAGACTGATAAAACCAAGTCTAACTGGGTACACAAGCAAAACTGGGAGTATGGATAAGCTGGAGCATGATTCTCAAACTTCCTTGCAGCCACTTCTCCTGTCAGTGTGGGGTGCTGTACTCAGTGAGCAATGGGGTGCAATGGTAAATGAGATGCACTGGAAATTTTAATTCCCACTGCTTCTTTCTCAGAGCTTTGGATGCAAACCCTTTCACTGGATTTGCCCTATGAAATGATTTAATTCTGTGTACCTCGTTATTGGCTTTAAAGTTGCTGTTTATCTCATGAATTAAACCATTGTGCTACTTACTGCATATACATATATATATATATATATATACATATATATATATATATATATTGCAAGGGACATTTGTACACCAGAGGTGTTGAAGCCAGTATTCACCTGGGGCTGTGTGCAATTTCTGTGCACTAGTTTGGGCACAGGGGCGCTGCAAAATGGTATCTATCACAATCAGCGACATAACCCATTTTTCAGCCCCTAGAGAATACAGAAGCAACATCATAAAGCTTACATGAAAGTCCTGCACTAGAAGGGCAGAGGAAAGCAGAATGGATGCTGTGCTATCTTTACCAAATAGCTCAGTGCAGCCAGCACACAGTGGCTTTGCTGGGGCTGGATTCTGCTACCACACACCTGCCTGGGAGTCCTGCAGTGAAGTTCAAGCCTTGGCTGCAAACTGTAGGCGTGACTGAACCATATTAAAAGTTTTTTACAAGCATACGCAGTATTAAATTTTAAATGCATCATGGTTTTACAAGCCTAAACGTGTGATATGATCCAGATTCTTCTCTGCCTCATTTAGAGTCAGATTAACAAGAACACAGGCCTCCAGGTGAGGATCTTCTGAGCACCAGTCAGCCCTGTCCATGAAAGAGCTCTTTATTCTCTGCTGAAAGAGAGAATCAGGTGGAATTTAGGGTCCAGTGCGGAAAGCAGAGCATGTGCTTAGTGGGATGATGAGCAACTTTGAAAGAATTTTTATTTTTTAAAGTTGTGGTGGGGAGCTGCCTTTCATTTATAGTGCAGGGAAGAGATTTAACAAGTAGTGGATTGCAACACACAACACATGTGTATTGTTATGGTTTCATTTAGCTTAGATTTTTTTTTTTTTTTTTTTTAAACAGAAAAATGAGCAAACATTTTCAGGACTGAGTAAAAAGTGTTTAGGTTTTAACACAGTTGGAGTGTTTTAAATACAGGGGAGCAGGAAGAGGGAGGAGCAGAGGGATTTGAACCCAAGAAAGATTAATTAAGATCTAGAAAGAAAACACACTGTGTGAATATTAATGTTGCATGATAGATAACTATAGTATGGTTCTGAAGATTTTTAAGAGAACTGTTCATACCAATTATGCCGGTGACTTCTGAACAGTAAAAACACATCCCCAAAATAGCTGCAGTTGTGATTTTTGCACTTTAGTAATAGATAATAGCAGTGATGCAGGAATTTGGTTCCTTTTTACAATATGTTTTGTGGCATAAATGTGCCTTGAAGATCATGATAGCAGCCCTAGGACTGTTTTATGAGGTGTAGGGATTCTCATCTAAAATCTAACGTCTGTAACTGCTTCCATGTCAGTCCCCTCTTTACTGCAAGTAGAGTTGATAGAAATTGGAAGGTCCATAGTGTATGGGTCCGTACTGTATTCACAGAATCACAGAACTGTAAGGGTTGGAAGGGACCTCGAAAGATCATCGGGTCCAACCCCCCTGCCAAAGCAGGTTACTCAGAGCAGGCTGCCCAGGTAGGCGTCCAGACAGGCCTTGAATATCTCCAGAGAAGGAGACTCCACAACCTCCCTAGGCAGCCTGTTCCAGTGCTCCGTCACCCTCACCGTGAGGGTGAGGCACACATATTGAACGTATGCTTCTGTTCACTCTCATCTCTTTTATAATTCCCCCAAGCAGATAATTTACCCTTACTCTTATCCTTACAATTTTCAAAAATCTATTTAGGCAATCAAATCAATGAAAGGCAGACTGCACAGTGCTTAGCCTTACTGCAAGCGGTGAGAGCACTGTGGAAACACCTGGAAAGTTCCAGAAGAATAGATCAAAGGGAGGACCATTGTGCTAACACCATGCAAACACAGTTTCAGAGAGGTGAAGGAAGTTGCTCGAGATGGGAGAGCAGGTCAGCAGAAGAACCAGGTGTATAATGCTGTATTTGACAATGAAGGGCTGTTACTTTCTGCTACACCAGAACTTGTGTGGCTGCTGACTGCTGTGTGAGAGTTGTATCACCTTGCTGTAAGATTTAATAAAATACCATTTCTTGTTCAGCTGATCCATTCCATATCCTTCTGGTAATATTTCATTACTACTGTGCCCTCTATGCAAAATTTAGGTCAGTTTTTATGAAAGTATTTACAGAAGTTCAGGGAGCTTGAAAATTGATCTCCATCTATTTAAAAGCTTTTTCACTAAATCACTAAAAATAATAGTCTTAAAATATTCCCAGACCTTTCTCTACAAAGCAAATCTGAAGTTTCCAAAACTAAGGTCATTTCAGAGAAGAGATTAATTAAATAAAATGTAAAATGAAGTCTAAAATATTTCCTAAAGTTGTAGTCAGGTAAATTCTGAAACATGACAGGCCAAACTCAATACTATACTTCATATGATTTAAGTTATTGCAGAAATGCAGAACAGGTGTATGTGTGGTTTTTCACTTTTGCCATAATTACCATGAAAACTTTTGTGATAAGATGTGTTTTTCCAAAGTTCAAGCCTTTTTTTTTTTTTTAAGATAGATGGAAGACTCGAGCCCTGCCTTGTGGTGTTATAGGAAAGCAGCTTCAACTTTAACTGCTTTAACTGTGGAACTGTAGTGGGTTTACGTGGCAAGGTTTTGGTAGCAGGGAGCCATAGGGGTGGTTTCTGTGAGAAAGATCTAGAAGCTGCCCCATGTTTGGGAAGGGCCCCATTGTTTTCCAGATCCGAGCCAATAAGCGATGTTGTTTTGCGCCTCTGTGAGAGCATATTTAAGACAGGGAAAAAACGCTGCGCCACACAGCAGCCGGGAGACTCAAGGGAGCGAGAGAACAGCCTTGCACCAAGGTCAGTGTAGAAGGAGGGGGAGAGGTGCTCCAGGCGCCGGAGCAGAAGTCCCCTGTGGCCTGTGGTGAGGACCATGGTGAAGCAGGATGTCCCCCTGCAGCCCATGGAGTACCACGGTGGAGCAGGGTTCCACGCTGCAGCCCGTGGAGGAGACCACGGTGGAGCAGGTGGCCCTGCACCGACGGAGGCTGCCGCCTGTGGAAGACCCCTGCCGGAGCAGATTCCGGGCCGGACCTGTAGCCCGTGGAGAGGAGTCCACGCAGGAGCAGGTGACCCGGCAGGAGCTGCTGCCCGTAGGGGAGCCAGGTTGGAGCAGTTTTCTCCTGAGGGATGGACCCCGTGGTACGGACCCATATCTGGAGCAGTTCTGAAAGAGCTGCTGCCTGTGGGAAGCCCACGCCGGATCAGTTCATCAAGGACTGCATCCCGTGGGTGGGACCCCACAGCACAGGGGACGAGAGTGATCGAGAAGGAGCGGCAGAGAAGAAGTGCTGTAGACTGACCATAACCCCCATTCCCCCGTTCCCCTGCGCCGCTCGGGGGGAGGAGATGGAAGAGGGTGGATGGGGGGAAGGTGCTTTTGGTTTTTTTTTCCTTTGTTTTCTCACTTCTCTCGCTTGTTAGTTGTAGGCAATAAATCTTACTATCTCCTTATGCCGAGTCTGTTTTGCCCGTTACAATAATTATTGCGTGATTTTCTCGTCCTTATCTCAATCCTTGAGCCCTTTTCACATATTTTCTCCCCATTCCTCTTTGAGGAGGGGGAGTGAGAGAGCGGCTGTGGTGGAGCTCGGCTGCCCACTCGAGCGGAACCACGACAGGAACACTTCACAACTGATGTGATCTAATCCACTTACTGTGTTGATATATAAATACAGGGTAATCTGAACTGGTGGACCAAAGTACTTCCAGACTTACCACACCATTTCACTTTCCAGTTGCGATTAGCATCAACACCATAACATGGGAACCTGGAGTTCTTTGATCTTGTTTTTCTCCAGAATCGATCCTAAAGTAAGTTTTAAAACAGTTAATTAACAATATAATTAACAATATTACTATAGTTTGATGAAAATCTGTCTGTACACACGAATTAATTTACTTCCATTTTGCATGACACAAACTGATGGGTCAGATTATACAGAAAGTCATGTTTGAATGACAAAATAAACATTCAATCTTTCCTGTCTGAACAATTTTTTGAGTAATACTACTGACAGTACTTACATTTGTCCAGCTAAAATGGTATCCATCCACATTAAATACAGGCATAATATAGAAATACAGCTGAGTTAGCATCCTTCTCATGGCAGGATCAGTCTGGTATGTTTGCAGAGCCTACAGAAGAAAGGTCATAGTATGTAGCTTCCATAACAAAAATAATTTCCTGGTTAAGTGTTGTGACCAGTTAAGACGGTCATGCAGCCTTTGGAACTATAGAGGCCTGTTTCTACTGCACTGTTGGCATTCTTAGAGCTGTACTGGAAAGGCTGACATCTTCCTCTAAATGTGATTAAAGGTAGTGTGTGTATGTGAAAAAAGTTGTTCAAAAGACCCTATTTTTCTCAGTTAATTTTAATAGACAAGAAAATACAACTCACATTACATAGAAACAAATGCACGTGAAGTGTTTCTTGATGTAAGAGCTGAAAGTCAGTGGAATAGTTTCTTAGCTGAGGAAACATGCTTAGGTCCCATAAGCCAATGGAGTGCTATTGTTCCTACCAGGTGATGATTTGGTGAGGTCAGAGCATGTATAAAAGTATTTAAGGCTCACCTTATGTAATCTTTTGTTGTATTCAAAGTAATTAACTATATTCACAATCATCAATAAAAGCAGCTTATTCCTTTACAATATAGAAAGCTCTGTACTTTTGGAGAAGCTCAGGTATAAAGCTATAAAGGAAGAGGAAGTCTGGGTAGGGAAAGGAATTTTTTTCCATTCTCCATCATAGAGAAATGAAACAAACCAGAAACTCCTCAGCAGCTATTTCAGGGAGAAGAAATTTGGCTGAGGAGGAAACAAGTCACCACACATCACTTCCTTGACATTTTAATGTTTTTCTCTTTTTAGCCAGTATTAACAAATACAGCTCAGCTTGGGTCTTTGTGGTGGGTATTTACATATCAGAGATAACAAGACTGGCATATTTGCTTGTGGCTTTATCTGTGCATGCCATTCTTTTACTGCAAGTTACATCTGTAATTATGCATTTTGTTAGATTGAAGAGTTCTATATACTGTATCATAAACTGGAAGAAGAAACTCTTAAAAATACTTCTAAAAAAATCTCCTTAAAAGAGCCAAATATAATTAATTAATTTATGGCGATACACTCCTTAAAAACTACAAGGATAAGCTTTGAATTTTTTTCAGAGCTTTTCCAAATTTGCAAGAAGGGACATAATGAAAATTAATTAATTAAATTAATTAATTTTTAAATTTTAAATTTTTAATTAAATTAATTAATTAAAAAGTATTTGAATTAATAATTTTAATTCAAAAGCTACAAAATCATAGAATCATAGAATCACTGAATGGCTTGGGTTGAAAGGGACTTTAAATACCATTTAGTTCCAACTCTCCCTGCCAGGGACACCTCCCACCAGATCAGGTTGCCCAAACCCCCATCCAGCCTGGCCTTGAACACCTCCAGGGATGGGGCATCCACAGCTTCTCTGGGCAGCCTGTGCCAGTGCCTCACCACCCTCTGAGTGAAGAATTTCATCTTTATATCTACTCTGAATGGCCCCTCTTTTAGTTTAAAACCATTTCCCCTTGTCCTATCACTATCTGCCTGAGCAAAAAGTTGTTCTCCATCTTTTTTATAAGCCCTCTTTAAGTATTGAAAAGCTACAATGAGGTCACCCTGGAGCCTTCTCTTCTTCAGGCTGAACATTCCCAGCCCTCTCACCCTTTCTCCATAGGAGAGGTGCTTCAGTCCTCTGATTATCTTTGTGGCCCTCCTCTGGACCTGCTCCAACAGCCCCACACCCTTCTTGTGCTGGGGACCCCAGACCTGGACGCAGCACTCCAGGTGGGGCCTCACAAGGGCAGAGCAGAGGGGCACAGTCATCTCCATCGCCCTGCTGGCCACCCCTCTGTTGTTGCAGTCCAGGACGCAGTTGGCCTTCTGAGTTGCAAGCTTGCACTGCTGGCTCGTGTTGAGCAAAATTCCAAGCTCCCTTTAATTTTTTAAAGCTGCTCTGTTTTATTTTGAATGACTGCTGTATTTTATGAAATACTATGGGAGACTTCGGAGGGCTTTAGTGCTTTGGAGGGCAGTTATACTTTTCAAACTTTTAAGTCTTAAAATTGATTTAGAGGCACATATATCAATCATTTAGTTCTGTTCTTTAAAACATATATGATTTATCTTAATAAACTGGTTAGCCTTTCAGAGTACCATTTCACTTAAAACGTAATGGACCTGGCACAGCTTTCTTCATGGAAAGTGAGAGTGTAGATGGTGTAAACTGGTATAAGTGAGATCATATTAATTCTTTCTGCTGAAATTATTTTGTCCTTCATAGTAAATTTTTATCTGGCAGTTTTATTTGGCACATGCAATAAGGCAACACAGGCTGTATAATCTTACCTCCCTTAACTGGGAGGTCTTTGGCAACGTGCCTCACAGGCACTAAGGTGTGTCATTGCTGGAGCACAGCACACAACTTGCCTTTTGTGCCGTGACTTTCAAATCCTCCAAATAATGATCGTGCGAACCCACCCCCAGCAGTGCTGAAACATTTTCTCCTCACTACAGCAGAAGCAAGACAAATATAAACCATTAGTGAATTAACTGCATTGTAGTTTGCACACAGCCCTCAGAATACAAAGTGATGATACTTCATAGAGCTCGATTCTGCTTCCCCATCATGCAATCAATAGCAGCTTTGCTGCTGAATGCGCAGAGAGCCAGGCTGGCCCAATAAATGCTGAATAGTGTTATTAGTGAATGAACAGATGATGCAGGAACCCTGCCAACAACGTGCAAGCAATCTGCCTGGGGGATGGGGGAAACGACCGGTGATTAATAGGAGGGGGCTCAATCATCTGGATCAGCAGAGAGTAGTGGTTTCTGATCAAGCTATGCCAGCTTAGGCTGGCTGAGGACCCAGACCATACAGAATTTAATTTGGGGGATGAAGTAAACAAAAGAGCCAAAGCAATAAAGCACAAGAGTTTAAAATGGATTTAGGACACAGTTGGACTTTTTATGAAGTAAAGGGATTGACTCAGAAGAACAAAGTGAGGAAACAGGTTTGAGAGAAACTCTGAAGTTGCATGTGACCTTAATGATTTGCTGTCCCACAATTAATTGTTATTATATTTAAGGTAACAATCAGCTTATATTGTTTCTGTCTTTGAATTTAACATTCACACTGAATGTTAAACATTACTATTTTAGCATAGAGAATTGACTCCATTGCTGTTTTACCAGAAATCACACACACACACACACAAAAAAACAAAACAAAACAAAACAAAACAAAACCTTCTGATAACACAGGATTAACTCCTCTACACATTTACAAAGACATCAGTTAAAACATCCTTCTGATGGCAGCATATAATGTTTTACTATTCTCTGTATTTCTTACATTTTAGCAGGGTGATACTATGATCTGCTCTTCAGGCCTTCATGGCCACTTTATCAGTTTGTCAGTAGTTTTCTCTGTCACTGTACTTGGAAGCAGTACATCCTTTTATCCCCATTTTCCTTTTTACTACTAATGCCCTGCTCTGGCACTCTGATCACAAGCAGAGCAGTAAACCTGTTTTTAAGGAGAAGGTACAAATAAGTACCTAGAACCAACCATCTAAAAGTAAAGGGTCAAATGTTCAAGATTGAAGCTTGAACTGTGTCTGAAACCTGAAACCATTTTTTTTTTCCCAAGCAAAATCTTACTTCCTCTTTCTTAATATACAGAAAACATTGCCCATAGGAGGAATACAAAAACAGCAATGGAGAAAAATGACAGTGTGCTGAAACTCCTCTGCAGCACTCAGAAGAGAGTCCATAAAAAGACTGTGCAAAGGAGAAGGAGCTGTGGTATCCCAGGCTTGCTTATAGTACTACTTAATGTTTCCAATGGAGAAGATACTGAAGCAGAGAAAAGCCAGAGGGACAACAACATGATTGATATGTTACAGAAACAATGAGCAGTCCCACCATGGCTGGGACCGCTCTAGCAATAGGAGATATAGCTTCTTGGTTCCACTCAGAGGGGTAGTACATAAAAAAACCCTCTTAAGTCCCAAATTGTTCAAGGACTATCTAGGTGGGAAAGGAAAAGCCTGTGTTATTCTGAAGCACTATGAATTCTTTAAAAGATAATTGTGTACAATCTGGTAATTTGTGTACAATCCTGGTAATTGTGTACAACTAATGCCCACATGAACTTGGTGGCAACCAACTGAGATGTTGGTCTTGTATATATTGAGGGAAACCCAATATAATTCACTTGAGTAGATCATTAAATTTAATAGTTGAGATGCAGCTAAATAATTAAGATACACATTATTGCCTATAGGTCAGTTTCTGAAACAGCTAAGTTGTTGAAAGCACGTAATTTTCTTTCACAGTGTTTCATGATAAATAGTGCCTTTGCATATCAATAGTTTTACTGAGGTCCTATTTTACTCAACATCGTCATAAAGGGCTGGGTTGCTAAAATATAAAACAGTATTTCTTCCCTAGGACAAGTGTTGAAGCAACAATGTGAATTGTCTTCATGCACTGAACACTCAACAGGTTAAAAGCCCTCATGGGTCAGACTTTGAATATCTTAGTGATTAATACTCACATAGGAGTTTACACTAGCAAATGTCATTGAACAATTCCTACTACAGGCACAAGACAGATGCAAGATTACCTTTATTTTATCAACATGCATTCACATTGTGAAAAAATGAACAGCTGCAAGCACAATGAAAGTAATTTCAAGCTTCTTAAGATCATGGGTAGTTGGGAAGATGCAGCTGGGTAGTTGAAAGTGTACAAGAGAAATAATGCAGGGCTTTTTTTCCTTTTGGAAAAGAAAAACCAGAAGTAATTTTAAATATGTATATTTTCACCATCATGAAGGTGTCACATCAAAGGAGAGGACCTTCTCTAAACAATAATAATGTTGAATAGAACCTGGGAAAATCCATTATGGACCCAAAAAAGAGAAGAAATACTGTACAGCATAGAAATGGTTTGCCACAGCTGTTTTTAAAACAATGCATCACATGCCTCATTGTGGTGATATCACGGTACTGCACTCCATCCTTTTTGGCATTGGCTTAGGTACTATCCATTAAAATAATAACAATAATAATAAAGCATCACAATCACAACTGAAGGCCCAGTCCTGGAAACTCCTGTTAGTAGTGTTCACAGCTACTTTATTTTCCTACCCGTCAGAATTGGTACACATCAGTAACATCTGTTTTCAGTAGTAAGAATGTGCTGGAGAGATGCACAAACTCAGACCAAAGTGGGATGTAAGTTGGCTGCAGAAATAACAGACATTGTTCAGAACTGAACCAGCTGTGGAGTGGAGTGGAGATGTTGAGTGGTAGCAGAAACTAGATACAGATAGGTGTGATTATGGCATGGAAACTTCAAATGGCAGGAACAGCATTTGGAAGAAAGAAAAAATCATGCGGATAAAACAGATCCTGCATTTGTACCAGCACCTCTTGCTGTTGAAAGGCTGATGAATGAAGTACTGAGTGAAGAGGCTGAAAGAGGAGATCTCTCTGATGGAGCAAAACCAAATAACATCTCAGGCAGAAGCTCCTGACAGAAAAGAATGAATTAGCTAAAGATAAGTAAGGCTGAGTGTTTCAAATATAGATGCTGCAGGATGAAACAGATGGATTTTTCCCCCAGATAATGGATATACAGGGAGCACTCAGAGAAGACAATTTTATTTATTTATTTATTTATTTTTGAGGCTAGGCAGCTAAAAAGACAGCTGGGGAGACTAGAATCTGGCAAACAATAAAAATTAAGCTCAAATGATTGTATGACATTTACTGAAAAAGCTGTCAGAGCATTTGTGTAGAGATCTTTCACCAGGTGACTGGCACTTCAAGGTGAGAAGAGCTCAGTCCTCACAGTGCCACAATCAGTCACACTTGGGAAGGAGGCTGCAGGGGGCCAGAATGCAGCCCTTAGAAGTTTCTGGTCCTGTTTTAAGAAACAAGGGTGAACACAAAACTGATGAACAGGAGAAAAACACAGAAAAGAAGATTTTACAGAGTCAGCAGATGTGGTGGTTTAAAAACAACCAAGAAAAAATGTCAAGTCAAACCAACATCAGCTGAAGAGATTTAGCTGAAGGGAAGGGACCTTGGAAAGAAGGAGTGTATCCAGCTAAAGGGTGAAGGGAAAAATCTACAGATACAGTATTTGTTTTCACCTTACATGCCTCTGACTCTGGAATATTTCCAAAGATTTCAAAAGCTCTTCGGGTTTCTGAGAGCCAGTGCTCACATATATGCTAAGATTAGGGGTACATCTGTCCCCAGGAACAGCAGTGGTATAAATGTAGGGCATACAGAGAGATACAGTCAAGTCTTTGCTTGCTTTCCTGCACAGCTCTAAACCTCTGCTAGGAGAATGTGAAAAAATGGAGATGGAAAGCATATTTTGGTGTTTTTGTGTACGTGTGTGAACTAACTACATTGTCTCAAAGAATTCCTAAACACAGGTGTAACGAGCATTCTTTAAATTAATACTTGTGTGAAATAGTGGATTGTAGGAATGTGGCATTTCAGCTGTACCTGTCTGAAAGGCTTAAGTCTGTTGAGAAGTGATAGGTCAAGAATATAATCTTTAACAAACATTAGTGTATTGCTTCACATAACTCTTACAGACCCCTGAGGTCAGAATATTTATGAAGTGGGTGAAAAACTGGTGTCTGAATCTCTTAATCAGTGGGGGGAGCAGCCAACATTTTGAGGCTCTTCTAGTTATAAAGGTCGAGGGGAAATAAATCTCCTGAGTCTTAAAGGCTTACCAACTTTGATGCAATTCAAGACCCAGAAATGATCCAGAAAGTGAGGCTGCTTTCCTGACAGTGTGGACATCAGCACTGGAATGAGTGAGTGACTGAGTGCTGCTCTGCCTGCTGATGCAGCATCTCACAGGTGGTTTGTCCATCAGGACCTGGACTGTGGAACTTTGCAGAATGAGTATAAATGCTAAACTGGCTTTCAGCAGTTCTTAAAGTAGGAATAGTTATAGCTTTACGGCCTTCTGACCACATGGCCTGACTAGCACTGAGGAATAGCCAAACCTTTTAAAAATTGATGCTGTCTTGGTCTCCTGCTTGGAC
This sequence comes from Netta rufina, assembly GCF_964035555.1. Lineage (NCBI taxonomy): Eukaryota > Metazoa > Chordata > Aves > Anseriformes > Anatidae > Netta > Netta rufina. Next base: position 123,571,016 of record NC_140124.1, read on the forward strand.
CTGCCTTTGATCACACTGTTGTCCTCATTCAGTTCTGTATATATATGCTCTATTATTTTAGGTATTCTGCCTTCACAGTCAAGCACTTCATAAACATTCACTATAAGAATCTGAGGCCTCAAACCATCCAAAATTCCTGGTAAAAACTGGTCTCTGGGGCCTGGTCTGCAAGCAGGATGGCTGCCTTATTGGCAGAATGCATCCCACAAAGTGTCTCATAAATCAGTCTCAAGCTTAGAATACTGTAGGCAGGTGTTGCCATTTTGCTTCTTGGACAGTGTCTGTATTTCTCTTAGCTCAGTGCTATGGAGTGCAAAGATGGGATTCAGGCCTGGCTATGGCAGCAATCAATATCAATGTCAGCATTTAAAAAAAATCTGCCCAGCTTTTTTTTTTTTTAATGTATTTATTTTTATTTATTTATTTGTTTGTTTGTTTGTTTTGTCTGAGGTTACCTGTCTGCTCCCTGTCTGCATGATGAAGCACAAACACGTTGCCTTGGACAATTTGGGAAATCATATATTCGGGATCATAGGAGACACATTTCAGAATTTGGACTTGCAACCATGCATCTCTCAAATTAAGGTATATAGAGCATGTTGATACCTTTCTCAGATTTGGGATTCTTTTGAGATTCGACAGCTATTATGACCCACATGATGCAGTGCTGCTAGGGTACTTGGCTTCAGAGTGCATATTTGGATTCTTCTTTTATACAGCTCCTTTCCAGTGGATAGGGGTCAGGGAATTGTTATAGGTGGTCTAGCAAGGTCAACGCCTGAACCAAACATTCAAAGAATAATAATATTATTTTGAGGAAAATCCCCAAACTTAAACATTTCAAAAACGTAAGAGCCTAGGGAGTCTATGGAAGAGAATGCCACCATTCACATTGGAGGTGTAGATCTGCTGAAATGGCAGTTTTCCTTTTTTTTTCTAGAAAGGCCCACTTTTGTGGATTGGTGACGAAGGTGGTAGTGGAGGGTTACGTATTTCCAAAATGTCAGACTATTTGCATTGTCATTTGAAAATCTGATGAGGCCACTCACTTAGGGAACTGCATTTGATCTCAGTGGACTTTTCCTTTCTGCTTGCCATTGTATTCTAAGAACATTTTGTCATGAAGAAATATATATATATATTTTTTTTTAATGGAAGCTGTTAATTAAATTTCTTGAATTTTCTAATCCTTCAGGTTTAAAATACAGATTCTTTCAACAGAAGCGAAGAATAGGGCATCTTAAAGTTATACCTCTTGTATTTTGTTTCTGAAAATGTTGTATGAGCAACATTTCAAGGTTATATATCATTGACATGGATCGAATGGCAGCATTTATTAGAGGGAAGAAAGTCAAACCAGATGTAATGTGAATCCTCATCTGCTTCCACTAAAACTGAAATTGAACCTAGTTTTGATGTTAATTTGAACAGCAGCCTGTGAATAATATTTCAGATTTTCAAAACAATGTTACAATCTTACATCTGAGGTCTGGATAATTAGATATCTGAATTTTGCTTTTAGTCTCTTAGCTGCACACACAGTGAAGAGGAGTTAAATGCTCTTAGTTAAGACATATACATACTTAATATACTTATATATTAAGTATACTTAATATATATATATTAATATACTTCTGCAAAACGTCTGTAGATTTTGCTTCCTTGTTTATGTGAAGGGCTATTTAATTTTGGTTAAATATGTTATGTCTGATTTTTTTTTGTGTGTCTACTGCTTTCTACAAAGTAATTACACATAACAGAGTCCCTTTCTTTCCAGTATGTAATATTTACCAACCCATTTTAATGTATGATTAGATTCCATGCAGATGTTTTAAAAATGTAGGAGGATATATATATATACATATATATTTAATTTGCTGCTGTGGAAACAAAGTCCAGGTTGCATTAGATTCATTTATCTTTGCAGGTTGCCTTCAGAGTAGTTCACGTGTAATCAGTTCCATTTCTTTTCACAGTTCGTATTGTTTCCCTATACTCCACTGCAGGTTTCTAATATTTCCACTGTCAGGGTCTTTATTTCTGGCCCTATTCATCTGAGTAAGGCTTGAGGTTGGTGGAACTCCACTGTAAACAGTTATTCGCAGCAAATAACTATTGCCAGGTTTTCTACTACAATACAGACCCAGACACTTCTCTGTGGCTCATCAGCTGGTACCTAAAACTCTGATCCTGCATGCACAGAAGTCCCATTTCTTGACCTAAAATTCAATGACCATGAGGTAGGGTTTCTCAGAGGCCACCAGTATTGTTAATCCCTGTAGAACATCTGATTATCTTTAGCTGAGACTAAAGGCATTCAGGGCCGCCTACTACAGAAACAGACAGTGAATTTCTTATTAACACCAGACCTATGGGATACCAAGCCAAGGCCAGAGCTCATCCTGGAGTAGATTATAATTTTTTAAAAGGGGACAACAACAAGAAAACAAAACAAAACAAAACGCTCTGAAACCAAACAATGGTCTTTGCTCTCCTTTTGTTTCAGAACACAAGAAGGTTGTTTTTGTACTTCACAGTTATATTACTACATAATGCAAAACCCTTCCCTGTGTGTTCTCTTTCTCTTTGAAAGATCCTTGTGGATCTTTCTCCCTTTTCCCTTAGTTCAGCTGTTCCTTTTCTCTAACGATTGTATTTGCCTGAATCTAGAAGGAGCCTGCATAGCAGGCTGCCTCTTGTCTTCCCACGCTCTGGTCCCACATCCTCATTTCCCAAGTCTGCTTTGCCTTGCTCTGCTTTGCATTTTCAGATAGATGTGTACCAGGTCCTGCTTGGCTGAGCAGCTCCAGATGCTTTGGAGAAAGCAGGGTGTTACTGCCTGTGCCCCAGTAAGCTGCTAACAACCAGTTGCCTGGTGGCACCTCCACCCTATGGGAGGGAGATGGTGTCTCCCATGCATGTAGGAAATTAGCTGGCACACCCCAACCTGTTACTTCCAGGGGCACAAAGAAGATATTGAGGGCTCCCAAGCTAGCTGGGATATCTGGACATATCCTGAGTTTGAGTATAAAGTGACATTCATACATAGAGGCTGTTTTCTAAGCAAAATCTCCTGAAAAGCCTTGTGGTACACTGGAGTATGGATACTTGAAAAGGTGGATTACGTCTTGAACCCCATACAGACCTCCCACTTAGATCAGGAGGTTTCCTATATATAAAATAGCTTGGGAATTAAAAGTCAAGTGTCTCAATGTAAGCGATAATAATATTTTCCTCAGCTTATGGCCATCAGGACCACAAGGGCACCCCCAGCCCTTGCTGTCAGTGCCCACTGACAGGGCACCCCACCCGGCCCTGCCTGGCCATGGTCTCTGCTGAACTGGGCCCATCCACAGGCCCATGTCCTGGCCTGGCCTTGACCTGTCCCAATCCCCAGGGATGTCCTGATTCCTGGCGCTCCTGGCTGGGATGGTGGGATGGGACAGGCTGCCAGGCCCATGTCAGCCCTGGCCATGGCTCCCAGGGAGCTGCCAAAAATTCAGCAGCCTGACAGTGGCAATAAAAACAAGTGACAGAGTCACAGGGTGAAGTGAAAGCATGATAAAATATTTCAGTCTGCCTGCACAGTAAAGGGACGCGCATTTGCTGTTCCTACTAGAGGAGAGCCTAATGTTGCATAAATCTAGCTCCTCCTTTTGCTTGCCTTAAATCAATGGGCTTGTGGTGCTATTCCTTAGAGTCGACAGACATGCCTGGAAAAATCGTTTTCCAAGTGGACTGCCCTTTCTCAGAACTGCCCTTAGGCGCCAGGGAGGATGGAAAGTGGTGCTTACAGGAGGTGTTTGCCAGAAAAAGAGAATTGCAGAGTTTGAAGCATAGAGAGACCTAGAGTTTTCCCAGAGTTCTTACTCAAATTGCCTGATCCCTTTGAGAAAAGCATTATTCTAATTCAAACCATGTAATTGTCTTGTCCCTTCTCCCCTCCTAGCCATTTTAATATAATGAGGCTGCAAGCACAATTCTTATCCTGATGCATTTTGTTTTAATGCTGGATTGAAGTATTGCTCTAAGGAAAGAAGAAAATGTCTGTCATCAGTGAAAAATGGCAATCCATGACCAAGATGGACAGAACTATACATTCTTGTATATATGTCTGAAGGAACTCTTCAGTTCTGTAAAAACTTGCTTTAATCTAGGAAAATGCCTTTATATAGTTAGTGAAACATTCCTACTAGCAAGCTACTCTCCGAGGATCTCAAATAACAACCAGAAGGTTTTCCTATACACACACACAGCCTATGTTCTTCAATAAGCTCTACAGAGAAACCTCACGAGTTTTACCTTTCTGCCACATTGTAGTGCTTTTTGTTAAAACCTCCATGAGGAAGGTGTACCTGAGCAGAAGGCTTTCCACCAGTGCCCATGTGTTCCAAACCTCTTCTTGCCTTCCTGCAGCCTTTTCTCCAGGGTGGGAGAGCTGCTCAGAAACACTTGCAAGTTTCTGCACCTTCACACTAACAACATTTGTAATAAATATACACATTATAATTGCACACCACTTTGGAGATCAGCTTCTGGATCTGGTTTAGCCCATCCATCCATCCATCCATCCATCAGCAGCTGTGCTGAGAGGCTCACCTAATTGTAATAGCTTCATTATTTCAGTACTTGCCCTACATGCTGCTGCGACTTTTGGAGGAATTCACATATGGTATCTTAGCTATCTCTGTGGTAATGACAGAGTCTAATATCATTAGGGTGAAAGGCTGATCTCTGAGGTCCCTACCAACCTGTTTTTTTTCTGAGATTCTTTTCTATGATTCTAGGGTGTTCATGATGCAGAAATTTACTCTCATGAAGTGACTACAGGGTCAAGATCTTTTTGCTGAATGGAGAGACCCCAGAAAATCAAAGGCAGATAAATAGCATTCTGGAATCATAGTGATGGGGTGGAACACAAGTGAGAAAATTGTGTTCATAGGAAGGACCTTGCAAATAAAGATTTTTCATCATTTATTTTGTGCAAAATCCTGCAAACATATCATGTGTCTGAAATGAATCCCAAATTAGAAGAGATTAAATATTGATACTAAAAAATAAAAATATAAAATCCATTGCACAAGTGGAATGCAAAATTCAAAATCCTTTGATTTTCCTGATCATTTGAAAAATTGCAATATGATTGTTAGATCCCAGATATTAAAGATAAAGGGAGCATAAATCTGATAGGACTGGATCAAAGAAAGATTGGAGGAACCATATGATAGATATATAGATAATATGAAAACCATAATTATAGGTGAAATTTGTATACAATTTTAGCTTTCAATTCCTATAGAATTACACAAAAGAGAAAGGTCTTTCTTCATTCATGTCCTTAAAGCAAAGATATTGCTGATCTGATCTCAAGCAGTACATACTGGCACTGATTTACCTGGAAAATTACCAGAGTTAAAATCTCCACATATTTAGGTCTTGGAATAAAATCCTACTTTGTATCTCTGCCAATATGTGTCTGGCATATTTTTGTCCTGTGCCTCGCTGCGTCTGGCTGTCGTTATCAGCTTCGTTTACCAAGCACTTAGTGTTCCACAAATATATATATATAAAAGCAGTAAAATAGCTAGTTATGGTTCTTAATAGTAATGTACTAGATGAAATGTTTATTAAGCTGAAGGAGCCACATTGCTCTAAATGACTGAATACTTACTTCTTTCACGAACCACTGGCAAAAGGCAGGGCCAATCCACTCTCTAGCATGAATCCCACAGTCTATCCAGACAGCTTTCTTGTAAGGTCGTGCTCTTTTACCTAGCTTGAAGTGTGAATATTCATAGACATATCAATTGCTCTCATGATGTTGGTGAGACACAGTAATGAGAAAATAATAGGCTATTTGAAACACTGAACCATTTTGAATTTCCTTGTATTGGGAACACAAACAGACTGTTTACAAAGGGAAATTATATGCTGGTATGGCCAAAATAATGAACCTGATATATGGAAAAAAATTACAGGAAAAGTGAGATCTGTCAATTCCTTTTTTATGAGTAATGGAGTCCTTAACTATCACATAGAGCAGGGTGAGGAAAAACAATGCTATAGGAATAGCTTGATACAGAATCAAATTTTAGGAACTCGTCAACAGTGGATGAAAAGAAAGTACATTGAAATTAAACTTCTTTGTGCCTTGTTGTAACCTTCTAATTCTGTGGTCCTAATAGTGTGCACTGAGAACACACAGTCATGGATTTTTGTCAATAGCTAAATAGGATGCGTGTGTGGCACATGCTGAGAAGGGATCCAGAGGGATCCTCTGGGATCCTTCTCTGGCAGAATTGCTTTACAGGTTGGCTGCAAAATTTTCCAAGTCCCTTAAATCCAAACCCTGCTAATTGTACATGCTGTGTGCTATCTGCATGTGTATCAACCCAATTAAAAAGGATTTGGCATTTAGTTCTCCAGCTTTTTTTTTTTTTTTTTTTTTTTTTTTTTTTTTTTTCATTAAGGGTGACATTCAGAATGATACTTAGGTCTTAGTAACTCTTCTTTAGGAAACATTGATAACCTGGATCTCTGATAACCTGCATCTCTGGTGCACATAGCATAATATAAGTAACTGTCTGCCACCAATTCCAGATTTTAGTTTGATTAATGACTATTTAATCTTTACCTTGAGTACAAACAGTGGTCTCCCTTCATAGGATTTTCCAACAGAGAACATATGAACAAGATCTGAATGAGTTTTATTCAGATGATGCATCCAGTCTTGGATCTGCAAATACAGAAATAAATTTGTTGCTTCAGTCTTTGCACTTCATGGTGAAGCAACTGTTATTAATCTCAACTGTCAGTACTCAGTATATTTTTGGATTTTCTTGTCGTTTTTCTTTTTGTGTTGTTTGTTTTGTTTTGCATTTGTTTTCATACTTGAATTACCATGGGTTCTCATAGCTTTATTGCCAGAGGCTGGATGCTGCCTGCAGTTACCTTTTATTTTATTTAATTTTGTTTTTCCAATGTTATTATTGGAATGCATTAGCTGCTGCTATCAAAAATCTGCTGATTAAGCTAATAAGCTGCTCCCTTTAAACAGCAAGAATGGACTAAAGAAAGGAGACCCATAAGTCTGCTCGCCAAGACACAGGATGGCAAACAGGTTCAGTAAGCAAGGAGTACCTCTAGGAACACCTGTAGGATTCAGCACTACTTATATAATTTGTTTATTTGACAGGCATCAGATCTCTTCAAGGTGCAACACCCTGCATGCTCACTCTAGTGACTTCATTTTGGTGCACACCAAAATTCTATGTGCGAATACTGACATCAACAAATTACTCAGCTATCTTTTCTGGACAGTATCCCTTATATATGAATCTGTATTGAAATGTTTTGAGTCTTTGGGTGCCTTCTGCAAATACTTAAACTTTTGTTCATATTCCTTACTTAAACGATTCAGTGAGACTAATCACTCAGTGAAATCTCTTACTTACATCCAAATAGAAGACCTATCTTAAGAACAAAACTCAAAACCTGTCAAAGATAGTTACATGTAAATATATGCTTTGAATAAAAATGCATGACAACATATATATTTTAAGAAGGTGCCTATTTTTGAACAAACATTTAGAACATTTCTGAAGATGAGCAAGCAACCATAACTTGTACAGAGGTTGAAATTTCAGTCTCATGAAATGAGGCTGATGTAGCAGATACAAGGTGCAATATGAATTTTCACGTACTTCTTCCAGGGAGTGATATACTTCATAATTATACCCAGGGAGGGACCTTCGATTCCTATATGACTTTAGTCCAGTTTGGTTTTCTATTGCTTTCTGTAGATCTGATATGAGGATCCTAGGTAAAAAAAAAAGATTTTTGAAAAACTAGTAGAACACACAGGCTAAAGCAGAATGACAATCACATTTGGAAGAAATACAGCGGGAATTAAAACGTCCTGATGTTACCTCATCTGTTATATTTTGACAGTATAGTGCTTGAGGCTTATTTGAATATATGCTGTCAACTAAATACTCCAGTTGCTTTGAAATCACACAGTGCCTTCAAAAAACACAATGAGCTTGTTAAGTGAATAAAACAGAATGATGTAAATAATGCAGCCAATGTGAAGAATAAAACACTTCCATTTGTTTATGGAGCAGCATTTGTTGTCATCTTTTATAATCCAGTTGTACTATGTGATTATGGATCTTTAAAAATTGGTTTCAAGACCATAAAAAATATTTTTAGGCTTAGAAAAGCACTTTCTCTCAGGACTATCGTACTGTCATGGAATATTCCATATGTCTATAAGTTGTAGAGGCAAAAAAAAAATAAATTAAGAATTTGGTGGGTGGCCTTATTCTATTTGAAACACAACAAATGACAAAGAAACATTCTTAAATATGGTTGTTGTTTACATTTATCTACTTTGCAATAGTTGTCTGCTGGTTATTTTAAAATAACTTGGAAAAAACTTGAAACAACACTAAGAGTAACAAATACATGTATACTTGCAAAAAAGTGAGGGTCTTTGCATTAAGAGCAAAAGGTAAGAACAATGGTTCAAGCTGAAAATTTTCCTATTTTATTGCAAAACCAAATAATGATACAAACCTAAAAATATAATATAGAAGATATCTAAAAAGAGTGATTATATCATAGAGGGGGGAGCATCCACCTCCTTCATCACACAGTAGCAGGGGCTGGGAATATCATCCCTGACAACAATAGTGATGCCCCTGTGAAACTGAGGGCAGTGCTGGTATTACCACCTCCTTTTGAATGGAACTTCAAGAGCTCAGCAATGTGTAATCACCACACCACTCATTCATCATTCCTGTAAAACGATGGTCACACTCGACCTTTTAAAGTCTTACAGGCATTAGCTGCAATGATCAGAAAGAGACGGGAAAAAAAATGCATTCACTCAGATCCTAAACGGACTGCGTAGCATATACCTATAAGACAATAGGTCTATATCCACATATAAATCAAAGTAAAGGTTATCTGCATTCTTCAAATGTCTTAGGGAAGTAATTGTATAATTAGGAATTACATTGTTCTACATCAGAAACCTTTATTAAACAAACTAAGGACTTACAGTCTTGACTTGCAAAATGCCATACACTCTAAGACCAGTACTGTAAAGCACTTAAGTCTCTAATTAGATTAAAGCAGTGTTTTTATGCAAATAGTTAGGGCATCTAATATGCTAAAGAAATGCTTACCTGCTGTGCTGAATTCTGATTAGTGTAAGTACCTACCAGGATCATGCTCTGTTTGCTTTCACAATGCTAGATTTAATTTCACAACTCCTGCTTGTCCATGTGTCTGTACTCCAGATGAGGTATGATAATCTTAGTTTATTTTTAAACGACTGTGTACTGTGTGCTTATAGCATCCAAAGGCTCTTCAGTTCCTCAGATGTGAATACAACCTAAATGTCTTTGTTGCCAGAGAACCAACAATCTTGACAGCTTGGTGCAGTAAAGCTTTGTCTGAAGCCTATTTTCATGGCTGCCTTGTCCGAAAGTCAAGCACTGGGACAGACAAGCTTCTTTTAAATACAAGGGATGGTCACCCTGCTCATTATTGGGGCTGCTTCATGCGTCCTGACTTCAGACATTGGCTGTGCATCCCGTCAGCCTTGCTCCAGCTGCTCCCTGACTATACCTGCTGCTCCTCTGATAACAAACCCTCCCAGCTCTTGCTGAGGTACAGATAGATCTCAGTAGGCTTTTCAGGACAAACACATGCTCATCTGTGACTTTGCAGGGTTTTGCTCCTAAGTGTCCTGATGGCTGGGACAAGTAGACAAGAAGTCCAAAATGGGCAGCAGGAAGATGAAGAGAGGGAGCAAAGAAACAACCTGGCCTTAACAGAATGCTGCCCAGGTTCCTCCTAAGCACACATCTCTTGTGTGCCAAGTGTCACAGAGGTCCTCTGGAAAAAGGATGTAGGGTATTCCAAGTGTTTGCAGCATAATGCAATTTTAGGCAGACTGCAGAGGCCCTGAGCTCTTTCTTAGCTCAGATCGTACCTTTTCATGCCCTGCTTTGCAACCTACATAAAGTTCTTCATGTATAATGAGTATTTATGACACATATAAAGTGGCCTTCTGTCATTTCATTAAGGGTGATAATTATGAGCAGGAACAGCAGCAGGAGTGAATGCAGCTGTTGGGGCACAGTAATTAAGGGACTTTTTTGTTATAAGCACAGGAAAACAATTACAGAAATCACCATCTCCTTTTTAAATCTAAACAACACTGAAGCAGTGTAAAATCCACATGAAAGTAGCTCTGAACTTCAGCTACTGGGCCTGAATAAATAATTTCCTTATGTTTGTTTTTGTATTTTTAGAACAACAAATTAGCAGGAGACCATAGTTGCAATAAAAATGGGATTCTGATAACAGCACATATAATTCACAATATGCTTTGTGCCATTCTCATCTTCGCACTGAGAAATAAGTATTAAAAGCCTCATGTAGGGCTTTATTCATCAGATGCTTGAGAATTCAAATAACTCTTCTTTGAGTATTCATGTACTTAAGCATCTCACTGAAAAGGCTTTAATGACAAGATCATCACTTGTGTCTAATGTAAGTGTATCAAATTGATAAATATCATTTGACAAGTATACTTCAAAACCGTCTGGAATGTTTTCAAGAAACCCTGTAAATGATATCTGATCCTTAACGTGCATTTGTTCCATATGACTTGAATAGGGTCAGTAGGAATGGAGAGTTATAAAACAGAACCAGTATGTTCCTTTATAATTCATGAACTCTTTCCTCCCCATTTACAGCATACTTGTAAACAAGCCTAGCTCCTGCTAAACACAGGGAGAGGCAAAGCAGACTGCAGAATTAGTAATTACCATCCCTCTCTTAACAGATGTGATTTCATATACTTTGAAAACACTTAAACTTGACTCCAAAGGAGGACATTTAATTAAAACTGCCTGCCTGTGGGAGATTTTCTGTTCTCCCATTAAAATGGTTGTTTTCTTCACAATGCCTAGCTGTCTGCCAGTCTAATTGCTACATGGAACATATTTTTAAGTGCACTTGGTGTGGTAGACGCAGACCTGCCTTGGAGGCCAGGTCTCTGGAGAGATGCACAGAATGGGAAGCGCAGGCTTACGTGTACTGGATGTTGGCTTGCTGGAGGAAGGGTAGCAGGCTTCGGGATGTGTTCTGTGGCACTCGCACGTCGGTGACCGTACCTTCGATGATGTGGAAGGTGCTGCTGGGCTGCCACAGGTCCACCTGTAGTGCAGGAACCAACCTGTAATTCATATGCATTCAGTGTAGGTGGGGAAATCCAGGAGATGGCACGCTTGAAGCTATGTAGGCAAACACTGTAGACATGGTATAGACAATAAAACTGTATTGGCTGGTCCAGCTGAATACCTAGGGAAATGGAGTAGATTTTGAGAAAGACTGTGTTCAGTTTACCACAATTCTGGGAGATTTGCTAATGGGAAGAGAGAATGACTTCAGGAATGTGCCCCCTCAAATGGCTCAAAACAAAGGCAACCTCCAACTTCATGCACTTCCTCGGACTACTATACATTCCCTGTGTATTAGCTTCTGTGGAGTCCATGAGTTTATTTATTTATTTATTTTTAATTTCATGAGGTGTTTTTTATAGTCATTAGGGCAGTAAAAGAAATGAACACTCAGGAGGGGTGGAAACTGTAACTTGCACCTGTGTTGTTTGCAAAGTGTACCATTTTATTTTTGATAATAAATAGATGAGAGTTCAATAACAGAAGGTCATCAGTGTTCTGAAGGAAGCTGTAATCTACCCAGTCATTTTAAATGAAATGACAAAATGGCATGATTAATATAGTGAGATATTCACAATCTTCTAAAAAACATGCTATCTACTAAATGATAGCAAAAATATTTATTGCTATCTGTACTTGAACATACCTAAGGAATGCTTCTTGTTTCTTTTTACTTTCTTTGGTTGCCAAATATGAAATACGCTTGGAAATTTTAGCCCAGAACTTGAATTTTTAAGAAAGTTTCCAAAAGGGAATTGAAACTCAGTGTTCTGTACCCTGTAGCAAATGGTGGTGTACTGCTCAGCCATATCAACAACAGATGTACAGACTCTTAAATGGAGGTGAAAAGAGTTTTTTCTCAACCAGTGCAAGTCCAGTGGCACGAATACAAGTTACCAAATCTCTACTGATAGCTGCTGGCTAGCAGTAGGAGAACATGGAATGGAGTACCAACACCAACCTCTGTGTAAATACAACAAATGTCTATGTCAAGATCTGCTCACCTTAAAAATATGTTTGTGTACTGAATATAAAGACAATAATTTAGTAGGGACTATCATATATTCACATTTCTTAAAGAGAATTTAATAATTATTAATACATGATAAATATCCTTTGAGGTTTATTGTGATCAGCTGTGCTAGGCTGCACTGATGAAAGTCATGGACACAGCTCTTGAATGTCCCTTTTCTGACTTGCTTTCTAGGTTTCTAAGAAGGTTTTTATAAAGTAGGTTTTTATAAAGTAGGTTTTAAAAGCTCCTGACTTCTGTGCCACAGAAGCTATTTTGGAAATATCTAACACATCCATCTCAGTCTTGTTATGAACCTTGTTTGAGAAGACAGTACAATCTTGTAACAGAGGTTTAGTTCCAACAGTGTCTCACATGGCTGTAAATAAGAGTAATCTGACTACCAGGAAGGCATCTGATGCTGAACTTGATGCTGCCTCTAAAGCAGTAGTGACTTCAGTCCAGTTAATCCACTTAAATGTCTGCTGCACTGGAAGTAGAAAATGCAAGCACAGGGGCAGCATTCCTGCCAAAACCACTCTTTGTTTCATGCTGCCACAATATGGTCTGGAGATCCACGTGACAGTGGTGGGTAGGCACAGCATCTTTTGAAGTCTAACACCAGGACTGGCAAAGTTCATGAGGCTTGTGAAGCTGACAGCAGCTATGGCAGATGGTCAGTAGCAACTGAACTCATGAATTAAATGGTGCTAAATGCAGCTTATAAATAAACATCCTCTCACTGTGCTAACACCTTACGTTTGTTAGTTTATCTGTCTTTCGTATTTTGATTAATTATAGTCATCCAGTGAAATTCCCCCCTAATTCAATGAGGTTGATTTCACACATGGTTAATGAGGAATATGTATGTGACTTTTAAGATTTATGCCTAAAAATACACAGCACAAAGGGTAACTTCATTGCTCTTGGACTAACAGCATATCAGTCAGCTCAGCATGAGACATCCTTATAAAAATAACAACAAATTGTTACATACAAGCTAAGTGCAACTGAAGCATCTCCTAATACCTACGCATACAAAATAGGATATAAAAGTTGCAAATATTATGAAAAAAAAAAATCACAACTGAGGTACACCTGAAACTTGTCTTTGTTCTTGATAGTTGTTCAGGATTTATTTTGGTGAATTTGTTCAGTATCATGGAGAGGATAAACCAACATTCACCAACATGATATTGGTTACAACATCAGGGAGCTTTTCATTTCTAAGATGTTCTAGCTATCCCTTACACTACTGGCTGCGAGGAAATAGCAAAAGAACCAATCTTTTAAAGGATGAAATCAGCAGTCTATTGCACACCAGGAACTGTTGGCAAAAATACAGTATTTCACTACTGGCATTGTAATGGAAGTGAGACAAAGAAATTCCATTTTTAGAATGCAAATCACCCCTCTTCAACCCAGTTCCCTATTTGGATAGTGTGGTTTCATTTGATTCCACTTTTTATCCCTTGCAATGTAAACAATGCATTGAGTGCTCATCTGGGAGATGTTACCTGTGTTGTTCAGAGCAGCATTTGCTCTATAAAGCATGTAACAAGAAACACATTTCTTCAACTTATTTATATTGCAGCTTCCAGCTTGGCCTTGGCATGGTGTAGAGACACAAAAACAAACAGAAGATGGATTGAAGAGTAGGCATGTTTGGACTGAGCATATCCAATCATCCTTTACTCACTGTCAGTTTTAGGAGACCTCATCATTGCATCTCCAGTGGATACTGAGGGCTCTTTTGGAGTCATCGCTCTTCTTTCAGCATCACTCCTCCAGCAAGTGTGCCTTGGATTTCCATGCTATGCTTCACTGGCTAGCAAGTGGTGTTCTTCTGTTCTCACTATCTTTGATGGTGTGTTGTTGTCCCCACACATCACACATTACCTTTTGAACAGTGTTATGGATGGTGTACCAGTCAGTACCAAAGCACATTTATTCGTTGTGTGGGTTGTAAGATTCACTAGGTGGTAGGAAGATTCTCCAGCAACCTTATCGCACTCTACAGGTACCTTAAATGAGGCTGTAGCAAGGTGGGGGTTGGTCTGTTCTCCCACGTGCCTGGTGACAGGACAAGGGGGAATGGGCTAAAGTTGCGCCAGGGGAGTTTTAAGTTAGATGTTAGGAAGAACTTCTTTACTGAAAGGATTGTTAGGCACTGGAATGGGCTGCCCAGGGAAGTGGTGGAGTCACCATCCCTGGAGGTCTTTAAAAAACATTTAGATTTAGAGCTTAGTGATATGGCTTAGTGGAGGACTTGTTAGTGTTAGGTCAGAGGTTAGACTAGGTGATCTTGAAGGTCTCTTCCAACCTAGATGATTCTGTGATTCTGTGAATTACAGGACAAGCAGATGCAGTAATCCTACTGAACTTCCTGAACACATAGCCAAAAAATTGAATTACAAAATTTACCCAGTATGTTGAGGCTAGAGGAAAAGAGATACACTTTAGTGTCTGTAAACCTAAATATTCTAATTTCATTTGACTGGGCCTTCCAGTACTGTTTCCTTTGCAAGTCCTTTCCTATATGTGATGCACAAGAGTTGCTTTTAGGGGGTCATGGGATGTTTTAGGCCTCTGGACAATAAGCAGAACACGGGCAGGATTTTTCAGCAGGCTCAGGCTTGGGACCAATAATTCAGCACCTGCTGCTGCACTGAGGTGTGACTCTGGGTGCCTGTACCTGGGGTCAGTGGTGACTCCACAGATACCCACTGAGTGATCTTTCACAGAATCTCACTGGAGGCATGAATGTTGCTTTCTGCACAAGAAATGTTTCTGTGAAAAGCACAGAGAGAAATACCTTTTCCAAGAGGTTTTAATCACAGAATCACAGAATTTCTAGGTTGGAAGAGACCTCAAGATCATCGAGTCCAACCTCTGACCTAACACTAACAGTCCCCACTAAACCATATCCCTAAGCTCTACATCTAAACGTCTTTTGAAGACTTCCAGGGATGGTGACTCCACCACTTCCCTGGGCAGCCTGTTCCAATGCCTAACAACCCTTTCAGTGAAGAAGTTCTTCCTAACATCTAACCTAAAACTCCCCTGGCGCAACTTTAGCCCATTCCCCCTTGTCCTGTCACCAGGCACATGGGAGTACAGACCAACCCCCACCTCACTACAGCCTCCTTTAAGGTATCTGTAAAGAGCAATAATGTCGCCCCTGAGCTTCATCTTCTCCAGGCTGAACAAGCCCAGCTCCCTCAGCCGCTCCTCATAGGACTTGTTCTCCAGGCCCCTCACCAGCTTCGTTGCCCTTCTCTGCACCCGCTCAAGCACCTCGATGTCCTTCTTGTAGCGAGGGGCCCAAAACTGAACACAGTACTCGAGGTGCGGCCTCATCAGAGCCGAGTAGAGGGGGACGATCACCTCCCTAGCCCTGCTGGTCACACTGTTCCTGATACAAGCCAGGATGCCGTTGGCCTTCTTGGCCACCTGAGCACACTGCTGGCTCATATTCAGCCGACTATCCACCATCACTCCCACGTCCTTCTCTGCCTGGCAGCTCTCCAACCACTCATCTCCCAGCCTGTAGCTCTGCTTGGGGTTATTGCGCCCCAGGTGCAGGACCCGGCACTTGGCCTTGTTGAACTTCATGCAGTTGACCTCAGCCCATCGGTGCAGCCTATCCAGATCATCCTGCAGAGCTTTCCTACCCTCGAGCAGATCGACACACGCACATAGCTTGGTGTCATCTGCGAACTTACTGAGGGTGCACTCAATGCCCTCGTCCAGATCATCGATGAAGATATTAAAGAGGACCGGCCCCAGCACCGAGCCCTGGGGAACGCCACTAGTGACTGGCCTCCAACTGGACTTGGCTCCATTCACCACGACTCTTTGGGCCCGGCTATCCAGCCAGTTTCTAACCCAATGAAGCGTGCGCCAGTCCAAGTCAAGAGCAGCCAGTTTCTTGAGGAGAATGCTGTGGGAGACGGTGTCAAAAGCCTTGCTGAAGTCAAGGTAGACCACATCCACAGCCTTTCCCTCGTCCACCCAGCGCATCACTTTGTCATAGAAGGAGATCAGGTTCGTCAAGCAGGATCTGCCTTTCATAAACCCATGCTGACTGGGCCTGATCGCCTGCTTGCCCTGCAAGTGCTGCATGATGACTCTCAGGAGGATCTGCTCCATGAGCTTCCCTGGCACTGAGGTCAAACTGACAGGCCTGTAGTTTCCCGGGTCTGCCCTCTGGCCCTTCTTGTAGATGGGCGTCACGTTTGCTAGCCGCCAGTCAACTGGGATGTTTTAAACATGTGGATGAAGAAGTTGTAAGAGATTATTAATTATTACTACATAATAAATATCCTTTTCTAAACTCACATCCCTTTTTCAACCTTGCTCATCCCATAAAGGTCCCTGGGATTCAGTCTGTGCTTAGGAAAGCAGATACTCTTTGGGTTTCATATAGGTCTTTCTCTTTAACATGAGGTGCTAAAGAGAGCTGAAGGGTGTAAATGTATTTGCTTTTACCTGGACAATTTCCAAACTACAGCAAAAATGAACTCATTCATCATATTTCTAGCTTTATGTCAACGCATGACAATGAAAAATCAACACAAGGCAAAGGGACAAATATTTAAAAAATATTCAGGTGCTGAGCTAAAAGGATTTAGAATTTCTTCAAATATTAAAATTATGTAAATAAATTTCAAATAAAACAAACATTTCCTTGGCATAATCCTACGTATCACAAATGGTGTACACAAATCTTTGTTGCCCTGCTGAGAAAGAAACCAGAGCAGGGTGCTTTTTCTTCATTACTTCCAGGTTTTCCTCCAACTAGTTTTGCACCTGTGGAAAGAGGTTGCATGAAGAAAGCAGTCTCCTTGCTCTTCCCCAGGAATGCACTTATAACTGCATAAATACCATGCTCCCTTTTTTCTTTAAGTCATTGAAAGCATTCCGCAGCTTCTTATACAGCATTTAGTATAATAAAAGTAGTATAAAGTACTATGTGATACAAAATACTATGTGATACAAAGCTCATGTTTTGTATTTAAAGACATTTTCTTGGACAGTAGCCTCCAGTTGTTCTTCAGTACATGTTCATAAATGGCTGTTTAATTTCTTCTTTCATTTAGCATGTATGGACAATGCTTAGTGCTCTCATCATCCATGATCATGTGTAGAGCCAAAGAGCTGATGCTTGTCATTGAAACTAGCTAGCATAAATCTGCCATGATTTTCATCTGCTATTTAGACAAAAGCATTTACATGATTTATCAGTGTTATATCTCACAAAAAAAGTAATTTTGTTACATTTCTATTATTATCATTATTTAATATCTGTACATTATTTTGTATTTATTGAGTTGTATACCACAACGTATGTGTGAAAGCTGGCCTTGCCCTTAACATCACTATGAAAATGGACTCTAGTTTCTGATTCCTTTGAGAAATGCTGTCAGCTGTAAAGTTCAGGATATAATTATTGTTATGATGCCATCAGCTGAAATGGCTTGGCATTTCTGAGCCTCTTGTAAGAGCGAACTTGTAGCCAGTAGTGCAAACAGTAATGCTCTTTGCTCATGGCTCTAACAGCATGTTGTGTGCTCTGTCAGGATGTACAGGTTTTGGATTTACATCTGTATGTTCATGTACAGACATATAAACACCCTAAACAGTGCTCATTAGATATGTTTTAAGTTACAAATACTACGTTAGAATACAGAGAATAGAAGTAGAAACTGCTCTAGCCTCAAAAATGTTGTCAGAAGTTTGACTATCAAAGCTTCATCATGTAACACATAAGATATAGTCACATATACATATACAAACACCCCTCGCATGAACACATGTAGTATGCAACAGAATGACATTTTAAACTTCTTTTGGTACATTTGCAAAGAAGGAAGGAAAGAAGGATTAATCCTTTGGACTCTGACATGGGTAGATAATTATAGCTGTGTTGTAACTCACCTGGAAAAAGTACAACTACTCCTCTGTAATGTGTTCACCACTGCAAATATTTTCAGGATCAGGAATGATTTCATCTTCATTTACTCCTGCCAATTGATGAACTTAACTGCTAGTTCTGGTTGCAAATCTTCAGTTTCCCTTGAAGTGCAGCAAAATGGTCCAGCCACAAATAAGCATGAGATTCCCTGTGCTTTCTAGAAGGATTTACAGGTTAGTCCTAGTTGCTGGTGCAAAGTAATATAAGTTTCTGATTTAGCACACTAGACATTTAATTGGCTCTAACTTTTCAGTATTTATTTGCTTTTGAGTAAGGCTGGAAAAAATAATTGTGCCAATAAATTGGGATTGATTCACTGGATTGCAGCAGTCATAATACTGGCAGTAATAGACTGGGAACAATGCACAGCTTGAGGTTTTGAGTTTTGCAGATCTTTGTGAAACTACAACACAGTAATGATCTTGCTACTCCATTTACACTGATATAATTTTACCCAGGACTCTACACTGCATAAAAGAACTTGTTGGTTGTTCCTCAAGAGAGCCACCAAGCAAGGACTCAGGACACAATTATATGGTAATTGAATATCCATTCTTACAAGTACAGATGCTACCGGGCTAAGTAGATTTGAAAGATGTGAAGCAGTCTTTAGCAGACTCATAAAAATAAACAAACAAAGCAACCTAAACTCCATTTCATTTCTTAATAAACTATTTTTGGCTTGGTTAATTTGTAGCTGTTGCTGCACTGCATGAGAAATGGAGTCTGGGTCTGCTCCTGCTGAAGCGATGTGAGTTGTGCTGATGACTTTGTTGAACTTGGACTCAGGCTTCCTCAGCAGTTAGAGAAGAAGATTTCTCCCATCTCAGAAAGCCTAGGCTTTCTGTGTCTTATAAGAACAGCACACTCTTTATACCTGGGATCTTCTGTTTTATCTTGAATCTTCTACTAAAGTTTTCCTGGAACAATATTTTCCTTCTGAGCCTAGAAAGTAGTTTTCTAGACACTTGTTCTGAAATATTGATGCTTAACCTCTGCTGTCACCTGACATTCTCTCTGTATCTGAAATTTTCTGCCCATATCTGACCACTGTATGAGTAAGAATAAAATTTGGACTGATAACTAAAGAATCTGGCTATATAGATATAAGATGAGTATAATATGTCCATAGTAAAATGCACACAGCCCTGGCTACTGAGCTAATTGTGTCCTTCTGCAAAGTAGGAATAGCTCTATTTAGGCTGCCAGGCTTTCTTCCTGCATTTTCAGATGGACTTTTGTTCTCTAAAGCCTTTTTCAGTGTTTGCCTTTGGAGCTGTAAACTATCAGATTTATAGCCAACTGATCCTTTTGCCCTATAAGATATTTTCTGATTCCCTGAACTGCAATGACAGGATCAATTCAGGGATTACAATGGATAAGCAGCTGCTGTAGAGGCTAGAAAACAATCAAAAGGGAATGGAGCTGTGGCTTCAAGGCCTGCTAGGCTGGCTCCTCCCAAAGTTAAAGTGCCTGGCTGTGCCCAGGAATTTCTTTTGTAAAAACTACTGAAGAATGAGTGGTCTGACTCTATTATGCCAGCAATGTTCACAGAGCAGTAGCTTCTTTGCTACCTATACAAACAACCCTGATTCCAGGCAGGCATATGTGATAAAAAGTGCTTGTAGACCACCGATGGAGTAGAAGTTATCAGTCACGGCTTGAATGAAGTGGAGCTTCAAAAATAATGCTTACAAAGGAAAATTCCTGAGCAGATAAATGAAATCTGCAGGGTCTGAGAACCTGAGCAAATCCCAGTTTCTTTGCAAAGCATTTTGGAATGTGACATTTGTTTCTGTCAGTCAAGTCCAGCAGAATTAAAACCATGAAAGGGCTCATAAATTAGCAACAGGCTTCTGAAGTTGTCTCCTAAGCAAGAAAGAACAAATGACGATAGCCAACCACTGGAGAGGGATGTGAGACAGAGGGACAATGGATGGACAAGAGGAGTCCTGAGGGACAGAGAGTGGGCAGTTGTCACTGTGGTACTCTTGCCATGAGTATTTCTTTTTATTTATTATACTGTAACAATTTTCAAATGATTAGGGTGAAAAGAATGAACCTAAAAAAAAGTATTTCTGGGTCAGGAATAAAATTTTGTTACGTATCTACAGAAAGAGATAGTATATATAGGAGAAAAGGGCTGCAGCAGAGCACCTAGGATTTTAGATCAGCACCTACGAATGCATCAGAGCAGCAGTCAATAAAGAAACCATGAGAGTGATCAGCAACTAGAAAGATAAAGAACTCCATGAGTATGCACTTGAATTGTTAAAGAATTTGCTGCATTTTAGTCTGTCACAACCATATGCAAACCAGTCTTAACCTTTTCAATGTTCTTGCCATGAAAGTTGGAGGAGGAGCTCCACCACCATTTACCCCTGCCATACTCACCGCCCTATCTGCTCCAGTGGTCTCTGGCACAGGGACTGTGCAAAAGGTGTTCAAGGGTGTGGGGTAGTGCTGGTGGTGGGAAACAGAGTTACCAGGCTCTTATTTTTCTTCCCCAGAGAAACTGAAAGAAGCTTGACATAGGAACAGGCCAGAGACGAGACGTACTGCTGACTGATGGCATCTTACCCTTGTGCAAAGCAGTGGCTCCCAGCTGCCACTGCTTTATAACTGAGTGACAACCAGAAATCAGGACCTTTTGCCTCAAAAGAGAGCAGGGGTCTCCCCACCTGCTTCATGTCTTTTGACCTCAGACACATCCTGTCTTAAGAAGCAGTTGCAGGTGCGGCAGTGCATGAGGTGTAAGAGCTCGGTGAGAGCCTGTTCTGAAGGGATGGTGGTGCTGTGGCTGCATCTGGGGGCTGCAGGGGACCCAGCCATGCCTGGCTGGGCCACAGCCACCTCCTGCTGCTTTGCAAGCTGCTGGTGGCCAGCCTGACTCAGTACATCTGGCCTGCCTTTGTGCTTGGTTACTGTGGATGAGTTTATTTGTTGAATGCAGGTGAGTTTAAGCAACTTTGCAGGACGCACAGCAAACAAATTTTCTACTGTAAGGCTGACTGCTTTTAATGGCAGCTCAGGTCTACAAGTTGTGATCATCCTATTGGGGAAAAAAAGCAATGTTTTGTCACCTACAAGTTAATTGAACTGGCCAATGAAGGCATCAATTTATAATAATGATTAATAACAAAGCACTGTGGGCAATGGAGCTACAGACCAAAACTAATTTGTGGAAATTACTCAGCAAGTGATTATGACTAATGTGATTTGCCTTTGGGCAATTCATGAACCAAAAGTTAAATGTGTGGAATGAAACATTCATTATCCATTATTCACTCAGTATAGACAATGGCATTTTTACTGTAGCAGAGCCTATACACTCCAGGCAAGTTTAAGGGATTTATTATAGTAAGCATTATATGGATTTATTTTTTTTTTTAAAGAGGCAAATATCCATCCTAAGGAGCTCCAGATGCTAAGTTTAAAAAGTCTAAAGGGGCTACACCATCTGTAAATGTGTATGAGTTAGCCTTATAGTTCAAGTATTGGTGGCAGAGCAGTCCTGTTTGAGATCTGAAGGATTTCACATGGACTGAAGTCCTTGAGTATTCTTCCAGCTTCTGTGAGTTTTGTCACTGACACTGTGGCTAGACTGTCACTGATGCCCATGTTAATTAGTGGGGGAATATTTTAAGATACTGTAAACACATTAAGACATACGGCCAATTCCAAGATCATCCTCCAAGGAAGTCTCAGTGCAGGTTTCTATGAATGCATATTGAAGAAAGTACTCCTTTTGTGCCTGATCCTCTTCCCAAAAGTGATGGACCTTGCAGCCTGCTGACTTTGACAGCACTGGATGCAGCATGGCAGAAGGCAAGGCTCTCCCCACTTCCTTCCTCACCTCCCTGATGTTTCTTTTTTTTCCCCAAACCAGGTGAGGCAAACAACAGATAGTTGCTGTTGGATAGATAAATCCTTCTAGAAGGCAGCAAATCAATACTTTTCCCATGCTCTCCTACATTTTCTAAAATGTCATCTGGCATGGATTTTTCTTAAGCAAGTCTGTCAACAGTGACACACTTCATATTATTATTAAGAAATACAGAACCTGTAGAAGTGGAGGAGGTATTTGTACACAGAAAGAAAGAAGCTAGAGCAGACTTCATATGACAAAATTTTCTCCAGGAAATATCCGTGGTAAGGACACTTATTAATAGGCAGATAAAGCAAAATGAGTGAAAAGATATATTAATCACTCTTGTAAATGCCTGTTTATTTTCTACATGATTGTTTTCACTTTGTCCAAGTCAGCAGGCTCTAAGGAGTAGGTAGCTTTGCATTTGATTTATTGTCTGCCTGACACTGAAACACACTGCTTGTCATAGTACGATCAGAGTACTTTTCAGTGGCTTCATGATTAAGTCCTTCAGGAGGATATGCTCATGTGAGCTGGACAGAGATGAGTTTTTCTTTTAATTATTTAGGTTATGAAAGACATGCTAGAGACATGCTATTGCCTTATAATGTAGATTTTGAAGGCAGTGGGAAACAGCTGAGTAAGCACAGAATAACACAAGTCTATAATCGAACTCCCCCCACAAAACACAGCGAGGAGGGAGCCTGAGGAAGGAGGGGTTGTCTCCTCTTTCCCTTACCAGACCAAAGAGCAATCCAACAGTAGCTGCAGCAGTGTGGTCATCACATGGCACTCAGGGCATGCTGCTTTTGCTTTTTCACATGGTCAATAACACCCTTCTGTGAAGATCAGAAGTTAGGGATATATAACTCTGGGTAGTGTGGTCTTATGGTCACAGTGTCATCCTAGGATTTTGGAGGAATGGAGGTCCAGGTCCCAGCCCTATCACTGATTAACACTGTACTCCTAAGTGATCTTCTGTATGTCATGACTCAGTGCTGATCAGGGGACAGATAGTTTGTTGTATGCAAAGAAATCCTGGAACAAGAATGTGGGGACTAACCTTGACATTAGTATAGAGTTTAACTTTTTTTGGTACCTTTTAAAAATACATTGCCTCTAATACACCAGCTTGCCAGGGTACAGAAATGTTTGTCTAAATTTAAACCAAGTGCAGGAATCCTTTTCAATGAGAATACTGAAAGCGGTGTAACTTTCATTTTCACTGGCTTCTCTTTTCTTTTATTCCTGTCAGTGGGGGAGAATACTATCACTCCATATCATAATTCAGGTTCAGTTAAATTTTTAAATTGCTTTAAATAAAATATTAAGATTCTTCAATAAACTAAATACTTGCAGTTATTCCCCAAATACTATCTCTTACAAAGAAAAAAGAGGAATTGTTGCTATTTGATCATTATTTAGGTACAAATCTGTTATGTCTTGAAGGACACAGAGCATGTCAGTAACATGATAGGTTGGTACTAATTTACTGCTGAAATCAAAATGCATTCAAAGGAGATGGGTTTTAAACTTGTTCTGGTTTCCAGACTCTAAAATATAAAAATCCAAGGCCCAGTACCCTGTAATTATAGCAATTCATATATCTGCCATGACTCCTCCTGTTCATCCCTCAGTTGTTAGTCAGGCAGACTGTGTTATGACCGTCAGTGCTTTGTTTGCAGCTTATTTTGCACTATTGGTGATTTTTGTATGTGTGTGTTTGCATTTCCCTGTCTTCTATTTTCTTCTGAGCACATTATCAGCATCGTGCTTCAAGGCTCATGTTTAAAACATGGAAGGTAAGCCCACTTACGTAGTTCAGTTTCCAACTCTGGAAATCTGGGAATCGGGAGAAGGATAGGGGAGAGTCCTATGGAGATATGAGACATTGCACAACTCCACATACATGATTCTTCAGAGGCACTGATGACTTGCAGTCACTACTAACTTCTGCTGGTATTGTGAATACTTGGCACTTCTAACAAGTGCCATTTATCTATTACTTTATGAGGAGATAACTTCAGATTGTTTTTCTGGGGGTGAAAGGTAATAATAAGTTAATGTTAAACATATCCATTGCTTGTTAGCACCTCTGGTGTCTCTTTCTGACCCCCTGTAGATGAGAAGTGAAGCAGCTGCAGATGGGACAGCCCTAAGACTTGAAAAGCAGCCAAACCCAGCCTCTGTTCATGAGACTGGGTGTCAATACTTTCTTGTTTTGAATCTTCCCTTCAGCTCACTACTTCAATAAAATCAATCACTTTCTAATTAACTAGTCAGATTCCGATGCACGTTGCCAAAATGTTATTATCCTGTTCTCAGAGTTATAGCATGCAATTATTTATTCAAGTTTCTGCTGCTCCCACTTTGATGGAATTGGGTGAAGGAATCGCTTTTTGGGAGCCTAAGGGAGCTCTGTAATGAGAAACAGTTGCAGGAAGGTGAGCAACCCTTTTGCTTTGCAGGGTTTGCAATATGAGGAGAAAGGAAAAAACATATGTGCTCCCTCTTTATGTTCCAGTATCCACGGGGAAGAAATTAATGAAAAAAACAGCTTCCACATGTATTTCTTGGGTTTATAGATAGATTTTTTTTCCTAATTGTGAGTGAAATGATTATCCTTTTTGGGGTATTACTGTAACATTTGCAGTTGAGGGTCAGGCCCAAAGTCTCCCTGAGACATTAGGAAGCACTGCAGAAATAAATGTAAGACAATATTCTTTAAGAAACTTGGTCATTACAGTGCAAAGCTCAAATAAGACATAGGATTGAAACATACCCTCTGCTGAACATTGTGAGAAACAAAGGTGTGTTTTTTCAGTAAAATGTGAGATTTATCTTGTAACATGTGAATGTCTTGAGAGTAGCATTCACAAAAGTTAGCATCCTGAGTGGGGAACTAAGTGAACACAGCACTAAGAAATGTAGAGGTGATGGAGAGCACTTCAACCTACCTGCTTAAAGCTGGTGAGGCATCACGCCATGTCTGCTGGAGCACTCTCAGCCTTCTCCTGGGGTGGGTGACCTAAGGAAGTTCTGCTCACTTTCTTAAAGAACAGTAGCAAGAAAGCTTCATCATAACCAACAGATGGAATGCTTCTCAGCAAAGATGCAAAAGCTCTGCTATCTTCGTTTTGTTTGATTTGGTATGCAGACTGAGATTTGATTTGCTTGTATCCTAGATGTTAACTACTGGAGTATAAAATTACATGCACCTTCATTCTTTGCCTCAGTGAGAACACAATCATTTACACAAGGCTTCAGAAAGAGAGACCGAGAGATTCATTGCAGACTGCTGAATAGTTTGCTGGAAGTTGAAGGCAGTAAGCAGCACAGAGGTTTGTGCATGCTCCCAGCACTTTGGTACTGCTGGTGTGACACAAAACTGTACATCCCAGGACTGCCAAACTTACCTAAGTGTTCCATTGGTTGTGTTCATGCAGCTCTTGTCAGCCAGACACAAACATAGGCTTGAGTTCACTGTGCCAAATTACTCAGCTTGTTGTGTCTGTGCTGCCTGTGAAGCTGCACAAACTTCTTTACCTCCACAAGTACAGGAAAAAGTCAACCATTGCCCTTGAGGCAGAGCATGAGCCAACACAGGTGAATAGCAGAGCCTGGGACTTGTGTTCAGCACCTGGAACAAACTCAGCATAGTGATCAGATTGCTACTTCCCTGGCTCTGCTTTGGTTAGTCTGCATTTTGAAGACCATTAACGAGGTTTGTGCCTCCCCTGGTGCCTAAGCTCAGTGCCTGTGCATGAAGCAATCCTTGCTGTGCTATTGCAGGGGTCTGGTGCTGTGCTTGCGGGTGGTCTCCTTTCTCTTCTGATAATGGGCCAGACTGCTGTGGAAAGAGTGCCTGTGCCTCTGGTAGCTGTGTCAGCAAAGCAGAGCACTGCAGAGCACTCCTGTGCTGTGCTACTACCATGGCATCAGGTAGGATCTTGCTCCATTAAGTTTCATTTATATCTGCTGGAAAATGCTATGGAAAAAAGTGTTTGGCTTGCCAGTGAGTCTTATGGACACTCTCGTTTGTCTCTTGAGATTCTCAGACTAAAGCCACCTACTTTTACCTTTTCCTGTGTGTGCTCATATCTTGAATTAACTCAGTGTTTTAAGTAAAATAATCAGCTGGATAATGAAGCATGCAATTGTGCATGCTGGCAAGAAGTGAGAGAGCAAAAGGAGCAAATTTGCAAGCGTGGCACCTTTATTATTTTAAGGCAGTAAATGTTTCCTGTTAAAATTGCCAGGCCTGATGAATCTAATTCCTATGCCATTTTATTGGGAAATTAGGAATTTAATGGGCAAAGGCTGTTTTCCAGAGTATTAAACAGCTTGGAGTAAAATGACAAATGAAAGACATTTAACTCACTTCAGTTTTCAACAAAGTTCAGAAAAAGAAGAATGAAAATAATCAAACTCACCTTAAGCCTGTTAAATGCAGCCTTCAGGATCTGCGTTTCCCTCTCATTCTCAGGAACAACTCGTATGACTTTATCACTGCCAATAACAGAACATTGAATTGGCACTTTAAGGGTCCACACAGCGGCACAATGTAGCAGTAAATAGGTTGAGATAGCTACCATGCTTGTGCTCTATCTCAGCAGCAGCAGAATGCCAGCTGAACCGGAGCTATGTTTCTAAACCTTCCTGGATTATGGACTTCCACAGAAGTGATTTGCCCTTTACAGAGAAAAGTGTTGGCTCTCCCCTCCATTTCTGCGTAATTACTTTTATTCATTGCTTCTAACAACCATTCAAGCAATCTTCAGGACAGAAAGTCTGCCTCAAATCAAAACAATATTCTTTTAGAAACATAAAATATGTTTTTGAGGGCAAGATTGGCTCTCAAACCTACAAAACCTACTTTTGTAGGTTTGAAAGGCTCTGAAGGTGGTGGTGGTGGTCTCATGCTTTAAAGAGAGAGGACTTGACTTTAGAAGACAGGAGGCATTCATATCAAGAACATACCCTTTGCTTTAACCATTAAAGCTTGCACAAATTTTTATCATATAAGTAGCTACTCATACATGCTTAGAAAGTTCCAGATAATAGCAGCTCATTTTATGCACTTTCTTTAGCAGATCTCAATGAACATAAATTTGCAAACAGGAAAAAAGAAACTGAATAGCTCCATTCAATGACCACCATTCATCTCGTGGAGCTTGGGGAGGCTGCAGACTGCAGAAAATACAAGGTATGATCTTGTAACTAAAAGAGCCATACACAAAATATGGCCAATACTAATTCTGGCATTTTCCTACCTTTTAAGACTTTGACTTCAGACTTCTGACATTCAGTACTTCTCTTCCAAGAGCCAATGGAAGTCATGTGCATCTTTATTTATACAGTTCTGTCCCCTAGCCAGAATTCCCTTAACTTTTTTTTTTTTTTTTTTTTTTTTTTTTTTTTAACTCCAATTTCCTCATTGTTTGGGAATTTTATGCTGTAGAATTTCCCTTGATATTGAGAAGAAGCTTGTCACATATACTGTGAACTCTTACCTTCCTGATACTTCTGAGTCTGCTCAGAAGATACTTGCCTAACTAGAAGCAACACTGGTGAGTGTGCCTTCACCTGCCTCCTTGTCTTAGGAAGGCTCCCAGTCTGCCTCCATTTCTCAGGAAGCAGGCACCAGATCTCTCCTTCGGTACACTGTGGCTGAAGACCTCGTAGGACCCCTCCTTGTTGCAAGAATTCTTAAGTCATTCACAGGTAAACATCAAATATTGTCAATAAGTGGTTCAGAAGAATGCACTGGTTCTTGGCTTCATTATTACTAAACACTGAATTCTGGAATGGCTTACTCTGGCCCTTTCTGGTAGTCCTTTTTCCAATCACCTTTATTCTTTTGTCTTTTCTTTCCAATCACCATTTGCTCCAATTCGTTAGATCCTTCTTTCTGTTTGAGCTCTTCAGTTTTGGTTCTCAAACCTGCTGAGTTTTCCATGCAGATGAGTCGCAAGCCCTGAAACTCTTAAGTCTTGCAAAGACTTCATAGGCTTAAAGGTTTTTGTCTAGTTGGACTCTAGGATGTCTCTGCAATAATACCAATGTGTCCAGAGAAGTGGACCTTGGTCCACTCTTCTTGGGTGCTGCTGACCTTACCTGGCAAATTCAATGCCTAAAAAGGAAGATTTCTGGAAGGACCCTTGTTATAATTTGGCAGCTCTAACATTTTAGGGGAAATTACTATGTTTCTGAGACAAGTTGAGCCTTCTTTACAGGAACTTACTCAGAAAGTAGTAGGCCCCTTAGAGCAGACAACTACTGTATCTGTTCAAGAAAAGTAGATGCTCTTAATTTATAATGCATACAACAGTAATATTTTTCCCATTACTCATTTCTCTCCGGGTATTAAATTAGTGTTAAGAAGAAAATTAGTAAAAAGAAGCAATGATTGCCCAGGATATGTGAAGGTGAAGTAACTCATAACGATTCATTGGAATTTTCTGGAAGGGTTGGGATAACCAACGTATACAGAACAGATTTTAATGAAATAAGTAACCAAACATGTGTTACGCATCGGCAATGGAATTTGGAAGAAACAGATATCACTTAGGTATGGTCCTGAATTAATACATGTCACTCTAAACTGTCTTGGATTAGCTCAGCAAATCTGTCATTTCTCGTGTGATGAAAGACCTGGCTTAAAGGGGAAAATATTGGTGCTGTGACAGATTGATCACTTGACACATCATTGGGAAGTGCCTCAGGCTCTGGCTGGGCCTGATCCTAAACAGCACAAAGAAAACAGTTTATCATACCTGATACTGTTAGTATTTTATGAAAAGATGGTTAAGCCACTGTGATGAGGCAGTTTCATTGTTTATTTATGTAAGCTACAGGAAGACACCAGACTCTTGAAGGCTATCTGCTAATAAATAATAATAAAAAATAAATAAACTCTGTAGGTTAACCAGCTGGTGGGTAATCATTCAAGGTTCAAAAAAGCACAAATATCAGAACCTGCTTTACTCCTGACATCCACCAATCAAAGAGCATGTTCCTAAAGTTATTTTTTTATAGCTTTACCGCTTTTCTAGCTACATTTCAAGATAAAAAATAATCAAATGATTACCTTAAGCTCTATGTTATACCCAGTGAATTTAAGGTAGAGATCTAACAGCCTACCCAGTTTTTAAGTCAGCAACAAAATCTACCAGGTCAGTCCCAGTATCTGGACTAATGTGACCAACAAAGGGCAGCTGCACCACAAACATTCAGAACCATCCCTGGTGAGGTCTTCTACCTTCACTCATGTCTAGTGGTTGAGGAGAAAGGAGAAAGTGATCATGTACACATTTAGGAAAGGTTGTCTCATATCATCTTGCCTGCAGACCCATGTCAACACTCTGCTGTTTCATGCAGGAAAAGTTATTTTTTAATCATGCTGTCTCTAAATTTTTTTTTTTTAAAGTCTTTTTTTAAAATTTCTAAACAAATAGCAAGATGGGATATATTTAGCAGAAATTAATATAGAACTTTACATTATCCAGGACAAACTTTTACTTCATCACTAGAAACTAGACTAATGGCATTTAAAGCAAGGATTTAGTGAGATGGTTTGAATTTTTTATAAACACAATTGAAAGCATTCACAAGCAGAAATATGTAAGCTTTATGAATCAATCTGACCAGATGAGACTGGTAAGCAAAGAGTAGAAGCCAGATAGCTGGTGTACCCAGAGACAGCCCTGTGTCTGAGCAAAATAGGTGGCCAGCTGTTGGCTAGCATTGGCATGCAATAGCTTTTTTTTTGCTTTTTTTTTTTCCCCCTTTGTTACCCTACTTATATTTTTAAGAACAGCATGAAAAATGACGCATCTCTTTTTGAACCACAGAATATGCTACATGAGTCTGGGGCAGGTGATATTTTCTACCACTGCTGGAGACTAAGCATTATTGGTTTATTTCTTTGGCTGTTTTCATTTACTTCATAGTTTTGCTTATCTATGAACAGAGCAGATGGATTCAATGAAACCATTTCAGAGCACATACACAACTATACTGATGGAATTAGTCATTCTCTCACATGAAGCTTTCCTGATAAAGTCACATGACATAAATTGTGTTTATGTAAATTCTTCATTTCCATCACAAAAATCCTTCTTATTGTTTTATTTTCCTGACTAATGTGAACCTTAATGAGCTCTCTCATTTCCCATGGAATTCAATAAAAGTATGTTTACAAAGGCTTTACAAATATTTTAAACACAGTTTGAGGAATGACATGTTATAAATCAAATACCTATAGAAAAAAATTAAAAGAAAATAAATCCCTACTTACAAGCATCTCTTTCCTCTACTGCTAGTGATAGAAAAAAGATTATAGTTCTTGAGAACATATTGTTGTAGCTGCTGCACTTTATTGATTCATTGGGTCTTGGGAGTAGAAACAGACAGAAGAGTGTATGTGAGAAGCTACACAATGAAAGCCTCTAGTCAACTCCCAATATGCAATCAACTATCATGTGTGATCAATGATAATTGCATCATCTCTTTTTTTCTGCTAAATTCTTCTGCTAGTCAAAATTTTACAAAATATTCAAACTTTTATTTTAGTTAATAGGATAGAGACTTTCAACCATGGATTCAGTACTGTTACAAAACCCACTTTAATAAGGTTGGGGTCCTTCCTGGGACCTGATAGGAATATCTGGAAAGAGAACTTAATGAATCTTCCCAAACCCTCCTGGATAGTTTTCTTTATTGGAACAGATGCTGATCCAAACAGAAGAGAGCACCATTTATATTTTCTATATAGCATTATGTTTAGTTTCTGCCTTTTAGATATTAAGGTAGGAAAACTGACGTTTTTCCTGGTATAAAGAAGAGCTAGCTTATCTACAATTTTGAATGAAAATGATTTTGCTTGGGTAATGTAGGCAGAAATGCCAAGGAGGCAAAATATTGTATTGCATGATATTTATCAGTATAGAACAGATGATTTCTCTGAAAATTGAATTTTTATGCAGGTTTCCTGCTTACTCTCAGGCATGTCCATTTGAGTTTGATAGATCTATTTATTTATTTATTTATTTATTTATGGGGGAGGGGTACAAAAAGGGTTTCTTACTTTACCCAAGTAAGTAACCCAACTTTACTTTGCAACTCAAGAGGTGGCCTCAGAATGGCCAAGAGCCACTCCCTTTAACCTGAGCAATGCTCTTGCTAACTAGCCCAGGCCATCATAAGCCTTGATCACTGCACAGGTGCACTGCTGATTTGTCCACCAGCACCCCCAAATTATTCCCTACAAACCTGCTTTCTAATCAGCCCCCAGCCTGCACTGTTGTGTGGGGTTATTACTCCCAGAAGTTAGACTTTGTAGAACTTCAAGAGATTTGGTGCTATCTGACGTGGTTTGATGTAATTTCCTGCAAAGCTTTGTCCACTGTTACTTGGGGAAGGTGTTCATAACACAGTGCAGGATACAGTGATGGCCTGGGAAAAAAAATAGTTTTTTGACTGTCTTTGTGTGTTTGGGTTAAACACAACTGTACCACGTTTGTAATATGGCACCACGTTTGTCACGATCTCTTTGGGTGACAGGCTGGCAGACATTACAAATTTCCAAAGACCTCTGTGATGTGTCAATCTGCAACTTTCCCACTGCAATAGCAAGCTATTATGGCAACATTTTATCATAACCAAGTTCAAATGCACAAAAAACACACACACAAAAAACCCACAGAGCTTGATTCAAATGTTTCACCTCTTAATGTAAATTGTGCTGATATGCATTCCCAATGAAATATCTGCTCAAATAATAAATACTGCTGAGATTACTACCTAAGTGCCTGTAAGCACCTTTCAGATAACCTTTCCCTCAGCAGGCAGAAAAATGGCACGAGGGAACAGATTTTCAAACTTCTGAAATTCTCACTTTCTTGACCACTGAGGAGGGATCTCTGCATAGCAAAAGGGGAGACCTAAATCATATGAAATCCACGCAGATTGGATTTTCTAATCACTCTTGATTCTGTAAACTATTTTAAGAACAAATGATGCTTTTGGAGTTCGCAAAACTGTTCTGTAGCATTATGGTTATGAATAAAAAAACTACCTAAGATTTAGACTGGTAATTATTACTGAAATGAATGAGACTGCAGTGTGTGAACTGTTCAGATGGATTCACTGAGGAGGATAACACCAAGCTCAGAACCCAACCACATGGACAAAATAACTGCACAGTTCTGCCAGCTGCAGCCAGGGCTTTTATGTTTTTAATTTCACTCCAAACAATTCTAACGTGTATATTCCCTGATGGGCTTGCAACACAAAATGGACAACAACAAAGCTCAGTAAAGGCAACAATAGGGAAAAAATGCCAAGGACTCAAACTACAGAGACAGTAAGGCTTGTCACAAAAATTACCAACACAGTTTTCTTCATTTGAATGTGCAGATTCATAAAAATCTAAACCTTATATTTTGAGAGAGATGGAAAAAAACTGTGATGCTGTACAGGGCTCCTATTGAAATAGCTAACTCTTCTACAGAAAGATTTTTCATTCTATATGGCTTTCAGCAGTTTTAGAAACCTGAGAAATAGGTCAGCCTTCCTTGGTCCTAGATCTGTAACGAACAATGCATATATTTGCTTCCTACCTTGAAAAAGAATTTAATTACTTTATTAACAAAGTTAAAATTAAGTCTTAGGTGTAAGACTTAAATGTAAGAATTAAAATGAGAATACAGTCTATTCTTGAGAAATATTTGCAGTGTTGTGATATTTAAAATTCCACCTTGCCAAAATCCAACTCTTTCCCGGGCACAAGTTACTTGATTTTTCAACTTTTCCAGATACACAGTCCTTCAGATGGACTGTGTGAATGATAACAGCATCTCTTTGTACCAACACACAAAAGCTAGAAAGATCCATAGCATAAAACAAGCAACCAGAGGAGTTTGAACTCCAAAAACGACTCTCACTTCTAATCAGCTCCATTAAGAGAATGTGTTAAGCAGTCCCAACAGTTTTTTTCCTAGTCTTTGCATTAAACACATCACTCTCTCCCCTCAGCTGACAGCACGCTGCCCTGTGGAGCTGTCAGGGAAGGTTTCCCGCAGCTCTTCCTGGAGCCCTCTAGTCTCCTCTCATACTGTGCATTTCCAGGCTGAGTGGCATCTGGAGAGCAACATGACATTTTGCCCTCCTGTCATCTTATTAATAGATGCTGCAGTCGACAGATTCTTATTCTAGTTTAAATACCAGTATAAGACTAAGCTCCTGGGCCATTGTAGCCAGCCCTTGGCTGTTGCAGCCATCCAGGTTGGTTTGACCAAGTGCTGCTGTAGAAGCACAGCGCTTTTCTGCTTCTCCTACAGGAAACATGTTGGACTACTTCTCTTTGATGGTTAGAAACCCACTAATTTCCATCCAGTTAAACTGGCCAGTTTATACTATTTAATTCCAGTACTAAAGCTTTATTCAGATTAAACTTTTTTTTTTTCTTTTTTTTTTTTTTTTCTTTTTTTTTTTCTTTTTTCTCCTGCTATTTGTTTCTCATGCATTTGAAGACAGCAAACATTTTTCTTTTCAGATTTTGTTTTGCTGGACTAGCTAGAGTGGTGTCTTCCAGGCAAGGGCCCCACATGTCTTTAAATACCCTAGTAGCTCTGTATTGGTTTTATGTAGCAACGTTTTGGTAGCTGGGAGCTACAGGGGTGGCTGCCCCATGTTAGATAAGGGCCAGGTTCAGCTGGCTCCAGGTTCAACTGGATCCAGTGCTGGCCAGAGCTCAGCCAATAAGTGATGTTGTTTGTGCCTCTGTGAGAGCAGATTTAAGAAAAGAAATGAAAAAATAATCTGTTGTGCAACAGCAGCTGGGAGAAAGGAGTGAGAAGCAGCCCTGCAGACCCCCAGGTGAGTGCAGCAGGAGGGCAGGAGGTGCTCCAGGCAGGCAGCAGCAGTTCCTCTGCTGCCTGTGGAGAGGCCCCTGGTGGAGCAGGCTGTCCCCCTGCAGCCCATGGATCCCACATGGAGCAGATCTCCACGGTGCAGCCCGTGGAGGAGCCCCCAGGGGAGCAGGCCCCAGGCCGGAGCTGCAGCCCGTGCAGGGGAGCCCACGCAGGAGCAGGGGGTCTGGGGGGAGCTGCCGTACACCCGTGGGGGACCCGTGCTGGAGCAGTTTGCTCCTGGGGGGATGGACCCCATGGTACGGAGCCATGTGGGTGCAGTGCTTGAAGAGTTGCTGACTGTGGGCAGCCCCCACAGGCTCAGTTGGGGAAGGACAGCATCCCGTGGGAGGGACCCCGCGTGGAGCAGGGGCAGAGAGTGACTGTGAGGGAGCAGTGGAGACCAAGCATCAGGGACTGACCGCAGCCACCATTCCCCATTCCCCTGTGCCATTCGGGGGGAGGAGGTGAAATAGGAATAAATAACTTGAGAAGATAATTTGGGTGTAAAAAAAACAAAAAAACCTCTTTCTGTATTTTTGTGGATAGTGATAACTCAAGGCACAGAGAATGAAGAATAAAAGCATTATGAAATTCCTGCTGGTAAATGGGACAAAACCTGGAAGCATTTGTTTATTCCTGATTGACAATCTTTTGAGTTCAATTTCAGACCTTGATCCTGCAAGCTCCCATAAGTGTAAAGGCTTTCAGAGTTAGGAGGAGGAGGTCTGTATGTACTCATCACAGTACTTGGCACAGAAACACAAGTAGCTGATAAGAGTGTGAGTTTGTAAGTGTATAAAAAAGAGATCAGAAGAATTGTCTCATACATATTTTAAAGAGTAAATGTCAAGATGGTGAGCTTAGTTTAAATTTAAGACTTATCATTAGTGTTTTCTATGTATTTATTCATTTATGCAAGTTGCAGCAAGATGGATGAAAATATTTATGGAGTGAAAAAAATGTTATGGAGTGAAATATTGTTGCATTGAGATGTCTGCAGCATATTAAGTTTTCCCAAACTACTCTATCATGCCTCACTGCCTAATTTTCTTCCATAGAGTGACTTTGTTTTTTAATTCATGCAAAGCACACATTTAATGTCACTGTACAGATAAAGTGCAAACAGGACATGCATCTCCACAAATTTTCAGGAAGACATGATCCATAAATTTCAAAGCCGGGGAACATAGCAAATTTACAGATGAAAAGCCTGGGTCTACTTCTCTTTTTGCTTCTGTTACTGCAGTAGGCTGGTGTAATTCTTTTGATTTCAAGGCAGTTACCTCTTCATTCGTGCTGGGCTAAACAAAAAAAAAGGAGCAAACCTTTTTTTCCAGGACAGAACAATCAGTTATTCCTCTGTTTCAGAAAAGGGTAATAGAGACTTGGATGCTGAACTGTTCATTAACTCAGTACGCTATTGTGAATAAGAAATTATAAATCTTCAAGAACTATGCCCAAGAGCAATTACATATGATGTTAACCACTAAATCCTAAAACAGCAGATGACTAAGAGTCTCACAGGGAGCCCTGTTACCATCTCCACAGGGACATGAGTCCTGTTGTTGGAGGGAGGTGATGAGGCTGAGCTGAGATGGCAAAACTCTGTGCCCAAGTGGAGCATCTATGTCAAAGGGGAAGGGGAGAGTCCCTCAGAATGGGCAGTTTGCACACCCAAATTGGGATGAATCAGTGAAGGGATTCAAAGCATGCATTACCAATGGGAGCCTGTATGTGCACCAAAATGATCTAGATTGTTGGGCAACACAAATCTCACCAAATTCACTTTTCTTTTAGTGTCATCAGTAGTATAAAATATTTTGGACATACTTGGAAACTTGTTTTGATGTTTAATTATGTAATGGGATTCCTTTAAATAAAATTCAAAAAATATATTTTAAAAGTAAATATGAAAATAAAAAAGTTCAATTACATGTCCAATGAACATGAAAACCAAATGTGTGAGGTGGGAGGTGAAAGAAGTAATTATGAAAAATTTTGGTTCTACTCAACCATGTCACAAAAATTTAGAGCTTTAAAGAATTATGCACTGAAAAGTGTGACTCCAATTCTGCAACTATGTGTACTTCAGTGTATTTACTGAACCATCTTTCCTTTGACTGAATTCATTCCAATTACCATTTGTAGTAGCAAATCTAGTATACCTGTGTCTGCAGTAGAAAGTTATTTTACTAGTTATAACAGATTTTTAACGTTCAGATTTTCATAATTTTCAGATAAAGCTCAGATATTATTATTATTATTTTTGTTACTGGTGGAGTACAAAACCACATTTTTGAGTTAGATGTAGCACTCCAAAGAGAAACCTCCTGACTCATGGCATTTCCTTTCTTGTGGATGGACCACTTTTGTATGGTGGTGTATTTACAGGCAATGTTCAGAAACCCTCCATGGTGGGACATTCTTAGCAAACAAACCAGAAAATGCTTATCCAGCTGCTGCACACAGATTTATGGATGTGTATAGTCTTTTTCATAACAGATATATTTAAGCTAGTTTCAGGCCCTGTAACTTACTGACTAAGCTTTTTTATTTGTTTGGAAACACAGTTTTTAAACTCTTCTATACTTTATCCCATTTGTTGCTCATACCATAGGAGTTAGATGAAAAGCTGCACAAAGGGAGACACTGGCCCCTTTGCAGAGATGATGCTGCCACCCCAGCAGGAAGCTGCTCTCCTCACCCACCGCTCACGTGCCTGCAGGTGGTCAGATGGCTGCTTACAGCACTTGTATCGATATTTTGTAAAAAACACCAATAAGGTAGATAAGAATAAAGATCAAAAATATATATTATTTCAGTGGGACCAGGATCCCTAGAAAATGAAAGGAGAACCCAGAGAGTTCTGCTCATGATGTGACTGCAGCTTCTTCTTTAAGAAACATTTCTTTAAGAAGTATTTAGTATTTTCTTATTAAAGGCCTTGTGTAGGCATACAAGACAGTCTTAAGTCCTAATGGCTTTGTAATACATGCATCACAGATCTTGCACATGCTTAATTATGTGCCTTGATAAAGATTTCAGGATTCTAAATTTAAATGTGTTTATAGTGGTTTGCAAGTTTGCAGTCTCACTTAACAGCAGGGAACGAATGGGAAGGAAGTGTATAACACAGCCACACATACAAACAAGATAGCTATGAATAATTTGATGGGTCCAAATCTTTGAACTTAGTCTTGATACACATATATGCAATATGGCTCTCCTTTGATCTAGATTTTCCAAAACTATTTTTTTTTCATGTAGCACAACCAGTCCTGACTATCTTACACAAAACTGACCTGCTGCTCTATCACTGAAAAACGTAAATGATAGCACTGAACTACAATAACATAAAAAGCACACCAAATGCACAAGACTATTCAAAAAGCAAAGTCAAATTGAAGGCTTAGGGAGGGAAATAAATATTTTAGTGGAAATGCAATTATTTATTCTCTGAAGACAGTTTCTGTTAGGCAGCTGCACAAGCCATTAGAGCAATTATATTTTGCTATCTTTGTAAGCTTCTTGAAAAATCATTTTTCTCCACTAGATTAATGCTGTGTCAGTTCTCTACAAAATCACTTCTGACTTAAGGAACTGCTGTAGATATATGGTGCATAATTATGGAGATAAACCTTGGAATTTACTTCTTTATTGTATCAATAGTTGCTTGGGTTGAATAATTTGGAATCCTGCAGAAATTTCTGTGCCTCTTAGTTTGCTGATATCCTGATCTTAAATGATGCCACGATAAGATTTCCCTAAGCAAAAAAGTGATAAGACTGGTTGTGGTTAAGATAATAATGCTTAGCTTAACTGTACCTATGTAGCCTTTTGTAATTTCAGTCCAACTGAAAACGAGGTCAACTCTGCAGGGCTTCCCTCAGTGGTATTTTAAAACTCCCATATATTTTAGCAGTGCTGTGAATAGACAGAATAATTGTATTATATTGTGATAACCTGAAGATATATGGAGATGGTGTTTGCGTGTATCTAACAAAATGTTGCCCCTTTCTATCAGCATGACTTCGTGAATAGACCAGCCACAAAAATGAGTTCTCAGTTGCTGAGTATTTTGTAAAAGATTAATATTAGGCAGATCTCTGCATAGCACCTTCTGAATACCTGTCCTTGCAACAGGCCCAGGTCCACACCATACCACGCTATACCCTACACTATATAGTCCATAATGAGAAATGGTCATCTCAAGACTATACTAAAGATATAAATAATGCTCTGGAAGTCCCATTTCCATTACCTACACAATGAAAGAAATTTTTGCAGAACTGATACCGTATAGAGCACAACCTATCTAAGCTATTCTCTTCCTCTCGCAGCTTTGCCTTAGGGCTATATGTTTTATTGCCTTTTTTTGTCTCTTTAAGGAAACCAAACACCCTGTTTTTTATGACTCCAGAGATGTGATTGCTCTGGGTATTTTATTTTGAGTTCTTCACGCTAACCTAACTAATCTGCACATTCTAATACATTTCCTTGATTCAGTTGACAATGGTTTTTATTCCTATTCCTCATTAGCACAAGAAAAGTGTACATTTTAAAAATATGGATTAATAAATAAGGATTAATGGGCAATTGATAGGTCTTAGTGAGGTTATTTACCAAACCAAGGTGAGGTTAAATAGCAATAAATGCAAAGAATAAGTGCAGCACAGAATAAATGCAATCCATATATTATAGCTATGTTGTAATGCTGATATTTAGCTTGGCAATCTGTATTTCTGACTGTAACTAGAAAGATTTATATTGCATATTCAAAAAATAAATTGTTTCGGGATATATCTTTAAAAAATTGGGACCAGCTTTTTTGTTGGTGCCAGTGTACATTGT
The DNA here is from genome assembly GCF_964035555.1 of Netta rufina. Lineage (NCBI taxonomy): Eukaryota > Metazoa > Chordata > Aves > Anseriformes > Anatidae > Netta > Netta rufina. The sequence goes on from NC_140124.1 coordinate 123,609,900, forward strand.
TGTATTTAAGTCACTGGAGTTACGGTCTTGCATAAACTGAGAATCTGGTCTTCAGTTTTCATGTCTGCTGACATCTGTGATGTGCAGATGTTAGTGCAGAATGTTCACTGCAGGATGTTTATATGTTTATTGCTTTGCAATTCGTAAGTCCATTATTGGTACTCATTTAAAATATATCTACCTTGCATGGGCAAATAAATCTTTCTGCACTATAGCCCTCACAGCAACATTTTCAGTTCTGATAGCTTTTTTTTTTTTTTTTACATGATGAAACTGTAACACAGAGGTTGTCCCCATGATACCAGAAGGATCACTGAGCACACTGGTTCCAGAAACTTTCCCATCCTGCATGAAGAGAAAATGAAAACTTGTCTTTTTAAAATCCAATAGAAAGACCCAGTAGGCCAGAATAGCAGAGACAAATCAGGTGGCATTCAGGTGCCTGGTCTTATCATAGGGAAGAGATTTAAACCTGAGTTTACCACATCACGGGAGTGTCCTCAGTGTGTTTTAAGTATGCTTTTTGTTTGAATTTTAGCTTGAAAATTCTCTTCCTCTGTAGCAGAAAGGGGCTGTGGGACTGGGACCCATCACTACTCACGCAGTCTGCAAGAAATAAGGAATAACATTCTCCTGACTTCTCATAAAAGAAGCTGTGGCAAAATTAGGGAACAATGGCAGGGTATACTATGAATACTGGGCTAATGCAAACCACTTTGTACCCTGTTCCTAACAGATCCACTTAGTTGTGCTTAACATGGCAATTACGTCTTTTATAGGGTCTGTTAATACAGGCATAAACTGCTTGTAGTGAATACAACCATAAAGCTGTTCAGATCTGCCCATTTGCCAGAGTAAAAATAAAAAAGTCTACTTTTAGACCTAATCATTGTTCACATTTACTTCACCTAGCGCACTTACGTTTTGTTTTTGTGAAAATAGTGAAAAGTCCACATAGTGTTTTCTAAATCCTTTCCTGGTAAGCTCAAAGCTTTATAAGCTGTACAGGAAAATACATGTATATTACAGAAGGGTGTTAGATCACCTGCTTTTTATTATCTTTTTACAGAAACAGAAAAGATAATGTTATTAAATCTTACTGATATTGTAAATAGCACCAATATTAGTATTGATATTAAAAATATTAAATATTATTTTTTAAAAATAATGTTATAGCAGATTTCTAAGTTTTTTTTTTTTTTAACACCATTCAGCTGGGTGACAGTGCACAGTGAAAGTAAATAATGCAAGGAGGCAGCAAATTAAACATTCACAGCAGTGTGATATCAAGTAGAGGCTGAGGCATCTTCAGAATAACAATAAGGAACTGCTGAAAAATGTGAAAGGAAAAAGACAAAAGTGGTGAAAAATGTTTTTGTTTTAGCAAGTAGAAAGCTCTGAGCTAGCATTTTAGCTTGAAGAGTACAGACTTGGACATTAAGAAACACATAGTGAATTACTGAATGTACAAATACGTATTAAGTGAATGACTGCCATGCTATGGATCTAGTGAAATGTTACAGCTTTGCTCTGTGATGGGCAGCCTTAGATATCTGCAGCAGCCCCAGAAATCAACATTACTCCCACTTACCCTGACCAGTTCGTGCCACCAGCAACTGTTTCAGTCATGGTGCCTAGGGCAGGGCACTTCCTGAAAATCCTGAGCACTTTAATTTCCTCAAATACCTCTTTATGTGCTTCAGTAAGGCATATATGATATAAAATACACAGAACTCCAGAATGGTGGAGGATGGCAGGGACTTTGGAGGTCCAACACCCTGCCCAAGTCGGGGCACTCAGAGGAGGTTGCCCAGGACCATGTCCAGGCTTTGAGGTTCTCTGAATGTTACTCTGGGTCAAAAGGTGTTTATTTTTATCAAAACATTGCAGAGCTCTATATTTGGGACCATTCTTTTGCCCAGACCTAGCAGGACGTATCTGCTGCACCAGCAGCCAGCCAGCCACTCTGTCCTGCAGCTTTAGCTGCACCAGGAACGGTGCTGAGATGTTGAAGCACTTTGAATTGCCATCGCAGAATCTGTTTGCTTGCTTTCTTTCTCAGTAAACCATATAACTGAAGTAATGTGGAAAATAATGTGTGGTGTGTAATGGGAGGTTTTTCCCCCTCTGCCCTCAAGCAAGAAGCTGTGAACAGTTGTGTTCGGTTTACTACATGGGAGGCTGCCAGCCTCAGACAAATTTGTATCTTCTCTTAAATCTTCAGCCCAGCTTCAGTCACTCTCTGGGGCTGCTGGAACATGCCTGATATTTCTTAAGCCTGCTCATGGTAATTTGACTCAATTTTTTGTAACTTCAGAAGCAAAAGCTAGATGTTAATCACTTTTATTATAGGAGAATTTGCATTTCTTGTTACCAATCCTTCGGTTTCCATAAAAGAAGGATACAAACACACCTTTTGTAAATGAATTTAAGGAAAAAAAGTAATACTGTAAGTTAATGTTTTCATATTTTTGTGTTGGGTGTGGTATATATAACTGCCATACATTGGGCTGATTCTTGCCTTGTGCACTTATTTGCAGTGACACCTCACTGCTCCACCAGCAGGATCCAATGAGGATCGCCTGGTGAACACCACGGTGTGGTTACAGCCCTGGACCTGAAGGGAGAGCTTGGATCTCCCCAGCAATCATTCTCCCTGCCACCATGGGCCATGGCCAGTGGGGTGTTTCTTCAAAGCCCCCTCAGAAGGGTCACTTCCCAACACCACATCCTTCTGCACACAGGTCCCAACAAAGAGATGGTCAAGGGCAGTGTTTTTGGTTAACTGAGTTTGCTTCTACAGTTGTCATGTCTGGGCCACAAAGCAAAGAAAAGGAAAAATTTTGCTAGTTTAAATGCATTGCTGATACATAGCAGGCACTTTGGTTGTGTTCCTTTAAGGCAGTGACTTCACTTTTAGGCAATAAAATCTGATTACAATGGGAAAGTATTCTTCTGAAACAGGAGAGCCAGCGGCTGAGTAAGGCTTTTAGAAAATGTACAAAGAAAGAAATCATGGATCACTCTGGACAGAAGCTATTACCCATTATACCCGCAAATTACCAAAAAAACCCCCAATAACCAAAACCAAAAACTAATCACAAATACAGCAATTTCGTATATTCCTCCAGGACGTTTCAGAGGTTTCAATCTCTCTATCAATGATAAACAATGGAGATTAGGAAGAAATCTTCACCGTAGGCACACAATTTAGCAGCCACCGTGCTTCAGATGCCTTATTCTTTAGTCATTTGCTCTGGGAGAGGGACAGAAGCTATATAAAGCTTTTAATTCAGATGACAACTGCACTTCTGAAGTGACTCTGAGTGTCCCTACTTACTGAGATGTGGGTCCCACTGTGAATCAGCCTCAGGGTGCAGTTCACACTGTGGACCAGTCTCAGGGGTGCACGAATTGGACTGAACATGAACTGAGAGACACACTTGGAGTGCATGCAGTGTGCCCCAACCACATGGGGTCAGGTCAGCCAGTCCAAAGCAAAACCCTGCCAAATTCATACCATGTGTGTGTCTGGTCCTCAGCACCAGCCAATCCACTCCCATCACATGTCTACAGAGCACTTCTTTCTAATATAGACATAACCTAAAAGGGTGGTTATTTTGACCCAATGTGCCAAAATTTATTACAGGTTGGTTGCTCAGGTTTAAACTTAATTATAAGACATATTTTAACTTTACCAAATAGCCCCCCTCACACTTACTGGGGAATGTTTTTTTTCCTACAGAAGACCACTGCATTTGAGGATGTGGGAATCCTATCCTATACCATTGCTTACTGAAATCTTTCTTTCCCTCAAACCCATGTCAACGGCACGTTAGCTACAGGTCATCCTGGTTTCTGGTGAGTGAAGTTTCCTTTTCTGATTGTTGTCATAACTGAGGTAAGTCCTGATTTGCCAACAACTACTCATCTAATTAATTTATTTCCATATATAATAAGAAGGAAGTAAATTTATTTAACTTCCAGAAGATGCATATGCTTCCAATACATATGCTGCTGCTTTTTTTTTTTTTTTTTTAATTTATTTTACTTTTATTTTTTTTTTAGGGTTAGTGAAAATGTGAAAAATCTCTTACAGAAATTTCTATTCCATTGGAGGCCAATCAAATCAAAAAAGCCAGAGCAACTTTTGTTTTTACCAGCTCTACTTGACAGATGTTTTCTGCCTACAGGGGCACTGTGTCACACAAGTGTTGGGATCTGAATGCTATCAGAGTCAGTACGTACTTAAATGTGTAAAAATAAGCTTTGTCAGTTCTACATTAGAATCTTATGTGAAATATTACAGTTTTAAGCAAGTGCCAATGAATCTGAAGCACTTTTCTTCAAAACTTCTCCATAAAATATTTTAATGATCTAGCTATGTGTGAACATAGCTTTTTAAAGGTCTTGCAAAAACATAAATTCTCTGTTCTTACAGATTTTAGAATCTCTTGCCATTAGCCTTGATTTTAAAATTAAGTGCTGTAAAAGTTTTAACTACTGGTTCTGATGCTTCTAGTTTCTTTCCTCTATTCAGTATTCATGTTTAGCTATTTTTGTGTAATGCATAAATGTCAGCCTTAAATTAGAAAGTGCTTTGGCTGAGCCCAAAGTGATGGATTTTACAAAGAGATTTGATAGATTTTAGAGGCTCTTTATATGCTCCGAGGTTTGCATTTCACATTTATTCTGAAGGTCAATTGTCAAGAGAATGAACTGTGTAACAAAGAGGCTATCAGTTCAGCAGATAAAGCAAGCAGATGCCTAATTCCCTAGGTAGATGAATATTTGGGTGCTATTTGTCTGCAGGGAGCTTGTTAATCTGCTAGAGGTTGATAGAGTTTACAGCAGCAGTAAGTGCCATTACTGATGCTGCGTTATTACTCTTCTAAATGGCCGTGCTATCACCTGGTCTTTTACCAGATAAATACAGTATCGTACAGAAATGCACCAGATCCATGTCTGTTTTAAGGAGCAGAGCAGGGTGGTTGCTAGCTTGCCATTAGCCTCACTGTCAGTTTGGATTCCTGATGCTGTAAGTCTTCTGACTTTCACACTTAATGAGCAACACTTAAAACTTGCCATTGGGTATCCTCTAGAGAGCTGAGTAGCTGCTGATTTCCCTTGTCCCATCATTGTTTACAGTGAAAAAAGGGAAATTCTGTCACTGCAGAAGCCCTTTTATTCCCCTTCCCTTTTATACCAATATTATAAATTAAACTATTTTAATGGTTTTCAAACCAGTTTAAAAGCACACATGTAGCATCATAGTACAATATTTTGTTTTATATTGGATTAGGAAAGATTCAACACATGTGGTCCATTACTGGTCTAAGGCTTGTGGGCAGCAGCGATTTCTAAATGAACGCTGAATTGGAACAGAAGTGGGAGCATCATTATCACAAGAGCCAGGAGGGCGCTGCAGAAGTTGGAGTCAGGGAAGAGGCTGGGGACTGGTTCAGCATGAACAGAGGTGAAGAAGTAGAAAATGGAAATCTAGATATGAAGAGGTGGGCAGACAGACAGACAGACAGAGGGACTGGCATAAAGAGGGAAGGTTTTACATCCTTACAGCCAGTGCAATTGGACAAGAAGGTCCACCTATAAATGTTAGAAGGCATTTGTACAAAGTGACACTTGACTGTCACTCAGCATTTAATCATTTTCTGGAGGGCAGGAGAAGTCAGTGACACTTGTGATAAATGGCACACAAGGCCAGAGAGGAGTGCCGACTACAATCTTCTGCCCTGCTGCTTCTCCGCTTTCCTAAGTCAGCGCTGACTTCAGATATTCAAACAGTTTCTGCAGATTAAGTTTAAAAAAAAACAAAACACACACACACAAAACAAACAAACAAACAAACAAACAAACAAAAAGAACAACAACAAAACTTGAATAAAGGAAAATTAAAGCCTTAAGGTTTTTATTTATCTGGTTTACAGCATATAGGCTCACAATGGAGACCCATTTTCCATGATATTTCAGATTACTAGATGTTCTTTTGGTTGCATCATCTAAGAAGAAAAGAAAAAAGAAAAGCACAGATAATTCTGAACATCACTATGAATGTATTAGCTCCATGGATACAGAAGGCCTTACAACACAATGGCCCTTGACCATTCGGCAGGACATGTACTGCTGCAGTATACACAACTGAAGCGTCAGAGGTAGGCAAGAGAACTAGGATGCTGAAATCAATACACAAAAGGGATGGATTAAGAATGAACTATCTCCCTTATTTCCTAGCTCACTTCATTTGGTAAGCAGCGATGTTCCTTCTATGCAATTTTATTTATTCATTTATATTTATTAGGGTTTAATGTCAAATTAGAATTTTCTCCATAAAAGCAGCGTCCATCTACTTCTACAAGCAGTCATGGGCTTCTTTGCAGAATAACTTAATCCAAGAGATAGATACACAAATAGGGCTATTTACAATCTGTACTTCAGATGACATGTGCAGTTTGACCTCCTTTTCATTACTGACTAACACATTCCCTCCATCTGACTTCCTCCATATATAAAATTCTCATATAACAAAATTTTCATAATCAAGCTGGACACCAAGCTAGAAACAATTATTTGAACCAAGCTTCAGACTCATTTTAGTAAAGTGAGTGACTGAGAAGTTTCTGACCAGTCGATGGATGTATTAATGGTTTTGTAGAGACAGGAAAACAAACTACTTTTTCTGAATGTCTGCATGTGTAGAACTTTGGATGATGCCCAGGAATATATAGGGCCATAATTCTTGTAATACTGTATATTTGTACCAGTTCTTAGAAAACCAATGAGAAATGCATTTTGAGAGGCTTAGAAGAGCAGTCCTCTAAGCCCTAAATATTAGGGCTGATAGTGAAGTTTTACCGGTTTGGAGGTCCTCTCAAGTGAGAAGGGAGGGGAATAAACCTAAACATTATATGCTAAAGCTACCACAACCAGGAACACATGGCAGTCCAGACAGCCCATTGCCAGTTAAAGCATGTGGCAAATTCAAAGACCTAATTTAAAGCTGGCAATACAAATGTCTGTGTAGGCTGCCAAAGAACCAGATGTCTCATGCCTGGAAGAGGCTCTTTACTGACTCTGCTTATGGGTCCTGTAATTGATATCCCAAAAGGGCAGCATAAAACATTCATAATCTAATGCAAGGTACTGTGGTCACTGGCATATCTAAGAACTCTTTTTTTTTTTTTTTTTTTTAACAAAAAGTTTTAAATTTTTCTTACCAAACATGCAAAATAATCCTTTAAATACCTCATCTTACTACTTAAAATAGTGCTTTGAACTTCTGTGGGCTCAGAATCTGTTACCAATATAACTTAATTTATGGAGAAATGTTTGTAAGATGGAGTACGGAGATTTTTGTTTAATTTGATAAAGTCAGTTTATGGCTAGATAATATAAACATTTGTGTAGAGATGCAGGGTGAGGTTGGGGAATGAGTTACAGTTTCCTTCACTTCAGAGAACTTCATAATTTTTTGGAAAAAACAGCTTGCTTACTATGAACTGCACGAAAACTGAACTTGCTGAGTAACTCAGACTTATTCATGATTTTTAATCAACATCAGAATTTTCCCCCAGCAATTCAACAGGTAAACCAAAACTCAAAAAATAAGGTGGCAGTGTTATTCATTTCATCTAAACCAACAGCAAAGTTATATGCCTGAAGAAAAGGTTAACTGGAAAAAAAAACACCACCTCTATTTGAGCATTTGAATTAATGCACTAGGGTTTGAGAGTCCTTTATGTCACTAAGAAAAGAAATGTAATCTACTTTTCATTAGCTGTGATAAACAAAACCCCCAGAGTTTCTATTATATGGCAAGGTTTTGTTTCCACCCAGGTAAAGCAAGGCTTAATTTTCTGAATTGCAGTTTGTGAAAATCTCACCTATGTGACAGGTAATCACTTTTTCGTTAAATTAAGGAGCATTCATTTTTGGCTGGATCCTGATTTTTTTCCTATAACTCCATCAAAATTGGTGTGCGATACCTTGGCTGCCCTCCCAAAATTGCAACTGGCAAAAGAGTGATTCTGTTTTTTTGGAGTTCAAGATGTGGTTACAAGTGAGTTGTGGCTTGGAATGTTCACGCCAAATGTGAGGTGTTAAAAGTTTGGCTCTTCTGTCTGGAGAAGTCACAGAACATAGTGACAAGGCTACTTGGAAGGCTCAGCCCACTGACAAAGCATAGCAAATCCCATTAAACTGTCAAGTGCAATTCTTGGTGCCGGAGCCCTGTGGTGTCTGCGGTAGCAATCAGATGTTAAATGCACTGCTACAACAACCTCCAACCAATTTCCTGAGATGTGCCTTTACATTTGTTTATCACTTGATTGTTAAAGAACATTTGCTGCCCCGATTATTTGTTAAACATCCGTTTTGCATCTAGTTTGCCCAAACCAAAATACCGCCAAATGCAGAGATATTTAAGTGTCAAGTCTTTCACTGCTACTGAAATACCAAACCTCCCATTTGAGATTTTGTCATTCATTCTGTTTAGGCAATTCACTGCTGTGCTCCTGTAAGAAAATAGTCCATGCTGCAAAGGTTAAATTCATGAAACATGGTGCAAACATGTTCTGCAGGCAGACAGTGAATGCCTAGGGCATTTTGCAATTGTCCTGGGAATATGGATTCCAAATCATCTCAGATTTATTACTGTAATTTTCATCAGATACCTGATACAGTAAATGTCTCTAAAGATTTTATAGTTTTTATCTAGCAAAGACAGATTGTTTAGTCTACCTTACTGAATGACATCATGCTATTCATACTTTCTGTATGAAAGACAGTTACCTTTGTGTATATTGCTTTGACTTAACAGGTTTGGAGGAATAATTGATGCCTTCTCAATTTCAGAAATGTTTTTGTGTGTATTTGTGTGAATGTTTAAAAAAACACACATATTTTTTAATGAAAAAGACATTGCTCTCAACTTCATTCAGGATGTGAGTTACCTTGGTCTGAAATGAACAGACTAGATAAGGTCTTGTAGAGCTATTAGTTATGACTTCTTGCTTAATTGCGTCTTAATTGATCATAATTTTCAACTCTTAGAAACCTACAAAAATTGAACAAATAAACCAAAAATTGTAAATAGATACAGGAGAATGGGATACTCAGTTCAGGTGGTGTCAGCAGGGTCTTGCACCCAGGTACTACTTCTCTGCCTTGCTCATAGCAACTCAGTATGTCAAGAAGCAGAGCTTTGTCTGCTAATACTTGATGGAAAGTATCAGTTTATTTCATAAATTCAATTAAAGTTATTTCTTGCTACTATATTTCACAATAAACAAATAAATGAAATGGTAAAGAAACCTGCTAGGTCCTTAAATAAACCATCCCCATACTTAGAAGCAATTTTGTACATTTGTTTCCTTCTGTGCAGCTGAAAACAAGTCCCTAAATTGAAAGCATTCATAATAATAAGTTTGTTAAGCTTATTTGCACCAGTATAACACTGCTATTTATCATCCTGTCTGGATCCACTGTCCAAAAGAGCTGTGTTAGAGCTGAAACTACTACTACCTGATTATACAGGAAACACAAAGCAACTAAGACCAGGAGTTACCTGCTGATCCAGCATGTGGTAAAATGCCAGTCCCTACTGAAAACTGTTCTGTAGGCTGTTTGCAACAAGATACGAGGACAATGAAGTAAGCAAGGGGGAGGTGAGAACAGAGAGACAGGTAGGAGGAAGAGGAGTCAGCTTTTACACAGCAGGCTGTAATCTCAGCTCTGCACCTGCACAGCCAGCAAAAGGAAAGGTTCTTTGAAAACGACAACTGAGAAACTCTGTACATAGGCCTTCTGTGAAGTAAATTCTGATGCCAAATGCTATTTCCATCAGGGAACTGTTGCTTGCCAAGATATGTTCCCCAAGCAGCATTTTCACTGAAATCTGCTTCTGCTGCTATAACACCCAGTGATTGTATCAAAGAGAGCCTCTAATGTACTTTCTCCCCATCTGAAGGTGAAATGCTGGAGAAAGTGAAGAGAAAGATTTGGTTGGCCTATTTAATTTTGCTGAGATTTTTTTGTTAATGTAGCTAAATAGGATTTAGCTCTATTTGACTGAAATGGACTTAAAAGGTGAGATGAAGTTCCAGATGAAGAAATGCAATGCTTGTTTTGTTTTATTTTATCTCAAGTACTCAAATTTTCAAACGTGTGATGAATATTGAACCTCAGCCTTACTCTAATTTACCCTAGATGAGGACAGCTCATCTGATATACCTAGAGGAGTGGGATTTAGCTAAATTATAAAGTATTTTGGGGTGAAAGAAATGCAGACAGTACATGCCCACTAAACACTAACATTAGAACATGGACACATGGTTGTGTTTATTTTTGTTAGGTATTTAAAAGAAATTCCAGCTAAAATCACATTCTGTGCTTTTACTTGAATATATGTTTACAATTTGATTATTTTTTTTACATTGTACACTGAGATAAATTCATGAAATGAATTAATTTCCATTTGCAATTATTTCAGTTCATAAAGTTGTGATGTGCAACATATGTGCACACTGAGCTACACTTGATATGTTGTGTGAAATGATACCACAAAATATAGAGCTGCACAAAACTATGAAATTGCTAGCTACATTTTTCTGCAGCTTCTTTCTTGTTATGTTTTGTGTCCCCAGCTATCCTTACATAAAGTTTCATGGAAAATGGAGTTGGCATGTTACAAGCTTTGAATAAGCTGCCAAAAACTTACATTATACAAAAAGCAGCACAATATATGAGGTGATACTTTGCATTTATGTATGAATTTTGTGTTTTCCTTCTCAGAAGGAAAATATATCTTTTTCTTCTACTACTATTTTTCTTTTGTTCTACTACCATTTTTTGTTTGTAAAATAGAGTGTGGGGTGATCTATGCCATTCATTAATACAAGCATCCAACAGGCAATGTTTCCTTTACCTAGTCTCTACCATAAGATGACTACTGACACCCATTTTTGGTTCTTCCATTTAATGATTTTTTAAGCTCCCCCTTCCCTGTGCCATATTAATAATGATCAAGCTTAATACAACAAAAACCTACAGGCAATAGGGGCACAAGTCTTAAAAGCAATGAAGCATGTTTGGTGTTTTTGCATTTGAAGCAAACTTGTTTTATGAGCAAGACTTCACTGCTAACAGCAAGCATCTGACTGTTCCTCATAGACAATGGATTCCAGTCTTCCTCTGACATTACTTCATTGCATGACATCTGGTGTTTTATAGCTATGGAGTGTAAAAATAAATACTGTGCATGTAATTTGATAACTTTAAAAATATTACCTTAAATTCACCCAGTTATTTATTCTTGTAAGCAGCAAAGTTCTTTATACAATGACTAATCTAAAATATCCTTCTTTGTTTGCCTGAAGTTTATGTAATTTTTTTCTCCTGAAAAAGTAATATTTTCCAGTGGGGTAGATGGACTTTTGGTTGCTAAATACACCCTAATAATTATTTTTTCCATTGGGTGCTGTGAACCTGGTCCTCCCAGTGAGATCTCTGGGAGAGCATTTTCCTCCCACAAAAAGTTCTTTTTTTTTTTTTTTTTGGTGTTGTTTATTTTTATATGTTTTAATAGAATGATTATTTAGCATTTTATTAGCCAGCTATTAGCTACTTCATAATTAAGACTGTATTTCATTAGCTCTGACAACATAACTGAAATCTGGTAGACACATTACAAGTAGAATAAACCTTTAAAATGTTGTATAATTGTCAGTTAATCTCACATCAGAGTATATACTCCTGAAGATTGGACTCCTCTTTCCTCATACCTTCTGGTTTTCACCAAGCTGTCCTCTTCAACCACACAAGAGAATGCTTTCTGTATCATTTGCTTTTTTTCCTTGAGCATAGCTGTGCAGCCTGCAGCCACTTGACTGGCGTGACTTGCTGCAGGCTCTTTGAGCAAATGCCTTCTAATTCAAAGACCACCCCTAATGCAGTTGCCATACATAAAAGCCCACGTGTATTTTTTTCAGCAGAGATAATGGACTCTGGATTAAAGAAAAACAATATGGAAAGATCAGGTTTCACAGAGCACATCGTGGATCAGTTGTTCTCTATAATTCTTTACCCTGAGCTGTTTCATGGCGCTGTCTCACTGTCTGCAAATTGGTAGGATATTCTGTTTTGAAAAGGTAAAAGCTGTGTGTTTTCTCCTCACTTCTCCTCACAGTTTCATTCAGCAGAAGTAAAGAGCAGGTTTTCCTGGTCCCTGGACCCCTTTGCCCACCATTCCCCAGTGAAATTTTTACGGCATCTGGAGAGGGCACCCAAAACATAAGGCTTAACTCACCTTGAGCACTAGTCTCTACTGATTCCTTCAGCTGTAGGAGGCTAGCTTTACTTCACTTTTCCATCATCTTCCAGAGGGTTAAGCTAATTTGCCTTTCTACTGCTTTGAACCACCTTCCCATCTGTTTGTGTGTGACACATGCTAATTGTTACAAATTGTTCGCCACTTTGGTCAGGCAGTGGCAGCCTGTGCTGACTATCATACTTTTTGGGTACCTTTTTGTCTGTCATTCATTTTATGGACAAAAAATGTTAGTTATCTTATAGAGAAAAGAATACAGGTCCAAGGAAAGAGGGATGGGCATGGGGAAACTAACACACTGATGAGCTGCATGCTGCCTGTTGGCTAAGGACTAAGCATCCATGAAAGAGAAGGCCTGGATGCTAACCTGGGACACCGATGTCCTAAAGTCTCCAGGTCTGTGACACCTGCTAACCTGCTTATGAACAGCAAACAGCTTCTTCTGTGTCCAGTACACCTATTTCCTAATTTGACATATACTTTTGGCAGGTGAGACTAGATGTAAGGCCTTCAAAAACATAACATTATGTGACAAACAATATACATTGTAGACAAAAATAAAGGTCGAAACCCTTGAGTCCTTCCTCAGTCTGAGCCTGAGATGCCCATGTCTGTCTCCAGGTCTGCCCACAACCACCTGGGATGAGTAAATCAGGGTCTTTTTCATGTGTCTGTTTGACAGGGGTTGATGGTGCTGACTAGTTGATGTTTCTCTGACTAGGGCCTCTAAGATACATTAAATGTACCCAGATAATGCTTAGCCCATGCTAAGCAGAGAGGGGAGACATGGTTGTCCTTCTGTTGGGCAGAGAAGCCCTGTGTTCCTGTGCTTCCCGCTCCTTGCACAACTCTCCCTCATGGTGGCTTAATGCAGAACAGAAACAACTCTCGCAGTGGGGATTTGGTTAGGGATTGGAATGGGTTGCCCAGGGAGGTGGTGGAGTCACTGTCCCTGGGGGTGTTTAAGAAAAAGTTGGACGTGATGCTTAGGGACATGGTTTATTGGGTGACATTGGTGGTTGTGGGATGGTTGGACCAGATGATCTTGGAGATCTTTACTGACCTTAACGATTCTGAGATTCTGTGATTCTATTCTATGATCAAAATCTGCATAATTACATATTTTGCTGCAGTTACAGTTCTAGGCTAGGCTTCAGAAAACACAAACCACATCACAAATTATTTTCATGCTCTTGGATAGTGAATATTAAAGCTTATACTCCAGTGCTTTGATTTCCTCTGAAACTTTATTAAACATGCCATGATTTAAAAATTACACCAAAATTAAGATAACTGCTTTTTGTAAAAACAAAACAACAGAACAAACTCAGCTGAACAGATGAAAGGTGAAACTATTTAATTTTTACAAAGAAAGCAAATTACTTAGATTTTATATTCCTTTAATGATCCCCATCTATTTTTTGTATTGTCACTATCATAGGCAGATGGATCATGGATCCAGTCTGTTGATAACAGAGCTGAATAAAGACGTGACGTGCTGTCCTTGTGCCACAGGACATCCTTATGCTGTGTACTGCTGATGAAGATGCAAGCTCATGCTGCTGAGACACTGGCCTTATTAAGCTGGGACTTGGCAGTATGCTTACATGGTGATTCTTGTTATTTGGTACAAATTTTAGGCAGAGTATGTTCTTGGCTGCCTGTCCTGTACAGCGCAAGTGAACCTGAAGTTTATTTCCCTGTTGAAACTGCACTGTGACAAAAATGCCAGAGCTCTTAATAAAACATCCATATTTAATTCCTGCCCTGTTTTCCTGAGAAATAGTTATAGTCCATCTAACATTAACCTGTTTAATGAATATAGAGGTTGTTTTTCTGTAGATGCTATTATGTCAGTCTTGTGTGTTATATAAAGGAGTTACAGACATTATGAAGCCCGTTTGCTTAAAAAACCCACACGTGCACGTGACTATAGCTAGTACTGCGCTTAACTTTTTTTTTTTTTTTTTTTTTTTTGGAAGATTCTTGTTTGAAAATAAGCATCACCTTATTCTCTTGGTGAGCCTGAAACACTCTTTTGGGATTGTTCCACTGACATTGGCATGGAAAAAAATCTGGTGGTCGGGAGTGATCAGGAAGCCAAATTCTGCTGAGATAAAGCCACATTGTGTTCCTTAGAGTTCACACCTGGAATTAACTGGGTTCAGAGGATCATCTCCCGTGCACGTGTGCACACGGGGTCTGAAGCCCCTGACCCAGCTGGCTACTGGAAAACCAGGTATTGCCACTCCTTCTCCAGGCCAACACTAACACCCCAGAGGCTCTGCAGTAAGCAGCCAGATCACAGACTGAGAGCTAGTCCTGGAAAAAAAAAAAAAAAAAGGGGATGGGGGGTGGGGTGGGAGGGATGTTTTTTGCTCTTTTTGCTCCCAGGATTGGCATGCAGTAGGTGGAGGAGTGCCAGTGCCAGAGCAGGGGCAGGGGGGCTGCACATCTGGAGCAGTGGGAGCACAACCACCTCCCCTGGCAGTGTCTGGCCATTAGAGGGTTTAGGGGCTTGGCTGTATCATCACCCCGCAGCCTTAGAGTAGCATCTGGTGGTAATCTTGGTAGGAGTACAGTCACGTAAATCAAAGTGCACCAGTTTTTCATCAGGCCTGCTGAAGTCATTTCTCACATCTGTCCTCGAGACTTGACTTTCTTTCAGGGTTCTATCCCATGCTTTTCTTATATAATCAAATGCCTGGCTTCAGATGTCTGGATTAATCTGCTCATTTATTTCAACTAAGTTAACACTTTCAGTGCCTCAGAAGAAAAAAAAAAAAGCCAAAATACTCACTTTAAAAATCCATCTATAGACTATGGTTTTATCATGTGTGCCACCTGTTTCTTAAAACAAATATAAAGTCTGCTATGATGTCTTGTATTTAAAATATACCACCTTTTCTACTGCTTACCTGCACCTTTCAAACCTGTTGGATACTGTAATCACAGATTATTGTCCAAATGCAACATAAATGTAAAATAAAAATGAAAAGAGACATTTTTTTCTCTGAGTCAACAATGTGGTGCTGCAAATTGTATAATTACTTTGCTGAAAGTATTTGAAATACTATATGGTATAACAAACAAGAATTTTTTCTTAGAACAACTGTTCTGCAATAAACCTCCCTCAAACTACATTTTCAAAATCCGGTTTTGGTAGCTTCCCCAGCACAGAGCTTTGACTGAACTGCAGAACAGCCAGAAAAGATGCTTTGATTTGGTAAGATACTTCTGTTTCTCCATGGCTATATTTAAGCAGTCTAGAACATACCCTCCTTAGTGGGTGCTGTTGTGTGCATTACTTTGCCTGGTAACTCTAAGGTGTGTCATCTCTTTTAAAAAGTGCACTCGCTAGTCTCAGTGTTCCCCAAGGGCAGAGGTGCCTTGGTGGAGCTTCGTTCTCCAGACCATTCAGCTGGCACAGAGCAGACACAGCAGAAGGGATGGGCCTGTGCTCCCCACCAGCTGCTCTATGCCAGCCTGTATGAGCACCCGCCCTGCAGACCAGTCATGCATGCTTGTCCCGGGTGATGCACAGTGCCTGTTTTTATAGTTGCACAAGAAAGCAACAAGTCCTTGGCCTTCCTCCTCATTTGGCAAGCTCAAAAGATGCAAAATACTAAAAAGAAGGGAATATATTGCCTCCATCCATTTGTTGCTTTCAATTTTAATTCAGACTAGTTCAGCTCCCCTACCCTCAGGTGTCTTGCACAAAAAGTGGTTTTAGAGTTTTCTTTGCAGATTCATTGCAGTCCATGACTGCTCAGGGTGTGATTCTGACTTGATATACTGAGGTGTAACATAAAGAACAAAATCAATACAGGTTTTGCTCTAGCACCAATGTCAAACGGGAACCACATATTTTTACTTGACTATGTGAACACAGACTTTATAAATCAGAATCAAAATATACTGAACGAAAGTTAGGACTGGGCTTAATTGTCTCCAGAAGTTTGCTGCCTATAAGTCTGTTCCTGCAAATCTGAGACCAGCAAAAGTCCTGTTAAGTTCTGTAAGGAGTTTTGGCTGCAGCAGGGTTCTCAGAAAGAGGTCTAGTGTAATTGTAATTATTAGTTCTCATTTTGCAACCAAACCTACTTATCATTGTAAGTAGAACAGAGAGCACAATATTTGCTGAAAATTATTTTCTGCCTGAAAAATAGTTCTGATAACATAAATAGCCAAGCAGGTTGGGCAGGGGACAGTCGCAAGACAGTCTATTTTGTTTATTTTCTTTTAGAGGGTCAAACTGCAGGAAAATTCTCCCCATCTCTTGCTGTTCATACTGCTTGAACAGTAGAAGTAATGAATGGTGAATTCCTCTGCCTGCTTTCAGTTTTCTGTGCTATATGGATACTAATGGCAGGGTTTGCTTACAGGACTGCTGGACAGACTGTCAATATATGATCTCAATATCAGCTTTTTTCTTGACTTTTGCGTGAATGTTATATACACAGTTTACCCCCTTAAATAGTATGCTTCATAATAGAGAAAGCACAATTTCTTTGATGCGTTCAGAAGTAAAATTAAGGAGAAAAGATAAATGAAAGACAGTTCTATGAAACAGAGATGACAGAGGTTACCTCCTGGAGACAGTGAGAGATGATTAATGGTGGCCTATCACCTTCAACTGGGTAGAGTAATGGATGTTTCCTATGGCATTTTGACCATGTAAAGCTGATTTAGATGTACATGTGGCATTTTTACAGATATTAGGATTTCAGAAGACCTTGGACTCCTGTTTATTGTGCAGTGTGGGATATGGTCCTACACAGTATATGAAACTAGAGTTCCCTGCAAAACATTTGCAATATATTCAGGAAAAGCAGATTTTTAGCTTCCCTTTTTCAAATTCACTCATTCCAGAACCTTGGTTTTCTTTCTGGACTGGAAGTAAGTTCCACTGTCTTTCATGTAGTTTATTCACATACTTTAGATTCCAATTTTATAAATAAATAAATAAATAAATAAATAAAATCAGTACATTATTTATGTAGTATCTGTTCCTGGCTAAGTGCTTCTGAAAGGTCTGTGCAAAATATTCATGGTTAAGTTCATCATTTTAAGAAGCCCAAGAGTGACTCCAGGAAAGTGAATTCATGGCAGCAGCAAATAGAAGGGAGCGGATATGGTGTAGAAGTGGAATCACTGAAGTTCACTGCAACTAGTACCAGAGGCTCTGGGAAAAGCTGTGTTTCTTCACCTGCTTATTTCTACAAGACAGTGGAAGCTGCTGGATTCAAAGTAGATGCTTTAGACTGAAGGAACAGTTGTCTTTGATATGTAAATTCTGTTTTTATAAGCATCTTTGTCTAAGTACATCTTAAATGTATGCTGTTTTTTTTTTTTTTCCAGAACATAACTGTTGGACTCAAAACAAAGCTCAGACATGAATTTTATTTAATAATATTCGACATTCCTGTTTATAACATATATAATTTTAAAAATGAAGAAACTGAGGGCTTGCACTTCACAAAAAATAATTTTTACAGGAAGACCAGAGGTTTCATATAAAGTAGGGGACCTAGGAAAGGTTCAGAGCTTCAAGTGTGGCTGAAAGTTGTGACCATGTTCTTATTCTTTATCTTTTTTTTGCCCATGTCCTGATTCTTTATACCTTCCCCTACCCTCAAGCTTTCTCCTCCTCGCTTCCACATGCAGAAGCCAGACAGGAGCCACATCATCACCCAACAAGGTCCTGATCTGGACACATATAGGATCAGGCTTGCATGGTGACATGAACCTGGAGATCAGTCATAAACAAAGTCATAACGAGCTGGGAGCCTTCACTTTGCCTGTGTAATGTGGATGTGCACTGTTGTTCTAATTATTGGAAAAAAAAAAAAAAAAAAGTAAAAAGGGGAAAGAAAGAGCAACTGAAACACTTCATATTTCTCATTTATAATAAGGAGGACAGAGAGGCTATAAAAGGTAAATTTAACATGCCTGGGCTTAAGAGGAGAAAAGGAATCAAAACTTGGCAGTATTTTTTTTCCCTTTAGGAGAACATAAATGATGTTGTGCTGGGAGAGTATCAGGTGATGAGAAAGCATAAAAATTAGAGTTGTGGTCTTGAGACCAGAATGGGTATAGAGGTGCCAGAGTCATCATGGATTTCACAGATCTGTGCTCTTTCTAGGAATCACTGGTGTTTCTGTTACAGAATTATTAACTTGAAGAAATAATACTGAAATTGCTTGTGCATGATGCTATAGAGCTCATTGCTCTTCACCTTCCAGAAGCTCCCTGACACCATCCAGAGAAGCAGTAAGTGTGGTTTTCATCTGAACAATTATGACTTCAGCCTAATGCTGGTGGTATTCTTTCCAAATGTATTTTTTTTTTTTTTTTGCCAGTAGTGTATATGACATTTTACCTTAACTTGGGGGTGGGAAATAAGACCTGAGTAGAAGAGAGAAAGAACATTTTTACTCAGCAAAACAGATCTTTTAGTACCTGGTTAAAACATTTGGAAAAAAATCTTCAGAGGGGAATAGCACAGGAGTTCCTTCCCACTTCTCAATTCCCTCAGCAACCATTTTTTATCACAACCCCATGTGTTTTTTCCATGAGACAGAACAATTCCTAGGTATTGTGTATAAGGTACTATGCGATCAGAGGCACTTAGCTTTGGTATGTTGGGATGTTAACAGGCATTAAAATATTTGAAATTTGCTGAATGTTCTCAGATTTGATGTCTGTGCTTATCTGCATGACCAGTTGGTTTGTGCAGTTTATGGGATGTCATGTCCCAGTAGTTACAGCATACTATGTCTTGGATTATGGAACATTTCTTTACTGTTTTCTGTTTCTTATCCACCCCAAGTGCAATAGCATAAGAATGCATCGTAGCTTTTACTGGATGCAAAGAGCTGGCAAATATCTGCTGTACTGCAACCCACATAAGCCATAACTTTTTGGAGGAGTGGATTTCTCAATGCAATGTTCAAAAGGACTCCCAAAACCTTCAGCAAGCAAGCAAACAAAACAAAACAAAACAAAAGGTACATGCCCAGCCACCATCTTTCAGGTGATGGGAGATGAGCTGAAGTAAAAGAATTCTATTAGTGATTTTTAAAGAACAAATGAGAGAGGTGATTTTCCCCCTAAGAAATCTTGACCTGTTTATGGGAAGCCATCTCTTTCATCATAGAGCTGGAAGGCTGTTGCATTTGGTTACAGAATAAAATAAAATAAAATAAAAATAAAATAAAATAAAATAAAATAAAATAAAATAAAATAAAATAAAATAAAATAAAATAAAATAAAATAAATCCATCTGCTCCAATAGCCTACTCTTCACAACTGTCAAAAGAGAAGTGCAACAAGGCAAAATTGTATATTACCAGTAAGTACTTTTCCACTGTACACTTACTTTCACCTCAGTGATTTCCTGGGCTGGATGTCATTTCAAAGGTATAGCTAGTAACTCTCAGAGGATTTCCCTTCCATGGATCTGTCAAGCCCCCTTAGACACTGGTAAACCTTTCACATCCTTCAGCAGAGTTCCACAGGTCTCACACCAGTGGGGTGAAGAAACTTCTTTTCAACCTAGGTCATACTGGATTCATCTTACGCCTCCCAGTTCCTGTGGGAGGAAACAGGAGTTCCTGTGGGAGGAAACTGATCTCTATCCACCACCCCCCTGTGCCTCAAAGCTTGTAGATATTTGTCATTGCCTAAATTGCTTCTACTGGAAACAAAAGTATCCTAGCTTACTCAATTATTTCTGGCACTTAAACTTTTCCATCCATTTGGTCATCCTTGTTGCCCCTGTATGAACCTCTGGTAATGGCCTCCTGGAAAATCCTCATGAATGCACCATAGCAACTCTCCAAACCCTGATGTGTCCCCACCTCGCCTATCTCCACTGGAACCTTTGGAATGAGCATGCAAATGGGAGCAGAAAAACTGTGGGTAGGGGAATATAGTACTGAGTTTGATGTGAGGTAGCTGATTTTCAGGGTCTTTGAGAGGGGAGGGTGGCAGCTCCAAGCTCCTTAAGCTCCTCCTTGAGTTCCTGCAGCCACAAGAGCATAGGGGCAGGTTGGACTCTTGCTTGTTGTGTGAGGCAGCAGAAGGCAAATACATCCGTGCCTGAGACTGCAAGAACTCAGTGGGCATGAGAGGTGCTGCCTTATTTGCTGCTCTTTGCTGAGACTTCCAAACTATTTGTTGACTTCCCAAAGGTATCTGGAAGCTATTTGCTTAAAGATGTGTCCCTGTGGCATACCCCACCTGCTCTCAACAGAGTTTGGAGGAGTTAGTTTGGAGAAACATGTGGGATACCAATTAATCATATTAGGTCAGAGTCCTTAGCTAAAGAACTGCAATTGTTCTGTGCCTCCTAGTGCTGGTCTAAATTTATGAGAAATGCATTCTGTTGCTTTTTTTTTTTTTTTTTTTTTTCCTTTCATCCCTTTGCCCTAATTATATTTATGCCTTCCCCTTACATGGTACAGCTTCTGACACAACAGAGGTGACCAGGACTGACACAAAATTCTTAGCCCAGAAAGAATTCAAATAGTTGGGACACGCCTTTTAATGCTGAACATTAGAAAACTATATTCACCTCCTGACTGCCCTCCTCCAAAAGGACCTACCAAATAATTTTTCCTCTGGGTGATGACCAGGCTCAGTAGTGAAGGCAACACCAGCTCAACTGTTCCCAATCAGTTGAACACGCGGAGGAAATTAAATGATTCTGCCCAGGACCTTGAGCTGGTGGCAGAAGCTTCGAAAGGACAAGAAATATTTGTAGTTCTAAAGAAACCCTCAACCTGTTACAAGCTGATTTTTCTTCATCTTTTATTGGCACAAATAATGCCAGGATGGTAGTAATGGAAAAAAATTAGCAGAGTGGGAAAAATATCAGGTTGTTTTTCAAGTTTGTGTTGCACACATGTTACACATTCTGGTCTGTGCTACAAATGGGACCACATTTTCAGCAAGACTTGTAAATGTATCTCACCCCCATGCTACAATTGCCTATTGACCAAGAGTTTTTGTAATGAATGCTAGTCTTTTTTTCTGAGTTTTTGTTGTGTTGCCCAGATTCTGGAAGTTGACAAGAAGTCTCACTTTTTTCTGGGCTAGACACTCTGCAGAAGCTTCTAGGGCAAGGATCAACAGGGAAGAATTTTTGTGGGTTTTCACATGCCACCCAGGACACATCAAATACTCAAAAAAGAAAAAGACTAAAAAATAAATAAATTAACATTCAAGAATTGAATTGAAAAATCGGTGAACCACATGAATTAGCAGAGGTACAATACTTGAACCTGCAGGCATTTTTTTTTCCTGTTTTAATTGACAGAACTATAGATAGACAATCTTATTTAAACCTAGAGGATATTAAAATGCATGTTCTGACATCTCAGGCATCCAGCAACAGATAAGGTGTGTAACTAATATTGAGAAAAAGTTATGATCCGGCACTGGGAACTTGTTTTTCATCTCAATGTCATCTGCAAACAAATTGAGTACAATCCTGAAGATAAAAAAAATCATGTCTTACAGAGACCATGACTGCACATTGGGTTTCAGGTAGAATGGTGTTGTTGCACAGGACTTATGACAGAACCCTGGATTTAAAGAGGA
The DNA here is from genome assembly GCF_964035555.1 of Netta rufina. Lineage (NCBI taxonomy): Eukaryota > Metazoa > Chordata > Aves > Anseriformes > Anatidae > Netta > Netta rufina. The sequence goes on from NC_140124.1 coordinate 123,631,846, forward strand.
GTTTGGTTTTCTGTCCTGTGCCTTCCCATTGCCTCCAGGCAGGCTCCTGACTGGTGCCTGGTTTGGTTTCGCAGTGAGATAGCTACTGGGACTCGAGGAACCAAACAGAGATGATGAAACAGCTGTCAATTGTTTTACTACTTCCTATCAGTAATAGTGACCCAAGGTGAATAGCTTCCTATCACATTACCTTTTTTTTTTTTTTTTTTTTAAAAAAAATAGATAGATTTTTTTTTTTAAAATAAAAATAAATAGATTTTTTTTTTTTAAAAAAAAAAAAACACCTTCATTTTAGTAGTGTAATTTATATGCCTGGTTTGGTTACTTTAACAAAATAAAAAGGATTATACAGCTCCTACTTCCACAGTGATGCGTGCTTGTCCTGAGGAATTCGCTGGTTAGTTTGAATCAATTTTATGTCGTATGTTGAAAGATGCCATTGGTTGGTAGTAGTCCTATGTTTGGCTGTCTTTATTTTCATCTTCATCATTAACCTCTTGCAGACACAATTTCATTAAATACTTGTTAAAAAGAAACTCTCTAGTTCAGGCAGACACAGATTGGCGACTAAGCCTAGCAGCGATATCACAGTTTACAGTTTACGACGACTTTCTAGTCTACTACTTTTCAATCCTTCTAACACAGACTTGGACTTTAAATGAAGAAAAAAGTCTCGTTTGAAATACACATGGAACCCTTCACTCACTTACAGCCAGGTTAATCAGGTTCTCTTCCTGCCTGGGCTTTTTATGCATTGTAACCACACACAGATTTAAAGGAAAAATAAAAAATAAAACAGTTTCAAGTTGCATTAAGCCACGTTCCACAAAAGGAAAACCCAAACCTTCATTCATTCCACAGTGAACCCCCTACACTTATTTCCCCCCCTTCCCCTACGCGGTGGCAGCTCCTAGCAGGGCACCAAAACTTTTTCCCTCGCCTCTCTTCAGCGCAAGCATCCTTCCCAGCGCTCTGGCTCCGGAGCACGCCGCTGGGAGGCGGCTGCAGGAGGGAATATTGAATCCTGGAGCCCGAGCCCGTCCTGGCCCTCGGCGGGGGCTGCGGGGGCACTTACCCGGCGTAGCGGCCGCGGTGGGCGCGGAGCGGCAGCGCAGCCTGGAGGCAGAGCAGACAAAGGAGGGGCAGGAGGGCGGCGGGGAGCCGGCGGGGCGGCATGATGAGGGGCCGGGAGTGGGACCAGGACCGGGAGCAGGACCGGGACCGGGACATGCGACCCGGGACCTTGCCCGGGTGGCGGCCACCGCGCACACAAAGCCGGCGCGGAGCGGAGCGGAGGCGGGGGCCGGGGAGGAGCGGAGCGGGGGGCGCGGGGTGGAGAAGGCAGCGGGGAGAGGGGGGAGGACGGCTCCGGGAGGGCTGGGCTGGGGGTGTCCTCCCCTCGGCCTGGGGGTGTCCTCTCCTCGGTCTGGGAGTCCCCTCCCTCGGTCTGGGGGTGCCGCCGCTGCAGGTGCCTCGCCACAGCCCCCTCGGGAGGCGGAGGGGGGTAGGTGAGTGTGCGGGGGTGAGTTTGGCCGCCGGGCAAAGGGCTGAGTGTGGTAAGGGGGCAGAGAGAGCCTAAACGTGGGGTGCTGGAGAGGGTCCGTCGGGACCCGCGGAGGGAAAAGGTGGGATTTGTGTGCGCTGCCAAGAGCCTTGGGCCTGGAGTGTGAAGGGGAAGAGGGACTGCCCTAAGATGATACAAACTTTTCTTTCCTTCTTTCCTTCTTTCCTTCTTTCCTTCTTTCCTTCTTTCTTTCTTTCTTTCTCTCTCTCTCTCTCTTTCTCTTTCTTACACTATTTCTCTCCTTCTTTCTTTTAAACTCCGCTTTTGCACTTTCTTTTCCAAGCTGCTGAGGGGTGAAAAGCTCCCATGAAGATAGGTCACTGGGACACTGGGATCGGCAAGTAAAATGGGGAGAGTTTTCCTGCAAGTAGCTGTAGTTTATAGGAATCAGGCAGGTCACTTATTAAAATATAAAATAGGTAAAAGTGAAATGCCAAAATGAATAAATTGATAGCTCCTTTGATACTTATAAGTTGACTTTGTGCTTCAAAATCAAATGGTCTTCAGCTTCTCTGAGAGGAAAGAGGAGAGTGGGCTGTGGACAAATGAAACCAGCTGATATTTGAACATGTGTGAGAACTACTGTAAATCCCTGTTAATGTTTCAGAGACACAGGGAGCTTTTTGAAAAGCTCTGTATTAAACCACACACACTTCATGTTCTGCTGCTGAAAGGTGAATGAACCTTTCCTTTGTCTCTTTCCATGCTGGCACCAAATCTGACACTGGCTGCGCGATAGAGTCTGGAGATGGAAAATACCTGGTCCAGGGCATGATTATTCCCTTCTGCTTGGTTACTGGTGTTTTCTCTCTCAAAATCCCAGAATATATCCTGCTTAAAATCTCAAATTTGCTTTTGGTGGAGTTACACAGATGTTAATTTGTACGTGTGTGCTTGTACACAGATGTGTGTTCAACATGGGGTGTTGTGCATCTGTTGTCAAAAACACTTTCAATTTCCTAAAGGGAAAACAAACAAACAAAACAAAAACAAACAAACAACAACAACAATAACAAACATTTTCTGCAAATCTTCACTCTTGTAGTAAATGCAGTTCTAACTTTATGGTTACATATTTAATATATAAGCTCTACTGTTTGCTCAGAGGTGACTTCAGCTGTCATGAATTTGCGTCTAAGTGACTTTTGGAGGGCATGAGTATGATCTTGAAGCAAAAAGCAAGACTTTATTTCATGTGCTTTTCTTGCTTACTTTTCTTACTATCTATCCTTCCTACACCTAAAGCACATCAGGTAATACGCTGATTTATTAAAATGGTTGCAAAATACAGTTTGGCTTTCAGTCTGAAGACTTGGGTCCATTTCATCTAAAAAAAAATTCCCTATCAGCTTCTGTTTTCAAAACAGTTTGCCTATTCTAAAATTTTTGCTTTTAAGATTAAATCCCGTCTTAATCAGAGTTAAGGAGAATTTTACTGTAGACTTCTGTTGGTCTGTCCTTCAATCTTACATCTTGCCTTCCTGTAACATTCCTCAAAACTAAAACGCGAGAACATAGAGAAGGTCAAGCACCAAAACCAATTAGTAAAGATAAATAACAACATCTGGGATAAGCGCTCATAAAGAGTATCTGTTTTTTTTTAACAGGTACTACTTTTGCCTGTTTAAAATAAATTTAAAATTACACCTTCAGAATGGTGCAGAAGCTGGAGAGACAAATAGCCCCAAATATCAGAAAGAGCTTTAATAGAGATAGGGATAGTGAGGGGTTATACAGGTCCCTTGGTCTCCCTCTGGTCCATCACTTTAAATCATAATGGGTAGCTGGGCAGGCTGGAGGGAGAGCTGGAACTTTGTAATACTGGCAACTAGCAAAGGATTTAAACACTCTAGTCGAGCCTGGAAGTTATGCATGTGCTAACATGCCTGACAAGATGGGGCTATAAAACTTGCACCCAGTTAAGCAAAGAATTTTGGAGGAAGTAAATAAGGATTTCTTTTCCTCCATTTCTTGGAGCTGAAAAGAGGAATTGCCAACACCAGGGTTCTGGTGTGCAGCTTTGACTTGAAGGTGATGAGAGCCTGTGAAGGAGCAGGAGAAAGTCTGGGATATGATTTCCCTCTTAATGAATCAAGATGTGGGATTTAGCACAGCATCCCACACTTTACAGGGAGCACGGGCTATTGAAACAGAGGCAATTCTACATGACATGAAAACAAGAAAAGCTTCATATAAAGTAGGTGGGCAGGCAGCCCACATGTGGTACCCGAACTTGAGAACATGCTGTTTATTGAGAAGCCTGTAATTGCACAGAAGAACTGAAAAAGGGAAATAGTTTCTTATAAGCATGTTTTATACCTTTGTGCTGTCCCAAGTCTCATCTTTGTGAGAAGGTTGCAATAGCCTGAATAAATAAATGATCCTTGCTGCATGTTTGTTAGAACTATAATGAAACAGAAACAGGAGTTTAAACAAGGCATATATTGTTCTAGTTTAAATCACACTGATTAATACTAAATTGGAATAAGTGTGTTCATGCTGGGTTTTGCACTGCTACAACCAGTTAAAAAATTGAGGTTGATTGGGTGCAATGTCCTTTTAAAGACCTAGCCTCCATTTCCTTTAACTCACGCAGAGACCTTGAGGGCTGAAGGATAGTGAGAGTGGCTCTTCTGATGCTGAGCTAGATTAGGTACGGGTCTAAAAGAACATGAAAGCAATATAATCCATGCGTGAAAGCCATGGTTGAGTTAACTTTAACTTCGGGTAGTCAGGAGTGTTACTGTAGCAACAGAGAGCTGATAGCCTGTGGATTTATCTACTCCTGGGGCCGGTTATTCAGGTTGTGCTGAGCTTTGTACCATCAGGGACAGGCTGCTCTTGGTACCTGAGCTACCCTAAACTTAGTTGGGCTACCAACTTAGTTGGGCTACCCTACCTTAGTTGGGTCACTGCAGTGGCAAGATACTTGAGGTGTCTGTGCTTTTGTTTGCTACCTTTCCCTGCCTCTGTCCCCATCCTCACTCACATCTCCTCTTTCACTCAACATATTTCCATCCTCTCTTCTGCTATTATTCTCTTATTCTACAGAAGGACATAAACACAGTTTAGAAATTCTTTTCCATTTTCTAGAAATGAGAGATATTTATCTTGGATATGCTTTATAAAGAAGCTGCTAAAAGAAATTAGATATGTAACAGGCAAATCATCAGCACATCAACTCCCTATAGGAGTCTTTAGAAACCATGCTGATAGATAATACCAAATGACAATATTGCATAACCTGACGAGTTCTGTTCCATAGCAAGGTATTATTCTTAGAAAAAGGGTTATGCTTGTATTCATTGCTTTATTTATACATATGGAATTCTTTATTAGAACTGCCCATAGGAAAGAAAAATTTCTTTGACAGACCTGTAACAGCCAACATTGTGAACGAAAGCTCTTTGGAGATTCTGCCTTAAGACATGCAGAGTCACTTCTTTTAAACTTTTGGCTAAGAGTACTTAAAAAAAAAAAAAAAAAGCTTTTGTCTTGACAATACCTTTATTTTTTTTTTTTTTTTTTTTTTTTTTTGAGCAAGAGATATATCTAACTGGATAAACAAATTGTAGTGTGACTCTATGTAGACTTTGTATCAGATTTTCCTTTACCCCTGCAACAGAAACAACATTTAAATAAATAAATAAATAAAAATGCTACGTCTGAACTTAAAAGATTCTCATTTCAGTGAAAAGTCATAAAATCACAGAATATCCCAAGTTGGAAGGTATCTATAAGGGTCATTGAGTCCAGCTGCTGGCTTCACACAGGACTATCTCAAAATTAAACTGTACATCTGAGGGCATTGTCAATCTTTCCATCAGGCAAGCAGTATCTCTAGTCTTTCTGTCATGCTGAAAATTTCAAACTGGGAAATACGACAATGGCAATTTAAAAATTTCTTGCACCTCCTACACAAATCATGTCTGTTTACTTTCTGTACAAATGATTTGTGTCTAGTAACATGGTGAACTTGTATTTCACATTTCTCCAACCCTTTCTGAATTTCTGTATGTTGCAGTCATTAAAGACGTTGGCCCTCTAACTTCGTGGAGGATTGGATTGGTTTTGCAGATGGCGATATTAAGGTATATGGGGAGGCTGAATGATTTGTCCCAGATGAAAGAGCAAGTCTTTGGCAACCGTAAATCTATAATTTGGGTCTCCTGGCAATAACTGCTGGAACATTTGCCATGAGTAAGTTTGTATTTTTAAGACTGTATTTTTAATCTAAAAGGCAAACATAGTTCTGTGAGTCCCAAACTTGTCTAAGCATACTCAAGGTTAGATACAGTTTCACTTCTTTTACTCCAAGGGCAGGGGCATATTCACAATGGAAGATTATGTTTGGCATTAACTATAATATACACATGATGTTTGTAATCACTGGATATCCAGTAATTTTATGTATTTATTTATTTTTTATAATGTTGAGAAGAAAGGTAAAATAATAACAATGTTTATTTTGAAACACTGTGAGAAATCTGACTTCTGAACCAGTGAGCAATGCTTATAACTGTTCCATAGCAGCTACTGTGCACAAAAGATGACAGGTGCGGGGTTTTTATTTATATCAACTACCATTTACCGTATGTGCACATAAAAATATTTAGAAACAAAAGGTACATTTGAAGGAGTAAGTTCAATGAAATAGTGTGGTATGAGACTCCCCAAACAGCTCACAGCTGCAGAAGTTCTGCAGTGGACTATCATTATATAGTTGATTGAATGTTTCTAGGAGGAAAAGAAACATTACATATAACACCATCCTGAAGATAGGTGAAACAGAAACTACTTAGATGATAATTTATCTGTCAGCTGCACTGGCATGAAAAGTATCTTTCCTCCTCCTCCCTTTCTCGCCCTTAACATTGCCTGATAATTATCAGGTCATTTTACCATCTGTGCTTGGAATGATATTTGGATTGTCCTCCTTCAAATTTGGATGCCTCAATAGCTTGAAGCTGTATATAATTAGGTACCATGTACTTCAGAGCTTTATGCAACTTGAATGCTGAAAAATGTTGAAAAGATTGAAAAATGTGAATGGTGAAAAATACTGGTATTGCAGGATCCTGTCATTCCGGTTCTGAAGTGTTAAAGAGGCAGGGAATAAAGTCTAGATCTGGTGAAATATGCTAGGAAACATAACAGAAGAAAAACAAGAGGACCCCCAAAAGCATATTTAATGAAAACATCTTTGCGTCTTACAAGCAGACAGTGCTAGAGCAAGGTGAAACCCTTGTCTGTGATCAGCTTTTCAAAAAAAAAACAAAGAAAAAAAAAAAAAAGGATGTGCTGCCATGAGAAGAAACTGTCTTGAGTTGGCAGATGTAAAACTGTCAGAGCCCCAGGGGATCCCCCTAACCCTTGCTGTCCCTGCCTCTCTCCCAGGGCTCCCCCACCCTGCTGAGGGCCCAGAACCCCATTACAGCCCCCAGGGCCATTGGCCCCTGTTCTAGAATGGCTGCAGCAAGGCTGGTCTCCAGCTCCCTGCAGCTCTACCCTGCCCAGCCAGGCCCACCCTGGGCCTACATCCCAACACAGCCTCGGCCTGGTCCTGTCCCTGTCCCCAGGGAGATTCCCAGTGCCCAGGACTGGGGCTGCCCCAATGCCCCCCTGCTGCCATCTCCTAGTTAGACTGGTGGGATGGGAGAAGGTGCCAGGCTCTGCCAGATGCCCCAGTGGGCCCCCACCACCCCCAGCCATGGCTTACAGGGAGCCACCAGCCTTTGCTCCTCCCTGACATTAATTTGATACTTCTCCATCTTGGTAGGTGAAGCAGTGAACACACTTCAGAGTCTTGCAGTTCAAATCAGGAGTGAGTTACTACTGAATCAGAAAAGGCAAGGTGGCTGAACCTTTAGGGTACTCAAAGTTGCAGCATAGTCAAGGTGGAGGTGATGGGATCTAGAAATGTACACTGAAAGATTAGAATATGTCTAAAAACTTACCTGAAGTAATCTACTGTTGGGGGCCTGTTCCTTTAAAATTAGTTATTACACTCTTTTCATTCAAAAAAAAAAAAAAAAAATAGAGGACACCCTCTAAAATTGTTTCTAACTCTTTCTAAGAGAAAGGATTGAAAACAATTTGCAGAAAACATGAAAAAAATTGCTAAAGGTTCTCAATTTTTTACTTCACATACTTTCCTTTAAATCAGACTAATAGTTGTTTTCACCTGGCATCCTTGTAGTTGGTAATGCTATTTCATGTAGTACTTCAGTGTAGCAAGGATATGCAATATTTTAGACCACATTTTAGACCATGTTTGGGCTTTTTTTTTTTTTTTTTTTTTTCCTTAGTCATTTACAGAGAGTCATCTAGGTGTGACAGCTAAGCTTAACCTTATAGTACATGATCTGAATGCAGTATCTCTTTTCCTTCATTAGATGAGTACCTACTGTCTGATATGTTGGGTAGCAGGGCAGACTTAATCATTTCTTGCTTTGTTAAACATGGTGATTTTTGGCATGATAGCAAGTGGCTGGGGCAGATGAGATCAAAAAATTCTAACTTTATTTTCCTCTGGGTTTATTAAACCTCCCTGTGTAAGCAAATGACAACAACAACAACAACAAAACCACCTTTCAAATGTTCCAAATGTAAAAATGCTCTTCCACTTACCTCTTGATAGGCCATTTCTCTGTTGGAGGAACAAGAAAAAAAACTGAAAACAATGAAGTGAAAAAATGTCTTTAGCTGCTGTGTTAATAACCACAGAAACTAAAACATGAAAACACTGAGCATTAATAGCTAAGTGTCGTGGTTTAACCCGACCGGCAGCTAAACACCACGCAGCCGTTCGCTCACCCTCCCCCCTCCCTCTCTGGGACGGGGGAGAGAAATGGAAAGTGAAGCCCGTGAGTTGAGATAAAGACAGTTTAATAAGACAGGAAAAAAAAAATAACAAAAATAATAATAACAATAATAATAATGATGATACAATGGGGATAATACGAAAGTAATAATAGTATGTACAAACAAGTGATGCACAATGCAATTGCTCACCACCCGCTGACCGATGCCCAGCCTAACCCCGAGCAGTCCGGCCCCCTCCCCCCGGCTAGCCACCCCTATATATTGTTTAGCATGACGTCAGATGGTATGGAATACCCCTTTGGCTAGTTTGGGTCACCTGTCCTGGGTCTGTCCCCTCCCAGCTCTTACTGCACCCCCCAGCCTGCCCGTTGGCAGGACAGAGCAAAGGCTGAGATGTCCTTGGCTTAGTATAAGCACTGCTCTGCAACAATTAAAGCATCGGGGTGTTATCAGCACTCTTCTCATTCTAAGCCAAAACACAGCATTCCACCAGCTACTAGGAAGAAAATTAATTCTGTGCTAACTGAAACCAGGACATCTATCCACCCCTTATTCCATACCATTTATGTCATGCTCAGGTTACACTCTTTTCCATGCATTCTAATTAGTCACCTATAGTAATCATGGTAGTGATAACATACAGTATAATATACTATTTAACATGGTGCAATTCAGTTCATGGGCTATTCTCACCCAGTATTAAATCTCCTTGAGGTACACACCGGACCTCTCCGTTCTTTTGCATCACCCACCAAGTATATCCAGGTCCCTGAGCGAAAACAATTCCACGAATAGGTTTGCCTTTTCCTGAGGCAGGAGTAGCCCAGACTGTTTTACCCAGCATATTTTTTACATGCACTACAGGAACTTTATCCCCATCTACAGTACGTAACAGGTTTGATTGGGCAGGTCCAGCTCGGTTGGTAGATCCCCTAGTATTGACTAACCAGGTGGCCTTTGCCAAATGCGTATCCCAGTTTTTGAACGTCCCAGCGCCCATTGCTTTCAAGGTAGTCTTTAACAGGCCATTGTATCGTTCAACTTTCCCGGAGGCTGGTGCATGATAGGGGATGTGATACACCCATTCAATACCATGTTCTTTGGCCCAAGTGTCTATAAGGTTGTTTCGGAAGTGAGTCCCATTATCTGATTCTATTCTTTCTGGGGTGCCATGTCGCCATAGGACTTGCTTTTCAAGGCCCAGGATGGTGTTCCGGGCGGTAGCATGAGGCACAGGATATGTTTCCAGCCATCCGGTGGTTGCTTCCACCATTGTAAGTACGTGGCGCTTGCCATTGCGAGTTTGAGGGAGTGTGATGTAATCAATCTGCCAGGCCTCTCCATATTTATATTTCAGCCATCGTCCTCCATACCAAAGAGGCTTTGACCGTTTGGCTTGCTTGATTGCAGCACATGTTTCACAGTCATGAATAACCTGTGCTATAGCGTCCATGGTCAAGTCCACCCCTCGATCACGAGCCCATCTGTATGTTGCATCTCTACCTTGATGGCCTGAGGTGTCATGGGCCCATCGGGCTATAAATAATTCACCTTTATGCTGCCAATCCAGGTCCACCTGAGCTACTTCAATCTTAGCAGCCTGATCCACCTGCTGGTTGTTTTGATGTTCTTCAGTAGCCCGATTCTTGGGCACATGAGCATCTACGTGGCGTACTTTCACAGCCAGGTTCTCTACCCGAGCAGCAATATCTTGCCACAATGCAGCAGCCCAGATAGGTTTGCCCCTACGCTGCCAGTTGTTTTGCTTCCATTGCTGTAACCATCCCCACAGGGCATTTGCTACCATCCATGAATCGGTGTAGAGATAGAGAACTGGCCATTTTTCTCGTTCAGCAATGTCTAAAGCCAGCTGAATGGCTTTCACTTCTGCAAACTGACTCGATTCACCTTCTCCCTCAGCAGCTTCTGCAACTCGTCGCGTAGGACTCCATACAGCAGCCTTCCATCTCCGATGCTTCCCCACAATACGACAGGACCCATCAGTGAACAGGGCATATTTCTTTTCATTCTCTGGCAACTGGTTGTACAGTGGGGCTTCTTCAGCACGACCCACCTCCTCCTCTGATGATATCCCAAAGTATTTGCCTTCTGGCCAGTCCATGATCACTTCCAATATTCCTGGGCGACTGGGGTTTCCTATTCGAGCCCGCTGAGTAATCAGTGCAACCCACTTGCTCCATGTAGCATCAGTTGCATGATGCGTAGAGGGGACCCTTCCCTTGAACATCCAGCCTAGTACCGGTAATCGGGGTGCTAGGAGGAGCTGCGCTTCAGTACCGACCACCTCCGAAGCAGATCGAACTCCTTCATATGCTGCCAATATCTCCTTTTCAGTTGGAGTATAGCGGGCCTCAGATCCTCTGTATCCCCGACTCCAAAACCCCAGAGGCCGACCTCGAGTTTCCCCAGGTTCTTTCTGCCAGAGGCTCCAGGTGGGGCCGTTCTCCCCGGCTGCAGTGTAGAGCACATTCTTTACATCTGGTCCTGTTCGAACTGGCCCAAGGGCTACTGCATGGACTATTTCCTGCTTGATTTGTTCAAAGGCTTGTCGTTGTTCAGGGCCCCATTCAAACTCATTCTTCTTGCGAGTTACTTGGTAGAGTGGGTTTACAATCAGACTGTAATTTGGGATGTGCATTCTCCAAAACCCCACAACACCTAGGAAAGTCTGTGTTTCTTTTTTGTTAGTTGGTGGAGACATAGCTGTTATTTTGTTGATCACATCCATTGGGATTTGACGACGTCCATCTTGCCATTTTATTCCTAAAAACTGGATCTCCCGTGCAGGTCCTTTGACTTTATTTTGTTTTATGGCAAAACCGGCTTTCAGAAGGATTTGGACTATTTTCTTCCCTTTCTCGAAAACTTCCTCTGCTGTGTCACCCCACACAATAATGTCATCGATGTACTGCAGGTGTTCAGGAGCTTCCCCCTGCTCTAGTGCAGACTGGATCAGCCCATGGCAAATGGTAGGGCTGTGTTTCCACCCCTGGGGCAGCCTATTCCAAGTATATTGGACTCCCCTCCAAGTGAAGGCAAATTGTGGCCTGCACTCTGCTGCTAGAGGGATGGAGAAAAATGCATTAGCGATATCAATTGTGGCGTACCACTTGGCTGCCTTCGATTCAAGTTCATACTGAAGTTCCAGCATGTCCGGCACTGCAGCACTCAGTGGTGGCGTCACTTCGTTCAAGCCGCGATAGTCCACTGTTAGTCTCCACTCGCCATTAGACTTTCGCACTGGCCATATGGGACTATTGAAAGGTGAATGAGTCTTGCTGATCACTCCTTGGCTCTCCAATTGACGAATTAGCTTATGGATGGGAATCAGGGAGTCTCGGTTGGTGCGATATTGCCGCCGGTGCACAGTTGTGGTAGCAATTGGCACTTGCTGTTCTTCGACCCTCAGCAACCCCACAACAGAGGGGTCCTCTGAGAGACCAGGCAAGGTAGATAATTGTTTAATGCCCTCTGTCTCTAAGGCAGCAATACCAAAAGCCCACCGGAACCCTTTTGGGTCCTTGCAGTATCCTCTTCTAAGATAGTCTATGCCAAGGATACATGGAGCATCCGGACCAGTCACAATGCGGTGCTTTTCCCACTCATTCCCAGTCAGACTCACTTCAGCCTCCAATACAGTCAACTGCTGAGATCCCCCTGTCACTCCACAAATATAGATGGGCTCTGGTCCTTTATAGCTCGATGGCATTATAGTACATTGTGCACCGGTGTCTACTAAAGCCTTATACTTCTGTGCGCGTGATGTGCCAGGCCATCGAATCCACACAGTCCAATAAACTCGATTGTCCCTTTCCTCCCCCTGGCTGGAGGCAGGGCCCCCCTAATCCTGGTCAGAATCTTCCTCGTTTCTGTGTTTGAAGGACTGTCTGCTGGAAGTTGGAGCAGCAAACTTTTCGGAGAATCCCTTTTTCCTGATTGTTTTCTTTTGCAACTCACGTACCCGTGCCTCTAGGGTCGCGGTAGATTTTCCATCCCACTTTCTCATGTCCTCTCCATGGTCTCGTAAGTAAAACCACAGGGTGGCACGGGGTGAGTACCCACCATATCGTCTTCCTTGTGTGGGTGAACGCCTACCCCTGACAGCTGAGACACTGCTTTGTACAGGTGCGAAGGAGAATAATCTCTCTTCAAGTTGGTGAACCTTTTCAGAAAGTTTCTCCCAAGTGTTCTCCTTTGGTCGGTGGGCACTGGTTGGTTCAGGTGGGGAGGACAATAGATTCTCTTCAAGTTGGTGAACCTTTTCAGAAAGTTTCTCCACAGCTGAGACGCAGGCCTGTAAGGAAGAGGAGAGACTTTCTTCGTACTGCCGGAGTTGTTTAGCCGCTTCACCCACTGTGGGTTCCTCATCCTCTTTCCAGGCCATTATTGCCAATGAGCTGGCATATGATGATGGTGCACTCCGTACAAACTTCCGCCACATGGGTCGTGTACACTTGACTTCATCTGGATCTGTGGATGTTTGATTGAGGTCTGGATCCTCATAAATCACTTCCCGTACGGCTAATTCCCTCAGGTACTGGATTCCCTTCTCCATAGTGGTCCACTTGCCTGGTAGACATAAAATATCTTCCTTGAAGGGATACCTTTCCCTCACAGCTGAGAGGAGACGCCTCCAGAGGCTGGTGGGTCGTGCTCCATCTGCAATTGCTTTGTCAATGCCGGCGTCTCGAGCAAGGGATCCCAGCCGCTTGGCTTCCCTGCTGTCTAATTCCACACAATTGGCTCCAGAGTCCCAGCACCGGAGCAGCCAGGTGACAAGCTGCTCACCTATACAGCGACCAAAATCTTTTCGCACATCTCGTAGCTCGCGCTCGTTTAGGCTTCGGGTAGTTACTGTTGCTCTTTCGGCATCCTCATCTTCCTCCTCCTGAATCCTTGACGGCCCAGCGTCGTCATCATCTTCGTCATCTCTATACTTAGTTTTGGCAGAAGCCTTACCTGGATTGGCAGAAGACTCTCTGCGTTCTAAACGACTTGAATTTCTGTACCATATTTTCACCTTCTCTACAGGGGCAGCTTGCACTGCTACTGCTCGTTTCTCTGACTTTGTTACAGGGTCTGCCACAGGGGTTGGAATGCCCTCTGCAGGGTCAACTTGCACTGCTACAGCTCGTTTCTCTGACACGGCCACAGGAGCTGGAGCGGCTACAGGAGCTGGAGCAGTTGCAGGAACCGGAGCTGTAGCGGCTACAGGAGCTGGAGCTGGAGCTGGAGCAGTTGCAGGAGCTGGGACTGGAGCAGCAGTAGGAGCTGGAGCTGGAGCGGCTTCAGGAGCTGGAGCTGGAGCGGCTTCAGAAGCTGGGACTGGAGCAGTTGCAGGAACTGGGACTGGAGTAGCGGCCGGAGCTGGAACTGGAGCGACTGCAGGAACTGGGACTGGAGCAGCTGCAGGAGCTGGAGCTGGAGCGGCTTCAGGAGCTGGAGCTGGAGCAGTTGCAGGAACTGGGACTGGAGTAGCGGCCGGAGCTGGAACTGGAGCGACTGCAGGAACTGGGACTGGAGCAGCTGCAGGAGCTGGGACTGGAGCGGCTGCAGGAGCTGGGACTGGAGCGGCTGCAGGAGCTGGGACTGGAGCGGCTGCAGAATCCACCGTAGGGGTCACAGTGGCCGTTGGATCTGTCACAGGGTTTGGAGTGGCCGCAGGGTCTGTCACTAAGTTGACAGCAGTATCAATGGCAGCTCGATAGGCATGAGCCAGGCCCCAGCACGTTACAATGATTTGTGTTACTTTGGAACTGCCAGAATCATTACACCTTTTTTTCAAGCATTCTGCCAGTTTTTGAGGATTTTGCCATTGTTCAGGGGTGAATTTCCAACACACTGGGGGTGCCAACTGCTCTAGATGCCTGCCCATATCCACCCATACTCCCTGCCACCCACAACTATACTGCCTCCGGGCAGATCTCCGGATGAGCTTCATAAGTAGTTGTTTAACTTTAAGCAGAATCTGAAGTGCATTCATGAGGCAGAACAACAAGACTATGGTATTCTGAGTATTCCAGAAATATTCAATATCTTGGAGAGCTATTGTGACAAGCTCAGGGGATAAGAGGGTGGTGAAGGAGGAAGGCAGAGTGACCCAGGAGGATACAGGGGTGGTGAAAGAGAAAGGGAGAGTAAGCAAGTAAGGAAAAATATCCTCCCCTTTCCCCTCCACAGATTGACTCTCTAATGGAGAAAAACAATAGGTATAATTGCTAATAGTTCCCAAGATGCTGTTTCCAAAGTACAGAGTCCACGATGTTACTGAGTATAAATACCAAGTTAGAGTCATGACCAGATATCTTATCGTCTCATAAGCCATTGCTATAACACTTAGTACCATAATGGTCTGAAACCAGGGCCCGGAGAGGAGAAACAACACTACAGAGAGCAAATACGGAAACTAATGTACTATAATACTCAATTTGGAAAACAGGCGCAGCAGAGTTGTGATTAAAGCAATCAGCATCATGACAAGTGACTATTAAGCAGGTCTAATCCTTACACCAATTTTAGTTTAACACACTCTGATCAGATCTGCCGTTATCTCAACCTTTCGGGCCCCACGTTGGGCGCCAAAAAGACTGTCGTGGTTTAACCCGACCGGCAGCTAAACACCACGCAGCCGTTCGCTCACCCTCCCCCCTCCCTCTCTGGGACGGGGGAGAGAAATGGAAAGTGAAGCCCGTGAGTTGAGATAAAGACAGTTTAATAAGACAGGAAAAAAAAAAATAACAAAAATAATAATAACAATAATAATAATGATGATACAATGGGGATAATACGAAAGTAATAATAGTATGTACAAACAAGTGATGCACAATGCAATTGCTCACCACCCGCTGACCGATGCCCAGCCTAACCCCGAGCAGTCCCCCCGGCTAGCCACCCCTATATATTGTTTAGCATGACGTCAGATGGTATGGAATACCCCTTTGGCTAGTTTGGGTCACCTGTCCTGGGTCTGTCCCCTCCCAGCTCTTACTGCACCCCCCAGCCTGCCCGTTGGCAGGACAGAGCAAAGGCTGAGATGTCCTTGGCTTAGTATAAGCACTGCTCTGCAACAATTAAAGCATCGGGGTGTTATCAGCACTCTTCTCATTCTAAGCCAAAACACAGCATTCCACCAGCTACTAGGAAGAAAATTAATTCTGTGCTAACTGAAACCAGGACACTAAGTAGAGTAGAAGATACCTTTACCCTTCAGGAGCCTGTAAAACCATGTTTCACTTCTCTGAGTAGTGTCAGTGGATGGCAGCTTGTTACTTCTGTAAGAGATACCTTTTTTCTACTGTTTCACAACACTTTAAAATGTTTCTCTCATGTACCATCCTTCAATCTCTGTGTGACCATGCAGGTGGGATAATCCCTTACTGTAACATTTAAAAAAGGTGTATCAGTTCAATTATCAATTCAACTATCTTGCTAAACTTTGTTTTGCCAGCACAACCAGTCTCCTGCTTTCCTGCCCTCAACAAGAGCCTAAGGTATCAAACCATGAACATTTTTTTTTTTTTTTGAATCTTGTCTCCCAGGAGTGTAAAATCTCCTTACGCTAAAACATCAAGTGTGAAGACCAGGGAATGACCTGTGGTTTGCTCTCCTCTCAGTACAAAGCTGCGTTGTGAAGATCTATCTGAATATGGATGGTCTAGCCAAGTAATGTCTTCATTGAAATAGAAATATTTGGGCAGAATTGCATTTTGCTTCCTGTGACACAATTATTGCCAGAGAGAAAAATACTGTTGTTTCTGGGAAAATGGAAAATATGTCTGCATGTAGTTTGGTTAAAATTTGTCAAATTGTTTGATATATCTGATAGAATTAGACTATCCATGCACCATGGAAACTGTTTCCATAGTGAAAATTTCTCAGCCCAGAAAGAGTTCTCTCTGGATTAAACCCAAAGATTCAGACTGACTATCTAGAGCATCCTCTAACAGCTGGGAAGGTCATAACTTAAGATGAAATTGCTATCCAACTATCTGGAGTTGTGCCACCCAGCTATCTGGAGTTGTACCATCCTGCTGCTGGAATATATTCCTACCCTCCAGAGCATGAGAAGTGCCATGATGTTTCCTTCCATTCCATGCATCTTCAGTCCTCAAAATGTCATCAGGTGATTTAGAGGCAGTTGTACGTTCTGTCAGTATTCTCAGTTACCTATCAAGAATACAGATAATTTATGGCATCCCTTGGTAAAACAGCTGTAATAATCTTCCTCTATAACACCTTATGAAGGCCAGTTACTCTACTGTAGAGGAACTGCTTTCAGTTGATGTAGGAAGGGTGGAGAGACTAAAAATCATATGATGCTAAGACTTTTCACATTAAATACACTGTTACCTGTTTGAAAATTCATTAAGAAAGAATTGTGGGATCTTGAATGCTTATGGATCAACATGTTAACAAAGCCCAGGAAGGGTACTGGTGGGGGTTTGTTACAGGCTAAGTTAAAAAGAGAAGTCACTTCCTAGGCAACACCCTAACATATGAAAATAAAAGACTGCATTGAATTAAATATTATTTGAGAAGAGATTGTTTTATGGACTGAAGACACCATGCAACAATTTCTGTTTCCCAGGAAATAGGTGGCATTGGCAAAAAGCCCATCCTTGTTCAGTAGTGAAATATATGCAGCAATTAAATAACAACAACAAAACCAATATATAATAATAAGAGAGAAGAAATATATTTCAAATTTTACACTTCATAAATTATGAATTATGAAGGGACATAGAACAATCAGGGAGAAATTCATGGCTGGCAAGCCTTAGAACTAAAGGGATTTAAATACATTGGGTATGGTGTAAATCCTAGCAGTGGCAAAGAGCCACTGCTTGATGGGTAAATAATTAATAATAATGCAAAAATAGCAGAAGTGTTCAATAGGAAAATCTGTTCTGTGTTTGGAATGAAGCAAAAAGCAATGTCATGTTCTTATACAAGAGGAGCTGTATCCTTGCCCCTCATGATTTTAAATAATTTTTTTGAAAAGTTTCTGGAAAAGTTTAATATTTTTCCATATTATGTATTATAAAGGTGAAGTGGCTGCTCCCAGTAAACATAAACCTGTTGGTCTGAGAAAAGCCCTACAGAAGACAGAGGATTGGTTTATACAGGCTGGAATTAGAAAAAAAAGTCTGAGGGTTGAAGTGAAAGTAATGTTAGTCAGTACAGTTTGTGAAGTAAGCTACCTCAAATGATTTAAATAAAATATACTTGATATTAGTTCACAAAGTATAAGCTATTCCTCCTGGAGCTGGGTTAGTGCAGATGTCCATATAGGTGCAGACTTTTGAGAAGTACAATAAATGATTTCATATAGCATAATGTTCTGTTTAGAACAAATCAGGAATAACCCTATGCGATATTAATAAAGTGTGGAAGCACAACTTAAGAACCATCTGACAGATAAATACAGGAAGTTGTGATTATTAGGAAACTGTAATTAATGGGAACCATCTGAGCAGGGCTACACAGATGTTAAAACCAAATCTGATCTAGTACTTTCATCAGTGATCTTAAAGTAAATGTAAAATCACTACTGGAAAGCATTTACTTACAAATGAAACTCAACCAGTGCAATGAACAGAGGAGAAATGAGTTACAGAGGGTTATTTGGATGGTTTAAGTTCGGTATGACCTGATTTTCTTGTCTGTAGATGTTTATTATATAACATCTGAGACAAATATCCTGTATTTTATAGGATCCACATTAAATGTGGAAGGGTCCTTCAACTGAGGTGGTTTAGTGGCACAGTGACTAGCCCAGTTGCCATTACTGGGGTAAGCTGATCTCCTTATCACCCGCTACCTATCAAATATCATAATGAAAGCAGAAGATTCTAGATGACAAAGGTAGCCAAAACCTATTAATGGGTATTTACAAGGGATAGAATCCAGGACCAGGAGTCTGATGGGCTTAACCTTTTGGCCAGACCTTGCTGCTAGCCTGCTGATGACCTTGCACAAGTTACATCATCCTCCTCAGCTTGAGTTTCCCTGTCTAGAAGAGGTATAATGATGCTCACCAATTTTGAGAAAGAACTTAATGAATAACAAAAAGTGCCAGCCAGTCTTACTAGCTCTGTATTATCTTAACTACAGACTTGTGTGGTAGATGTAGTTAGTAAAAACTTTAAAATATTTCTTATAAAGAAACAGACTGACAAAACATTTAATGAATGGAAAAGTAAAGGTGTCATTTGGGGTCTTGGATCTTTCCAAGCATTCAATGACAAAGTTCTCAAAATCAAGGAAGTAGAATGACAACAAATCACCAAGATTCACTGTTTTGTTTCTGTATAGTAACCCCATATAGCTGTAAAGACATGTTCTGTATTTCTAGCTAGCACAGATCACTTGTAGAATGAGATAAGTAATTCCAGACCGAGCTTTGGTGTCTTCTCTTGGCACTTGACCAGTATCTACTTACTTAGACCTACTTACTTACTTACTACTTACTTAGTGGTTGAATCCAAATCCAAACAATTCTCAGTAAAAATACCATGTTCTGTTTTCATAATCTCTTTCATTAAACCTGTAGATAAGCACCTCTCCTGCTTCTCCTGAGATCTGATTGCCAGCAACAGCAACACCTTTGTATAAACCTGAAAACAAAGACAATCCTATCATCAATAAACCCATAGAGAAAGATTCCACACTCATAAGATATACCACATATTTATTGTTTTCCAGCTTTCCTGCGGGACAGCTGCCTCATGGGCTTGAAAAGCTGGAGGAGGCACTGCCTATTTGCAAGTCCAGTACTGAAGTGAAAGCTGCTCTAAGGGGTGGGTAAAAATTTTATTCTGTAAAAAGGCTGTTTTAGTACTCTGTCCCTTTCAGAGAAAATGACACTGTAAGAAATGATGATGGATACTTGTAAGAATTGCATGGAGGCGCCTCTGCACTGACAACACTGAAGAAAGTGCTCATATGATTTCTGTCCAAAACTAATGAAGGTTTAAGCCAGACTTTATGGAGAATAAACTTTTAGAAGGGAGCAAGAGGTGGGAATGAACCTCTTTAAAGTGCCAACAAGGACCTCAGTCCCTCTAGTTCAGATTGCTTCCCTTAGCTGTGCCTGGTAGAACCTCAGCAGAAGAAAGAAGCAGCCTTTACATGGTGTGGAATAGTCTGTCTCTCTCATTAAATTCCATCCTGTGTTCTCATTCTAACTTGGAGGTTTGGGGTTCCACAACTTTCTTACATGTAATTTAGTTCCTAAACACACCAGAGCCTTCTAATCACATCTGGAAAAACTTTGCTGTGGTTTGAAGTGTACAGAATCTGTTCCATCTCTTTTTAAAACTGTGCTGAGCCCCATCTAATTACTGCGAGTATATTGGTGTATGTGAACAGACAGTGATTCTCCAAGGAGCATCTTAGCCTTAAATACATAAAAACCTGTTCTACTTCATTTCAGAATCCTCACTATATCTTTCAACGTGGTTTTACTACCTGATTTACAAAACTGCAGGGATTTGTTTTGTAAAACCGCTTCGTTAAGGAGGCAAGGCTGACCCTACGGGAACTAATTTATTTCCATCTCCTGCCATCTAGTGTCAGCAGAGCCTTAGCTGCAGCTCCAGCAGGTGACACTTGCTCACATGCTCTTCCAGCTTTAAACTGCGAGTAATAGTGCAGCTATATTTTCTTCTGTGTTTAGCAGCTTAGCGCAACAAAAATAGGTGTGTGTATATGACAAAAGATCTTTTCTGTCCTTACTGACTCAGATGTAAGCACTAAACATTTATTTGCAGCCTTTGAATGTGTTTGGCAGTGAAAAAAGGTGCAGGTGTGGAAGTGAGCATAGTTTAATTTAAGAAAACCCTATGTGATCAGTCAAGTAAGCATGCATATTTTTGCAAATACTTTGGAGGGTAATATGAAATATACTATTCAGAAGTCAGTAAGATATACTTTTTTACCTTCTCCGAGGACTTTCAGGTGTCTTGAGGCAGTCTGTTGCTGCAGAAGCCTGGGTGAAGGTTTCTGAAGGCTACTGCATCCATCGGCTGCCAGCAGCTCCACTCCCACACCGACAGACTGGGCTGCTATAAAGACAGGGAGGCAGGTAGGGCCTTCCCCAGGCACTCTGGTATAGCCAACTCTTCACAGAGCTGACTCCAAGCTCACTTCATAGTGAGGTGAATCCTATTACATTTTTCCATCCTTTACTCAGTCTATTAATTCACACTACTTGTCCATTAGTTTCCAGATCTTCTAGTTATGTATGACTGCATCTTCCTCTGTTCCTTCTTCCTCCCTGTTGACAGCACTTCCTTTGCAATCTCTTTATTTTTATTTATTTTTATTTATTTTTATTTATTTTTATTTATTTTTATTTAATTTTTTAAGCTACCTGACTTTTCCAGTTCCCTCCTGAACTTTCACCCTCTTGTGATTGCTTTTGCCTCAACACAGCATTTTCTCCTTTTTTTTTCCTTCCTCCTCCCATTTAATTCCCTGCCTTTTCTTACCTATTCCTCAGGCTTCAATATCTGACTGGACAAAGCCTTGAGCAACCTGGTCTGATCTCACAGCTATACCTTTTTCAAGCAGAAGGTTGGGTTAGAAACCTCCGGAAATCCCTCGCAACCTGAATTTTCTTATGAACCTGTGCAATACTCTTAAGAGAAGGGGGATTCATTTAGTTAAGTGTCCTCTGTGTATGTTTACTCAGAACATTATTTTTTTCCTGTTAAACTCAATGTCAAGTATGTTTCATTAATGAGGTGTATGAACATGTTATCTTGGGTACAACTGCAATGATAGCACTACAGAGATTTTAGTGTTGCATAGGTACAACACCACAAGCATAAATTGTCTGCTTTGGGTAACAGTCACATTCTGGCTCAATCTGTAAGTCCCAGTGATAGCAGTGGAAAGAGGGATTTTTGAAGTGGTAAGGTTTGGAAACAAGATGGTAGCAAGACAGTAACTCTAACTACAGTTATAGTAGGGATAGTTCATATGGTCCATGGACAACTTTTTTTCCCAACAAGTTTTTTAATCTAACCTTTAATTCCTTGTACAATTTGTCATTGTTCCACCTTACCTTCTTCACTTTCCTTGCAGTATTATTAGCATTAGAGGTCCTAAACAAGATCAATACCCATTGTACTAGCAACTGTATCAAGAAATGTTAATATAAAGATGTTTGAGGGAGGAGAAGAGTGAGAAATGTTATAATTCATACATTGTTTTCTTGCTGTTGTTTTCAAATAAGAAGTTTTGTGCAGCCTCCCCTCCTCTTCCCCCCCAAGGGTAATTACTTTCTTATGCAGACATTTATGGATTTGGGTGGAGTCTTCAAATGAACAACAAACCCTTCTTCCCAGAAAAAAGAGGAGTAAGGTGGCAGTAAATCCTAACCTTTATTTGTTGAGAACAAAGTGTAAGTTGACTAACTGTACTTTTCCATGTACCTATTTCTCAGGTACACTGACAAAGGTATTTTTAACTCAGAACTACAAAACAGTTCCATTTTTAATGGTGAGCAAGGTGTGTGTGTACTTGCAAAAAATGTCTGCATTTCATAAACTGTATAAATGCTTTTTTATTAAATTATAAATTATAAATTTAAAATGCCAATTGCTTAAGAAAAGGTGATCTTCACCTCTGTTAATGACGAATCTTTCCTCAGCCTTATGTAGTAATAAAAAAAATCCTGTCATATGTGCATGAGAGTGTGTGATATTAATATGAACATTGTTTGTGTCAGTTATTCTTCAGGAAAGTCCAGGAACTCAAGGGTGGTGACTTGTGGAATAATTTAGCTTAAGACGTGAATGAAGTAGAAGAATTAGGCTCTTAGCTTGATTGGAGGTCCTCTATTATCCTGAGCCACTATCTAACCGTGTTGTAAATGTCATTCTAAAATGACTCAAACTTTCAAGAAAAAAAATGATTAGTTTTTTCAGACCCTTGGACTATGACATCCCCAAAGACAGGTATCACTTCTGTGTAAGAAGTAGTTCAGTCTGTCCTTGTGTACATGCTAGGCTTTGGATTGATAGTCCTCTCAAATTTGCTACTATTCTTTCACTTTTACTTGAACTCAAAGCGTTCAAGATCAAAACATGGTATGACTTTTATCTGAAGAATAAGGTTTAATTTTGGTACAAGATGTCTTGTGATGAGGTAAAGTTTTGCCAGACTCCCATAAACACAGTATTACTGCATGGATGGCATCTTCCCACCCTGGTTATTTGGCAAATATTATATCATTTACTTCCTTTTTAATTTACCCCCCTTCTAACTTTGCTCATTTATATATGTAAATGAATATATACATGTAGATTAAGACTACATTTTAACACTTATGCTGGTTAGTAAGGTTCTTGTGATGAGTATTTAGATGCCAATGTACTCTTTTGTCAAGGAAGCTATGTGGGAAGGAAATCAGAGAAGTAACAGAGCTCTGGATCCTCCCAGACTTGTCACAGAAGTGCTGCATAATGGACAGAGGTCACCCACAAATTATTCCTTCCTCTTTAGCAAGGGAAAATTAGAAGAGGTTTGTGGCTAGACTAAGCCGCAGAGTCTTTTTTCAGGCTGCTGTTGGACAATGCAGTACACGCTCATCTCCTTTCTCAGAACTATGTCTAAAGACAATCTGGGAATTGCAATGTAGGAAAAACAAGATCACTGCTGTGTTTGATATTCCTAGCCTGTGAGTCCTTTAGGCTCACTTTAATCTGTGCTTGCCATATATCTATTCTTTTAGCTAAACTGCAAATGAGTAAACACGTGTGTTTAAATTAAACCTCAAAATCACAAAGTCCATTGAAAATAGGATGATCTCTGCATTGGTACATTTCCTTGGTCTAGGAAGACAGTAGGTAGCCTGAACTCTGTTTCCTTTTGTGTGTTCTACCCAACTTGTTTATATAAACAGATATTTACAGTGACCCATTCATTATATAGATAGTGTCTGACATTTAGAAACAGCATGTGTCTCTTGTATAAATTCTGGGGAAAAGGCATAGTGAGCTTTTCACCAGGCAGCACTAAATCTTTCAGTTAATTTCCAAGCACCTGCAGATAAATCTATTTCTCTTAAATTAGAATTATAGCATATGAGAGTATTTAGCACCTAATTTAGGCTCTGTGTAATTAAATCCCTGCTTAATTTAAAGCAGAAGAGTGGTTTCTGTTCTATATATGTACAATTGATTTGCTACATTCAGATTTTAGCATGTGAGAAATAAATTGAAAAAACAAGTTTTTCTGGAATTGCAGTAATCTTCTCTAGCTCTGGCAACCATCTACTTCTTAGGCAATATTTAGTAGTCCTATGATAATAAAAAGAAATTCTTCAAAAACAAAGGAAAAAGTGCCAAAACTCCATTGGACATCACACTATGAACTGCTGTAGGAATCTAAGATGACACTCATGACAGAACAGCATCATACTACTTTTAGACCACTTGGATATCTGTGAAATTAATATTTACTAGCTTTTTTGAAAGCATTGCCAAAGAGTGGTTGCATAAATCCCTATGTGCTTGGTTTATCTTCTCAGGGGAAACATCATAGAATCATAGAATGGCTTGGGTTGGCAGGAACCTTAAAAATCACCCAGTTCCAACCTCCCTGCCACGGGCAGGGACACCTCCCACCACACCAGGTTGCCCAGGGCTTCATCCAGCCTGTCCCAGAACACCTCCAGGGATGGGGCATCCACAGCTTCTCTGGGCAACCTGTAGCAGTGCCTCACCACCCTCACAGTAAAGAATTTCTTCCTAATGTCTAACCTAAACCTACCATCATTTAGTTTAAAGCCTCTCCCCCTTGTTCTATCACTACACTTCCCTGACAAAGAGTCCGTCCCCAACTTTCCTGCAGGCCCCATGTAGATAATGGAAGGCCACTGTAAGGTCTCCCTGGAGCCTTCTCTTCAGGCTGAACAACCCCAACTCCCTCAGTCTGTATTCCTAGGAGAGGTGCTCCAGCCCTTTGATCATCCTTGTGGCCCTCCTCTGGACTTGTTCTAATATGCCCATGTCCTTCTTGTGCTGGGTAACCCAGAGCTCCAGGTGGGGTCTCACAAGAGCAGAGTAGAAGGGTTGAATCACCTCCCTTGACCTGATGGCCACTCTTGATTTTATGCAGCCCAGGATACAGTTGGTAGTTTAATATTATTTTATAATTTAATATAATTAAGTAGTCTCTAAAAAGGATATTTGTGTTGCTTTAGTAGGACTTGTATAGCAACTATGAACCCTGACATAATGAGTTAAGGAACATCTGTATTGTTGGAACAGGACTTGGCTCCTGCCAGTGGCTTGAAACAACTGTTTCACCACACTGATTAGCACGAGTTTAGACTATAATTGGTTACATATGACCTTTTTGTAGAATAAATGGCACTATTACGGAAGTTTAGGAATTTGCAGAGATATCAAACGCAGTAGCAGAGAAAGGTAAGAATGGAAGAGATCTGTAGAGGTCACTAATGTGTTGGCACTTCTGTAATCTTCTTTGATAATACATGATGGAGTAGGGCTCAGCTTTGAACGTGATGAAGAATCTATTTGCTAAGCTGTTTAAGCAGTTCAAAGAATCTGATGAAGAGAATAGCTAGCAAACAGCTAGATGTTATTACACACTAAATTCTTCTAAGCAAGAAAAAAAATGAGCAATTAATGTGTAAGAGATCTTAGGAATCCCCTTATTCCATGTGGAGAATAAGCAGAAACCCAAATGAGGGAAAGCTGTTAAAGGTGTGCCATTTGCTTACATTCTGGTAAGGCTGTGGAGAACACTGGAATGGCCTTAAACATTTCCAGTCCACTGTAGCTAGCCAGTTGTCTAGAAAGCTGAGATGAAAGGCATGGAATATTACCAGATAGTATTGTTCATTTGATCTGAAAAGAGACTTTGTCTGAATGAACTCATGGTGATAAAAATAACAGAAAGATTCCCTTTAGGCTGCTTCTAGTGAATTCCAACACAAATCATAGATAAAGGCTAAGAATGTCTCTTTATAAAGAACCAATTAAAGTTGTTTCTCAGTCTGTGATGTATAATAGGCTATCATTTCAACTTCTTCACAACTGCAGAATATCTAAACTGCGATTTATATGGGATTCTAAGGATCACGGAAGGATTCTAAGCATCACGGAAATACTTTAAGACAATCCTCTGAATTCAAGCATTTTATATTTCTGTAAATACTTTTGTCATTACCATAAAATTGCCCAGACCATGGCTAAAAGTTCTTGGATTTCATTCAGGACTACTATACACATGCATACCCTCATATCTTATACTGCTTACTTTGCAGTAAGTGCTGTTCAGGTTCTGTATTGGTCCAGATTTCTTCATAGAAATCATTAAGGTGCCTGAAGACAATGCATGTGTAGTGCAGAGCAGCTGGATGTGCTAGCACTCCACCATGGCTTGTATGGGTGAGCTCTTGTGGGTATAATAATGGGAGGGCTCCGGATCCAGCCTACTACCAGTGTTTAGCCACATTACTATAAATGTTTCCATCCATTTTTGTCAGTTATGTACCAGAAGTATCCGTGTTTCAAGATCAGTATATCTCCTTTGTTTTCTGTAACTTGCTTAATTTCTTTATCTACAAGCATTTGCAATAGAAAATGCATTTTTATAATATTAAAAAAATAGGGTAAGGCTTGGGGATGTATCTCAAGTATTTGCAATAACTACAACCCTATGAATAATATATGTCTAATTATGAAATGGTCACTGATAAGTTTAATTAACATATTTCACTTTAGTACTGTAAAGTGTTTTATTAATAAACTTTTTATACATCATCATATTATTAAATGCATCTCAAACTGATAACTTCCGATCTGTTTTGTTTGTTTGTTTGTTTGTTTCCCCAATATATGGTGCTAAAGTTATGATGATATAAGAATATTAGTTCTTGTAGAATTTTATTACAATAATAAAAGCAGGTTAGGCGTATATCTCTACAATAGGGGAACCCAACAGTGCCTGCAGTATAATTGAGGAATTAGTGATATGCCAGATTAGTGCAGGCAGGCATAATGTCCTTCCTTTTTCCTTTTCTTTGTTCTCCACACAAGATTTCAGTTTATGTAGATATATACCTATTATGCCCATAAGCAGATATCAGACCTTGCAAATTTATTTATATGGTAGTTGTATCAAAATGGATGTTTTCTTCTTGCTGACATGTTTCCCTGCAGATGTGTTGGGCTGTCAAATTGAAATGACAGCTGTTGTCAGGTAGGCCTGGAGAAATGACAAAATGGCTGAGGAAGTTACAGGGACATCATACCCTGGCATACATCCAATAAAAAGTAACACCTTTCCCTACAAATTTCTACTGTAAGAAGTTTGGTAGTGTTATTCATGGATATAAATATATATACATTTGTATTTTCACAATTAGGGCATATTTTTGAGCAGACAAAAATTAAATAAAAATCAATCAGATGAAAAAAAAGTCAATGCCTCTGTTGTGTTTTTTAATGTGTGAATTTCCTTTAAAATTTCTTTTTTTTTTTACATCCTGATAACTTCAAGCCTCATAAAACAAATAATCCTGAGCTTCCACTGGAACTCTTGTAGAGGAGGATGCAGGGTGAGTAAAGTCAGTCCTTATGTTGAACTTCCTCCAAGAAAATGTTTCTTTCACTGCTGAATGAAGGATCTCAGATTGGGTAGTCCTAAGATAATTTTAGTGTTTTAGGCAATCCTGCTGGATTTCTTCCTGCTGTTTGCAGAGTTTTAATTGCTTTTTGGAATAATTTATCTATTAATATAAAGGCTTGAACAGGGAGCTAAGAATAGCTCCCTGAGTTGACTCAAAAAACACTCTAAACTAGATGATCATAAAAGTCCTTAGGGACATAAAAATGAGTTAATCACTCAGTCAAGGTTAGATAGACAATGACCAGCTACTTCTATCTATCTCCTGATTGGAGATCTTTGTGAAATGTGCTGGTGATCTTAATTCAGTTGGCCACGTAACAGAGCAGTCAGCTTTGCAAGCCTTTGCCATCACAGAAACCACTGCCTGAATTGGGTTTAAAAGAAGCTCACTGCTGGAGGAGGTCACAGCAGGCCAGGGCTGATGGATTTTAATAAGACAGTTGAGGAGGTTGGTTCCAGTTCTGCTCAAGCTGAACCTTTTTGTGAATTCACAAAGGAATACAATCACCATGGCTGTCATTCGCACACTGTTCTGTATCTCAAACTTGACTAAACACTGAGAGAGAAAAAAAAACAAGAGATTCCTGACAGAGTGTCAATGATCTTGTTTCATAACCATCTGGGAACAAGGTGACTTGTCACAAGGGAGACTTCTGGCAGTGTAGCTGAATCATTGACCTTGTAGACTTAAACACCTGGAGTATACAGTATTATCTGGAGTATGTACTAAATTGCAGTGCTCCTTGTAAAAAAAAAAAGTATTTTGGGCAAAGTTCTCTTTTTAATTCACACTGTGTGCTGAATCACTGATAAATCTAGTTGCATAAGATCTAAATCCCTATGGAACATTGTGCTCTTTTTTTTTTTTTTTTAATTTGTATTTCTCTGTATAGCTAGTTAATTATGGTTCTGCTTGAGCATGCTGCTCTGAATAAATTAAAAAATAAACATAAATATTAGATATTACATTTTCTTTCTAACTCTCAAATGAAGTTGTTCTTTTTCTTTTTTCTTCTTTCTTTCTTTCTTTCTTTCTTTCTTTCTTTCTTTCTTTCTTTCTTTCTTTCTTTCTTTCTTTCTTTCTTTCTTTCTCTCTTTCTCTCTTTCTCTCTTTCTCTCTTTCTCTCTTTCTCTCTTTCTCTCTTTCTTTCTCTCTTCCTCTCTTCCTCTCTTTCTCTCTTTTTGTTTTCTTTTCCTTCTTGTATTGCTTAGATTTATAGGTGCAATCAACACTAGGAAAAAACCTACAGTATTAATTGTCTGTACTTAGAAACCTCAAGCATTCTGCAATTCTATGATTCTCTGATATGGCATAAGGGGTAGCTGCCATTCTCCCTAGTCCTTCTGGGATGCAGATCAGCATGGAAGAGTTAGGTTTGGAGGAATAAACAAAGCTGGAGTTGAAGTCTGCTCCACAACAAAGGTATAGCAGCATTCAGGGAGATCTGAGGTTCTCCTGAGCCAAGAGACAGTGAGGGTGTTGACCTAGGGCTGATGTCAGGTCTCAGTGGGGATACTGCTGCCACACTCTTCTCTTTTCCTCGTCCCCAGGGGGACAAAAGACAGAAAGGCAACGGGGAGAATGGGACACACCCGGCACTGGGGAGCATACAACATTTCCTTGCACCGTCGTCAGTGAGGGGCAGTGAGCCAGCAGCCCGCCTGACTGTTTTTGTGCCTTGCTCTCCCCTAGGAACTTGTCTGAAGATAAAGCTGTGACTTCGACATGGCAATTTTAATTCATGACAGTGGGCACAAACTGAACATAGCAGGTTCTGTCTGAACATCACTAAAGACTTTTTCAATATGAGGGTGAGTCTCCCTCCTTGGAGGTTTTCAAAAGCCGCTTGGACATGATCCTGGGCAGCCTGCTCTGGGTGGCCCTGCTTGAGGACCAGATGGCCTCCAGAGATCCCTGCCAGTCTCAGCCTTTCTGTGGTTCTTTGAACCTGTCAGCAGTACTCCTAGATAGTTTACCTGACTTTCAAGAGCCATCAGTATAAAACCTTTGCTGATCTAACGATGTTGCTAAAGAACTTTCCAGCAATGCATAGTCTCAGTAGATCTGTAGACCTCATTTTTCTGATGAACTTGTTTATTTCATCTTTGGAGAAAAGAACTTAGTCACTATTTTTCATATTTTGCTTGTCACTTTCCAAATTGCTTGGAGCTCTCATCTGAGCAAAGTACTCTCAAGATTTTTGTCACAGCCCACTTTTTTCAAAACTCCTGGGAACATTACTTGCTATTTTGATCACTATTCCATCACTTCTGTGAAATATCCCCTTTGAATGCATTTCACTTTTCAGATTATCATTTATATGTGTTGATTTACTGGCACTTGTGCAGTTATTTTTACCATGCCATATTTTCACCTCAGTGAGACTCAGTATTTCCTTGCAAGGCTGCAGATCTCATTGCTCTGAGCAGTATTGCTAGACAAATATGTAGGCTTGCTCATGTTTACAACAGAAGAGCAACAGCTCTTTAAAAATGGGAGCCCCACTAAGTTTTATATGCCAGCAACACATAATATGTCATACATTTTTAATGAAATAAAGAATCGTATGTGTTAGATTTACACAATTACTCTAATCACTTTATATTTATATTATATTATATTATATTATATTATATTATATTATATTATATTATATTATATTATATTATATTATATTATATTATATTATAACTACTGAAGATGTTCCAAGTTTTCCTTGTCTCAAATGAAATGCTAGCAAACATTCGCTCCCAAGTACATAATTCCAATCAAGGAATGTGTTTAAAGGTATGCATATGTAACAGGATTCTTCTTGATGAATAAAATCAGGGAATAGGCCAGTGAATGTAGTTAGTGCCTCCTTGTGTTTTGAAATATGTTCAAAAGACAAGCTGAGACTGTTTATTGCTCTCCTATCAGTGCAAAGTACTAATGTTGAGGAACCGCAAGGGAAGAGCTGGAGGCATTTATACTGACTGCAGTGTTTGAAAAGCAGCTTCCAAGCAGGAGGGCTTTCTTAAAAGCAATGTGAGCAGTATTGGTAAGTAGCATCTGCTTGGAAATAGGGGTTGAGGTTTTTCATGTGACTGAAATGAAAAGAGTTGCTGCTTCCAACCGTGGCATCTCACCTTGGCACCATGTTAAGCTTAACTGAATTTACAAAATTGTCCTATGTAGCTCTCACACATCTCAAACAGAATGGCAGATGCTGTTTTTCTTCTTGATAGTGCTGTTCTCTGATCTTTGCCTACAGACTTGAGGTGGGTACAACTTGCCAGTCCCTCCTTTCCTTCAGAGGAAATGTTCCCTGACTGTGAAGAGGACAGTGGTACACCTCAGTGAGGGTGAAAAACAGGCTCACCTGCCCCTAAAATAAAGAGAAAATGAATAAAAAGTTCAGAAAATAAATCAGTACTTGTAATAGTGGATACTTCAGCTTTGGAGATGGAACTGGTTCAGCCAGTGCCTTTCCCCCCTTTCTCTGTACCCAATCTCCAAATCAGATTCATTTTTGTTGCCAGTGTCTGTTTCTCTCTGTCTTTCAGAGTGTTTGAGTCTTGCTCCTCATCTGTTCTCAGTCCTACGCACTCTCTGGATGCAATTTGGCTCTTTGCTCTATCTCAGCTTTCTTTATCTGTTGGTTCCATGTGTCCCTTCTGCTACCTGGAGATGGTGTCCTTCTCAGTCATTGTCGATGTATGTGTGCCTCCTCCCTTTCAGACCCAAGTCTGTATCCACAAAAAGACTTGGTCAGTTTAACATTGTGTGGGAACAGCTCCCTTGTTGGCTGGCTGCCACTTCATGAAATTCTCAGTCCTGTGTTATGTGCTGAGGCTTCTTACTCAATGCACATGAAAATCAAGCACCCCAAAATGGGGTCCAAAACAAAATGTGTGTTGAATTAAAAAGAAAATGTGTTTCCCCAGTGAAGTGGTTGCAGCACTGAGCTGCACTGTTCAAGAAATGGACAACTCTCTCAGGCACATGGTCTGATTTTTTGGGTGGTCCTTTGGGGACCTGGGAGTTGGACTCTTTGTGGGTCCCTTCCAATTTGGGATATTCTATGAATCTGTGATTCTATGAATACAAAGCTTTTGGTGTTAGCTAGTCAGTAACAGTACACTACTGGAGAAAGGATGAAGACAACATTGTTCGCGTATCAAAGCAAGGTTAAAAGGCTTTTATTTGTTCAGTGCTATACCACTGTTCCACTGCAAACATTTTGGTGACAATCTTTTTTTTTTTTTCTCTCTAATACTGAGTGACAGCTGTCTGAATATCTTGAGATACGTGTATGTATCACTGTACTTAGCACCTGTGCTTGTTTAAATCCACCTTTCAGACCCTGAGGGGTCTGAAAATTCGAGTTTCTTATCTTGCCCAAAAACAGATCATCCCATAATCTCATACTCATTCTGCACTTCTCTTTGAGTTTGGGTTTTCCCTGATCCTCATCCATTTCCTTCAGAGCCTTCAATGGATGGCACTTCCTGCTTCCCACCTGAAATTCAGGTCCCTACTTCAAAGAACAAATTGCTAGAACTTTTAACAACAACAACAGAGTATATATATATATATTTAATATAGACAAACCCACATTCTTCCCCCCTTCCCCCCCCCCCCCCCGCAATTCTGACTATCCAGCTAACCTATTTTTATTGAAATCTGTTCCTTTCCTTCTCTTGTCCCTCCTCCCCAGATTTCAAGCTGACATGATACTTGGCCTGAAAACAAAATAGAAGGGCGGGCAAACCACTGGTACTTGGCAAAGCCATCAACAATTAAACCCAGCAATTTAGGTGGGAAGTGTTCTGTAAGCTTGATAATAGGTTCTGCTAGTGCCATCTACCATAGGAATGAAGCAATGCACTATGGAAGGAAATTGAATAGGGTCGATCTTGTTTTCTTCTACTGCCATGGAAATCAGTGGAATCCACAAGTCTGTAAAGCTCTTTATGGACCCTTTCTTCTGCTGAACCCTGCTTTTGCTCTGATTTTACTCCTGTGAGGGAGATCAAACAAAAGACCAGTATACTTGAGCCTTGGTCCTCTTGTGCTAGAAAACAGGCACAAAACAGAATATCACATCAATGCTTGGGTATGAGTCTCAAAGAGAAACAGAAGAACACTTTCCTTTCTAAAGCTGACCTAGTCAGTTTGATTGGGTTACTGGGGAGGGAAAACTTTCCTGCACCCATTCTGAAACGTTCCTAGTTGGCTCTAAAAGGTGCTTGGATAAAAGAACCAAAAGCTCAAATAGACATCTATTGAATTTGAAGTTCCCTGAAGTACATTCCTCTTCTACCCATTATAACTCTGTAGTTATTTACTTCTAGCTGCTTCTGAAAGTTACATTTGAGCTTCAATGGCTGGTGCTGATGAAAGGTATAAAAGCATTCTTGTAAATTAGAAATACTAAAATCTGGCAGCTTGCTCCATAAAGAATTGTACTACAACTGACATGCAAAATTGTCATCCTATCCATCTGTTCCCTGATGTGTGTTTAAAAATGGGCAATGCCACAAAAGCTAAATCCTGAATGAAGCAATTGAAAAACACTGCTTATTCTGGTTCCTGGGACTCAGAAGAATGAGGCAGTCGTACTGAAGCACAACTCAGCTGAGTAGCAGGAGAGCTCTAGTGGAGCATTTTGCAGCACAGTAGCAATAATAATTGTAAAGAAGGATATGCTGCTGGCATGAGGCAATTGATACCCTTGATCTGCCCCTCAGATGTTGGCAATGTGTCTAGATTGTGCACTGAATCTTCCGTTTCACTACAGCATTGAACTCTTAACTGTGTTATTCCTCATGTCTGGAGACAGTCATGCAATGCTGTCATGCAAAAATGGTTCATCTGTAATAGAGGCTTGATTTTATTACTATCAAAGTTATTTGCCAAGATTTCTTGATTTCATTGGAAACAGAGTTGACTGCATAGATTTAAAACCTAGACTGTGAGAATTATATTTGCCTGTCAAATGTTCATCTGCCCATTGTGAAAGAATATTTTGTGGGATGGGATGAGTTTTATTTATTTATTTTTTTAATAGGGGGGAAATAAAGGATAATTTACCAAGAATTTACCAAGAATAATTTAAACATTGTATGTGTTTTATTCCTTGATCAGTGACAGGGCTTATTTTCTCATGGTATAGTAAGCCATACTAATTAGGAGCTTGTGATCTTTTTCCTTATGACTCTCAGTTAGTTGCAAACCAATTAATTGGTGTAGGAAGTGGAGGAGAATGTGCTTTTTTTTTTTTTTTTTTTTGACTGGGATGAATGTGGTTATTGACAAATGACTTTTAGTCATACATTTTAGATACTGAAGCACCCTTTCTGTGGCATCTCTTTGAGTACATACTATTTTTGCCTTAAAAGACAGCTCAGCTAGCTATTAAACCCCATATTCAGAGATAAATTACTTATCTAGCTTGAATGATAAAAAGCAAACATACAACAAAACAAAATAAAACAAACATAACACAGGA
This sequence comes from Netta rufina, assembly GCF_964035555.1. Lineage (NCBI taxonomy): Eukaryota > Metazoa > Chordata > Aves > Anseriformes > Anatidae > Netta > Netta rufina. The sequence goes on from NC_140124.1 coordinate 123,665,419, forward strand.
ATTTGTGATTTTGGGGGATTAGGTTGAATTGTAGAGTAACTCATATTTTCAGATGGAGTGAATGACAATGTTGATGTTCAGTCTTTTTTTTTGAGAATATCTGCAGACCTGTCTTGCTCAATGCATCTAAATAACTCTCCTGCAGTTTACATAAATGTTTCTACTACAAAAGATGTATAAATTTGGATGTTTAACAGTCTTGGCCTAAAAAATGTATATAATAAATCTTTGTGAGTTATAAATTATCTATAAATTACTTATAAATAGCTGTCAAAATCTTTGCAGACTTTGGTTCAATTTAAAAATTCCTGGCTTGATTCTGAAGTAGGTTAGGCCTTCTTTAGATGAATATGTTTCAATTATAAAGTTTTGTTTGAAAATGTACACATTTCAATTATAATGTTTTTCATTTATGATTTCTCAAATATATATATATAATAACGGTTTTCATAATATAATAATAATGGTTTTCATTTAAAAGTTCTCAAAACATAAAGTTTTGTGGCAGATATAATCAAGTTCAAATCTAACAGACATTTTAATGTAAAAACCATAAATAAGTATTCACTGATGATATGAAGAGCTATAACGTAAATTTAAGTATACATAATGCAAAGTGTTTTTAATATATTTATCCCTGCCTAAGTAGAGATCAGTTCTGTAAATTCATATATATATATGTAAATATGAATTCCGGTGGACCCACTTCTGTGATTGAAGCTTGTTTTAAACGGTTTGGGAAAACATTTTCGTGTGTGTATACTCTTCTTATCTTTTTTTCTGATGCAGATCCACGAGAGGGCAGTACACAGCAAGGGTAAACGCAGATGGTTCTTACTGCAATGAGCCTCAGGCAGCACCCAAGCAATCAGAGAGAATGAGGCCGGAACACAAAATTGCTCGCAGAGCCTTAGAAAAATCTTGAGTCGAGTCTGCAAAAATTCTGACTGTTACTGTTTAGGTGAGCTTTGTCTTCTGACATTGGAGGCTGCTGTTAACCTCAGTACCTGTTTTTGCAACTGCAAGTGCTCTATATTTACTGCAAAGAGGATGGAAACACTGGATTAATACAATAATCATTATACTAAAGGTGCTGTGGCTGTAATAGAAAAAAATGTAGTGAAATAAAAATTGTGAAAATTAATGATAATAAAAGCGTCACAAACTTGTCAGCTATTTCAAGGCTTGAAATAGCATGAAGAATTAGTCAACTGATAAGTTGCTACATGGTTTTGTACACAGTTTCTTGTCTTATTAAAAAACATGAGTTCAAAGACTGTTGCAGAAACTGGAATATCTGAACTATTTAAACCTGATTGGGGTTTCTCCTTTAGACCACAAAGCTTGGCATGCTATGTTTCTGAATGCAGCATTACATTAATTAAAAATTAACCCATCTATGCTTGCGGCAATAACATGTTGGCTTTGTAATGTGTTGATGATGGAATGGTGATGGTGTACTTGATGTATAAAAAAATAAAAAATAAAAATTCAGCATGAATTTGTGATTGAATTGTTTTAATACTGAGTATTAATGGATTGAAATTTATCTGTGAGTTAAGACCTAAATATTTCACTTTCTTCCTTTATAGAAGGTGACTTTCTGAATATTACTTAGTCAATGAGCTAAACAAACTAAATAAACAAGATCTAAGCCAAAATCTCATGTGGTCTTTTAAGCTTTTTGCAGACGTAACATGCATTTTTGTGTGCCCCTCTAACTTTCCTTTTCCATAGTAAAAGATGTCATACCTCACTTGTGACAAATTAGGCTTGAAGTTTACTTTCACTGAGAGTGGGTATGCAAATGCAGCTATAGATTCCAGCCAGACGTTCCTAATTTAGTCTTTCTGACAACTTCTCTCCGTGGACTGAGCAAGATGTGTCTGCCTTGTGCAGTAGTTTTACCCTGTGCTGGTCTCTCGTATGCAAATGCCACAACAGCCACTGTGGCTTCATTAAGTGTCCAAGGCAGGGCAAGCTGCAGTGTGGCCATGGTTGTTTATAAGTACTCTGCACAGAGTTCAGCAGTGTTTACTCTATGGCTGCTTCTGGTGCTCTATGATTTGAATATTAGTACAAGAGACAGTGACCGGTATAGGCAGGATATCAAATTCATCCTCCCTGGGGCCCTGTACAGGGAGTTCTGGGTGCAGGACTTCACCCATCCTTATTCCCAGACCTTGGTTATGCTGTTGGAAGGTTTAATTTATGCTTGGATTTTAGCTCTGCTCAGCCCTTTCTGCAGCAGTGATAAGGATCCTCCATGTCACAGCTTACAAATGGAGAAACAACTCTGTTTCCTTCACTCCCTGCTGGGACGTGTTTTTGTGTCCTTTTGAGCTTATCTGTATCCACTCCAGAACCCATCCAAATGCATGTGTATGTGTGCGTGCCCTTGTAGATAAATACACACAATAACACACACAGATGCATATATACAAACACATACAACGCCATATGCTCTCTGTACTTTGTTTTGCAGATGGAAGGGAAGAAGGATGAGTGTTCAGATGGATGGGCTGTGAGTATGTGAGGTGTGCATGCACACAAGCTTGTGTTTGTGCCAAGCTAGGATAGATGGAGGGACATCCAACTAGAAATGGCTGGTAGAAATAAGGAGTGTGTCATGCTTGACAAAGGAGTGGATGGAAAGGCTAAAAATGAATAAAAAGCTCCAGAAGTGTAAGTGCTGAGTGCCACTGAACAAGTATGTGGGGAAAGAATTAGCTATGTGCTCATGCAAATACATTCACTTACTGCTAATTTATGTGTGATGTATATGCTACACGGTTACAGGAAAGGAGAAGCGACAGTGGAAGCAGAATTTTTGTTGGTCATATATGCACTCCATGAGGAGACCTCTGCTCTCTGCAGTCGGATAGCATTTGTGAGAGAGGTAGCCTTGAGGATGGGTGCATTCAGCTTGTGGGGAGAAATGTAAATCACTTTTGGAAGTAAGCACTCCCTCTGTAGAAAACACAGCATAAGCTGTAAAAATGTTCTAGAGGAAACAGACTGAGGGATGTATGTATAGTGATCCTGCCCAGAAGACCACTGTACATGGAGGAGTTAGTGATCCACAAAGCAGTTATCCTGAGCAGGCCCTGGGCTGTGCTGTACTGTGCGATGCTGCACATGTGGCTTTGCCTTCAGCAAACACAGCCTGTGTTGTGCTGCACAAATCCTTTGGCTGCACGATAGACTCAGCCAGGTTGTTGTCAGAGAAGAGCCTGCAGGCAGCTCCCACCGGGTACTGGCGATTATGCCACCTGCATGGCCTTGCCTTTATCTGAATGTGCAGCAAGTTCTCATGCGAGCATCTTTTTTTGTTTGACAATTAGAAATGATGAATAGACTTGTTTTCTTCTAATAAAATCCCATAATAGCTCAAATGAGCAAAATGGGAGAACATCTATGGACAGGGTCTATACAACGTGCTGCATGTGGATCTGAGCCTCATTTGATGCTACACCACTTGGAGTTTCTAGCATCTAAAGGAATATAAGATTATTATTTTTTTTCTCCTTATAGTGTTAGCTCTATCAAATAGCATTTCAAATGATACCTTGCAGAATCTGAGTGCCTTTCTTACTGGCATCATAGCAGACCTTGTGCAAAACTATTTGGCAGATGAGAGGCGGACTGTGTATTATCTGGATTTTCTGAATGATATTCTCAGCCCCACTGAAATGAGTGCCAAAACTTAATGCTGAGTTGAAAAAGGCAAGGCTTGACTCTTTGGAGCTCTTATTACAGAATTATGTTATCACATGCACTCACAATGCTGGGTGCACTATAATTTATTTTATTTTTTTCCAAATTGGTGACATAGAACTGAAGATGGGGATGTTACAGATCTTAGACATTATGAGCAGAGAAGGAACTGTTTAGATTCAGAATTTTTTAACCCTGAAAGGACCTCATAGGTCTTGAGGTCAGCATGAAACTCTGAACCAATCCTGTCAACTACATTTTCAATTTTTCCTCTGAAATGGTCTAATTTAAAAAGAAAAAGATTCTCTGAAATTTTCTGCAGAACTAATTGAAACTGTGAAAGAATGAATGACCATATAAGAAAGGAAAAAGCAGTTTTTCTTTGATTATTTTTTTTTGACCAAAAATGTAACAGTAGGCTTGTAGGTGAAAATTTGACTTTCATAACTTCTTTTGAAGGTTTTTGTATTAATAATTCTTGGTCATTTTATATTTTCCTGATGTTCCAAGATTGCTGTTTTAATTCACTTTAATCTGTGTGTGAATAATTGATCAGCAGCTTTTCTATGGTGTCAGTATAGTAGAACTACCTAATGTACCCAACTTTTTACATGAAAGATGAGCAGTTCTGCCTACAGAATATGATTAATCAAAAGAAATTGTAAATTATGTAAGGTACTGACTTCTTTTTCCTTCTCCTCAATAACTATGTAAGTGACATTAAGTAATGCACACTTTTATCATTAAAGGAGAAATAAGTTAATATAAGAAGTTCTAATGAAAATCATATAAAAATGGTAATGAAAAAAGAATATTGTATTGAGTTTGATACATGTATTTTAAGCTGCAGACCATTCATAAAAATAATTCTTCTAATCACTGTTGGCAGTACAAGAAAAACAGACAGAACTGTTCCAGAAGAAATACATTATTATTATATTTTTTTTCTGCGTCATTCCTATTTGAAGTAAGTAAAGAAATTAGTATCTGGGTATGACTGTATAGAGGTGGCAGTCTTGTTTTTGTCATGGTTTCTGTAGGTGGAAGAGATACACTGAGCAAGACAAAAGTACAGAATAATAACCAGAGTAAACCAAAGCAGATCCTGTGTTTGTAGAGATGGAGGGAATCTCTACAGTAGAATGAGAGAAGATTGAGACCACAACCTCAGGATGCATCAATGTTTGAAGAAAAAGAGAACTAGACTAGCTGATAAGGTTGGAAAATGTAGGTAATGTTCTTTACTTAGACACACTGATTTTTCCTCAGCTTTCTTGCTCTGTTGTGAAAGGAACAGCACTTTTAGCCCACTTTTAGAGTCACCTGGGGGTGTTTAAGGAAAGGTTGGATGTGGTGCATAGGGACATGGTTTAGTGGGTGATATTGGTGGTAAGTGGATGGTTGGACCAGATGATCTTGGACATTTTTTCCAACCTTTTGATTCTATGATTCTATGATGAATTCCATTCAATTCTAGGTACAGAGTAATGTAATTGAAGATTTAAACTCAGGGGCCCTTGTACTAAATATGTAAAACTTTTTTTTTTTTTTTTCTTTCCTCAAGGAAGACATTTTCTTTCAGATTTATAAGACAAATCCTTTCTGCAGCAGCTGTGTGTGAAAGGGTGAATTTTATCTCCTGAATGGAGCTGTCTTTCCAGCTATGCATATATCTGCTTGTGCCTTTCTGGGCATCAGGAGTGTAGGTTTCTGTTGGTGGCTCTAGAAGTGAATAGTGTTTGAAAATAGCAAGACAAATCTAACTCTAGCTGTTATTTCTGTGGTTTGTGACCTTAAGACAGTTTGATGTAAATTTGAGCACATTTCACTTGAGGTAAGAGATATTGGATTGAAAGAATCAGTGGTGTCATAAATCTGTATAAAGACCCAGGTGACACAGTATCATATGGTTACAGATGCATGTAATGGCCATAAAGTAGTTAGTGCTGGTACAGGCACTGTCTAGAGCTTTATGTCTTGTCTTACTGGATAAGCTCGTATTATTTTGTTGGTGTAATGGATGAATTATAGCTATTGGGATGAATGAACGCTTGCCTTACAATAAAGACTGTAAAGGTTAAAAAAAATTCTTAATGTGGTTAGCAAAGAACTTGGTGAATATATTGTGTTTTTTTTTTGTGTTTATAGATGGGTACAAGTTTATTTGAGTAGCATCTTTTCAGAAAAGCACTAAAAAATCAGAGTTCTGCTTTTAATGTTAATGGCTAGCAACTCAGCACATAGAAACACAGCCAACTTGGTCAGATATCAATCTCTGTTGTTTCATGATTTTCCAGGGCTTCATTTCAGAATTTTAAGAAAAGTTTTTCAAAGGAAATGGTTAAAAACTTAGGATCAGAGAGCTGAATGCCACCCTTGGCCAAGGAATGTTAATTTTATTATTTTTTAAAAACAATTATATAAGTGAGGAGTCTCAGTTTTGTACACAAAATGTTCTATCTCTGTCCTTGGTTCCTTTGAAATAAGGTAAATGTTGAAAAGTATGATTAAAATATATATATATTGAACACTTACAATTATTAAAACTGGGTTTTGTTATGAGTGTTTGGCTTTCTCTGTTTTCATTGCTTTGTTTCCCTTTTGCATAAGAGCACAAGTAGCTTGTCAAGCTACACGGAGATATATCTTACTGTACATTAATTGTTTTGAATGGATATCTGTTACTGATTATGTATCTGTTTAACTTTACTGATATGAGTAGTATTCTTTAAAATCAATGGTGTTACTGTTTTAGGTAGATATAAAACTCAGTATAGGTGCCTAAAGTCAGAGCATCAGTCTCCAGATATTCTGTGAACCTATGATAAAACAGGGCAGCTTAAAACTATGGGAAGAAAGCTTCATTGCTCTGGCTCACACTGAAAGCACAATGTTGTATGATGTAATATTATGATATCTCAACAGTCAAGAACTAGAAAGATGGCCTATGAAAATTAGGAAAAAAAAATAATATTTGACTAAATTTCTGGATTTTCTGAAATTTAAGAATGTCCTTGAATTATGTAACTATAGTTTGGCAATTTTCTATCCTTGGAAGCACTGGACAATAAAAAATAAACAAAATGAGATGTGAAACTTGTGGTGGGCTGACCATGGCTGGCAGGTAAGTCCCCACCCAGTTGCTTGTGTACTCTCCCACAGAGAGATGGAAGAGAGAATTAGAATAGAAAAGGCGAGACAAAAACTCATGGATTGAGATATAGACAGTATAATAAATGAAGGGGAAGGGGGGAAATGTAAAGAAAACAAGTGATGCAAAAGCAGTCACTCACCAGCATGAGCAGATTGCCCTGAGCAACGGATATTTGGAAAACTTTACCCCCGATTTTATTGCTGAGCATGACATCATATGGTATAGAATATCTCTTGGCTCAGTTTGGGTCAGCTGTCCTGCCTGTGTCCCCTCCCAACCTCCCCCCAGCCTGCTCACTGAGAGCAAGAGTGAGAAACAGAGAAAGTCTTGACACTTTGGAAATGTTCAGCACTAGGAAAAACATCATTTTTTTATCAATACTATTTGATCACCAGTCTAAAACACAGCACCATATAGGTTGCTATGGAGGAAATTAACTCCATCCCAGCTAGATCCAGTACACTTGTAAAAGTTGATGGAGCTGACAACACAGTAGCTAATGTGTATTTCCATTCTTAATAAGGACTCTATAGCCAATCTGTTAAAAAAAAGATAAAATAAATAAGATGTGAGATCATACTTTTATTTATGTTGAAAACATAACTGTTATCTGTAATGAAGTGTGAACTTAGACTAGACTTAACTCAAGATTACAGACAACAAGCTATGTTCTGTTGTAAATATGGAAGAATATGGCAAATAATATTTGGGCAGCTTTAATTTCTTATCTGCATGTCTATTCCTACTTGATCTTCAGCTGTTGATGCTAACAATTTGTGTTCATACACATCTCAGAGAGGGCTTTTTTTGTGAGAAAATGTCAAAAAAATGCTTATTTATTATTTAGGTATTTAAAATGATTCAGTCATCAGTTTGGAAATACAACCAAAACAAATACATACTTTAAATAGAGGGTTTATTTCCCAGAATAGACAGCTCTGGATGATCTATAAATACACTGGATGTGTCCGTTTCTCTACTGGGAAATCAAATAAATGTTAAAATACATTTTGAAGAGCTTTGATGATTGATATCTAAAATGTTGTGGGTCAAATTCCTATATAGTTTAAAGCAGCCTGGAATCTATGAAAGGTGTGATCAAAACAGTATCTGATACATAGCTAATGACCAGAGAGAGGCACCATCACCACTTCATGCGTTTTTAGTACTTCATATTCGTATATTCTTAAATGTTATTCTGTCCTAATTGGAGTTGCTACGACAATATTACAATATTGGCAGTGGATCATCTACATTTAAGACATATTTTCCAGTGGCATATCAATGAGCTCTTGTTATTTCAGTTGTGTTCCACAAAATGACTCAACTTGTTCTGTGATTTACTCAAATGTTCCTCATGAACATTTTTGATGGTTCTTGTATATTTTTAGTTTTGTGAACTGTGGTGGTGATCATGACAACTGTTTCTGTTTCAGATCTACACTTCTCTCAGTCTCTGCTGCCACATGGGAATCTCTGAGCTTCTGCTTTCTTCCAGACACTCTTTGCACACAAGGGAGTTACATTTAATCTTTCAATAAGCATAAAAATAATTTTATTATCAGAAGTGCTGTTTGCCAATTAGCTGGTAAATAGAAATAAAAATTAATCCACATAATGATCCAACAGTATTCAATTAGAGAGAATAATTCTTATGCTATGCACCATATGAAAGCTTCTTTACTGGGAGGGTAACTGAAGCAATGGCACAGGTTGTCCAGAAAGGTTGTAGAGTCTTCATCCCTGGAGATATTCAAAAGCTGTTTGGTCATTGTTGCAGGAAATCTGCTCTAAGTGGCTGTGCTTGAGCAGGGGGGTTGGACTGGATGACATTCAGAGGTCCCTTCCAACCCAACCAACAATTCTGTAATTCTCTGATCCTGTGAAAGAAAATATATTGCCCTGCCTCCCCTCTCCATCCCCCCCCCCCAAACTGGACAAAAACTTCATTGAAATGAAAATGAGCATATTCCGCATCACTCTTTTTTAATATAGACCACAGTTTTATGACAATACAGACTAATTTATATAACTCTTCAATACATAACACTGTCCAATGTTTGAATCGTTTTCTATTTCTCCCCTGGAAATATCCTCTGGATAGGTATATGTCAGTAAAACACAGCAAAATTTCTGGAACCCTAAGATGACTGCAAAAAAATTATCTTGGTAATGCCTTATAAGAAATACATTATTGATCTTAGTAAGTAATCTACAATCATGCTCATCACATGATAGTGATACTGTCATTTTTTTCTGTTTTGAAGGCAGCGACTCTAATGACTTCAAGAAATGCTTAAGATTTTATCCTACTGATACTAACTAAACATTCCAGGATATATTTAATACCTAATGTATTTAGGAAAGTACTTGCACGTATGTTGATTGATAGATGAACGATATACATCTACCATAAAGCTCTCTTGTTGACTTCAGTGTGGAAGAAGGGTTGTATGACTTTGTCCCTACTGACTTCAAGGAATCTTGGTTGCATATTTTGTACAAGGACTGATTTATAACTTTGATATTTTTCTTTAGTATGATTTATTTCTGTCTTTTTTATTCATTATTTTAAAACATTGAGATCTGGAGGATAAGCTGTGTTGGCATTAAGTGACAGTCCTGTTTTCTCCCATTTTCTGTGTGTAAGAACAACAGTAGTACACAGCATAGCTGTATTTATGCAGAGCCTAAGGGAAAAATCTTAATTTGACAAATAACACATTTGCCTGTTTATAAATAAAAGATATAATTACATTTTTAGAGTGGGAAATTGTTTAATGTTGCCATTTTTAGCAGATGTGCAAGTAACAGGTGAAACAATGATTGTGAAGAAAAAACACCTGTTTTCTGGAAGCTGAAAGATGGTTATCAGCAAAGTTGAGTCTTCAGGTTAAATAAGCTTGGGAGAAAGGTGATCAAGAAAAAAACATTTCCACTTGTGAAGCAAAAAAGCTCTGGGAGATGAGCCTTTCAACTTGAGCAGTCTTTCACATACTGCTCAACTCTTGAAGCTTCTAAGCACTTTCTAGTACCATTTCTGTGATCTGGACTAATGCTGTTAAGCATACGCAGATTACTTAGAGGAGAATAAAAAGCCAGAAGTGATTACTTTTCAAGAAAACATACAATTGCACATGAAAAACACACTGCAGTGGCAGTATCAGTAATATTTTGAGTACAGGAATAAAAATGCAGCAGATAACGAGAGAGTGTGAGCCTATTATGAAACGCATGCACACAGAGCCCCTGAGAGCCATGGACAGCTGGACAGAAACTTTGCTTTGGACTTCCAAGCCCTGAGGTGTGCCAGGGAGCAGCGTGGCCTGGCTGCAGCCCAGGGGATGTTGAACTGGGGGGGTGCCATCAGGGAGGTGACATGGCTGGCAGAGCAAGAGCCTCACCAGCTTGCACCCATCCCACAGTACCCAGGTGAAGGAGAAGGACTAGAGGTCATGGCTGGGTTCCATCTACAAGAAGGGTCGTAATGAAGATCCGGGGAACTACATGCCCGACCTCAGTACCAGCGATAGTTATGGAACAGATCATCTTGAGTGCAATCACACAGCTTGTGCAAGACAACCAGGGGATGAGGCCCAGCCGGCATGGGTTCATGAAAGGTAAGTCCTGCCTGACCAGCCTCATCTCCTTCTATGACTGGATGACCCACCTGATGGATGAGGGAAAGGCTGCTGATGTAGCCTACCTAGACTAGATAAGGCCTTTGACACAGTCTCCCACAGTATTCTCCTGGAGAATCTGGCAGACCATGGCTTCAACAGGTACACTCTTTAACTGCTTAAAAACTGTCTGGGTTAAAAATTGTCTGGGTGGCTGGTGAGGCCACACCTCGAGTACTGTGTTCAGTTTCGGTACCCTCACTACAAGAAGGACATTGAAGCCCTGGAGCATGTCCAGAGAAGGGCTACAAAGCTGGTGAAGGGCCTGGAACACAAGTCCTATGAGGACCGGCTGAGGGAACTGGGGTTGTTCAGTCTGGAGAAGAGGAGGTTCAGGAAAGACCGTATTGCTCTCTATAACTACCTGAAACGAAGTCGTGGGGAGCTGGGGGTCAGCCTCTTCTCGCAGATAAGCAGCGACAGGACTAGAAAGAATGGCCTCAAGTTGTGCCTGAGGAACTTCACGTTGGAAACTAGGAGAAACTTCTTCTTAGAAAGAGTAGTCAGGCATTGGAACAAGTTGCCCAGGGAGGTGGTGGTGTCACCATCCCTGGGGGTGTTCAAGGAAAGGTTGCATGTGGTGCTTACGGACATGGTTTAGTGGGCGATACTAGTGTCAGGGTGGCATTGGTTGGACCAGATGATCTTGGAGGTCTTTTCCAACCTTAAAGATTCTGTGATTCTGTGACTGTATGATTTTGTCCTTGAAAGGGACTACACTTGTCTGTCTTTCAAACATAACATTTGAAAATTTGGTCTCAATATTGACTTCTGGATGACAGCAAAAATGGAATGGATACCTGTTGAAGAAGGGTAATCCAGACTATTTGACAAGATAAGTAATTTCTTTCTTTCTATTCCTTTCTATTTTATTTTTTATTTCTTTCTGTCAAAAGAAGAGCTGAAGAGAGCTGTTGGACATCCATCTTGAATTGTGTAGACCTGGGGACTTTACAGGGAGATGGAGAAGTTTTGGCTGTTGAAGGGTACACAACAAACTTCCTTGTGCTTTTTTTTTCCTTTCCAAGAAAACAAAGGAGGAAAAAAACACCTTAATCAGAATACAAAAGAACTTTTGCAGGATATTCTTTTGTGCTGGTATTTCCCTGCAGGTGCTGCAAGAGTATAGGAAACATTAGAAACTTGTCTGTTTAAGATTAGAGTCCAGGATCTTCATATATGAGCTGTACGTTCCTTGTTTTCTTAAAGCTAGCCTGCTGGCATTGAATACCTACAGAAGATATGTTGAGAGAAATCATATAAGTGTTGTATGTTATGTGTTAAATACTTGCTTTACTTACCAATAGTTTTGCAACCAAGCACTGATTTGAAGATCTGATTTACTGGTAGGAGAACATGAAAGAGATGTCTGCCTGTATGGATCAGGACACAGCCTATATTCAATGCCATCGCATATATTTTGAGTCACATGTACACATTTGCTAGATGGGTCTACTTGAGGATTGCTGAGTGTTGCGGGTCAAATGAATAAGTACTGGAAACAGCAGACATTCTTGCTTACTGTCTTTGAAGGAGCTGATGACATTGGAAGCCATTCTGTTGCTTGTGATGTGAGAAGTTGTGCCAGCTGGAACCAAGAATCAGTATTGGAGTTTTATGCAATAAGGTTTGTCTCACTAGGGCTATCTTTCTTAAAATCCAGAATTTTCCTTTTGCAAGTGTTAAATGGCTGTTTGAAAGATGAGAAACCTAAACATTCTTACTAGTTTTCAGCACAGAAGTTTTTTATGTTGTTGTTGTTGTTGTTCTGCAGTCTCTTCCAGCTCATGTACACAGGGCAGCTCAGAGATACTGAAGAGAAAGGAGGAGAGTGAGGAAAGTGCAGATAAAATTGATTAGAAGTGTAGGAAAAGTGTTGAAGCTGGCTGATTCTGTAGGTCTTCAGTTTTGCTGCTGTGAAATGTGCATTGTTCTATGTCTCAGATGTGCTCTTTCATCCACCTGGCCTTTGAAACATGCTGGTGATGGCATTAAACATTAAATAGATGTGTCAGTAGGTTACAATCAGATTGTGTATTGTGTTTCTCCAGTAACTAGCATGATGTTACATTACTTGTTTGAGGTCTTAGTTCCAAATGAACTGACAGTGGATCATTTATGGCAAGGTCTTGGTCAAAGGGGAGTCTGTGGCATCTTGCTTTAAAAAGGTACATATTCAACTACTTTTTGCTTTTGTTTGAGAATTTTAATGTGAAAGTTACAGAACAATGTGATGACAGTGAAAAACGTGATTGCATGTATAAAGTTACATGTAGTTGCTTCTAGCTTAAGCAGTACTACATTAGTATCTTCAGCTCAGAAATGACATCATGCACAGTCTACTCACCTAAGCTCTTTAATTTTTCTGTATATGCTCAAGATGAACTATTTTGCATGAGGAGTCTGGATTTATTTTCTCAAGCAAGATGTTCTGTTAAATGGAGTAATAATAATTCTTCTAATACCATTTTTTTTTTATTTTGAAAGTTGCATTTTTTTCTTAGAGATGTTAAAATAATTACATTGGCAGACACAGTATTAACCATGGGACTAGAGCTAATGAAATCTTGTGTTAGATCTGTATGTGCTGTTCGTTGGGAAGGAACGCAGTCTTGTTTACTTCCTAACACATCTGTATTCGTCTAAATTCATCCTTGTGTGGGAGTACTGCCTGGAGTTGCTACGGTTCCTGCCGTCGAGCAGTGGAGAAAGCAGAAGTTCCTGTGTGAATTGCTCTCCCCCTTACTGGCCGTCCTCTGAGGAGCACAACAGAAACACTGTCTCTCACTGTGTCTATGTCAGTCTAATGCTGAAGGTGAAAAAGAGCAATGGGTGTTTTACAATTACACCAAATCAAAGTGGAACTCCTAAGAATCCTGCTACAGGGCAGGATGCTTTTCTGGTGCAGGGACAGCAATCATTCAAACCTGTGATTTCCTGCAGATGTCACAGGCTATAAGAAGTCCTGTTATAGGCTACCTTGAGTGTTTTGTTTTGTTTTTCTTTTATACTGACAGCTGCAGGAGGTCATGCTACAAAATGTTGAAGAAGCATTAACTTTCCCCAGAGCTACAGTAAGGCTATGTACTAGTTCACTTTAGATATCTTAGTATAGGCATTTTGCAAATAGGTTAGTTGTATGAATCCATAATGACAATCCAAAGGTTCAGATACATTTCCACACTTTTTTAAGATATGTTAGTTATAATTCATAACTAATTGTTTCCATTATGTTATGAGATAATGAATAACGTTATGTTGGAAAAACAGAAGGAAGCAGTTCCAGTAATATAGTGAATACATGTTCTTGGCTTTATCAGGGCATGAACATGTTTTGCTAAGCCAGTTGATCAGATTTGGAAGACCTAGTTAGTAGAATGTTCCTTACCAACCTCTAGATCTGGAGATTTTTTGACTATTTTCTTTCTGGAATGCAAAGAAGGTAGAAGCCCCAGAAAATTCATCATGTACTTCTCTCTCACAAATCTGAAAGCCCAGCCTCAATGGAAAAATTATTTCATTAAAATCTTTGTCAGCATACTCATTTACTTTTGTATTGTTGCATTTCTGTCTTTATAAGATAAAGAACTCTTCAACTTGGCCTGATATCTATTTTCTCATTTTCTGAATACAGGGAAACTTCAGGAAGGATAAATAGGTGGTGGTCTGCAAGTTGTCTCATTTCCAGCTTGCAGGCAGACATGGAATCACTGAGGAGTGACCATATCCTTCAAATAGCAATGATCCAAGTAGCTGGAAGACTTTTTAAGAGGAGAAATCTGGGGTTTTGTCCTCAGGGCTCACCTCCCTCTTTTTCTCTACATCTCTTCCCCATGCTAAAATGAACACACAGTGTCTCACTAGAGTGCAAAAGTCAAATTTCTGATTTCTTTTTTATCTCTCTCGCACTTGATTCAGTGCAGAAAATCTTTGTGGCATGTTTTTTTTTTTTTTTTTTTTTGGTCTAGTTTTATTTCATCATTTTTCCTGTAATGTCTATTCAACCTCTGGTATGTGATATCATTAATAGGCAGTTCTTTCTATCTTTAAAATCCTACACTGCCTTTCATTTTTTTGAATCACAACTTCCTGGGCATTATCTTCAATGCCTTGTCAGGCCAAACCTCATTTTAACCATCTACATGGTAGAGAGCTGCCTTGACATTTTTTTAAAACTTTTTTTTTCAGGGGTCTATTATATGACCCTTTGCTTTTAAGTGTTTTGGTTCTCTTCAAATGCTGAAACATAAACTCACATGATGAGTGGTAGATGCATCTGCTTGAAGTAGTCATCACCAGAAGACTTCAAAGACTTCAGAATCTATAGTAAATTCTGTGCAGGTAATTGTGTAGAATCTCAGGAACTTCAGACCATTTGAAATATTAACAGAATGACAGCTTTGAATGAGCTGACTCCAGGCTGGAGAAAATTCAGTAATTATATTATTATTAATATGCCTTCAGAGAATACTTTTTGCTATCATACTGTTTACAGGTCAGGTATAAACTAGTTAATGAACTCATCATGAGAGCCTATAGACTGTAATAGACTCTTGCAGAATTATCCTTTATTAAAGAAAGGATAATTCCAAATTGGAAACTGAATTCCAAATTGGTATGTGTTGCTGATAAAATACCAATTTCTAAGAAACCTTACGGATATTTCTTGTAATTATCACCCCCAAATGCTGGACAAGCATTCTGCATGTTGTTTTGAACTCCTGCATTGTCTGTTGTGTTATCCTTTCTTTAACTTTTAAACTTTTTTTTTTTTTTTAATTGTTGCTACTAATGTTTGTTGCCACGGCCAAAATCACAATCTTTGATAAACTCCACGTCTTCGTCCTTTTTAAACACAGTAAGAAGTGATTAACAGCTATTCCTGTTCTTTCTCCAGTCTTCCTTTGTAGAGGAAGTAGGGAAGAGGATTGTAGAGAAGTTACTTTGTCAGCTGCTCCCTTTCTTCAGGTATTTTTGAAGAATCCTTTACAGATTGAAGTATGCACATTGAATAATCTTTTGTTTGTTTGTTTTTATTTTCCTTTTTGCTTTCCAATTATATGTGCACCTTGAACTAGCAGAAAATAATCTTACCAAAAAAACCCTAAAACTTTAAGTTAACCATGACTTAAGCTAAAATTACCAGTGCCATACAGGAATAGGAGGCAAATGGGGGGATAAACAAGAGGTAAGGGTATCTTCTATCTTTTTCCCCTACTTTGCTTGTTTAAAGGTTTAGTTCTTCTCAGCTTTTTGAATACAAGGTGCATAGTTACACAACTCTGGGGAATAACCACCATGTTCTTATGTTCTTTATCATGTATCAGTTAGATATTTTTTCTGTGTTCTCCAACTGTATTTGACGTGCCATGACATACTAAACAATACATTCAAGGAGTGTTGGGTCTGCTAGGGTTTACTACATAGACCACGTAATTATATGGAGTGCAGAGCCTTTCTTTAAGTCTCTGCAGTCTCTTACCTTCAGGCACTTCCAGCCTTAGAGAGAGATTTAGTCACTGAATTCCATCGTGAGATGAGGTAGTAAGCAAACTTAAAGATGATCACATCTGAATATCTATAGATTGGATATTTACTTTGATTAATGAAGGCTATAAAATACTTCTCCTTGTGTGTGGTAGTGAAAAAAACTTTTGCAGGCATGAACAACAATGCTGCCATTTGAACCCCAGTTCATTTCACACTTGTGGTTTGTGATGTTCCTCTTTAGCTATCTGTTTCTGTCCTAAGAAGTCACTGTCTTATTGAAAAGCTGTTAAAAGGTAAGATACATTTATATTTTCTTTAGAGAAGGGGTTGAGAGTCTGGGCTTCTAGTAAACTAGAGGAATGATCTCTAAACATTTTTGATCACATACTCTAGCAGTAAAAAGCCTTTGAGCTCTCAAACCCAGTATATTATTATGTATAAACTATATGCATGTACTACTGTACTAATATTCCATAAGTTATTAACCATACACTGAAACAGAATTTTAAAAAGCATGAGATGAAGAGAAAATAGAATTATTTTAACAATAGTGTTTTTTTTTTTTTTTTTTTTTTTTTATTATTAATGGTACTAAATTGTTTTCTTCCTGCAACCCAGTGAATTGTCTTGTGCACTACTTTTTGAAGATCACTGAACTTGATTGTGACTTTTAGCAAAGAAAAGGTGAACACACCTATTCTTCTTTCTGTCAGCTGTGCTGTAAAGTTGATAAACTCCTACACTAAGGGAGAGCAGAATCAGCAGGGTAAGCTGCTGTTGATACAGAAGTATTCTGGGAAATGTCACAACAAGGAAACATGCCTAAGCCTGTAAGAGTGTCTCTGAGAAGACAATCTGATAATTCATTTCAAACCTGGATATAGGATCATAGAACCACAGAATGACTGAGGCTGGAACGGACCTCTGGAGGTCATGTGGTCCAGCCCCCCATGCTCAAGGAGAGCTGCCTAGAGCTGATTGCCCAGGACCACTTCCAGATAGCTTCTGATAATCTCTGAGGATGGAGATGCCACAATCTCTCTGGGCAACATGGGCAAGTGCTTGGTCACCCTCGCAGTAAAAAATTGCTTCTTGATGTTAAAACAGAACTTCCTGTGTTTCTGTTTGTGCCCACTGCCTCTTGTCGTGTCACTGGGCACCACTGAAAATCTTCTTTGCTCCCTCCCTTCAGATATTTATATACTTTGGTAAGATCCCTCCTGAGCCTTCTCTTCTCTAGGCTAAACAATTCCAGTCTAGGCTAAACAGTCTCATATATATTTATCTGTTATAATGATAACAGATGAAGTTCCTGTATTAACAAATTACACAATAAAAAGTATATTTTCTAGCAAAAGGAGTGGAGGCATTGGGTTTTGAAGCTGCATCTTGGAAGTGGGATGGCAAATCTTACAGCTGTGCTACTGTTGTGTATAAAACTCTTCCTAAAGTAATATCTTATGTGTTGCAATAATTTGAAAAATAATGAAAAAGATAAATATTGAGGTGACTTTATTACTCTAACAGAATAAATGCTGTTGTCTGAGAAGGAAAAAAACCTAACAAATATAAATTCCATTGATTTGCATGGATGGACTCTTTAGTGAAATGGTGAAATTCCTGTTAGAGTGCTGTCCTTCATTATCACTTCCAGCTTACAACAGCAGCAAATTAATGTCTCTTTTCAGCAGCAGGTAATTTGTGGAAATACCCCCAGGTATTTTTCACAGTATGTGAACAAGGAAGTGTGAGTTATGAAGAGCTATGAAAACATAACAGCTGCTAAACAAAAAGCAATGATAATTTGAGGGTTAGTGACAGTCAGTGTGTGTAAATGGAGCAACTAGCCAGCAGTAACCCAGAGGTGCATGTAGTGGAATGACTTAATGGTGTTTACATGACAAATTAGTGGTAAACTCCAGATTCATTTTGTTGTTGTTGTTGTTGTTGTTTTGTTTTATTTTCAGTTTTTCTCTCTCTCTTTTTTTTTTTTTTAATTGTGATTCCATGTTGTTGACAGAATGTGTTTGTGTGCTGTTTAGCCACAAACATTTCTGCAGTTCCTTCCAGCATTCAAGGAGCACCTGTTCAGGAAACTTTCTAGATTCCAAACAATGTTATAGTGGCTGAGTGGGAATTCTTACTGTGGAAAAAAATGCCACTTCCACAGGAAATTCCCAATCATCCATTCCCATGGCTGCCTTACCACACTTACTGCTTCACAGTCTTTATGGATGCTAATGAATGGTTGCTGTTCCAAATGTAACTTTTATTCAAATTACTGTTTTTTCAGCAGTCATAAATCAGTGTGCTGTCACTGGCAGGCACTTTTATATCCTGCAGCTAGTGGGCTTTGTCTCTGAGCAGCATTATACTGCTGCTGACCTTTAACACTTCTGTTAGCCATAGAATGATGCTAAACTTAGCTAATAACCTAGAAGAGACCAATATTGAGACACCACTTGGCTCTGTTTCAAGTTGCATTGCTTCTTGGCAGAACAAGAGTGTTTTAAAATCAGCATGGTCAGCAAGTCCTGCATTCACTTCTTAAGGAGACATTACTCAGTGATGGATGTCATACTGGGCTATGAACAAGAGTGTAGCCAGCAGGTGGAGGGAAGTGATTCTTTCTCTGTGTCTAGCTCTTCAGGGACTGCTGCTGGAGCACTGTGCCCAGTTTTGAGCTCCCTGGTACCAGAGAGACATTGACATATTGGAATGAGTCCACCAGAGGGAAAGCAGGAAGCTTAAAGGGCTGTAGAACATGATGTATGTGAGGAGGGACTGAGAGAATCAGCTGGGTTTGTTTAACCTTTAAGTTGAAGGCTAGGAGAGCTGGTGCTCTTCTCTAGAGCTCCCTAAGTGGGAGGGTATAGAAAAGAGTCAAAGTCTCCTCAGTGGTGTGCAGTGCAAGATCTAGGTGTTCAGGTTAAACTTAGGTAGAAGTAGGCATTATCTTGAATCATTTAACTTTCCAGTGTATAAAACAGGATTTATATTTCCAGCTGAAATACTCACTTTTGTAAGCAAATAGTCTATTTTTATCGACTAGGAAAGGAGCTGGATTGAACAAATTTGTCTTTGTTGTACATCCTTGTTCAATCAATCTTGCCAGAAAGAAAAGTTTTACTGCATTTCTACTAGTGAAGTTGAAATGTGGTAGCCTGTTGTTGTCAAATGCGGTAAATATATTGATAGGGTCATGTAAGTTATTATGATAGGTAATAGTGAAAGGGAAAGTTAAAAAGTGAGTAATTCAGAGCAAGTCATGTTATATTTAAAGTGTTCTACAAACATTTAGTGTCGATGTGTAATCCTTTCATAGTTGAAAAATTAAGTATATTTATGAAGGAATCTGTGTTGTTTAGTTCATAGAATTTGGGGTAGTGATTTTCTGTTTTTCTGGTTTCTGTCCTTCTCCTACCTTCCCAGAGAACAGCATGTTAGGAACATGCTGTAAAATAGCACCATTTCTGCCTCCAAATAACTACTGCAACTCCCTGGTAATATGTTTGTTCTTTTTGCACTTACGTGGCTGAAATGAATGGGCTATAGTTCAAGTAGGGTTAGACTGCTAGTCCATATTTCATTTGAGTCTTTAATGGTCAGTTAAACTAATGGAATTATGGTGATTTATGTCAGCCAACAATCTAACCTTGTGTCTTCCTATTTCGTGGTGAAAGCACATGGCTTCAGCTGTGGAGCCTTGACTTGTTCCCTGTTTGGACAAATGGACAGAAAACATCAGAACATACAAATCTTGCAAGTTATAAGATAACTTGCTATAAAAAGTTAAGCTGTCATTATTGTAAATATACCATTCAGATTTTTTGAAAATTCTGCTTTTACAAAGTGGACTGTTTAATTTCTTCATATAAAAACTTTTTACCAAATGGATTCTGCAGTAATCAGCTGTACTTAGTCATGTTTTCTGGACATGTCCAATCTTACTCTGTTTTTCGGGTAATAACCTCTAATAAAAACAGATTTTTAAAGGATTCATTTTTGGCAGAATCTTCATCTTCTGACAGTAAAAATCCTACCAAAGGAAGAACATATTTAGGTTTCTCTGTGGTAGTTTACATTCTTTCATCTCCTTAATAAAGAAAATGGATCAACCATAATAAAATAAGAATTAATTTTTCAGTGTAATTTAAAATTTATCTTTTCTTGATTGATAGGTCCTGCTAGAATTTGGAATGGTTTCAAAATATTCCTTGTTCCACTCTTGTACTCTCCGGAGGGTTGGAAATAAAAAATATCTGCTTTGGGTATCATCAACATTAAGTCTCTGGTGTATAATGGCAGTTTGTTCTGTACTTTCAACTTTAACTAGTGCATTCAGTATCTCAGCTGGTTTTTATTATCTGTGCAAGTTGTTGCATGACAAAAGCAACTATGAGGAAAAAGAAACTTCACTGCCATTTACCTTATAGCACATCATAACTTGAGCAGTCTGTATTTACTCTTGCTTTAGTAAAGGCAAAGAGATATGGTGCAAGTATCAGTTACTTAAAGCAAAATGGAAACTTAGGGGCCCATCAAATTCTGTTTGTTTGTGCTGGTGTTACCAATGTGACTTGTGTTCAGTTTACATGTATGTATAACTTGCTTCTCAACATCTGCTTTATGTTAACTCTCCTTGTCCTCCTCACTGCAAACACACATTTACTAGCATTAAAAAAAATAATTTCTGACAAAGTGGGATTTTTTTTAATTTTTTTTTAATATTTATATATTTTTTTGTCATGGTCTTTCAACTGATTGATGTTTGAGTCTCTGATATTATGTATTATGACAAAGAGTATCATCTCACTCAGCAATTGAAGCAAGATATAAAAAAATTAAGACATTTTAAGGGTATTTTAAACTGAGTGAAAGAGAGCCTTCAATTGGTCCACGAGCCGTACATACATATACATACTAGTGGTTAAGGCATAAAGGAAGCCTGTGAAAGTCAGATACAGATGCATCTATCTTATAGCTTGTACCAGCTGATAAATGTAATGTTGTTTCCATGTCCTACGTGTTGCAGAATGCTTGGGCATATTCATAATGATGCTACCTCTAGCACTGGAAACTTATGGATTACTGTTCTCTGGTTAACTATAAACAAAAAAAACATACTATTGTCTTTGGAGAACTCTATCATCAGCTCTGCTCCCACTTTGGTGAGAATTTTGGTGGGAAGTTTTTAAGCACTACTTCTCTAAACAATAGTTCAAGGCTGTATTTCTGCCACGAGCAGCCCAACAAGGAGGAATTTTAAAATGTCTGTTGTGATGCTTTGCTGTAACTGAAAAACAGCTAACATTTTTTCTCATGAAAGCTTTTAATTATCTTTTTATTATTAGATTAGTTTTTTATTTATACCCTAAAGAAAATCAAATATAAACTCATTACACTTTCCTTCAAGTTTTGCTTTACTGTCCATTTTCCTGAAGTCAAAAAAGTGATTGAGTTATTTTTCTGTCAGTTTCCATATAAAGCCTTGTTCCTCAGTCTCTGTTTATTCTGTAGAGCTCCCATGACACAAAGAAGATCAAAAAGGTGTTTTAATTGATCAGTTATGGTTTCTTTCCCATGAAGAATCCAGACTGATAAAAATCTGGCTAGCAACATAAAAGATCTTGTATACTCTTCAGTTTTTTTGTTCTCACTTTTTTTTTGTTTATTTTTTTTTTAAATTACTTTGGTAAACTGCATTCAGTTTATTTCAGCTTGCATGGTTTATAATTAATATTCTTTCAGTTTCATATGAGATTTAGAAGAGATTGTTAAATGTCTAGTGTGAAGAAGCTGTAATCAGATGTCCTCTTGAAACTGAGGTATCAACAAGTTTTTGTTCCCAGCTGTCCATTCTGTCCTTCCATGAAGGTACAACATACAGTGAAGTTTTAGTTTAAAGAGCTTTCATCAAGGTGCACCAGGCTGGAGTTGAACCTAGTGGAGATGATCTTTGATTTGGTATGCTGGCTTCATGTAATGTCAGATTCTTCCTGAACTAATAGAATTTCTTTAGGAGATCTTGCCATGTTAATTCATGATTCTATGATTCTATGTTCTTTTTTTACTACCAATTAAAATTCAAAGGTGAATTTTGCATCACTCCTACTCTGAGGTCCTGGAGACATGTTGGCTTTATGTTACATCTTCTCAAGAAAAAGCATCTGTAGTTATCACTTGCCATTATAAGATTTATGCATTTTCTTGCTGATGTATCTCTTAAAGGCACAATTGATTCATACAAGGAAAGTCAAATACACCTCTTCAAGTGAATTACCAGCACACCTTTCCTTAAGAGTTAAAAATGTATCCTTTTAGGTTTATTTTTGGATAAATCAGATTTGAACTATGCAGCAGTTTGTTATACGCTCAGGAAAACTGAATGTTAAGTTTGTGTTTGTTATGGATGTTTTCTGCATCCCCTGTGCTGGATGGAATAAAATGGTTGAAAGCCATGCATACAAATATGTACCATTAGTAGTGGCTTGTGGAAAATCTGTGTTGTGAAGGCCAGTGTATTTATGCTTGGATTGTAGCAGTTTGGAGTTAAAAGTCTGGTTTTGGGGGAGGACTAGCTGGTAGTCAGAATACTTGACGAAATCTTTTGATTATATATATGAGCTCACTGTAAGCAAACTGACGGTGCTTGGGTTCATTTAAATGCTCTTGTGGTTAAAGTACCTACATCGTCCTTCAAAAATACCATAAAGGAAGATTACAAAACTGATTATTTTGGTCCAGTATGTACAAATAATGACTTCTTTTCAAAACCTGTGGCCGCAAAGATGCATTAGTATAAACTCTGTGGTGAACGAGCAGACAGCAGTGTGTCGAACTCAGTTCATAACAGTTTACAGCTAGTGTCTTAGACATTAACCTTTTCATTGCTTAGTACAGCATTAGAGCCCCACCTGTAAACAAACTTTTTATTCAGATGAACTTTTAAAATGTTGCTCGTTAAGAGACCCATCCAATAAATGCAATTAAGAATCTGAGTGTATTTTTAATTCTGGTAAATTCTGGTAGTGTTAGGGGAAAAGTGGCCAGTTTTAGCTTCGATAGCAATTTCTGCATTGCATGGACAGTTCAAGCAGGTCACAGTGGTAGAAATTGCTACATTATCAAGATTACCAGGAGAAAAATAACCCCTTGTCTTCTACAAGGGGAGTAGAAATGTCTGGCTTGTGTTAGACTACCCCTCTTTTTCTGTTCTTCAAGAAAGCTAAGCTTGGAGAGAAAAGTCTTCAGTGCTGGTGAGCAGCCTGCAAAATAAGCAATCACATCCATTGATACAGCTTCAGAAAGTTATTTCAGCTTTCTCTGAAGAGAAGATGATTTGAAGTTTCCAGATGGACTGAAGAATCCTTCTTTACAGCACTGTGATACAAGTAGCCTGAAGAATGTCTGATTTTATTCACTTGGGATCCTTGAACTGTTTTGCATAGATAGCATCATTAAGTAGTAATACAGAAACAAATACATGTGGCTTTCCTATAAAGTACACAACTATCATGGCAGATCATTGATGTTTAATTATTGCAATCTCTCAGGAATAAGGCTTTTATTATCTGGAAACTTGTTCCTCGTCATAAGATAGGACCATGAAGGTGGTTAAGGAACTGAAGCATCTTACATATTAGGAGAGGCTGAGAGAGCTGGTACTGTTCAGCCTGGAGAAGAACTTATGGACAATCCTATCAATGTTTAGAAACATTTGATGGGATGGAATGTAGAAGGAGCCAGACTGTTCTCAGTAGTGCCTGCTGACAGGATGAGAGCACAAATTAAAAAAACATGAAATTCTATTTGAATGCAAGAGGAGATGCTGTAGAACACTGGTCACACACTGACATGGGTTGCCCAGAGTGGATACAAAAAAACAGACTGGTGTCCTGTGCAATCTGCTGTAGGGGACTCTGCCTGAGCTGGGGACTAGATGGTCTTGAGAGGTCTTGTCCAGCCTCAATGATTACGTGATTTTGTGAATAGGCCAAAAGTTGTGTGGTGCCATATTTTTTCAAAAGGACTCTTTAAATAAACTAGATCTTGGGCCTCAAGTATTTTTGGACCAAAATAATTCTTGTTGCATTCCAAAGAGGAGCATTGTCCAAAGGGAAGAATCTGGTTTTGGCACTTTTTCCAAACCTGTGTGTTTCTCTGTGTCTTTGAATTTTTTCTGCATTTAATACAGGTAGTGCTATCTATTAGTCAGGTTCCCTGTTAGATTACAGTATATAATATATATATATTGTTCCTTATGTATCTTTATTCTTTTTATTTTATTTTATTTTATTTTATTTTATTTTATTTTATTTTATTTTATTTTATTTTATTTTATTTTATTTCATTTCATTTCATTTCATTTCATTTCATTTCATTTCATTTCATTTTATTCCTTCAATTTTGGCATAGTAAAAAATAAAAATGGAGCAATTAATCTTTTTCCTGAAACTAGGGGGAAAAGAGTAATTTGTCCTTGTCTTTAGTACTTCAAGCAGGTTGTCAGGAAAATTGGCTAAGCTTGCATGCATGTATGTTTTCCATAGCTTGCATCTGGTACTTAAAACTACTTTCCCTGTCATTGTACACCTGTTGTGGGCTTTGCTGTGTTCAGTGCCTTTAAATGAGTCATAAAACTCTCTTCTGTATTGTCAGCAATGCTTTTGCTGGCCCAAATATCTGGAGCTGCCTGCCTGAATTAAGGAACAAGAATCAGATATGTGAGGATTGCAGGAATGTAAATTGGGACAAGGATCACTTAGGCTTAACTGATCCTGGGAATGCGATGACAAATATTTGAAGGAAAGGAATTCTTCCTGCTATGAGTGATGGAGAAGGAAAAGACACTATGCTGCTGCTCTGGTCTTTGCACGGAATGTCTAAAATCAGAAACTGTACTCCCAATGGAAAGAGATGGTGCTTGGTGATATGAGATTAAATGAGTTTGAGGCATCTGGATAGGACTGCCTGAGAAAGGGCACTTGCACGTATTGAGGAGTGAGAAAATTGTGGCTTAGTGTTCTCCGGTAGTTTCAGATCTCTCTGATGGTTATCAGTTGAGAAAAGTCATGGGGCTCAGTAGATCACTCTTTTTCTTGCCACTATAGCATCAGCCTTTGTGGTGCTAGTGCAAGAAAGCCTGAAGCACTTCCTCTCCACATGTCCAGGGCATGTGAGACAGACCTTTGAGACTTCAATTCTGCACCTCAGTGGTGGAGTCCACCTGAGAAAGTGAGAAAGATAATCACCAGACAGGTTATCTGTTCTCCTGAGGAAAAAAAAACCAACTTCAATGTTTAGAGTGTGTTGGCTTTTTTGGCCCAGTCTGTTTTGAACCCATTAGTCCAGTTAAACCAGATTTGGCATGGGAGCAATCTCCTCAACACCACAGAGATGTGATTTTTATGAAAATCAGTGGCAGGTTTTAGAATGAGAGTCCCACACTTGTGTCCCACTGAAGGAAGAGCTGCACTCTGCTCTCAGTAGGCAAGCTTGCAGGCTAGTCTGCATGCACATGATGGTTGAGTAGGGTACATGTGGCAGTCACAGCAACTAGTGCTTCTTGTCTAGGTATCATGGGAGGGTGCTGTATCTGTTTGGAAAGGGGTACAAAATGTAGGGAAGTTGTACACACTGAAAGAAAAAGGCTTTTTCATTTCAACTCTCAGAGGAACGTCTTGTGAAAACTGTGTTTGCTATTTGCCAACAGAAGCATGAGGCAGACTGCTAGGGGATTTCTCATCATCAGAATACGAATGCCGTTCCCTACTCTGTCCCAGTAAGAGCTCTTCCTGCTGCCTCAGCTTGCACTGTGGCAGTAGAAGAGTTTTACATTGTGGGGTTTCTATGTAATTTCTTCCCTTTAGGATGTTACAGGTCTAGAAGGATTACTTTGATATCAGTCTTGAGCTTGAGCACCTGCATTTTCTTTCCAGTCACAGACCGAAGAGCTAGCCAGAGAAACCTTCAGCTTTCATCAGTGCTCTCAAAATTCACAAGATAGCATCCTGACATATTTCAGTATTCAAGAAAGCATTTCCTCTTGTATCAGGTAGCTATATACTTCTCACTGATTGAAAAGGTTACTGCATTTCTTCTACTCTTTTAACGTGCACATCTTCCAATGCAGACAGGGAAACTTTATATCCCAGGGATTTATAGATCGGTGTTTCAATAAAGAAAACTACGATGAAATGTACCTCAGAGGAACTTTTCTGAACCTGTTGTAGAATATGCTGGTAGTACGGGCTCAGCATAGGGACGTGCTTACTTCGGTCCTTGTTCAGATGAGTGTCACAGCCTGTATTTGTGATACCCTGTTGCACATCGGTGTGTGTGTAACATATATCTCTCAGGAAGGTGTGCAAGGGGAAGCTGCACTGGCTCTTTTGCTGGCGATCAGCACAGAACAACCCAACCGCTGATTCCCTGGCCAGCTTGCCGGGACATTTTTATAATTCCTGCGCTGTGTTGTTGGAGATCTCCAATTAGCCTCCAACCGGAGCTCGCAGCTTGTGTGCGAAACAGGCAGCTGCTGGCACGCAACCTTCCCTGAAGTTGTTTCCTTTCCTTTTTCCTGAGATTTAGCGAAGGGGGGGAAGGGGTTGGAGTCACATGGATACAAAGCTTTTGATTAATGTCCAAGTCTGTGCTGCGGCGGCGGCTTTCCAACCTCCCAGCTCACAGGGCGAGCTGGGAACCAGTGACCGCTCGCTTCCTCAGGGCCGCGTCCCCTTCCTGACGGGAAAGCGGAGCCCGCTGGAGGGAGGGGGGGGCCGCTCGCCTCCGGACCTCGGCAGGAGCCGGGTGAGCCGGGGCAGAGGCTGCTCGGCGGCAGGGCACCCGTGCGGCTCCGGGCCCGCTATGTAACCCAGCGGGCTCTTTTGTTGTCCTTGTCCGCAGCGCCGGGCCGCTCACGCCTCAGCGGGGCCGCGGGCAGCGCT
The DNA here is from genome assembly GCF_964035555.1 of Netta rufina. NCBI lineage: Eukaryota > Metazoa > Chordata > Aves > Anseriformes > Anatidae > Netta > Netta rufina. The sequence continues at coordinate 123,692,409 of NC_140124.1, forward strand.
CCGCCGCGCCGCGCACCATGACGGAGGAGAGCAGAGGGGAAGGCAAGGGGGAGAGCGGCAAGGACTTGGAGAAGCAGCTTCGCCTCCGCGTCTGCGTCCTCAACGAGCTGCTCAAGACCGAGCGGGACTATGTGGGCACGCTGGAGTTCCTGGTGTCGGTGAGCGGCTCGGCACAGCACGGCTCGGCACGGCATCCCAGCGAGCCGGGCTGCGGGGCTGGGGAAGGGGCGCCCTGCCCGGGGAGCCCTCCCCAAGGGTCGCGCTGCAGCGAGGGGCACCCCGCGGGGCTGGGCAGGAGGGGCAGCGGCCCCTCGGGGTGCTGGGGAGGGGGGCAGACCCTGAAGGGCGGCGGGGCGAAGGGGAGGAGCGCTGAGGGGGGCTGGTGTGGGTCATCTGGGGGGGCTGGGGCCACCTGGGGAGGTTGGGGCCACCTGGGAGGCTGGGCTCAGCTGTGGGTGCTGGGGTCGCCTGGGGAGGCTGACCCCGGCCAGAGCTGTGCTGCAGCGGGCGAGCCTCCTTCCACACCTGACTGGCACTGTGGGTGGGATTACCCGTGCCAGGTAACACCCTAATCCCTGATAAAAAAGGCAGGAGGGTGCTCTCTTTGGTAAAGCCAGAGGAACAGCTCTTATTAAGCACAGCTGTGCCGTGCTTCGTTTGCACGAGGTGTCGGTAGCATCGCTCTAGGACCCCGATGAGATAAGCGCGTCCAGCTCGTCTGCTTGATTTTGCTGAGGATCTTTCACAGGAACCCCCACGTATTTTTCTCTCCTCCCCTGTGCCATTGAAGAGGGGAAATCCTTCAAACTGCAGACTTCCTGCTTTGCTGCTTTGAGATCTGTGAACTTTCTGCTTATTATCATGAAAGAGGAAATTCTCAACTTGGCTGTGACAGGGAGAATAAAAGCACAGACACGGGAGTGAAATAAGATCTACAGAGTAGCTTATTTTCTCCATATGTTTATCCTCAGCAGAACCTTGAAAAATGGTAAATGGTCCAATGTGTTTTCAGTTTCTAAAAAATATTTGATGTATACTTGAGAAGGTGGTTGTGTGAGTGCCTTTTACTTTGTTTCCATTTAACAATCACATTTTACTTACTGTAAAAAAAAAAAAAAAGGAATATGCTTCAATATTTCATCTTAAGCCTCAAATTTGGTGTATTTCAGATTCTTAGGTCTCTTTAACAAGTTTAAAGAATTTGTAGTGTCTTTAATTTTGGGCCCCACAGTTTCAGACATAACGGGTACTGATGTTCAAGCACTTAGTGCTCCTTCTGAAGAGCAGACCGTACAGACTTCAAGTTGCATACAAGTAATGAATTCAGTAATTAGTCTTGCAGAATTAGGATTGAGATGATCTAAATAAATCACATGGAGAAAGGGAGGAGCACTGGAGTTAAATGCCTGGTTCTAGGTCAAATTTTACATATTCATTAATGTCTGTGAACAATGTTCAAGTGATAGCTCAGAGATCTAAACCGTTCACAGGGAAACGTCATGCTTTTTAACTGTGCCTTGTCCTTGGTTTGAGGAGACAACTTGTGAGCTTTCCCTTGGCCTGTCTGCTAGGACTGCTGTTGGGAGTGGCTGTGGTGGTGGATTTTATGAGGAGGATGGCTCTGGACTAGCGCCAGTATGGAGACCAATCACATTTATTACATATCAGCATTGCGCTTGTTCCTGTGGCTACTTCTTGATCTGGAGGCTGCATCTTCTCAGCATGAGGTTGTCTTAGGGCACAAAGTCTGAGTTTGTTTTGGATGAAAGTGAACTGCAAATTTTTCTCTTAGAGCATATCTGGATGGGGCAACAGTGTGGGGTCCCAGCAGTGATTTTCTCTGTCTAAACCCTATCCTGTTTTGCAGGATTCCTTGTTAAATTAGAGACAGCCTAAGATGCTGAAATTATAATGAAAGTTAAGAGTTTGGCTTCCAGGTCTCATTGACACTGTCAGTGGAGCTCATTTTGGTAGAAACTGGGTTTCCTTTATGAATGGAAAGCTGGAGCCATTTGTAGTCTTTTTAACAGTTTACATGGAGTACATGCAGTTTTCACTGAAGTTTATAGGAACAGGGTATTAACTTAGATAAATGAAACCGTGGTTTCAGGATTAGAGCTTATGTCTTCTGTGGAGTTACAGGATGCCATGTTTTATGATGTATGGTTCCTTTGGAAGGGTACACTAGCATTTATGTGGACAAGAGCTAACTTTTCACCAGTTTGGACTGAACCTTTCATCTTGTGCTCATGCCCCACTGTAGAAGCAGTTAATATTAAGAGACAAAAATTCAGGTTTCTTCCATCACTCATTCTTGTGTAGGACAGGGACGGTACCTAAGTGTGATTTGTGTGGAAGTATAATGTTCATATCATACTTAACTCTCTTTCTTGAGTACTTTGTGCATCTTGTGGAGTGAATTGATAGCATCCCCTAGCCATTTGGCTGAGGCAAAACTAAGTTATCACAATGGGTAGTATGTAACATAAACAGGTGTGGAAGTGAAGTGTAAGCCTGATTTAACTGAGTGGTGGGAGGAGGAGACCCCTGTTGCTGATGTGATCATGTTGGTGAAATGGTATTTTACCTGCTACAGCCTATGGCTGGCTGGAGAATGAGATTATAAGGAGGATGTGACTTTGCCAGTGTGTATCTACGTGGGGAAATGCTTTGCTGGTTTCCCTGCATGGGAGCCATGCCTATTACGTGTTAGAATTATTTAGGTTCTTCACTTTATGTTGGAATTAAAGTGCGTCTCACCAAGGACAAATTTCTCACTGGTAATTTAAAGTGTTTTTGTTCTCCTGCTCCTCTGTGACTCCTCTTTCTTCAATTATCATCAGTGCAGTGAGAAGTAGCTTGGTTTGTGTATTCTGTCAGAGCTCTACAAGGCTATTAAATGCAAAGCAGATTTAATAGGTTCATTATTTGATTAAATAGATGTACCTGAGTAGTTGTTCCCATATGAGTTCATTCCCCTATTCTTCTTGCCTTTGCACTGTGTAAAGACAATGTATTTAATCTGGTATCATCACAGATCACATCTGCATGGAAAGGTCTGGTTGTGTTAGTATTACTCTTTCAGATCTCCTGAATCTTCCAGTAATAAACTATGGTAGCACAGTATGTTGAGATATAATAATACAGAGCAACAACAATTCTGTGCCAATCTCAGTGAGGTATATAAACGTACATGAGGTGGATAAACATAAGCCCACCAGTAGTCTCAGCAATGTCAGAGGGAGTAGGCACAGGAAATTATGAAGAAAGGCTTGAATTTTTCCTTACAACACTTGGAGCTTCATTTCAATACTAGAGTTTTTGTTCTTGTTGGCATTTAGTGTTTCTTAAAATAATTCAATCTACTGATAGAAGAACTTGCCTAAGGAACTAAAATATTTCCAAAAATCATATCTACAGATAGAGTTCACTGTGAGCTACAACATGAGGTTACTTTTTCAAAGTTGGTTCTTTACTGGCTAAATCAGCTGTTGGGATTTTTCTGCTGCTGGGCCATACTTCTCGGGTGATCATGTTATTTTACAAGAAAGCAAGCTGTGTTTTCCAGTGGAATAGAAGCTGTACTTGCAGGAGTAAGAGGAGAATCTTTTTTCACCAAAATGTTCTTGCTGGAAGGAAGTGAAGGCAACAGTTGGTGAATACTTGCTCTCTCTAAAATAATTACGTGTTATCCAACTGTGTAACTGAGTAATTAATACTATATTGAGTATTCATGGTAAAGATGCTATTTATTTTTTTTCTTTTGTGATTTATCAGTATATACCTTATTTATTTCATTCTTTCCAGGAAATGAAAAAGTGTATATATTTGATGTGCTCTGTGTAAGCATGGTGAAAATTTCCTGTTTTTCTCTAGAAGTAGCATGGTTAACTAGTTAGGGTAAAACTAAGTAAACTTTTCCGAGATTCTCATTGGTCCTGCATTTTATGCTGAGAAATGCACTTGACTTTTTAATGGATGTTTAATCTTTCTTTTTTAATTAGCTTAATGTGTTCTTGCAAGGTTTCATTTGCTTTATAAATCAGGGTACTCATCTGAACTCTCAATGTACTAGTAGTAAAGAGACTGGTAAAACTGGGAGTAGTTAATAGTAAAAAGAGTTTCAGGATAGTGGTTGGCTTAATTTGTCACTTTCTGACTTGGTTTAAAGCTTAGTTATGTTTTTGCTTCATGCTGATGTTTGGCCAGAAAAGGCAAATGAAGCCACAAAGAGCTTTAGGAAGCAGGTACGCTGCAGTGATACAGGCTAGATACAATAGTAGGTAAAAAAAAATAAAATAAAATATATATATATATATATATATGTATATATATACACACACATACACTTAAGGAAAGAAATTTTATTTTAGAATAGAAATTGGACGTGTAATAGATCTGCTGCATTTGGTACTTCAGGGGATAGCTGTGGAAGTAGAGTTTATTTTTATTTGTCAGAGATTGTTTTTCTGCTGCAGTTCTGTGTTCTGACAAATTTGACGTTGATGGGAATAGAAGCAGATGTTAGCACTCGCCTGAGCCTTCCAAACCCCCATGGCCGAAGCCGGGGCGAATTGTTAGATCCTGAGGCAGCTGGAAGGAAAAGACAGCCAGTTTATTATGTAGAATATAGTATGGTTTATAGAGTCTCTTCTGTGAATAAACATACATTTCTGCCTGTTAACTCTCAAATCCAAGTTCAGTTCCATTAGATTCTACTGTACCATCTTCTCTTCTCCCTTCTGCTTTACTAAAGTTTAAAAAAAAAAAAAAAAAAAAAGGCTCAGTTTGCTGTAAATGTGTGCTCTGTTAAGGCAAGCAGAATCTTTGCTTTTCGATGGGCATAAATAAATGTTTATAAGGTTTATTGCCCAACCTTCTCAGTGGCTGTGTGACTCCTCGTGTCCTGTATTTCCCTGCCACCCTGCACCCTTCCTTTCTTCTGGCTCATTGTGGTGGTTGTGCAAACTAATTAGTTGGACAAGTGATTAATTGAGACTCCAGGTGAACTTTAGTCATATCCAGTGTTACCACTCCAGATCAGCAATAGATGATTTGTGTCCTAGATTGAAATTCCTCAAGTGGTTATGCTGGATGATCCAATTAGGTGTTGGGCCTTCCACAGAAGAACTGTTTTTAAATGAACTTTTATGGCTGTAGTCTGATACAACAACGTGTATGTGTCATTGTGTATGAATATATATTATACAGGTTATTTATGTTATATATATCTCAATTACAGTAATGATTAGCGACTTCTTAATGGTTTGCATAATTACATTTGTAAAAGGGATTTAAATGAATGGAAGGGAAGGGTTTCAGCTGGCTGCATTTTTTGATAAGCTTCTGTGATTTCCTTTCTCTTCAGGAAAAGAAAAGCAACATTCTATGGCAACTTCATCATAAAAAGTCAAAAGGAAGTGCAAACACAATTACCATAGAAAGCCAATATCTTTTCCATTCACTTCCAATTTCTGCTGTTTTTAACTTGCTTAAGCATTACAAGAAAAAAAAAAAAAGAATATGGTATTCTATTCTTTTTTGGCTTGGTTGGCTATATCAATGGCACCACCTGTGGTCTTTATCAGAGTAAGGGTAACTACTTAAAAGCTGTTTATTTCTTTGTAAACCCCATCCCCAACATCAAACGCTCGCTTTGTAGAGTGAGAAAAAGAGAGCAAGAAAAGATTATTTATGTCTCTACTAGCTGAGCATAGAACCTTGCGTAGGCAAAATGGCAAAAGCCAGACATTTTTAAGAAAGATTTTCAAGCATGTGTTTTATCTTGTTTGGAAGTGTAGGGAATTATACAGCACTATTGATGGATATTTCATACTTTTCAATGAATTTCCCCTTACTGCTCTCAGATGTACTTGGACTGTATTTTGAAAAGCTGCTTTTTAAGGAAAAGTTTATATTTATTTATTTGTTTTTAATCTGTTCAGTGCAAAATGTAAACACAGAAAAGAGAAATCTTTGTTTCATAGCATTTAATTAGCTCTTCTCTTTGTAAGACTTGTTGTAAGATGTAGCATGCTGAAGAGGACAATATTTACACAATAAATATTTATATTTACACATCTGTATTTATAAATATTGTATTTGTAGTGTTCCCTTTATTCCTTTGCTCTGTGTTATATCTCAGTCCTGACTCTCCTGGTTGCACAAGATTGTAATGTGAGCTACTAACTTAGAAGAGACTGTTTGGAGGGACCATCAATTGATACATCCAGACTAAGTTACTATATGCTGCCTCATCCTGTTGAATGGTATCCTGTTTGGAGTGATTTCGAATATTTATGGAGACATATTTTTCAAACCTCTTCAGAAGCAATTTTTGTCACCATTTTGAAACAGCAAGTGCTTTGAAACTATGCATTCCAGGGTTAGTATTTTTTGGTAGGATTAGCATGAAGAACAATTTTGTCAAAGCAGAGGAATTCCAAGTTAGTAACAGTATTACACTATAGGAGGAACTGAGAAGTTCTTCACATTGGAAACCAAAAGGAACTGTATTTTGGCCAAAATAAACAAATCCAAACTGGCTATAGTTGACCTAAGATACAGGTGGGGGCAGCTTGCCAGTCTGTGAAAGGCTATTAACCATATATATGTCTGTATGTTAAGTGTATGTCCCTGTTTGGAAAGGAATTGGGCTACCCATGAATGAAGTATAAAGTTGAGTAAGATAATCATTTTAATTAATAATTAGAATAATCTAAGCTCTACCTTTTTATTTAAGTATATTAAATACATTTGCATACATATGTACTCATGGATATTCTTTTTCAGTATTTTTGTTTAACTATTTTTCTGGCTTTACTTTAATTCTAAACTGCATTAATATTTGTCCAGTTTTCTCTTTTGTACCGAGCAGGGTCATCACTGTCTTTGGTCAATAGATGGCATGCATTGGTGTGAGACCCAAGAGAGTGCTCAGGGACAGGCTGTTCAGGAGAAATATGAAGCCATGTAAGAATGGAGACAGCAAAGGCTGAGCTCAGTTGGCACTGAAATTAGAAGTGTGAAGGGCAGCAGAAAGGACTTTATGTTGGTAGGAAAAGGAAGGCTAAGGAAAATGTGTGCCCACTGCTCAGTGGGAAGAGGACTTTGTGAAAAGCGGATCCAGAGTAGGCTGAGGTTCTCTGTGGTCTTCCTCCTGGAGTTTTCACTGATAATGGTTTCCTATAATCATCTTGAAGACCACTTCCAGATTTTGTGGGAATGTGCCATTGCCTTCAGTAGAAGAAAGCACAGTTATGAAGTACTTGAGGAAAATGGTTATACAGAATTTGGAGACCAGACAGGATGCATCTGGGGGAGCTGGCCGATGTTATTGTGAGGCCTTTCTTTCATCATCAAATCTCATCTTCAGTAATGTCCTGGTTGGTGGGATGGGAAGGCACACTTTCAGCAGTCAGAGGGACCTCAGCAGGTTAGAGTAATGCAATGGTAGGAACTTCAAGAAGTTCAGTGAAAGCAAACATAGAGCTCCTACACCTGGAGTGGAATAACCCCGCCAACCAGTATAGTCTGGGGGCTGGGAAGCAGCATTAAAGGGGCTCAAGGAGTGCTTGTGCAGAGGAACTTGAGCATGAATACACCCTCATAGTGCACAGATCAGTCAGCATCCTGGGTTGTTGCTGCAAGGTTGTTGCCATCAGGTCAGGTGAAGTGATTCTTTCTCCTGTATTCTGCAGTTGTGAGAACTTGGTGAGTCCAGTTTTGGTCTCCCTAGTTCCAGAAAGAAATGTATCTACTGGAGCAAGTTCTGTGGAAGGCCAGCAAGGTGGAGAGGAGCCTGAGGCATACTACCTGCAAAGGGAGGCTGAGAGAATAAGGTTTCTTCTACTTTAGGAATAGAAGGAATTTTTAGGAATTTTTATTGCTGTCTGCAGCTCCCTGATGGGAGGATGTGGAGCCAAACGCCTCTTGGGGTGCACAGTGGACAAAGAAGAGACAGTGGAAAATGGGAAATTCATACCCGATGTGTGGAGAAAAATATATTTTAATGTGAGGATAGTAAAACAGAGGAACAGGTTGCCCATAGCCTGCGGAATATCTATATTTTTTTCAAAGCTCAGCTGGGCAAGACTGAGCAACCTGTCCTAGCTGACACTGCTTTGATAAGTGGTTGGGCTATGTGACCTTTGGAGATCCCTTCCAACTCTACATGAATCCTTAATTTTGGATTTTATTGGTGTGACAGGGAAAAAGACGGTGTCCTGAAGTTGCAGCTCTTCAGGGAAGAAAATATTTCTCTGGTTGGCACCTCTACTTTGTTTCCACTGTCTGAAATTGCAGTGCAAATGGCCAGGGTACACTGTTCAGCAAATACTCAAAATCAAAGAGAAAACTCAGATACATATATAATACAGTGGGAAAATTATCTATGTTCAGGGGACAGATAACCTGGCACTTCTGTAATATTTTCTGTTCGGAGATCTCTCAGTGCATTACTGTCATTAATAAATCAAATCTGAGTAGTACTACAAATGGGAAACTTCGAGACAGGACTTGATTTTGGGTCCCAGAGGAAGTTTGTGGCAGAGCCAGAAATATAATCTGATGTCTTGATTCCCATTTCAGTACTTTGACTTCAAAACAGTCCTTTCCCTTTATATATAATTGATGGTAGACGAGTGGATGTCTGCTTAAAATGTCTGAGAAACTGCAAGGCTAACTCCACAAATTCAGCTTCATTTTGTGCAAGCTTTACTGCTCCTGTAATTCTCTCATAGACTGTTCACAGCTCAAGTTACCCTCTTGGAGGGGCAGAACTGAGGTATTAGGGGTTGATGCTTATTTTCTCAATAAATAATTCTAGATCCTGTGAGACCTCCTGATTCTCCCTTGTGCTTTTGGCAGCCTGGCTGCCAAGTCATCTGGCATGCATCATGAGCTTTCTGTGGTTTTTAAGTCTGAAGAACATGAGTGTAGTGTGGCAGAATGGGTAGAAGAAGCAGTAGTGGACAGAACAGTAATAAGATGCAGTAAGGTGGCTTTTCCATGCCTGTGATTCAGCCCCCCTGACAAACTGATAGTATCTTATATCTTTCTGGATGCAGCAGAGCAAATAATCCACCCCTTGACCTAGGGAAGTTTTATATGAATTCTCAATTTAAAATGAAATTTGGTTGTAGCTGCTGCAATTTGCATCTGAAGTTTAAATTCATTATATGTATTGATACATTTGCGATCAAGTTTTGTCTATTATAACAGCTAGAGAAAGAGACCAGTATCAACTGACAAGTGAATTTACATTAAATACAGTTTTTATATATTTTCCCTATGAAATATACTGGTAGTTTCTCAGGCTGTTGAAATGGAATACTTCCTAGAGAGAGGGATGGATATGTTCCTGCAAGTTGATTCAACAGTCCCAGCATCCTTATGCCTAAATCAAACAGGATATGAGGAGCATATGATGGAGGAGCATTGGTGGAGTGAGATTGCTCTTAGACAAGTGTTGGAAAATAACTCATTGCCCTCCCAGGTAGCCACGTAATTAATGTGTTCTAGGTGACCTCAACAGAAATGTGGTAATGTACTGGGCAGCTGAGTTGCTAGGAGTGAATTTGGTGTCTTCTGTATATTTAAATATGGAATATTAAGAGCTCCATCAGGGATATAAATCAATATAAGTAGTGTGGATTGGGCAAGAGCCATCAGTTGGCAGGCTGAATAGGAAAGGAGAAATAGGCTGCAAACATGGAGAACATCTAGGGCAGGAAGAATTACACATTGGGTTTATGCAGTTAATCCATGTTGTAACTGGTTAGGTGTGAGCTGGACCATTGGAAACTTTCTGCACTTAGGCCTTCAGCCTTTTGATAGATACTAAGGATATATTTTATTTGCATTGCAAAAAGCAGTCAAGAAGATATAACTGGGTAGCAGCTATTCAGAGCCTAAGGGTTGGGCAGGTGTAGCTGGCTGATGGGCAGTGACTAGTGTCATACACTCCACAGTCTGAGAAACAGCTCTGAAGGTGACACTTGGAATGTACATGTGGCTGTGACCTCCAAGTCCACAGCTGAAATGGCTGAGGCATAATTTCAAGAACTGTAGGTCAAAAAGTTTAAAGTTTAAGAGAGTTCTCTCAGTTGGGCTAGAATTGTGTTTACAATTGTTATACTTGTTGGAAATGTAAATGTCTAGTTCTTTGAAAAGCCTAATTCTTCGCTGTACTAACTTAATGAAGTTGTGCTTTCTGAAAGCCTTCAGTGACCTGTATCTTGGGGCTTGTTCATGAAAACTTTGCTGATAAGCAGCGAAGGGTGAGTGTGGAAGCCAAGCATCTGTTTTCAAGTATCTTCTAATGAGCCCAACCTGGTGAAGTGGACAAGATGGCTGTATGTGTGTCCTCATTACTCCTCACCCCAAATCATGGCAGTTTAAAATATGATGAATGTGTATCCAAAACAAGGCTGTTTTTATGCCGTTACAAGCTAAAAATTACAGATTGAGAAAATGTGATGCAACCCCTGAAATAATTAATTAGTTTGTATGTTCTTCAAAAAAGGTACCATGGGAATCAGGAACTTCCTATTTTACATTATTTAAATAAACTGTAAAGTACTGGATGCAAAATGGGAGAATAGAAAACACGACGTCTCTTCTTTGTCCTATAATACACTTCCAGGATGTTCTCAGGTTCTTCTGTAAACTTAATTGGCCATGCTTTTACTTCATAATCCCTACTGTGACATTTTGGAAAGACTTGGGCACTAAAAGCCCAAAGCTATAAAGCTGAAACGATATACTGTATAACCAAGTGATTGATCTCTGGGATGCTATAAATTTGTGTAACAAGACTGGAAAATCACTTCATTTTATTGCTTAGTATGTGCTAAGTTACCTTACCCAAGGAATTTAAGCATATGGTGTATCCAGATGCCTAGAAGAAATAGTATGTGATGTGATGCTTTGAGACATCCTTGGGTTCTATAGCATGAGTGTGGTCAGGGGACTTTGTTTTAAAAGTCACAGAGGCATTTGAGACTTAAACAGATGAGAAAGCAACTGAAGCTCTGTAGTGTACAAGCGGTGCTTTCATTACAAAGATGCCAAAACTTTACATGGTAGAGGGTAGGGAAATAGTGGCACATACCTGTAGAGTTGGTCTTTGTCACTTTAGTAGTGTCTTGTAAAATGGTCCTCTCTGATTAGTGCCTGTTTATTCTTATTGTCTGTGGGAGAGATATATTGGCAGAAGCCATATAAAGTGGGAAGACAGTGAATACATCCTGTTTCATAAAATACCTTTGTAAAAATGGCCAACCTAAACTTACAATCATAGCTACTTCCTTCCGCTTCAGTGTCTGTCATTTTTTATTCTTGAAAGCTTATACACTACCACTTAAAAATGAACTTGTAGTGTTCATTTGAACTTGTAGTGTTCATGTAGTGTAAAGCCCTAAAATGAGAGATGTTGGAAGGAATCTGTGAATTAATGTGGTGCATTTCATAGTAGGTCTATCACAGTAACATTTTTTTTGTAATGGTGGTTGGTAGTATTATTTAAGGAGGGCGTATTCTTCCCATCTTCAGGCATCAGAGGTTGGGGGCTGTCGGTACTGCAGATTGTGTATGGAAGACCTGGATGCAAATGACATAATCTCTGAGTTTGGCTACTTTTTTGTTGGTTTGTTTGTACACTCTTTTTTTTTTTTTTTGACAGAATTGTCCTGCCTGAAAAATTCACTAAGTACTTGTGTCAGTATTTATCTTGTTGAAAATCCAAGTGTAATAAATCCTCTTATACTTTTGATCGTTTATCAGAATCCTTTGGGATGAATTTCTTTGGTGTCGGTATCATTGATCTTCACCCTGGTTTTGTTCTTAATCTTTTGGCAACAGTTTTGAAAGGGTAAGAATAAAATAACCAAATGTGTGTAATAGATGATCAAGGTACTGAATTATGATTTGTCATGTACTGAAACATGTTGAAGAATTCTAATAACCTTTTTTTTTTCTTTTTTTTTCTTTTTTTTTTGTCAAAGTGTAGTTAGCACCTTACTTAGGCCCCTACTTTCCTGTCTTTATTTATGTTAAAGTACCAAAAGCAGTATTTTTAGAGATTGGGAATGGTGCTTGAGGTATGAGTTTTAGTGGCTGTTTACTCTTCCTCACCATTCTGATTTGCAGTGTGAAACTGTATATGGGGAAAAGATGGTGTAGGAGGCCTCAGTGAAGCACAGAGGCAGCCAGTGACAGTAATAAAAATGAGGAGAAAAAAAAAAAAAAAGAAAATCACCTTTGAAACAAATCAAGTATGAGATGACATTTCCTCCTAACATAGTATTTGTGTTAGTAGAACAGATGTGGCTGTCTTTTGCAGTGTTAAAATAGGTGCTACTCAAGGTTCCATGAATTACCTGTGTTGCTGGTTGGTTAAGGTGAGTGTGGCTAGCAGTACTGCAGAAATGCAGTTGCTTGGACATCTTCATACACTGTCAGCCTGAGGTGTGAAAATATCATCTCTGCATTTGTTTCTAGTGTGTTTATTTTCATTTATTTTATGTTGCAGTGTGGAGTTTCAATAATTATCAAGAGATAATTGAGCATTTTGTAATTAAAGGGGGGAAAAGTGTGAGCTGTCTTTAGATAATCTCAAGTTGACAAGTAAAAGGTGTTTTCAAGATGGTGTGACTGCTTTAACAGTTTGAAAGTTACAATTCATTTATTTCTTAACAGTGCTGCAAATAGTTCCTAGAAGTATCTGTAGAAAGGTTATATCTGCCCTTTTCTCTAAGTAGAATGATTCTTCTTCTAATAAGATGTTGATTTTATAGTTCAGTTGTACAAAACAACAGGTAACTACCACTAAAAATAATACTAACGAATGGAAATTACAGAATGGATGTGATTGCCACATTTAAATGCACTGCAATACACCTAGAAACATTCTTTATGTGGGCAGAAGAAGGATAGTAAAGTCCTGATAGGGATAAATTTATTTTTTGTTTACTTTAAGGTTATTCCTCATTCATTTATCTCTTTGACACTGCGTGAGATCCTGTTTATTAAGAATAATGCCTGGAAGTTGGCAGTTATATTCTGTATGAGTGTGTTAATTTCTTCCCATATGCTGTGAGGTTGCCCTCACAGGAAATAAAGGGACTTTTTCCCATGTTTAGTTATTCCGAACTGTTACAATAGTCAGACCGGACAGAAACAAAGGGAAGGAAAGTTTCCTGTTTTGTGGCTGTGCAGATATTGAAGAGTTCTTCAGTCCTGAGGAAGGTAAAGCTTTCTTCATTCTGAGGATGAATGCAAAAAAAACTTTTTTTTTTTTTTTGTTAGTGTATGAAGTTGCTGTGGTCTCTGTCAAAAAGCAGTGATTCACTTTCTTAAATGTTTTACAAGCAATTTATTGCCCATTCTACCCACCCTGTTTACATTTCATCATTTATTTGCAATTCAAAATAGTAAATTTCAGAAGGGAAAGCTTAAAGTTCCCTTTTTATGAATGCTCAAATAGATTATGCTGTGGTTAAAATGCTTTTGCATAGTTGATGAAATAGTTACATTCAATAATCTTCATGCTTGTGTGACTACTATGAGCGTGACTGACATCCTCAAAAGGGAAGCAGGGGGAGAATATGAATATAGGAAGCTTGGAATCTTTTCAGAATAGTAAGAAGAATTTGAACTGGAAAAAAAAAAAAAGCCTTGTTTTTGGTGTGCTATCCCAGGACAAAAATCGGAAAGCTAGTGAAGCAGTGACATGGCAAATACGACAAAGACAGTTTTGTGTGAAAGTGAGGATGAAGCACTGATACTGCTGTGTTTTTCCATAGGTAGTGAAAGACAAATGATCTGATTACCAAAGAGCAAGTGCAAAAGCCCTTGAAGTCAAGATTCAGCCTGATGAGTTTATAAGGGATTTTTTATCCTTAAATTTCCTATATGAATATTATGAAACACTATTGTAAGTTTGTATAAATGACCTTCAACCATGATTAAAGGTTTTTCTTTCAAGTTGGAATACATGAAAGAAAAGTTTGACAGGAGTTGTAATAACAGTACAATTTATCATTTTGTTCAATAGACCAAGTGAAGAAACCTTTCTAAGTTAAAAAAAACATTTAAAAGTACAATTCTATTTCATAGTAGTTTATTACCTGCTACAATATCAATTTTTATGTCAATAAGTTGACTAGTTAGTGCTCAATCTTTGCAAATTCTTAACTTAGATTTTGTAATGCAGTTGTCAAATTAGGATATGTACAATCCAGTGAAATATAGGTTGTCCAAATTCATTTGTAGGACACTTCTTCACTAAGATGTGTTTTCATTAGTAGAATCCCTTCAGACACTTCCTTGGGTCTGAGTCAAAATTTTCAGGTGTATCATTGAAAAGGAAACATCCTTTATCTTCTGAAGCTTCTCCAGCTCTTTGTCAAACCCATTTTATATACAAATGCCACTTTACAACAGCTATCAACGGCGGTGTTACATAAAATACTCTTTTCCTGCCCCTGACATTTAAGCTGACTTTATGTAGGTTATTGTACAGGATGCGTGAGCTAACGTTGTTTCTTCTGGCAACTGCTGTATCATGAAAAATTAGGTTAATTTGTGCATCTTGTGAAAAATGAGTCCTGGAAATATACTGGATTAATTAGTTTTCATTTGTATTACAGCAACCTCGAGTGCTGAAAACAAGGAATTTTTGCACTTGTAACTTTTACTAATAAAAAAATGAATATCTAGACTTGGACAAAAAGGTATTACAGTATAAAAAAATAAAATGACAGCCACTGCTAATACTATGCGTTTTCATGTTATGCATCTTTGTACTGAAAAAAAATGGCCATACCTACTTGTCAAGTATAATTTGATTTTTGACTGCAAGAATTGTTGGGTGTAAAAGAGGATTTGGGGAAAATGTTATTTTGCATCTAGACCGTTCTTTGTATACAGTATTGCACATTTGTCTTAATGTCCAATAAAGGCCATAATGGTTATTCCATTCTGCTTCCTCTTTCTTTGCAGCCACCAAATAGCTCTGGGCTAATACAGTGCTCAGCCTCCGACTCATCCATTTAATATTAAACCTTTTAATTTTACACAGTAAACTTTTCTTGTGTGCTGGCTAGTAGTAATGGAATGAAGCGTTCGTTGTAGTTACTCCATGGACTTCCAAAAGGAATTTACCAGTGTATCACTGCACTTGACCCTTTATTCTTCCGTCTATTCAAATTTTGTTATTTTTCTCTTGCAGAAGATGGTGCTGTTCTTAACTGGACTTTAGAGATAGGTGCATCAAGTTTTGTTCACCTATTTATCTTTTGGAGGAGACAATATTGGTTTTGATAGACTTAACCGAGAGGTGCACCGCTCAGTGGCAATAGGGCAGCAGTATGGATGAGGAGCAAGTATTTGCGTATCAAGTGTTCCTATTGCAATATGAAGTCTCTCAGAGTGAAAAAAAATTGGGATTTTTTTTTTCTGGTTAATGAAAAATGTAAATGCATGGCAAACTTGCCACAGGCAACCAAATTTTAAACATAATTCACTTCTACAGTTTTGAGAGAAAATGAAGTATAACTGTTGCAGAGACAATCCTACAATATTTTTCATCAGTAAAATACCTCTGCTAGTACAACAAAACCCAAGATTTTAGGGGACTTCTTGAACTTTCACAGAGATGTCTAACATGACTTGACCAAACTTCAGGTATTAAATTCTTAGCAGGGAATTTCTCAAGTGGAGATTTTTATTTGGGGCTAAGGCCTTCCCTAGTGTGGAGCTCATTCCAATTTTCTCTGCCTAGGAAAAAATAGAAATGTGAAAGAATGGAAAAATGGGAAGCAGGAAGCAAACATGCATGCAGGTGATGGGACAGTGCCAGAAATCCATCTTCTCATGTATCGGGATCTAGGTTTTTTTTTTTTTTTTTTTTTTTTTAATAGCTCAGAAGCAGCTTTGTTGGTGCTGTTGCTTCTACATCTTGAGGGCAAAAGTCCTTTCAGTTGTATTTAGTATGTTTAAGTCTTCCTATGTATCTTGTACTGCTCTCCTAAAGATCAGAATATTTCAGGTTCTTACCAAAAGATGTGTTGATCCTGGCTTCCCCTTACAGTACTGCTGATTTAAAGTGATGATGATCTCAAATAAGAGCATATTTTTATTTACAGAGCGTAAGAGTGAAAAAATAGAGTGCATATAGAATCAACAATCTTGCTTTTTCGGTATTAGAGAAATATCTGGATAGGCACACCTGTTTGTATTGCACAGGAAAACAAATTTAATTTCAATAACCCTCTTTTTATCCCAAAATATTACGTGGGTTGGAAAGCTATGATGATTCATGATCAGAACTCACATACAGATATAGTTTATCACATTTTAATTGTTACAGAAACGTACCACTAAATCAAATTTTAAGTCTTCCATTTTATCCCTTCAAGTTGTATATTATTTTATAATGCTGCTGGTTTGTATTCCTCTGACCTGCTGTAAGTGACTGCTGTGCCTGTCAGAGCTTGCATGGGCTGCGTCCAGGTACAGAGAAATTAGTAGCCCGTGTGAATCTGCTATTTTTTAGATGATGATTAATATCATAGTAAAAATGGATAATTAACATGAAGTATTGCATAGCCTGGGGCTATGCTTAGGCTAAGGCAAAGACCCAAGGAACCAGCTTGCTGGTTAATTTTCAGATTCTCTTCAGGTCCCCAATGCTCCTGGTGGAAAATGAAAGTGGTTCATCTGACAGCACTCGTGCTACTCACATGGGGACAGGACATTTTCAGAATATTTCATCTGAAGTTTTTTGTGTAATTACACTAGATAATTTTCTTTCTTTCTTTTTTTTTTTTTTTTTAATTATTTTTATGCTATTTTAATAACTACTGTTCAGTACTTCATCATCTGGCCTCAGGGAAATAGATACTGCTGCTCTTACCCCACAGAGGCTCAGGTTTTTTTAATTAAAAAGTCTGTGTCCAGTTTTTCCCTTAATGAGAAATAATGGCCTCAGTGATCAGTACTCTGATTCTGCAAGGCTGAAGATAAGTTTAGATTGCTCCTAATTTTCTGTAAGCAAACTTCTGCACAATAAACTTCTGAATTTGTACGCTCATACTTAAGAATGTCCCATTGACTGGAAATCACAGGAAAATAGTTACCTTAGATTTTGGGTTGGGGAAGGGTAACAGGCTGCTGATCCCAACCTGTTTAATATCAGTTTTATCTCCAGGTTCTTTTTAGACAGAGGTTGACAAGGCAACGCTAGATCAGAATAACAAGAGAATTATAGTTGTGTAGTCTGTGTATATGCAGATATGAATATATATGAACAGATCTGTTTTACCCTGAGACATCTACTAGAGGGGCCTCTTTAGGAGCTGTTTACCTAGGTGGCTAATGGGGGACGACAAATTGCCTCAAAGACAAAGTCAGAGCACCTTGCGATGCTTTTTGAGCACTTCAGAGACTTTGTCTCTTTTTTCATACAGTTACTATACTAAGTTAAATACCCCTCCTAATTCTGACCAATAATTTTTTCCTTTATATGATCCATTTTTCTTCATTGGTGTTACTTCAGCAGCCAAGATTTCCTTCAGATTTGTCTATAGTTTTTTCATACTTCTTTTTCCCTTGGAAATTGTTCTTATTCTTAAGAATTCATTTATTCATACTCTTTTTTTTTTTTTTTTTTTTTTTTTTTTTCTTTCATTCTTTTCTTTGTGTCTCTAGTATGGATAAAAGATGACAGTTCTTATCACCTCCCTTCTGTAACCACAAAAGTGAATTCATTAAGTGACCATGAATAAAATACTTAAGTTTCCAGAATCACAGAATCACAGAATTTCTAGGTTGGAAGAGACCTCAAGATCATCGAGTCCAACCTCTGACCTAACGCTAGCAGTCCCCACTAAACCATATCCCTAAGCTCTACATCTAAACGTCTTTTGAAGACTTCCAGGGATGGTGACTCCACCACTTCCCTGGGCAGCCTGTTCCAATGCCTCACAACCCTTTCAGTAAAGAAGTTCTTCCTAACATCTAACCTAAAACTCGCCTGGCTCAACTTTAGCCCATTCCCCCTCGTCCTGTCACCAGGCACGTGGGAGAACAGACCAACCCCCACCTCGCTACAGCCTCCCTTGTGGTACCTATAGAGAGTGATCAGGTCACCCCTGAGCCTCCTCTTCTCCAGGCTGAACAAGCCCAGCTCCCTCAGCTGCTCCTGGGAGAATATTTAATGTCTGTGGTTCCAAAGGCTTTCACAGGAGCTACTGTATGTCCGTCTGGCTCAAACAAGGACTAAGAAGTTAACATTTTCTTGGAACTCCAGTGTTATAATGGAAGTGCTTTGTCTTAGATTAAATAAATATTTACTTTGAAAGTCCAAATTTACATTAGCCAAAAAAACTGTTAATGTGTATTGTAGATGTGTACTCTGATAATAGTGCTGGATAACATAATGAGGAAGTGTTCTCAAAATGCCACAGTTAGAAATTCTGAGATTTGCATCTTATTTCTGGTACATTTAGGCTTTGATCATTTGCAATGAGGAGAGCTCAAACCATGCTGTTCCTGGCAGTGGTGCCACTTCTTCCTGTGGGTAGGTATTCTGATGACTGGCATCTGGTGTTGCTGCTGTATGAACCATGGAAGAACCAGAGAAAGTGGCTGGTGAATGATGTGGCAGCTGCCAGCACTGCCAGTACCAAGTTGCTAAAGAAGAGACTTAAATGTCTGGGATTTCATTTTCTTATCTTGAGCGTTATAATTATGGGTAAGTTTAAGTTTGAAGGTGTGCATATGGACTTTGGAAGCTTTATACAATTTCCTGAATTTGTTTAGGGAAATAGCAGGGAGAGTGAATTTATCTGTCTCCTGCTGATGAGTCTGAAATATTGAATCTGTAGCTACTTCTAAGGTAGATTGGCTTGCCATAGTGCAAGAAAGTATGAATGCGAAAAGCTGATCTGCCATCCTGCTGAGCAGGACAACTAGTTTGAGGGAATCTAACTGTTAATACTGCTAGGGGAAAGAGCAGTAGGCTTTGGAATCCTGAGATGCTGTTGGCAACAGAAAAAGGAGAGGGCTGGTTAATTTGAAGGTAATATAGAGAAAACAGTTGGGGAAATAGAAAACAGAGTGCTTCAGGTGTTCATAGTTTAAATACAAACCGGTGCCGTATGCTCTGTGTTAGCAAAAGGTAGCTTGATAGTGTTTCAATAATTTTCAGTGTAAATAAACAACTCTCATTTGAGACCTCATGACATAGTATTTTTTTTTTTTTTAAGGTGAAAAGAGGGATTTAAAGCTTTTATATTTTATTAATTTATACTAGAGAGAAAACACAATGATGATGACTTTGTACAGCACACTGAGTGGTAACTTCATTCTGCATGTTTTTAAGCACTCTACACAAATGAGGAGTTTATCTTTGTAGTTTCATGGACGACTCAGTAAAGCACACAACATTTGCTTTTAATCAACAGATTTGATGCAAGAATCGAGTTCGGTATGTGTCTGGTCAGGAAACTGGCACCTGCATGTTTCATAAAACTTTATTAAACTTGAGGAGAGGGAGGCAAAGTGGCGGGGTTATTTTCCTAACATCGAAGACATTTGCCTGTTGAGTGCAAATGCAGTCAGTATGACCAAGTGAAAAGATTGGAAGCACTCGGTGGAGGCTTGCTGGAAGCCTGCGCCGTCTCTGCCCATAGTCTCCGTTTGCACTCGGTGTTCTTGGCACCCTGCACACCGCTGCACTGATCCCACTGTTCGTCTGCCATCTCTGTACAGCCGCGGAGCCTATTTCAGCCCCCAGACACTGGCCTCAGTGGGATTTTCCCAGCAGTTACATCTCTGACAGCCTGGACCCCTCTGGTACAAAACCTGAAAGCTGGGTTGAGAAAGACTTTGTTGTCCTGTACTTTCCTATTCTTTTCCTACTCTCCAGAATGTGGGGTAGAGAAAAGGGATGCATCGCGCTGGCTCAGAGGGGTGATTAACTGCTCGGATGAAGCATTGTCGGGAGGAATAAACAGCATAAAGCAGACAGGTGATTTAAAGCAGGATGGCTGGAGTGCGTGTTGATAAATGCAGAGTCAGGGAGAAGTATGATAGCAGAAATCATCCGAACTGGGAGACCAGGGTGGGTGATGGGTGTAGAAGCGGTGAGCAAGGGCAGGGGGATAGGTGGGAAATGCCAATAAACTACAAGCAGAAATCAGTATGTAAGAACACTTGAGTGCACTCTGCTTAAAAAGCTCAGACTGAAATTCCGGGTTCCTAGGTTTTTTACTCCTTGGCTCCTTGGCTATTTGGAAATAGTTGTGAAACACCAGGCAAGTGCAATTTCTTGCTCTGGTAAACTCTGAGGACTACTTCATCTACTATTATTACCAGTTAGCAGAGATTTCTGCTCTGAATGTGAAGACTAATGACTTATGCAGAGGAGAGTATTGGTTTACATGGAAGAATGTATGTTTTCCAGTTTAAAAAAAGATCTTAGAGCAATTACTAGAAGTTAGCATATTTCTCGGCTCATGTGAAGCGAGTTGGGCAGAGGCAGCAGGGCAGATCAGTCTCTGTTGCAATGCCAGTTGCTGGTTTCTGCTGAAGTTCTGCTAACCTTTTTGCTCTTCTTAGTTATTGTTCTCATCTTAGGAACAACTTTTTGTTTTCCCAGGATCTACTTGGTATTGATAAAGACATAGGTAGATAAAGACATAGGCTGTGTAACAGTGTTGTGACACTGGAAGCAACAAGGCCAGTCCTGCTCTCTCCTTCCAGCTGGCTGTGATGCTAATTTTCAGTCTGCATCCTGCCACGACCAGTCCAGTTCTTGCAGCAACCAGAGAACAGCTGTTTTACTGAGGATCTGTTGTGTGATGAGGAATGGGAGAGATCACAGTAAAAGTCCATTGCTTTTACAGTGCATCCTCCGATGCGAAACCTTCCTCTAAATACAGCTTTGGGTCCTATATCTCAGCTTTTGTCAAAGTACCTCACCCTTGCTCTCACATTTTGCCATCCCATCTTTGGCTATGAGACAAAGAGCCACCTGGCTGGGTGGAGAGAGGCAATTAGGGAAGCTACCTCTGGACTCACACATGGCCCTGTGCTTGCAAGAGTTTTCTGGCATGTTGTGGAGAACAGTAACCTTCTTCGCACCAGAAGCCAGAACATTTATTGACACTTTGGATATATCTGTTGTGGTCTTCATATGTTACTGCTAGTGTAGGCTTACTTTGTTCCACTAGAGTAAACATTCTTAGGAAACTGGGATGCTTTTATGAGTAGTTGAGCAAAGTAGTTTTTTATTGAAAAAGACAAAAGCCCAGGGATTTAGTGCTACTAAATGAAGTATAACTGTAATTTCTTTGGGTAGAGGCATAAAAAGAACTGTTCTCCTGGAACAGGAAAACTTGGATGTTATACCAAGTAGTTTCTGAAAACTGAAGTGATAAACTTGAATTGCAGGCTAGGAAGTTTAGTTAAATCCATGTTTTAAATGAGACAAAATAATTAATATGGTATTCTGTGTAACATGGAGGTATATTATAGATGTACTGCTTTAAGTATGTCTATATGAAACTGTTTTGATGAGTCCCTTATTGAATTTGTTCTAAGTAAGGTTATTTGAGCGTAGCTAAAGACTATAGGAGAGCTAAGCAAATACATATCTGAAACAGACGTTGTGTTTGCTCTTTGAAAATTTTAATAGCCTCTTCTTGGAGCCTGGCTCAGCTCTTAAGTTAATTAAATGAGTTACATGATATCAGCTGGATCTTTTTCCAGATCCAGCAGTATCTTACATCTAAAATTTAGCTGGTTATGAACTTGGTTGTTTAAATAGGGACTACCTCTATTGTTATTTTTGAAACAAATGTAAATGCCATTAGCCTGAATAGATTTTGTAGCATGTTGTATCGTCTGTACACTCAGATGGCTGTAGTGTTTTAATCAGAAACATGTGGTTCTTACAGGTGAAGAGAAAAATAATGACTTTGCTGGTAGAGTAATTGTACAGTAATAAAGGTTTCTTGTTTGGTTGGTTTTTCTCCTCAATCAGTATGTCCTGGTACAAAGCAAAGGAAAACCTGTATGGGCAGCAGGGTACAGAGTCTCTGGGGTCAGCAGTAACTTAGGAAAAGTATGCAGCGAGGTCAAAGATCAGTTTAGGGGCCTATTTATCAAGTGAATGAGCCACAGGGGCTGCCTCACCATTGGTTCACAAGTTGATTTAGAAAACAGGAGTGAAAGCAGCAGGATGGAAAGCACAGCTGAGATCTCTCAAGTGAGCGCATTGATCGCCCTGAATGCCTTTCTGGGTCATGTTCGTTTCACGAGCAAACAGTTGATTCCCCAGTCTCCGTCCCAAAGGAAATGGTGATGGCCCTGGCCGGGGGGTGGAGGAGACACGGGGGAGGAGGGCATGTGGCTCATGCCGCTTCATTCACAAGCACAAGGATGGCACTGGGCCCAGACTCTTCATAGAAGTCCTGCACAGCAGCTTTCAGTCGAAATTCATGCCGCTGATGAGATGCAAAAGTTTCTTTTCATTCATAGCAGCCAATTCGTTCCAGTGAGCAGTGAAACATAACATAAAGTATAGAAAACACGTCGAGCGGTTGCCAATTTCTAGGCAGATTAAAACCTTTTTTTTTTTTCTTTTTTCTTTTTTTTTTTTCTTTTTTCTGTTGCTGAAGTATGCTTACCATGTAGATTTCCCTAATCATGACTTGTTTTCAAAGTTAGACACAATAGTATTGTGAGCTCTAGTAAGCAGTTGGTATGCTTTGAAACTTTGCTGCCTAGCTAATTAATGGGATTTCGGTTTGGAGGATGGGCAGCGATGCTTGTGTTGTTGTCCTTGTTTTTGTAGAGACAAAAACTCTGTGGAGAATTCTGAATAAAATAAAGCTGTAATGATTGGTGTGATTGCGATCAGCTTGTGTTGTTTTTAACCTTGAAAGCTATCCATACCTGCTTTCACATGTAACGTTTTTGTGTGTTACTCATTAGAATTGTATAATTTTTATTATTTTTTTTCAAGTTATGTTAATGGATGAAAACTGCTAATTGGAACACAAAACTGTTTCCTGTAAGGACAACAAATGCTGTGGGGAGTTGAAAAATATCGCAAGAAGCGTTAGTACTTACTAGCTACTAAGGATCTGAAGATGAAAGTAGTCTGCATGACTTAGAAAATAAATCTGCTTACCAGATCTTGAAATATGTGGAGCAAATCTTCTCTGGTAATTTAACACTTGGGATAGGGTTGAACAGGTCTGCAGCGTGATAAATTTAAGCAGAATTTTTCCCTATTGTTACTCAAATGCCTGAGTAACAGGCATTCTGTAGAGACTGTCTTTTTCTAGTTCTGTGGCTTGTTTAGCATGATCAGTGTGATGTATGCAGTCAGGTTTTGGGTTAGTTTAGGTCTTAGCTGTTTTGTAAAATGAAATTACACAATTTAGAGTAGATGCATTTTTGTGTATGGATGAACCTAGACCACAGCTTCAAGAGTATTTCTGTCCTGGCTGGTAGGCAAAGGCCCTAAAAGTTCTTTCAAACAGCATGGTCAGAAACGTTCAAGTAATGCTACAGCTATGAGTTCAGTGCATGAGAAAAAAATAAGTATTTCAAGGAATTAAAGATGATGATGAATCAGAATAAAAGATCTCTGTCATCTAAATTCATAGGATGAGCTGAGTACTGTGGTGCCCAATCGTTACTAGGTCTGACCAGAACAAAAGGGCATTTGTTTGTCATTGCCATCTGAGGACATGCTTCTCCCTCTCTAGTGCACGAAGCTGTCTGTAGTTTC
This sequence comes from Netta rufina, assembly GCF_964035555.1. Lineage (NCBI taxonomy): Eukaryota > Metazoa > Chordata > Aves > Anseriformes > Anatidae > Netta > Netta rufina. The sequence goes on from NC_140124.1 coordinate 123,716,218, forward strand.
TTATGATGGTTAAAAATGGAAGTCTTCAGAAATGATATGTTCGTGGAGCTGTTTTGTTTAGTCTTTAAACGAAGGCCACTGTGATGAAGCACAATTGAGTGGTATTTAAATTATTTACACCCTATAGAAAAGACATTTAGGAAAAAAGGACCCCAAAATGTGTACAAAAACAAAACAGTGACTGCAACAGTGCCCTGGATGATGATGATTAGACTAATATTTCTGCCTTATTTTTCCAGTAGTAAGAAGTGTTCTTATTGTTGGTGGGACCCAATTAAAAATAATTGCACTCTGTCATTTTCCTTTCTGAGACACAATTTGGGCTGCAGTGATTCTCCAGTCCCTTCACTAAAGTTTAGGATATGAATTGGACAGGAGTTTTTGTTTTTCAGATGTGAGGCATTAAAGATGCTTCCAACACATTAATATACTTGAAATGCAGTTCATTGTACCTCACATTCCATTGATCTTGGATTGAAGATCAGAGATTTCAGCAATCACATGCATTGTCTTGTGAAGCTCAGTGTGTCAGGAAAACTACTTGAATTCTTTATCCCTCTAAAATCCAACAGGCAGTTGCAGAATGTCACCATTATTTGTACTTTCAAAAAATCATGCCTCATAAAACCAGAGTTGTTTGAGGATTTTTTTTTTCTGTTGCTTTGTTATGCGTGGAGAATAATTTCCATTTTTTCATTTATGTATACACGTACAATGCAAAATAAAATGTACATATACAAATCTGAAGTAAAAGAAAACAGATTCTGATGCTACATTATTTTAGTGATGCTCCAAAAGGAAAAAACTCATTCTTAGAGCAGTGCACAGACTAGAGCAGTGCACAAACTGACCTCTTACCTATACATGAGGAACAAACTTGGCTGTTCTCAGTATCTGTAAAGATTTTCGATCTCTGAAATATTCAGTGGAGCACCAATGAAGTTGAGGGACAGAACATATATTGTTTATTCTTGATAATGGTACTGTATTTTTTATTTTATAAAAGGAATACTGTAATTCACAAAATTAACCCTCAATGCTTCTGTGTGAAGCCTAGAGTTTTTCAAAGGTGGTCAAGTATCTGAAGACTGTGTCTCATTAAAATTTAGTCTGAATTAGAGATAAGATCCACTTAAGTGTCTGACATTCCAGCAGGAAGACTTTCAAGCATTTGTGTGCTATCTAAACAAAATTGTTAACAGATGACTCCAGTACAGAGGTCCCATGATCTTTGAGTAGGTGCAATTAGGAGTGCAGTCTACTCCTGATCTTCATGCTCTTTACATGTACCAAACTCAGTGATCTGAGATACAGACTTCATTGTGATGCTATTTCCAGATAAAACAAAACACTGAAAATCCCAACTGTTTCTCTGTTGTCCTACTCCACAGTCCCATAAATGTACATGGAAATGGAGAGGCTAAGAATACTGTAATACTTCAACACTGAACATTTTTTTTTTTGCTTCTGCAATGATTTTTAAAAAGGTGTCACACAAGAAATCATACTTCAAATGTTATACTTAAGTTATACTAAAATGTAATTCACTTGTGGAAGTCTGTAATAAGATAGAGTCAGGATACTCAGATGAGTTTACATTTAGCATTTATTGCCTGGTACAAGCATAGGATGATCACAACTGAAGTATTGAGTTCTTTCTGCTGTAAGTTGTTTTAAAACAAAAAACTCCGATACTTGCAATAATATTGATACCGTATTTTTTTGCACTAGGTGTGCTTTCGTTGGGTTTCTGTTGTTACATCAATCTTTTTTTGCATTAGGTGACACTTCAGTCAGAGAGGTAATAACTGCGAAAAGTTTTGAATCTTCAAATTCTAGCTATTTAAAGCAATGCACACAGGAAAAAATAATTCCAAAATAAAATATTGGAATGAATTCAGTTAATTGAAGAAGACCTCAGAGAGAGGGATTTATATTTTCATTTTGGGGATCAGTTCATGCTGTAGTAAACGAAGGGAGTCCAAATTTATGGTTAAACTTAATCATCTTTGGAATTTGTTCTGTAGGCAGAATATTAACATTCATAAGTATTTATTTCCTGTCCTAATCTTTCTGCAACTTCTCTTACAGTTTTTTTCTTGACTAAAAGTGCTTTTAAATACATGGCTCAGTGGATAAATTCCATCACATAGCTCCTTCAGTGGTTCGTTTACTGTTCCAGGCTGGTGCAGCGTGCTTCCAGCTCTGAAATGTCTTGGTTTATATGTGCTTACTAATAGTCTGATGTTCATAAACAATTAACTGTACATACTGCAAATGTTAGTGATATTAGGAAGCAAGACGTTTACTGAGTAGACATTGATAGAAATGCTGTTTAAAAATATGCTATTATAAATTCCTCTAGGTTTGAGGTGGTAACGATTTATGATGTTTTCTTCAGCTTGCAAGGCAGTATAAGTATGATAGAGTTTTCTAAGAAGTAATGAAAATTACTCTCACTGTAATTACTAGCATGCAGCAGTAACGCCTTCAGCTCCTGTTCTTATTATAGCAATCTCCCTGCTTGCTACTGAGAGATGTGGCAGAGAGAGATCATAGTCTCTTCACAAAGGCCAGCACTGGCCTCCTGTGTCAGCCAGTGGGCTCTACTGTAGAGGAGTACATGTGAGATCATGGCATATAGCAAAAGATTTCATTAGTATTGGAAGAAACTGGGACTATTAGTACTTGATGATGCTGGCTGTGCTGCTCTGGGGAAAACCCAAAGCAGCTGCTGTTGTCTTCAGACTTTAAAGATCATCTCTGGTAAGCTAAACATCATTTTAGCCAGGTCCTGGCTGGTTCTGGTCATCCCCATTAGTTGGTTTACAAGTGTCAGACATCTTACTGTTATGAGGCAGATTAAGACACAATTCTCAAATATTGACCTTTTACAATGCAGTTGATGATGCAGCCATCATTTGATGTTGCTCTGGGAAGTTCAGTTTTGCACAGGTAAGAAGGCTATTGGAAGCAATAGCCTTTGAAGAAATCCAGTTTCATGCATTATTGATGTTTTGGAAATGAATTAGGAAAGGAAAACATGAAAATCCAGTCGTGTTCCCTTGATCTTTACATAAAGGGTGGGGCTAATATGATGCCTGACTTGCAAGGCCATACATCAAATATGTTATACATGGGAGAAAAATTGTTATCCTGGTTGCTTTCCTTTAGATTTACATAGTGTTTCTCTCTCCCGTATCCATGTGTTATACATATTTCACAGTGGACTGTTGTCTGTATGACAGTGTGATGGTGTAAATTCCTGAAGAGCACACCATTCTGTGCACTGCTACCACAATTCGATGAAAGCGGGTAACTGCTAATGTGGTTAAGGTTCGTGACTGTGACACCTTTTCACAGCTGTGTTTTATTTTATTGCAACTTCTTAGTAGTTATTGGTGGGGAAAAAAAAACAATCTATCCAAGTCAATGATATGAGAATTGTCAAGAGTCAAAAACTCCTATTTCTAAAACAAAAAAACTAAATGCAAGAATTCTTATTTTATATCCTCTTATGGATTTTAAAGGATGAAGTAAGCAATTGGTAAGAAGTGGACTGACAAGTTTTGCATTTAGACTCAGTGTAGATTTTGTGATAACCACATACATAGAAAAAAGATACAACCAACTTAATTCTGATGCAAGAATTCATGGATTTCCAAAATGGACTTCTTCCAGCTTTTAATGCGTGTACACTTAAAGAAGTTTTAAAAGAAAGCTTCAAAGCTGTATGCTTCTGAAAAGCTTGGGCACTATTAGAAGTTCAATGTGTTCATCTGTTGTGAAATGCATTTGCTAAAAATACCCATAAAGGGTAGTAGGAGTGCTCTCAAGTTTTTAGTCCGATGTAAATTCCTACATTGTGCACATTATTGTGAGTGTCTTCCATTTATGCACCAAGTGATGTGACTAATATCTGTCATATGGTCTTTGCTCTTTCATCTTTCCTGCAGGGGAAAAAGCATGTGCAGCTGAGCATTTTGTTGCAGGAGGGTGGCTATGATTTTCTTGTTTAAATATTCTTGGTGCTATGTTTTCATTAAAGGAAGACGAAATCAGAGGAATGTGTTCTGCACTTGAAGCGGAAGGTGACCGAGACGGCGATGGGCCCTATTTCCTGCAGGAACATCAGGAAATGCTTCTTGTACAACCATCAACCATTGCCAATGCTCTGAGATACTTTTTTTTTTTTTTTTTTTTTTTTAAATGACCTAATTTGATGACTCTTACTTGTAGGGAGCTGACTGGTGCCTAGGGAGCAGCAGTGGCCATCTTAACCCTTACACCAAAGCGTGACAGTCTGTTGTACTGTCAGGTCCCAGTCTGTGTTTTCTTGAAGCTGTGTTAAACTTGTGTAGGAAGGTGAATAGGCGTGATGTTTCTAGTTTATGTTGCTGAAGAGTCTTGCCTGTGTTCTGCCCCAGTTGAGTTATTAGGCTCTGAGGACTTCCTGTTGGGGTCCACTTACAGTTACGTAGGTCTGTTGCAGGAATGCAGGCCTTAGTAAGTATTCCAGTTAAACATACATGGACTTACTGAATTACATGGCTTTATTGCCCTCAACTTCAATTATCCTTTATGGAAATTAAGCCTTTATAACTGTATCTTTTCAGAACTCACTTTTCTTTACAAAAATGCCAACTGGTTATATAGGTTATATATATGGAAGATATATGGAAGTTGTGCTTTGTTGCGCATGTGAGATAGCATCCCTTTTCTCTTCTAGTTTCTGCAGCTATGATGTGCAGAAGTTGTTATTTAATGCTGCAAGTGTTGTTTGTGAAGTGCTTCTGTACCTCTGGATGAATGTGCCTCGGTACAGAGGCAAAATTATTGTTCTCCAACTATTGAGAAGCCTTTTTTTTTTTTTTTTTTTAAAAGGGGAAAGAGGGAGTGGGAGGAAAGGGGAAAAAAAAAAAAAGCCTGCAGTAACCACTGGATAAATACAATGTGGGAATCTATATTGTAGCACTTACTGAACACTTCCTGGGGTCCATTCAGAATGGAAACCACAGCGCTCTTTTCTGTTTGATGGACACCTTAGAACAGCTCCCCAAGCCCCCCTCTGGGCAGTGCAGTGTAGCAAAGCCCAGGAAAAGCATCTTGCAGCAAGCAGAACCTCAAGCTTAGCTCTCTGGGTTGTCAGCATGTTTCTGAAAGCACTGTTTGTAACTGCTACGTGATTTAAGGATTCTTTCCCCCTCCTCCCCCCCCCCCCCCCCCCGGAAATTCTGTTTTCCTTTTAAGATGTAACTTGGATATTTTGTAAGACTTAGTCCACAACTCTACGTAACTGCAAAAATAATTGGTTAATGCATTGAAGGAGATATGGGTGCTAAAGCCCTGATGTTGTGTACGTGGCATTAGTGCTCTAGTTTAGCAGGGAGAGATTGTCCTTGACCTTGTCTCAGACAGGAATTAACTACCACCCTCTTACCTTTGAGGTCTCTGACCTGATGCCTTGTTCAGAGGGGTGTTCCTCTGACGTGCAAAAGAAGGTTTGAGTTCCTGCTTGCATCAGCACATCCTTACTGTTCTGGCTGCTTTCTCCTGCTTTTTTTTTTTTTTTTTTTTTTTTTTCTCTCTCTCTGAAGGAAGTTGAGTGAAATGCTCTTTGGGGCTTTTTTTTTCACAGATCTTAGAAGAAAGTGATGGACGTTGTAAGTTCCTACAACCTGACTGTGCTGTGGTGGGGGAAAAAAGAGGCAAGAAGTCAGTTGTTGCAAATTAAATTAATACATTTCATCCACAATTACTCTTTTCCAAATTGCCACATTAAGTTCTGTGGAAAAACAGTTGTTATTGCCTCCCATTTATCTAACTAGCACATTTACAAGCTTTGGAGACTTGAATCTGGTATGTTCGGCCTACAATATTATAAACTGAAAAAAAGTAAAACATTGCTGCTGGATTTTGCCCTGCCTAGGCTTTGACTGAAAGTTCATGTTTAAAGAATAAGTTTCAGAAAGAGTGTCAATTGTTCCAAAAAAAAAAAAGAAAAAAAGAATGATAGTATACCCAATTAAAAAGCCCAAGCAAAATAGCTTGATCCTGAAATATATACCAGTATATATATATATATATATATACACACCAGTATATATACTATATATAGCATATACCTGGTATATACCTAGCCAAATGCTTGGGATCATATGAAGAGACTTTAAAACATGCTATAAAATGTCTGTGGCCATCTAAATCAAATTATAAAAAAGCATTACCATTCTGTCCATGCTTGATGGAGTGCTGCAAGTAACAATATCCTGACAAAATCCAACACTGACTTCGTTTTTTGCTTAGAATAGCCTCGTTTAATATCATACATGTTCATGGAAAATACGTGCCTGAATTCTGTTTTTTTTTTTTTTTTTTTTTTTTTTTTTTCCCCTGAGGTACATCACATAGCATGAGACCTATAAAGCTATACAGTTAAAATATATCATTCTTTAGCAAGGCCAAACAAAGGAAGAAACCTTTTATGCAGTGTCAATAATACCAATAAAAATAATAAAAGAAACAAACAAACAAAAACAAACAAACAAAAAAAAAAAAAACAATACCCAAGCTTAGAACAGCGTATCCTCTCATTTGCATATCAATTTAATCATATACTGACTGGTTGCGCCTGTAGAGTCTGCTCATGTAAGTGCATTTGTAAATCTGTATAATGTGCCAGGCTAGCCTCTGTGTAAGGTGGCTTTGCTGGTGAGAAGTTACTCCACTTAGTAACAAATTTGATATTTCAAAATACATAACAGAGGGTTTTATATTCACAACCTAATGTCCCACACATCAGCCTTTGCGTATGCTCTCAGTACTATTTACTTCTTTAGAAAGCTCATTCAAACTGATTGTTTAGGTAGTGTTTATGCATTATACAGAGTTAAAGGAATTCTAAGAAAGTGCTTAATTCTGAAACTAGTAATTCTTAACCCAGATAGTTGCTTTTCTGCCATACCCCAGGTCACTTTTAAATTGCTAGAAACACTGGTGTTATTTTGTACATAGAATGTGTTGATTTTATTTACCATGGCGGTGGATCTGATAGCAGCTGATGTATTTGGCTTTGTATCCGTGAGTGTGATGACTGCTAGCAAACCACGGTGGAGTGTGTCTTGTACTCATAATCTGAGGCATAATGAAAAGTCATCTTTTAGCAAAATCTGATTCTAGTTATTCATAAAGTGGTCGATAAATGAACCTGTCAACTCGAGATAAACACTGAAAATAGGTGACAAAATGTTAATCTTTTCACAGTCATTTTTTCACTGAAATCAGTGACTTGGCACGTAGTACTTGTTGAAAAGCAAGAGATGGTTCATGGAAGTGAGGCAAAAGTGGATGGGTGTTGCTTCTTCTTCCTATCAAAGTTGTTGCAGTTTTGCACTCAATCCAACCAGAGGCAAGCAGTAAACATGGATAACTTTTTCCATGGTTGAAAATTAATCCATTGGTATTTGTGGAGGTTGCAAAGCATATATATAGTATATACATAAGAGCTAGGAGGGTTGTGTCTGCTTAGCTTGTCTCCAGTGCCCAGGAAGCTCCAAAACAAGACAAAAAAATACACTGGTGCAGATTCATACAGTTTTGGGAATCATGAGATCAAGTGGCCTGAAGGAACTGCTGGTGGTTTTCTTCTGCTGGGAACTTTCACAGGAACATTGCTCCCACTGGTCTAGTACAATGGGCTAAGCTCCTTCAGACTCAGTTACTTTGAATCATACAAATTCTATTTCCTACTCTAAAAAAGTTTTAAATAAGCCAGGCAGGACTTGGCAACCTACTTGTCTACACATCATAGCAGATTCTCAAAGTGCTGAAATCCAGATCTTGGCTTCTGGACTTTTTCACATGAAGAAGAGATTTGACACAAACACCCAGGTGCTGTGGGATAAACTGTCTGTGCTTGTGATATTCTTACCCATTTGATGAATGGGGACATGTTATAAAGTCTTTTCAGATCAATGTCCTGCTTTGAAAGAGAAAATAAAAATACAGAGTGTTGTGGGGTATTTACAGAATGACTTAGTCCTGTTTTCTGGAACATGAATTGTTGTGTAGGTAGATACTTTTGTAAAGCAATGCTAGTCGCTGGTACCTGCTCACCCTCGAGCTGTGTGACAGGCAGGTATGTACCTTCACTTGACTTCTTACTCAGATCTAGCCACTGATTTCAATTTGGCCACTAAATCTTCTCTGCATTTGCCTTGAAAGGCATGCTGAGGTATTGAGCTGCTTGGGTGCAGCTCAGCCAAGAACAGCCCTGTTTTCACTGGGGCTTTGGCTTCATCTTGGTCCACCTTTTCTGCACATGGAGACATCTTTTTTCCCTATAATTTGTCTGTTAAGCTTGTTTATTGGACAGTGATCTGGTTGCTGTAAGTCAGCACGCTGTGAGTGTTGCCTGTTTCCGAGCACTTACCCTGTTTCAGAAGGATTTGGTAGTGGTGGGGCCTCCACCCTCCTTTGTTCCTTGGGTGAACTCTGATTTTTCAAAATAGGCAGGAAATTATGCTCTTTTCCTCTGGTCTGTTTCTTTGGATGACAACGAAAAAGAAGTGTGGTTGCCGTCTAAAAGGATAGTTGAAAAAACAATATCTGGATGTCACCCATCCCTTTGGAAAATGAGACGGGCCTTGTGGTGCTTCCAGCAGGAGCTCTGTGTCTGTGAACTCCCTGCAGCTCGCTGCATCTGGAAATTTCCACCCTGCTGTATGACAGCTCTATGCAATAAACCTTGCCAGATCGTCCTTAATACCAAAAGGAAGCATCTTTCAAAGTGTTTTCTATTATAATTGATGTTGTTTCTCTGCCTTTTTCTACTATATCTGACCGGTATGCCTGTTCATTCAGGGTTTGGTAGGAGAGCTTGAAGATATTTGCTGTGTTACCAAACTCCCTTGGAATTTGATTTCTATTCAGTCTTCTTAGTTCTGGATGCCAAGTTTCTTTAGACAGAGTAAAATGTGATGTGCACTTATTGTGCTTTGTAGATAGTGGCATAGAATACAGAAGAAACAAGGAAATGTTCCCTAATATGAAATCACTTTTTCTGTCATGCTAGTTTGTGAATTCATGTTGTTTAGCTGATTTATCTTATTAATAAGGGAGCTCTGTTTTTTTGTGATTACTGTTGTATATTGAAAGTTGTTGCTTTTGAGTTCATCATTGAGAGAGGGCTTACAGAATCACTGATAAGGATTTAGTTTTTCTTTTTAGCTCTTGTGTGGTAGAGTTAGTACCATTATTCCAGTCTTGGCACAGAATTTGCAGAAAACCATTTAACAGTACCAGTTGTGTAGTGACCAGCATCCCATGTTGGTCATTAAAAGTTTCTTGTGGCAAAGTAAGTTGAAATGATAGTGGCAATTTTAGGGCTGAGTCTGTATTCTGGATTTGCGTTTTTTTTTTTTTTTTTTTTTTTTTTTTGGTGCAGATGATTTGTTGATGGTAATTCTGGAGAAGTACTGTATTAATACAAAGGGAATTCCATTAAAATAGTGTTAAAATAGTACAAAAATGCAACAAAACATCCATCAAATAGAGGCCTAATTGTGAACTTTAAATCTTTTTATTTACGGGACCTACAGTGTTTTTTTCTTTAAGTGACAAATGAACAGATGAGCATCCTGTTATCTACATATTTGCACTGTATTTCATTGGTAAGTATCCAGTATTTTCAGGATACTTTTCACACAGGTGCTTTTTTTGTTACCTTTCTCTAGCTAAACATGCTCTTTCCCTCAGATTTGAGGGAAGATCTGAAGCTGTTTCTGCCCTACAGCACTTTGCAGCATCATTGGTGTGAGAAGGTTTATGGGCAGGGTAAGTTTTGGTATACAGGCTGTGAAACTCCAGGGCTTGCCCTGTTTGGAGGACATGAGTAGAAGGAACAGGAACGTGATATCAAAACACAACAACCAGACTATAGTCAGCAAACAGGATGATAAACTTCCTGGAAGCTTGTAGTTTACTGCTCAAGTTGATGTAACGATAAGATGGTTTGTGCATTTTTGATCTCTATTTTTTGACAAGAACAACAAATGCAGCAGTAAATACCACTGAATGACCATTTACTCGCTGGAATTTTTTGTGACTAGTATAATTGTTTGTTTTGAAGGTATATTTTTCTAGTTAGTTTAAGTCTCTAGAAAGCTTGAGAAGTCTAGACTAGCACATAGTGCCATAATTCAGTTAAAAATATTTTAAGGATGTGGGCTGCTGTTGCTATGTAATTGGCAATACTATTTTAGGATAGAAGGTGAAGGTCAAATCTCTTGGGAGTGATGTTTTTTCTTTTTGTCTATAGAGATAGCATCCATTCTGTAAATCATTGCACTGCAGTCTTCACAGCAGAAGAGGCCAGAAAAATTTTAAAATGAAACTCCAACACTTGCAAAAAACAAAAAACCAAAAGCAAATACACAACAAAACACACACACACACAAACACAAAAAACAACAACATGGAAATTTTCTAACTGTGCATTTGGCATCTTTTCCTCTGCACTTATCCCACTTTCTTTCAAATGCCAGTGAAAAAATCAAAGTCTAGCAATTAGTAACTTTTTAATGGTCTGTTTGATGAAAAGAAGATTAAGCCTGAAAACCAAGCAATCTACTTTTATTTTTGCTTCCTTCTGGTGGAGTTTCAGCTTGTTAGGGTAGTGCCTGCTTCATTTGTGTGTGAAGTATTAATTCTCCTCTGTGCTTGTGCTTCCTAATTTAAAGTGAACCTGTCTTTCCAGAAGTTTTCTTTTTATCTTCACTTTTGGTAGATTGGGAACGCCGCAAGCCTGGATTCATGGAGAACATCCGGCCCTGGCCTCGCTGCCTCACATGCCTGCCAGCCGCTGGTCCTTCCTCCAGGCAGGGCCTAAGGGAAGATGGAAGATGAAGAGCTTTCTTAAGAGGGTCATGTATAGACCTGAAGGTGTTCAGATTTGCTCTTGATGTCAGCTCTCCTCCCAAAGCTGTTCCCTAGCCCTGGTATTTCTCCTAAAGCTACTTTGCCTGTATTTTCAAAGCTGTCTCTGCCAGTACGTTCATGCAGTCACATGCCACGGATAGATCAGTCCTCTGAGATAGCCCTACCCTGCTCCTTAAAATGGAAAAATCAGTAAAGTGGCACTTTGCAAAAGTCTAGAAATGTCCCTGTGGTCTCAGTGGCTTTTTTTGCTCAGCGGACAGGCCTGCACATGGTTCACCGGCTGGAGTTTCAATGCCTTCAGACACAGGGAAAGCAAACTATAGTGGTCTGTTATGGATGTGAGGGAAACTTAAAGTGGCGTCATTTCCTCCCCCACAGAGGAAGGAATGCAGGATTCAAAAGTATTGAAGATGCTGGAAAACAATACTTCATATTTATTTATGGTTTCTTGATTACCTCATCCCACTAGCACCATTGTTCCTTTGTGGTGTTCCTAGAAGTCTGATGTCTGAAGTTTTGAATATTTTAGACCACTTTTTTTTCTTTAGAAAATAGGCTTTAAAAGTACCTTCCTTCCAGCAAACTGATGAATGAAAGAAAAAAATAGAAATCCCCAACTAGCGTTCCATATCCTTGGGTAACCTTGTGTGGAAAGACTCTGGGAGGCTCCAGTTTGTTTGTGTAATCGATGTGGGTGTCTTGGTAAGCTGCAGCATGTCCCGGTACGAACAGTATGCAGCGCTGTCAAGCTCCGGCTGAGCGTTACCAGATGGCACTTGCCACCAGCATGCTCTGCCTTAACACTGCAGGTAGCTGGGTGAAGAGGGTGGTTTGTGTGATGCTGTGAAGCTGACGCCTTTTTCAAGCGAAGTAGCACTCTTACTGTCCCCGTGGACTGATTGGGAGTGGCAGTTTTTCTTCTTCTACTTTTTGCAGACTTAATAGCTAAAAAAATCCCCAAATCTTCCCGGCTTCAAGCAGAAGATGGTTGTAAGTCTTTGGATTATAGCCTAAAAAAAATGAGGCTTTATTTCAGGAAAAAGTAATAACAAGCTCTCTCGTCTTAAGATCCCAGCATTCGAACAAACAGTTGCATTAAAACAACTAAAATTGTACTGCAGTCAGGTTTCTGTCTTCTGTTCCTTTATGAAAAATTAATGAAAGGGGAAAAGAAAAGTCATGCATTCTTTGTGCTCCCGAAGAACACATGCTTCACAGACAGTTCAATGAAATTGTGCAATTACACTGGGAACTCGTCAAAACTGAAGACAGGCTGGAGACCTACATAAGACCTACAAAAAAAAAAAAAAAAAAAAAAAGAGTCTAAGAGTCTGTACTTGAATAGGGAAAGGGGAAAAGAAAGGAACAGTGAGAGAAGGAAGTCTCTGAGTGGGGAGGGGGTTATGCATGCATGTAGAATCCAGGATCATATTTTGTGAAATTATTAGTTTATTTGGCTTTAGGGCAATCCAGCTAATGTGGACAGATTCAAATGGGATGGCTTTATTCCTGTAGCTCTGTTTGAGATGATCCTTTTACTGATTCTCCTTTTATTGTTGTAAAATTGTCTTTGGTGATCATTGTAACCTTCAAGAAATGAAACCTTTTTAATGGATGTAAACTGAGATTAGCATGTAAATATCCTGTGATATAGTTAATGTTCAGCAGATGTTTAGATAGTAGCATAAAGAAAAAAAGTCAGAGCTAAGCATTTTTTATCATTATTCTTTCAGATAGTTGTCAAGTCAATAAAGTAATAAAAGATGAAATATTCTCGGCATTTACACACTTGAAGCAATTCATGAATCAAATATAAGACAGAAAAATATTAATGATTGCATTTCCATGGAAATTACCTCATAACCATGCAAGCAAATGGAAATTGGCAAAGCCAGTTCATTACAGGCAATAGGGGCATGTAACAATCATGTGTTTGTATGAAGCTGTGTGTAAGATGAAAGTAATTTAAATTTTGGTACGGTTGTATTCTTGTTGGAATGGAGTTAAAACAACTAACATTAACATCTAATCTTCAGAAGCCAGTAGTTTCCTCATTTACTGATCTTATTCTTTAAGTCCTGGTATGAAGTCAAAAATACGTTTTTTAAGCCAGGTTATACCCATTATTATACCCATAGGTATAATTGTGCTTTTTTTTCCTTGGTTGATACAAGAATTAGTTTCTTTTAACACTTGAAAATATTTGTTCAGAAATGTTTAAAGTCACAAATCATGTAAGTGTATATGTACCACTGCTGTGTTTATTAAATACCTTTTTTTTTTTTTTTTCTTCAGCAAAAGTACTTTAATTAAAGTACTTCAGGTTTTTCAAGGTGAATTGTAAGTCCGTTTCTTGCCACCAGGATATATTTGATGGAGCATCAATACTACTTTGAATTTCATCTTTTAACTGTGCCGTCATATCCAGTGGATCAAAGTCCTGTACTTTCACTGAATGTCATTGATTCCAGTGGGACCCCGATTCAGAAGTGCTGGGGATCTGTCCCTGCAAATCTGAGAGCTGGATCTGTGCCAGTATACAAAAATTAAAAGAACTCAGTTTACTGCTTCAGCCAGTTTACATATTTCAGAGTAGGCCAGTTGTTTGGTTTACTTTGTTCAATCTGTGTCTACTCATGACTGAGAAAAAGAGGGTGAAATTGAGGCAAAATATTCAAAGAGGAAAAGTAGAGTTTGCCAGCTTCTTACAGAAAAAAGTACTGTGTTTCAGCCTTTTAAACCATTTTTTTCAGACCTTCATGCCTTAAGTAATTACCATAAGGAAATAATTGCTTTGGTCAGCCTTGCTGGAAATAATTGCTCTGGTCAGCCTTGTTTACCAGCTATTGTGAGTTCAGTGTTGTTTGCTGCCCTGGGAAGAGTTTGTGTACCAGTAGGCAAGAAGATTCCACTGTCAATGAAAATCTTTTCACTTGGTTTCATTTCCAGCATCTCACAGAAACGGTAAAGGTGCAAGTGCAGCATAGGCACCAGAAGCAGTTAATGTAGCTTGGCTTTTGTAGACGAGGCATTTCCTCATTTGGGGTGGAGGGACATTCATATGACAGGACTCCATTTTATTTAAAATTTTAAAGTGTTAAAACTAGGACAGAGAGCAGGAGCTTTGAATTTAAACAAATATTAAAGATTTGAAGTTTTTTAAAATGTATACTATAGGACCATATTTGTCTAATGATGACATTTTCTACCGTGCGATGGTACAGCAAAAATAAGTATAATTCTCTCTCTATTTGTTTTTAATGTATTAGTAGGCATGTGTGTTTCTGTGTTTTTTTCAAACACCCACCACTGTCACAATAGTATCTTCAAAAGTAGCCTGTCAGGAAATTTACTGCAGGATACATTGCAGCTAAAACTGCTTTCTGACCTATTTACAAAGAGATCCTGCTGCCTGTTTGAATTCTCTTCTGAAGAATATCCAGTTTTCCACTGAAATTTTAAGAAGTTCTCCTTCTTACAAAAGCAAGTTAAAAAAATGGTTTCAAAGTGCAAAACCCTTTAATTTTACCAGAGTGGGTGTACAGGGCTTCTGCTTTCTTTATCTGCATGAGTTTAAATATGCCCTTGATTATTTCCATCAGAAAATAACTGCTTTACCTGTTTGCGTAGAAGGAAGACTGCTGCTAAGATAATCTGCTCTCAGAATCATTCTGATCCAAAGTGTGGGGTATATAATCTTGGATTTCAAATTGAGGATCACATTCACAGAGATGCTTCAGTCACTTTGCTCATAGGGGCTATCATTGAAGCCCACTTCAATGACTATTCTGGCTGCTCTGGCTTTTCTGATATATCACTTCTAAATTGTAATTCAAGTGATTTATAGTTAATGCTATGCATCTAAAGTCAGTGGAGAGTTTGCAGGTTAGTATTTTCTTGGAGTTGCAATACATTTGTTTATTGTACCTGTAGTTGTAAGGCTTTTTTTTCATGATTTACAGAAGATTAAAGCACACGAATGAAGTCAAGATACTTGAAGTTCTCTAGTGAAATAATTTCAAATGAATCAGGGAATGCTAATGTTAGTATTCTTAGATAGCAACATTATTAGACACATAAATTGTCGTTAGTGACCAGTGATGTGTTTGGGATAACTAAGTGTGAAATGACTTTAATTTTTTCTCGTATTTCTTGGGAGCTCCATTATTCTTTTTTGTTTTATTTTGTTTTCCCTAGCTTTTGTTGACAATAGTAAAGCCTTGCTTTTGGTTGGGGATTATTTGCTACGCTTTCAAGGACTTTATGTGACTTACAGTTTGTATTATGCACTACTGTGTATGTTGCTAAGCCAAAGGCTGAAATCTGTTCAGAAGCCAAAAGTGTCTTAATTCTCTGTGCAAAAGATAATTTAAGTGAATTCTATTTTCTTATTGCTTCTTTCTTTTTGTTTTCTTCTTGCCTTAAAGACAAAAGTAGTTTCACAATGCATTTAATTACCAGCCTCATCATAGGTCGTACAGTCTTTGATTATGCCATTTCTGAGTTTGGTATGTTTTTAGGAGAGACCAGAGTAGATACCATTATTGTGGAGTTTTTTGAAAATAAGACTGTTGCCTGTTGACTTGGAAGTGCTACAAATGATGGTTGCATGAAATAAGGCATTAACAATTCTGTTAATTTTGTACCATTTGACCATGGTAGCACACACATGTGAATGACAAATGATAGGAATTAGGGGTTTGTATCCCACGTATAAGATGGGTTTCATTATGCAAGGAAGTGTTCTGATTTCCTCTGGTTAGAAAAAGAGTTTAAATTGGATTTACCTGCTCTTTGTTCTGTAGTCAGGAAGGTGCTTTTTATAAATACTGTACTGAGACTTCCCTGTAGGCTTTACAAAGAATTGAAATTGTTGTGGAAAACAGCTGTTTCACACTCTTCCTTGCATCACATTTTTCTTGACCTAAGTCTGCAAATAGGGACTTGTAGCCAGACTTGACAATGAATAGTTTGAGAAGAATGCTTTATTTATGCAATGTTGGTAATAAAAGTTGTAGAACTTCTACACACTCTAATTCCTAATTAGCATCTGACCACATTAAACAAATTCACAATTAAGGACTCAGCAATCCAGTATTAGAAAAAGTGTGTTATGTGTTGAAAACTGAACATGTAATAAGGATTTGGTGGGCTTTCATTATGATTGCCTCACATTAGATTCAAGTTTTCTCAGTTTTTAGGTTAAAACATTGCTTTTTTATTTATCTGCTTGTCTTAATTATTAAGGATTTAATAGTTGCTTTTTGTTGGTGCTGAATCTGTTCTTCTCCCTCGTTCAAAGGCATTCAGAACTAAGCTTTAAATTTTAATTCTGAAAGCTGTTTCTGGTTTCTTTGTCATAATTTTTGATAAAGATTATGGTTGTTGATTCTGGAGGTCATTTATGAGTCAGAAAAGACTCAAACTTGTTTTCAAACATCTTTATGAACTTTGGAAAGATAAAGAAGGGAGAAGATTAGCAAAAATGGCTTTTATGTCTTGTATTATTTCATGATTTCTAATGATTTCACCTCAAATAGAATCAGAAAATCTTAAAGACTCCAAATGGATCATTTGTGATATGGATTTCTCATCTTGACCATTTTACACTTTCTGCACGTAGTGAGTTGCTTTAAGCTAAAAGAAATATAATTCATTGTCTAGAACTTAGAAGCTGTCTCCAAAATGTTTTTGGAATTGTTGACCTCTTCCTAACTGGTCTTCACCTACAAAAAAAAAAAAAAAAGTTTAAAAGAATCGTCACTTTGGGAGTAGAAGTTAAATGAACATTTAGTTGATTATAATGAACAGACACGACTGCATAAAAGGAGTAAAACACAAATCTGTGAAGTATAAAGGTTTAAAAGTTAGATTCTTTTCTAATTATTATTGCAATTTAATAGGAACATACTGTTACTTTGAGACCTACAATTCTCTGGGGTTTCCTAGTTTTTTGTTTTGATTTGCTGGTAATGAACACAGCTGAATTTGTGGAGATTTACCAATAAGAACTGAGTGTTCTGTAAATTCAGGAAACTGCTAACTTTTATGAGAGGTAAACTTTGTAGACGTCGTTTCTTTTCCATTCCCACTTGGGTATCACAAGATCAGTTGCATGATTAGCAGTATGCTAGTCCCTTTGTAAAATCCACCAACAGGACAATATAATGTATGTCAAAGGGAATTCCTCACATGCGAACCTTTTTCAATCTAGAGTACCTTTTTCTGCATCAGGAAATCTGCAAAATACAATAAAGATTAATCTTATGCTTCTCAAACATGCTGGAAACTTTCTCTTTTTTCCTTCTCTCTCTCTCTCTCTCTCTCTTTTTTTTTTTTTTTCCTTTTTAAATGATGTCTTATCACTGCTTGAGAAAGGTCCATTTGAATGACAGAGCCAAACTGAAGTCTCTATCCATATGGACCCAGTGAAGTCTTTATCCATATGGACCCCTCTTGTTTATTTATCTGTTGAAATACCAACAGTCTGTTTGCCCTCCCAAAAACTCAGTGATGCTAAGACTGGAATCTAACCTATTTGCATTTTTACTGGGATAAAGGCCCAGTTACCAAATACCCACATTGTATACGACATTTGCCAAAAATATTAGACTCTGCCTTATGCTCAGCTTGCAGATTGGGCATTCATCATGTCTGCCAGTGTATAGCCTTTCTCTAAAGTTCTAGTTAAGCTGTGCTTTAATCAAGAAAAAAATCAGATGATCTTCTAGCAGCTTTTTACATGTGGCTTCAGTTCGTAGCAGCATGTGTGAGCCAGCCTGATGTCCAGCCTCTGATCTGGCAATTCCTGTAGGCATGTTCTGAACTGCAAACATGTGAGTAACTCCATCGTTATACCTCAGACAAACTTGTACTGAACAGCGTGACCATAGCTAGTCCTCAGAAGACCATTTTCCAAAGATGAAGCTATTAGATATCAGACAGGATTCTTGACATCTGGGAAGAAAAGGGAGCAAATATCTTCTGATTTGGTCCAGGAAAATGATGCACTAAATCTTGTTGAGATTCAGTACAAGGAAGAGGGTGGAGATATCTGATGTCCGGGTTGGCTGAGGAGAACTGGACTTAGACTGTAAATCTCGTGCTTTCATCTGCTCTAGAGCTGAAGGGAAGGAGGGGATCGAAATTGAAGGCACGGTCATAGCTTAGATTTTAAAGGTGAGGGAGATCAGTTGAGGGGGCATTTCCTTGTCAAGGGAGGAAACTGAGTTAGGAGTCTCAGTGGGTGTGAAAGGATGAAGAAGATAGGCAGCAAAAAGAAGCTGAAAAATGTCAGTGACAAGGGAAATGCAGAAAAGGTGATCAAGATACAGGACAAAGTGAGGAAAGCTTTTCTTGCTCTTGGAGGAAGTTTTCTGCTATGACAGAAAGCAACTTTAGCAGAAAGCCAAATATTATACATGAAAGAGAAAGATTACCCCAAAATGTGGTAACATATTCATCATGTATGACCTAGTTAGGAAGATCTGTGTTTCTTCAATGCAATCACATTTGCGTGTGTGTGTATGTAAATATTTCTAAGAATTCATGTTTACTTAAGGAAGTGAGCCAGGGTTGCTCTTTCAGGCAGATTGATGCCCCTTTTGGTTGTATGAATGGGGAAGGGAATAGTTTGGTCAGCTGTGAGAAGGCAATTAGCACTAGAGTGGGAAGTATTGCAGATGTGGTCCATCTATTTCTCTGTCTTTGTAGGATCTGAAGCCAGCTTTGAAAGTAGCTGTAGGTACAGGAGGGAGAAACAGTTTATCTGACCTTGGCTGATGTTCCCTGCACTGCTTGTGATTCATCCAGTCCTGCAGGCAAGTTGGGAGAAACAGGTGGTGCCTCAGCTGGTGAATTACTGGAGAGAGAAGAAGAGTCTTTTGTTTGGCAGCAGCAGCCAGCCTGATGAGCTGTTGCCACTGTTTCTGGCACAGGTTAATGGGAAGAGGAGGGGAAATGCACACGGCGCTTGCCACAGCTGCTATTGCTGCTGGAGTCTTCTCTACTGATTTTTTTTTTTTGCTTGTTTTTAATTAATTAATTAATTAACTTATTTATTTTTGTGGCAAAATCAAGCAAAAGTGCTTCAACAAAACCAGCATGGTGTTCTTCTGGGACCAGGAATATGACACATGTTAATTAACTCGAACTGATGGGGAAAATACCACCTCGATGTTTGTGAACTGAATGAGGCATGATATGAAAATAGGCTAGTCAGCTATAATCATGTGCATTTCTCTTCCCAAGTATGGGTGTCAGTGTTCTGCCCAGGATCACTCTGAATATTACAAAAAGAGCAAAATACTGCCCACCATCCAGCATGCTTATAGATATGTTAAGCACGTAAAGAGAAAACACGAGTATTTCAGCCTTGTGTTTTTGAATTTATGTTGGGAGGCCAATTATCACAGACATGGATAAATTGTAATATATGAACAGTTTCCTTGTTGTGTCTTTCTTTTAGGGTTTCTTCTTTGACAGTATGAAAAATAAAGTTTTATTCAGCTTCAGTGTACAAAACATCTTGCTAGCTTTATTCAGCAGGCTTTGATGTGGTAGATTGGGTGCTTCAGTTGGGCTGGTTTTTCTAAAGTAAAAATATACAGGAAATGACCTTACTGAAAATATTTGTATATTTTTGCTGTGATAATATAAATTTAAGAATTATAACAATATTAAAAACAGTTTGAGGGAAAAGTGACTTTTTCTTTAATTCTTCCTCCAAGTGGAAAAGAATATTTCTTCTTAACCTGACAAAAGAAGAATGATTGCTCTTAGAAAAACAGTTTTATATTTTGTGATCCAGGTGCTCTGACATAATTTTAGGACTTAATTTCTTATCTGTCAGGAAGGCAAAACCTCTTCATGCCCTGGGAATCTTCTGCAAGCAGACTTCTTTGTCTTCCCTGATTCCATTCCAGATGTCAGGGAAGTCATTTGTGCTGTTGGCAGCTTCTTGCGCAAGCTGTAGTGGTGGTGCTTTTTTTTTTTTTTTTTTTTTTTTTTTTTTTCTTTTTTTTTTTCCTTCAACAATACACAGAGCAGCTATGGAGGGGAAAAACAAACAAACAAACAAAAAAAAAACAACCCAGAAAACAAAAAACAAAAAAACCAACCACCCTACTCTTATTTTGATAGGACTGGAAGTGAAATCCCCGTAACAGGAACTCATTGTAAGGTCTGTATGCGACACGCTTCTTCACAAAATGGCAGCAGATCAACAAACAGGCAAAAACACATCAGTGGTTGTTTGGTACAATGAAGAAATTCTTTTCTATTTCTTTGAATTTGAGTTTTCAGTCTTTATGTGCTCTAATATGTTGTTCTCTGCTTGGTGTTGGGCTGAGACCTACACTAATGTTGACGAGTGTTGAAGTGAGCTCAGCGAGCTGCGCAGCATTCTCCAGGAAACAAAGATGAGTCATGATTTACTGACGTGTGCATGATAAATGGAACTGCATTGTTTGAGATGATTTTATTTTATAAGCATAGAGATCATGTATTCCAGTTGCTACAGTTGCTGGGTCAGTCCAGGAGCTATTCAGCTGTGTCCTCCCGATTTGTAATGCTTTGCTCCTTCATGGTGCTCAGTAATGAGTCTGGACGTTGAGCAGAAGCTCCTGAGTTGTGGCAGAACGTTAATACTATCTCACAGGAGTTTCTGACTTTTTTTCTTATGTGCTTGATTCTTTAGTGAGTCATAAATTGGGTGAGATCTCCATT
The DNA here is from genome assembly GCF_964035555.1 of Netta rufina. Taxonomy (NCBI): domain Eukaryota; kingdom Metazoa; phylum Chordata; class Aves; order Anseriformes; family Anatidae; genus Netta; species Netta rufina. The sequence continues at coordinate 123,736,882 of NC_140124.1, forward strand.
TTACTCTGCTTTATTTTTTTTTACCCATGCTTTTTTAGTGGTTGCTAATGTGTTATGTAGGGTATCTTCAAAAGCGTCTATAATTTTATTTCTTTTCAGTTAGCTTGGCAGCTGTCAACTCCTTAGTAGTTTCTGGGCATCACTGTATATTTTTCTTTTCATGTCTGTTATTTCTATGCCGGGTTCCTCCTTTAAGCTGTGTCTGCAAATGGCCTGCTTTTTATTTGTTTACTGATCTCGAAGAACTGTTCCTGGCTGTCCTCACTTGATGTTCAAATAATGCTGGAGTCTTTTGAATAGTCATCTCTCTCTCAGACCCACTGTGTGATCATGCAAGTTCAGAGGCACTTTTCCATAGTCACAGTGGACTGACTACCTTCTACAGACACAGTGGGCTTAAGGTTATTTTATACTGTAACAAAAAGCAATTACTTCTCCATCCTCCCACCTGATGAGAGCTGTCTGTGCTCCCTAGCAGAATCATGGAGCAGAGGGTTTAGTGTCAGTGGTGTCTCTGCATTACAGGCAGGAGGTTGGTAAGGGCATTTGGCATCAAGGGGGCATTTGGCATCAATGGGGCAAAGCCAGAGGTTCCAAGGCTTTGTATTATGAGTGATGACCGATGGATGGATGGATGGGTGGAGGTCTCCTACTTGATGTACCCTGAATTCTATCTCACCACTCTTCTGGGAAAGGTGAAATAATTCATATAGCTTTGAGATATGTATGGTTTCCTAGTACTTTCATGTAAGTGCTTAGAGAGATTCAGTGCTTTGTGGGACATAGTGTTAAAACTTTTTCAAGAAGCAAAGATGCATTGATGGGAACAAGAGCTGGCAAATCTTTAGGAAAAACTAGCGTCGTGGCTACACTACCCCTGCCATATGAGGACAGCAACATAACATGTTGACTTCTGCCAAGTGGCTGGAAAGGGCTAAAGTCACCCTAGCCCATGCCTGCCTTAGTGACCTGTGGCTGGGTTCTGCGAGAGCTTGGATTTTCCTGGATGCAGTTTCTGATAACCTCTGCAGATGAGAGGTCTGAGACAGTTCTGCTTGGATGAGTGAGGAATCTGTTTATTGCAGTTGATGTATACTCTTGTTGACCTCATGACTCTCAGCTAGTATCTTGAATCGCTCAAGAATAACTAATGCCCCAGCTCCCAGCTCGTTTTCTGTTTCACCTTCTTCAGCCAGCTGAATACTCACCTACCTTCAGGGTTACGGGAAATGAACATCTTCTGGGATAACATAAATGCTGATGAGCAGTATGTTTGGTCTATGGGGAAATAATGCAAGCAGAGAGAGATTACAGATAGTAAAAGTAGACATGATTTTTAGAGGTAGTTCTTGTGATTTTTTTTTTCCCCCTTTCAATGTGGAACTATATTTAAAACCGTGCATTGGTTTAGTGAGAGCTTTCAGAAATGAATTTCAAGTCAAAGAGCTTAACAGGCTTTCACTATATGTGGGATTGTTTATGCACTGTACAGGCAATACATGCAACAAATTTGCCATAACCCCTGTGGATATTCATAGCAAGGAAGGATATAAAGGGCTGTTGTCCACCAACAGTTAACAAATGAATTAATGGACTATTTTGATATCAATAAAACATTAGAAAGAAAGCACAAATAGTCAGGAAAAAGAGGGATTTAATAAAGCTGAAGGTCTACATCATTGTAGAAAGTGATATGAAACATGCAATATACTGGCAATAATCCAAACTTAATTCTGTTTATGTCTTGGATAACTAGATTTGTTTCGTCAGTAATAAAAATGTTCCCTGTTACATAGTCCTCTTCAGCAGAGAAAGGATCCCTGCTTGGGAATGAAAATATTTAAGTCCCAGAAGAGAGAAAAAAAAGGCATGCTGTGATGGCTATCCTTCCACACAGGGGTTATTTATTGCCTCTTTTATGGAATTTGCACCACGCCAGAATTTAGATGAGTTCGTGTACAGTGTACAATGCACAGTGTCTTGGAGCTAAACAGTTGTGAAAGACATGACATTTGTGCTCTCGAGGTGCCAGTTTTTAATGACTGAAGAATATGTGTGCCTGTATGAAGGATTATCAGTGTAAGATTTTAGTCTGCAGTATGCGGATATTTTCAGAATGTGTCTAAGTCTTTGCAATGGAATGAATTCATAAAAATTATTGATAGCCTTTGGACCTTGAATGTGATTTCTTTCTTTTGGGAATGACTTACTGTACATCTTTTCTCGTTTCCAGTTCTTGAATGTGAAACATAACAGAACTTACTCTTTTTTTTTTTTTTTTTTAAATTTCATTAGTGATATTACTTACTTCTTATTTGATCCCCAAGGGTGATTTTCCTGAGAAGGGGAGAGTGAACACTGTCATTAAGCAAAACCAGGTGCAGCTGACTGCGTTGTTTAAACCAATTTACTTTACAATAGATTTGATTATTAATACATCAGAAATCTTACTTGTGGTTGCTATGGTAAAAGTTGCACTTCATAATAGTATCTACAGACTAATTTTAATTTAGAAATTAGAGGTTCATTTTGGCTTTTCTTGTAGTAAATTTGTAAAGTGTTAGGACTATATTTTGAAAGTGACTCATTTTGCTCTTGCTTGATTGTAATATGAGTGCAGGGTGGAAGCTGTATTTGAGAGAACATTCAGTTTCTCAGCTTCAAGATTTCATTGTTTAACTCTTTCTGTACTCTGTGCAGATAAGCTTTTATATCATGTTAGGATAACAGAGCCCCTAAATGCTTTATAAATAAAGTACTTATTTTAGACGCAGAATAATATTCTAATGTGACTCTGCATCCAGAGCATAAGAAACAAGTTGTTTTGGGAAACAAGTTATAATCATAAAATGCCAAAAGCTATTCAAGTGTTCCTGAATTAACTGTTCCCCTATTTGTCTTGTTTCATGCAGGCTTTTCTTCACCGAATGATCCAATGTGCTACAGCCAAAGTGGATAAAAATGTTACCGAAGAGACAGTTAAGGTTAGTCAGCTAATTGCATATGTGTTTTATTTTGTTTCTGTTGTTTTATTTATCTGTTTTATTCTTTTGCAGATGTTGTTTTCAAATATTGAAGATATTCTTGCAGTTCACAAAAACTTCCTGTCCCTCGTGGAGGAGTGCTTGCAGCCAGAACCGAGTGCGCAGCATGAAGTTGGAACTTGCTTTCTTCATTATGTATGATATCTTCTCTTACAGCCTTATTTCACTTTCACTTTTTTCTTTTTTCTTTTTTTTTTTTTTTTCCTTTTCTGATTGTCTTTACTAATTACTGTCATGATGATGACGGTACATAGTCATGAGGACAAAATATGACTTGATTGCATAATGTAGAGTACTTTGAGGTCATCTGTTGGTTACTGCCATTGCCCAAAAAAAAGGGGGGTGGGTGAGAATAAAGAAAGAACATGTAAGATTGGCAAGCTTTTGCTATTTACTCATTTTTATATTCAACAAAGTAGCCTGTAATGTCTTTTGTAGCTATGAATTGGGATACTTTTTCACAAAATACTGACTTCTTTTATTTTAAATGCAACAAAAACTAAACCTGTTGGTGATAGCATTTTCCTTCAAACAAACGTGTAAGTTTGTATCTGCTGTCAGAGGCTTCACATAAACCCATCTTTAGGACCCTTGCAGCCAGTGAGTCAAAAGTATTTTCTTAAAACTAAGCATAGCCTTAAATGTTTTGGCTGCCAGAAACTCGAACATTTCCTATGACTCCTTCTGAATAGCAAAAGGAATGACAAAGGTCTTGCACTTGCTGAGGCCTGCTGAAAGCCACCTGAGAGCTGAGTGGTAGCTAGGGTGCTGCTGGCATGTGGGGCTGTGGGAGAGGAAGGGACCCTGTACTGGGCCACCGGTGTCTGATGGTGGCCCGCAGGAGTGCTGATGAGTCAGCAAATAAGATACTAATTGTTTTCTTCCCTTTTTATTTTTTTCATCCCATGTTTTGGTGATAGCCCAACCTCTGAAATTTTTCAGAAAATTCTCAAGTGATGCTTCCAGACTGTTCAACTTCATAATTCTAATTAAAAACAGAAATAGAAAGTAGAAGAAAGGCTGGAGCTCATATAATAAATGTAGGAGGAATAGTTGACCTTCCAAAATGAAGACTATATTAACTGTTCAGCTTTCAAAACTGTGCTTTCCATGTTTGTTTTTTTTTTTCTTTTTTTAATTAAAAAAAAGTCCAAATGGCAACTGAAGAACAATCTATTTCTTTGTTTCTGCAGAAAGAGAAATTTCGTATCTACGATGAATACTGCAGTAACCACGAGAAGGCACAGAAAGTTCTGCTTGACCTTAACAAAATAAGAACAGTACGGACATTTCTTTTGGTAAATAAACTTTGAATTGGTGTTCTAGCTTGGTATTTTTTGACTGGGCAGTGAATGGTTAGCACTGTTGTCTTCACCATGCAACAATAATGAGCACACCTGCTTGTAGTGGGCAGTGGGCGTTTCAGCTGGGGGCGATGTTTTCAGGGGAAGGGTTATGTATATCGAATTCTCACTGCTGCCTTTGGACCCCTGCATTATCACAGCATTAGGCACTATGCCTAGATCTTGCTGGCCAAGAAATAAGGGTGTAAATCCAGCTGTGTCTGTCGGAAGAAAAAAAGAATAGAATAAGATATGTTAGGAGTGGTAGGGGAAAGAAATTAGAGAAAGGAAGCTGAAAGTTTAGGCAGAGCTTCTGAAGACTTGGTACACATACTGGTACTGTAGTGAAAGCTGTGCCAAACAGAAAAATGTTTTGTTATGGATTGTAGAGTAGCCATCCTGATCTTAGACACTGGCTTAAGCCGAGGTCAAAGAAAACAGCTACACAATTAGTCTTCACTTTGCAAGACAATTAAGGAGGAGTTTTAAAATATTGAGTATGACAGTCCTCATTGTTTTTCTACAGCAAAAAAAAAAAAAAAAATCCGTGCAAATACTGAGTTTCCTAATAGCTGAAATTATTTGTTAAAAGAAGATTTTAGTATGGAATGATTTTTGTGTTTTCCTTCATGGCATTCTGTGATAACAAGGTCAACTTTGAAATGCATGGCCTTCTGTGTTGGAACTTACACACTTGAGAAGGTGCCCTCAGATACGATACTGAAGTTTAGAGTGATCAGGTCTGATTATTGCATTTTGGGACTAAGAGTGAACTTAAGCAAATGTCACTATCAGCAAAACATCACAAATGTGGTTGAAAATGTCACGTTTTATTTATTTATTAATTTTTAGCATGCAGTAGGCTTTCACTACTGCTGTTGACACAGTTCTTGGTGAAATTATCCTAGTGCATCTTACTAAATTTTGGAAGGATACTGGTTTTGACTCCCTTAACATACAGCCGAGTTGGGGGATATGAAACTCCATTAACTTACAGCCAAATTAATAGCGGTGTGGGAATTTCCTCATTGCGGGGTTGTACTGGGTGACATCCTTTCTGATAAAGGAACCCAAGTGTGCAGCTGTGGCAGTTCATGATATGTTGGTGTCATGTATTCCCAGGAGCAGGTATAGGGCTTCCATATCAGCTTTGTGTTCCTCATAGATTTGGGATGTGTCTGTAGAATAAGTGGCAGCAGTCTAATGTAGAGAACAGGAGGTTCTCCAGGTTTACTCTTCAATTTGAAAGCAAAATTGAAGCCTTCTAGCCAGACAGAACAGTCGAGATCATTAGAGATGTGGTTATCTATAAATAGCTGGGAGTTGAAAGTAGATTTTTGAGCCTTTAAGTATAAAGACAAATATTACACGAACATATAGCACACATTTCCATTATCCTGTTCAAGTTAATCAGTCGTTTTTTAGTAAAGCTTTTGATTGGCAGGTTAAATGAGATCTTTTAGGATACAGGATCCTTTAGGATAGGACAGAAAGTTATTGACCAGGAATACAGAGCAGACACTTAAAGGTGAGAGTACAGACTCCCACAGCAGCACTGTGTATGGGGCATGTGCTTTGTGTGTTCAGCACTGGGCAGAGTGGCCAGGCACTTTTGTAGCCTCTGTTCCATCAACAACGTGTCTGCATCCAGATTTGTGGCTCATGTCAAGATACTATCTGGCTTTGTTAAAATACTTTTGTTTAATGTTCTTGGTTTAGATATCTTGATCTATGAAGCCTTAGTTTATCTCATGCCATTGCATCACAATTCCTTCTCATCTCTTGATAAAATAATTTCCATCATTACCATAGGTCTTTATGTACTTACACTTTAATTCCAGCAATTCCAAATATTTGCTGTGATGTCCCTTGCATACTTGGTTATTTCAAATAGCCCTTATTTTCTCTCACAGCTGCTTTTTCATGGATGCTTCCACCATTTAATTATATTATAATACATTTAATTTAGTGTATTACTTGCTTTGATGGTTGAAAGTCTTGTCTAAACTCACATATTCTTTAGTACATGACTAAGTATATTTATTCATTGCACATCATGTTTAAATATAGAAGCATGTAAGCAGAAGACCTTTATTGTATTCAGATGGCCTTGCTGAAACCAAGGTTAAACCATTTTTAATACTACTTTCTATCTCAAACAACATATGTACTGATCACTCTGAGTTCTTGTTGTTGTTATTGAAGTGTAAAAGCATATTTTTAGCATTTTATTTATTGCCTTTTATTGTCAACATTTAAATAAAAGGCAACTGTTAGTTGGATTGGATGAAGAAGGGGTACCTGCATCATGATGCCTGCATAATATCGTTGCAGTTTTTTTGTCACGGATGATAGCCAATGTACCTGTCTGTGCATGTAGATCAAGTTTGTTCTTGCAAACCTCCGTCATCACATAGTTAACACAGATGCATGTAATCCATACACAGGTTAGCCATTTTTTCTGTGTGTGTATGCACTTTATTTCTGATAATTTTCAATGGCAACTGCTTACGTTACAGAAACTTGGTACCTAATGGAGATTAAAACCAGTAACAGACTCCTCTCTTGAATTCTTGCATAATTCATGATTTGAGAAAGCGTAATTTTCTCAGGGTTTTTAAATCATTTGTTGAACTTTTGCACTCTAGAATTGCATGCTCCTTGGAGGACGTAAGAACACAGATGTGCCGTTGGAGGGGTATCTAGTAACGCCAATACAAAGAATATGCAAGTATCCTCTTCTTTTGAAGGTACTTAAGAGTTTTTTATCCAGGATTTCATAATCTCTATGTAAAACTGGTCACTAAGAATATTTCAGAACAGCTGGAACAATCTCCCTATGCAGTGAATAATCTCTGTTAGATACTGGACCCAGACTTGCTCTATTAAAGGTAGTGTCAGCTCTTCTGACTTCAGTATCAAAAGGACTGAGGAGTCTGGCTCAATTAAGATTATTAGGTCCCTTCTGCATCTAGTGGTGAGGTTGCCTCCTGATTGTTGAGTTGAAGTGAACCATTTAAGTGAGTTTAATGAGACTAGGTTTGGCCATGTCCTTGCTTAAAAGGCTTGGGATAGCAGAGCTTGTTGCCAACATGCTTTGCTGAATCTAATCTGCCATCAGCAAAGTGTAAATAAAAAATATTTACGAAGATGTTTTTAAAGAAACACTTCAGAATAACAGTAAGATGCTGTATGTGGTTTTATGCATGTTTGCACATTTATGCTTATCTTACTGTTATGGCTTAAAATAATATAATGTGTTAAATGTACTAAAAAGCATTACATATTCAAATCTCCAAGTTACTGAAATTTTCTAATGTTAGGAAATAAAATAATACAATGATCAGGAAAGTAAATATTTAAAATGCATTTATGCGTAACAAATTTGAATTTAATCTTGTTTATCGTTTCAAACAGAGAGAAAAGCAAGAGCACATCCTGCTTTAGAAGCAACTTGAAATATGATTGTTAGACTGTATTTTTCACAATGCATGTGTGAGTTTAGATCTGAAACATTGCCAGTTATGAGGCATATACATTTCATTGCACTGACATAAAAACATAAAAGTAAATATGTTAAAATAAAGATTTTTTTAAACAAGTTAAAGGATACAGTTGCAATGAGGTTTGAGTCATCCCAGATACCTGTGGTTTTATAGTTCACTTGGCCAATTATTATTTTTTTTTAATATTCTATTTTTTGAATGGAGGATCTACAGACAAAGCAGGGGAAATTGACTAATGAATTACACCAGGGACACATTGAAATGAAGATATTTATGTACAAAAAAAATCAATACAGGGTGTAGTGTCAACAGGGTTAAGGCTTCTTGCTAAGCCTCCAGAAAGAATGTACCCAAGCCTCCATCAGGATATTCACTGAAGGCTGCATTTAGTCAGTCCAGCTGTAAAAGTGGAGTTAGTAGTTTGAGATGGGAAATCTCCAATGAATACTGGCAACTCTGCTTTTGGTTTTCAGTATTGCTGCCATTACCAATAACCATCCAAAATCAGTGAGTCACCTAAGCTATTGTTCACTTCTCTGGTGTATTGCAGTAGATTAAACAATAGACTGGGGCTAAAGAAACTTTTTTTTGGTCCTAAGTTGCAGGAAAGGCAGGTGTGGATTTTGACGTCAGTAAACTAACATTTTAAAGCAGAGTTGTTATCTTTGTTGTTGAACAATTCCATCTCATGGAATAATAATAATAAAAAATAACAAAAAACACAAATATGAATATGAAGAAATATTGTCGGGGAAAGAAAAGTAGCAGAAATGCCAACTTTTTCCTACGTAGTGATAATTTTTATTAATAGCAATTTATTTCTCTGAGTTTTAGTGTCCTACTAGAACACAGCACTAGAGGGTTTATTTTCTTTTCCACATAGTAAAAGAGAAGTCTGTTCATGTTTTGATTTTATATTCTAGTCAATTTAAGCCTCTTGTAATGTTCATTTAGAGATCAAAGACAAGTTGTTTTTTCTTTTAATGTCTACATAGGAGTTACTGAAGCGGACTCCAAGGAAGCACAGTGACTATGCAGCACTTATGGAAGCCCTCCAGGCCATGAAAGCTGTCTGTTCCAACATAAATGAGGCCAAGAGACAAATGGAAAAATTAGAGTTTCTGGAAGAATGGCAGTCTCATGTTGAAGGATGGGAGGTAATGTCACAAGATGTGTTGCTTTTTATGAAGGAGGAAGTAACAGTTTTCAACAAGCCTGTATTGCACTGTTTTTGTGATCCTGAGGTACTGTGAAATCCACTCTTCTGTGAAATTACAGCTTTTATTTAGTATCTGTTCTCTAAGTTAAGTGTTGCTCCATGACTGAGCACTGCTGTATAGCAGGCTTTCAGGAAAGATGGCAAATGCTCAGTGTTTTATTTGAAGTCTTGGTCATTTACATCAACATATATGTGTGCACATGTATACATTATATAAATCCCAATCCTAACTGCTGCTCTGACTCTATTGTTGTCAATACCTGCTTAAGAATGTTTATCTGGTAGAAAAATGTTTTGATTGTTGATCATTCTGTAAGAATCTCTATTTTTTGTCAGCTTGTACGTAGACACAGCTTGTAGCTAGTCTACATAGCTGAGCTAAGGTGACATAAATGTGTTAAGCAGACTCTATGTAAGAAGTCTTGTTTTGTTTGGTTTTGTTCATTTTTAAATGGTTAGCAAATATTATGGTTTTAATATTTTATTTTTGTGAAGAGACAGTAAGTCTGCTCATGAGTTAGACATCTTAATAGTAAAAAGAAGAGGCAACCTTTCCCCTAAATAGCAACATGATCAAGTAGTTGTGCTGCCAAAACCTTTCTTTTGCATTATATTGAGTGCTATGATTATTTTCTACAGAAATATAGATACAGATACAGGTATTTCTTCAAGTTGCTTTGGGTGTTTTGTATCCAAATGTTTGACCTGCACGGATTGAGGTAAACACAAGTGAAGTCCCAGTAAAATAAATGTAAAGCAAGCAGTGTTAACATTTTTTTTTTGGTCATTTTTGAATATTATACACAGGATTTTTTAACACTAATTTCAACATGGAAGTACTTTGCTTTTCTGAAAACTGTACTCAGATGTTCTACTCCTCTTTCTAGGAGAGCTGCTTAAGAAATAGGGGAAGGGATTTTATCTTAGTAGTACCAAACACCAGTGGTGTTTTATCTTGTCTGAATTTGAGTCCTTTTCAAACAATAGAGAGAAACAGGCTATTTGGTGATAAGATCTACCTGATGTACTTTTGAGCAGTACTTAGCTGAGATGAGTTTCATCCTGGATGTCCCTGCTTCTCTCCACTGATAATGAGAGAACCTCATTGATTGGCATCTACATTTGGTCCAGTGAGTAACTCCATCTCCCAATGCCTCTGTATCTCTGTCCAGTCTGATAATTGACCTTCAGTTAATCACTCACGCTGGCTACCTGCCAAGCTTTAACAACTTGACTGCTGTCTACAAGATTGGTGACCAGTCTGAAGGCTGGCAAACTATAGTGAGTGGATCACGTGCTCCTCATTGTAAAGTAAGGACTAATGCAACCTCCGAAGCTCTCCCCTCCAGTCCTGTGCTAATTCTGATGTGTATAGGCAATGACTCTTTGCTTTGCTGAAGGTTTACTGGCTGGAGAAGATAGAAAGAAAAAATTACTGTTATTTTTTTGCATGCTAGTCTGTTAGACTGAGATCTGATTTTTGGCTATGTAGTGGGAAATGGCTTCATACAGTGCAGAGGAAAGAAAGGGTTAGCGACACTGGTGGGACCCTGAGTCAGAGGAGACTTTGAGATGGACCTGCCTGAACTTTAACTGACAGAGTTCCAAAGTAAGTATAACTACAGAAAATAGAATATAGGCAAGAATAGTCAGCTGTTAATTAAGCATTCATAGTAATAGAGACACCAGAGAGGAAAAATAGTTTATACATAACTCTGTTCCCTCCCTGCTGTTGCTAAGACTGTGGGTTTATGATCCTAAACAGTGTTTTCTCAGTGGCAGTAAACTTTGTACAGGACCTGCTGGTCTTCCCCAGAAACTTCCTCTTCTGTTTCCCTGTACTCTGTCCTTGTGCTCTGGGTTCCCAATTTCACATTGTACATGTGCTTACACCTGAACTTCTTGAACTTACTCTGCCTAAGGTTGCCCTCTGCTTGTCCAGCAGAGGATTCAGTCTCCCCCTGCCTCCCAGAAGGGTTCAATGAAGAGCCACTATCTGAAAGGAGAATAAAAATTACTGTAAACAAAGAACTCCCTAAATACTGTCCATGATGCTTGCCTATCTGCTCCATGTGTAATCTGATGATCTGTGGAATAAACCTTTCATTTATTATTAATTGAGTAGTATGGGAAGATCTGATTCATTCTAAATGTGGATTAAATAACTAATTTTACTTTAATCATTTTTTTCCGTGCTTCTTCAGTACACTTGTAGTATTTGAAATACATCTTATCCATTGTATGAAATACTTACAGTATTTTTCCTTTTCCTGTGTGACAACATTTTCAAGAACTGCTCTTCCATTTCTGTAATTGGGGTAGGTATAATTTAGAACGGAGAAATCTGCTTATTCCAGAACTCAGAGCACAGTAGTCTTGTTCTAGGACTGTTGATACAATACATTCCATGAAAATTCACTGTGCCTCAAGATGAGGAATCTTAGCAAGTACAAAAACTCTATAATTGCTGGTCTGTATTCAGGCAAACCTTTCTGCCTTTAGTTATAATCCTCAGTCTCAAAATAAGCCATTAAAGACAAATAATAAATGACATAGAGTGTGTAGTCATGCCAGGATATTGTTTGCAGAATTTTTAAAAAGAAAGAACTTGGATAAAATAAAGCTTTAAATGTTATCGTTGAGAAGTCTACTTGATCTAACACCTTCCAAAAGAAGCAAATATCTTAACAGCTGCTTGTTTAGACTACATAAAAATAAGTTTCTTTTTTATAATTACCTTGAACTTGTGGCCATCATCTATATCTCGGAAAGATTAGGGCATGTAAACATTAAAATGCATGTTGTTGCTTGTGCAACACCTTCATGGAAGAAGCAATAACAAGTAAAACCATTATGTTACTAATATTTTAAGGCAAGGGAAACTTGTTAAATAATCCTTATTGCCTATCACAGATTTTATTCCTTCTGTTACTTTCAGATTTTCAATTAAGTCTGCTGCAGTGATTAAATTTTTCTACTTGCTTTCAGTGCCTTGAGTTTTATACATATGTCAAATACATCTTAATGAACACACTCAAGTATAAAGTTACAGTATGATTAACTCAGTACATTATTAGTCATGTAACTTGGTTAAGAACTGACTGTTCTCAAAGTTCTAACCCTGAAAAGGGAATCCACTTTCCTGCTTTAAGCTTCCTCTGACTCCTTAAGAAGACATCCACTAGTAAAATATGTATGCTGTTGAAGATATATTAATGGGGGACAAAGGAACCAATATGGACAGAAACATGCAAGACGTAGACTTATTCTCTTTCTGCTCTGTATGTGTTCTGTGAACCATAACATAGTAATTTCCTTCCAATATTGATTTTTTTTCCTAGATTTAATTTTAGGATTTCACTTGTGCTTGAACTCTGAAATAGTGCCATTGTCTTAAAATAGTCTGTTTTCAGTAGAGTTATGTGGTGTTTATTGTAGCTGAGCTGATCAGGTTTGATGTTATCATATGGCAGACACAGGGTACCCAATCTGGCAAAATTGCCCTGATCTTAATATATGCATCTTTGAAATGGTAAGAATTCCAGAGCATTTGTGAGAGCTAACAATATTTTGAATGAATCCCAACAACAACTACAAAAAAATCTCTGAATGCGATGCATGGGAGTGGATTTAATTAAATAAACATCTGGTTTTCTGCATAGACTAAAAATAAAGAGACAAACTTGTTGGAGATTTCCTTCCAGAAGGAAATGCTTAGCACATTGCTTGGCCCCAACTAGAAGGAGGAAAGGGGGAAAAAGAAAAGACTATTTTTAGAATCTGTTCAAAGCATGACTTGAATTCCTGTACATAAGTGTCATAAAATGAAGCTTGCATTTGTTATGATAAAAATACAGATTCATGGAAAAATGGAACATCTGCTTCACGAAAGAAAATTTTGAATATAATGACTTTCTTATTTAATTTCCTAAGTGGTTAAATTTATTGGCCTGAATTCAGAACTTGTGTAGGTGGCTGTCTCAGCTGGAGAATGGCTCAGCAGCTGAAGGAGCCTGTCAGTAAAATTTGCGTAGATGTTTCAGTGAGAGAAGAAAAAATAAAATTATTGCATTTGTTGTAAGCTGAAAACAGAACAACCCAGGTTGAGTCACAGGCCAACTTAATAACTGTAGCATCGAATATTCCATCTCTTTCTATTCCACCATATCATCAAATGGTATTTTAATACAGATTTCTATTTTAAACTCCAGAATTTTTAGCCCTTTCCCCTGTTTATGTCTATGTCTCACGAACACATGAAGGTGTTCATGAGTAAGTTAAAAAGTAAGTTAATATCTGCAATTTCTAACCTTTATTACTGTTAGAGTGGTGGCCAGTGAATCAATACACTTGGACCTCCATGTTTGACTGAAATTTGCCCAAAATATGTGGAAAAGTAATTTTTCTAACAGCTGAAATGAACAAATAACTGCTTTTAAATGCATGGTAATGAAGAACATTTTTTTACTGTCTGAGATGGGTATTTAATGACTTAAGGATGAAGGGGATATTATTTTCTCTCTCCAATGCATTTTAAATGTATTTATTTTGTGATAAGGACTGCTCTAAAGTTAGACATTTGGAGTCTTCAGTGACTCGGTAGGAAAGATGGAGGACAAACAAGTCTAAATTCATGGTAGAAGTCTGCTTTTCAGGTCTTTTTTTTTTTTTTTTTTTTTTTCTTTTTTTTTTTTCCCAACTGAATCCATATGTTTTGTTGGAACATTTTGTTTCTACAATAATTATTGTAGAATTATTGATTATTGTTAATTTTTAAATCAACATATTACATAAATTCTGGTTTCACTGATAATATCCCATCCGCTATAATTGCAGGTACTTTAAATGTATAGAAACATGAGTTGTAGCCTGGTAGCACTGACTTTTACATTTAGGTTAAGCAACTATATGATCTTCATGTGAAAGCAATGAGTATAAATGTGTGTATTCATGAAAACTTTAAAAAAGCGAATTACATTTCAGATTCAAATTGCTTACATTTGAGATTTCCTTGGTAGTTTGAGTTTAAGCATTTAATGAAAACTTGTTTGTCTCAGAAGGTTTTGATAATATTCGTTCTAAAATATTGCTTGTAGGTATTGTAGTTCATTTTTAGCTGTGGAACCAGTAGCCTCTCCTGCTTCAGGGATAAGAGTATCCTCTCATTCGTTATTGCAGCCTTGAACCTTCCCCATGAGAAAGTCCTCCAGCTGCTGGATTAATGAGTTATCCTAATGCTCTGGGTATAAACTGTAGCTTGGGTGTTTCTGCTGTAAAGCCACGTTCAAAGTGTGGATGCATCCTTCATTAAAAAGTTCTTATAGTTTTCATTTCTCCTTTGAACTGTATAGGATATGGTAGTCTTTCATCCTAACTGCTTCGTCATTCTTTTTTTTTTTTTTTTTTTAACCTCTTGGGGATGCAGTGGAGTGCTTAACCCCAGGTGTAGGGACAGCAGTACTTCCATATAATACACCCTTCCTCTTTTGTCCCTTTCAACTCCATGCCTATCCAAACTGTAGGAGCAGAGCAGGCTGACACTCACGGTGTTAAATACATAAGGCATGGTGGGGGGACCAGAAGAAAAAAAATTTTGGCACTGGCAGTGTTATGTAGGACAGCCAGATGTGACTTCTGATCCTGTTATCTTATTCCCTTGGACTTCAGTAAATACAACAGCAATAACAAAATTCACTGGCCTGCGGCCATACCACCATGGGTTGTGATCTTGTCAGAAGGTATAGGATAACTGAAGTTAACATTGTTGAGTGTTTGGAAGGGAGGTCTCTGAGGGAAAAAAAGTATATTTAGAATGTTTTTTTCATCATCTAGCAGTTTGCATTAGAACAGGAGGAAAATGAAGAACAAAACAATAGCAGAGGGTAGTAATGTGACACAGATAATACTTACTCTGATATTGCAATGCTGAACTTAAATAATGACTTAGGTAAATCTTAGGAATTCAAGTAACCTGAATTACATACATTTAACATATGTATAGAACATGATATTTTAAGACATGATTCTGGCATACTAGCAGAACTTGATAGGACTGTTGGGAGAAAGTTATACTTTTCTACAGTGAAAATGATTTTTTTATTTCAATAAGAAGAGATGAAATGATTTCATGAAATGCTTTCTATGAAAAAATACACCCTTTTGTTGAAAACTGAAACTGCTGAAACAGTTTTGAAGCCTTAAGCTGAAATATTTGGTGTACATAGAAAAATTATAATTTTCCAGCTGATTTTTTTTTTCTGTAAAAACAAGGAAATAAATAAAACCTTTTAAAAATCCAGCCTTTTAAAAGTAAATGCCAACAAATTTTAAAAGCAGCATAACATTGATTACTCTTTTTAATGTACAGAAGCTATGAAATGGAATGGAAAGAAACAACTTGCTTTTCTGTAGTTGTCAGCAAGAATTAAATTCAGTTCTAATTTATGCTTAATTTATATTACAGAATGTGCTAAGGTGTTTCAGTGTTTGGTTTCAAATAAAACTGTAAATTAATATACCAGCTTCTGGTGTTTATTCTGTCTTAGTGGCTAGAGATGACATTCATTTTTGCCTCATTTGATCCTAAGTGGAAACAAGAATGGTTAGTTAGCACTGATACTGAAGTTGCTTGATTTAGAGACCCAAATTATGCTCCACTGTTATAGTTGTGCAATCTCTCTTATCATCTCTGTAAACAGCCTGCTTTCCCCTTAGAGCAGAGTCTGAGCTATTGCTCAATATTCAGGACTGTGACGTACAAAGGATGTATGGTAAGATGAAGAGCTGAGAGCGGAACCCAAGATTGCTTCTTGGCTCTTAATTGAATACATTTTTCTTTGGGCTGCTGTGATTAGATCAAGAAGAGGAAGTAACTACAGCGACTGCAAGTAAAAGTCATTCAGAACATGTGTAGATGAAAGGAAAGCCCTGCCTTTTGCAGGTTTTGCAGGTTGAATGTTGACTGTCTGAAATTAGGAAGCTCCTTGAGCCATGGGTGTATGCATAATTATCAATAGGATTTCATGGCTTGACTCATATAGAACAAGTACAGAAGGTCACTGTCCCACAGGAGCATGGACTTGTATGGCACTCAGCACAGCTAAATGCTGGGTGCTGCACTTGGGTCATAACAACCTCTGGAGTGATACAGGCTTGGGGAAGGGTGGCTGGAAAGCTGCCTGGCAGAAAAGGACCGGGAACATCAGTGTGCTCATGTGGCCAAGAAAGCATCCTGGCTTCTGTCAGAAATAGTGTGGCCAGCAGGACTTGGGAGGTAATCTTCCTCTGGTGTTCAAGTACTGTGTTCAGCTTTGGGCCCCTTACTGTAAGACAGATACTGGGCTGCTGGAATGTGTTCACAGAAGAACAAAGCTGGTGAAGGGACTAGGAAACAAGACAAGAGGGGTGGCCAATGGAACTGGGGTTGTTCAGTCTGGAGAAAAGGAGGCTGAAGCTCATAGCTTTCTACAACTACCTGAAAGGACATTGCAGTGAGGTAGGTGTTGGTCAGTTTTCCCAGGTGACAAGTGATAGCACATGAGGAAATGACCCTAAGTTGCACCAGGGGAGGTTTAAATTGGATATCAGGACGAATTTCTTTATGGAAAGGGTGAAGAAATGGTTCGAACAGTCATTAGAACAGGCTGCCCTGGGAAGTGGTTGAGTAATCCCTGGGGGTATTTAAGAGATGTCTAGATGTGGTGCTTAGGGACGTGGTTTAGTTATGGACTTTGTAATGTAAGGTTGACATTTGGACTTGATGATCTTAAGTCTTAATGGTCTTTTCCAACCTAAATGATTCAATGATTCTATGATTTTCAGAAATAGTGCACCTTGGTTTAAAGGCAGGATTCTTTGAGAGGTTCATTCATCTTTGTAAGGCATTGAAATGCTAGGAATTTGTCATAGGAATATTTTTGGAAAAATGTTATTCTTTGTTAAAGTTGCTTTTTTTTTGATTAAGTTTGTTGAAAATGCCTGCCTTGTTTTCATAAAAAAAAAAAAAATAAAAAAATCTGCTTCAAGCAATAATGAGGCATGGGAAATTTCATTCCAAACATATAAAGATTAACAAAATTCTGATGTCTTCAGAGTATGTTAAGGAGAAGTATGCTAGTCTTACTTGTAGATGCCGCTATTATTTTTTCCTAAATTTTAAACCTTACTTTTTTTGGTCTGATTCTGTCTAGCTCAATTTAGTATGGAAGTATACATTAAATGACTTTCAAGTTTGAGGTTACCTCAGCTTCCAAATTAATTTTGGCATAGATTATGTGTTTCAAAGCCTCATTTGCAGACTTTTCTTACTAAATATTAAAATCACAAAGGATAAGACTTGTTCTATAAAGTTGGCCTGATTTGTCATGAGAGATCTCGTGCACAGAAGTGACATAATTTGGAAACTTTAATGATGAATCTTAAACATCCAATAAAGCAACAAACCCTTCTCCTAGTTAATTATGATACCTGGTGAATACAAAGCTGGTGTTAAACATTATTAAGTAAACATTAGAAATTATTATTTAGTTAAAATGTGAGAAATTACCATAACTTTTAGTCTTGGTGTTTTCAGAGAATTGTGTTTGCGTAAGAAATTCTGTCCTTTCTTACTACAGAATCCTTCAGTTAACACAAAACAAAAATGATTGATCACTTTCCCATTAATTTTAGGGGTCCAACATCACTGACACATGCACAGAAATGCTGCGGAGTGGACTACTTCTGAAAATCTCAGCAGGAAATATTCAAGAGCGGATATTTTTTCTGTTTGATAACCTTTTGGTCTACTGCAAAAAAAAGCATAGGTAAATGGTCCATTTATACTTTGAAAAATCATTTGTGTTTTTTTCTTACAGTAGAACTAGTTCTCTGTATGCTTTTTCTTAACAACATTTGAACAATACAAAAGTGTTTACTGTAGTTAATTGCAATATAAACCTAAGTATTTTCAGAGGAAACCCTTCATCCAGTAAGAATTGCATTTAATTTAAACATTGGAAAAAAATTGTAGGAATGCAGAAACCAAATGGTGAAATAGAGGGAGAAGGAATCTGTTTCATCAGACTTCCACAACAGGTACTATGTGGTGGTCTCACGCTCTTCTAGGAAGGGTAAACAGACTGAATTTTTAGTTAAACACATTAGGATTGTAGCTTATGCTGTAAAATTAGTCTCTAAAGTTTCAAGTGTTTCAAGTCTTTGTATTTCTAATCAGGGAAAAGAGCCAGAATGCTGCTTCTTGCTGCATTGCAGGGAGTAATTCTGTAGGTCAGCAACAACCTTCTGCAGTTAATGTTCATTCAGTGCTCTTAAGCTTCTGAGGAATAAGGATTCTGTGTACAGGTGTCCCTTTTTAAACTGCTTGAGTTTCTTTCTTTGATCCAGAAACTGCTTTCAGTAGCCACTGAATACGCATATTGCTAGATCCTTGGTAGATTCCTGGAAACATAATAGACCTTGGAAATGTTCTCTAATACCCCTGCCAAAATAAAATATATTTTATGTAATTTTTAAACATCCTTTTGCTGCAGAGTTGTATAACATGTATAAACATGGATCACTAAGCTTTGGTTTCATGGATAAAATGTTCTCTAGGATTACTGGATTTAACTCACTTTGGAAAGAAAAAATATACTGAACCTTTATATTTGCTGCTATTTTTTAAAAATATATCATTCAGTTTTTGAATAAGCAGCTTATAATATAATGGAGTTACTCAGACAGTAATGATTGAGAGGCAGGTCGTTTTCTGAAGATTAGTATCTCTCTGGAGTGAGGGAAGGTCAGAACTCAGATGATCATTAATTCTCAGGAACTGACTTTTGTTTGAAATACAGTATCAATTATCATTATGGGCTGAAATGGACAGAAAATCATCTCTGGTTTATCTTATGTGAGAAAAGCTGCTTAGGACTGGGAGTCTCAAAAGGCCTTGACTGCCTCCAAAATACCAGAAATTCTTAAGTACAATTTTTGGTTAACTTTTATGTGTAGAAGAAAAAATGTGTTCATAGTTCTTCCATGCATAAGTGCCACATATGAGGCTAACATACATGTACGTGTGTGTAGGGCAAGATTTACATCCAAAAGTGTTATTTCATTTTTTCAGTCATGCTAATCTTGTATTGAATTTCTTTATAAATATAAGGAGGCTAAACCAGCTAGGAGGACACGTCCTCCCAGTGCATTATTTTGTCTTTAATGACAGAGTGTGGCATGTAAGTATCAAAGTGTTGGAACAGGACATTTAGAGCGAGGCTTTGCTGATAAACTCTTGTCATCTACCAGTTTGAAGCTTAGTCTTGCCAGAGTTGGCATCTTTGCTTTAGCATCAGCAGTGGCCCATTCAGGAATGGGACAATTTGATTAGACATGTATAAATGAATTGTGACCTTGACAGTTTCCTTTAGATGCTACATGTACAAGTAGCAATACAGAAACATAACACAATGTTGTGGGTGACTTGCTCATCATCTCTTTCTCTTATCAGGCGACTGAAGAACAGCAAAGCATCTACTGATGGCCATCGTTACCTTTTTCGGGGCAGAATAAACACAGAAGTGATGGAAGTAGAGAATGTAGATGATGGAACAGGTGAGTATATTTTAGCTGCTAATTTACTAAAGTAGTCTTTCAGGGTGATAAGTCAAATGAAGCTTCATGGTTTCTTTGAGGATGGAGGCTTCTAGTACTTTGAAATTATAAAATGCTACTTTAAAAGTGCTCTTATCAAAACTCTGCTTCTGTGACACTTCACTGCTTCCATACTTTACTAGCTGGGCAGTCATAGATGACCGTTTTACACTAACATAAACAGAGTATGCGCCTCTGGATGCGCCTCTCTCGGAGAGGGGTAAGGATCTTTGGTCAGGAGTTGGCAGGGCTGATAGATAGGGCTTTAAACTAGAGTCGAAGGGGGAAGGGGCTAAAACCAGGCGCGCCGGTGAAGACCTAAGGGATGGTACGCTAGAATCAGAGGGGCTGTGTGCCAGTGAGGTCCTTTGGTCAGATCCACAAGGTGCTGAGTGTAAGGAGACGCACTTGAAATGCTTTTACACAAACGCACGCAGTATGAGGAATAAAATAGATGAGCTAGAAGTCCTGGCCCAGTCCCGCAACTACGACATCATCGGCATAAGCGAAACCTGGTGGGATGAGTCCTGTGACTGGGGTGTTGCGATAGATGGTTACAGGCTCTTCAGGAGGGACAGGCAGGGTAGGCGAGGTGGTGGGGTGGCGATGTATGTGAAGCAGGGGCTGGACTGTGTGGAACTTCAGGTCGGCGATGGCAAAGTTGAGAGCCTCTGGGTAAGGATCAAGGGACGAACGAATAAAGGGGATGTCGGTGTGGGAGTCTATTACAGACCACCTGGCCAGGACGATAGCGCCGATAAATTATTCTTTACAGAACTAAGAGAGGCCTCAAGATTAACTCCCCTTGTCCTTATGGGGGACTTCAACTTGCCGGACGTTAACTGGGAGTGCCACACGGCTGACACGAGCAAGTCCAGGAGGTTCATGAAGCACCTAGATGATAACTTCTTGGTGCAGGTGCTAACGGAGCCAACTAGGAAAGGTGCCCTCCTAGACCTGTTGCTAGAAAACAGAGAGGGTCTGGTGGGAGATGTGGTGATTGGTGGCCGCCTCGGTCATAGCGACCATGAAGTGGTTGAGTTCAAAATTTACGGTGACAGAAGGAAAAGTGCCACCAAAACCTCATCCCTAGATATGGGGAAAGCGGACTTCAGGCTGCTCAGGGAACTAGTCAGCAAGGTCCCCTGGGAAACTGCTCTTGAAGGCCTCGATGTCCACCAGTGCTGGTCACTCTTTAAGCGATGCCTCCTAGAAGCACAAGATAAGGCAATTCCAAAATATTGCAAGTCAGGCAGGCGGGGAAGGAGGCCGGCGTGGCTGACCAGGAATGTTCTAATGGAGATTAGGCGGAAACAGAGAGTGTTTCGCTACTGGAAGGAGGGCCAGGCGTCATGGAAAGAATACAGGGATG
This sequence comes from Netta rufina, assembly GCF_964035555.1. Classification (NCBI taxonomy): domain Eukaryota; kingdom Metazoa; phylum Chordata; class Aves; order Anseriformes; family Anatidae; genus Netta; species Netta rufina. Next base: position 123,757,998 of record NC_140124.1, read on the forward strand.
CTGTTCGTGTTTGTAGGGAGAAAGTTCGAGTGGCCAAAGCACAGCTAGAGTTGAAGCTGGCTGTGTCTGTGAGAGAAAATAAAAAGGTTTTTTTTAGGTATGTAAATGGAAAAAGGAGAACTAAAGAATACATAGGGCCGCTCCTTGATAGGGAAGGTCTCCTCACAGACGATGACGTAGGCAAAGCAGAGACGCTTAACGCCTTCTTTGCCTCTGTCTTCAATGCCGATGATGGGCTTCGGGACCCAGGGTGTCCTGAGCTGGAGGGCCGGGACGGTGGGGATGACAAACTCCCAACTGACCCTGAACGTGTGCGGGATTTGCTACTCCACCTGGATCCCTACAAGTCCATGGGTCCGGATGGGATTCATCCCCGGGTGCTGAAAGAGCTGGCGGATGTCATCGCGGAACCTCTTTCAATTATTTTTCAACGATCCTGGGAATTTGGAGAGGTCCCGGTAGACTGGAAGCTGGCAAATGTTGTGCCAATTTTCAAGAAGGGTCAGAAAGAAGACCCTAGCAATTACAGGCCTGTCAGTCTCACGTCAGTGCCTGGTAAAGTCATGGAGAAGTTGGTTCTCGGTCTTATTGAGGCGCACCTGGGGGACAAAGCAGTCATTGGTCCCAGCCAGCATGGGTTTGTGAAGGGTAGGTCCTGCCTAACTAACCTGATTTCCTTTTATGATAAGATCACCCGTATGGTGGACCAAGGGAAACCAGCTGATGTGATTTTTTTGGACTTCAGCAAGGCTTTTGACACGGTTTCCCATAGGATCCTACTGGACAAAATGTCCACCATACAGCTAAATAAAAACGTCATACGATGGGTGAGCAATTGGCTAACGGGCAGGGCCCAAAGGGTTATGGTAAATGGGGCTGCGTCAGGCTGGTGGGCGGTCACCAGTGGGGTCCCTCAAGGCTCCATTTTAGGGCCGGTACTTTTCAATATTTTTATAAACGATCTGGATGTGGGAATAGAGGGTATTTTGAGCAAGTTTGCTGATGACACCAAACTTGGAGGAGTTGTGGACTCGAATGAGGGTGTAAAGGCCTTACAGAGGGATCTGGACAGGTTGGAGAGCTGGGCGATCACCAACCGCATGAAGTTCAATAAGAGCAAGTGCCGGGTCCTGCACCTGGGACGGGGAAACCCTGGCTGCATGTACAGACTGGGCGATGAGACGCTGGAGAGCAGCCTAGAAGAGAGGGATCTGGGGGTCGTGGTAGACAGCAAGTTGAATATGAGCCAGCAATGTGCCCTGGCAGCCAGGAGGGCCAACCGTGTCCTGGGGTGCATCAAGCACGGCATCGCTAGTAGGTCAAGGGAGGTGATTGTCCCGCTCTACTCTGCGCTGGTGCGGCCTCACCTTGAGTACTGTGTGCAGTTCTGGGCACCACAGTATAAAGAGGACATGAAACTGTTGGAAAGTGTCCAGAGGAGGGCTACGAAGATGGTGAAAGGCCTGGAGGGGAAGACGTACGAGGAACGGCTGAGGTCACTGGGCCTGTTCAGCCTGGAGAAGAGGAGGCTGAGGGGAGACCTCATCACAGTCTACAACTTCCTCGTAAGGGGGTGTCGAGAGGCAGGAGACCTTTTCTCCATTAACACTAGTGACAGGACCCGCGGGAACGGGGTTAAGCTGAGGCAGAGGAAATTTAGGCTGGACGTCAGGAGGGGGTTCTTCACAGAGAGGGTGGTTGCACACTGGAACAGGCTCCCCAGGGAAGTGGTCACTGCACCGAGCCTGTCTGAATTTAAGAAGAGATTGGACTGTGAACTTAGGCACATGGTCTGAACTTTTGGGTAGACCTGTGCGGTGTCAAGAGTTGGACTTGATGATCCTTAAGGGTCCCTTCCAACTCAGGATATTCTATGATTCTATGATTCTATGAGTAATAAAATAAGGTGACATTTATTGCTGAACTGAAATTGTATATTTAACTTCACTTTACAGCATTACAGCACTGCTAGATAGGTTATCCCTAGGAATGTGATGTATTTGTACAAGCAGATGGGAAAGTTACCTCTGTTGGAATGAAACCTCAAACACTACAAATGCTGAAATTGTAATAAAAGTATTTAAGAAAAAGGAAGTTTTTCAAAGTAGCTGTAGGGATATAATCCATATGATTGCTTGAAATTGTCTTGACAAACATTAGAGAAATGAAAACCCCAAATATTTCTATAAATGTTACTTTTTATTTTATAATCTTGAGTTTTCTGAAACTTTTTTTCCTCCTGATTATTATTTCCTCATAATTACTAAAGAAAGCCTGAAATATTTGGGGCTGTTTAATGTAAAACAAAATGAAAAATAAACTTGTAATGGCGTTGCAGATATATGTCTGAAGGAAATTTCAGCAAGTTATCTATTACTTGTCTTGATTTTAAAACAGCATTAGATTTTCCCCATATGTGGATCCCAAGCATTTTCCCTACTGTAGATCCCAAGCATTTATGAAAGCAACTTCTATTTAAAAATGAACCGAAATAACAAGTATTGTACAGCTTAAATAAGCTGCTTCAGTTCTTCACAGAAGTTAAATATTTCTTACAAGTGAGGATTTTTTTTTCTAGTAATTTTGTGTTTATTTGTTTTCAAAATAGTTCACTTACTCTACTGTATAGAGAACAGTCTGAATACCATTCTATTTATTGGAAGGCTCTTAGGTCTGTCTTCCATCTCTTCTTTGTAAGTCTTTCAACCTTTTGTCATGTGCCTCATGTGCCATGTTTTCTACATTTTTATTATTTTTTGTGTCTTTTGGTGATTTTTTTCCCCCAGTTTGTCTGCCTCTTTTGTATTAAATGGTGTCCAGAGCTGAAACTTTGCTGGTGCCAAGTAGAACAGAATAATTACAGAATAATTGTTGCTGTACATGGATTGTCTATTAGTAATCCCACAACGGCTTGGCTTCACTTTTTTTTTTTTTTTTTTTTTTTTTTTAATACTTTATTGATCTAGTGTACCACCAGATCCTTTTGTGCAGTACTGCTATCTATCCCATCATATTCTATACTGTATTAGTGTATATGGGTAATTACTAATAATTGCTTTCTTACCTCTACTAAATTTTATTTTACTGAAGACCAACTCTTTCTACAATTTCTTAGGAATTTGGAATTCATACTTTGTTCCCTGGAGTTCTTGCAATTCTCCTTGCTTTGGTTCCATAAACAAACCATTTGATTTCTCGATAAAACTACTGGAAAATGGTAAATAAAAGGTATAGCAAGGGTCACGCTTGATAGGTTTTCTTTGTTTTATAGAACAAATTTCACAGTAATTCTTTGACATCTGCTTGGGCTATGTCCTTCACCAGGCCAAATTGTTAGTAGAGGTTTCTGTAAATGGACTATATTGAATTTCATCAGGCCTCACTGACTTGAACATAATTTAGCCTGCTATTTCCATTTTCTAGTTTGTATTCCCATCTAGTTGTTAGTCTTATTTGTGAGAAATATGAAACCTCAGTTAGCATTTTGCTTATGTAAAAAAGACAATTGAATATTTTGGTCTTTTATATCACCTGTTATTTACTACCATCCATTTATTTTCCTTCAGCTTCCTTGTATGCACATTAGAAATAAAAGATAGTTTTCATGTTTCCGTTACCATGTGACCTAGGTTTTCTGATTTTGTTGTTATATGCATGTGGTCTTCTCTCAGACTTGACAATAAGTATGCATTTCCACTTGTTGTATGTATTTGAATAAGTATAGTGTAGTATGTATGTATAAGTATGTATTTTCCACTTTTTTCCATTCTTGTTTGATTTTCATATATCTTTTCTGGAAAACAGATTTTTCTTTCCAATTTTCTATGGCTTTGAAAATTCTTTTTCATAGAAAACCAATCAGCTGTCTCTTTACTTAAAACTGGTGATGTTACTGTGGCCACAGAAACTTGCAGTGACCATCTTCCTGATGAATGAAGGACTTTATGGCATTTTCTTTTATTGTTTCCAATTCCACATATTGGCATGCTTTAAGTATTGTCTTTAGCAAATATTGCTTCCATCCTCCGTTTCACCTGTATTTCTCAAGTTTGCTGTAACTTTCTTCAGTTGGTTGTTCTAGCTTTCCATTCCTTGGTCTTGTTTACTTTGTCCATTTTTATTCCTGCCCATTCATCTTCATCCTCAGTGAATATTCAAGTAAAATTTAGCTGAACACAAATTATCTCCTTCTTCACTCTAAACCAGTAGTCTAATTTCCTCCAGCAAAATGAAATTTAGCAACCCTTCCCATTTCCTATAGCCTTGAAAACAATACTGAAAGCCATCTTCCTTCCTTCCCACTTCCTCTTCTGCATCATATCAAATCTTGTCACTTTGATTTTTGCAACATTTCTAAAATCCACACTTTCCACACTTGCAAGACATTAATTCATTTTTTTATTATTATTTTGTTTCGTGTATTATTCTTACCTCTTCTTTTTCCCCATCTCCAGGTTTCCTGCTTTCTCATTTTCTGTTTGTCCAATATTCTAAAATAGTATTTTATTGTAATTATTGCTGCTTCGTCTCTGCTTTCTGTGGTTCTTTTTAAAATATGGAAATATTTGTGTCATTTCACTGGTATGTGGCAGCCTTCTTTGCTTTTCTGGTATACCTCCCCTCCCCCCCCTTTTCACCTGTTTGCCTTCCTTTTAGCCAGAAATTCACTCTTCATATTTCTATGCTGATACTTCTTTCACCCATACCATGATGCTCGTTTTTAACCTTCTTGTGTCTTGGTTTCTGTACTGTTCTCATTTGGGGCACCCAGATGTCATTTCTCATCTCATGTAATCATTCACATTTGAACTGTAACCCAGTAATAGTCTGCTGCATTCTTTTTGCCTTATTTCATTCCCAAGTGTAGCAATCTGTTCTGAGCCTCATTCATGTTAGCTTTGCATGTGCTTTTTTGGTATTTTCCTCTCCTTAATTATCTATCATTTTCCATAATTCTTAATTTAGAGTGCAAGCTCTTAGGGGCATAGTGCTTATATTTTCATAGCTATGCATGACCCTTTGTCATGTATTATTCATGGGGCTTTTGTAAGCATTAAAGTTGTTTACTGTAACTTTTGGGATCATCTGCTCTTTAGGTATAAGGAACCTCAGAACTTCAGGGGTCTGGGTAACTGAGTATGTTTGCTGTCAGCATTGATAGATCTAGGAATGTAATCTCTGCAGCTAGTAAGTAGAGCTAGGAAAAGAGATAGAGGTAGAGATAGGAAAACAGATTCCTAGTGTGGTTTATTGTCATGCTAATGACATGCATACAAAAATTAATAAAGTTTTTCTAAAAAGAAATATTTCTGTGGTGGAGAAGCTTTGATGCTCAAGCTTTGTCGGAGCAGTAAATTGGTGAATTGGTGAAAACTTTTTTTTTTTTTTTTCCCAACATCATGAAGCACTTTGCTTTTTCAACTGCATTGATTAAAGTGAATTGCATATTAATTACCAGGGCAGACTATTTGTGTTCTTAAGCCAATGTGGCTATACAACCACTTGTGATTATTAGAAAGGTGCATATATTCTGATGGTATTGTTAGGTATCTTTTTTTTTTCTTTATTCAGTTTTTAAAATTTAATTTTGAGAGAAAAGTGTATTGCTGAAGGCATTAATCAGTCATTAGATGAGTGTTAACTAGTTTATGAAGACAAGCACTTGAGACTTAGGAAATACCAGATTTATTGTATTTTATACTATTTTAATTCTGCTCCCTGTTGTCTTGAAATGAAGCATGAAACAGAAAAAAAAACACAACATAATAGTAACAACCAGGAACTGAATGAAAAAATGTAAGGAGTTGGAAAGGAACTGAGATTATGCAGCAACTATGTGCTTGTGTGGTTGATGTTCCTGAGCATTGGTGCTCCTAAGAACCCAGAGTCTCTGAAACTTAGAAGTCCTTAAATATGGATTTATTTTTTTATTTTTATTTATTTATTTATTTATTTTAAGTGGAGAAACAAATTCTATTGCATATGGCTGTAACCAATTGCTTGGTATGCATCCCTCAAAGCTTTGAGTCTTGAATTTTGAACAACATAGTAAAGTTCAAATTGCAAGCTTTAATGTATTACAGAATATCATTAGAAGATGATGTCATCTTTCATCACCTTTTCTTGGGAAGTTAGAAGTTTGATGATTTGTTAAGCATGCTTGTTTAGGCTTTACATGGAACATCTCAAAGTCTCATGTTCTTCTTTCAGCTCTAACCATAAAGTCAGGTTTGCAAATCCTTCCCTTAGCCTGACTGGCAGATGTGATCGCCTTTCTGTGAAGAGTGTGTGTGTTTCCTGTGCAGCTGGCCCATGCACACCTCCTGGCTGGCCAGCCAGACAACATCTGTGCAGATTTTGATCAGATTTTGTCCAGTAGCCAGTCCAAAAGTGGTGTGAGATCATATGGGATGGTAGCAGAATGCTGGAATGCTGAGCAGAAAATGACTGTGCCAGCAGTATTGGGCAGGACGTACTGCTTGAGGCATTGTAATCTTGGGGAACACAGTGAGCAGAAGAGAAAGCAGGGATGTTGTAGTTAAAGGCTGAGTCAAGCCGGGGCATCACAATAGTGGGTTACTATTGCAAAATTTGCTGACAGCTACCAGTTTTCATCCACCTTAACTCATTGCCATCTGTGTAACATTCAGCAGTCTTAGCACCCAGCTAATCGGGCTTTTCAGAGAATTCCGTGAGTTTGTAATGGCACGAGATAAACGTGTTATCACACTGTCAGTGCTCAGGGTCATGCAGTTACAGAACCTCGGCAGCCAAGCGAGCTATGTGTTTGAAAAGCCATCTGTACACTGGGATATTCAAGTGGCTAGATGAGCCAATTTTGGAGAAAAACTAAGTTAGTACCAAAATTCTGTCCAGAATGAAATATCTGTGTCTAAAGCCATGTATGAGTCTGAGCTGTACTTTTTGACATACATCTTTTGCCACAATTATAACTGCCATGGTTCTCTGCATTAGTGATCATAATATTTCCCTGCCAAACAAGGGTGTTATGATGACAGATGCATAGAAACAAAGACCACAGGATTTTATTTTTAATACATATTAACCTGCAACTTAAAAATGAGTAAACAAAAAAGCACAGCTAATGCTTTATTGCCAGGTTTTTAAGTCCATGCATAAATAATACAGAGGGACCTTAACTTTCCTTCCTCCAGCAGCCCTCCTGCCTCTGATCTCCAGAAGGCTGCAATCTGTCAGCTGATAGCTTCTGTCTGAGGCTTCTTTCTTTTCACTGACTTTTTTTGGTTTTCTGAGGGTGCATGAAGGATATGATGGGTAGTTTACACTTGCTTGTGCTTATATTCTTGTGAGTATGAGAAAATTTTGTTGGTTTAGAAATCAGCCATCAGTCTCATGATTTTCTAGTAGTTCCTGACATTTCCCAGCTCACTGTACAAAACTTGGCTGCTTTCCATCTTATTAAAATGCAGAGTTATTGAAAGGATACTAGCATGTCTGCTGAGATTTATGATAAATTGTAGCAGGCATTTCAGCAAGGGTTTCAGTTTCAGAAAATCCCATCTCATTATACAAAACAGGGCTGAATTATGAAGCTGTATTTACAAAGTAAAGAGGTCTGCAGCTATTACAGTAGTTCAGGGCTGGCCCCAGGACTTTCTTGCCTCATAATGAAAGTTTTTGGTGAGAGAATGCTGACCTTCTGATTTTTGTAATAATTTGTACAATAGTTGCTAGTTCTAGTTTTAATCTGTCTTTTATGCAAAAAAATGTATTTGCTTCATAGGCCATTTATGCCTCATGAATTTTCCCCCAGGAGTTGCATCTAATCCTATTGAAGGATATTCACGCAGGGGTGTCAGTTTCAGAGAGGAAGTCTGCTTAGCTAATTTCTGAATAAGATTTATAGACTAGCATGTTAAAATCAAATGTCATGTAAGTCAAGAAGGAGTAAAAAGCAGTAAATGGTCTGCTTTTTATAGCATAGCAGTTTACATGCTAAGAGGCAGAAGTTCAAGATTTTTTGTTTAATTAAGTTTAAGAACATCAGCAGCAATTGTTACCTCTCTCTCACTATATGCACACTGAAATTAGGGTTGTTAGGAACATATTTCAAAAATTACACATTTGGTTATGCATATTTTTGAAGTCATAGTTGTTTTTTTTTTTTTTTTTTTAATATTTCAGCTTGTGTAATCACTAAGTATATATATATTTCTTTATTCAGATAGCAAGTAAAAATGCATCAAATATCAGTGAAAATGTATCAAATATTTATGATTTGCTTACTCTTCAAACCAAAATTGCATTTCCGTAACTGTATATTTGGTCCGTTTATAAACTTAGTAGTAAATCATTCAATCAGCAGAGCAGCTCTGAATACTTTTAGGTACAAAACCACAATGCTGGTTTTTATTGAATTATTTATTTAACACAAACAAAAGTACTCTAAATACAGTGATCTTTTCTTTTAGGAGGGCTCAGCTTGTTTTAGTACTGAATTCATACCTTCTTCGATAGAATCACTTAGGTTGGAAAAGACCTCTAAGACCATAAAGTCCAACCATTAACCTAGCACTGCTGAGTCTATCACTAAACCATATCACTAAGCACCACATCTACACATCTTTTGAATACCTTCAGGGTTGATGGCTCCCATATGCCAGGCAATTCCCTTTCACATTATAAAAAACACATTAAGTTTACTAGAAGTAAAAAATATAGCTCATTAAGTTATAACAGTTCACAATCAGCACAGATAATTTTACATTCTTTATATTTGTTCTGTTTTTCTTTCTATTTTATTCTGTATTTCATGAGTTTTACGCATAACAATAGAAGGTGTTCTTAAAATATATTACCTATTTCTTTTTTAAGAGTTTTTGTTCTTTAAGCCAATTTATCTATTCCCAGCTGACTATCACAGCAGTGGCCACACTGTCATTAATGGCTGGAAGATCCACAACACAGCAAAGAACAAATGGTTTGTGTGCATGGCAAAAACACCTGAAGAGAAGCAAGAATGGCTGGAAGCTATTTTGAAAGAGCGAGAGAGACGAAAAGGTAGGTTAATAAACTTCCTTATGTTGCTGTGCCAGAAAGCCATGCTGTATTTTTATGTTGAGATATAAAGCAAAACAGCTGCTAGGCAAACTTGTGGTATCAGGTTCAACTGAAGGTTTATGAATAACAGCTTGGAAAAAAATAAATCAAACTAGTACTGGGAAGGACATAATGACTTGAATCATGTGTGTTGGTAGTGAATGTCATTTTGTAAATGGGAAGATGATTTCATCTAAGATTTTTCAGCTTATCCTCAACCAGAAAATATTATCATAATTTTACTGAGGCCTGTGAAATGTTGTGGCTTGTGGTAAATGAGGGTCTATCCTAAATGCCTTTTGGGGTCTGTATACATTTTGTGAATGGAAATTTGAAGTGCTGAAATAAACAGATTTTCTAAGTTCATGCAGATGATTCAACATGAAATGGTACAGAATACACCCACAACCACATCTTTGATCCATTCTTCCCATCCAAGAAAGTAACAAATCACCATTGCAAACAACTGTCTTTTGAATCACTGAATTAAGGTGGAAGAATACTTGGCTGAAATATAATCCTGATCTCTAATGTGACCACAAATAACCTTGTGTATCGAAGGTGAACCCAGCACAGAATAGATGACGCATCATCATCTTCTGGAGCTAATTTCATTTGCAAGCTAAAATATCCTAATCAGTGAGGATGTATGGAGCCTCAGTACTGAAAGAAAATATGACCTTGTAGTCAGATCTGTGTTTCTGTTCCTGGTTAGTGTAGATTTTCTGTGTCCTGTTTCAGTAGCCATTGTTTTGTGCCTTTGTTGTAAATGGAGGATAAGAATACTTTCTTTGGTCTTTTTAAGTTGAATACTGGATGTTTGTATAACATCTGCTGTAGGACCAGAGGTTCAACTAGAATGTCTGAGCCCTGGCTAATTAACAGTGCCTTCAAGAATTAATAGTGGAAAAGCTAAAAAGTTGCTTTAGAGGTCTAAAAGCTCAACATTTTAGAATAAAAAATGAAAACCAATGTGCTAGAGATGATGTCAAATACAACAACAACAACAAACAGATTTCATAGAATCACAGAATATCCCAAGTTGGAAGGGACCCGTAAAGATCATCGAGTCCAACTCCTGGAACCGCACAGGTCTACCCAAAGTTTTAGACCACGTGAGTAAGTGCACAGTCCAAATGTTTCTTAAATTCAGGCAGGCTTGGTGCAGTGACTACTTCACTGGGGAGCCTGTTCCAGTACGCAACCACCCTCTTAGTGAAGAACCTCTTCCTGATGTCTGGCCTAAACCTTCCCTGCCTCAGCTTGACACCATTTTTCAAAACATCTGTATAAACAATGCGGGATATATCAACTTAATTGCAGGCAAGTTGCCAAATTACTCAGGAACTAAACAGATACATTTTTGGAATTCAAATATTGTATCTGAATGTAGCTATAAGCATTTTCCTATTTACTGTGAACATAAAGATGCTTAAATTGTATATTTACTTAATAAGGCGTGGAGCCTGTTCATGCGAGTATGTATTTATAGACAATTACACTGAGGTCTAAGTGACTGCACATGTGAGAACAGTGCTTTGTCTCCTTTGCAAGTGAGACACCAGCTAAGTCAAATGTACACACTTTACAAATCTCTTGGGCTATGAGCGGGTGTTGTTTGAGTCACTGCCTCCTTACTGCACGGTGTGGCAGGACCTGCCCACACATTCCTTCACAGCAGTGCTGTGGACCCCACATCTCAGGCAGAACCATGGATAGCAGTGATCACCAATAAAGAATATGTGTCATGGAAATACAGCTTGAGTATGCCATGTAGCTGGAGCTTTCTGGACCATTAGTATTGGGAGATTTGGAGATTCAATGTACTTAGGGAAGCTCAACCTATGCCGTTATTTGGACTTCATAAAGCAGAAGCTGAACAGAAGGGAGAGGATGCCCCAGGTGAAATACTTTAACAGAAATTTCAGTGGTTATTGAATTAATAACTAGGACCGCTTTATAGATTTTATTTCTTTGCTAAGAGAAATCAAGCCAAATTGGAAACTTTTTGCTGGGAAGTATTTCTTTCAGTTTAGGGGCTTTCATGTAACCATCTGAAGCATTCAAAAGGTTAGATTTTTTTTTTTAATTGGTGAACCATCAAGGCTGATGGTGCTGTGATGCTGCTGATGATTCAAACAGTCAGTACAAATAAAAACATCAATGTCCTATTAGCTCCAAAAGAAGTATACTGGCTAGATTTTCTTTTCCTGGGAATAAGTCAGGTTTTATGTTTGTATGGCATTACCACTAACCAGTTCGTGGGTAATGAGAGACACTTCTGTATCCGAGACCAATTTGTTATCTTTTTCTTATGCCATGTTACATTTTTTTTTTTTTTCTTCAGAATTATAGAAGTGGCAGACTACTACTCATATTGATTATATATAGCTAAAATTTTAGAAATGTGCAAATCTAGAGAGAAGCTGAGAACATATATATGTGACATTCCTGAAATGTGTGGTTTTATCCTGAATTAAGATGGTTTATAGAGAAAATACATGGGTTATGAAGGTCTGTGGTATTCATTGGGAGAACAAGCTTCTGTGAGGGGCCAATATGATACATAATTCAACAAGAACTGTTTTCAATCATCTGTTATTCAGAAAATGTAATGATTTTCCTGAGAAGAAAAACAGGAAAAAATAAGAAGAAATGTTTAACTAACCCCCTCGATAGATTTTGGTTGTTGAGAAAGTCCCCCCAAAAATAAAAATCAAGTTGTGCATGTGACTTTGTGGAAAAGGGCTAAATTAATCCTCTATGAAACTAACAAGTATACAAGAGATAATTAGTTACAGTTCATTGAAAAACTGAAAAATGTTTGTGAAAATTTTTGTGAAAATGTGAGAATTTTTATTATCAGATGACAAGAGTAAAAATATGGACCTTTTACTTTAAATTTGTGAAGACTCCTTCTTTCTGAACATTCATATGCTGAAGTCATTGAAAATCACAGCATTAATATTTATTACTGCAATATCAAAATTGATGTTAGTATAGGTGTACATTTTCAGTAACAATTTGACTTCACTGTGAGGAATTTATAGATATCATTTGATTATGCTTTATGAAGGTTAGATGTTCATAAATAGATCTTGATTCTGAGCAAAATAATGGAAAAACCTCCTTTTACTTTTTTATATGTAGAATATTAGTATTGTCTATTCTGTTGAAGACTGAAATATAATGACGGTATCACTTCATAAAATTTTATTGTATTTTTGACAGGTTTAAAATTGGGCATGGAACAAGACACTTGGGTGATGATCTCTGAGCAAGGAGAAAGACTATACAAAATGATGTGCAAACAAGGGAATCTCATCAAAGACAGGAAGAGGAAATTAACCACTTTCCCCAAGTGCTTTCTTGGAAGGTATTACATGCATTTTATAGCATGATTTTTAAGCAGCTTTTATATCTTCTTTGGGATTTTATGAAAACCACACTTTATTTGTAATGTCTGTTAGGACTATTTGCCTCCCAGAATTTAGCCAAAATGTAAATTGTTCTGCCTGAAATTTATGGATATGTACTCAAATCCCAAAATACCTTTTTAAAGGGCCAAGGCTGCAAAGGCATGTTGAACATAGAAAATGCATCAAATAAAATTGTTTCTTTAGGTAAATAATTCTCAACTGTTTTTGATGCATTTTAGAGTGCCAAATTTGCTTTAATCCACTTTAAAAATCTGACTCTAAAACTGTTCCCTTCTCCTCTTGTCTGAATATCAGGTATCGAGTTATTAAAGGCAATTTATATGCTTAAAAATTAAACCCTGTTAAGAGGAGAATCTTTAGAATGTCGTAATGTACCTATGGCTTAAGGAGACTGAATGCACAAGGAGGAGAAAGCAATAGGTAGCATGATATTACATACGTTACAGAAAAACATTTTTTGGGGCAGAAAGTTTATCCCTTATTTCATCTGACTGTAAGGCAGATTAGCATGGAGTATTTTTCTATAGTACAGTGATTGTTTTACACAAGCACATTGTGATGAAGATCCTCACTGCTGTGTTCAAAAGAGGAAACGAAATAAGAGATTTTCAGGTACTGTCCAAAGTCATGTAGCTGGTGAGAGTTGAAATGAGGATTAAGATTAATTATTGAGTTGTGATTGAATCATCTCCTTAGAGCGACTGTTGGAAGGAGATAAACAACATGCTCCTGGTATGGAGCCATGTAAAACATTTAAACTGACTGTCAAAAGTTTGCTTTTCTATTCCATCTTTGAAGTGGATCCTTCCAAACTATGCTTTTGCTTGTCTGTGGGTCAATAGTTAAAACCCATTAATGTGGATGTTGCACTGCCTCACTAAACTGCTATTTTGATTTTTAACAGACATGGAAATATTTTATGTACCATAAAATTGATATCTCTGAACTGCATCAGATTTACTGTGAAATAAACTTGGTATTTCTTGGATGTGCACTATATGCTTTGTTTATGTGCTCAGGACGTCTCAGAAATAACAGGCCTACTGTTCTGTCATGCTGCAATTATGGTCTGCCTTCAGAGGATATCTTCCCTGTGTAGGTGCAGTAGGTGTGCCTGGGATTTTCTTATATTTGACTGTCTAGTCAAATTTGTCTATTCTACTTTAGAAAATCATGGAAAACAAAGGCATATTTATCATGTGCTAGATAAAACTTCTGAACAGAAAAGAAAAGACATGTCAAGGGAAACCTTTATGTATTATATCTAAATGATAAAAAGTGGAAATCATTTTTTAAAAGATGATATGACATTCTAAAGGTCATTCTAAAGGCTTAAGAAGCACTTACTAAGTAAGGAACCTTGCTTGTCTTGCAACTAAGAAGAAAATGTAGTAGATGTAGTGGAATGACATTTCAATTTTTCTTTTTTTGTATCTGTTTTAATTCAGTGAATTTGTGTCCTGGTTATTGGAAATTGGAGAGATACACAAATCTGAAGAAGGCGTTCATCTTGGCCAAGCTTTATTAGAGAATGGCATTATCCATCATGGTAAATATAATTAGTTTTAACTTACTTGTTTTCAAGGTAATTGTTGTAATTAGAGTGGACTTAATTTTGTTTTATAAAATGATGGTCTCATTAATGCAAGGCAGCTTGTTGAATCTGCATTATATCCTTACAGGGACCTCATGGGGCCCTTGCCCATGCCTGGAAGATTTACTGCATAACCTCCATGGATATAACTAGATTAGATCTGTGCTGTTGGGATCACAACGTTGCAAACAGGGACCTACAGAGACATTGCTATTCTGTTATAACCAAAAATAAATTTGAGGTGAAGAAAGGAGGGCAGAGTTTTTTTTAAGGATTTAAGCTTTTTAGTTAGGCTAGGCCTTTTAGGGACACATATTTGAATTAGCAATGTAGATAGCAAAAAATGTTACAGCTGGCTGCTGATAAATATGCCTGATCCTCTGTTAGGAATTACAAGTTTAGCAGGTAAAACCAACCTAGAACAGAAAAGTTTAAACATTTGAATTTTCAGGCCCTGTTTGTCTCTGGTTTGTAGAGTTGCTAAAATTCAAATTTTTATGCTTAAATTTTCAGTCAACTATTTGTGCTAAGCTCATTCTGGAGAGAAGCATCACTGAAATGGTTTAGTTTTTGAGCCAAAAAGGTTTGATTTCTTGAGGTAATTTGAATTGGCAGCATTTTTCATATCAAGCCTTCTTACCACAGCAGGTTCTTGTCTCTTTTCCTTTTGGAAGTTATAATCCATCAGGATAATAAGCAAAGTGAAGATGCTTCCACTTTTTAAGGCATGTTTGACTTAGGTTCAGTAACTTTAAAAATCAGTTAGTGAAAGAGTTGCAAAGTTAGGTGCTGTTCTGGCATAGATCCAGGGTGTAAATTTAGAAGGAATCACTGATAATTTACATTTTGATACATAAATACTTAAACCAGTAATTAATTCAATACTTACTTTGTACGTTCTTTGCCACCATGGTTTCAGTGTTCTTGGCTGAAAGGAAAGCGGGAGTAACTGAGTGCCACTTGGCTATGTGCGTTTTGAATATACACTGAGTAGGAGGAAAAACATTGAAGTTATTCATCAGTAGTCATGTAGTCTTTAATGCTTTAATGTCAGTCTACATGATTTTCTTCAACCATCATTCAAATGTCAGATGCTATTATGTTTACTACACACACAGAATTGTTTTCAATGGAATGATTCTGTTGCCAAAGATTCTTCTCCTGATCTTGTAATTTACATCCCAAACACACTGATAGACTTTCTCAATACAGAGTTTAATGAATATTGTGTAATTTCATGAGATAAAAGGGTAATTATATTAGAGCATAGAAATTTGAGCCAGACATGCTACTTTGAATAGTGGATCCAGCTGTGGTTCAGTGAAAATAGAACTCTTAAAATAAAGTTGAATGAACCATCTGTTTTCATAGAGGGAGCAAGGGAGAAAGAAAGTTTGGCTGTTACTCACATTGCAAATGCTGTAGGGGGCTTTGTTAGATTTAGCATATTCTAGCATATGCTTCATTCTAGCCATGCAAGACCCACACTGTGATGGACATTGTTTTACTTCCTGGTGTGTGAACTCTGGCAAGTTATGGCTGTTCCGTGTTTGTTTTTTTTTCTTTTTCCAGTTTTGCAAAAGGAAAAAACAGTTTATATGTTGCTATCCTAAATCCACCTGGTGGCATTCTCTTATATCTGAAACAGCTTAAAATTAATCAGCCAATGTACTGAGATACTTTGTCTGGTCACCTGTTGCTGATGGTTAGAGGTGGAAGCTTCCTCTCAAGGCAATAAGGAGCTTTGTAGCTACAAAAATATCTGAATATCAGCTTATTTTAAATATCAGATGATTTAAAATAAGAAGGTATTTATATGGTTGCGCAGTTCCTGGATTGGTGTACTGATCTGAGTAAATATTACCGTGGCAGAAAAGCAAAAATTAAAGACCAGTTTAAACCTGATCAGTTCTCTTTTCTTGGCATATGCCCTATAAAATACTTATCTCCAAACAAAGTACACATAGATGGTTGGTAGTGACACACAAAACAACTTGGTGTTCCTTATGTAGTAATGAGCATTTTAGCATACTTAACTGTTTGAAACTATGGACTTGCAAATGTACAGCTCATACTAGTTGATACTAGTGGCTGACAGATAATCTATTCTTCCTCTTGAGCCAAATCACATCTATATCATAGAATGCTAAAACAACCTGCCTCTCCTTGTGCCCAATGAATAGTGATTTACAGCTTCTCTCACAGCTTCCCTCAATATATTTAGTAGGTAACACAATGCAGTTGAGTCAGGAGCATCCTTGTTTGGTTTCCTACAAATGACTACAAATGCTACAAAGCAATGCTCTTCAGAGTGCAGAACCTGTTCTGTTCTTCATGGACATGCAAGAATGGAAAGGTGCTTTGCAGTTATGGTTCCTTCTCTGTGCATCTCTGTAACAGCAAGGAACAGTTTGACCTTAAGCAATATGATCCTGGCAGTGTTTTTTTTTTTTTTTTTTTTTTTTTTTTTTTTCCTATCTTCTGTAGTTGCTGGTTTTAAAAACTCTTAATGTACATTGATCTACTGGAATATATCTTTTCTCCAACAGTAACAAATTATTTTCAATTACAGAACTAGAAGGTATCTTTTATTCCTGAGTTAAATGGTCACAGTTCAGTAAAATCAATCTCAATACTTATGCTAGGCATTATATATGAGAATTTTGTAGTCTGTATCTGATGTACTGGGAGCTAATGATATGTAAAAAGCTAAGGGGTCATTGTAGATAAATCACCTCAGCACATA
Organism: Netta rufina; assembly: GCF_964035555.1. Taxonomy (NCBI): domain Eukaryota; kingdom Metazoa; phylum Chordata; class Aves; order Anseriformes; family Anatidae; genus Netta; species Netta rufina. The sequence goes on from NC_140124.1 coordinate 123,774,859, forward strand.
CCATGAGTTCAAGGCAATCAGAGTAATGTCCTGGGCTTTACAATCAGTAGATATATCAAGTGCAGGTAGAGAAGTTATTTTCTTTTGCACGACACTGGTGAAAACACTGTATATATGATGTCCTGATTTTATGTCCATGTATCAGATGATTGGTGGATATACTGAAGAGCTTGACAGTGTGTGAAAAATGATGCAGTGGTTAGAGAAGACACCTTACTATGTAAAGTCTGTGGTGTTCAACTACATTTTTGAAGAGGATAATGGATTGATATTGTAGGTATAGGAATAGATATCTTCCTTCCTTGGTATAGGAAGGGATGAAGAATTACCTAACACTATCAGGCTTGTTACTCTGATAAACAAAGACATTAAAGAATTACAGAATCATTAGGGTTGGAAAAGATCTCTAAAATCATCTAGTCCAACTGTCCACCTACCACCAATATTACCCACTAAACCATGTCCCCACATCTGTCTTAAACACCTTCAGGTGTGACTTCCCTGGGCAACCTGTTCCAATGCCTAACCACTCTTTCTGAGAAGGAATTTTTTCCTTCCCCACATTTTCCTTTCAGGTAGTTGTAAAGAGTAATAAGGTCTCCTTTGAGCCTCCTCTTCTTCAGGCTAAACAATCCCAGTTCCCTCAGCCACTCCTCATAAGACTCAACTTATGATAGCCTCCTTTAATAGTAGATGGCATGCAAATTTCCTTTCAAATTAAAGCTTAAATTTTCAAGCAAACCAATAATAAATACAGTATCCCAGTATGGCGCCAGTGCTTCCTGCTGTCCTCAGCCATCAGTTGAACCAGCTTTTTTTCAGAAGGCCTTACTGTAGTCCTGTTTCCATGAGAAGTTTTGTATCATATGATGTGACTTTTGAAGAAATATTTGAAGTTGTGAGGTTTGTTGTTGAAATCTTTTAAAACTGCTGAATGGAAACCCACCTGCTAAGATCCTTTTTCAGGGGTCTTTGGTGACGAGGACCATGTATATTGACTTAACAGATGATTGCAAGTCTCTTGCACTGAAGACCTTCAGCTGGCTATATATAGAGGAAGACAGGCCTTCTTTGCTCTCAAGTGCAGGACTATTCAAATGTGTTATGAAGGGTTCTTTATTGATTCATCTGAGATTGGCCTTAGCAAGAATTAGGACAGGAAATAATGTGAAACAATACATTGATAATTGCAAAAGAAGCTGTCTTTTTGGCTATTTGATTGATAAAGGTTGCAAATGCACTGAACACACTTAAATGCCTGATGTTCTAGGCTGTTCCAGGCTGTTTGTTGTTCTTATTCTTTGCCCATTACTTAAAATTGTTTTGTTTCCTGTGGGCTACTTAAATGTTGTGAGAAATATCATCGTCAGTGACATAAAGGAACTTAGGGCAGATGATTTATTCATTCTTCCTACCCTCCCTGTCTGAAATCTATCATGTAACGGACTATTATTTGAAGGAATGACTTTGCCCTTCTTTTTGTGTATTTCTGTAGAAAGTAACCTGGCTATACATGTGGTGTTTTTTGTTTGTTTGTTTGTTTTTTAATTTAGTTACAGATAAGCACCAATTCAAACCTGAACACATGCTGTACAGATTCCGATACGATGATGGAACATACTATCCAAGAAATGAGATGCAGGAAGTGATTTCTAAGGTACATAATGGAACATTTGCTATTATTAGGAAGAATGCACCAGAAATTGAGATTCTGCTTGAGAAATAAAATAAAATATTATGCTAGAACACATAACATTCCTTCACGCTTGCCTGACTTTATATTTATGTGAATCAAACTTAATTTTCCATTTGTAAGGGAAGATCTTGCCTTGTTGTTACATATTTTAAATATGGAATTAAAAATGTATTTTAATTACTTCATGATTTCATATGTGGGATGCATTGCCTGTGTTTCTGGGTAATTCTGAGGCTGGCATTTCAGTCCATTGCATTTTTCAATCCATCTTAATAGATTTGAACTTACATATAGATTAAATAAAAATAAAATTCAGAGTGTCTTGTATTAGTGTCTTAACAAAGCAGTAAATCAAGAGTCACATAGATGTTTAAACATGGGTATTAGTATCCATCTACACTACTAGGTGTAACACTTCTATTGAACAAAGTTGCCTTTAAACTCATCTCATGATTTTGACATAGAAAACTGCAGTATCTTGGATATTGCATTACAATGGCACTCACTTTCTGCTGGCATTGTTAATGTAAGCTATATGTAGGAGAATCTTCAATACCAAATTCTAGCAGGCACAACAATGTAGAATGAAACCTGTTTTGACACATTTTTTTATTGTTATATATGTTTTGTCGTGCATGTTATAAAGATTTTTTTTTTTTTTTGATAGTCTGCTAAGGAATGCTTATGTGATTTGTTTTTCTTAATGCTATTTTCTGATGGTAGTATCTTAAATTCCTTCAAGCATTCTATTTTTGTTTTCAATTGAAAATGTATTACATCTTTTCACATCTTTGAATCATTTTTATTTTTATACTTTTTAGTTGTAATTTTACTTTGTATATATATAAAAAAGGTACTTATGCGTGTAATATTTATTTTTATTTTTTTTTTACTTTAATTGCTTGCTTTGTGTGTAGAGCACCAATCAGTGATTTGGAAAACCTTAATGCATAGACCATTACTTTATCTTTCAAGTTTTGTGTACTTTTTTTTTTTTTTTTCAAAATACTATACCTTAATTATTATTTTTTTAATTCTACCTTAAAGCTGATCCTTATTTCATGTGTATCAGTTGGTTATAAATGATTTATGTCTCATGATTTTTATGTCAATATTGTTATCTGGAAATAGTAAGTTTTGGCACATAAAGAAATTTGAATAGTTTTGTTTTGCTAGCTAAGTGAAACATGTAGCTTTTTTACTGTGTCCGTTCCTCTCATGTTCTCTGGGGTGTGAATATGTAACAACATTATAATCCACGTAAGTAACCTCATCTTTCTCTTTTACAGGGTGTACGACTGTACTGTCGCCTTCACAGTCTCTTCACCCCAGTAATTAGGTGAGTCTAGTTAGGAAATCCTTAGAGACTCATTCAAGAGAAGTATGTATTCTGAAGATACTGTGTTTGAATGTAGGAACCTAACCCACCTTTCTAAGATTGGTCTTTGGGGTGAAATCAAAAAAGATTGAAGGGCTATAAAGACAAAAAGTGTAACTGCATCATAAAATGAGTGCAAACTCAATCCAAGATTATCTTTTTTTTCCAGACTTTTAGAGCCATCTAGGTCCTGATAGATGTGCTTATATGCTTACTGTAGATATTAATATACTCACTTCTTTAGTAACGTTCCATTACTCATTTGTAGAATCTCAGCTGCAAGAAGGCAACTGTCTTTATGTTGCAGTGACAAAGTAAGATATGGTCAGCCTTCCCCTTTCTGTCTACACTGAAAGGTTTGACTTGCTTTACTCCAGAGGCAGCTTCTGAAGCTCTGTTTCTGAACCACTACAAAATGGTCAATTCATGCTTACACTAACTTGTATAGAAAATAAGTGTTTTTTGTTTGTTGTTTTTAGTTTAGGCTCTTTTGACCTTTTGCTTCATATATATACCTACATATATATTTTTGTTTTGGACAGGGATAAAGATTATCACTTGAGAACCTACAAATCTGTAGTCATGGCTAACAAACTCATAGACTGGTTGATTGCACAGGCAAGTGTATACCTTTGGATTTATGTGCTTTTCTAAATATTGCATTTAAATTATGATTTGAAAGGTAGTGATGTATTAGGTGGAATAACATACACTTTGTATAAGAGCAGTGTGTGTGTGTGTGCGTGCACGCATATTTGTGTGTAATCCTCTTAACCAGTAAAGTAACAGAAATCAGCTGTCAACAGCCATGCTATTCATCCCTTTTGTACTTATCTTCCTTATTTGCAATTGAACTTTAAATGTTTTAATGAGACTTAGCTTTGTAATTCAGCACGTGATATTTTTCAAGGCTTAAAATGAAATGGATAGGCCCTGAAAACCCTAAATTACTAACTGGAAGTCAGTACCAATTTGCTGTTATGATTCTGTTTTATTTTAAGCAAACCAGGAACAAGAACGGGGTAACCTGTTCATTCAGTCAACATGTACCAGCTTTATAAAATAGAAGTAAAAATTCTCAATACTTTTATACTTGCCCAGTGAGGTTATACCACTGTGAATAGAATCCATTTTACTTATATATTAAAATATAAAGAAAATATGCTATGGTTTAACAGGGGGACTGCCGGACCAGGGAGGAAGCTATGATCTTTGGTGTAGCTCTTTGTGATAATGGGTTTATGCACCATGGTAAGTAAATACATTCTATACAAGGTATACATACCTCTTGTTTAATGCCATCTACATAGTAGGAAGGAAATGCAGGCACTGTTAAAGATATTACAGACAGTATAGGAAATTCATTCATTATATCACTGGAGAAACCTATGCTACAATTGTCGTGGTTTAACCCGTCTGGCAGCTAAACACCACGCAGCCGTTCGCTCACCCTCCCCCCTCCCTCTCTGGGACGGGGGAGAGAAATGGAAAGTGAAGCCCGTGAGTTGAGATAAAGACAGTTTAATAAGACAGGAAAATAATAATAACAAAATAATAATAACAATAATAACAATAATGTTACAATGGTGATAATAGGAAAATAATAATAATATGGACAAACAAGTGATGCACAATGCAATTGCTCACCACCCGCTGACCGATGCCCAGCCTAACCCCGAGCAGTCCGGCCCCCTCCCCCCAGCTAGCCACCCCTATATATTGTTTAGCATGACGTCAGATGGTATGGAATACCCCTTTGGCTAGTTTGGGTCACCTGTCCTGGGTCTGTCCCCTCCCAGCTCTTACTGCACCCCCAGCCTGCCTGTTGGCAGGACAGAGCAAAAGGCTGAGATGTCCTTGGCTTGGTATAAGCACTGCTCTGCAACAATTAAAACATCGGGGTGTTATCAGCACTCTTCTCATTCTAAGCCAAAACACAGCATTCCACCAGCTACTAGGAAGAAAATTAATTCTGTTCTAACTAAAACCAGGACAACAATCTTGAAGAAGAAGAAGAAAAATATGTATTGTATACTCTAAAAATTATTTTCAGTCAATTTTAAAGCATATACTGAGGGTTTCATCTTTCGAAGGATTTAGGGGTGGAATTTTGGTGAACCACATTGAAAGAAAATTCTTAAGCAGGTAATACATGTTTGTGTAGGTGAGCCTGAAGATAGACCTTGAGGAAATATGTAGGAAAATAAAGGAATAATTTTTGGAGGAATGAATTAAATGTTGTGGAGCATGACTTTAAATATGTGAAGTGGTGACAGCCAGAGAAAGTGGACTGTACAAAAATGATAGAAAATGTAGAAATGTAGAAAAAATAATAAAGACAGCATGGAACAAAGAAGAAGGGAGAGGAGAGCAGAGATACATGGAGTACGAAAAATGAGAACAGGTTGCATTTAATACCATCAGAGGGAAGATTTCAGTGAAATGATTGAAGCAGTGGGTCATTTACTGGAATAAAGAAAAAGAAATCATTTTCTCATCAGCTTGTTTAGATAAGGAGGAAGAATTAACTTTTTCTCAGACAGTGTTCACTTTTGCCTTTGATTTTTGAACATACAGACTGCATCTGTCTGCTGTTCTAGTTGCTTCCACATCCCCAGCAAACCCATTTCTAATACTGAACGTGGTGTACATCATTCATGCACTTGAAGAGTGCCAGAACTTGTTAGTGAGCATTTCCAATAGCTGTCCAACAGAACTTTTCAAAATCATGTTCTTAAACCAATTTCAGGAAGCACAAGCTTGGCATTTTCACTAAAACGAGGCTAAGCTAGTCTTCCTAACCTTGGTGAAATCTAAATACAGTAGCTGAAAATAAATTTAGTGATACCTACCTATAATGGATCCAGGAAAAAGAGAGTTACTAATGTTAAAAATTAAGTTTTCCTTAGCTTCACACAAAAAGTAGTTTGCTAGCATTTAATTTGTACATGTTCAGTATATTATGGGTAATAAAAAATATGCTATTCAAGAATTCAAAAGAAGAACAGGATTAATGTTTGTGTTTCTGTGTCATACAGTGTTAGAGAAAAGTGAATTTAAAGATGAACCACTGTTGTTCCGTTTTTATGCGGATGAAGAAATGGAAGGGTCAAATATGAAGCACAGACTGATGAAACATGATTTGAAAGTAGTGGAAAATGTCATAGCTAAGTCATTATTGGTGAGTTAAACCAAATTATCATATGTTTTGATGAGTTAAAACCAAATTGGTATTAGTGACAGTAAATTAGCACTGTGTATTGTTTTTTTTTTTTTTAATGGAGCTATATATACTAAATGCCTTCCTGAACAATCTTTTGAACAATTTTGAACAATTCTATTTTTCAGATTAAATCTAATGAAGGCACCTATGGTTTTGGTTTAGAAGATAGAAATAAGGTGCCAATTATTAAAGTGGTGGAGAAAGGATCCAATGCTGAGGTATTAAACATTATAAATTATCTTTCTTGTTTTATTGACTTGCTCACAGGTGTATCATTTATATATCAGTTAAGAAAATGTGTGATAGTAGATGATAATACAATAATTTGAGAACTTTTCAAGTTAGCTATGATTATTATGCTTTTTTGTTTTGTTTTGCTTTGTTTGTTTAAAATTGAGCTATGACCATTAGCAACATTTATTTTATACAGAGATAATTTGTTATGAGTTTTGAAAAAGTAATGGTTTTATTTTAATGCTTTAAAAAATATTCCTATGATTACACTACTCATGAATGGAATAAACATCCTTCAGTAGAATATGAAATGAATATAGAACAGTACTCTAGTCTGTAGGTTGCACTTGATGTATTTCATAATAAAGGATGTATCAAGCAATTCTAGAATTTAAAAATCTGAATAAATAAATCATAGCCTTTCAGTTTGTTAGTATTGCTTTAGTTGTTATTTGGGTAATTTAATATTGTTCTAGTGAATTGTATGGGAGTCTCTATAAGTGTAAATATACAGAAATAATATCTTCTATGACAGGAAAAAAAAAGACTTGGACTTCAAGCCCTTCTATTTCTAAGCCCCACATCTCATTGTGGGATAAAAATTGTGATAAAAATAGATACGACAGAAAAACAGTACAATACAACCGCAGAACTATATCCAGAGATATTTTGCTGTTGGCTTTGCATAATCCCATATGGTCTTTTTCAGCAGTTAGGTTCTGTCATGATCTCAGGTGGCACTAAGACTTTGCATGTGCCTTGAGCAGTTCTGTATACTCCTGCCATCCTAGCTGGGAATGTTTTCTTTCTTGTTAGACTTCTTTAAAGATTGTATGCAATTTGGTTGCTGTACCATTGGCTCAAAAGTATGGCCATAAAACTTTCAAGGATACCATTCCATTTTGGAGCTTAATAGGTATTCTCTTATTAAAATAGTCATCAGGCCCTTCCTTGTCAAAAGAAGCGTTAGCTCCTTTGGAGAATGACATGTGGGCAAATGAGGTAACATCAATAATATAATAACAACAATAATAGCAAAAAAAAAAAAAAAAAAAAGCCAACAACTGGATCAGTGAAGGCTATTGTGTTAATTATTACAGATATTAACTAATATTGTAATACTTCAATAAAATCTTGACTGACAGTAGGACTTGTCATTAGGTCTCTTCAGAAGGAGAGTTTACAGTACACTTGAGGTCACTATAACCAATTCCAGAACCAATTTTTTGTGTGTCTTTTGAGTGTAGTTCGTGAAGGAGGCATAAAGAATTTTCTGTAAGTGTGTGTGTCATTATTGCTATTGGGGTTGCATGCAAGCAGAAGAAAACATAACGTTGGTGGTTATAAAAGGCAAACATCTACACAACTGTTATTGTTTTCTAGATGGCAGGCTTGGAGGTTGGGAAAAAAATCTTCGCCATTAATGGTGACCTGGTTTTTCTGCGACCCTTTAGTGAAGTGGATTGCTTCCTGAAAACGTGTTTAAACAGCAGAAAGCCCCTGCGGGTTCTTGTGAGCACTAAACCACGGGAGTAAGTTGTCATTCCTTTGCGGGAATTTTTAGAAACTACAATTGAAGTGAATTTAAAAAGACAAGTGGAACTTCAAACAGCGCTATTGTAAAGTTATTTTAAATGCTTTGCCGAATCTCACTTTGTAAAGTCAAGCAATTTGATCTGCTTTGATTTTGTTTTATTAAATTTGTCAGTCAGCAAAAACAAAACACAAGTGCTTAGATCATCAGGTCTGCCACGTTAAGTACATGAAGAAACCGCAAGTGTAGATGAGGTTTCTTTGAATACATGGACAGTTTTGATCACTTATCTCTTACTTATGTTTATTAAACAAGTTCCTCTGTCTGGGGATTAGTTCCTGGTTTGGCAGAAGTTGGACTTTGTGATCTAATGGGCTTCTTTGGTATGTGTGCTGGTTGTGTAAACAACAGTAGCAAGTAAACAACTCCAGATCTTTCTGTAACAGCTGTATTTCTACACAATGATTTGACCACTGCAATCTGAGTAGAATTTTGTTACATAAAAGAAATACAAAGTGAGGCCTAATGCCTGGGTTCAGTAGATATGTTAACGAACATTGGTCTATCAGTAAAGTTGTTAATGGTTTCTGTGTAACAAAGAAAGAGGAGAATAAGAAACAGCAGTAGGGAGAAATTCTGATCAGGTTTTGCAGAGAAAGGAGGAAGCCATCCTGTTGCTAGATAACACACAGAGAGAGGGCCTTGGAAATGGCTCCACTGAAGCAGCAGAACAGAGATGTATTTCTCCTGTCAATAAGCAGAGATCGCTTGAGAAATGCAGAGGCAACCAGAACAGGGAAAAGAGCAAAGAAAGAAATACAGCATAAAGTTGATCAACTGGACTGATAATACAAAAAAGAACAACAACCAAACCAAACAGCAGCAAGAACACAGTAGGTGATAGTATTGTAGCAAACATAAAAAGCATATCTTGGCATTTCTTTAATGCAGATCTTGGATCAATTTCTGATCACATTTTCTTCACAACTCACCAGTGAAGACATGGGTGAATTTCAAGAATGACAGAGATTATCTAGTGAATGAGGAGTTCAGAGGAGTTTAAGAACTTGTTTCCTGTACTACCTGCATTTTGTCAGAAGCTGCTACTAGCACAACTGTGTTGGCTGAAGACAACTATTCTCTCATAATTTCTTAGCTGAAACTGCCAGTGATGTTCTGTTATAGTTTATTCATTAACATGTTCACAATGCATTTTTGTACAAATCTGTACAAATTTATAGGCCCCAATGGGATTTGGATCTCATGTGTGCTTCTAATTGTCTCCAAATGCTAAACATTCTGTATACCAGAAAAAAACGGAAAGTACAAGAGATGAAACAATGATACTGTTCAAATCTATCTGTAAATCCAACTTATTACAGTTCAAATGTATTTTAAATTCACTTTTCACCATCAATTTAGATTTGTCTGCTTTTGCACTAGCACATGAAGTCCAGCGCAAAGATCCCTTAAATAATAATGGAACTGACTCTGGAAGTAAAGACGGCAAAGTTAGATCAGTGCTGTGTTATTCATGACCTAACTAGCTTTGATAAGGGCTAATGCAGCTGTGTTGCTTTTTCTGGAACCTGAGCTGACATCCTGTTAGCTTACTTTGGGCAAGATCAGGGCTTCATTTTAAGGAGTAGATGTGAATTTTGATAACCAGAACAGTGTTTTTGTTGGTTATGGTTGTCAGTATTTCATATTACCGTTGCACTTAGACCAAGCAAGAACATAACATGATGGGCTTATAAACTGCATAAACGGTAGTATGCAGTTCCTTACAGAACTCATTGCTTTGCATAGCTGCTCAGAAAAGCTGCAGCCAAATTTTTTTTATTCACTAAATGTTGGCAAATTCTAACATAGATCTTGTCTCCACGGTGTTCTGCAGCTCGTATGACAAGGCCTGTCATGATCTGTGATCCTGAGACTCTGTGCTCTTGCCTGATAGACTGCCTACCTTCCATTGCTATTTTACAACAACTTACCTGAATTGCAGTCCCTTTGGGAGGAATTTGAAAGCTGCAGTGCTGCTTTGGTCTTAATTAGCATGCTGAAATTCTATGTGAAATAGTATTGCCTTCCCCTGGTTAGTTTTAGTATCTCCACTTGCTCTTAATTCTGATGTAAGCTGTTCAAAGTATTGGGAATATGATGCTGAATCTGAAATTGTGAATTGACTAACAGTGTGAAGTTTTACACCCTGGTATAAAAAGCACACTACTTATTGCTGTTCAATTTTATGCTAAATAACAATATGCTACCTATGCTATGTTCATATTGGATTTTTGCTTGTACCAGGACAGTGAAGATTCCTGACTCTGCAGATGGACTTGGATTCCAAATCCGGGGCTTTGGCCCATCAGTTGTCCATGCTGTTGGGAGAGGTAAGTCATAAGAGCTGTCAACACAAGTGGTCTTCATACATTTCATATTTAAATAGCCTGGCTGAGACAAATCAAAATGAGCTCCAGTGAGCAGGTAAGGTAAGTTAAGGCTGTGACTTCTTCACAGATTGAGGAATAGTTGACAGAAGCAAAATTCCTTTCTCCAGTGAATGGGTGCTGGGAATTTTTTCCTGAAAGTTTATTTGTTAGGTCTCCATGTAGTTCTGCAATGTTCTGAAAATGTTCTCCAGAGAGTCTGTTTTTCACAAACCTTTTCAGTGGTGCTGGTCACCTATTTTGTCACAGTAATTGCAGATGTCTTGTCTAAATACCATTTTGTTTGTTTGGTTGGTTTGTTTTTCTGTTTTGTGACATATTATTCAAATGCTTGCCATCCCTAACTTGATAAATTCTGGGTTGCTGCACTGGCAACAAAAATAGTTCAAGCATTTTTTGTTGCTGTTGCATGCTGTTAATGGTAAAGCCAGATACCACTGTATTTCAGCTATTGTGGGGCAGTTGTGTCCTTTCCCCTCCTCCTTCTGTTGTAATTGAGGAATTTAAAGTGAACTGATCTGCAAAGCAGACAGATTTGAACAGAGCTTCGTAACTTTTTTTTTTTTTTTCTTGGCTGTGGTGCCAGAAATTAGATTTTCGAGAGAAAGTCTAATAAACTAGACTGTTGAGCTGATGTGATAATTATTTCTGCACCTGGATCTCAATTCAACTGCCTATCCTAATTCATTAAGCACATACTTTATTCCAATTAGCCTCAATAGTAGGTACATCTTGCTTGTGTGGTTTGCTAAACCTGAAAGATTGTAGGCATATGCTTAAATACTCTGCCGAATTGGAACCCTTTTTTTTTTTTTTTTCATGAAGTACAAAAAAATATTTTTTGAGAGATATTTAATAAGGCTTATTTCTGTTTTTAAATCCAGACTTTTGTGGATTGCAATAGCTGGCAATGGTATCATTTCCAAAGACTATCTTTGGCTTTAGATTTAAAATGCAACTATTGTTGCAGTTTTTATATTTTTTAAGTAACACCAACACCTGATAGTGCCTAAAATAAAGGAAACCCTTATTTTATATTGTTTAATACTGAAAAACATATATAGTTTGTTATTTCTTTTTCAAATATGCTCACCTGGAAGTCATAACATGGCTTTCTTTTTGTCAGCCCTGCAAATTCAGTTTAAACTTTTCTAACAGTTGACTTCTTCACCTCAGTGTTGCATTCTCTAAGCAACAGATTTTGACTTCACCAGCACCTCTGTAGCAATAGGAAGAGAGACATAAGGAGGTGAGTGTTCAGGTAGATGGTTATAGTCCAGCAGGCTGTCTTTCAGGAATAGTCTTGAATCATACTGAAAAGACCTGGAGACAGCTGGTATTTTTATAGTACCTTTTCAGTAGATAGAGGATTTTCCCAAGGTGGTTACTCTGTTGTGGAAAGAAATTGCTGAAGCATGTGTTTTATGTTGCACGTACAATATACATATATATTACTCAAGATTATTGTTATTATTGTTAAAGTTGCTTAGATCTTCTACTCTGTTATTTTTGGATATTTCAATTAAAACTGTAAGGCACTCTGTTATGAATGAAATGGAAAATAGATGAAAACATGGATAGGATCCTCAGAAATGTCTTTGGAACTCTGTTTTCTTGGAGTCCACTGACTTCAGAAGCACTCTGTGGTCAGAGGCTTTTGGGTTTTTGGACTGTAAGCTTTAAAGGAAATGGTTAGGAAAGGAAGCCTGTCAACTATGTGATTTTTATTTTTTTTTAACAGGAACAGTGGCAGCTGCAGCTGGTCTCCACCCTGGCCAATGCATAATCAAAGTGAATGGAATTAATGTCAGCAAAGAGACTCATGCAAGTGTTATTGCTCATGTCACGGCATGCAGGAAGTATAGGCGTCCAATGCAGGTACACTTAACTTGTTACTCTTGCAGATTTTTCTGACTAATTTTTTTTTTTTTTTTTGGTAAAATGTTCTCTTCAACCAAAGTAAACAGTGTGGTATGTATCTCTGTCCATGCACCTGTTGCGATTGAGTGTGGTAAAGGGATACAAGTGGTGAATAAAAGTGGAAGAAAGCCAGTTGAATTACAAAAGGCGAACATTCCTCAATATATTGCTGATGTTTGAGGTCTCTTTAATTTCTGCATTAAAAAATATAGGCTTATAGCTAAGTTCTTAATATGGTATTTTTAAAGTTTTATTTCAAGTTTTTCTGCAGTTCTATGCAGAAAGCATTTTGAGGTATATTCTCATCATGATGGAGAGGGATTTACACAGTTCACTGCTTGCTCATCAGCATGAGAATGTAATTCAAAAAGCTGATCCTCTTCCAGAATTTTGTAACACTTCAGCACATAGAGAGCAGAGTGCACATATTTTGCCTATAAAAGTCTTCGTGTTCATTCTTTGTGTTCCCATTGCATTCCAGTCTTGGAAATCAACATAAATTTAAGGGCTCAAAATTTGCCTTTTTTTAATATAAGCATCCAAGTTTTGTTATCTTTCTCACGTTAGTTTAGGAGAAAATCTAATGGCTTGCAAGATATAAATTGTATGGAAGAAAACCAAAACCAGCTGGATTATATAATGTAATCTTTCCAAGTTCCTGCAAATTTTTCATAAACTGTGAACTGGTATCATTAATTAACTGTACAGACTCTTCCAGTGCATGTTAATTGAGAAGAAGAATCCAATTAAAATCAGGAGTGAAATCCTTCCCTCATACCTACTGCATAGATATGAGATATGAATTATAAGAATTAAAACTGTTATGCAAATACTGTCTTCATGAAAATGTCTGGATTTTTTTTTTGTGTTTTTTTTGTTTGTTTGTTTGTTTGTTTGTTTGTTTTTTAACTGCAGTATGGAGTTGATGTTGTTACATAACATATCAAGGTAGAGCTCACCTATTCTTTAAAGGAATACGGGCTCTGGTAAAGAAAGGGTACTCTATGAGCAAGTAATGCATGGAGTAAAAGATTGATTACTTTTAAAAAAAAAAAAATTGTTCCAGGCATGTTTTCTCTCTTTTCTAAGCATGGAGTTCTCTATAGATGTAATTGAAGGATTGATTGATGTTGGCTGGCATGAATGCCTTCACATGCAAATTTACTGTTTTGGTTTTATTTCCATCAACTTGTGTAATATCTTGGAATACCTGTTTTTCTTGTGCAGATTATTTCAGTCTAAAAAAGTAGCTAATCATGTTCCGCAAATCCCATATAACTAACCCCCGGGTTGACAAGAATCTCTTAGAAAACCTGCTATCAAATGGTATGAGATAACAGTCTAGACTGATGACAGTATTCCCACTGCTGTCAAGACAGCTAAAATTTCACTTCCTATTCAGAAATGTGGGTTTTTAATTATTTGTAAGATGACTATGGATTTCTCCTATTTTGTAAGTAATTAGCGTATCATTTAATTAACACAAATATTGCAGTCAGTCTCTCCTGTGGTTGGCAATTGCATAATTGAAAGGGGACCTTTTTTTGCATTCTGAATATTCCACTTAGTGCGAGGAGTCTTCCTGTTTGCCTGGAGTATGAAGCTTCATTTCAATTTGTTGCAATGGGAATAACTGTGGAACTTCTGTTGGACAATGTCTGTATTTGTTGTCTTGTCTGGAAAAATTAAAATTGAAAGCAGATTTTGCTTTCTGATATTCCATGTAATTTCTTTGCAGTGATACTAATCATGATGTGACAGATTCATGCTTAGTGTGTCCCTCTGTAATGCATTTGGAGAATATGGTTCCAAATCATATAGTATTATATCTTATGTTAGCTTTTGAACAAGTGACTTCCAGTTGAAGTAAGTAGCCCTTCTATTAGGCCATCTTAAGTTCAAATCATGAAGCAAGAGAACCCTTTCTCCCAAGCACCAAGTAATAAGACAAGGGGAAATGGCCTCAAGTTATGCCAGGGGAGGTTTAGGTTGGATATTACGAGAAATTTCTTTACTGAAAGGGTTCTGTGGTATTGGAATAGGCTGCCCAGGGAAGAGGTTGAGAGGACCTCCACCATCCCTGGAGGTCTTCAAGAAATGTGTTGATTTAGAACTGAGTAGCATGGTTTAGTAGTGGACTTGTCAGTACTGAGTTAAAGGCTGGACTAGATGATCTTAGAGGTCTTTTACAACCTGAATGATTTTATGATTATGATTGTGCCATTTGTTCTGCTGTAGCAGTTAGAGAGGGAGTGATTAATGAAGCGTCAAGCTTCTTCTGAAATGTATGAGGAAGAGAAGAACATTCTGTAGATGCCATATTTGATAGCCCTTCGAAGAGGATGTGATGGACACATGTCTAAACAAGTGAGGGGGGAAAATGAGGTGTAAGGCTTACAGGTGGTTCCTTCATAGGCTGTATGACCAAGCTACCATTCCTGTATGCACGTGTCTGTCAGTCACATAAAATGCTGGACTTGCCTGAGATTCTGTCCTTTTAGCATCTTTTGCTAATCTGTGTAATAAAGCAGATCTAATAAAATAACTATCAAAAAGACAAATACAAGTAATGAAGGCTGTGGTGTATAAATTTTTTGCCAGTGACACATGGGTGATAGATTAGGTGGACATACTACCATGCTATCAGTTAGCATTCTGCAATCTTCCCAGCTTTGTGGACACATAGCATATTTAACAAGACAAGAACTGTTCTCTTGATTTTTTCACAATTTCTTGTCTCAAATATTTTTCAGCCTGCAGTTTGATTTGAAATGTCTTAGATTATTTTTGGCAGAGACACGAAACTGATGGATGTCATACTGCCACAGATTTCCTACTGTCTCGTGATAGATTTAAAAAAAAAAAAAGAAAAAAAAAAAAAAGAAAAAAAAAAAAAAGGTTAAATGCTTCAGATGATTCTAGCCAAAGCCAAAATTCTCTGTAATTTTCAAAACATTATTTTGAACTCAAAGCTCAGAAGGCAGTAGATATGATATTCAGGGAATTAAAGCAACTATTATGTGTTTGAGAGCAGTGGGATAAGTTGCTATCAATTGTGCTTGTAAAGATTTCCTTTTTTTTTTTTTTTTTTTTTTTTTAACTTTTTTTAGCAAGATTCTATACAGTGGATTTACAACAGCATTGAAAGTGCACAGGAAGATCTTCAGAAAACAAATGCCAAGCCCTCTGGAGATGATGGAGGAGATGCCTTTGACTGCAAAGTGGAAGGTATGTGATAGCTTGTTTTGATTTTGTTGTTGCTCAGAATGTTGGTGTAAGTAGCAAGGAAAATACAGGCAGTGGCTTTGTTTTCAGAGATGAAATTGCAGGCAGACAGTAAGTTGTGCTTTATGTAAGGATTTGCTTTTTTATGTATTGTAAGGAGGTAAATTTAACATGCTGTTCCTTGAAAATTATTGCATTTCTCATTTCAAGAAAAAGCTTCTGTGAACACTTCAGGGAAAATCTTTTCAATTTTCATTCATAGGATATGAAATCCTAGGAATTAACTGAATTATTTTCACCACCAGTAATCATTTAAAGTTAAATTAGATGAGTTAGTGACTACTGCATGAGAAATAACAAATCAGCTATCCTTCAGATTATTTTCAGGCAATTGACATTTAGATAAATCTAGATTCGTGTGCTTGTACAAAGATGATAATTAAAGAGGTGGTTTGCATGTGAACTGTATTTGTGTTCTCTGGGTAAATGGTGACATAGTGGTTTCATTTCTGATAATTTTCTTCTGGTTTATTTAGAATTTCTCAGTTTTCATATTTTTGTTGATACTGTATTTTACCTGTCTAGATTTTAAATGAAATTGAATTAGTCCCTTTCAACAATGATTGTTTCTAAAGAGAGACTGTTGTGACTTGTCTATTCATGCTTCTTTAGCAATTTTGTATTTTAGCATTCATAAAGCCACTGGTGTTCTTATTTTAAATCACTCACCTGGTAGCTCGGTTATGTGCTGTACATGTTCAAGTAGAATGAGCAGACCATTTGTATTTCTAGAATGTTTGCCTATGTCCCCCCCCCCAACCCTTTTATAATTCATTTTTCAGTGGCCAACTCTCCTCAACTGATCTGTATTACTCTCTTTATTCTAGAGGTGATTGACAAGTTTAATACTATGGCAATAATTGATGGGAAGAAAGATCACGTAAGCCTGACTGTTGACAATGTTCACCTGGAGTATGGAGTGGTTTACGAGTATGACAGCACAGCTGGAATAAAGTGCCATGTGTTAGAAAAAATGATTGAACCAAAGGGATTTTTCAGCTTGACTGCAAAGGTACTAAACAATCATATGTGTTAATTCTTACTTGGCTGAATACCAATGTAGCAACATCTTTCTTCTGCTTATTCTTGAGATTATATTTATTTCATTTAATATCTTGTAATTGGTCACCTTTATCCCTCTGACATTTTGAAGGATGATTGTGTACTCAGGAAGCAAAGTAAATTATGATGTAGTAATAAATTGAGCTTCTAAACTGAACAAACATTAAAGAAATTTAGTCTTCCATTCTCCCTACCTCTCTCCCTTTTTTCTTAATCATCAAATAAAGTTGCAAAGAAAGTCAAAGATTCAATGAAATGTCAAAACTTTGTGAAGGCAGGCTGTAGTTTCCAAACGTTATTTTATCTCATCAAAATTGCCTGTGTAACTTTTTTTTTTTTTTTTTTTTTTTAGTGAGAGTACTGGAAGTGGCATCATATCTGTTTTTTTAATTGTTGTTGTTGTTGTTGTTGTTTTTTTTTTTTTTTGTGTGTGTGTATGTTTTAAAGTAAAATAAAGCTCTGTATGTATGGGAGGCAAACACTGGCAAAATCACAGATGAAGAAAAAAAGCAAGTGCTACTTTAGAGTTTGAGCTTTTTTCTTGGTGAATATTTCCAAATGGTAAAATCTGCAGTTGTTATGAAAGTGTTCATAAATGTTTTTTGCATATAGCTGGTGTTCTCTGGGTCAGATTGACAAATAATACAATAATACAGCTCCTTTTATTAAGTATTCTTTATCTTTTCATGCGTATATGGGTATTAAAAATATATAAGTATGAAAAGCCATACTTTGGGGAAGTGTATTTATATCTGCAAATTTCTTATTCTATTTTCTTTCCATCAGAAGTGTAAGCTAAAATACTGGTATTTTACTGAAACTAAATATTTCCTTTCCCTAACTTCTCTTTGGAGCAGACCAGTTTGACAAACAAGGGAATAACTTCTTGCACCAACATGACAACATGACAAGCTTTGCAAGAACTGGTCAAGTTAATGCCAAAAGTCACTGTCTTTAAAGTTGTTAATTCTTGCTCTAATTACAATTTCATATAAAATATTAGAGGTATCAATTACTGACTGCTGAAGAAATCTTTTTCCCTTGTTGTATATGGAGTAGAAGTTAAGAAGAGAAGTACTTTCAGCATATAGATTGCGGCCATAAATAATGCTGTGTCATCACCCTTAGGGTTTAGGTTGGTTAATTAATTAAAGATTACATCTCTGTATTGTTTTTTAATAATGTGACTATGTTAGAAAAGTATAGTAGTGACTATACTATACAACAAAGGGTCCAGTGGCAAAAAACAAAACCAAAAAACAGGACCCTTTGCTCAAAGGCAATAATAAAAACTGTAGTAATGGTTTATCAACTATAGTTGTCTGCAAATGGTTTTCAATACCCTAAACATAAACTTTTCTGCACTTTCAAGCACTTTCAATAATGAATTTGTTTCTCTCCATATCCTCCTCTCTCATCTTGCTGTGTATTTATTGTTGCTTTGCATTTTTAAACATATTTATTCTGCATCATATGTAGTAGGTGAGGAAAGTAATCTTGGATTGCTTTCCTGTACTATGCAAAGCTTTACTGTGTTACCATGAGAAGTAACCAAAGTTGTATTGCAAAAGTTACTAGTTTTGAACGCATTTAATTTAATGGACAGATGAAAAAAATCTTGAATCATTGAATACATATTATTAATTAAACCTGAAAATTATAAGTGTAACCAATGTTACTCTGTTGTTTTAATGCCATACTAAAACGTTGTAGCAAAGAGTTTTCCTCTTTTCATCCTGCTGGAGACCTGAGAAAAATTTCTCTCAGGAGCTTGTCGTGCATAGTTTGTGACTTCTTAAAAACTTGAGATTTTGCACTCCAAAATTTCTGTAGATTGTCATTTTTTTTCCTAAACTCTTCCAAATCAGTCAGGTTTGTAAGTCATATATTACAGCTGCAATGATGGATAGAAGAATAATGAACTGTAGCAGAAGTGAATTGTAGATGTAATTCTCATGATGGATTAATTCTGTGTGTGTTTGTTCATAGTTCTTTGCAAGCTGGTGTAATATTAGTACTATGGGATTACTTTTGTCAAATTGCTGTATAGACTGACTGGCTGAAGCAGTCTGGTATCAGCTAAAAAAGACATCTCTTATATTAGGTCACTGAAGAAATTTAAGCTACTGCAGTAATGAAAATTTTTCCAGTTTTTAAGAAATACTGCTTTGAGATAGTGTAGGCTCCTAAAAGAAATTACCTGCTTAAGAAAAGTTCAGTATCTCTAAAGTGCAAGCCTTTTCTATTTAGGAGCATTAATCTGGATTTTGGGTGCCTTTGTTATAATATTATTTTGAGTGTGCTTTTCAAACATATCTTCAGAGTTGGACACAACCAATGATAGGGATATACCATGTTACATGACACAGTGAATTTCAGTTCCTGAAATAAATATTTTACTCCAAAAAGGGATATATACTAACCTCATCTGTTTAACACACTTTTTTTTTTTTTTTTTTTTTTTTTTTTTTACTTTTTTTCTTCAATTTTCTGGCACCATCATTTGCTAGTGCTATTTCTAAAATAACAGGACTTATAACAGAATCATATCATAGAATGGAATGGGTTGGAAGAGACCTTAAAGACCATCTAGTTCCAACCCCCCTGCCATAGGCAGGGATGCCATCCACTAGATTGGGTTGCCCAAAGATCTATCCAACATGGTCTTGTATACCTCCAGGGATCTTCAGTCTTTGCTGGCTAGTATAGCTTATTCTGTTCACTATTTCCTGTTTTATATATAAAGAATACACAAAAGGATAACACTCGGTTTTCTTGAATGCTTTTTTTTTTTTTTTTGTCTTGCTTTTCATAATAGGTGCCAAGTGAAGGTATTGTTATGGGTATAACTTATGCCAGGGATAAATTTAAAGAAACCATTATTGCTTCCCAGGTTGCATTAATTTTTGTGAAGCAGCATTGCCTGTAATGTTAAAAGGCAACTGATTATCTGACTCTTTAGCTTTAATTATAGGAGATGGTAAGTAACGGATTATTTTAGTCACCTCATTTTGTAAAGTAATGATCTTGTTTTTGTTTTAGATTCTGGAAGCACTGGCAAAAAGTGATGAGCATTTTGTGCAGAACTGTAACAGCCTCAATTCCTTAAATGAAGTGATCCCCACTGAGCTTCAAAGTAAATTCAGTGTCATTTGCAGTGAGAAAATTGAGCATATCTACCGAAGAATCTCTAGTTACAAAAAGGTATGACCAACATGTCTTAAGCTTTGTGATATTTCTCTTTTAAGGGAAAAACAGGTTAAAACGGCATAGTTTGAATCATTCTTCAAAATGTTTATTGCGGTGGCAAAATATGGCTGAAAGATTAGCTATAGTGAGGTGTGAATGACCAAATTAAGTAATTGCATAAACAGTTTTTAAACTGTGCTTTCTATCATCCCTTTTTTAAACGCTGGTTAAATCATATCCTTTCTCCTTTGTGGTGTTCAGTTGTAGATACAGTCAACTATGTATTTCCTACAAAAGGTCTAGCATTCTTTTAGATGCTTTAGACCAATACTGTGAATTTGCTGATGTTAACCAAAAATGAAGCAATAACATTAAAATTACTATTTCCTTCTTAATTGTCTTAATTTTAAATACCAAATTGTTATCCTTTTATTCATCTCGTTTGCCCTTCAAATTGGTATGAGGTTTTCTAGCATGCCTATTAAGAGTGCTGTGAATTGTTAGATTAACTTGTGTTAATAAAACTTTATAGCACAAAATAAGCAGAAAGCTTCTGACTTTCATACATCTGAGAACTAGATTAAGGAGATAGAAATGAACAAATAAACTAAAGTATATGGTCTCTAGCTACCCGCATTTTCCTATAGTCGTTTAGCTAAGCAGTCCAAAAATTAAACAAGAGAGAGGTTTAGTGTAGATGCTTCACACTGTCCTAAATGGAAAAGAGAAGATGACATTTTTTTTTGTTCTCCAAAGGAAAAGGAGGGAAACCTGTAAGGGTAATTCAGTAAGGCGTGAAAGCCAAAAAGGTGGTTTCCAGAGGCTTCTCAGGGTGGTCTCTGCTAAGAAATGGAATAAACTCAGGAGCTGGGTCATAGAAGAAGACATTAATAGGATTCTGCTACTGCATTATTTAACATCCAGGCTTTCAGTTGTTTGCCTGACTTCCATGTTTTCAAAACTGATTCAAAATGAATATATCATTTTGAAAGCAAATTCCTTAGTTGGAACATTAATAATAGCATATTTAGAGTTTGAATAGCATGAAGTATTTTATACCTTTTTGTAACAAAGCAAAACAAAAAAAAAAAAAGGAGAGAGATAATAATGTACAGTTCCTTTACAGGGGGCCAAGAAGACAGTAAGTTAAATTTTATTGTGTTATTCTGCATATGAATTGCACAGCCACAGGGAAGTTTTCATTGTGCTTATGCTGTCTAGAAGCAGACATTGCTGATACAAACTGCACTTTTAAGCTTATTCGTTCAAAAATTAATAGTTTCACAGTTACAGCTTTTAATGACAATCAATAATGCGATGAATTGCAGGGATAGATAAGTTGTTTTCTTGGCAAGGTAAAGGTAACCATGGTTACTGAAGACTTTCAGAACGCCTGAGCCTGGCTTGGCTTCTGGATTCACTGTGAAAGTTCGATTTCTATAAATAGAAATCCCATAGATTTCTGCAGTTCCTACTATTATTATTATCAGAACATTTTGCTCATAATAAACTTGGAGTCCAGTGCCATGAGTCCCAGATGTTTCTCAACACATGTATGAAAAAAAAAAATTGGGCCTGACTTATGATCTGATTAAATCTTAGCCAGGCATTTGGTCTCTCTGGAGCAGGATGTGTGGGAGATTGAGATGTGAAATATGTACTGCTTGCAGAAACATTTTCATCGTTGAATGTCCTCAGCGCCCTTCTTAACTATTTGTACATTCTTCAGCCTTTCAACAATTCCATAATTGGATTTCTTCAAACCTTCCCAATCATGTTCTAATATGAAGATTTGAATGTAATTTATCAATAAAGTGTTCATCAGACTGAAGTAATAGGACACCAAAATAAACAGAAATTTAATCCCAGCAGAAAAGTAATGTTATTACTCAGGGGACGTAACTTTGTTCATCTGAAGTGTTAGCCAAAGCCTGACTAATTGAATTGGTACTGCTGTTTAGTAGAGAAGGACCCTCTACCTAACTTTGAATTTTTTTTTATGCATGAGCTATGCTCCATGAGGTAGCATCAAAGACCTGTGTGATATTCTGTCTTTTCTTTGCTCCTTGCCTTGTCACTGGGCACTGCTGAAAAGTGCCTGGCTCTGTGCCTTCCCTTGGAGTAAATTGATGAGATCCCCCCTGATCCTTCTCTAGGCTGAGCAGTCCCAGCTCTCTCAGCCTTTCCTCACAGCAGATTCTGCAGTCTCTTCATTATCTTTATGGCCCTTTTCTGTACTTCTCCACTATGTCCAGGCCTTCCTTGTACTGGAAAGCCCAGAACTGGACACAGTACTTCTCAGGGCTCACCAGTGCTGAGCAAGGAGAAAGGGCCACGTCCCTGAACCTGCTGGCAGTGCTCCTAGTGCAGCCCAGGATACCATCGGGGTACTTCATCCTTTCTGTATATGAAATTCATAATTTATAGCTTACAATTGTGCTGTAAGACGTATTGTAAGACAGTATCTGTTTCTATTATAGTTTAGAGCTAAAATTTTAGAAGTTCTTGCAAGACATTCACTTGAATATGTCTGTGACAGCAGATGTTTATAAATGTTATGTGAAGTACAGCACTGGATCATAGAGCAGTTCTAGACTTCTTCTCCAGTAACACTGTTAATATTTTGTTATGTTCCCAGGAAAATAAATTCTATCTCCTTGTTACAAGGCTATTTACATTCATAAAAGGTACCGTTTACTTAAATAAATAAATAAATAAATCTACCCCTCAGAAATATAAAATGAAAAATATTTTATCTTTCCTATGTAGAGAAAGATGGAAATTATGATTTAATCTAGCCAGGATGACTGAAGTATTGTAAACTTTTGTTTTCTAGTCACATACTCAAGTTTTTACAGTTAAGTGCTGACATATCAAAAGCTGCTAATCAAAATTTTATTTTCTTTCTCACGTCTAGTTTTCAAGAGTATTAAAAAACAGAGCTTGGCCTACCTTCAAGCAAGCTAAGTCAAAGATTTCACCACTTCACAGCAGTGATTTCTGTCCAACCAATTGCCATATCAATGTGATGGAAGTGTCTTACCCTAAAACCTCAACTTCTGTTGGGAGTGCCTTTGGTGTACAGTTAGACAGCAGAAAACATTCTTCTCATGAAAAAGAAAATAAAAACACTGATCAAGGTAAGCCAGTTGAGAATAGAGGAACTAATTCTAGTACTTCTGATACAGAATATTAAAATCTAAGTGGTTTAGGTTGATGTTTCAAATATTAAAATTAAGGACAAGCCTTTATGAAATCCTCCTGTTTTCAAGACTTAGATTTGTTTTGAAACATAATAAGGGCTAGTCATAATTTCACACCAACTTTTTCCTTAAATAGCTTGACTTTCATATGCAAAATAAAATGCAAAATTAAGTAATTACACGAAGTTTCAAGCAGGAATATTTCAAATTTTATTACATTCTGCAAACTTCAAAATTTATGTTAAAAAGGTATCAATGTAACTTCTTTGTATTATTCCCAGGTAAACTGAATCCCATGGTTTATGTTCAACATACCATTACTACTATGGCTGCCCCTTCAGGACAGTCTCTTGGCCAGCAAGAGGGCCATGGTCTGAGGTACCTCTTAAAAGAAGAAGATTTAGAAACACAAGATGTCTATCAGAAATTGCTGTTCAAATTACAGACTGCACTGAAAGAGGTGGAAACATGTGTCTGTCAGATAGATGAGTAAGTGAATGTTACCATCTGGACTTGCCTTTAATTTTTCCATTGAAGATACAGATAAATCTTGGTATCCCTTTTTTTGTAGTATGGGATTAATATTGACTACAGACAAAATTGTGATATAGCAAAATATTTAAGCGTAGCTAATTTTATATATATATATTTTTCTTTTTTTCCAGTGCACCTATTTTTTTTTCCACATTAGTTTATAGCTTTTCTATAGAATGGACTAATAATTTTGAGGTGAGAGAAATATGAGGCCCACATGTCAACTAAAATTTCACTCAGAGTGGAAACAAAGGCCAGAGGTACAAAAATAACTCCTACGTAACTCATCAGATATTGTTAAATAGTCCTGAAGATGAATTTATAGGCAAAGTATTTTTCATCCTTAGGAAGATAATTTAATAGACATTTTTCAAAAACAAATTAGCCTTAATGAAGGACTCTAGGTCTAGAGAAAGCCACTCTTGAGTGATTAGGACACTTGTCTTGAAGGGACACCCAGAGTCACATCACAGTTTGTTCTAATTCAGGACAAGGATTTTAAACTTACTCTTCCAGTTTTGAGATGACTTCCAGTTTTGAGTGAGTTGACTGCTTGGGATGAAGGAGGATAATAGGTGTTTCAGTTTTGAAAGATCCCTTATGTAAATATCAGAAATGATTTCTTTTGAAAATATAAATTACATACATTTTTGAGTATGTATATTTTGAATATACATTTTGAATATAATATACATCTTTCATGACCTGTCATAAATTTAGGCAAGTGATATGTCATTGCCTCTCCTGTTGTTTTGATGACTTTAAAACAATTTGTCCTTTCATAGTTATTTTTGAGTATTTTATTTTATATTTTATTTTATTTTATTTTATTTTATTTTATTTTATTTTATTTTATTTTATTTTATTTTATTTTATTTTATTTTATTTTATTTCCGTAGTAGTAATGTAATAGTTACACCGTAATAAGTAAATGTAATGTATGGCTATACTTTAATAGGAATGAAAGTAAGTATAGTCTGATTATTATTATTTCTTTTTAAAGAAAGAGTTGCTTTGTGTGCCTTTAAGTAGTTCTGCTAACTATCATGATGAAGTCAGTTAATTAAATTTAATGTGATTTCAGTGTTTGCGTGTGCTAAGAAAATGACTGTCTACAAAGCCTGTATTGTCACTGCTCCTCAGGGAAGTCAGTAGATATATATATGGAAGTTCAGTCAATATTTCAGGAAGCTCCAGCTACCAGTCTGTCACGCCTTTCCTTTCCACTCCCTTGAGCTAGTAATGTAAAAGCACATTAATTTATTAGCCTTTCCTTTGTACTCATGTATATCTACAGACATACATATGTCTACAGACACACACGCATATTGTGTGTACATGTATAGCATATATCTATACATATTCATTCTGTGAGTCACACAGTTGTGAAAGTAAACACAAGGATTCACATTTTCTTCTTTCATAAAGTTCCAATACAGTGAACTTACAGTGAGTGGAGCGTGAGTAGGGTACACAAAGTTATTTAGCAAATTTACTTTTTACTATTTGTAAGATTAGCCTTCTCATGCTTTATTCCTCACAGACTTTGAGTGGACTGCTAGTGTATAATTGTTGTGGGGGAAAGCAGTTCTATACAGGCAATGGGATAGCCAAGGGACCTACTTGAAAGTGCTGAACAGGAAAGAGGGAAGCCAGGACTATCTGGGTGTGAGCAGTTAAGCAGTACATAGCGTATTGTATCAGAACACAGTTATAGCTACTAATTAACTTCCGAGAGAACCGTTAGGATTACTAAGAACAAAAGATAGAGTATCAAGGTAGAATAATGGAATAGCTGTGGTTTGATTAGAAATATTCATACTTCAACAGCTAAGAGCATATGCTTAAACATAATGATCTGTGAACTTTACATAGACTGTAGAACATCTGTTTTCTCTTGCAACATGGACAACAATGAAATTCATGTCTTTATTTCCTGAATTGCCTATTATAAGCAATGCTCATTCCTATAGTTTTCTCAGAAAAGGAAATAAGAACACAGTAGCACAATTCTAAATTTAAATGATAGAAATATGGCTACTAAATGACTATTTTGTACCTTTCATAATAGTAGCATTGAGAAACTATTGCTCCTTCATGTTACTAGATGTCTCTGCACTGTGCTGAGGTCAGCAATGGGCTGTTTCTCTACCCCCAAAATCTAGGTGTTTATTAATGTTATCTGTCCAACCTCTCCTATCTGTTACTGAAAGAAAGAGAACTAAAAAAGAAGTGTGTTTCACCTGAAGAGCAGGTCTTTAAGGGCTTGTGGATTATGGAAGAGGATATGTAAGAGACTATTGCGTACTGCTAGCATTATCTTCATAACATCCATCATGGCTCCTTGAATAAGTACTGATGGAGAGAAAAAGAGAAGTACACATAAAAAGACATTTGTTTCCTTCCCACAGCCTCTCAAAGCTCTACTGACTTCATTCAAGTAGCTTAATATTATCACAATATTTCTTTAGTACTGTTGCCAGATGCCCACCATTAACAGGAGGTGTTATGCAGGAATCAGTGCTTCTTCCGGTTGCTCTCTTATATTGTGACTTTGTTGTGTTGTTGGTTCACATGGACCAACATGCTCCCACGATCCCAGGTGTTTTTTTGAAAGATGTCCATTGGGAATATACAAGATGCTTGAACATTTTCCAATGTTTCCTCATTTTTCACTCAGGAGAGGTTGCATATTTTTTTTGTTACTGCGTGTGGATATCTATTTTTAATGCATAGACAGTCCATAATGGGTTTTAGTTTGTTTCTGACATACTTTTAGAATTGTGTTGAGTTTCATATAAGATTACTTCCACATATGAGGATTTTTTGGTGAAGTTTTAAATGTCTTGATTTAATGGAAATTTTATTCATGGTTAAAGGGACTTTCTGGTTACTGCTAATTACTGCTCATACACATGCTTCTTCTCTAAGATGTTTCTAAGATAATTTTGTTTGGGGTAGCCCATCTCCAAAGAAAGTATAAAGTTCATATTCTATACTTCAAAAAAAAAGAAACACTTTAGAAAATAAAAGTCTATTTAAGCATGATTACTTTTTTTTTTTTTTTTTTTTTTTTTTTTTTAAGAGACCAGGTTTGGGTTTGTGTGTTTTAGACACCCTGTACTGGGTTTCTAAAAGCACTTCATTGACCTCAGGAACTACCAGCACCAGAACTGTTATCCAGAACTGTTATCCAAAGTTCCAGCTTTCGTTCATGGTAGTTCAGGAAAAAAGTTTCCTTAGAAATGGAGCTTGCCTGCTGGGAGAAAGTGAAAAGCTCCCTTAGGAAAAGCTCCAGCTACTTTCATCAGTCTTTTACTGAGATCTTGGCAGCAGTGCCTAAACAGTCACATAAAAGAACAGGACATAATAGTCTGTCTGTGTCTTGACAAATAATTACTCAGGGGAAGATATTTTCACGAGCTGAAACTGCAATTCATTATGCTTGTTGTTTGTTTCTTACTCTCACTTACTTTCTTGCAACAACAAAATCCACAAGAAGTTACTAGAATGTATCTACCCAATGACCATTTTGTTTTCCTAGAAATGGATGATAAGAGGAACATAAGAAAAAAGAGAAGCATATATTAATCATTCTTATCTCACCTCATGTTCTAATAGACAGTGCTATATGGTCTTATTGGAATTGACCTTTTATTTTAAAGGCATGGTTAGAATGATCTGCCACGAATTTATTTAATCCCTTTTTGAACCCTTGTCGTATTTTGGTATTCAGAAAATTCTGTACTAATCAGTTTTACAAGTGTGAAGAACTGACCCAAAATAAGTCTCTCTAGTGGATGCGTGGATTTAAAATCCAGTAGAATTATGTTTTTTTTTTTGTAGATAATTTATCTACATTTTAGTTACAGTTCAGATCAGTACCTTTTCCTATATGTATTACAGAATGATAGAATATCCTGAGTTGGAAGGGACCCATAAGGATCATCAAATCCAACTCCTGGCACCGCACAGGTCTATCCAAAAATGTAAACAATGTGACTAAGTGCACACAGTCCAATTGCTTCTTAAATTCAGACACGCTTGATGCAGGCTGTTCACTGGAGAGCCTGTTCCAGTGTGCAACCAAATGAATGGCTTGGATTGGAAGGGACCTCAAAGATCATCTAGTTCCAACCCCCTTGCCATGGGCAGGGATGCCACCCACTAGATCAGAGTGCCCAGGGCCTCGTCCAAACTGGCCTTGAATACCTCGAGGGACGGGGCATAAACAGCTTCTCTGGGCAACATGTACCTGTGCCTCACCACCCTCTGAGTGAAGAATTTCCTCCTAAGAAAGGAGATAATTTATCCTATGTAGGATAAATTGTCTCTGGTTAGCTTTTAGTAAAAGCAAGCTATACAAAAATGATGACAGACTTTGCTAGAAAGCTTTGTTTCCCATCCTTGTTTCCTTCAAGTGAATGTCAAACCCTATGTTAACATCTGTCACGTCATGATTTCAGTGAGACAGAGCTTGATATGCTGTTTGAGCTATGTGTTCATCGCTATACATTACACAAACAGCATTTTGGGTATAGTCTACCCTATTGCATTTCCAAGGTGTATGATTTCTTAATTTCTTGCCCTGACTCTGTGAGTCAGAAAACTGTGTGTTCTCAAAACTGTTGTGGTTGAACACTGTAGAAAATGTCCATGTTTTGTATGCAAAAATTCACTTGTCTGAGTCCAGAAACTGAAGCTTTCAAGAGCAGCTTAGAGTCATGTTGTTTTCTGGTAGATTCTTTGTGAAAGTAGTGGAAAAGACAATAGTTTGTTACTAGTGTAACTGTAGCTGAACAAAGTTAAGTAAATTGTCATTTTGTTAGGATTAAGAATGGGTGAGTTCCCCACCTTTCATAATGGATTGTGAGAAATTAGTGTAGAGGAAGGAATTCTGAATGCTACCTTTTAATAAAAATAAAAGCAGCATTTTTATTCACAAAAATATGCATCTCCTGTAGTTTCCCTTCAGAAGTAAAAATGTGTAACAATATCGTCTATGCATTTGGTCTGAATTTGGCAGTGTTGATCATTCTGACAGCTCCTAAGTTAAAACCCTGCTACTGTGTTTAAGTACTTAACAGAAAAAAAAAAAAAAAAGCATAAATCAATGTCTTCTGATTTCAGCAAAAAAAAAATAAAAAAAAAAAATTACAATTTAGAAAGTAGTTTTAGCAAGAAAAATGTTGCCATACAAATACTAGTTTGAAAATGTTATTCTAACAGTGTTGGAGTGATAGAAATTAAAGCAGAAGTGTCTGTATTAGCTGTTCTGAACTTGAAAGTAAATTAGAGCATCTCATTACCAGTATGAATTAGCCATTCAAGAATATGAACCTTTTGCTTCCAATGTCTGTGAATATTCCAAATGCAGCAGTTTGTAATGTTCGCTGTTCTTGACTGGATGTCATTTTTGTGCTTTTCACATAAGCTTGTAGATTAATCATCACTTTTACTAGTGATTGTGACTTAGACACTTTGAATATGAGGAAATACACAGGCATGTTAGTAACGATTCTTACATGTAATACGCCATACTAAAATAGCTTGTGATGTAGGCTGTCATATCTGCTACAGTATTAATTAAGAAAATACATGTTTTTCACAAAGAAATATTTTCTTTGGTTTGTTTTCTTGATTTATGCTGACAAGTACATAGTTCATTCTTAAAAACAGTTCCTTTAATATAAAATGTGACTCCAAGTATTCAAGAATAGACTGTATTTCTTCCCCAAGTGGAATATTGCCTTCATACAGGATTGAATATTTAGTAATGCTGATGGGTTTCATTGATTAAACTGTGATTGAATAAACTATTACAATTTTCAATAGCAGAATGTTCCACTTTCTTTCCTCGTTTCAAATAGATATGGACTGAATTAAGATACTCCCTTCACATATCTTAGAATAATATTTGAAGGATATTGATGAGAAATAGCCTGTTGGTATCTCACTTCTGAAAAATATTAACATATCTTGATTTTTTTTTTTTTTGGTGTGTGTGTCTCACAGCCTTCTTTCTTCAATAACATATTCTCCCAAATCAGAACGTAAAACGCCTGAGCCTTTAATACCAGCAGACAGTGATAATGAAAAGGGAGAAAGGAATGGGAAGAAAGTCTGTTTCAGTGTGACAGGTGATGAACAAGAAGATTCTGGTCATGATACCATCAGCAACAGGGATTCTTACAGGTAACTTTACCAATAATACTTTTGTTCATCTGTCAACCAAGTCAAGCCTGTGGGTTTGTATACTGTCAAGTGACTATGAAGAATATCAAAATATAATGATTCTGACATTTCTAACAGAAGAATAACTGTCATCAAGATGTGTTACAAGGTGTGTAAAATAAACTCTTTTTTGATCACAATTTAGTTATTAGATCTCAGTATCCTTTACCTTAATAGGATATCACAGCCAGAGCTGTAGGGCTTTTCTTTAGATTACTCATTTCATAACATACAGAAATGGTTATGATGCTACCCAACAATAAGCCAAATATCTGCCATAGAAAGCTAGATGCCACAGCCATCGCTCTTGCTTATCTTAAGGAAAAAAAAATAATTCTCAACATATATTCATTATCTTCTTCCACTCAGTATTGTAGAATCATCCCACATCTAGAATTCATAATACATCACAATCTGTGAATTAAAATGCAAAGAATTTTGAAAAGGAAAGAGTAATTATAGCAAGCATAGGTCTTTATAAACACCACCTTCTGATGCTTAGAGAGAATTGGTTAATTACACTTGATATAAAATCTAAATTAAAATTTTAGCTGCAAGTAAAATAAGGCTTTATTATGTGTTCATTATCATGGTTCATTATTATGCTTGTGAAGTAGAATCTCACTAGGGTCATAGTTTTTCTACAGAATGCTGTGTTGCTGAGATCTCTGTGTTGCTCTTTCATAAGCTAATATTTGATTACTGCAGAGTAGTTGATAGGAACTCTTTGTCAGAGTAGAAATAGAAATATAGGTATAAATTTAAACAGAAATAAATGTAGAGGTAATTTGCACAGCTCAAGTCCATCTCATTCTAAGGATGGGGAAACCACAAGCAAAGTACAGTTGCATCTGAAGTATTTTTAGGGGTTTCTGCATGTCTGGGATATGTCAAACTCTAGTCTCCTGCACTTGCTTGAGTGGGCAGTACCACAGTTGGCACTGAGTTTACATGTAGAGAAAAAAACATGTGAGTTAGGACATGACAGCTAATTGTTTAGAATATTTTATTTATTCTGATAGTAGTCATTTGTAGTCTGCTTTGGCTATTTAGGAATGATAAAATCTAGGATTTCATATGGAGAATAATCACAAAATCTGTGAGTTTAGAATATTTGGTAGAATGAGATTGGATTTGTTTGTTTGTTTAGGAACCACATCAGACAATATTTAAAATTTAGAGATCCCATTATGCCATAGTAACATTATAAGAACTTGTATGCTAATCTCAACTGTTAGAATGCCCTAATTCTCTGTTGTAGGGCCTCATTCTAAACCTTGCAGTACAACATGGTACAAATGCAAAATGATATAGCTAAGTAGTTATGTCTAATCTGTTTCTAATTTTCATGTTTTATTTTCTCATGCTTGGCACAATCCAGTTTTAAATAACCTTCATCTTCCCTTTGGAGATTTTAATATGTGAATAGAGTTAGTTAGAAAACATTCTTAATATCCAGCCAGAAATTCTTAATACTCCTTGGGACTGATCACCCTCTGTTAGGAACATGCTGTTACTGATGTCTTTTCACCTATTTATTGGATCTGATTGTAATAATGCTATATTGCTTCAATTAAACATTTTTTCCACTCACTTACCTAGCTGGCTACAAGGCCAAAATGTAAGTCAAAGCTAATAAAAGACAACTTCTATTAAAAAAAAAAAAAAAAAAAAAAAAAGTAGGGAATTTGTGGATGCATGAATAACTGCAGCAATATATATATGTGTATATATGTATACCTTGGAGTATAGTACACCTGATTCATAAAACCAGATCATTACATGTAAATATGCTTTAGGTACATTTATACATTATCTTGGGTTCACTAGAGTTTTAAAGACTCCCTGTGCTGGATAATTACGCTAGCATTTCCTGCAGTGAAACTAAATGGTCTTCATGAATTGAATATATCATCCACTGTTGAATTTGAATTAAAATGAGGGCCTCAGGGCCTCATTCAACCTGGTCTTGAACACCTCCAGGGATGGGGCATCCACAACCCCTCTGGGCATTTTTGAGAGGATGAGATGAATGAATGGAATATCTACAGCAGACAAAATAGCAGAAAAACAGACAAGTTTTAATCCCCATATCTCCTTAGTAGAGCAATATGGGTGAAACTTTGTATGCCTAAAAATTTGCACTGAAGTCATAGACATAAATGTACAAAGAACGGCTGAGGTCACTGGGCCTGTTCAGCCTGGAGAAGAGGAGGCTGAGGGAAGACCTCATCACAGTCTACAACTTCCTCCTAAGGGGGTGTCGAGGGGCAGGAGACCTTTTCTCCATTAACACCAGTGACAGGACCCGCGGGAACGGGGTTAAACTGAGGCAGGGGAAATTTAGGCTTGACATCAGGAGGGGATTCTTCACAGAGAGGGTGGTTGCGCACTGGAACAGGCTCCCCAGGGAAGTGGTCACTGCACTGAGCCTGTCTGAATTTAAGAAGAGATTGGACTGTGCACTTAGGCACATGGTCTGAACTTTTGGGTAGACCTGTGCGGTGTCAAGAGTTGGACTTGATGATCCTTAAGGGTCCCTTCCAACTCAGGATATTCTATGATTCTATGATTCTATGACTCTATACGTCTTTCATAGAATGAACAGTTGTAAAAAAAAAAAAGGGATTATAAACTATATTTTGGCTGGCAAGGAAAAGTAGTTTGTAATTTGAGTTTGATGGATTTGAAATTGATTAAATCTGTTCTAAATCTGTTATGGATTGTAGTTTGCAAGTCATAAACCAGAGTACTTCATCATGTTATGGACTAGGAGTACACTTTTTAAATGTGGAGTTACTAAACAGTTGGAGTCCACGGTATTAAAAACTGTCCCTCATGAAAGAAAATTTGGTTGTTTGAATTGAAAGTGTATATTTTCAGTCTGCAAGTACTTGTTCACATGCAAGGCGAAGGGAGACAACTGAATCATCTATTCCGGAAACCTTGCCCTCTGAGTTCTACTAGGATTGAAAATTACATGATAGCTGAAGTATAGGGATCTTTATTGTTGATAAATGATTGTAAAGACCATCTAATTATTAAAGTAAAAATGAGAAAAGGGAGAGAATGTTCATAACATTGATATAAAGCCTGTGTAAAAAGACATGACTTTTTTTTTTTTTTTTTTTCGTTTCGTTTTCCAAGTGATTGCAACAGCAACAGGAACTCCATTGCTTCCTTTACCAGCATTTGTAGCAGTCAATGCAGTTCTTACTTTCACAGTGATGAAATGGATTCAGGTATGTCTAGAAAAGTCAGCTATGAACCTGTCATCAGTTCCTTTTATTCAGTTATATTCTTTTCATTTGCCTGGCAGTTTTGTTGCTGCTTTTGTTTTAAAAATTGCTTCCTCCTTGGTAATAGAAGTGTATCATTTTGTTTCTGCCTAGCTAGTGCTGCACTTAAGACTCCTTCTGTGAAAGACAGCCAACATTCCAGCATCTCTGTAAATAGACTGAATTAGTTAGAGCTCTTAGAGTGGCTGCTTTTAACCGCTTTCATGCCCTGACCTTGACAGCGCATTATGTTGCACAGAGTAAGGAGCATTTTAGGTGAGTCTAGAATGCTCTCCCAGCCTGCGTCAGTGCTCAGAATGCAGGATACGGCTGTGTATGTTTGTAGGAAGGAATGTGAGACCACATAGAAGCACATTCTTGTTTATGCCATGACAAATTGAATTTAAATAAATGCAGCTGCTATTAGGACTGAGATGGGATTTAACTGCATAGAGTACAAGGTCATATACTCAGGGACTAATAATAAAAATGTTTGCTCCAAGCTGGGAGTTTATCATTTGGGAATGATTTAGGAACAGAAAGAACAGGGCATATTAGTTGAATTTGAGCCACCACTGAGACTTGGCCATAAAGAAGGCAAATTTTATTACTGGTCACATCAATTTTCAGTTGGGATAGGAAAGTATTAATGACATTATCCAAGGTATCTGAGATACTTTCTGAATAATGTAATTCTAGTCAGCTACTTTCAAGAATTGGAAAGAGTGGAGCAGACACAGAGGAAAAGGATGAAGGACATAAACAACTGTTAATAGCATAGGAAACACAGGGTCTTTAACTTAGGATATGAATGAGTTAATATGTCCTAATGCAGCAACAAGATGAGGTACTGGGATGCCTAAAAGTATATTTCTGCTAGCCAAGTCCAAATACAGCATTCACGTTGATTAATTTTGTCACTCAGTGAAACTCCCACTCTCCCAATGACAGAATTTTCTCCTAGTTCCAAAACTAGCCTGGCTAACTCCAGATCAGGGCTCTTTGTCACTGTGCTCCATCTGTTACAATTAAAATCCTGTGTAGGGTTATAACTGCTGTCTGTAAGGACATTTAATGGAGCTAAAAAAAAAAAAATAAAAAAAAAGCAAGGAGACAAAAGTGCTATTTAAGTGTTTCAGTGACATAAGAAAAATGAGTCTAGGTTGACCATGAATAAATTCAGGTTATAAATTATCAAGTGGCTACTTGTTATCTGTCACTGCAACAGCAAGGAGGAAAACGAGTTTTAAGCTCAATTTTTCACAGTTTTTGAAGAAGTTCAACTTGCATCACCTGTTGTCTGAGAGTGCAAGTGACTGAGGGCAGTGACCTAGGAGAGTCCTTCTCCTTTGTATTGTCTTGGGAAATAGTTTTCTCTGTACCACTAAAATCTTTGTATCAAATACAAGATTTGGATACTGTACTGTTGTTTTAATTCCAAAATATTAGAACGATTTCAATAGTAAGAATATTAAGATTGTGAAGTGTCAGTACAATCCCTATAAAAATTTCATGATGAATGCATTTCAGTGACTTTGTGGTCTCATGTCTTATTACAGTTTCACACTCCTTAGATGTTTAGTCTGGTGTTCAGGGTGTTGTCCAGCACAGAAGAATCCTGTGTTCTGGTCATAGAATTGCTGAAGATGGAAGGGACTGCTTGAGATCATCAAATCTAATCCCCTGCTCAAGCAATAATCTAGAGCCATGTTCCCCAGATCCATGTCCAGCTGGGTTTTGAATAAGAGCTCTAAGAGCTGTATTATCCAGTGACTGCTTAATGCAAATTACATAGGGAGAACAGTTGTATGCTGTAGGATTCTGAACACTGTAGACTTGTGTTTCTGTGCCTAGAACCGTAGTGGGTATAATCCTAAGTAAAAGTGTGTGTGCAAAGCAGATTATCCAAGCTATAAAGATTTTGGAAAATATGCTGAAACTTCAAAACAATTTTTAATTTTAAAATATTTTTCAGGCGATGAGCTTCCCATAAGTGTTCGAATCTCTCATGATAAACAAGACAAGCTCCATAGCTGTTTGGAACATCTTTTTGGTCAAGTATGAGATGATTTTTCTTGGCTTTAATACTAATGTCCATGTTTGAGCTAAGATGTCTTTAGCAAATAGCAATTCTGTGATACTTTTTTTTTTTTTTTTTTTTTTTTTTTTTTTTTTTTTACTTTTGCTTTCCACTGTTTATTGGGATGGTATGTATTTGCTCCTTCTACTTCTGTTTTCTGTAAATAGTTCAAAATTTCATATAAAACAGGCCCTTAGATTTAGTAACATTATCTAGCCTTGAGCTTTAACTATAGTATCCAAGAAAGCATCCAAAGCTGCTTTTCTCTAGTCCATGTTTCTTAAAGAAAGAATTGCAAATTTTTGCTATAGAAAATATTCTTCTCACAGAACTTTAATCCCAACAGGTCGATTCAATTGTCAATCTTCTGAAAGGACCAGCTGTGGTGAGGGCCTTTGAACAGACAAAATACTTCACACCAGGCCGAGGCCTACAAGGTAAAATTAATTTTGTCATTAGAATCAAAAGGAAGCTTTAAAGGTATACAGGTATGGCTATATATTCCTTGAGCTGCGTATTAAAAAACTGATTTTGCTTATTCTTGCCATATTCTACAATAATAGATTTTTGGATTTTTTGTCAAGTAGGTTATATTCTTAGTGGAAAACATGCACAACATATAAAAAAATTTCAGGTTTCTTGGAAAGTCAGCTTTAAATTGTAGACTCTAAACTGACTATAGAATTGCTGAGGTTTCCGAAGTAAGAAGCAGAATTTTTATTTTTTTTTCAGATACTTTATTACATTTTTGTCTCAACTTAGAAAGCAATTTCTGATCTATTCTAATATTAATGCCAGTGTTTTAGTATTTTTTAGTATTTTTGGTAGATGTTTTATTCTTGAAGCTGATTTATAAATAATTTGAAAATGTAAATTTATAGTCACAGTCATATTTATATCAAATACGTACTTATTTAAGTGTTAGTGATTATTTAAAGAAATTCGGTATGTAATTTCACATACTCTGCTAACACTGTTGCTAAGTCTAAGGGTATAAATAAACAAATGGTGATAGCCATAAGATTGTGATGAAAAATGCAAAGGACTTCTCTTAGTGAACTGAGTTTAAAAAAAAAAAAAAAGGTCAACAGGAGAAGACAGACTTGTATTAGTATGCATAATTATGTAGTAGACTTTATTATGATTTTATTGAGCCCACATACATATCTTTTGGCAAAGAAAACTAACTGTAGATGGCCAGAGGGTGGATCTTTTATAGATGACTTTTATAGATCACCAAAATCCCGTTGAAGTCAATAGAACATAATTATGGTATACATATTACCTGGTCTTATGAAGCCTTATGAAGCCTCACCCTTCAGTGAGTTTGTGTGGAAGTCAGCATAATTTCTTCCTCTTCCTATTTCCCTCTTCTTGTCTTTCTTTTGTTTCCAATTTTGGGACCAAGATAATCAGAATGAACCTAGAACATTTGTGCTTGCTTACTTAAGTCTCTCATTGTTTCATGTTAAGTACATGACAGACTTACAAAACAAAATGTTAAACTTTCAGAGATTTAATAAATATTCAATTAGATACAAGATATGGACAAGTTGGATGTTTTACTCTTGGTCTTCACTATCTTCAGGAACAGTATGAGGAACATCGGATGATTTGAGACTAGGTTAAGGAATAATTGAATTTTTCTCAAGTAAAATTTAATTAGTTTTCTGATTGGATTAATTTTGCCTACATTTCCTCTAAAAGTTCTAGGCTCTCTCTTACTCCATGGAGAGACTGGCACCTTCTATCTTACATACTTCATTCAGAAAGAATCGGGAGTTTGGGAGTGCTGCTCTCTCTCTCCTTTGATAAAGTAGGGAGCTCAGACAATTGTTAGACTTGTCATCCTAACTTTAACTTTTTTAGAGTTAAAAAAGATGAAACCTATATGAGTTGTGAAAACATTTAGAAAGAAATAGTCTTCCTGTGACTTTCTCAGGAGGTTTAAACAGAAAAAAAATATATATTTTTTGTCTTTGCATAGAGTTTCAGCAGGAAATGGAACCGAAGCTTAGCTGTCCAAAGAGGCTACGACTCCACATCAAACAAGACCCTTGGAACCTTCCCAGCAGTGTCCGCAGTCTTGCCCAGAATATCAGAAAATTTGTTGAAGGTTAGTAGGTACAACATGGCTGTAAACAAACAGTTTATGATAAGAACCTGGGAAGAGAACAGGGAAAGACACAACTGCTTCATGTTGCTGCTAGGCAAGGTTTGCAGAACACCATTATGTCCATGGGAAACACCTGAATTTGAGGACTTGTTTGTGTTTGTAGTAACAAGGTTAGTAGAGTACACCTAAGCTGCTTGATGCTCACTCTATAGACTTCAGGTATTGAAGAGAAAATAGTTTCTCCTGACAAGTTAAACCAGATGAACCATATGTTGCATGTGCTAGGTTATTTCAAGTACTGCTGAAGTCTAGTGAGCTTGACTTATTTATCACAGAACTTCATAGAACAGATACACCAAAATTTGACTTTCCTTTAAATTAAACACTTTTTTTTTTTTTTTTTGTACTATCTTTAATGGAAAGATGAAGACTCTGCAGGACAACTTCTGTCCCATTTCCTGTTCTTATGCGTCATTGATCTGGAATCGTTATCTTTCTGAAATCATTCTCCTTCTACTGCCACGAAGACAAACCTCTTCCACTGATTTTCAGCCACTCATTCCATCACAACTGATGCCATATCTGTCTTCATCCTATACCTTCCTCCCACCATTGTCTAATAGTCACTTAGTACTCTGCTCTTCCTCACCACCAAGTGACAGGTTGGGCTGGTGTTTCTGCTTTGCTCCTTGGCTTCATAAGAAAGTCTTCCTTCCTTCCTGCCTTCCTCCCTCCCTCCCTTCCTTCCATCTTTTTTTCTCTCTTGCTCTTTCTCATTCTTTCTCTCATGCTGTCTTGCTCTCCCACTGTCTTTCTTCTGTAAGAAAGCTTTATTTCTTGTACTGTTTGATAGTGAAACAGAAATAATGAGCAAAATAATCTTTACAGAACTACTTGTACTAGCAGTCTATGTGGGAAGAAAAACCTTTAGTCTGTCAGGTTTAGTTCTAAATGGTTTCTCTGTGTTTAGCTTCTTTCATTTGGCATTCATTTCATTTTAGCTTCTTTAAAAGGCAGGGCTTGCCTTTCATGAACCCATGCTGGCTGGGCCTGGTCCCCCGGTGGTCCCACATACATTGTGTGATTGCATTCAAGATGACCTGTTCCATCACCTTTCCTGGCACCGAGGTCAGGCTGACAGGCCTGTAGTTCCCCGGGTCCCCCTTACGACTCTTCTAGATGGGCATCACATTAGCAAGTCTCCAGTCATCCTTTCTGGATGACCATGACTGCTGATAGATCATGGAAAGCAGCCCAGCAACCATATCTGTGAGCTCCCTCAGCACCCTCGGGTGGATCCCATCTGGCCCCATGGACTTTTGACAGTCCAGGTGGAGCAGCAGGTCTCTGTTTCCACCTGAATTGTGGGGGCGTTCTGCTCCCTGTCCCTGACTTCCAGGTCAGGAGGCTGAGTACCCCGAGGATAAGTGGTCTGGCTAGTGAAGGCAGATGCAAAGAAGGCATTAAGATCCTCAGCCTTTTCCTTATCCTTAGTAGTCATGTTTCCCCCTGTGTCCAGTCTGGTTAAGTTCCTACTGACTGGGAAAGGAAGGGAAAATGTAAGCCCGTTTTTTAAAAGGGAAAAAAGGAAGACCTGGGGAACTAAAGGTCAATCAGTCTTACCTCTGTGCCCAGCAAGATCATGGAGTAGATCCTCCTGGAAACTATGCTAAGGAATGGCTTTAAACTAAAAGAGGGTGGATTTAGATTAGATATAAGGAAGAAAATCTTTACTCAAAGGGTGGTGAGGCAGTGGCACAGGTTGCCCAGAGAAGCTGTGGAAGCCCCAATCGTGAAAGAGTTCAAGGCCAGGTTGGAAGGGGCTTTGGGCAACCTGATCTAGTGGGAGGTGTCCCTGCCCATGGCAGGGGGCTTGGAACTAGATGGTCTTTAAGATCCCTTCCAGCCCAAATAGTTCTATGATTCAATAATACTTCATTCACCCATAAAGAGTATTAATAACTTATTTCAACATTGGTTTTACACCTTTAATATTGGGCTAAGGTTATTTGAAGGAATTTGTTTAAACCTAACATGCAGTTTCAAGGGAAAGTTTAGCAAGATACAAATGTCTCACCACCTCTCCAGAATACAAAGCTTCTCTTTTTACAATACTGCTCTAATGTAATAATGCTTTGTTAGAAAGAATCTTGATGTTTACTGAACATTTTTCTTGTGGTTCAGAAACTAGGATAAATAAAGGTTTTTTTCTGTTAATAAATTACAGTAGCTAATGTTACCAGAACTGTTGTGCTTGTAAATGATGGTGGTTCAGAGACCTGAACAGTAAAAGGCATTACTCCTGTGCTGTTCAAGGAGAACATGCAATCTGACTTACCTTCACTCATCACTGTGTCTTGGAATTTATCTGCCAATTTTAAATATTCTTGGCTCTCTCTTTCCATTCATGGCATCTAAGCATTTGTCAGAGATTTCCAACAACTGGCTTCTGTGCTACCTTCTTAACCAAATAAGTAGTTTTACATTTAAAATTGTCATCTGAAGCTGTTTATTCACCATTAATGGTCTCCACAGCTTTTTGCTCTATTGTAGGTGTTTTTTCTTTCTTTAAGTTGATTCCTATTCCACTCCCCAAAGTGATATCACTAATATTGTTCCTGAGAATCTAGAGGAACATGGTACACATCTTCATTATCATTTTGATCTACCTGTGAGACCAAGATGTTCATGTGATAGAAAGATACCTGAAAGCCAAGGTTCTTGTAGTTTCCCTGGCAAAAATAGCGTGAAGGAGAATTAGGACAGTGGAAGTGAATAATTGCTTCTCAAGCCTTAGTTTACAAGGCATGTCTGGACAGGTATATTTAATTCAGTGTTGAAAAGATTCAGAGCAGAAACGCACCCCTCAGGCAGTTTTGGGAGACTGCTGTCATTTAAACAGGCTTAGGCTTGTATAAATTAAACTTGAGACAAAACCAGCAGCTGGATCTAACTAAAATCAGATGAGCACAAAGCATGGATAAAATGCTGTAACAGCTAAGTTTTCCCTACATATCTGCACTTCTTGTTTTCTTTTTACTTTTGCCATTTTGTATTGTCCTCACATATGGTGAGGATACCTAGAAGAACCATGAGTACTGCCCTGAGCCGTTTCTAGCTGAAAGCCTAACACATGGTACAATGATTTACCTTCCTGTTTTCCTCCTTATTTGCCTAATGCAGAGAAAACAAAATATGTGCCCTAATTTGCTTGGTTGGGCGTAAGACTTTCTTAGCAAGTTGATCAAAGTCTTGGCATATACAAAGCCGTTAGAAGAATTCTCTCTCTCTTTTTTTTTTTTTCCACCAAAAGGCAATGTTTTAACAATTAAGCAGATATATTTGTCTTTTACATCAGATTCTATAGGAAGTAGGCAAAGGAAACTGCAGATAGAACTATGTTCACCATGGAAAAAAAAGAAAAAGTGAATAAAATTTCCAGTATTTATATAAATATTTACCCATTATTGGTGAATGCTAAAATAAAGACGAATGCTCTCAGTGAATGCATCTCCTTATTGAAAACTGACTCATTTTTATTTTCAAAAATATACCACAGGCTACTGTAATTTTTATTTACTCCTCTGTTGTCTTGTAGAACGTGCTGTATTAGGATCAGACTGATTAGCAACTTAATGAAGAGGGAGACATGGAAGCCTCGCAAATGAAATGTTTAATTCCTAGATCTTAGATTATTTTTATTTTATTTGTTTAATAAGTATGAAGAAATGGGAAAACACAGAATGCTTGGAGGATGAGAAGATGATTGTTCTGAACTATCAGTTTTCTTTTTATTAGTATTCGAATTGCGAGAACAACAACAACAAAAAGCTATGAAGGTTTTTTACACAATTAAAAAAAAAAGCCTTCCTTGGCAGTAATTTAAAACATATGTGGAGACTGCTTTGTCTCATTTCATTTGTCCTACCATATCACTAGAGAAAGAGAAAGAAAGAGAAGTTTACTATCGTTACAGTGAAAGTGAGCCCTAGAAGGCTAATCATGATGATGGACTTGAAGAGTTCTGATGAAATAGCATACAGATTCTGGGAGGATTTATCTTCAGCTAAGTAGCTAAAGAAAAGATGAAAGTTATTTCTTGGAGTGACCGGGCCTACTAGATTGTTAGACCAATAAAGATGAAGACAAGTTCTTGGCAGAGGCAGATGTTCGAGGATAGAGTGTTTGATTTTCTTGCAGGAGAAAGCAGTAGCCAGGGCAAGAATTCAGAACAGCTGATGAATAGAGAATAATGAATAGAGAATAAATAGATAAGAAAGAATGATGTAGCTACAGGATTTTGAATGTATGTGAGATGTGTGATGAGAAACAGAAAGCACAGGAAGAAAAAATGAATGATGACTAGAGTAGGAACCAGGAAAATTAGCCAGACAGATGGAAAGAAAGAGAACCTTCGTAAGGAAAGTAAAATCACAATATGATGGTGTAACAGCAGAAAGATGTAAGCACAGCAAATCTCTCATGTTCCTTCTCCCCACTTTCCCTCTCCACCTTCCTTAAAATATATATGG
The DNA here is from genome assembly GCF_964035555.1 of Netta rufina. Taxonomy (NCBI): domain Eukaryota; kingdom Metazoa; phylum Chordata; class Aves; order Anseriformes; family Anatidae; genus Netta; species Netta rufina. The sequence goes on from NC_140124.1 coordinate 123,816,807, forward strand.
AGAGAAAATAATGTTTTGAAGCATGTCAAATTTATAGGCAGCAAACTTGATGAGGAAGAGCATTTGTTTTGCTAACACAATAATATTAAGTATCAACAGGAAATACTATGCATTTGAGAAATTCCACACTTATTTTAATTTAACTTATGAGTAAGGAGTGAAAGAGCCTTCAGTCATTAAAGACATCAAAAATGTATTTCAACTTAAATAATGAAATATGCAGTACAAATCTCAGTCTTTAGTCTTATTTCAAAAGTATCTTCAGATGTGAGAAACATAATAAATCTAAAATCTGTCCTTAGAGTGAAAAGTGTTACTGGGAAAAAACAGAATATTGTGTTGGGGAAAAAAAGTACAAAAGAATACTTAAGAATAAAAAAAAAAAAGTTGAAAGCATTTTATAAAGCATATGATCTAAGGAGAAATTGCTAGGGAGTTATTTCCTTCCATATGCCATGTATCAAGAAGGGGTGAAAACTTCGGTAACATTTGGAATTTATTTAAAAACAGATGATTGACATCCAAGGTTCTCTTCTAACCCCAGGTATGTCTCTTCTTACACAAAACCTAAAAATACTCTCTTGCCTGAGGGTATATTTTGAAATGGAGAAGACTTCTAGCAATGACAAAGGCAAGTTGCTGTGTCCTGTAATTTTCCCATAAGCAGGAAATCATTATTTATAGATACCTCAAATGCTTTTGAATTCAGAGATCTGACAAATCTCATATAAAACAAGCTGCAAGTAATAGCCTCAATGTGTCTAAATTCTTCAGATAGAAAATATATTTCCCTTTATTGTATTCAGTTACTAAGCCAAATGTTTAGTCTCCAAGATCCCAAGTTATTAATCTCTAAGTTTTTCTCAAATGACAGAAGGTGAAGGCAAAGACTTTTCACCAGGCAATTTTAAAGAGTAACCATTAATTTTGGTTCTTGTACTCCATCATCTGAGATGTATGTAATGTTTTGAATTTTGAACCTATTAGATTAGTTTCAGTAGGAGATGACACATTCCCAAACTGTCCTTTGTCCCATATACTCCACAACAACCCTTATATTCCTGTTCCTGGAGTATGACTACGCAAAAAATTTGATGTGTGAAAGAAAGGCTGTCACGATGTGAAAGCAAGAGAAGTGGTGTGTTCCGACAAGCAGTTACTGTAGAACAACTGATGTGCTGGAGGTTTGACACATTCTGAGGTTATGGCAGTTTTTTTATCTGCCTGCTCCTTCCAGTGATGGTTTACACATTTAAATTTGTCCTCTGGTACCAGGCAGAGGGGAAGAATCACTTCATTTATCACTAAAACTTAGAGAAGGCAAAAGAAAAAAAAAAGAGGAGGGGGATATTTTACATATAATATCCTGTGGTTTTTTTTTTTTTTTTTCTTTGTTTTTGCCATTATTAAAACAGTGTAAAGACATACAAAAACTTTTTTTTTTTTAATCATAAATGAAAATGTTTGTTAAATCTACACTTTTTTTTTTTTTTTTTTTTTTTCCTGGATACTTTGGTATGCATGAACAATGAAAATAACTGGATATTTTTAAGTATGGGACAAGGGGGGGGCGGGGGGGCGGGCAGAGAAAAGAATTGGGGTGGTGTGGGTTAGTGAAAACAGGTCTTGTTTTACAAAGCTTTAAGGTTGGAGTTCATATGTGGACTTGCATTGGCCAGCTGGTACTCTGAGGCAGCCTCTTGATGGGTTCTTCTTATTGTTGGTACTTTTGATAATCATAATTTTTATCAAGTCAAATATAAAATTTAGTGAAGTTGAGATTCATTACTGTTTTGAAGATATAAGTCAGGATGGCATACACAAAAACTTAGAGTGAAGCTGATTTTATACAGAAGTGCTAATGCATTATTATGTTGATAAAAACACTTTTAACAATGGTGACCTCAATATATTTTCTTTTTTTTTTTTTAAGAGGTGAAGGCACGGATACTCTTGGCACTTCTTGAGTATACAGGTAATTTTGCTTATTTTTATAAGTGTGATTGAACTTTTGTTTTGTTTTGTTTTGCTTTTAGTTTTATTTTGGCCAGAACAGAGAAAGGTGTAAAAACTCAACCATGATAATCCAATAATCAGTAACTTTACCCCTGTGTTTACAGTGAGGATTCCTGAAAGACACAGTTCCAAAGACATTTACATTTAAAGCAAATGTTCTACTTTTTTAATGCAAAATGCCTTCTCTGGTTATTTACTTTGGATGTTGGCAGATGAAGTAGCTGCCAAATCTCTGAGCTTGTGCAAAGTACTTCTGTCTTCCTTCTTTTGTAATCTTCCCCAATTACAATATTTTCTTCCCATCTTATCCCCATCTTTCTTGCCTTGCCTTGCTTTTCTAACCCATATCTTTCCTTTTATCTTTATTGTGTTACCTAAGGCAGCATAATTTAGTGCTAAAATAAATTCATTTATTTATTTTTAAATACTTGCTTTTTGGAAGGGGTATTCTGTGTATCACTTTACCGTCACCTCATACAGCCTCAAATGCACAGAATATGTATGTCTGTGAAATAAATGTCACTAAATCAGTATTTAGAAAATAACTATTATAGTTGAAGATTCTGTACATGTTTTGTAGATGCATGAGTGACCAAGTAAGCAGTCGTATTTCACTATAAAAGCTGATTATTGTAACCATCCGACAGCACCATAAGAATGTGTTATTTAGTGATTTTGTTATGACACATAGCAACAATTTTATAAAAGAGAGTGTAATGTTTCTTCGTTGTCAAATTTCATCCACACTTTAAAAATATTTTAATAATTCCTCAGGACAGTTAAAATAAGAAGTGACCTCACAAAATAACCCAGGCTTGATTTCCCCTCCCCCCCCCCCCTTTTGGCTGTTTTCCCTATTTGCATGATTTCTTAAGTTCTGTAATTTATTTTGTTTAAAAATCTTCTGTAATTTATTCTGTATAAATAAAAAAAAAGTAATTTATTTTGTATAAAAATCTTTTTGTGAAAAAGCCCAAAGTGCTCTTGTATGCAGTATCTGATGTTCAAGTAGTATTAGATGAGATTTGGAAATGAGGTGTCAGTGACATAAGAGAACTGCTTCAGAAGCAGGCAATACAGAGGAAGGTACTGAAATCAGCTGCTGTTGGACAAATAGAGATAAAATTGAGCAAGGCAAGACAAAAGAATGCATTTTGGGCCCAAATCCCTGAGTACTGCAATGATATTGGAAAGATTGTGACCATGTAGAAGCCAGTGGGATTTCTGAAGCGGAAGGTGGGTGGAGTTTTTCAAGACGAAAATTCTGTCTGCACTGGATTCTGCATAACTTGAGAGACTGGAGACAGAGTGAAATTTTAATAATCAAAATAACAAGGGATGAATCACAGTATAGAAGCATTAGTAATTAGACCATTTAAGAAAAATATTCTTGAGGTCCTGAGAGGCTGTCAAATGGAACAGTAAAAGAGTGGTTAGAGTTACGAATAGTTTGAGAAAAGGTTTGAAGATCTCAGAAGGAAAATGAACAGAATAACTTTCACAAATACTTGGTGTCCAAGAAAAACATAGTTTTAAAGTTAACATTAATTCTGTAAGTACAGGATTATTTTAACCAACATCTAAAGCCTTGCTAGCCCCATATAAATGTGGTAAAGAAGCTAATCTTCCTAGAGGCAAATGAATCTAAATTGAGGACAAAGGGACAGAGTTTAGGTTTTCAAAAGACCTCAATGTCATCCAGTCATGGATGACACGACTGAGAAATGTTGTCTACCTGTACCATCTGTGATTGATATTTGCCTAACAGCTCATAATGATAAAAAAAAAAAACCTTGAAGACCTTCAGAAATGGGGAGAAGTAGGAAGCACTGAATATTTTACACCAGGATTTAGTGCTTTATTGAGAACACGTTTCCTTTTCCAACTGTTTTGACCTTTAGCTAATCAGATGTCTGTGCCCTCCAGAATAAATTGATAGGTTAGCTAGTCCCTATTTTAAATCTGTTGCTAACGGTTCCATAGACTAGCTAGGGACCTGTCTTGGGCTTTCCTGACTCCATAAATCTCTACTGCTTCCTGGATATGTGTTGCTGCTCTGAGCTTACTCTGTAGATTTCATATTCATGTATATGGTATTTGGATAGATTGTGTTCTGCTAGCCACACTTGTCTGCAGTTTGTAGCAGGCAATCTTCATCTGCCCTACCCAGCTGGTAGCTGTAAAATTGACCAGATGACATGGTCATATTAAGAGCTTCTGCCTGTCCTTGCTTTCTCGTCGAAAGTAAATGTTTTTGTGCCTAGTTTGTTCTTACATTGCAGCAAAGAAATCTGAAACACATCACCTTTTAATACCAAAAGTACATGGAATTGATGGCATATACATTAAAATCTGAAGTATAAATATACATTGTTTATGTAGAAGTACTTTAAATTCCAGATTTTAAACACATTTCTATATAATTTTAGAATTATAGAATAATTTTTGGAGTGGAAAATGGCAGTTTGGGTTGTAGAGTGCTACTTACTTGAATAACATTAAGCTGTAAACTTGTGATTTAGTTGGACTAGGAAACAAGTTATTTTAAATTAAAGAAAAAAATTATATCCCAGTTACTGTACTGTTAATTAATCTCCTGCTCCATCTCTGCTTTGCTTCTCCTCTTTTGGCTTTTACCCATCACAGACAGCGAGATACAACTGAGGCGAGACATGGTCTTCTGTCAAAGTCTAGTGGCCACAATCTGTGCTTTTTCAGAGCAGCTAATGGTAGCCTTAAATCAGATGTTTGACAACAACAAAGAATATGAAATGGAGACGATGGAAGCCAGCAGAAGGTGGTTGGAACAGATAGCTAGTGCGGGTGTTCTCCTTCATTTCCAGTCACTGCTGTCGCCTAACCTGGTAAGAACCTTCATGTAATATAACCTCCAGACTGTTCGTGGGGGAACAGCCCATGTTTGTTCCCCAAACCAGGAGTGTGGTTAAACAGTCTTTGTTGTAAATGGTATTTTCTATGTCCTTTGTGCTTAGCTTGTTACTTAATTAGCTGCTATTAGGGAAGTTTGCAGTTCAGATAATTGCAGATATAGGAGATGTTTGTTTGTGGTATGAGAAATAAGTTATCCACAAAAGATAGTATTTGTTTTAAGTTAGCAGATACTGATTCCCCACCATTATCATAGTTGTTCTCTAGGAGTGAATGTAGTGAATTAGATGATAACCAGAGTTTGAGTTAGCAATAAGCAGCAATGCAAGTAAAATAAAATACCTGGTTTGGATACTTGTTTTTTATTATCCCTTCCCTCTAAAACTAGGTTTGTACTAATTGGAGGACTAGATATGCTAGTCTGCTTTTCTTCTGGCATAAGGCAAATCCTTGTAGCCTGTTGGAGTAATAGGAAATTAGCTCCTTTCTTCATAAGGCTTGGAAAAGAGCCGTGGCTTACAAAACAATTTAGAAAAGGATATAGCTTTATAGTCCTCTAATCCCCAGCTATCCAAAGCATCTCTTCAGCTGTTTAAGAGATTCTCACAGTTCTCACACTGGACTTGTTCCTGCTAACCTGAAGAAGAGTAAAGCAGTCTGCAGAGTCTGCTCTGTGGCAGTCTTCTCAAACTCTAGATTTCCTCAATGAAATTAACTCATTTGTTATAATAGGCACATGGTTTTCTTGAGCTAGTGTTCTTACTGTTAAGCTTTAGGGCCATTTAATACCATGTTTGTGAACATTTCATTACTTGACTAAGCTTGGACATGGGATCAAGCATCACAAACCAGAATTGTACATCTTATTGAATAGAAGCCCACACAATGACAGATTATGATCAGAAGTTATCTTTCCTTGACTGTCTCAGCAGCAATTTGCTGATGAGTTGTCCTGATCAACTTTTAAAGCAGAAGAGATCAATAAAAATAAAGATATTTTAAAATTGTAGTCATAAAGTCTGTGGTGTTGTTTGAGACCATTGTCATGAGCTAGTGTGAACAGCAACCTTACCAGCAGTTGAGCTACTAGCATGGGCCTGTGTGGGACAGGGTATGTCAGGACAAGGTATGCAGCTTGAAAGCAACTCAAGTCAGGGCTGTTTATCCACATGAGATGCATGTGAAGAAAGCATGGACAGGGGATCTCCTGCTCATGTTGTCTCTAGGATATGTAATTGCATGATTCAGCACCAGACTGCTCTGGTGCTGGAGTCCTCAGAGTTCAAGAGCAAATTCAGTTGAATCTTGTCTTATGTTTTAACATGCACTTAGTTGTATTACCACAAGATAACTTTTGTCTTCACAAAACAGAATACTTCTGTGTTTGTTTTTTTTTTTTTTTTTTTTTTTTTTTTTTTTTTTTTTCTTTCAAGATTGTGGAGACTTCCTTTGTAATGAAAAACCATGCTACTTAGCATGAATTGTAGTCTGATACCAGCACTATCCATTGCTGAGTTACAAACCAAACAAACAAATTCTAACAAGTTTAGTCTCTTCTGTATATGTATTTGCACAGAAATTCTGAATGAGTTCAGTGATAACTGTTCTTAACTAAGAGAAAAGTATTTAAAGGCAACTTTCTTAATACCTTCTCAGGACCATTTTGCTTACAAATGATCCATGTTATGTTAAACAAGGGCATTTGAAAGAAATTATAATGGCCAGAGTTCAATAAAGAATGAACAGTTGTGCAAAGATTTCCCATGTCACTGAATGGTTTTCAGACTATTCTGCTGATAAAACATTGCTTTCTCCAGAGAGACTTCATAAATTGAACCAGGAGACAAAATATTTCAAGCACAGGTGCTTTTTCATAAATACAAGTGGGAATACTATTTCACTGTTTAGATCAAGGAAAACCATAGTGTTTTGTTTTTGTTTTTGTTTTTTTTTTTTTTTTCTTTCTATAACTCAGTAAGGTGTAGTTCTCATTTTTTAGGCAGCTAGTTGATTATTCTTTGCCTTTGACTTCTTAAAGGAGAAAAATACATGCCTCAGATTTACATTTAGCTTAATGAAGCTAGGAGAGGGTTGTATAAAGAATAAAGTTACTTTGAGTGATTATTGATTTGTCCTATAATTACTTGCATATTTAACTCAAGATTCTTGCAGATTACTATTTCTCTTTTTAAAGCTTGAGTATGCTGTCCTGAGAAGTTAGTAATTTACTTCCTGAAGCTTTTTTTGATACCTAAGGCTGGATATTCCGTTTCTTTAGTTCAGGAGCACAGAGAGAGAACCACTGGTGCAAATTCCAACATTGCAGTATCTACATGTATGTACTTTATTTGCATCTAGGTTTTTGTAGGTGGAGGTACAAATGACTCTGAGTTGTACTCATTCTGAGCTACTGGTTCAGTTATTGATGCCTAGAGTGGACAAGAAGAACTTTTGTGTGTTTTTGTTTGTTTGTTTGTTTGTTTTAAATACTGAACTTAGGGCATTTTTAAAGGAAAATTGCTAAAAAGAGGAATTTGTTTTTCAAATTTGCCCTGTGTTAATTTGCAAGCTAGGCCTGGTCTCAAGGACAAGATGTTGAAGCCTGGCATCTCACATAAAGAATAATTACAATATTGTTTGTTTAAAAGCCATGAGAAGTAGTGGTAGCTATAAATTACCCGTTAATTTACTATGTGAAATGATACCATTATTTTAATAATCTTGGACTAGTAATGTAAGGGAAAGTGCCTATAGGCTCAAATATGGTTATGTTATGTAGGAGTTAATTACATTATACAATGCATCAGTGAAATTTTGTGCAACGTTCTGTAGTTTTTTTTTTTTTTTATTTTCATATCCTGGTCTCATGTTACTTCTGGTAGGGAAAACATCTGGCTGAAAGGACATTCCTTTTTTTTTTTTTTTTTTTTAATTTTGCTTTTTTTAGGCTGATGAGCAAGCCATGCTAGAAGATACACTGGTTGCACTGTTTGACTTGGAAAAAGTTACTTTTTACTTCAGACAATCAGAGCCAGAACCACTAGTTGCAAGTGAGTAATTATAATTAATATCTGGGTTTTACTGTTCAGAAACATTCTCTGTATTTCCAATATGTTTGTCTTCTAGAACACTACATCCCGTAGGAACTGTTATGTAATTTGGGATTATAGAGAATTAACTCTCCTAATATTTCAAGATTTCCTGAAATGCAGCTAACACCAGCCATGACGTAGAATCATTATCTGGTGGTGTTAGCAACCCAGCAGGGAAAAGTGTCTGCTTAACTGAAGTTTCCATTGGGGTTATATGACTGCATAAGTCCTTGGAAGATCAAGTTACTATTGAAGAGTTGCATATAAAAGAAGATTGAAGGCCATAATAAATAAATGCAACTGAGATAAGGTGGAGAAATATTAAAACCATTTCTTTTTAATGTTACTCATCCCTTCTGAATGAAAAAGTAGATCTTTGAAGAGTTCCTTAAAAAGAGGTAGCAAACACTGTTAGGGTAGCTTTAATTGTAGAAGAAGGTTCCTCTGAGACCTGGTGGTGGAGACAGTCAGGGACATGAACTCCACCTTCTAATACTTGTCCAGCTAGTAGGAAGGAACTGTCTTCACAGTCTTCTATTTACACTATGCCCTTCACTCTCTTCCAGCCACTTCTTTATTATATGTTTTCAGCCAGTAGAGACTTCTCTGCAGTGAATTTTGTGTAGTGAGAAAAAAACAAACATATTTTTTCTCAAGTCTCAGAACTCCCCTGGGAAGGGAGGAAAGCATGTCTGCTTAACATCAAGCTTTTCTAAAACAATTCCCTTGCTGGATCAAGACCACACATAAGAGCACTTATGCAGTAAACAAGACCAGAAGAAACAAAACTACTAGTGAGAGGTTGCCTGTGTTCTGGGGCATTCATAAGCACACCCATACCCATAGGGTGCTGACAAATTTGCACATGGAAGGCTGGTGGTCAGCTAGGAACTGGCCTATGTGAGACCATTTGTAAGTCAAGTAAGGATCCTGTTCAGACTATTTGTTTTAAAAGGAAGCCGTGCCAAGCTGGGTAACAACATGGAACTGGAGTTATGGGAGAACTTTCTGATGGGGAGTTAACCATATACTTGTGTCATAAACTGTTCAAATTGCTGTGTCTCTTGACTGAAGTGTCTGTGCTAAAATAGAGATAAATGGAAAGCCTGTGTGTTCTAGGATTGTGATAAACTGCGTTTCCTTTTAGCTTAAGTGCTGCTGCCACAGTCATCCTGACTGTGGTTTCAGAAGACAAGGAACTTCCAAAGACTTTTTTTTTCATTTATGATTCTGTATAATGATTGCAAGCAAAATGTATTTTATTACCAAAGATAGTGAAAAATGTTCCTATAAAATATTTTCCATTTAGGTGCAAAGTAATTTATGCACACTATAAAAACTACATAAGATTATTAGTGCAAATTGCTAAATGTTTTACTGTTTTCATCTTGGAGACTTATTCATGGAAATGATACTTAAACAGGAAATATGGAAAAAGACATAAATTGAATTAAATGGACTTCCTCTGAGAGATTTAGCTAAATGGAAAATTTCCATCAACTTTTGCTAATGATCATTACACATTAAGCACTTTGCATAATACACAAAATGTGTGCTGGGGATTCCATGTAACTGCAAAATGATACTGTTGGTTGCACTGAACTCTACAGAAATTGACATATTATGACATTTAGTTTCACAAAGTGTAATGGAGTGCGTTCTTACAGTTTCTTATATTCTATCAAATTACAATTACAAACTTGTGCTCTATCCTACACAAATCTGAAGAGATGCTGACTCTGTGGAAAGGATAGCGGTATATGTCACACTGACCTTATACATCATGCACCCCAGGAAGGCATATGAAATATGGCTTCCATCCTTCCAGTGGTTTCAAACCATGTGCTGCACATAGATATTTCTTCAGATTTACAGAGAAATCAATGTAGGATGTTGCCAGCTTACATTATTTTCTTAATATTTTTGCTGTCATTGACAGGCAAAGGTGACAGCCACTGATTTATGTTGTTTTTCTACCTCCCGAAAATGGGTAGGCCAATAGTAACCGCAGCAACACTGAGTAAAATGTAAAATACTGCACATATTCATTTTATGACCGGGGAGATTTTATCTAATCATGTGAATTTTGGGTGCAGCAGTTTCTGGGAAAGGACATGTCATTGATTTTAATGAAATAGTAACACTGACTTTATTCTTAGATGTTCCAATCACATACCAAGCAGAAGGAAGCCGGCAAACTCTGAAGGTTTATTTCTACCTTGATAGTTACCATTTTGAACAGCTTCCTCAAAGACTGAAGAATGGAGGGGGGTTTAAAATCCACCCAGTACTTTTTTCACAAGGTAACTTGATTTTTTTTTTTTTTCCAATTCTTTCAAATAATAATTAAATCTCTAAAGCACATCTTACTCACTCTAACTTTAATCCTTTGTAACTCTAAGCACATAATTCTTGTATTTAACTGAGTTGTTTAATATGGGCATTTACTGAGAATTTAGAATTAAACTGAATTTAAGAAATGCTGAGTGTTGTGGTGAAAAATAGACATACAGATATGTATTTCTAATTTTATACTTGTTATGTGATTCCAACACCAAAAAATGAATGCTCTTTCATCAATGTTGTTTTGTTCTTTCGGTTATTAGTGGATGATAGTCAGATCATGAAACTTGCTTTTTGAAGTATTTTGCAATCCTAATACTATAGTAACCTTTTCCTGTTACTTCAAATGTACAGATTAAATTGTTATCCCCTGAGAATTATGTCTCTTTAATGAAGACTTAAATAACTTTTTCAGGCTTTTGTAGTTATGAGACTGCAAACATTACTGAAATGATGCATGGTGGCACTGATGCTCAGACTGTTCATAAATTGCAGGCAGCCTGCATTAGCTGCAGTGTCATTACAGTCATCAGGAACACGGAATTTGATTCACTGAAATGGTAAATGCGAGGTGCTGATTGCCTTGAGCTACCTTTCATTTCAGAAGGAGCTGACAGTACTCTGTAACTTGCAAAAGGCTTCCAGGGTCCATAAGGAACAGGCAGAAGACATACAAATGAAGATTTCAAGGAGAGTTGATAAGTTAGGAGGATGTAAAAGGAAATCATGAACAGTAAGATACATGAAGAGATAACAGAATTTACTGTAAATCTAACCCACACTTTTTTTTTTTTTTTTTTTTTTTTTTTTTTTTTTTAAGATCCCTGAAGCCTGACTTTTAAATAAACTAAAAAGGAAACTTCACTGGATTTATTTTGAAGGGATTGAGTTCAGTCATAGAGGGAAATGAGAAAAATGAGCATCATAATCATTTCCGGAAAGCAGACAAAGACGCATATGGAAGAGAATAAAAAATACCTTGGTTCAGACAAAATCTTGGAAATACCTGTTCTTTTAGATTCACAGGACTGTGGACAGGGATTCAGTGTGCTTGAGACTTTCTTCTGCAGAATTTTTTTCCTTTGTTTCTAGAGTGCCCAAAATATTTGTGTCCTAGTATTAGAACCTTTGCAGTGAGCTAAAGCAAAAGGGCAAAGATTCATTGAAGTGTCACATCTGTTTAATAATTTTCAGTAATGGGAAAGTCTTCTTTCTTTCTGATACCAATTTTCTTTAATTATCAACTGTCTTCCATCAAAATAGTCCATTAGAATCCAAGAATTAGAAGTCCTGGATAAGAAATTAAATCCCACTGTTTAAATATATATATATATATATGTATTTCCCATATATATTTCCCTTACTAATGAATGTATTGAGATTACAGTTTTTACTTCATTCCTGTAAGGTTTGGATGAGCTGCCATCAAACTAACTCAGTAGATCCCCATGTTTAACTGAAATTTATTAGCTTTGAGAAGAGAAATCTTTTGCAAGTTCCTCTGTGAAGTAAATTCTTGCTTTCCAACCTTAACACAGCTAAGCTATTTTCTGCCTAAAAAATACAATGGTTTATGATGCTTTCAATTGAACATTTAGAAAATAGTGTTCATGGAATAGTTTGTCAACAGAACAAGATAGTCTCTGTGTTGTTCTATTCTGTGTTGCATAGTTCCATGCCTAAAATTAATCATGCCTGTATATTTGCAGGATTGGGATTGCAGGCATTTTTATAGTTTTAAAGTGTTTATGCAGGCTATATTATGTATCTTTCCACTTGTAAGAATAGTTTTGTACAAACATATGCTTAAATACATACATTCAAAGGGTCCTGATTTACAGTATTGGGGTCTGAGAATGGATGGTCTCAGCCATTTGCTGAGGCGATTGGCTCCGGGGCAGACATGTTCTGCAGCGGAGCAGGGGACCGAGGCGGGCAGGGCTTTTTGTCCAGCATCGAGGCCACTCGGGGAAGCCACCGGGACCCGGCACTCCTCGCGAGGGAGGCTGACAAGGCGCGGGCGGAGCCAGCAACGCCCCCTCCCAGGCTGTTTAAAAGTTGCCCCTAGGGAGCGCGAGCGACCAGGAGCGTGGCGAACAGGATGGGCAAACAGGGCGTGGCACGGCAGTTTGCGCGGCAGATCGCGCAGGCAGGGCGAGCGGGGGGCCCATCGTCGCTCTGTTGCAGCTGCCTCTCCCTTCGGTGCTTGTAACCTGCTTGCGTAGAACCTGACCATGGTATCGACCAGGCAGAAAACCGTGGCCTCCGCATCTCGTGCGGCATCTCCAGCCACGGTCACCAGTGTGGCTACTCAGACGGAGGGCTCGGGGAAACACGCAGCCGTCCAGGTCCTGGGCTGCAGAGTGTGCCCCAGCCTTCTGTCGGTCTCCGACAGCAGTGGTGGGTATGCCTGCAGGAGGTGTGCCCAGGTTGAAGAACTGCTCAGCCAGGTAGCGGAGCTCCGGGAGGAGGTGAACAGGCTCAGGAGCATCAGGGAATCAGAGAGGGAAATTGACTGGTGGAGGTGCACTCTACCCTCTCTGGGGCGGGCTCACGAGCCTGCCACAGCACGGGCGTCTCTTGTTATGCAAAAGACGGAGGTTCCCTCCTCCTGCCAGGCAGCGGGAGGAGACCTAGATCAAGGGGGGGAATGGAGGCAGGTGCCTATTCGGGGTGGTAGGCAAGCCCTCTCTCTGCCCACCTCACCTTCTCATCTACCCTTAAATAATCGATATGAAGGACTAGAACAAGACAATCTGAATGACAAAGTACATAAAAACTCGTCCCAGTTGGAGGGGGCGCCTAAGACAAGGCGACCTACACGTCGCATTGCCACATCATCCTTCAAAAAAGAAAGAAGGGCTATTGTTATGGGGGGCTCCCTTCTGAAAGGGACAGAGGGACCGATATGCCGACCGGACCCAACCCGCAGAGAAGTCTGTTGCCTCCCTGGGGCTCGGGTGAGAGACTTTGCCAAGAAAATCAAGCGCCTGGTACGGCCCACTGACTACTACCCGCTACTGGTCTTTCAGGCTGGTAGCGATGAAGTAGCAACGAGAAGTCCGAAGGCGATCAAAAGAGACTTTAGGGATTTGGGGCGACTACTTAGAGGATCAGGGGCGCAGGTTGTGTTTGCCTCTGTCCTTCCGATAGGGGGGATCGAAGCTGAAAGGCGTGCTGTTCACATAAACTCGTGGCTTCGAGACTGGTGTGACCGGCAGAATTTTGGGTTCTTTGATCATGGGAAGGTCTATGCTATACTGGGCCTGATGGCACCGGATGGGATGCGCCTCTCTCGGAGAGGGGTAAGGATCTTTGGTCAGGAGTTGGCAGGGCTGATAGATAGGGCTTTAAACTAGAGTCGAAGGGGGAAGGGGCTAAAACCAGGCACGCCGGTGAAGACCTAAGGGATGGTACGCTAGAATCAGAGGAGGTGTGTGCCAGTGAGGTCCTTCGGTCAGATCCACAAGGTGCTGAGTGTAAGGAGACGCACCTGAAGTGCTTTTACACGAACGCACGCAGTATGAGGAATAAAATGGATGAGCTAGAAGTCCTGGCCCAGTCCCGCAACTACGACATCATCGGCATAAGCGAAACCTGGTGGGATGAGTCCTGTGACTGGGGTGTTGTGATAGATGGTTACAGGCTCTTCAGGAGGGACAGGCAGGGTAGGCGAGGTGGTGGGGTGGCGATGTATGTGAAGCAGGGGCTGGACTGTGTGGAACTTCAGGTCGGCAATGGCAAAGTTGAGAGCCTCTGGGTAAGGATCAAGGGACGAACGAATAAAGGGGATGTCGTTGTGGGAGTCTATTACAGACCACCTGGCCAGGACGATAGCGCCGATAAATTATTCTTTACAGAACTAAGAGAGGCCTCGAGATTAACTCCCCTTGTCCTTATGGGGGACTTCAACTTGCCAGACGTTAACTGGGAGTGCCACACAGCTGACACGAGCAAGTCCAGGAGGTTCATGAAGCACCTAGATGATAACTTCTTGGTGCAGGTGCTAACGGAGCCAACTAGGAAAGGTGCCCTCCTAGACCTGTTGCTAGAAAACAGAGAGGGTCTGGTGGGAGATGTGGTGATTGGTGGCCGCCTCGGTCATAGCGACCATGAAGTGGGTGAGTTCAAAATTTACGGTGACAGAAGGAAAAGTGCCACCAAAACCTCATCCCTAGATATGGGGAAAGCAGACTTCAGGCTGCTCAGGGAACCAGTCAGCAAGGTCCCCTGGGAAACTGCTCTTGAAGGCCTCGATGTCCACCAGTGCTGGTCATTCTTTAAGCGATGCCTCCTAGAAGCACAAGATCAGGCAATTCCTAAATATCGCAAGTCAGGCAGGCGGGGCAGGAGGCCGGCGTGGCTGACCAGGAACATTCTAATGGAGATTAAGCAGAAACAGAGAGTGTTTCGCTACTGGAAGGAGGGCCAGGTGTCATAGAAAGAATACAGGGATGCTGTTCGTGTTTGTAGGGAGAAAGTTCGTGTGGCCAAAGCACACCTAGAGTTGAAGCTGGCTGTGTCTGTGAGAGAAAATAAAAAGGGTTTTTTTAGATATGTGAATGGAAAAAGGAGAACTAAAGAATACATAGGGCCGCTCCTTGATAGGGAAGGTCTCCTCACAGACAATGACATAGACAAAGCAGAGACGCTTAACGCCTTCTTTGCCTCTGTCTTCAATGCCGATGATGGGCTTCGGGACCCAGGGTGCCCTGAGCTGGAGGACTGGGACGGTGGGGATGACAAACTCCCAACCGACCCTGAACGTGTGCGGGATTTGCTAATCCACCTGGATCCCTACAAGTCCATGGGTCCGGATGGGATTCATCCCCAGGTGCTGAAAGAGCTGGCGGACGTCATCGTGGAACCTCTCTCAATTATTTTTCAACGATCCTGGGAATTGGGAGAGGTCGCGGTAGACTGGAAGCTGGCAAATGTTGTGCCGATTTTCAAGAAGGGTCAGAAAGAAGACCCTAGCAATTACAGGCCTGTCAGTCTCACGTCAGTGCCTGGTAAAATCATGGAGAAGATGGTTCTCAAACTTACTGAGGCGCACCTGGGGGACAAAGCAGTCATTGGTCCCAGCCAGCATGGGTTTGTGAAGGGTAGGTCCTGCCTAACTAACCTGATTTCCTTTTATGATAAGATCACCCGTATGGTGGACCAAGGGAAACCAGCTGATGTGATTTTTTTGGACTTCAGCAAGGCTTTTGACACGGTTTCCCATAGGATCCTACTGGACAAAATGTCCACCATACAGCTAAATAAAAACATCATACGATGGGTGAGCAATTGGCTAACGGGCAGGGCCCAAAGGGTTATGGTAAATGGGGCTGCGTCAGGCTGGCGGGTGGTCACCAGTGGGGTCCCTCAAGGCTCCATTTTACGGCCGGTACTTTTCAATATTTTTATAAACGATCTGGATGTAGGAATAGAAGGTATTTTGAGCAAGTTTGCTGATGACACCAAACTTGGAGGAGTTGTGGACTCGAATGAGGGTGGAAAGGCCTTGCAGAGGGATCTGGATAGGTTGGAGAGCTGGGCAATCACCAACCGCATGAAGTTCAATAAGAGCAAGTGCCGGGTCCTGCACCTGGGACGGGGAAACCCTGGCTGCACGTACAGACTTGGGCGATGAGACGCTGGAGAGCAGCTTAGAAGAGAGGGATCTGGGGGTCGTGGTAGACAGCAAGTTGAATATGAGCCAGCAGTGTGCCCTGGCAGCCAGGAGGGCCAACCGTGTCCTGGGGTGCATCAAGCACGGCATCGCTAGTAGGTCAAGGGAGGTGATTGTCCCGCTCTACTCTGCGCTGGTGCAGCCTCACCTCGAGTACTGTGTGCAGTTCTGGGCACCACAGTATAAAAAGGACATGAAACTGTTGGAGAGTGTCCAGAGGAGGGCTACGAAGATGGTGAAAGGCCTTGAGGGAAAGACGTATGAAGAACGGCTGAGGTCACTGGGCCTGTTCAGCCTGGAGAAGAGGAGGCTGAGGGGAGACCTCATCACAGCCTACAACTTCCTCCTAAGGGGGTGTCGAGAGGCAGGAGACCTTTTCTCCATTAACACCAGTGACAGGACCCGCGGGAACGGGGTTAAACTGAGGCAGGGGAAATTTAGGCTTGACATCAGGAGGGGTTTCTTCACAGAGAGGGTGGTTGCACACTGGAACAGGCTCCCCAGGGAAGTGGTCACTGCACCGAGCCTGTCTGAATTTAAGAAGAGATTGGACTGTGCACTTAGTCACATGGTCTGAACTTTTGGGTAGACCTGTGCGGTGTCAAGAGTTGGACTTGATGATCCTTAAGGGTCCCTTCCAACTCAGGATATTCTATGATTCTATGATTTAATGTTGACAGCTCTTGGCATTCGGAATTCTCTATTTACTACATCAGAATTGTGATCTCAGCAATAAATAAGCTTAATTAAAAGATACTTTATTTAAAATTGAAATTCAATTTATTGAAAGTTTCTCTTTAGTCTTTTAATAATATAAGCTCTTTTTTATGTTTTCATAGAATAATTGAATAATTCAGGTTGAAAGGGACCTTGGGAGTTCCTGAGGTCCTGGAGAACCTGCTCACAGAAGGGTCAGCTGTGAGGTCAGACCGGGTTGCGCAGGGTTTTTTCAAGTAAGATCTCTAAACAAGAACAGAGATTGAGCAGCCACTTGGGGAACGTGTTCCTCTATTTGCCCTTGTCATGGAAAAGTGTTTCCTTTCTATCCAGTTACAGCCTCTTTTGTTCCAATTTATGTCCATAGCCTCTTGTTCTGCAACCTTGCACCTTTGTAAAGAGGTGTCTTTAGTGACTAGTCACTGTCTTCTTCTTGACCTCCTGTTAACTAAGTCTAGTTAGGTGGCATGTAGGTCACCAAAGCCATCAATTACAGGCTGAACAAGCTGAGGTTCTCTAGCCTCTCCTCATAATGTTTCAGGCCATGACCACCTTGGTGACACTCTATTGAACTCTCTCCAGTTGATCAACAGCTTTCTTGTATGATGGGGCCCAAAATTGGATGCAGTATTCGAGATGTTATCTAATGAATGTAAGTAAGTAAGGAAGGAAGGAAGGAAGGATAAGCACTTCTGTCAATCTACTGACTGTGCTTCTGTTAATACAATTCAGGATGCTCTTGGCCTTCTTTTTTTGCCAGGGCACACTGCAGACTCATGTTGAGTTTGCTGACTCCCAGGTTCTTCTGATGCTCCATGCAGGACTTGACATTTGTCTTGTTCTGTTTCACATTGTTCCTGTTGGGCAACTCCTCCATCCTGTCTAGGTCTCCTTCTAGGTGGCCCTGCAATTGCATATTACACTGCGTCCCCCACTTTGGTTTCAGCTAAAAACTTGACAGAAGTGCATTTGTCACCTCCTCCAGGTCAGTGAAGATAATGAACAATGTACATCATTATGGTGTCCTGCTTTTTAATGGGCCTCTTGATGCAGACTGTGTCCTGTTGCCTACTACACTCTGAGCCTTCCCATTCACCCATTTTTTTTTCCATTCATCTGTTCATCCAGACCATAAAATCCTAATATTGATTCACGAATACTATGGAAGACGTTTCACTTTGTAAGGAAAGCTTTCCTTACAAGAGAGCTTTCTAATACATTGAATAGCTAGAAATACATGAAATCCTTTAAAAAAATTGGAGAGTTAAAGTGTACACTATGATATTCCCTGCCAACAACCAGTAGCATGGTCCCCATAGCGCTGGTAGAAGCAGAACTGTGTGCCCCAGTCAGTCCTGAGAAGCAACTGTTTTCTCACGTGGGTGATCTAACTGGATAAATTGAAGTTTATTCAGGTAAAACAAGACATACAGATAGTCAGCTCTATGTGTGCACTAACCTGGTATTAGAGAGTTCTGTGGATATTTCTGCATTATTATTATTATTTTTTTTTTGGTGGGATAAAGCATCAAGGAAGTTAAGAAGTCTTTCTGTTGAAATTTAATATTTTTGCACAGAAGCAGAATTACAAGCTTTGAAAACACCGAAGGGGAGTGCAATTTGCATGTTCTTTCACACTGAATGAATTATTTATTAACTGGTCATATTAAGCAGTACAAGCAGAATTAATATTCTGTGTGCAGCTGAAGCTGTAAGACTACAGCATGTTTTCATCAGAGATCTGCTTATTGCATGCATTTTCTGATAGGGTGATGAATTCTTAGAATGAGTATGGATTATTAAAGTAGCAATGTTCCTAATTGTAAAATCTTTAATGCTCTTCTCCCAAAAATGTATATCACTAGGAGACTGTGTTTTGTGTTATAATAAAGTTAATCTCTTAACAAGCTCTTGTTATGTAGAGATCGTGATTTTTGAGGTTCAAATTTGTTTGAGACTTTTCAAACATTTGATGTGGCTTAGCTAAAGAAAAGATTGAACTTTGCTGAGTATCTAATTTAAAGGAGGGGTGGGGTGTTTTTGTTTGTGTTTGAAAAGTATTGAAGAACATGCTAAAATGGAAGGTTGTGCATTCCTTTTATGCTCCTTTTAATTTCTGTGTGATGATTGTATGAGAAGGACAGTGACCTATACTGGAAATCTTCTTTTGGTTCCTGAATTCTTGTAGCAACATTCATCCTTGTCAAGTGAATACAACAAAGATGGACAAGGAGTCCATCTATAGAGACATACCTGATCCCTGCAAAGCAGCATATAGGGCATTTTCAGAGATCCAGAGAATTTTGCTTTACTTAATCCAGAAGAAGGCATTCAGATTATCAGTGGAAATATCTAGAGTCTGAAGTGTTCCATATCCCCTAATCAGACATCATAAGAAGTTTTTAGGTCTCCCTCTGTGAAAGTGTACATTAATCCTTTCTTTCCTCTACTGCTCCCGCCCCCCCCCAGTATATATAATAGAACTAAAAAACACATTTACATGCAAGGGGCAGGAATACTTTAATTAGAGCAACAGAACTCACGCTATATTTTCCATGGGGCCAGAAATATAATTTTTGTTGTGAATGAAATCTTAAAAAGATCTGTATGAATTCAATGACATACAGAAACAGCTCAGCAATCCACAGGGATCTCAACTTCAAGATTTAAAAGTAATGCACTAGTCTGTGAACAAAGCTACAAAGAATGTGAATACTAAATATTTAATACTGATTTTTCTCTTCTGTGTTCTTCTTTCTCTTTTCATAGCA
Organism: Netta rufina; assembly: GCF_964035555.1. NCBI lineage: Eukaryota > Metazoa > Chordata > Aves > Anseriformes > Anatidae > Netta > Netta rufina. The sequence continues at coordinate 123,836,312 of NC_140124.1, forward strand.
TTGGAAAGCATGGAAGGATACTACTATAGAGACAGTGTTTCAGTAGAAGAATTTCAAGCTCAGATAAATGCAGCATCACTAGAAAAAGTAAAGCAGTATAACCAGAAACTACGGTGGGTAATAAACCAACTTTCCTGAGATTACCTTAGCAAGTTCGGCTTTTTGACTGTTTCTATGACACGTATTTAAACTAAAGTGTATTGTATGGTGGTTGTTTTTGTTGCTTGATTGAAAAAGATCCAAGATTCATGGTTCTGACTTTTTTTTTTTTTTGATTTCTGCACTATTAAGATTACATTGAAAAAAAAAAAAAAGTAAAATTATATTCTTTCCTAAATCATTTTCCTGTGAAAATTATAGCTGCAAATGCCTCAGAGTTGCTTTACTAATGCATATAGTAACAGAATTGTCTACATGATCACAATTGGTGTACCAGAATCTCTAAATATTATGATCTGATTTTTTAGATCATATTTACGTGATTTCTACAGAATAGGGCTTATAAAATAGTGCTGTTTTCCTCAAAGGTGAATGTAGGTTTTTTTCCAGTACTAATGGGAATAAGAACATTTCTGGGTACTTGCATCAGCTTCATGTGTGGATTACAGAGTATGTACTTCCCAGTATAAGTAACGATTATGCAGGTGTGTATTTTAGTAAATAATTAATAAAGAAGTTGCACATAAAGACAGAATTTCTGGTGTACTGATCTATTAGTTACAAAGTAAAATGATGATATACCTAGATATACCTAATAATACCTAGATATATCTAATGATGATAAAATACCTAGACCACTCTTGCACCTCCTTGTATCTGTGGAAAACACCTGTTTAAATGTATTTATATAAACAAATAGAACAAAAAAAGGGTAACATCACATCTTTTCACTTTTTAAATCCCTGAATTGGATGGAAATAGTACCATTTGGCTAGACATGTTAAAAACGACAGAGAATTGGAGCTAAAAAGAGATGAAGGACAGCAAAGAAAATGAAAGAGTAGGAAGGAGGATATTTAAGTATCCTAAGTGTCTAGGTGGAGACAAGCATACAAGTGAAAGTCTCAATATTATTTTTCCAATTGCTTTACCTGTTGATCTACTCCTGTCTTTGGGATATTTTCTTCATGAATCTTGCAAATATATTTCTCTAATATTTTATCAGAGCAGTGGATTTCCTAAATTCTGCTTTAATCCAAACAATATTTTAGCAAAAACAATTTTAAAGCCAGTTGTATTCAGTGAGTACTGTATATTTACTTTCTTTGTTTCATCTGTGCCACTGGAATTCTATCCAATGGCAAATGTAGTATTTATTTATGTATTTATTTGTTTATTCTGTTTTCCAAGTTGTTTTTTGTTTGTTTGTTTGTTTGTTTGTTTGTTTGTTTTTGGTTAGCACTTAATGTTTAGGAAAAAAAAAAGTTCCTCCTAAGTATTTTTTTCACAAATCTTATATGAAAATATGACAAATAGGTTTTTGAAAGCTTTGGTCATGGCAGTGTTTGGCGTAGATGAACTAGCATTGGAATGAGTTTTCTCTCAGATGTGCAAGGCGAAACTTTTTGCCATTTTTTAAGTAAATGAATAGGTCTGATTTGGCCCCCATAAAAATCCTAAAATTCTTCCTGACATTGTTTCAGTGTTCCTTGATCCTATTTACCATCATGCGTTCTGGTTAGGACCTTCATTCATTCTGTGGATCTAATGAGATATAGCACTGGTATTTTGACTCACAGGTATGACGAGTTGCTAACCTCCAAGGACTAGTTTTGCTAAAAGATACTATGAAAAAGTTAGCGTTCAACAAAAATTACCAATGGTTGCTCTGTCCAGACTAAAGAATAGGAAAAATATGGATTTGTTCCAGCCTTCTAATGTCTGATGAGAGCATTCAGTAATTGATCTTTGCATTTGTGTTCTGGTGAGCTCTACCAGTTGCTTAAATGAGGCACAAGCAGCTTCAGGAATTCACTGACATAATGTGAAGAAAAGAGGAAAAACAGAAAAGCAGATGCTTTGTTCTTGTTCTGCCATTTGCTAGCCTGTGTAGGTGTTTGGACAGGAGAATCTAATAAAGTAACTACAGCAGCAAAAGCTATTAACATTTGGATAATTGCTCCAAAGAAAAACATAAAAGTGAAATTGAATACTCCCTGGAAACATACGCATATGTAATAACACTGGATTAAACTCTTCATGTGGAAGAAATCCTCTATGTAGAACCACCTAATCAGTAATAAAACAAGTCATTCAAGACACACACAATCCATAAACCATTCTTTCTCTGTAGAAAAGGAATAGACTGCTGCTTCTGAAATGATCACCTGATGACCATTTTACAATCTTCATTGATACAGCAGCAGAAAGCAAATGGGGAGCAACAACAGAGGAAAAAGTAGTCAGTGGGAGAAGAGGAGGGAGTGGGAATGAAGCCACTGGCTGGTCATGACACTGCAGCAGAATCATCCATTGATGAGAATTCTTAATGCAAGTTCAGCTTCTCTTACCACAGACACATTTGAATAATAGTATTCTCATAATGTGAACCAGAGGAGACCATTTTAGTTGTGTATGGTCCCACTGGCAATGAAACGTTAGCCTGACTTGTGATGGCTTCAAGTGGGACAACAAAATTAATAAATGTGAGGTACCCTTGCTTAAATAATTCTTAAATTGTAAGTCAAGACTTGTTAAGAATGAGTACATAAAACATTTTTGAGGAGTGCAATGCTTTTTTTTTTTTGGTGTGTGTGGGGGTGGAATTTATACTAATGAACACATTAGAATTCATTTACAAATTATTTATTTGAATGAATTAAGAGATACAGTAGTAGATGGAAGTAGTAGTGGAAAAAGGATAGCCTTTATCCTTTAAGTAAAAAACCCCTGAATCTTAGCTATTCTTGTAAAAATCATTAATTACTAAGGAACTGCGACCAGCTTTTCCACAGTATCAGAAGTGAAATAATAAATCCAGGTGCAAAGTTGTCCTCCTTGACACCCACTTGAGCAGTCATAAGAACTTCTCTTTGTGGTTCTTGCTTTGGGGCTTTTGAAAGTACTACCTGAACTACAAAATATTAATTGTAAGGTTATCATTTTTATGAAAATGCATGAAAGTTGAAAACCAGTTTTGGAATTTGATACATACAGAATGAAGAGAACATTCTTCCATCTTCTTTAACTTACTTAACCCTAGCTACTTGAATCTAATCAATTATATAGGGGAATTTTCATTCTAAGGACAGCTAAGAGTTGATTTTTTCTACAGTTCCTGAGGCCCCTGCAATATGTAGGAAGTCCTTTTTCTGAATATGATGTTATATTAGAAACAAAACAGTTTATGAAATTTCTGAAACTGCAGGGAAATTTTCAGCATCTGGCCCATGATTATTCTTAATGGTGCTGGATTTCTTTTTCACGGTCAGCTAGATTGCATTTATTTTTATATTTCACCTTTTCTGCTTCTCTGACACTCATAAGGAAAAAAAGGCTATACTCAAATTGTATTTGCAAGTTACGCTGATACTGGTAAGTGCCAACATTGTAAATTTAACCTTATTAAACCGTTTGCTAATGGGGAAACATGCAGTACAACCAAGTGAAAGTAATTAAGTCAGCAAAGATTTTTAAAGATCTTTATTACCGTGTGTTTGATAGCTCTACAGTTGTCTTCTAATTTAGAAGAGGACTGGAAAGAACCTGTGCATCTGACCTGTACAGAGGCTGACGTTAACTGGCTGTGTTCTGCATTCTCCCACCTTCTCTTGCTGTCCTTCATCTTTCTCCTTTGCTACTACCTGTCATTCAGATAGCTTTTTTTTTTTTTTTTTCCATCTTGAATAAGTCATTTTGCTTTTACAGATATGAGAGACCATTTCTCTTCAGCAGGGAACAATGAACAATGGTATTTGAATTCATAACTACAACAAATGCTGATAGGAATAACGATAATTCATGAATGCAATATAATTACTTGGACTGCTTGGTTGGGTTAAATCTTCCGATGCACATCTTGAATCATACATGACTGTAAAAGCATGAGGGAAAGCTTAATTTATCATTTTTGAAATATTACTCTTTTAAGAATTATTTAATTAAAATACATTATGTCCTATGAATATGATTTTTATTTTTGGTAAAGGTCTCTTTCCTGCATGGTATGATTCATTATGGTATTTATTACTACATTGCATAGAAATAAATCATATAGTCGTTACTGGGACCAAAGGTTTGGTTACAATGCAGACCTGTTAGAAGCTGGGACAAACCTGACATAGAGGTCAGCTGAATGGCCATAACTCAGCCAATCTTTGGACTGAGTAGTGACTTTAAGATATAACCCTTAGTTGGATAGGAGAACTGTTTTTACCCTTGTAAGAATCAGGTTTTAGATTACCTTACTAGAGTAAGTAAGATGGTTTTAGAATGGACATTGATGAGTATAGGAATGTGAACTGAGAAAATGTTTGTTTGAGGTGTCAGAGGTTTGAGCTTGATGGCCTAGGATGGGCCTTCCAATAGTAAGGAAGCTTGCTCTTCCAGTCTTTCCTTTTTCATAAATATTTAACATTTTTTATCAGGCAGATCAGATTTATTTTTTCTTTCATTGTAAATGATTTTCTGAGAAAAATGTATGTCCCTCCTTCAACTTTCCATTAAAATGTACCTTTCCACAGGTACTCTTGGTCAGCTTCTTAATCAGAGAAGTCCAGGAACATCTGTTCTTAAGAGCTTTTTCTGGGCCAGGTCTGTGCACACGAGTGATGTGTATAAAAGATGGAAGGGATGCTGCGGGCACAAATCGTTCAGGGGGGTGCAGGGCTGTGGCTATACCAAGTACGTTAGATGGCTGCAGTATGCTCCACTGCATGATGTTGATACCAAGAGCAAACCATAGTGGAATTTATGTGCCTTGTCACTATACTCATTTGGGTTCTTAACTGTCTATGCAGCTAATTTTTAGCTGATGAGAAATTAGTGCAATCATTGGCTGTTAGACACATTAAAATGTCTATTAATCTTTAGCGCCTATACTTACATTTAGATATCTAACCACTTTTAAGATTTGGTTCCCAATAATGTGGTGGCTTGAATTGGGAAGATTGAGAGAGGAATGATCAAGGGAATATATGAAGGTGACGTTCTGCCTTCTTTTATTTTATCCTTTCTTTTATGCCCAGCATGGCACTTTCTCGTGACATCACTGACTATATGATGACCCAGTTCTTCACTCCAAAGATAAGACCGTGCTGCAGGAAAGGCAGCTGAGGATTGCTATCCATCCTCACCACTGGTGTGGGTGATAATTACCACTGTGTAGTAATTAACTTGCCTGTGCATCAATAGACAAAAAAGGCGTGAAAAAAAGCATTCTTTCCTTCCTGCCTACCATTCTGTGTGATTTGGAACTATTCTTTGAAGTCAGCTGTGTCCAGCATTATTGGCAGTTACTTTTGTGGCCTGCTGTACAGCCATAACAGAAGAAAAAGTTAAAGCAAGCAGTAAAGGGAAAAGACCTTTTTTTCTTCTTTATCCTATGTTACTGCTCCCTTTGATATAATTTTAGGAGGTAAATGAAAGTCTTACGCTAAGGAAGCAATTATAATCAGTGAATCTAATGACAAATGATTTAGCTAACTACCCTCATTACATTGAACATCTGATTACATTGAGCGTAATATTTGTCATTTTAAAGCGTTTCATTTACAATGTAACTTCAAACAATTTCTTTTTCTAAAGCCTCCTGTACCTATTTTATGGCATAAATTGCCTTCCACCGAATGACGGCAAATTTAATTTAATCCTTTATTCAGGGATATCTTGTTATAATCCATAAGATTTTAATATATATATATATATTTAATTATTTTCTAAAGACAAAGAAACTATTTCTGCCCCTAGAATTTCTGTGGGCATGGAACAAAATATGTCTGTGGAACATAACTTCTTTTTATTTATATGTGCATGTATATGCACTCAGCAGCTTCTCAAGCTGCAGGGTTCTTGGCAAGATGATGTTTTCTGTATGCTGTATAATTTAGTCAAGGCAGAAAATAGACGTGATGGTGTTCATGGCTTCAGGCTGAACTAAAATTCTCTAATAGTTACTTTGGTAAAAATGACAAAAAGGACATACCCACTTAGAGACAGTTAATTACAGTGAGAGAAAGGGTTTGTTTCTGGAACGAGCTTACAGATTCTCAAGACCATGCCTGCATTATCACAAAGACAAGATCATATATCAAACCCTGTAGGTAATGCATTAAAACCCATCACAAAACTGGCAGATTTCTTCACCCCCTGTTTCCAGTGGAGAGCTTCTCCAAACCAAATTGCTCATGCAGTTAGGAAGCTTATGTTGTTAGGAAGCTTTGTTGTCATCCCACTATTGTCCTTTGATTTTAGTCTTTCTCTCCTTTTGCCCACGTTTATCTGGTTTGCTCATTTACAATTTTCGTTATAGCCATCAAATTCAGAAAATAGTAACCTGAGAAGATTTACAGGTTTCAGAGTGACTGCATTAAAATATTCTCTTTTTAGTTCAGTGGGATATTTATGAAGTAGGTGAAATACTATTTTCTGGATTTTAATACTAGGTATTTGGTATATTGCATTGTGTTTAAAAATGCAACAGTAAAACTAGAGTGCAATGCTATATACACTAATTTATCATGTAGTTTATATGACTATAAAAAGTGGAAAACTGATGCCTCTTAGAATTTTAAGATGTGGTTCTAAATGAACTAGATGTTTGTGGCTGAGCTCTCTCTAAATGCAAAATCGTTATGAAGGAAAGATTGAAAATTAAGCATTCACTCTGAAGGACATAACAAGGAAATAATAGCTAAATTTGTCTCCTGACAAACATAATGAGAAACATTTTAGGTAGAACAGAAATTGAGATTCATTGCATCTAAGTGAAGCAAGACCAGAGTGAATAGAAAGATGCTGGACAAAGTAAATTAAATTGTCTTGCTGTTTTAAAAGATACACTCAGCTGGCTTGAATTTAGATATGTGTTTTTTTTTTTTTCTCTTCCAGATATATACTCTTTGTGTGAGTGTAAATTCATTGTATCTTCAGACTTTTTACAAAGTATGATCAGTATTTATTATATGTAATGTTCTGAAATTGAAAATTATGCATCTTGACAGATTACAGTAAAAAAACACAATGACCACATACACTGAGTCTTTGCTCACTGAGGTGGACATCTTGTTCATTCTGTTTTCTTTATCCTCTGCAAATGTAGAGAAAGTGTATCTGCAGTGGTCAGAGGTGAAGCTTTTTCTTTCACTTCTGGTTACTGATATGAATCCAAGCCTACAGCTGTAATAGAAATGCCGACCATCCTATGACTATGTGTCCTGTTATCATTTTAACAGTATATTCCATGTCTGGAATATCGTGAGCCAATAAGGGGAAATATACTCTGTGATAGGCAAGTGTGGAAACAATTAGTAAGTACTAATGTGTTCAGTGTGGAATTGGCAGTTAGGATAATAATGGGAGAGGCAGAAAGGCAGCTGTAAGTGGTTTGTGGCCCAAGAAATTCCCTTTCACTTAGTAAAACAGGATGGTTTCAAGTGATCTGGGAAGTAGGTAGATGGCAGGAGGCTTGGCATACTGGGTTACCCAGGAAGGGCTTACACATCAAATATATGAGTTACCCAAGGTAATTTCAGAGCCATACGGTGTTAAAATTTTCTGTTCTGTGTTTCAGGTTGCGTAGTAGTAGTTGTGAATGGTGAGAATACTGCTATGTATGCTGTTTCAGAATTTAAAATTGTGAAACTGTTGCGAAGATTTTTTCTAATAATTAAACCTTTCTCAAAACCTCTAATAATACTGTACATATGGTTGTATCGTTAAGATGTTAGGGTTAGAATCCCCTTTATAAGATCCCATGATCTTATTTTATGATGAGACCAAAGCCCCATTAAATTGCCCTTTTTGCTGATGTACGTATTTTTCCAGGCATATGTAATGCAGAAGGTGGGAAGTCCTTTGCGTTATGCCGTCTGATAATTCATATATGCATACTTCTGTGGAGTAACGCAGTATGCTGAGACTTTAATTTATCTAAACGTATTATCTCTGTATGAAAACTATTCCTGTCTTATGCACCTAAATAGTGATAGAATATTACAGTTTTCTTTCTTCTGGACTTGTAGCATGAATAGAGATACAGAAATACTGCAAAGTAGCGTAAAAACACTAGTAAAATTTAGAGGAATCATGCTGTGTTGAAGTAACTGTCAGTTTAAATGGTCTCCATCATTGCAAGGTATCAACTGTTGCAAGCTGAAAATTTTTAAAATATATTTTCAGATGCATGGTGTCAAGTAAATGACTTAAAATCACCACCTCTTTGTGTGGGTTTAGAGTGTAGATATACTTGGTAATTTATTATTTATTGAGATTTACCGTTTTGAGATTTACAGTTGCCATTTGTTTGCTCTGGCAGCAGATTGTTTTCTGCAGTGGGTACTTGATACAACAGAAAGTTGAATTTGGAAGCATGTATATATATACACACAAACACATGTATATATAAAAATAGATATGCTTCTAAATGTTTGAAGACATATATATGCATGCTGTACACCTGGATGCATCTATAGTTAACAATGAGATGACAGAATATAGCTTTTTATTAAAGAAAAAGATAAGTATGTGTGTATTTATGTGCATATACAGAGATACTAAATATATCATAGACATATGTATAGAACTGCAGAAGAAAATTACAGACACTAATTCCAACACTCCCCAAGTCTGCACCTCTGTATTGATGTATCCTTTGCCATGTTGTTGACCATGCTCCTTGAATAACTTGTGAATAAGGGACTGAAAATCAAGTAGCATTCAAATATATTTTGGGGAGTTGATCTCTGATGATCTCTGAAGGTCCCTTCCAACCCCTACAATTCTGTGATTCTCTGATATTTCCATTCTACTTTTTGAAGGCATTTTGAATTTCTTCATATGTATGCCACAGTTATGAAGACAATATAAAAGATAGTTTTTTTTTTTTGTTTTTTTTTTTTTTTGTAAAAGCAGCAAAGCAGCCCAACTTGCCTTTATTTAATGCTATTTAATCCAATTATCTCCCCTCTGCCCCCAATTATTCTTTGCTATTCTTACATTTCAAATAGAGGATGATTGACAGATAGGATAACTAGGTAAAATGCTTGACTAAGAAAAACATCAAAACTTCAGTATCTCCTTTGTATGTTGGTTCCAGGAGAATTTCTGGGGAAAAAAAAGAGAGAGAGAATAATCCTTTTGTTGATAGTGTTTTTCTTCTTGAACCCTAAGATGTTTAGTACCTCAATCCATAGTAAGTTTTCTCTGAGATCTCTGTCCCTTAATTTGACATTTTTACATAGGAAAATTGGGACGTGTCTTTAAAATTTGAACATAGCAATAATCCCCTGTTGTTCTAATGCCTTTTTTTTTTGTTGTTGTTGTTTGCTTGTTTTTACCTTTTTGTTTGCTTGTTTTTACCTTTTTTACTTTTTTTTTAGTAGAAAAAAGCTTTTTTTTTTTTTTTTTGTAGTAGAAAAAAGGTTTTTATGCTACAACTTAGAGAAATTGTAAGGCTTTTAGTAGCAAAACCAGCATCACAATTGCAGACAAAGAACTATGATTTCATTCTTGATCATTTCAAATGGATTAGAAAATATTGTCCAAATTGGGCACCATGCCAATATTGCCATTAACTTTTCCCATAAAATATGATTAAGGACCTTAACAAGCATTTAGTAATTAAGTGAAGTGCTCTGGAAATTTATATGCTGTCCACAGTTTGTCATGTTCTGTAAAATACTGAAGACAGTTTTTATGAAAAGCAATAAAAATAAAGCACTTGAGAAACATCTGGGAGTGCTATCTGATTGTGTGGGGGGAATAGTTTCATTGGTAACAGGATATTTTGATGTATAAAATTAATGTTGTGTATAGTTGATTTTTGTTTGTTCTTTAGGTTAATGAATAACTGACTGAATTAATATAGTAATTTCTATAATTGTATATACTATTCTAGTGTCCGTGTTGCTTCATTTTGTACCCTGAGTTGATTATTTTCCATGTACTCTATTAATGTGTGTACTGTTCTGTATTTGGTTTTTGGTTTCATTTAATGCAGCTGAATTTGCTGAAATAATAGCACAAAGAGAATGGGAGTGCTGAACAGACTCTGAATGAAGCACATTTTCCTGTAGCATAGCAGGAAAAAACAGTAGAGGCTTTTAGTCTGATAATGTTCAGTGGATGGCAGGATGATGCTTTGGTTTTAGCTTTGTTAACAAAGGAAAAGGTTAGCCTGTTGCTGCTGAGGTAGCTTTTATGTGCTGTGGCCACTCGTAGTGATTTATGAGTAATTTTCTCTGCAAACCTCTTTTCCTCCCAATAGTCTCCAGCTTCCTCTGACACAGAGTACAGTCTGGATTGTGCACAGGCTTAATGGAATAACAGAACTAGATTAGTTTTCTTTACTGTGCTTTGAAAGGGGATTAATTCATACCTTAAGTTTGGGGGAAGATGGTTTTCAAAAGTACAAAACTATGGGCAGCAAAATCTACTAGAATTAAAGGTGAATGGATTTAATTTTTTTAATCAGTACAGTTATTTCAGATTGTTGAATAGTAAAAGGCTATGCAAATTTGCAGTCTGCACCCCTGTTTTGCAGATATGAAACCATGTGAATAACTTTGCTCGTGGATAAAAACATTTTCATTTTTTATTGCAATTAAAATTTGGTTAACATTCCATGGGGCAGCTGGAGTTCAGTTCCAGCCTGGGTCAAGACTTGGCTGTGACCTTTAGCCAGGTCTACTCCTTGTGCACAGGCACTAGAGCCAGATCATACCTTGAGGCTTCCACCAGAAAATCTAGAAAGGTTCCATATTCAGTGTTTTTGGTTCTGTGTGTGCGTATTTGTGTTTTGTTTTTAACCTTGTCCAGAATTGCTGCAGGGGTAGGTGTTGCATGATTCTCCCTGGAGGCTTCATCTAGTCAGGGAATCCCAGTCAATGTTTCTGTTAGCAGTGGCCCCAGCAGTTTTAGGAGTTTTTCAACCAACACAATGAGTCTTGAGGTCTTGTGACTGTGATATGTAAGATATTTTCTCTGCCTATCGAACATTTAATGTTAATTCATCAATAGTGAGCAATTAATTTGCTTGTAAGGCAAACAGCAAAAATAAAAAGCCTCTAAGGTTTCTGAGTTAAAGGAGATGGGAGAAGAGCTCCTTGCTTTCCATGCTGTAGCTTTGTTAAAGTTCTTTCTGGTGTTGAAAAAGAGAACTTTTCCTGTTTTAGGAGAGAAGGATGGAAGCATGGAAGTCCTCTGCACAAAATATCAGCCACCTTTGTCTTTTAAAACAGTGCATGTAGCATTTGTCTATTTTATGGAAACTTTTAATGGTACCATTCATTGATAAGTGAAACGTTATAGAAGAAACTGGGGGAATATGGGCTGAAGAGCTTTACTACAAAGTATATAAATCTGACACAGCAAGAATGCCTTGTTTGTCACATTTGTGTTCTGTAGGTAAATGACATTTTTCTTTAGCTTCTTCTTTCATGCACCAATGCCTTTGCAAAGAAGTATGCAGAAATTGTACAGGAAGGCAGTTTGTTTTATTTATTTATTTATTTATTTATTATTATTATTTTTTTTTTTAAATTTACACATGCATGCCTGAGTGCACACATTGCAAATACCATTTTGCTTGTATGATGTATATTTACCACTTATAGGGCTTTTTGTTGTTGTTGTTTGTTTGTTTGTTTGTTTTTATATTGTGAGCTTGAATGTGTATTCCTCAACATCAGTACTATGTTTCATATTTGGGATTCTGTTCTGATATTATTGCAGATATATACAACTAATATTAAAAAGCCAAACCAAACCAACTAAACAAAAACAAACAAACAAACAAAACATTGCAGTGCATGAATTTCAGGTGCAGTTTACGTGCTAAGTTACCCAAAGTCACTGTTGAAATCTAGACAGTTGCCACAAACCTTTCATTGATGAAAATGAATGTTTTGGTGAAAATCACTTTCAGAACTAGTTTTTGTACTAACTAGGGATTAAAGTTTTGCACTGTACTGTCAAAGGGCAGAGGTAATGTTTGTCTCCAGGACAAGAAAAATGGTCCTCATTACTTTAAAGAAAGGGTGTTAGTGCCTATTTACCCTTGTACTAATTCTTGATCCTCTCTCATCATGGAAATAGAACAAAACAAAACAAACAAACTAAAACCAACACATTTTTGGATGATGTCTAAGAATAGTCACCTGCATACATTTTGTTTCAGAATTAAAACAATTAACAGCCTTTGCATTGTTTTGTTTGTTTTCCCAGAGCATTCTACCTGGACAAGTCAAACCTGCCTGCAAATTCAACATCTAAAGCAGCTTACATAGATAAGGTAAATAAAAATGTTAAGTGCATAATTAAACTCTGTATGTTACACACTGCTATTATAATCCTTTCTTGAGGTGTTCTTTATTCCATTCAAAAAATGGAATTCAAAGCTATAGGGACTTTGGATATAAGGAAAGGAGGAAATCTTTTCAATCTTTCTGTTGCACCTTGCTTTTAGGGGTATGTGGTGCCATGTGGTTCTTTATCCGCAGGTGAGGCTGAAGGGCATCAACATGTCTCAGAAAGAGAACCATAGCTTTTCTTTTTCGCCATGTTGTCAGAGCAATGCAATCACACCAGGAGCATGCAAGGGGTGAGGGGGGAGCAGATGCAGGTAGAATTTTTTTGTTCCAAAAATTGGAGTTGCTGTTAAAAATTAAATACTCCTTCAGCCTGCTCAGGCTTCCTTCTGAACCTCCTAATTTCAGCTTTCTCCAAATACCTTCATCGGTCTTTAAATCTCTGTGACTCAGAGATCCCAGGGGCTATGAAAATTCATTTAATGATCTCTCCTACTGTTGGATAGTTAATACCCCTACTGTAGACCAATAAGGAAAAATACAGAAATTCCTAAGGTCTTGTCTGTACTGACTTACAAGAAAAAGTGATTGAGTTACTGTGGCTTGAGAAATATAGTAATCATCAGCTGAGCTTTATGACAGACTAAAATTTTATGACCGTATCATCTAGCACAATCATTAACGGACAGATAGCTCCTGTTTCTTGGCTCTGTGCTGGACCACTTGGAAGGGGAGGAGGATGAGCCTGTTCCTCTCCTTCCATGGTGAGTCAGGAAATTTAATTTTCTAAACAGTCACAGATACAACAGGATAAATTAGCTACATGTAGAGTGCTTGTTACCCTCAAACCTGTTCCCTGTCTATTTTAGTAAAAAGACCAAGGGCAAGTTAAAATCATCTCGTAATCCAGAGGTAACCAAGGGATGTTAATTTAACATAGTGCATTTATTTTGCAGTTGGAGCAAGCTAAGAGTTAGTGCATGGTCTTAGCTTGTGGGCGTGACTTCTGTTATGTTCTTCATAGCTCTGCATTTGTAAATGGCACCAAGTAAAATCAATTTAAATGGATGCAAGTTAAATCAATAGGAGGTAAACCAGGTTAAATTTATTTGTGCCCAGATTTAAATATGCTGGTTGTTATAATTGATTTACTTGACCTGTATGCTTTTTTTTGAGTGAAGTTACCTCCATAAATGGGCAAGTGAGGCTAATGTTTCCTTACTTAGTTAAAGATGTCTCTAGGGAATGAATCTCTTTTTCAAAAGACTTAACCTTTGGTTAAGAGTTTAGCTGGAATCTCAAAGTGCTTCTGGAATAAAGATGAAGGGAATTTAGAACTATGGTCTTTGCAAAACTATGTTGTGAACCTCTCCTTTACACAAAGTACCATGAGATGTTACTTTTCAATGCCAGATTTCTCTTGAAGGCTCTTCTTCTGAGAGCAGCCTTCTACTTGAAGCTGCCTTTTCTAGGTGGATTATTTATTTTCCATGCAGTAATGTTGAGTTTTGTAGTATGTTTTGCGATTCCTGTTCATTTTTCTTTTTCCATGTTGTTAGTCAGGGTTAGGAACCAGCCATTTGCATAAGTAAAGGATAATGTGTCTTAATTATAAGCTGATTGTCTCAGTGAGTCAATTAACCAGGCTTGGCATCCCTCCTGTATATGTGTACGGTTGTAGGTTGTCTCTTTGTGGTTTCCCTTCTTTGGAAATACCATTAATGGAAATGGCACTGATGGAACTGTTCAGTTAAATGAAGTGAAAAACAGCTCTGTAGGTAGGACTGGGAATGAAAGTCAGTGACCGTAAGAATTTAAAAGTTTGAAAAAGTTGTCCTCAGTCATAACAGAAGACTGTGTGATCTGTATGCATGTTAAAGAATCTGGCTTTTAACTGTCCTAGACAGCCCTGCTGTTCCAACCCGTAGTTGTGAAGACCTACTCCAGGAGAGCATTTCACATGTTCTCAGTAGCAAATATTTAAATTTCTCTTTCCCTTTTGCAGCTGATGAGGCCTCTCAATTGCTTGGATGAACTTTACCGACTCATAGGGTCCTTTATCCGTTCCAAGCGCACCGCTGCCTGTGCATACACTGCTTGCAGTGCTTCTGGAGTTGGATTGCTATCAGTTTCTTCTGAACTCTGTAACAGGCTTGGAGCCTGTCACGTCATTATGTGCAACAGTGGAGTTCACCGGTATGGCAATTTATTTTCCTCCCTTTGTTTTAGTCAGTCATTCAGACATTGCAGTTTGGAGAAAGTTCTTGTACTGTCTTTCCATATATGTGACTAAGTATCTAATACACTTAAAAAATCTATGGTGAAATAGTAGAACTATTTTTGCAGTGATAGGCAGAAATGAGTAGTATGATTCTGTTTCGTGCAGTTGTGATGGATTGTTCCTTATTCGAGTCAGTAAAATGCAGGAGTCTTAATTGCTAAGGCAGAAAAAGGAATGTTTCCTAGGTGAATAACACACTGTGTTAAATTCTTGATACAGACAAGGAATGCTGAAATTTGCATTTGCTTTGTATGCGGGGTAGAGCTTATTTCAAGGAAAAGATAAATGAGACATAAGAGGTATACATTTCTGCAGGTGTACCATATGATAACGAGAAGTTCTGTCTGTAGAACAGCTGGTGTGATTAACACAATACCAGAAAATGAACTGGACTGTGATCAACTGAGCTTTGTTGTCATCAACTCTGAGATTTTAATAGACACACACACGCGTGTCTGTCTATTATAGATATACACACACATTTATATATATAGACACACATGTGTGTCTATATATATAAAGAAGTCAGTAACGTCATTATTGAGCTCACTAGTATTTAATGATATTTATCAAAGGCAGCATTATTTATATTCCAGTTGGACAGAATACAATTCTATCTACGTAACACCAAAAAAAAACAAAGACTGAATTGGAGAGGGGGAAAACAACATCAAAAACAAGCTATTACCGAAAATCTGATGTTAAATAACGACTCTATAAAATTTCCAAACTGTGCATTGCAGCTAGCAATATGTTAAAAATACCCTCCTTGGGAGTTGCTCTCCATCATCCTTCTGAGTCTCTATCAGCTAGGGATGTTCTGTGATGATATGACCTATCCGAATCCTTATTTTAGCAGACTTGATTTAATACTTTGTATTAAAATGAGTGTTGCTTTCTCCTAATTTTAACTAATGTCTTTTCTTTAAAAGAGGCTTAGGGAAAAAAAATGCAGTATAACCACAATGCTATTGGGCACGAGAACCAGGAAAAGCTCTGTATACAGTCAACACAATTAAATTATATAAAAACAGTGCTTGCCATTTCTCTTAGCAGAGATTTTAATAGTGTTATATTGCAACAGACTATTTGTATTACTCTTTATCATTGATACAAGAGAATGTAGCATGCTGTTTACTGTACTTGGCTTTAGGCAATTGCTAAATAAGTCTACTATTTAACACTAGACAATAGGTGGGAATACTGTCTGGGAATACTAGCCAATGAAGATGGGAATACTTTATGGCATAGATTGGCGTGAAGTTGTCATTTCAGAAGACTATAAAGATAGCTTTTCTCTGTCTCTGTATCTCTGTTTATACAGCTTCACAAGAAGTTTTTCTGATACAGATAGTCCCTCTACATGTGTCAGACCTTCAGATTTCTAAATTCATTTTTGCTTATAAACATTGCTCTGAGAGTGAACAAGATTTGATGAAGGGGGATGGGAAATCAGCCTTTTGTAAGGCACACAAGAGAAAGCTATATTAGCTCTTAAGAATGAAAAAAAAAAATCATTAATAATTAGACTGACCTCATGTCAGTTAGTTACTATGAGTTACCATTTTTACCATTTCCTCAAAGCCCTGTGCTTTTAAGAACAGATTCCTTATTCCCAAGTATCCTTCCAAAGACTTCCCTTTATATTATAATAAGAGAAATTTCACATGATCAGAAAAGACTATGGGTTTGATTCTACCATTTTGCATAAAACTGAGGAACCCTACCTCTGAGTTTTCTTTTGATTTCATGGATCCTGAACCTGCCAATATAGTCGTGGCAAAAATTCTTACTATTTAAGAATAAAGTCAGAGCAATTTTAATAGTCCCAATAAAGTATTAATCTGCAGTGCATGGATCACAATCATTCAGAATTATTTAGTAGCTGAATAACTGGTGGCATGCTTGATTGAAAAAATGAGCAATTCTTAGATGAGAAGGAATTATTCATGAGATTTCTGCTCAAAACTAGGGCTAATTCAAAGGTTAAAACTTTTAGATGTCTAGTTAAGCGTATTTAAAAAACACAAAATATTAGAAAGCCAACACACACTGGATTTCAAGACACTATTACAAGCAATGGGAATGGAGTTTAAATATTTTACGTGTGGCTTTCCATGTCAATGTTAAAGGGCTCAAGATCACCATTTATGTAAAGTAAATGTGGAAAACACTTTTCTGTAAAGCATGACTAGTTTTGCTTTACAGAAGAGTCTGTTTGAGCTTTTGTACAAGATACCATTACTTCATTTGTGCAATAATATTACCTTTGTGGCTGCCATCTGTTCAGAGGAAAAAACCATCAACTCTTGACATTATCACAGACATTTTAAGATAGGCCTTCCAGGAGAGAGGAATGTATTCCTTAAGATTTTATAGGTACTCAAAGAGTTTTTGCTTTGAATTTTTGAAAGTTCTGGAGAAAACTCATATATTTAGAGATTGGAAGGGACTCTTGTGCTTTTATTTGAAGTGACAGATTTTGAAGAAGCTATTTTTTCTTTTCAAGAAATAACAATTTCCTGAAATTACTGTTGTACGTACAAACAGGATGAATGGAAAAGTCTTTCCTTAGCATTTCAAATTGTATTCAACATTGTTGTTTTGTCTTTTTGGCCTCCCTAGGCCATATCTCTGCAGTCCAGTTCTAAATATCCTCTGCTTTTTGGCACTCTGAAATTGCCTTTGCCCAGATAGAAAGCTTGTTTTGTCTCCAACTTGCACGCATGCTTGTGAATTTTGTTCCTGAAATTTCTGCTGCTAAATTGTGCTGTGTTTTTCTGAACCTACTCCCCTTGCTGCTGCTTTGTAGAGTGAAACTGTCTTGCAGCATCATGAAGTCCTGTGAGGAGGACAAAAAGAAGAATAAAAAGCTGGATGCGATCCAGTCCCATAGACACAGAAGATTTTGCCTGTTGCTTGCAGTCTCTGAGGCTTAATTCTGCTTTTTTAACGGAATATTATTTAATCAGAGCAGATAATCATACAAAGTAAAGTTCTTTAAATTGTAAGTTAACTTTTTAGAGTTGATGTTACTGTTTTTAGTAAGAGAGGATATATTTTCCTGGTTGTATTCAGCAATGCATCTGGCCTTCTGTGTCTTAGAAACTAAATGCTATGAAGTTCTGGAATGCAACCAATTGCAGAAATCCATGTTTTGTAGGTCCAATGAGCTCACAACTGAAGTTTTTAGCACTATGCTACAGGTATTTAATGAACTGAAAACTGTTATTATCTACTGATACTGCTAGGCAAGCAGATGTTGGAAAGATGTGAATAGTGCTTTCAGGTTAACTTTTAAAGTATGTTCTTCATGTATCAGTCTTCTTGACAGCTTAAAAGTGAATAATAATGAACTCCTTGCAAGGTTGCTTCCAAAAGAAAATAAAAATAAAAAATCCAACACAGCCTAATTTCTGTAGTTGGTTGCTAATGAAAGGGAATCTCTGAGTGTGGAGGAGTTCAGGGCTCTCTGCTGGTCAGCATCTTTTGCTCTTGGAGAGTGGGAACTGAGCAAACCATTCATCTGTCAGTTTACATTATTTAATATACTTTAAACCTGAACTCCCTCACTCAATTTATCTGTCAGCTACTGAACTGATTGGAGAGCCTTTTCAGTGTTTTCTTAACTTAGGTGTCATGGATTGACAATGGGGGTTGATGTCACCTTTCCTCTCCTAACTGGAAGCAAATCCCAGAAAGCTTGAAGGGAAGTGCTGGCTAGCTGTCCCAATGCAGAAGAGGCCAAGCACTATGAAACAGCAGCTTTGTCTGCTTTGACAGTGATTGCTGATCTCTGGATCAGCAGTTTCTTGGTTTCTAACTTCTCTGTGATCCATATTAAATTGCTTTTCACACTGCACTAGGCTAAAACATCTTGACAGAGTTCACACGTTCATCCCTGTATCCAAGATAACACTGGAGATTTTGAATTGCCAGTGATTGCTTTGCTTTGATTTTTACTATGTCAATATGTTTACCAATTTATATGAGAGTCTGAAATCCTATATCTATTTCAGACAGCATTTCTTTTCAAATATATTTCAATCACCAGATAAACAAGGATGAGAAAAAAATAAGTCTCTTTAACCTTCTCTGTCCAAAGTGATGTAAGTACTACAAACTCCTTTTGGATTGTCATAAGTGAACATGCCTTGTTACTCAACATTAAGAGGAGAACTCTAAAGTAGTCTAAGAAATCAATAGTTTTTATTTCTGTTTTTCCTTTTTTTTTTTGTCATCCATAGTTATATTTCTGCCTGCCAGTCAACTGCCGCCCCATAAACAATGCTCCGCTGTCTTGTATTCATTCTGTTTGAAGTTGTAATCACTCTGTACAAATGTAGGTGATGAAAGGCACTTTTAAATTTTATTGAATCATGATGTTAGCTCCTGCTTGAAGGAGACGAGCAGACTATAGAGCACAGACATGCCCTAGCCTCTTTCCATGCCAAAATGAAATTAGGTGCAGCAGCTGCAGAAGCCTATTCAGGGACCATAGGCCTTACAGGCTCAAAGGAATCATTTAAAGCATCCAAATGAAACAAATCCCATGCTTGTTTAAAATTTTGCATTTCCTGAAGGATTGAGAGAAGTCTTTTATAATCTTGATGAACCACCAGAAAAATCACTGTCTTATTTTCTCTGAATTTTAATTTCCCCTCCAGAAAGTCTCTTAACGTTGCCATCCTTCAAGCGGTGGGGTTCTGGCTGGCAGGCACTCAGCTGAATGATGAGGCAGGTTTTGCCAAGCGTTGATTATGCTGTCTCTTGCAGCTGACACAGATCCCAAAACCCAGCTAAACTGGCTCCATCTTCCACACAGTGAAGCAGAGTAACACCATAAGCTGTCCATTGTGGCCAGCTGCCTTTTTTTGAATCAGATAAAACATGGTGAAAAATAGGAACCCTGGACGCTGACTTCATATTGTAGACATTCTATGATAAGAATTCTTTCTTTTAGATTATTTCAGATTTTTATTTATTTGGTTAGTTAGTTTTAGTAGGAATTTAGTTCTGAGCTAAATGACTCTGTGCCTAAAAAAAGAAATCTACTTGAAGTTTTGCAGATATAACTCCTGAGCTCCACAGTAAGAAGGTTTTCAGGGACCAATAGGATACTTTTAGGTGTCTGTCAGCGTGAGCTGATGAACTAATTCTTGCTTCTCTCCATCTTTTGCTTTTAGTCCTGCTAACTTTCCATTTAGCAAAGATTTTTTTTTTTTTTTTTTTTTTTAACGGCAGTTTTATTATGCCTGTCTGCAATTAGTGTATGTTTGTGATACTTTGCCTACTTAAACATAAACAAAATTTATGTTTTCCTAAAATTGTTTATGATAGTATTTCATCATGCTGGTTAATATTTGCAAACAGTTCATGTGATCAATATGCAGAAATTTGTCTTAAGATAATATAAACAAGACATTTAGCACAAATAAATTGTTTCTACAGTGATAATCATTTTATTTTGATCTGTATATGCCTTTCATAGGCAACCTTATATGTTTTTGCTTTGTTCATCTCTAATATGTATGTGAAGGACTATAGTTATGGGTTCACTTACATATTTTAAATTCTGTTTAAAATGCAATCTGAAAATGCAGAGAAATGCAATGAGACAGATAGATGGATCTAACTTGTTACTAATATGGATTTCAATGTGTTCTTTTTTCTTTTTGGATTCCTTGTAATGTTATAGACCAGGATAGACATTTAACAATAGAGCTGATACACAACATGATCACTTTGCTATGTAGAAACATCCTCTTGCTCTCTTGCTCTTCAGTTCCTGCAGTATTGCCTTACCTGCAATCCAGGTCTTTGGGAGAATCTCATTCTTCCATACAAAAAAAATATTACAGCAAAAGTTGAACAAATTGTCTAGAACAATCTAGCATTAAAAACTTAATCAAAATAATCCAAATATTTATTATTATTATTATTACTATTATTACTGTTATTACTATTATTTTATTATTTTAATTCTGAGGTGGAAGAGTTAACTGAATAACCCAAAATCTTACAAGACAAGAAATAAATTCAAATTTTCCAGCAAATTGGTTTACTTGCCTACTTAGGAAGAAACCTTTAAAGTGAAAGATGTTCTGTACAGAACAAGAGAAATGTCTGAAGTTTGGTTTTTATTTGTTTTTAGATTATTTTTTATTTTTTATTTTTTTTGAATTATCACTAAGAATAAGCAACCAAAAGGCATGGGATACTTTGAATCTTCTGGAAATGCTGTTCTTTCATTAGACAAAAACATAATTAATGGTATAATTGACCTCTTGCAACATTTCCAGTTGATTAAAGGTAGCAAGACCTTAGATGAAGAGTGTTTCTGAAAAGATGTTCTGTGTAGCTTTTAAAATCTGACAGATGTGTGGTGAAAAGGAGTGCTTTTTTTTTCATTATTGTTCAGAAAGCTCTCTATCTTAAAGGTAGAACTGTCTCATGTTACTCCTGGAAATGTACTGGAAGATAGTGATCTCCCAAATAAACTACAGAAAAAGTCATCATTACTTACTGCATGTTTCATGCTTCAGGATTAAGACAAATGTTGAATTTAGTAAACCTGATTAAAACTATATTTATAAACTACAAAAGACGCCATTAACCATGATTAGGTCTAAAACGTGGCTGATGTATACTTACCTCCCAGGACTGATTCCTTGGCTTGATTAAGCCTGTGTGATCTACTTCAGCAAGTCAGGACTTTGTTGATAAATTGTGTTTGAAAATACCTGTTAGAGCTGGTTTTGATTATCTTCTTGTGGTATGGTTGATGTATGCCCAACAAAGGAGTTGGGATATATTTATTTTGAGGTTTGCACAACTGCTTAATCACAGTGGTGCCTCTCGTGAAGGAACCTTGTACATGCTGATGCTTAATAGCTAAGAGGCAGACATTCCTTTAATTATGAACTATTCATTTCTTTTTGGCATAGTAGTATTTTCCGCAAAGAGTCACTTTTTGAAGCATTGTTTATTATTACTGAGCCATCATAATGGAACAAATATATTTCACATACAGGGTAATGTCTTGCTATATGTTGGCAGAATATGAGAAGTTTTGAACAAACCTTCGTTGGATGCGCTCAGTCCAAGCCTGATTTTGGAGCAGTGATCTATCCACGCTGGGAACATCTCAGCTTCATTATAAGGTTCATAAAGGGACTGAACATAAGTCCTGAACTCCAGTAAAGTTTTATTGTAATTGTAAATTGCAGTATCATAGTTTATTGTACAGAACTTCATGCACATTTTATCTCTAATGCCTATTGGCTGGCTGAACTTTCCTCTCCCTGTGAGAAAAATAAATTTCTGTTCACCAGAGTTTCAGTGTATGGGCATAGAAAACTGAAACTTCAAATTTTGCCTGTATGGAGTCATAGTCCCACAATAACACCAGCTTAGAAATCTGAGTCTAAGATAATAAATAAAGAGTCTTCAGCTAGACATATCTACAGATTTTATGCTTATTACCGATAATCCTGAGCATTTCCCTTCCTTTTTAGTTTATCATGGTCTATTTCCTTCTTTGGGTTCCTCACCAAAATTAGTATACATTACCCAGCCATCATTAGTAATTATAGAGAATTATCCCTGAAATAATAGCTGCTGTATAAGCATTAATTTAAATGACAACGGAAACAAGTCCATACTTAATAGTGTAACTGGCTTAAAAGGTGGGTGTAATTAGCTTATGATGTATAGAAAGAAAATTAATTAAAAGTATAACAATGACATTAAATTACATGTTGAGTAGGAGCTTTAAATTTTAATTAGACTAAGCACACATGCATCCTTTTCCTTTTCTGTTCACATAGCCAGAGCATAATTCATTTTGACATCTCTGCAGTACCTGATGTGGTAACTACTAAACCAGTTCATTTTACTTCATCTTTTCTGTTTAGGCATTTTTCTGAGAGATGCTCTGATGCATCTTTGGATGTGGGATGGCTGGAATCCTATTTGAAACCTGAGAATGAACTGAATGATTTAAATTCTTTCAACTCTGGTAACATAGATATACACTTCACTTGGTGGCAGCTCTGTAGGTAGTATAAATGAACTGAGTATTTTTCCTTTCAGGTGACATTAAATAATCTGTCATGAAATAATCCATTTCTCTAAATTTTTCTGTTTTCCTCTTTTACGACTCAGTTTTTCAGTGTATGTCTATCCAGTAGATTTGCTTTTGTAAAAATCAAATCCCATGAACAACCAACCAAAAAAAAAAGAAAAAAAAGAAAAAAAAACACACCACAAATGAATTCTTCTGCTGGGGACTATTGGTGATAGAAAATGGTTTAACATCTTTTATTCAGAATGGTCTGATACAGAAGATACTTGAAAGTTTGTATGCAATCTTCAAATCAATATTACCATGACTGAAGAGAGACAGGAGATAGCAGACAGGGGCTGGGAGCAGCTGCAGCCCCTTCTGTTCCCCCTTGGAAACCAAATGGGTGAAATGAGGAACTCTCAGCCCAGTTGCACTGGAAAAGCCAAATGCCTGTGCTGTGATGCTGCTGTGATCTGTCAAGGCAGGGAATTTCTGATTCTGACTGACATGAATTCTGAGATAATGAATTTGGGTCTTTTGTTTTTTTTTTCTGACATAAAAGAAGGGATAATAGGAAAAAAGAGGGAGTGAAAGCAGATTTTGATTTGTTTACAGTGTAAATAGGTATGGATTTGGAATTTATGCTTTCTGTAACAGAATGTTAGGAGAGCATTGGAAGGAGTTAGTTTTTTTTTCTTTTTCTTTTTCTTTTTCTTTTTCTTTTTCTTTTTTCTTTAACTGATATTTTCCTTGTTTGGTTTGGCTGGGCTGAGTGCATGCAAATGACCAGATACTTGTGATGGTCAGAAATGCTTCCAAATTGTTTTGTAAACTTTAATGCCATCTCCTTATTAGCTCTCGAAATGGGGGAGAAGGGTGAATTACTATATATTGCATGTATTTGCTGATAGTCCTTGATACTGAACCTTGCCTAGACTACCAGGACAGTCTTACCATATCAGGAATTCCCAGCTTTCAAACTTTTTCATAAAATTGTACAAGTTGTATTGGTTTAAATTTACATTTTGATAATCTCTGTGTGCTTGGCAGTCTTATTCCTGAGGTACTTCCAGTTATGACTCTTCCATCTTACCATCTGATGTTTTGTGTGTGGATTAGTTTCTTCTACAGCTGGTTTCCAGAACAGTTTGATTTGTGATAATGAATATGTAGTGACTCAAAAACTATACTTTAAAAGCTTGGAGAAAGCACCAGCATGTAAATGTTCATCTACTCATGAGTCAGTTCAGCATAACCCTGTGGAAAGGTTTATGATCCGTTTTATAGGAGGACAATGTTTTATTGATTTACTTTACAACCAAAACAAAGCTATTTCAGTGTTGTTTTTGTTGTATTTAGAAAGTAGTATACTTATGTCATAACTACAGGACAAAAGCCATACACAATCATTTTTATTTAAATTCTGGTTTTGGGGCTGCCATTCCTCAGACCTTTTACATGCTTCAAGAGAAACAAAATCTATCAATCTCTAATGAAATATTATAATGAAATGAAATCGTGCCACTGGTCTTATTTTGACATTTTTACTTTTTAAAGTATATTAAAATGTTTTTAAAAGATATAGTGGATGTATCTAACCAGCATTACTGTAGAATTTAACCTTGAATATAAAATCTTTTATTAAAGAGGTGTGCTAATAGTTAACATCATCATTGCTGTCATCTTAAGTGTCTTCACTGCTAATTTCTAATAACACGCTAATATTATTTTTAGAATTATTATTTTTGTGCCTTGAGGTGAGCTCTTCAGCGTTTGGCAATAACTACAGTATAATCATGAAACATAAACAGACTATCAGAGTAGCATATTAAAGAAATCTTCATTACAATAATTTGTCCATGTTTTTCCTCACTTTCGTTATGTCTTTGCACGTTTGGCAACCTTGTTTCTGAATTGTGGTTGGCATTATCAAAATATAGGTAACTCATAATATCCATGATCAGTGGCCATTTCTTCAGGTTTGGGATAGGGAACAGTTTGGCAGTCTTTTCCAATTACAAGATTAGTGTTTGTGTCTAATTCTTCTAGCTGACCTTCATTATAATCCATAGAATTCACAGTGTTCCTTTGTTAGTTTTGATTCATGCATGGAGAACATGATTTTTTTGTTCTTTCAGTCTTTTGGGTTCCAGGAAGATGGAATTTATGGGAAAGTTGGCAATAATTGTTTGGTTGAAAGCTGTACTTTGAGCCCATTAACCTCCATTACACCTACAGAGAGACTTTTGCCTGGCATAGATTACATCTGTCAAATTTGTTTTCAGCTACTTTTGCTTTTTCCAGTTGTAAATAGGACAAAGCTTCCTTTGCAGTCTGTTCTTGAAAGTTAGATGTTTCAGATTTTAGTGCTGTAAGTATTATGGGCATGTACTTTATTTATGCAATACTTAACCTTTCAAAGACAAGATGAAAACATGACATGGAGAATTCCTAGTCTAACGTTTAACTGTTATGCACCTTAATCAAACATATAACAGAAAAGATCAATAGACTTTTGCTCTGAGTTAACTTTGGTGTAAGTGTATACAAGAAACCAGGGAATAAAAAATATTGTATTACCAAAGAAACTCATTTAGTTTATACTTTTTTTTTTTTTAAACAAAAGACCATTAATAAAGATAAAGATCAAATTAAATATCTTTTGCACTAAACACTGGGAAACTTTTTTTACAGTCCATAAATTTGCTTATTGGTTTTTAAAACATGTCAGGATGGTGGATTTTTTTTTTTCAGTAAGAAAATAAGTGCAGACACATTTTTCCTCCTACAGATCTTCTGCTCAGCAAAACGAGTGTTTGATTGAAACATATTGTCTGTTCTGTGTGCATAATATAAGCTATGCAGAATCTTTTAGTCAGGATTTTGCCAAAAGGCTGCTCAAAAGTATGTTTGAACCATGTGTCTTAGTTTTTATTATTTGAACTTGAAGTATGCAGCTTTTGTCAGGTTCTGCTGAGGTGGGATCATTTTCTATGCACCTCATATTTCTGCTCAAAGGGATTTGATTCTTGTTGTTTGGCTGTGAAGAGAAAAATCATCAAGCTGCTTAGTGGTACAAAACGCAGCCATTCTCAGCACTTGGATGGTAGCAGCCCTCAGACGTGTTGTGCTTTTCACAAAGTACCTGACTATTCCTACTCAGTGTTGTTGCCTTTATCTTGAAGTCTTCTATAGCTTTGGTTTGATTGTGTGAGAAGCTGCCTATCCTTCCTTGTTCTCACCATGACAACTGAAGGCAGTTGGCATGTCCAAAGTGACTTTCCTTACTCCTTCTTGTCTGCCGCAATGACAGGTTTTCCTACAGCAAAGATCTTTGGCTCTGAAAGTTTCCTGGTTGCTCTGACAAAGCAATTACAGCCTTTTCACTAGGATGTGGTACCCAGGAGAGGTTTTTGTCCTCAAGTGTTTACTTGAAAAAGATGGCAAAGTAGGAGAGGACAATTTATTTGAAGGAATTCATTTCTTTTCTTTTCTGAAAGCGTAAATATCTCTTTATTTAAACTGCACTGTAACAACATGCCATGAGAATACCCAAGCTCAGTTCATGGCAACAGATCAGGACCCTGGCACCAAAGCTGGGGTCTGCAGCAGAGGCTGAGAGAAGTTCCGTGAGAGTCAACTGGAAAAGGATTTCTGCAATTAAAAATTTTTCTTCTATTTGGGTTGTCACTCTATCATGTGCTTGCCAAGCCATAGTTAGCGTTGTGGGATTTTTTTATTTTATTTTTTTAATAAACAAAAAATGCAAATGCCTTTGGTTGAAACTCAGCAGTAACATTATGCTCAAAATCTTTGCATTTAATAAACTTTTTGTGTCCAGGCTAATACTTGCAAGGTTTAGAGTGTTTGGGAGTACTAGGGTGCAGGTCTACTGTCTATTCTTTTTATTTATAACTTTTTTAAAAATAAAATTATTCTTAAATTATATTAGTGTATGGCAATTATTTGTAGTACACTATTACTAGCAGATGGCTGACCTCAGTTTTCTCTTGCAGCTGCACCCTGAGCGTTACCCTGGAGCAGGCAATCATTCTGGCCCGGAGCCATGGGCTCCCACCTCGCTATATCATGCAAGCTACAGATGTCATGCGCAAACAGGTAAGGCACTCTCTGTGGGTGATACTTTGCTGTTTCCTAGCAATCCTTGACCAAACAACTATAACCCCCATCTTATCATTATGTTACTGTCTGTGTGAGTTTTCTTAGCTTGGTATTTTTGCTGTGTTTTGATTTTGTTTTATTCTCTTCTTTGAATTTTGACTCAAAGGTTTTTTGTTTGTTTGTTTTTTCATGATGGAACAGGCTGTTTTTAACCAGATGCTTGCTTTCTGTGCATGTGTAAATGGTTAATAATTTTTACAGGGTTATGATTCTACTGAAGGTTTTTGTATAGTAACTGATATGGTTACTCAGAGTAGTCTGAGAATCTTTATTATAATAATTATCCATAAAAATAACGTAAGACCATTAGCTATCGTTAATAAAATTACTTATTCTGAATGAAGGGAAAGGGCAGGATGGGAGTGGAAGATAAATACTGCGGTTCTTAACTTTGCAGGCAAGATTTCCAAGGACATTGTGCTTGTTTCAAGTTGTGTATTTCATGTTTGTCATAAGAGAATATTAGGATTTAGAAGCTGTTGTGAATGGATAACCAGCTCAACGTGACCTCTTAGTGCAAAGGCATGACCAAAAAATGCTGGATTTAAAGGAAATATCAACTGCACATGGAGAATACACTCTACCCTATAATGGAACAGCTCCTAGAATATCTTGTTATCAGATAAATGCTTTCAAAAGCATGATTGGAGTCTTGGAAAGAGTTCAGAGGAGGAGCATGAATAGTCCAGAGGTTGTTAGACAAGCCTTATGAAGTGAAGATTAAAGAGCTCAACCTATTCAGTTGATCAAAGAGAGGTTGAGTGGGTGGGGGCTTAATCAGTATGTGTGCATGTGGAACATATATCTCAGCCTGTGGTAACTTTCAACTGTATGACAAAGGCATAGCAAGACAGAGGATGCAGAAGTCAAAGAGAGACAAATTCAACATTGAATTAAAAGGAAAAAAGATAATATAATACTGGAATAATTAATCACAGATAAAACAAGATTAATTATATCTGGCTTTTAATTTGTATCTAGTTTCATTATTTTCATAAGTTCTGATATATATTCTGTGCAGAAATCACAGTTTAGTTATGGAAATGATTAAGCAACTGTATGGTATTTCTAACTCATCATAGAAGAATATGTATTCCTGGCCACACCTTTGGTTTGTTAAAGCAATCATGTAGATATTTCTATATTAGTTGAGATAAATCTCAAGCCATAGATTTTATTTATTTATTTTTTAATCTTATATGTAAGATTTGCTGCCTAACGTGGGTACATCTGAATAATTAGACACATTCCTGTTTGTATCTGGCTTTCACTTTATTTAGTACATAAACTAAGTTTTGAAGTGTATAAATACCCTCAAGGTTCTTGAGTCATGTAGGTCTGTTAGGAATTGTACCTTTAACTCGACATTAAAAGAAGCTAATGCTGTACAAGGATAAACATGCATTTATATGTTGATGTGTTTACCCCTGAAGTTCTAAACAAAAATCAGGTTTGGGTATTTTACAATGAAAGAACCTGGACATAGAGTTGTGATTATGTCTGCTTGTGTTCTGTCAAACAGCACATTTTCAATGTACAGTTCTAGAAAGTTATCAGAAATGCTGATTTATATGTGGGTATTCTGCAACCCACTAAATGAAAATGAAAGACAAAATGTAAGCAACTTGCTAATGGTTCAGAGCTGCTATAGCTGTACTAAGACTTGCTCAAAAAGAGATGTAGAAAAAAGCCTGTAGTGGGCCTACATTCTCTGAAGTAAAACAGCAGGTGATCAATAGCTGTTAAAGATACCAATATCTCAATACCACCCACAGACACTGTAAAAGTCTGCTGGTATATCAAGCCAGAATTTGTTCACACATCCTTCCTCTTGCAGGAAACTGCTATGGCATTTAATAGAGTAATAATCTTTTGTTGTAATTTTAAATCAGTCTTGGAGTTCTGTAGTAGAAATATAACCCTCCATTAAATTCTAAATGTTTTGGAGTAATTCCAACAGCACTCCATTGTGTTTTCTAGAAACGTTCTGGATTTAATGCTTAAAGCATCTGTAGGATTTAGCTGTCAGGAGTGTAATGCAGGCCATAAAACTTGGAGGTGGAAAAAAGAAACAATAACAAAAAAACTTCTTGGGGTTTGTTGTGGAACATCTAGGTAAAGACAATGCATGTATCTTGTCTTAGCGTGTATATATCTATGAAAGACTTTTGATACCCCATTTACAACCTGATTTTTATTTTATTTTATTTTATTTTATTTTATTTTATTTTATTTTATTTTATTTTATTTTATTTTATTTTATTTTATTTTATTTTATTTTATTTTATTTTTTGAATAAAGAGAGACTAACCAGATGGGGGTACAAATGAAAGGACATCTATTTCATCTGGTATTCTGGAGAAGCCAATAACGTTAGTTCCTAGCAGCATCAACTTTACACATAGGCATATTCTCTCTTCCAGAAAGTGGTATCTTTTCCAGCTTGGGGCACTAGTACTGAATAACTGGAGACACCCAATTGAATGGATGACCTCAAGAAGTGTGTTTTTCTTTTAAATTGAATGAGGTCATGGTCATGTTTAAAAAGACTTGTAATAGCCCTGACTGTATTGGAACAATTTTCGAAGTAATTGCCCTTGTCAGTTATAATTAGGTATTTGCAAGCACCTGTTCTGCAAGAACTAAAGAAAAGAGACCAACTTATGAGAGTTGGTATGCGCTTGGGTGTGTGGGATGGTTTTAGTTAAGTGACTTCCTCTTTTTCATTTGCTGATTCAGTCTAAATTGATGTTTTGTCAAAAAAAATTATTTTTAACATCACAACCACCATTTACAAACTTTATTTACTCATGTATGTGTATTCACATAAACACCTGTACCTATAAAATACTACATAAAGCACACTGACATAAGTGTGTCTTCAGGATACACCAAAAAGTGTCAAAGATGGAGAGGCCTAGAAAAGGAACTGCAGGAGGGCACAGGGGTATAGGAAAGAAAGGTAACTAAAAAGCTGATGAGCAGAAAAGGCTAGCAGAAATTGTGTTATCTTTTAAGTGAGTGAGGAATTTTTCCATGCCTCTCCAGATTACTTTCCTCAGAAGTATGATAATAGCACCGCATTTTGAATAGTTCTCATCAGAATGATGCTGATTTATAGCTCTTTGAGTGGGCCATAAAGAGAATCTATTTTCTTTATGTTACTGGTTTTTGCCATCCTTAAATTAGTGTGTAGCTTGAAAATAAACCTATTATTTTTTTCTCATGGCAATAAGAATACTTGTTCCTATAAAAGAGTCCAGATTAATGGTAGCATTTCCCCAGAGCTAATGACATCTTTCATGAGCGGTCTGGCAGTACTGGTACACAGAGAAAAGCATTCTGCCACAAAACAGAACAGTCTTTTATACATACATGAGACAAACAGTGTCAATATTTACATTGTTACAGGTATTAGAATAATAGGGGAGGACTATAAATTAGCAGTATATTGAAATAAAAATGGTGTAATAGTGCTCAATAGAAACTAGGAGATGGCATGTAGGAAGTTGATAGAAATTCTTGTGTGCTTTTCTTCAAAAGAAGTAAGAATCTGATGGTTGTAAAGAAGGTCTGATTTGTACTCCTGCTAAACTATAAATTACACGGTTGTATAAAGCTAGGCTCCTTTTTAAATCAACACATTTGATTTATTATGTGAGCAAGATACTAAAATTTATCTAGTGAGTGATGTAAGTAAAAACAGGCTTTTTTTTTTTTTTTTCTTAGAGGTAGTCACAGCACTGAAGTTCAGGATCAACTTGTGATTAATTTTGATAGTTTTCCCATTTATATGTATATTTTTGCTCTCAGTTATGTTAATCGTATACCAATCTCAGCCACTAGCAGTCTGTCATGGTATTTTTTTTTATTATGATAAAATTTTACATTATGGGACTGAGGAAAGGACATTGAAGGTGATGAGGGTCTGAACTCATCCTGTCCAACTTTTTAACCATCAGCTTTACTTATATAAAGTATTTGTCACTGTCCTGCATGATATCCTTGTCTCTAAGTTGGAGAAACATGGATTTGACAGATGGACTGTTTGGTGAGTAAGGAGTTGGCTGGATGGACACACTCAAATAGTTGCAGTCAATGTTCAATATCCAAGTGGAGATCAGTGAGAAGTGGTGTCCCTACGGGGTCAGTATTCGGACTGGTGCTGCTTAACGTCTTTGTTGGTTACATGGACAATGGGATTGGGCACACAGTCAGCAAGTTTGCTGATGACACCAAGCTGTGTGGTGTGGTTGACATGCTGGAGGGAAGAGATGAACAGTGCTTTCCAAGCCATCTATTCCAGAGTTGTTGTTTTTTTTTTTTTTTTATCCTTTGAATTCTTACTTGGTGCCTCATTTAAGTTTTTTTTGTTTTTTTTTTTTTTTTTCTTCTCCTACAGTTTACGCCTCCTGTTTTCTGTCCTGTATGCTGAGAATTTAGAGACTGGATTTAGCTCCCTCTTTAGCTGTAGACTTTTGGTATTTGATGGTCTTTTCCCTATTAAACTAGGGAAAAATCATGTTACCAGTGCAGCTCAGTTTTGGATGCAAATTATTGGTTTCACGCATTTTTGTTTGTATATATTTTTAAGTAATGACATAACTTGATAGTCACTTCCAAAGAGGAGAGTTATTCTGGGACATTGACAATATGTATTTATTAGTTATAATCAAGTGTTAAATTCATCTAGAGAGTTCAGAGAACTTTCCAACTTGAGCTGCAATTAATTACACAAACTTGTTACTTTTTTTTTTTTTTTTTTTTTTTTTTCTCCACAGGGTGCAAGAGTACAAAACACAGCCAAGAATTTAGGAGTGAGGGATCGAACGCCACAATCTGTTCCAAGGTAACTGATTGTTTGTATACTAGATCATGACCCAGTTTGTGCCAAATTCAGCTTCAAAGAGGACAGACAATAACTATTTACTACAGAATCACAGAATCACAGAATTTTCTAGGTTGGAAGAGACCTCAAGGTCATCGAGTCCAACCTCTGACCTAACGCTAACAGTCCCCACTAAACCATTTCCCTAAGCTCTACATCTAAACGTCTTTTAAAGACCTCCAGGGATGGTGACTCCACCACTTCCCTGGGCAGCCTGTTCCAGTGCCTCACAAAATTTACATTGTGTAGTAAATTGTAAGATTTTGCTTTTAATGTACATAGAGTCAATTAC
This sequence comes from Netta rufina, assembly GCF_964035555.1. Taxonomy (NCBI): domain Eukaryota; kingdom Metazoa; phylum Chordata; class Aves; order Anseriformes; family Anatidae; genus Netta; species Netta rufina. The sequence continues at coordinate 123,868,487 of NC_140124.1, forward strand.
ATTCTCATACATATAGTTTTAATTAAAGTAATTAGTTGCAGAAGTTTAGGCTATGTAGCATTTTGAAACCTGTGCATTTTAGAAAAAAAAAAATGAAATCTGGTTCATGTTAATTATGAAAACACTGGGTTAAGTCCTTCATCATTTGTGATATTTAGTGGCTTTTGTGGAAATATTCAAACGAAATCCATTACACTATTTTAATGTAATACTGTACTGCAATATCTCAGCAAAACCATGTTATAGTTGCTTTTAGAGATGATGTAATCTTTCTTTGTCACTTTCTGAAACATCCATTAGAATGAAAAATGTGTGTGTTCTATATTTATCCATCTTTTTAATTCTGTGATGGATTGCAGGTACCTGAAATGTTTCTTAACAAGCATGATACTTTTAAATAAAAATAACAAAACAATGTTTTGAATTTTATCTTAGTGATTTTATTAATCCAATTTAAACTTTTTATTCTACCAATTTAAAACTTTTTTGTTGTTGACTAATGATAGCACATTGAATGAACTAAACAGATATGCGGAATACATTATAGACTCACTGTGGTACTAAAATTTCAGTAAGGAAACAGTGAATTAGTAATACCTTATACAGATAACCATTTGAATGAATGTATGTACTATCCAAAACCTCACAGAGAGACTGTCTTCTGGATTCTGACCAGTAGTACTTGGGAACTTTTTTTCTCATGCACTTTGCTTCCCTTTTCTGAGGTATCCCTGTTTCTTCCAGTAGAGAATCAGACAACTGTTCATAATTCGTTTATAACAAGTAACTGCACATTGTGCCTTGACCATGCTGGATCTGATTCTAGAAAGGGAGCATACCTAAAGTGAAAGTGTGCAAGTAAATAATGAGTAAAATCTGCATAGCAGCATTTGTTAGGGCATATATGTGTCGTGCTTGCCCCATAAAGAATAGAGTAGATGGACTCCTCCAACTCCCTCTGGCACCTACGGCAGTGAGACAGAACCTGACAGTTGAGGGGCTAAGTAGTCTTCTAGGAAATATTTATTCGTGTTTTAGCTGCTGTGGTGGTTTTACTCAGCTGGGCAGCTGAGCTCCACCACAAATACTCTCTCACTCCCCTCCTCAAAGGGAAAGGGGTAGAAAATACAATACAAAGGGTTCGAGGGGAAAGATAAGCACAGGGAGATCACTCAACAGTTATTGTCATGGGCAACAAAGACTCAACATAGGGAGATTAGTTTGTTAATAATAGGTAATAAATTTAATTAAAGTAATGACAAAAACAAACAAAAACACAAAAACACCCCCCTCCACCCTCTTCTATGTCCTGGGGCCTGCTCCTGCAGGGGCTCTCCATGGGCGCAGCCTCCTCCAGACCACATCCACCTGCTCCACCGGGGGCCCCTTCATGGGCTGCAGCATGGAGATCTGCTCCATGTGGGACCCATGGGCTGCAGGGGGAAAGCCTACTCCACCTCCAGCTGCTGCTGCTTACCTGGAGCACCTCCTGCCCTCCTGCTGCACTGACCTGGGGGTCTGTAGGACTGGTTCTCATTCCTCACTCTCCCACCTGCTATTTCACAGCCGTTCTTTTCATTTTTTTATATCTGCTCTCACAGAGGCACACACAACATCACTTACTGGCTTGGCTCTGGCCAGTGGTGAGTCCCTTTGGAGCCAGCTGAAACTGGCCCATATCTAAGATGGGGCAGCTGCTGGACTCTCCTCACAGAGGCCACCCCTGCAGCCCCCTGCCACTAAAATCTTGCCACATAAACCCATTACAGCTGCTTTCTGAAAAGTATTTTGAGCCTCACAAATCATTGAAGGAAATCTAATTCTCATACAAACTCTAAGAATTCAAGCTCTACGTACATGTATTTATTTACAGACATTTTTCAAACAGATCCAATTTAGATTTAACCTTCAGATAGGGTAGATGATCCGTATTTGTGATCCATGTTAAGAAAAGGAAAACATGTAATAGCAGTACAGGTTATCTTGGGCTTGAGTGACTGTAATTAACAATGGCTAGAAAACAAACAAACAAACCAATAATATAAAGGCTTATTCAAACAGGACTAATGCTCTACTTCCATGCAAACCACAGAAGATAGACCAAGGCAACCAGTCACACTGGCCACCAAAACTTTGGCAGTGACCATGGGTATTAATAAATACCAAGAACACTTTTAATGTTTGGCTGAGTCAACAAATAACGTTAGCACCAGTACCAGCACTTTTTGTCCATTTATGCGATTATAAAAATTTCAGTAGTTTCAACCAGCAAGCTCAATGCTGAAAAACAGCGTTTGCAGCAATCTGCTGCAAAAAGACAGAGCTCTCCATCAAAATCTACAGGCAGGTAGATGAAATAAGGTCCAACAAAAGTACTGATTCTAGATCAAAATCGTCAGCAATAAAGTCATTGACCTTACTGGTAGATGAGGGAATCCCTTTTCATGGTAGTAATTAGCTTGGAGGTAATCCAGGACCACAGGTGTCTGACCAACTGTCTTGCACTGGGGGAACCTAAGGCAGTAAAATAGTATTTTATGCAGTAAAAGCTGCTTGTAGTCTTTTCTTTGAACAACACGATTTTGGCTTTAATGATACTCCTTCTTCATGACAAAATTCTGGAGAGAGTTATCTCAAATCAGGTTTCATTCTTTTCTCACCTATAAATGAGAAAGCATATATCAAGATACAGAGCTTTTTGTCATTAAGGGAAAATCTATGTTCTAAAAAAGGAAAAATAGAAGCAGTTGGCCGTGAGACATTTATTGGCTTTGCATCAGTTGAGAAAAGATCACCACTTTCCGGTTGATGCTCTCACAATATAGCAATGAAAAGCTGAAGGAAAATTATGATATGGCTCCAAGAACATAGAACAGATGGATGAATCCAACACACAAGTAAGCAGCAACAGCGATGTCATTGGAATATCTCACTGGCCTCAGGGCTTGTGGCATTTAATGTATTAATAAAGAGAGAAGTCAAGTATGTCAGAATAGTCATTAGCACAATAATACTGTGTTTTGCAATTCTTTGATACTCTGCCTATAGGCTGGCCATTAAAGTGTGGTGACATTTCACATTAAAGTGAAGTGTCAAGAACACTTCATTTGAGTGTTCTTGACAGTGTTCTCAGTCCTCTGAAGTTGCCACTTTTCTGTCTTTTCTCAGCTGATCTGTTTGTACCATCTCAGACAGTTGCTCCATATATATTGACCCAGAACAGTCTGTGATCAATACCATCTTTAGGGATTTATGCAGCATCATTTCTGGTTTGCTTCAGAATTCCCGTGTTACCTGCTCTGAAGGCAGGTGACCTTAATGATTACCATTTAACCTGAAGAAGGCACAGACCTTGGTACCTGAGGCTGAGCTTTTCTGCACACTGTACCACAGAAGTTAGATTTTGCAAAAACCTCATCAGGAGCTAACCCTGTCACAGTTACTGACTATAAGATTCTGACAGTCGTTCTATCTGTCTTTCGTTAGCTTTGAGTTTTACTACTTTATTATGCTGGTAGAAACAAATAATGCAAATAAGCCTTGTTTTACCTTTCTCTGTGTACCTGGCTGCATAAAGATCAGGACGTCTCATTTTCTCCTTGGTGTACAAACAGGAGTGATGTCTGTTGGCTTATATATAGCCCCTAACAAATATATTGGTATCTGCATCAACACATATGTGACCTTAAATAACCATGTTTCTGAATCTTCCATATGACAGTGGGGAAGAATCCAAAGATCTTCAGAATGCATTATGCTGGAGATTTGAAAGCAGGTTTGCAATTGCTGTCTGGCAGAAGTGGTGCTCCCCATTCTTACTATCCAGAAACAGTACTGCTTGCTAATCGCTTCCAGTGAGACTTCAGATAAAAGTTATGTAGCCCACCACAGTGGTGTGTTGTCAGTGTCCCAAGGGTTTTAGCTTGCATGGAAAATGAAATCAGAGAACAGCAGCTATCCTGCCCTGCTTTTGCATAGCCACAAGATGCTTTATCTGACAAGATGTGTCTTGATATTGAAACGACCTGCAACTCTCAAAGGGTAGCCATACAGACAGTGCTTCAAATACCTTCAGTGGCAGTGTCATGCAAAGAAAGCACCAGCCTGTTGATCTTGAATTGTTTGTGGAGCTCAGCCACATGACCAGGTTTTTGTTTTCTTTGATTTGTAGTATGATTTTGAAATTCCCGATTAGTTAAAATGTGGTGATGTAAATTAATGTGATGTTTAGGAGGCAAATTGGCAAAATATGCTTGGAAAACTCAGGTATGCCAAACATCTTAAATATCTCTAGCCACCAGGACAGTGGATGATGATTCATAACCCTGCTTGTAGCCAGACCTACCAAGTCTGTTATTTATTTTGTGTTAGCATTTCCATATCAAGTACTTTTCATGGTAAGTATTAATGCACATGCTGTATCATTGTCTCTTCATTTGGTTTCTGATGCTTTTTTTTTTTCTGCTTGCCACACCGAACTCAGTCTCTTTACTTTGTGATACTTCCGTGATACGCCTTTGGTGATATTCCTTTCCATGAGGAAAATATATAAGCTCCAAAGGAGATCATGTCTACTGCTGGTTTTAATTGCTGTTATTGTAGGGGAGATACTGTATGCTGGTTATACTTATAGAACAGAGATGCCTCTTTTAATGAGCCTGAGATCAGAAAGACTGCCACTTTCAGTATTCCTAACATAAGTATACCATTTCTAACACTTGCTAACAACTAAGTCCATGCAACGGGCTTTAATAGAAATTCAGAAGCCTTTATAAATGCATTGGTAAGAGCACAAAGTCTTCACAATGACGTTGTGTGTCTGAGAACTGTCTTGGGTTCTTGGGCATCAAGACTGAATAACAAAATTTTTATAGGAAACTGTGTTAGATTGAGTTCAGATTCAATGCCAACACAACACCAAAGTGGAGGCAATTGCATTAACCATGCAGCTTTTCCAAATTACAGATTCACAGCAACAACTGGTAATTGGATTAGTGAAATTTAGCTTTCAGGGGTCTTATGGTGTAGTATTATGAAAACTTGACTAAACTGGGATATCTTTATAAGATTACTTATAGATGTGTGTTTTAATAATATCACTGTCAATGTCAATTTCATGCTCATGAATAAAATTTTACTGGTTTTTATAACAATGTTACTAAACTGAATTCAGTACATTTTGTTTTGCAGAAGACTTAGATTTAATTTGTGTTCCAATTTGTACTCCTTAAATTTACCTTCATATTCCTTACATTTTCCTTCCTTTTAATAATGACCAAGCTCCCAGAGTAACAATTGCTTTTTTTTTTTTTTTTTTTTTTTTTTTTTTTTGTCAGATTATACAAGCTCTGCCAACCACCACCAGCAGCTGGAGAAGAATGAGGAAAACAATCAAATAATGGCTTTTAGAACACTGGGACTGTGTGACAAAGTCTAACTGCACTATAGCAGTATGTGCCTGGGCCTTTGATAAATGAAAAAAAAATAAATATATATATATATATTAAAAAAAAAAAAAAGAACTTTACTCAGGATACAAGAAAAAAAAAAGAAATACCCTATATATATTCTCTATTGCCATTGCAAAACGACTTCCGAAAAGCATTTCTGGAATCTGTGCACTCCAGCCTTATGCTAGTAGAACAGGAGTCTTCCTTGGGAATTTTACACTGGAATCAGGTTCATTTTGATTTGTCTTTTTCAGCCACACAATAGGCATACACAGCCAGCAGCTTCAAAACGAATGTCTTGTTCAGAGAGAATGGCTTCACTTGTACACTACATGGGATATGTTCTTGTGGAAGGAATAAAAGCCTGGATAAACTAGGCTTTATAATGAGCATGCACTTCATATGGGGCTCTTTGCACTGATAATACTTTTTTTTTTTTTTCTTTCCTGTCAACATCATAACTTCTGAGAACAATGACATTATTGTTTCAAGGATATAATGTAAGCGAGGTTGAAGGATTAAAACTCATCTCTGAACTGTGCCTAATGGCTATAGACTGCATCTATAAATGTTTGCTTGTAATCACAGTAAACTCAGCCACATCTTAAGTAGTCCATTGTCATATTCTTTTGGAGGGAGTACATGTATGGCATATGAGGTGATGTTTTACCCTTTTTCAGTTGCCATTATATTTAGATTGAATTTCAGATTGTCTAGTGGATGTTTCACATTATTGCACCTCTGCATTTCAGAGTTTTTCAAAGCTGTGTATGTTCTTGTACAGTATTATACTAGCAGGTCTACATAGTGTGAGGATGAGACAATGTTGTTATGTTTAACTGGAAATGTCTGTATTTTAAGTTGAAATATGGTTTGGGGTTTTAATGTCTTTGTCCACCATTTCCCTTCTTTTGGTCATACTGGTCTGTATAGCATTTCAGTTCTTTCTTGTGAGGTGGCCATAAGTGTTACAGATATATTTTTTAAAACTGTACTGAGTTTTAGAGGGCCCATAAAAATACATATATGCATTTGGCTGTTCTTTCAGCCCAAGTATTTTCAGAGGAAATGCCCCTAAATGAGGTTTCATGTGTGAACATATTAAAGCAAAAAATATATTCTGAAATAGTTTTACTTGTAGCAGTAGCTAGCTACACATTCCATTAGAGCAGGGCATATACTGCCTGAGTAAAATTTATTTTTTGTATAACAACCATCTATAGTTATGCTACAGCAATCACTTCACAGCCAAATTTTTGCATATTGTCTAATTATTTATGAAATTTTCAAAAAATATATTAATCCACAATGAAGTGATGATTCAGAAGAAGATGTACTCTTGCAAAGAGTGTTCTTTACATAGGAAATCTAGGGGACTTGTAACTTTTCTCCAAAGGAGGAATTAGGGCTCCTACCTTTTTCAGTATTCTTAATGTTTTTACACAGACTTTAACTTTGCTAAGAAAATAAGTATTTTTATATATCCACAGAAATATATGTCTGCACATATATTTTAGTTTTAAGATGTGTATATGTAGTCATATGTAATCATATAAATTACCATTCAAATCACAAATATAGAATGTTTTCCTTAAACTGTGACAAAAACATGCAATAATGAACACTTCAGTAACAATTTCTCCTTTGTGCTTTGAAGTTTACACTCCTTAGTATTTGTTGGAAGCAGTGGGACTTTAATCTTTTTGTGTAGAAATAAAAAAAAAATATAACTTAACCTTTCTGTCTAGGATGACCTAATGCATAAGAATGAGTCATGATTTATAGAATTGCTATTCCAGTCAGAATCTCATAGTTTTCAATGTGTTTTATTCAGACAGGCAGTATTGGCTAGGGTAACTCCTGCTCCAGGCAGAAGTGCCAAAAATGTTTCAGTTTCTGCTTGTTCAGACATCAGAAGTACACAGAAGCCATAACCTGGTGATGCCTAGGTTGGTGCCGCAGACCCCGTGTGATGGTGATGTGGTCTGAACTGTGCTGTCATTCACTGCTGTGAGCTCAGATCTTGATGTGAGATTTGCCCACATGAATATTTATTATTATTTTATTTTATTTCTTTACTATGATGCAAGTCAGCTCTTGGCTGAATAGAGCTACTAATCCTGTATAATAGAACAAATTACACAACCTAGAGGATAAAAGTTGCTGCATGCACACATTACTGTAATTGTCTGTATCACTTTTTTTTTATCTCATTGGCAATTGTACAAATACAAATATGCCAAAACAATCTCCTGTATAACATGGCAATTGTCTACTTTGTTTTGCTCTTGAAAGCTGGAGGTAATTGACGTTGGCAACTACTGAGGGACAAATAGTTATGAGCCACTCCCTGGACCAGATTTTTCACCTATTGATTCATGAGTGTGCATCAGACAGAAATGTTGGCCTCTAATAACATTGGATGGGCATATAAGAAGCTCATTCATAAATTGTAAATGTACATACGTTCATGACTACAGCTATTTCTCCTGATTGGTAACAAGGTGGTAATAAGGTGTATATATTCTTTATGCAATGCGCAGACTTAAAAAAAAAAAAAAAAATAGCACAATTCTCCACACTATGTTTATCCTTTTATAAACTCTTAGACTTAGAGATGATGGGAAGAGATGGCCAAGAGTGGTGATTTACAAGAAGTGTAACACCCATAGCTTGTGAAATCTTTACCTCTGCTGCAACAGATTATGCAGCCCATTTTTATGAGAATGTGTTGCACTGGTTTGGTTTAGGGAAAGCATTCTATATGTAATTTTTGCTTTTTCACCCAAGACAAGTGTAATTCTTCTGGGAATAAATTAAAGGATCTGGGAATAAATTCAAGGATGAATCTGGGAATAAATTCAAGGATGTTAACGTATGTTACCAAATGCTGACTGCTGTAATTCTGGGTAGTCTATAGGAGATTTAACAACTAGAAAAGGAGGGTTAAGGGCCAAGTAACATTTAAGTTGCCATAGTGTTCATCGTGGAAGAAAATTGACATTTTAATTTTAAAGTAGAGCCTCAATCTTTGGCCTACCTTTGTAAGCATCATCACTAAACAATCTTTATTTTATTTTATTTTAAGAAATGAGTATTGATTCTGTCTTGTTCCCATAATTATGTATTTCATAATGCTTATCATCTCTGTAGATTGTAAATAAATAATATATATATATATATTCCAGTTTCTAAATGTCAAACTTTTGTTGTTGTTTAGGAATCCACTTTAAAATAAATATTCTTCTTTCAGTTGAACCAATCACCTAATTGTATGTCCACTGAGAAAGTTGCTATCTTCTGTGTCTTTTTGGGTAGTTTTTCCTGGGTTTTAGTAAATGCATAAAGTTTTGAGGTTGTTTCTTTGTTTGTTTGTTTTTAATGAAGTCAGCAGCTACCAGAACTGCTATTCTTTTAGAGGCAAAAAAGTAAACATGTTAACAAGAATTTATAGTAATCATATTTCATTTATAAGAATACCCTAATGGGGGGGGGGGGAAATCAACCCAGTTTCATTTATCTGCTTTTAGCCAGAGAAATTCATAAGAAAATAGTGGTTTTTTTTTTCTTTTATTAATTCATTGTCAATGTAATATATACATGTACGTGTGTAAGACAATTGCTTGAAAGTGAGTATACAAATCATGATTAAGCATGATATTTGAGAAAGGAAAGTATCTTTCATTTATTTTCATTTAAATAGTGAAATCAGTAACTTTTACATATTGTTACTGTACTTCTTATTTACATCTACTTTATGGGTATGTCTGCCAGCATTGTATGCATATTTTGCACCGTTATTGTTTAGTGTTACGAAAACCAGAGTTTCTCAAGTTAATGCATTGCTATATGTATTTTATCTCTGTAACTGTTGATAAATACAGGTAGTGCTTTTCTAATTGTACTCCAGCAGTACACTGGTGTTGGTAAACTAGATGCACAGTACATACCTGTCTCAGGATACCTGGATTTTTCATTAGGTTTTGAGGTCTAAAACGATACTGAACTCATATTTTTGTATGCTGACATTTGTTTTGTTGTTGGGTTTGTATATGTATACACACACACACACTGTATATATCCTTTAGTTTTCCTAAAGAAAATACATTATTAGAAATGTTTCCTTTTTCTTGCTAAAAGATGTTCTCTCGTTATGTATGTGTAGATGAATATACAGCGTGCACAGTCATGCAGATGTTAACACCCATGGGAAATTTCAGATTGTCCAGAGGCCAGTCAAATACTTGTTTCTTCTCCAGACACAGCTCCATGCTAGAAATCCTCTGTGGCTAGAGTGGAACAACTTTAAAAGTAACTTCTGCTTCAGTTTGGAAGTTCAATGGAGTGTTCAATTAACTAGGACATTTTTGCAAAATACTTAGATAGGGACTTCTATGGGAATATCCACAATTTTCTTTTTTCTGTGTGTGTCCTGTTTGTACAATGGGTCAGACTTTGAAAAATAAGCAGCCTTATTAACTTTGTAACACCCTGTAAATAGTGTACGTATTTGGTTATACTTATGTTAGACAAAAACAAAAGAAAACAAAAAATTTTTGCATTGAGTATTGCACACATTTCTTCAAACAAAGAATATATTATTTGTAATGTCTCAACAAGCACAAGAGAGCATTATTGCTTTGAAATATTATATGTAAGTACATCCATACACAGAATCTCTCAGTGAACTTACGTTTGAAAACAGTCAAACTAGCAGTTCTTATGGGTAGTTGAATTTGTTGGAAGTAACCTTTGGAATTTAACTATCCTTGAAACATGGATTTAAAATACTTTTTCCTGTTTTGTAAAGTGCCTATGTAGCATACTTTGAGTCAATTGCTTTATTGATTATGGGTTAAACTAATACTGTGTACTTTTAGATCTTTATTTTTTAGTCTACATTTATTTTTTTAGTCTACATATTAAAGACTGGAATGGTAGCAATGTATTACAAAATGTCAAATGGCAATAAAACAATTCATAATATGGCCACTGCACATTTCTTTATTTCTAAGCAAGTAAAAAGTTTGTTTGTTTGGTTGGTTTTGGTAGTCTTTAACCCCTTTGGTGTAACTGCTCTTGAAATTCTCCTGCAGGAGAATAGAAATAAAACTTCTAGAAATATATGTTTATAATAACAGTCCAAGCCTAATCTAGGTTTATTGCCGACAACTGAGGTGTATCTTTACAACCCTGTAGAGAGCTGAAGCCTCCATGAGCAGTAGTCCCTGGCTTTGGGGAGCTGTATTTTGTGAAGGCTGAAAGAAGGGAGACAGGTATGAAAAAATGTTTTTCTGGCCCAGTGGTTCCACCAAGATCCAAAGCAGCCACAGTTTCTGGGATTCACGTGTGTCCACCTGTCGGGGAGCTCAGCACCACAAAGCTCTTCAGTCTCCCTGCCCCCGGTGGGATGGGGAGAGAACTCATGGGTTGAGATCAAGACAATTTAATAGGAAAGGAGGAAGGAATAAAAGGGCATGGTGCCCAACAAAATTGCTCCCTACCAGACAACAAATGCCCCGTCAGTCCCTGAGCACTGGCAGCCCCCTGACAACTGCCCCCACTTTTATTGTTCTCCATGTTCTGTCAGATGGTGTGGAACATCCCTTTGGTCACTGGGTCACCTGTCCTGGCTGTGTCCCCTCCCAGCTCCTGGTGCACCTCCAGTCTCCTTGCTGGCAGGACAGCACAAGCAGCTGAAAAGTCCTTCACTCTGTGTAAGCCCTGCTCTGCAACAACTAAAACATCGGTGTGTCAACATTATCCTCATCCTAAATCCAAAACAGCACCATTCCAGCTACTAGGAAGAAAATTAACTCTAACCCAGCCCAAACCAAGACAGGTCTGAGGACTGAAATAGTCACCATCTGTTTATGGATGTGCACAAGGAAAACCTGACATGCATATCATGGAGTGTTGCCCTCCCTAGGCTAATTAAACACTTACAAAATGATTGATCCTTTAAATGGATTGGGAACTAGCTCCTAGTTACTATTAAGATCCTGGGGAGAGGTTAGGCTTCAAAAAATAAGAAAACTTAGGACAGGAGAAAAAAAATCTTTCCCTGTAACTCCCTGGGGGATGGAAGCACAGGATGTCAGAGAAGTATTAAGAAGCAGAAATGACCAGATGATTTCAAATATGGCCTGCTTTTCTACCATCTTATACAAGTTTTTGTTGTTGTTGTTTTGTTTGTTTATTTCAGTGCTCCTCATTTCTGTGGTCTCCACCTGCCACCATGTCTACATCAGAAATAAAATCCAATCATGAATTATGTTCATAGTCAGTGAGGATGGACATAACTGAGACAGATACCAGTTATTGTAGGGTAGCACTTGGGTATCCAGTAATTTCCCACATTTCATGTGAGAGTATTATTATCATGAGGTGAAAGACTTTGAAAGTATCTGCAAAGGGACTGGCTATACTTCCATGTCAGAGGTCTGATGAGGCACAGTGTGAGTCCACAATTCAAAGATAACGCATGTTTGCATTACTTCAAAATATTTTTCAGCTAATCCTTGAAAGTTATTTCCTTTTAAATGTTACTCATAAACTTACTTTTACTACGTATTTAATTGTTATTGGAGTGGGAGTATTCCTGTGTCCCATTATGTCATGCACAAACAGGATAGATTATGCATACACTTTGCTTATACTAACGAGGTGAAATTGCTAACAATTATTTCATTCTTGTTTGTAGAAGTCTTAATTCTCTAAAACTGCTTTCTCAGATGCTATTTGATTTTTTTTTCCCCCCACACACATTTCTACACAAAATTCCTTGGAATATCCTTGAAACCTGCACTATGGGTAGCCTTATCTCTAGTCTCATCTTCTGATGTTTCTGCCAGGACTTTCTGGATGTACCCCACATGTGATTGAATATTTCAACTTCTCTAATGAGCCTTGTGCTGTTGTCAGAGCTTGTCATCACCTTGGCTCTGCCCAGGCTGGCTATCACACTGTGGCCACCCCCAGCTCTTGTCTCCTTCTCCCCCGAGGAGCAGCTCTGCTCTTGCTGCTCCCATGAGAACACCTGCTGCTGGTACAGGCTCTGCCACAGTTGGCATGCTGCTGCAGATTAGAGTGCTGCTGGGGGCCCATTCAAAAAAAAATGCCCATTTCCGGTCACAAGACTGATGGGAAGCCTCTTCCACTGATTTTAGTATTGGACCTAGGAGTAGTAGCATCCAAAAATGATCTATAGCACAAATTTGGTGAAAAGATTTGCAAATGCATCTCTAGAACCTGACAGGACAGAAAAGAAAAGGTTAGTGGCTGAGAAGTAATGCAAGATAGATAAATGCAGTGTCAATGATGTCAACAGAGCAATGAAATCTCCTGAATATTCAGCTTCATTTTTTTTCCAAGTTTTTAGCACAGTTGATATGTTGCTGAAAAACTGCATCCTTTATTGAAAACTCAATGTGAATTCTTACGATTGTGACTTACAGCCAGAAATTTTTATAGAAAGATCTATGTTTAACTAGTCATGTTTTGTTCTTGTTGTTTAGATTTCTTTATCAGAGAAGGAGGGATTTTCCTTATGTACCGGGCTTTTTAACATCTGGGCTAAATAATTGGCGTCTTTCCTTGTGAAGCATAACAGCCTCTAAAAGTAGGAGGAAATTGTGCTGTATATATATTCTGGGAGCATAATAAAATATAAGGAACATGAATAGGTTTTGATTCTGCTTTCATTTAAATGAATAACCAAATTTTCATCGACTACAAAGAATGAATCCATAATACTTGGACTATTATGCCAGAACCTGACTAGCTTGAATGCTTGTCAATGTGTTTAGATCACCTAATTAATGAAACTATTCATGTCTCAATACAGAAAGCTTGACTGGAAATGAGAAGCAGACCACGTGTGATCAATGTTTTTTTGTCATCAACCAGCCTTACAGTGGGTCTGATTAAACCAATAGAAATGAACATCAGTATTGTATTAACTAAAGTCATTGCATCATCACAAAAGTTAATGACAGTATCACACAGATTGAGAGAGAAATTCTGCCTGATTTTGATCAGTGCTGCTTCCTTGTACTGTAGTACTTTTCAGGATACTCTGAGGGATAGTTGAATTCAATTTCAAGACAGAGTGAAACTTGAATGGGTGTTTAGCAATATACTAGATGCTGTTCTGAAATAGGGGAAATCATAAAGTTTTTATACGTTAAGAAATAAAGTAGGTGTTTGGAGTTTTGACAGCACACCCTGGAAAACTGGTAGCTTGGGAAACACAGGGAAATAAGTATAATTGTGCCAATTTTAAAGTACATTTGTGGGCCCAATGCAAACAGAACAGATAGTAGGCTTTCATTTCTGGACTACATCCCATGACTTTGAGTAAAAGCATTAATATTTGAAAGTGTAGCATGGGACTAAATGACAGTGTCTTTGGTTGCTCATCACACAACAGTCATGACAAGAAAGAGAGTCTCTTGTAGTCTTCATAATTATCTTTAAAGAACCACAAATTCCATATTTAATCATAGCTCTTATTTTCATTTGTAACATGGGAAATAACCAGTGTCTATACTGTCAGCTAAAAAGCAATGTGTTAAACAGGAGTCTAAGACTCCCCCCTCCCACCTCCCCCCCTTTTTTTTCCCCTGTCTCATTTACTAAGCTGATTTGTTCATGACAGGTGAAATGCCTCATAGAGGAACAGTGGAAATTATGAGTCCAGTCACATTGATGTTTTGGGCATGTTGTGCTTTCAGAATCTCTCTTGAAGGTTAGAGTTCACATGGAGCTTCCTCTACATGCACTTGGCCTTGTGGTGAACAGTCACGCAGAGGACCCTGAAGATTCGTGAAAATCGTGGGTAAAAATGCACACTGTTTCTGTTGGAATTGAGCTATGATCTAAATGATCATAGAAAAAAAAAAAAGTCAGTTGTGGAAGTAGAATATCAGATTACTGATGGTTATGTATCTAATTGCTAGAAAAATAGAAACAGACCTTCTGTACCAGTTAGAATAAAAGTGGAGCAACTTCTTATATCACATTTTAGGACAGTAATAATAAAGTTTGTAATGACAGGGGGATTAAAAAAAGAAAAAAGTGGAAATTTCTAGTTTGTCCCTATGTAACCTTAATATTTAAATTTGCTTTAGGACATATTAGATCAAAAGAATGAGGGTTTATCCCTGATTACAGAGTTTCAGTAAAGTTCAGAACAGTACAAAAATTTCTACAAATAGAAAACTTGATCTAAACAGGGGAACTCATTCTACTGGTCTTCCACTCTCCGAGTCCTATTTCCTTATTTCCAAACACCAATAATCCCTGTGAATGTAACTCACAGCAGACTCAGTAGGGAGGCCAAAGAATAAAACAGCATGGAAAATGGACTCTGCTCATGTTCAAAGGAAAGAAAATCATAGGTGCCAAAGGCTTTTCAAATGCGCCGAGCCACAACCATTTTCTGTTTCATGCAGCATTGGGCTGATGTACTTCACTGAGCAGGTCTGCTGTTGCAGTACAGAAATTCAAGTTGTGCCAGATTGTTTCAAAGTTTGATACACAGAAGCAGGTCTGTTCTGAATGAGGTGGGATGAAATGGAAGAAAAGTGATTTCTCCGTTTGTTAAACTTGGTGTTTGGATTACATCCAGGACTATTCATATATGCTGCACTGGGAAATAAGACTTTTTGTCAGTCTGAGTCTAAATGGTCAGTCTGCTGAAAAATATTCTGCTATCTGCATCCTGAAGTGACAGTGTGTAGTGTTTCATCAACTGGATAGTAGCAGGAAGATGTGGGAGGACAGAACAGAGACGATGCCAAGGCTCCTCTGGCTTGTACCCTGTTAGCCCCCCAGCTCATTGTGTATAGCTTCAGCAGGAGGGATAGGGAACTGATCCTCTTTTAGAGCACAGCCAGGCCACTAGGGTGGCCTTGGGATAACCAGGCAAAGGAGAATCAAATATTTATTCTGGACTAAAAATTTTGGATTGCCAGGCCAAAAACTCTTAAGAAGAATTGATATCCCTTCAGCATACGGCCCAGTCTTGTGTGTGTTAAATGTTATAAGTGTGTTCACCTGAGACCAGGCATGCTTTGTTTCCACATTCTGGAGGGACACAATTGAGAGTTAGGCACCAAGCTATTTCCCTGTCTCCCCTAGGCATACCACAGCACAGCTACAGTCATTTAAGAAGGGTTTAGCCAGAAGGGAGTCATCAGGAGGGCTTAGGCAGTCTCATGAACCATTTTGCATAACATCTTCAGGCTTTACCACTGATGTACCTCCGATCTTCTCAATGATTTACATCATTGATGTTACCTCTGATCTTCTTCCCCAAAGATGATCAGAGGATTGTAGCACCTCTCCTGTGATGAAAAGCTAAGAGAACTGGGGATAGTCAGCCTGGAGAAGGCTCTGGGGTGACCTCATTGCAGCTTTTCAATACTTAAAATACTTATAAAACAGATGGAGAGCAACTTTTTCCTCAGGCAGATAGTGATAGGACAAGGGGGAATGGTTTTAAAGTAAAAGAGGGGAGGTTTAGAATAGATGTCAGGAGGAAACTTTTCACTCAGAGGTTGGTGAGGCACTGGAACAGATTGCCCAGAGAAGTTGTGGATGCCCCATCCCTGAAGGTGTTCAAGGCCAGGTGAGATGGGACCATGAGCAACCTGATGCAGGGGGGTAGGAACTAGATGATCTTTAATGTCTCTTCCAACCCAAACTGTTCTACGATTCTATGTCCTGGTATAGGTACTGAGTACATCATTATCTAAGATAGTGAAATCACAAACTGAGTAATATATTTCAAAAGTGACACAAGGTTGTTGGGTTTTCAGAATCCATATATTTAACAGGGGTTAAGATCTAGATCAATAGATTTATCCCAGCTTTGGAGTTAAATTCTGATGTGCAACCTGGTTTCTCTTCATTTAATCACTGTTGGCAACAAATGCTAAATGTCTAGGTATATTGATCACTTCTGAAAATAGAACTAATGCTCCCATTCCCTTAGCCAGCTCTGTTAATTTTACAATGAATACACAATTCTTCTGACATGCATGTCTGAAATCCTTTTTATGGGGCACTTGTAAAAACATATCTTTGTAAACCAATGTCACTGAAGGGTGAGAGACATTTGGATACCTAATCATGAAGACAACCACTTCTTAAGCTTTCTAAAGTCCAGTCCAAATTATTTCCATGACAGTTAGGCATCAAAATGCTTTAGTAAATCCCACAAAGCTATCTGCACCATTTGTAATAAGGTAGCTCTAAAAGGCTCATCTAGACACAGGCAAAATATAAGATGAAGAAAAGAATTTTCAGAGTGTGATAAACTTTCTTTAGAACAGAAATGAAATACAAATTCTTATAAAAAATCCAGATGTTTCCTTCATGATTTTCCAGTCATACTCACACAAAACTCCAGTATTTAATATTATCAAAACAAGAAACTTTTACCTGCAGTTCAATTCACTATTTGTCTAATTTGTCTTGAGTCACTGCTGTAGAGAGACCTTTCCCTGTAACTGCCAGTTCCAGTGCATGGCAAGTTATATTTAAACCCTTGCTGGCAAAATGATCAGTTATTCAGAAATCCTGGATTTTATTCAGAGCTTCCTCTTCCCTAACCTTCTTTCCAAATGTCCTTAAATATAAAAATGTCTCAGCTAAACACATAATGACAGGCTCTCTGTCTAGCTCCCACCAACAGCTAACCTCATGACTCGCATTTGTCCCACCAAAGGACTCCCAGGTACCTCAGCTATCCAAAGATATATATATATATATATATATTTAATGTGCATAATCTGGAAGGTCAGGACTTGAGCAAATCAGTGTTGAAGCAGTATGGATAGGACTAATCTCCAACAAGTATTCCCTAAAGAAACCAACAGGCACCATAACAACCTTAAAGTATCGCTATCACATCGCAGTCATCATATTTGTGCTGTTCAGTCCTTTAGATATTACATTGTTCTAAGATGCATATGGAAATGTTATATTTAGCTCGTCTGCCCTGCTGCAGGATTGTACCTAAGTAAGGAAAGAAGGACATTTTGTGACCATGGTGAGGAATTAAGAACTCCAACGGTTGGCTTGCAATCACAAACGTGCACTTATTAAAGGTACTGAATAGAATCTTGTTTGTTTTTCTGTAAAATGTGAACAATACTATACCTTCAACCTTTAAGATCCTTCTTTTTCTATTCTCTCTTTCTCAATATAAAAGGATATAACTGCTGCTTACAAGCATCTGTATTATCCAAGTTTTTGATCCTCTTAATACCATCCAACCTCTATAGTCATGGTATTTGCACCTGTAAAATTCCACAGTCAACTGTCTGCTTTTTTTGGCATCTCCAAAACTGAGCAAGTAGTTCATTACCTATTAAATAATTTAACTTTGTGGGAAAAACAAAGTAGATATTCTCCCACGTCTTATGAGCAGGAGTTTTCTTAGAATGTCAGATCAGAGCTCACACAACCTTGGGAGTGAGGTGGTATAGCCAGCCAATGGATAGGTAGTTGACTACTTGTGTTTATTATGTGACTAGTAGCAAAGCACTACATAGAGTTATGTGGAAGTGAAAGAGGAAGATTCATGTCTGGAATTTCTGGAGAGTGGATGCCTTTTCAGAAGTACCATCTGAGTGAGTTGGGTGCATTGAATGATTCAGTTCTTCCAACAGACCCTTCCATGAACAGCTGAACCCTAATTATTTCACCACATTGCTATAAATTATTCCTATAATAAAGGCTTACATAGACAAGACAAGCCCAGTAAGGCCCTTGTCAATACTGTTCAGGCTAACTATTAGGATGGTATTTATTCTAAACCTATCAAAAGAGAAGCTATACAATTTGCTGAGTCTATAATTCTGCTGGTGATAATTAGCTCTGTTTTGCCCTAACCATTAAAAGAAATGGGTCATTTGCAACAAAACGTGTTCAGTGATATTTCTGTATTCTGTCTACATAGTGAGCAAGATTTATATGAGTATATTCGTTATTTAACATGTCCTCATAGTCTGGGCATACAAAACATTTTTTTATTTTTATTTTTTTTCCAAGTGCCTCCAAATTGCCTAAATTAGTGAGAGAGGAGAGAGCAGCTAAGAAAGGGGAGATAAGTAAGCTGATAAGACAAGTAAGCTCTTTAGATAGAGGCAATGCTTAAAACCAATTAACATTAATGACAAAAGCTCTTTTTGACCTCAGGTGGCTTTGAAGGAGCCTTTATTTGAATGGGAAGATGCAGATGAAGCTCTCATTCTTTTACATATGAAACTAAAAGGATAATGAGAATGGCAATATAAATTTTTTTCAAACTTGAGATCTCAGAGCAGGTGGGGGCTTGATGATGGAAAGGAACATAGAACATTGTATATTCAGAAAAAACAGACTCTAATACATGACATAAATCACTGTTACATGGATGAAAAACAGTTATGGAAAAATTGGAACAACTGATTCACTTCTCCATAGATTTGAAAATGTTTTGGATTGCATTCAGGGTGATATTTTTCCCTTTTCTTTGTGAAATTTCCTTATGTAACTTTGATATAACTTTGTTGTCTTACTATGACTTGGGCTGAGTAAGCTATAAATTGAAATTTGTAATTCTCCAAAGAAGGATATTGAGGATTTGGCCATTCATATTGCTCAGAAGCTGTATTAAACTTACATGATTTCTGTAGTGTTGTCTATGCTGAAGAGAATTCTGGGAACAGGCTTACCCATACAATCATAGGAGAAGAAAACTTGTGTGGGAATTATCTACCATTTGCTGTTGTTGGAGAATATTTTGTAGAGTTCTTGAGGATGATCAATGTGCAGAAGCATCTTCCAGGCTCAGATGGCCAAGCTGATGGTGGTTGGCATGTAGATTTGACTGAACCTTAAAGTGCATAATAGCTTTAATTTGTTTGGAAAAAAAAACAACACTCTCTATGATCTGTACACGTAACAAAGTATTCTTTCTACTTTTTAGATATTTAGAGAGCTTTAGATACTGCTGCTTGTGTGTATAAAAGTTGTGAAATAGTTTTTTTTTTTTTTTTGAAAAAAAACAACACTCATTAGTGCATTAGTTACCTCTTAGTTATGTGCAGAATTTCTGAAATATATATATATATTTAATACACAGACTCTAAATTTGATCTTCTTTGATCTGTTTATTTTCATTCCTTCAGAGATTTCCTTGCTGTGGTTGCCTGGTATCCAAAAACATGTTAAAATTAATTTTAAACAATTTTTCAGAATTTGCAATGAGAAAAGTGTGGTAGAAGAATGTGCAGAAGGAAACAACATATCTGTAAAACTTTAACAAAAAACAACCTGAACACTTAAGTAGAAAATTCAGTATGGTTTGACTGCAATAAGTAGAAGTAAACTAAGCACCACAGAAATGTGAAGAACAGGGAGCTATTACATAGTGAACAGAACTTTAATTTCAGGAAGAGGAGGATTCTGCTTTACTGCAACATTATTTATTTTTTTAAATCTTTTTCCTACTGGAGTTTATGCAACACCAAATAGCTTTGTCTCCTTTGGAAAAATTTTTTATATATATATATATATTTCTGTGATAAAGAATACATTAAGAATCTCCTTATTAGAGAGGGACTTGACTACTGAAAGACTTGATTTGGTAAGTAGCTGGGACTGAAATCACTAAAATTGTATGTAGGGCTGTTGGTGACCATTTGGAGTGAGTTCCTATATTTTCAACGAAGCATTTAAAGTTGCAGGGGTCACCCCTCTTAGGGAACTAGGAAAAAAAAATTAAGATCCTCTTTCCTTTTTGCGCTGTTTTCAAAATTGTCAGACATTCTGGTTCCTTCAAATTCAATTCTCGGAAGGATGTTTCAGAGCTCAAACTTCAGTGCAGCACAGAGAACTCAGGGGGCTAGAGCACATGATGCACAAGGTGAAGGATCTGAGTTTGCTTGGCCACGAAAAAAAGGAGGTTGCATTAACAAAACAAGAATTCTTCTCAGAAATGCAGAGCTGAATCACGAGTTGTGATGATCACAAGTTAAAATAAGGGAAATGCAGCATGACCAGCATTGAGGGAAAGAACATTCTTTTTACCTCAGCCTTAAACACTGGGACAATTTGCCCAGGGAGGCTGTGAAATCCACTCTAGTCCTTAAAGATTTTCAGTGATCATCAGATTACCCTAAACAACCTGATCTACCTTTGAAGTTAGCATGGCTTTCAGATCCCCTTTGACCTAAATTACTCTGACTGATGAATCAATCAGCTACCAGC